>NC_053391.1:604510021-606007530 GCF_905171765.1 Bufo bufo
CCACATGGCCAGAGCTAGCCTTTATGCTTTGGAGGTGCTGGCCTGCCCGGCGGCCTGCGTTTTGTCTGAACGTGTATTCAGCACGGCAGGGGGCGTCATTAGAGACAAACGCAGCCGCCTGTCTACAGCCAATGTGGATAAGCTGACGTTCATAAAAATGAACCAGGCATGGATCCCACAGGACCTGTCCATTCCTTGTGCAGATTAGACATTTATAACTACCTCCCCTTAACCATATATTCTTGTACTCCAGGGCACTTCCTCATTCAATCCTCTTTTTTTAATTTTACCATTATATTGCGGGGCAACCCAAAGTTGAATGAACCTCTCCTCTGTCTGGGTGCCGTTGCCTAAAAATATCTGACAATGGCCTGTTCCAGTGGTGGGTGACATGAAGCCTGATTCTCTGCTATAACATGAAGCCTGAATCTCTGCTATGGGACCTCTCTCCTCTGTCTGGGAGCCGGGGCCTAAAAATATCTGACAATGGCCTGTTCCAGTGGTGGGTGACATGAAGCCTGATTCTCTGCTATGATATGAAACCTGAATCTCTGCTATGGGACCTCTCTCCTCTGTCTGGGAGCCGGGGCCTAAAAATATCTGACAATGGCCTGTTCCAGTGGTGGGTAACATGAAGCCTGATTCTCTGCTATGACATGAAGCCTGAATCTCTGCTATGGGGCCTCTCTAGGCTAGCTCTCCTCTGTCTGGGTTCCGGGGCCTAAAAATATCTGAACAGTGGCCTGTTCCAGTGAAGGGTGACATGAAGCCTGATTCTCTGCTATGACATGTGCAATGAGCAGGACACTGGGTCAGTGGGGATGCTATGCAGTGGGTCAGTTTATATGTGTAATAGTTTGTGACGCCAATTGCAGCTTGTGCAGGTACTGCAGCAGGGCCCTTTAAGATGTTATAAGCTCACGTACCAGGTGAGGAATGACAGAGGGGGATATTATCTCTGTGTGGCAGATATTGTAGTGTCAACGGTGTCTCTTACCTGTGGTACGGCTGGACTCCTGTATCCTGGCTCACATGCAATAAATTGATTGTGGTTATCAGGAGTAATTGAGGAATAATTGAGATCAAAACAGGTAATGGGATCCAACTTGTCTTTACTTAGTAGTTTGCAGCTTTGATCCGTACAGGTACAGCAATAGTCTAGGATCCCAGCAGGTAGTGGCAATATGTGGCAGGAATTTATATCTATTCTGCTTCTTGTACATACACCTAGTAGAATCTGGCAGGTATCTATCTTCTGCTCTGTCTGTAGTCTGCTTGATATGGGTCTGACTAGCTGATGAGGTACTTATCTTTTCTTTGTCTTTGGATCTGTACTTACAGAACTGCTCGCAGGGAATGGTGTTGTCTTCCTGGAGATCTATATGTCTGTGAAGAGCTGCTTTCCTTGTCCACTAGATGAGGTAGGGTACTCAGGCTGGGAAGGTTGATCTTGGGCCTCAGCCGAGGCTTGGATCCTAGGTTAAGATCCCTGTTTCTGGGAGCTCCTACTAACACAGCCTACCCCAACAGGGGGGTGGCTCACACACTGCCTAGAACTTTCCTTCCTCCCCCTGAAGTAGGATGTGGGAACATTCCACTCCTCCTCAGAAAGGGGGGAGCTAGCCTGGAATGGTCTATTCCAGTCTAGATACTAACTCTGACCTGCTGCATACTGCTGCCACCTGCTGGTGTACATTGGGAATTACAGCATAAATACAAAACAGGCATAAAAAGTATACATTTTGGCAAATACACAGTTAAATCACACAAGATGGTAATACACATTTACACTTAACATTATGAAGCAGGGTGGAAGAAGTTTAGTGACATACTTCAGGATGTTACATACCACGTTACTTTAAGTGAAGCCGTCCTCGGCGTATGATAGGCGGTGAGGAATAAGCTCTGGGTACCCAATAAATACAAAGTGCCGCATGAATATACATTAAATGACGTACAAAGACAAAACATTTAAGGGTTTCCTCAAGGTTCCTGCCCGCTAGAGTAAGGTGTCAAACACACAGTTTCCTTCTCTTGGTATAACCAGTGTAGCGGGATTAGCTCACAGGACCGCCGTCTCCTGGGATAGACGGGCGCTATAGGCACATAAAACACAGTCCAGTCCAAGCAAGTATGGTGCAACTGGCCTCAGCCAGTTTTATTGATTTTTGCAGAAAAATAATTAAACAAAACAGTTCAAAACAAATGAAATACCTGGCCGTCTGGCCACTACTTCTAAACAGGCAGTAGTCCCTAACTACATGAAACTGAGCCTTGTGCCCAGCTCCATCAACAAAACACACTGTTGTTTTTCACTCACCCAGCAGGGTTCTTCCCAGGAGCAGAGAGATCAGCTAGTGAGCTGTTTGCCCTTTTATAGCACACTCAGGTTCCAAGGTGATTAGCCACAGTTACCCTGAATACCTGGAGTGGCTAATTGGAGCAGGGACCCACTAAACTCTCCCTGCTCCAAGCAGCCAGGCCCTTCTAACCAGGTTTTATAACAAAACCCTTGCAAAGAGAAAACCTAGTTTTCCTTGCTGTCAGTTCCCTGGCTGCTTTTTAGAACGTATAGGAGAGGAACCTAGGTGAAATGTAGACTCCTTCTACCACTTTCCCCCTGGTCCTGTCACACCAGGTAACCTATAACTGCAGAAAGCAAACATTACTGACTGACTTTGTATATTGTCCATCAATATCAAAGAAAGTATGGGGGTGTCTTTACTCCGTAATCCCACCATTGTGTAATGCAAAGCCCGCAAATAGAAGGGTGGCTTTATCCTGTATTCCCTTCCCTGCATCATAGCCTGAAGAAATGTGTCTTGTAGCACGATCACTATGATGTCTATGAGGAAGCTAGAATATATGGCTCTAAGGCTTGAGGCGCCTTACCTTAGGCAAACGCTCAGAAGGGGAGGTATTTATCGTCTCCGTGTCCTCTGGCTAGTCACAGGAGGAGGGTCTTTAATCCTGTGCGCTCCTGGAAATGAGACACCTCCGGATGGGAACAATCAGGAACATAAAACAAGCGGGAAGGAGCAGCCTAGGGCTTCTAACGATTCCCGAAGCAGCAGGGGTACCTGTGAAGTAATTGGATCTGCCAGGACTTACCACTTGGTCCTACCCTGGGTACCTATGGGTATATATCACCGGGTGTAGGCCATTAGTATCAACGTCCCTATAATGACAGTCCATATGAAGGGGGGAAGAGAACAAGAGCTGTGAAAAGGTACACTTTAAGTAAGTTGCTACATTTTTGTTAAGTGCAATCATCACAAACAGTGCATAAATTCTCATTGTGGCACCTAGATGGATAATACACACAATGGGCATGTTACTTAAATGTTACATAACTGTAAACTGTTACAATAGTGCAAAAATTATCACAGTATAAGATTACAAAGAGCTCAGGTATCACGTTTGAATCTTTTCTTTGGCACAAAGAGCTCAGGTATCACGTTTGAGTCTTTTCTTTGGGTGCAAGCTTTTATGTTGCTGTAAAACATGTTATATAAAATAGTACAATTTATTAAGTGCAAGGATAGGCTCAACAATAACTTGAGTCCTTATTCCTGGAAGTGCTTGAAGTTGCAGAATCCTCTGGAAATTGATAAAAGTTCTTTGCAATCCACAGGGCAAAGGAGTTAATTGTAATCAAACGGTTAAAATGTTTAATAGCAGCAACAGGCTATCAAGTAACCTGAGAAAGGGGATAAAACGGTTAACTTGGACGTGAGGGGTTAAGTGCTGATAGGGGGAGTCCTAACTAGCATGACCATCTGGATGAGGACAAACACTGGCAACCTGTAACAAACGGTTAAAACAGCACACAAAAATGCCAAACAGGTCCTCACCCGTCAAGTAGCAGTTCACGAAGTGGCTCCCAAAATGTCACAGTTGATTTTTTTTTTCCTGTAGTGGGACACTTTACAAGTAGGTGTCCAGCTCCTCATCGCTACTGGAGCTGCTGAAACGCATAAGAGGGTGTTCCAGCCTCTGTTGGTAGCTTAGGGTAGTGTTGGTAGTGGTGCGCCACTGCCCTCTACCGGTGGTTGTAGGAATTGGGTGTGCCGACAGCTTTGAAAATTCTGCAGTGACTTGCTGCAACCCGGAATCCACAGCAGATGCAGGAGCTGGCAGAACTTCTGGCTGCATGGGTGCAGGGAGAGCTGGAGCAGCTTGCTGGGGCTGCTTCCAAGGAAGCACGTAGGGCGGCATAAAACATGGCTGGACCTTGGGATTAAAGGTCAGGATGCTGTTATTGATCTGTCCCACTCTCAAGGTTGGTGGTGGCGACAGGTCTGGAATCAAAGGTGCCGGTGCAGGTTGGGGCTTCTCCCTGAAGTGCATGCGACCATCCGGGGCCTCCTGTAGACAACGGGTCCTGCCCGCAGAGCCTGGATCTTCCTGCCAGTTCTCTGGGGTAATGGCAGGGGAAAGTGGCTTGTCAAGGAGAGTGACTCCGGTGGCAAAAAGTCCTTGCATGGACCGCATGGGGGTAAATTTAATCTGGTCATCTGAGTATAAATTATGCCGGGCCTGGGGCAAGTAGTGCCTCTTGACTGACCTTCGGCCCACAAACAGTTCCGTGCCGGAGTGGCTATCCTGCACAAAACTAACCCCTCGTTCCACTGAGAACCACAATACGGTCCCAGTTTTTCTAGTAAGCCTGGGGTCTCCGAGCTGGGGGTTGTCAATCACCTGCTTGACCCACTCTTCAACCGCGGATTTAAATTCCCATGCGGTCTGGGCAAATGCAGTTATCTCATGGGGTACCTCAGGATTAAGGCTGCGGAGCTTCTCATAGCTGGGCGGCGGAGTGGAATCACCAGCCGCCTCCGCCGCACCAGTAGGTGGTTGTGGCGTTGCAGGCCTCAGGCTGATGGCGGGTGCTGGGGTCTCTGGACGTGGCGGAGGAACGGACACGGACCGGGCCGGGGCCTCAGGGAGCGCGGCAGCTCCTAACTGAAGTTGCGGCCGGGCGGCCAGTTCCGGTGCCCTCTGCTGGACTTCACGGGATTCAGGCGCCATCTGGTGTTCTGGCTTCTCCTTGGTGAAGGTGAGTGTGGCGGCAGCGTCCTCCGCGGGAACAGGCGTGACGTTCACTTCCATATTTACAGGCTCGTCTTCTTCCGCGGGGGCACTTGATGATGCGGAGAGATCCACAGCCTCTGGGAACTCGATCCTGTCCGGGCTCTTTGCAGTAGGAACCGGGACTTCAATAGCGGTCTCCTCCGGAATGCTGGGCAAGGTAAGCGGGACATCTGTCTTGGCCAGGGAGGAATCCACAGCCTCCGACATGGTAGCGAATATCGAGGGCCCACTTTTGTGTATGATCTGAGAGATGTGGATCTCAGGTGGACGCTCCTCATACACCCCTTCTCCACAGATTGCCATCTGGTTCCACCGAGGTTGGGGAAATGCCATCTTTGTGACTTCTTCCCTCCGGCAGATAGCAGGTTCTAAGGGCGCAGCCCAGAGGGTGGAGTCTTTATCACCTCGGCCTGCATTAGAAAGTACACTGGGGGCAGTCTCTCTTTTTCCCGCTCCCAGAGGGGCGTATTCGACATCTTCGCGCCTTTCTTGAGAGGGTGTTGCTAGAATTTCCCGCTTCTGGGGGGCGTAAACAGCATTTTCGCGCTCCTGAGAGGGCGTTCCTTTGTTCCTTTGTCTCTGGGCATGAAGATGAGGCGCCATTTTAACGAATATGGCGAATTCCACAATGCCGAATTAACTTTTTGTATGCAGGAGCGCACGTCTAGCGCTTTCTTGGCACAGCAATACAAGTAAGAAAGTCAATTTTCAGCGATTTTTGCACAATCTTCAGCCTTGCTAATACTGTGAAACATGCGGTTTAAGTCTGTTTTTAGCGCACAATTGGATCCGGTTCTGTAGTTAGGGATGGACACACAATTCAATCCGATCCTGTTTGTGACGCCAATTTAATACAATGAGCAGGACACTGGGTCAGTGGGGATGCTATGCAGTGGGTCAGTTTATATGTGTAATAGTTTGTGACGCCAATTGCAGCTTGCGCAGGTACTGCAGCAGGGCCCTTTAAGATGTTATAAGCTCACGTACCAGGTGAGGAATGCCAGAGGGGGATATGATCTCTGTGTGGCAGATATTGTAGTGTCAACGGTGTCTCCTACCTGTGGTACGGCTGGACTCCTGTATCCTGGCTCACATGCAATAAATTGAGTGTGGTTAGCAGGAGTAATTGAGGAATAATTGAGATCCAAACAGGTAATGGGATCCAACTTGTCTTTACTTAGTAGTTTGCAGCTTTGATCCGTACAGGTACAGCAATAGTCTAGGATCCCAGCAGGTAGTGGCAATATGTGGCAGGAATTTATATCTATTCTGCTTCTTGTACATACGCCTAGTAGAATCTGGCAGGTATCTATCTTCTGCTCTGTCTGTAGTCTGCTTGATATGGGTCTGACTAGCTGATGAGGTACTTATCTTTTCTTTGTCTTTGGATCTGTACTTACAGAACTGCTCGCAGGGAATGGTGTTGTCTTCCTGGAGATCTATATGTCTGTGAAGAGCTGCTTTCCTTGTCCACCAGCTGAGGTAGGGGACTCAGGCTGGGAAGGTTGATCTTGGGCCTCAGCCGAGGCTTGGATACTAGGTTAAGATCCCTGTTTCTGGTAGCTCCTACTAACACAGCCTACCCCAACAGGGGGGTGGCTCACACACTGCCTAGAACTTTCCTTCCTCCCCCTGAAGTAGGATGTGGGAACATTCCACTCCTCCTCAGAAAGGGGGGAGCTAGCCTGGAATGGTCTATTCCAGTCTAGATACTAACTCTGACCTGCTGCATACTGCTGCCACCTGCTGGTGTACATTGGGAATTACAGCATAAATACAAAACAGGCATAAAAAATATAAATTTTTGGCAAATACACAGTTAAATCACACAAGATGGTAATACATATTTACACTTAACATTATGAAGCAGGGTGGAAGAAGTTTAGTGACATACTTCAGGATGTTACACATGAAGCCTGAATCTCTGCTATGGGTCCTCTCTCCTCTGTCTGGGTTCTGGAGCCTAAAAATATCTGAAAAGTGGCCTGTTCCAGTGGTGGGTGACATGAAGCCTGATTCTCTGCTATGACATGAAGCCTGATTTTCTGCTATGGGACCTCTCTCCTCTGTCTGGGTGCCGGGGCTTAAAAATATCTGACAGTGGCCTGTTCCATTGGTGGGTGACATGAAGCCTGATTCTCTGCTATGACATGAAGCCTGATTCTCTGCTATGGGACCTCTCTCCTCTATCTGGGTGCCGGGGCCTAAATATCTCACAGTGGCCTGTTCCAGTGGTGGGAGACATGAAGCCTGATTCTCTGCTATGACATAAAGCCTGAATCACTGCTATGGGACCTCTCTCCTCTGTCTGGGTGCCAGCGCCTAAAAATATCTGACAATGGCCTGTTCTAGTGGTGGGTGACATGAAGCCTGATTATCTGCTATGACATGAAGCCTGAATCTCTGCTATTGGGCCTCTCTCCTCTGTCTGGGTTCCGGGGCCTCAAAATATCTGAACAGTGGCCTGTTCCAGTGGTGGGTGACATGAAGCCTGATTCTCTGCTATGACATGAAGCCTGATACTCTGCTATGGGACCTCTCTCCTCTGTCTGGGTGCCGGGGCCTAAAAATATCTGACAATGGCCTGTTCCAGTGGTGGGTGACATGAAGCCTGATTCTCTGCTATGACATGAAGCCTGATTATCTGCTATGGGACCTCTCTCCTCTGTCTGGGTGCTGGGGCCTAAAAATATCTGACAATGGCCTGTTCCAGTGGTGGGTGACATGAAGCCTGATTCTCTGCTATGGGACCTCTCTCCTTTGTCTGGGTGCCAGGGCCTAAATATCTCACAGTGGCCTGTTCCAGCGGTGTGTGACATGAAGCCTGATTCTCTGCTATGACATGAAGCCTGAATCTCTGCTATGGGACCTCTCTACTCTGTCTGGGTGCCGGGGCCTAAACATATCTGACAATGGCCTGTTCCAGTGGTGGGTAACATGAAGCCTGATTCTCTGCTATGACATGAAGCCTGAATCTCTGCTATGGGGCCTCTCTCCTCTGTCTGGGTGCCGGGGCCTAAATATATCTGACAGTGGCCTGTTCCAGTGGTGGGTGACATGAAGCCTGATTCTCTGCTATGACATGAAGCCTGAATCTCTGCTAGGGGACCTCTCTCTTCTGTCTGGGTTCCGGGGCCTGGGCCTATAAATATCTGAACAGTGGCCTGTTCCAGTGGTGGGTGACATGAAGCCTGATTCTCTGATATGGGTCCTTTCTCCTCTGTCTGGGTGCCGGGGCCTAAATATCTCACAGTGGCCTGTTCCAGTGGTGGGTGACATGAAGCCTGAAAATCTGCTATGACATGAAGCCTGAATCTCTGCTATGGGGCCTCTCTCCTCTGTCTGGGTGCCGTGGCCTAAAAATATCTGACAGTGGCCTGTTCCAGTGGTGGGTGACATGAAGCCTGATTCTCTGCTATGACATGAAGCCTGATTCTCTGCTATGGGACCTCTCTCCAAATGATATTGGTTATTTTTTTTTTTTTATTCATTTCCCTATCCACATTTGTTTGCAGGGGATTTACCTACATTTTGCTGCCTTTTGCAGCCCTCTAGCCCTTTCCTGGGCTATTTTACAGCCTTTTAGTGCCAAAAAGTTCGGGTCCCCATTGACTTAAATGGGGTTCGGGTTCGGGGCGAAGTTCGGGTCGAGTTCGGATCCCGAACCCTAACATTTTCGGGAAGTTCGGCCGAACTTCTCGAACCCGAACATCCAGGTGTTCGCTTAACTCTAATTGTTACCAATCCAAAAATTATTGATAAATTAAGCAGATACGACGCATGCATCGGTAGTCAACAATTTATTCTTTAAAGCATATTGAGTCAGTATCAGAACAATGCAGCTACACAGACAGCCTAACCGTGTGATGATTCCTACACGTCAGAGGGTACTAGTAGTGGTGGTGTTTATCAGCGGCTATCTCATCCTTCTTTTGTCTGTGAGGAGTAATGGGTATGGCCGCTTTCCACATCCATACATGATCTTCACTGCACACACGCTGTGCTCCAGGCCCACGACAGGACCTATCCATCCTGTGCCCGTCTGAGCACAGAAGGCACTGATGAGGCAGCTTTCCTCGGCCAGGGTCTTGAAGTGTCCCCTGCTTATGCGCCGGGATTAGTTCACCTTCTCATCATCGAAGACTCAGCTGCGTTCCCCTGGCTGCTGTGGGTGTCACAGGTGTTTGGGTCCAATGCGCATCCTGGATGAACTATTGCAAGTTATGGTGCAAAATAATACATAAAATGCGAGGCTTGTTTACAACCCGGGGAGGGGGGTGTCAAACAGCCAGTGGCAGACTTCACAGTTAGGCCTGTTTACCACTGTCTTGCGTGCCCCATTTGCAGTATTGCCGAACACATTTGCGGAACAGCAATACACGGCTGCTGTTCCGTGGTCATTCCGCATCACGGATGTGGACACATTAACTTCAATGGGTCTTCAAATTTGCAGATGCGGAACGGAACCCTATGGAAGCACTATGGTCTTTTTCCGTTTGTTTTCGTCCAGGAATTCCATTCTGCTAAAATATAGATCATGTGCTATCTTTTTGCGTAACGGCCGGATTGCATACCAATTTAAGTGAATCGGTCTGCGATCCGCTGGGGCTGCCCCACGTACTGGGTTTGTGTACTGCGGACTGCATTTTGCGGGCCGCAGCACGACAAGGGGCGCACACGCCCGTGGGAAAGAGGCGTTTAAGGTGATGACAGGGAAAGTGGGTCACTTTCTCTGTCATTCTGCAGAGTGCATTTTTGATTGTCATTAGAAGGAACAATGTTTAATAGAGTAACATAAAACTGCCGTAAAACTTACCGCGCATTACGAATGAATTAGTTTAGAATTTTTTTAAATTTTTAATATCAATTATTATTCCTTTCAGTTCAAGATAAACATACATGAATCATGTCCTATAAAATTTTGATGTATGGAGGAGTAGAATGATGCCGAGCTTCCCGGTAGAGTTGGGGTAGATAGAGATATGACGGTGGTCTGTACTGCTATAATATATTTCTCTAACCCATCTCTAAATGGAAGCCATCAAAATTTCTCCCCCTTGAGACATCATCATTATAGAGGACTAAATTAATGTATGTTTTTCTTGAACTGAAAGGAATAATAATTTACAATAAAAGTACAAACAAAATTAAGCACAGCTGTATTTGTAATGCGGTGAAAGTTTCATTTTAGTTCTATTTTACTCCATTAAACAGTGCCTTTGCTAGAGACTCCGAAATGCACTCTACTGAATGACAGAGAAAGTGCTCCACTTTGCCTCTCATCCCCTTAACTGTGAGGTCTGACACTGGCTGTTAGAACTCACCCCCCCCCCCCCGGGTTGTAGACAAGCCTCGCATTTAAAGTCTTATTCTGCACCATGACGTGCAATAGTTCATACAGGATGCGCATTGGACCCAAACGCCTGTGACACCCACAGCAGCTAGGGGAACGCAGAGTGAAAGGTGCGCCGTATGGTTTTTGGAAGGCTGATTTTTATGGACTGGTTTATTTACACCATGTCCCATTTGAAGCCCCCTGATGCACCCCTAGAGGAGAAACTCCCTAAAAGTGACCCCATCTAAGAAACTACACCCCTCAAGGTATTCAAAACTGATTTTACATACGTCGTTAACCCTTTAGGTGTTGCACAAGAGTTATTGGCAAATGGAGATGAAATTTGAGAATTTCATTTTTTTGCCTAATTTTCAATTTTAACCCATTTTTTCCACTAACAAAGCAAGGGTTAACAGCCAAACAAAATGCTATATTTATTGCCTCGATTCTGCTGTTCACAGAAACACCCCATATGTGGCCGTAAACTACTGTATGGCCACACAGCGAGGCGTAGAGTGAAAGGTGCGCCGTTTGGTTTTTGGAGGGCTAATTTTGCTGGACTGTTTTTTTGACACCATGTCCCATTTGAAGCCCCCCTGATGCACCCCTGGAGTAGAAACTCCATAAAAGTGACCCCATCTAAGAAACTACACCCCTCAAGGTATTCAAAACTGATTTTACAAACTTTGTTAACCCTTTAGGTGTTGCACAAGATTTAATGGAAAATAGAGACACAATTTCAAAATTTCATATTTTTGGCAGATTTTCCATTTTAATATTTTTTTTCCAGTTACAAAGCAAGGGTTAACAGCCAAACAAAACTCATTACTTATGGCCCTGATTCTGTAGTTTACAGAAACACCCCATATGTGGTCGTAAACCGCTGTACGGGCACACGGCAGGGCGCAAAAGGAAAGGAACGCCATACGGTTTTTGGAAGGCAGGTTTTGCTGGACTTGTTTATTTACACCATGTCCCATTTGAAGCCCCCCTGATGCACCCCTAGAGTAGAAACTCCATAAAAGTGACCCCATCTAAGAAACTACACCCCTCAAGGTATTCAAAACTGATTTTACAAACTTTGTTAACCCTTTAGGTGTTGCACAAGATTTAATGGAAAATAGAGACACAATTTCAAAATTTGACATTTTTGGCAGATTTTCCATTTTAATATTTTTTTTAGTTACAAAGCAAGGGTTAACAGCCAAACAAAACTCATTACTTATGGCCCTGATTCTGTAGTTTACAGAAACACCCCATATGTGGTCGTAAACCGCTGTACGGGCACACGGCAGGGCGCAGAAGGAAAGGAACGCCATACGGTTTTTGGAAGGCAGGTTTTGCTGGACTGGTTTTTTTGACACCATGTCCCATTTGAAGCCCCCCTGATGCACCCCTAGAGTAGAAACTCCAAAAAAGTGACCCCATTTTAGAAACGGGATAGGGTGGCAGTTTTGTTGGTACTAGTTTAGGGTACATATGATTTTTGGTTGATCTATATTACACTTTTTGTGCGGCAAGGTAACAAGAAATAGCTTTTTTGGCACTTTTTTTTTTGTTATTTACAACTTTCATCTGACAGGTTAGATCATGTGGTAATTTTATAGAGCAGGTTGTCACGAACGCGGCGATACCTAATATGTATACAATTTTTTTTATTTATGTAAGTTTTATACAATAACTTACAATAACATCCCAAAAAAATGTTTTAGTGTCTCCATAGTCTAAGAGCCATAGTTTTTTCAGTTTTTGGGCGATTATCTTGAGTAGGGTCTCATTTTTTGCGGGATGAGATGACGGTTTGATTGGCACTATTTTGGGGTGCATATGACTTTTTGATCGCTTGCTATTACACTTTTTGTGACGTAAGATGGCAAAAAATTGCTTTTTTTACACTTTTTTTTTTTTTAACGGTGGTCACCTGAGGGGTTAGGTCATGTGATATTTTTATAGAGCCGGTCGATACGGACGCGGCGATACCTAATATGTATACTTTATTTTTATTTATGTAAGTTTTACACAATGATTTCATTTTTGAAACAAAAAAAATCATGTTTTAGTGTTTCCGTAGTCTAAGAGCCATAGTTTTTTCAGTTTTTTTGCGATTATCTTGAGGAGGGTCTCATTTTTTGCGGGATGAGATGACGGTTTGATTGGTACTATTTTGGCGTACATGCGACTTTTTTGATCACTTTTATTACCTTTTTTGGGAAGTAAGGTGGGCAAAATTTCAATTTTCTCATAGTTTTTATTTTTTTATTTTTATGGCGTTCACCGTGCGGGGAAAGTAACATGACCGTTTTATAGATCAGGTCATTACGGACGCGGCGATACCTAATATGTGTAGTTTATTTTATTTTTTTAATTTTTATTCAGTGATAAATGTTTTTTTTTTATCTTAACTTTTTTCACTTTATTTTACATTTTTTTGACCCAGACCCACTTGGTTCTTGAAGATCCAGTGGGTCTGATGTCTGTATAATACAGTACAGTACAATATATATTGTTCTGTACTGTATTTCACTTACACTGAACAGATCTATGCTTTTAGCATAGATCTGTTCAGCACCATGGACAGCAAGACGCCTGAGCAGGCGTCCTGTTGCCATGGGAACCTTCCCCGTCTGACACAACTTCGCAGACGGGGAAGGGTAAGCACAGGGCTGAGGGGGGCTGTCGGGGGGGCTCTCAACCTCTCCATCGGGGGGCTGCAAAGGCACAGCAGCTTCCCGATGGAGAGGGAGGGAGCTCCCTGACCGATGACAGTTAACTTTTTCCATACAGCGGTCCGTACGGACCGCGGTATGGAAAGGGTTAATCGGCTGACATCTGCACAGATGTCAGCCGTTTATACCAGGGTGCCAGCAATGTGCTGGCACCCTGGTATAACCACTAGAAGCCAACGATCGTTCATGGGGTGGCAGGCGGGGGATCGCGATCCCGCCTGCCGCACCGCCTGCCTCCCGCAACGCCCCCACCGCATGCGACACCACCCGCCGGCATCAAATCGTGCAGGGGTGCAGGGGGGGGTGAAAAATATTGATTTTAGGCACTGTAAAGTTTCTGATCCCCGCGGTCAGGGACCGCGGAGATCAGAAACTGCAAAAAGCGCAGCAAACCGCAGGTCTGAATTGACCTGCGGTTTACTGCGATCGCCGACACGGGGGGGTCACATGACCCCCCCTGGCGTTGTGACAGGATGCCGGCTGAATGATTTCAGCCGGCATCCTGTTCAGATTAACCCCTGGGGCGCCGGAATGCCTATTTAAAGTTAGGACGTACCGGTACGTCCTTGGTCCTTAAGGACTCGGGAAATAGGGCGTACCGGTACGTCCTATGTCCTTAAGGGGTTAAAGAATAAATTGTTGACTACTGATGCATGCGTCGTGTCTACTTAATTTATCAATAATTCATGGTGTGGAAGCAAAATCTTAATATAATCAAAATAATCATTCTAGAATGCAAATTTTTTTAATTATTATGCATGTCATTACATTTACTCAGCACACTGAATACCTTGCATTTTTTTTTAGTTATGGGCTTACCATGGCCTGTTGGTTTCCCATTCAGGGGTACACATTCCTGCTGCCAACTTTGAACGTGCTGCTGTTTGAACGTGCTGCTGTCTGACATGTCTTATTTTTTTTATGGGCTTACCATGGCCTGTTGGTTTCCCATTCAGGGGTACACATTTCTGCTGCCAACTTTGAACGTTCTGCTGTCTGTCCTGATGAATTATTCAGAGCTATGTTTAGGCCTTATACTAGACATTTTCCATCTTCCATCCTGTTGATGTCGCAATAGTATTTGCTGATCATGCTGATTTTTGTTTAGTCCTTACACTACATCATTAGATTTAAATGTTGATTATGCATTTCCTACTGAGTTATGCCAAGTTATGTGTAGACCTTATGCTCAGCCATTTCAAACTTCCATCTTGTTGATGCTGAAGCTGTCGGTCCTGAACATGCAGAGTTATAATTACTCTTTATTCTCCAATTTTAACATTAAATTATGATGCTGCCTGTCCTGCAGGGTTAGGCGAACTTGGTGTAGACCTTTTACTATTGTGTTTACATTTACCTGCTTTTGTCTGCCCTGATCCTGCAGAGTTTAGTTTAGCTATGTGTGGCCCTTAGACAACAGATTTTTAAATTTTAATCGTAGTTTCAGTAGTTATTCTTCATTGTTTGGGCCTTTTATTTGTATGCCTTCTACTGTTGCGTTACTATTTTACTGCTACTGTCTGGCCTAATGCTGCCAAGTAATGCGTATGAAATATAGTAAAGTATTAAAATCTAACTGTTGAATTTTTTTTGTCCAGATCATGCAAAGGACAACCAGCATGGACCACTTATTAGCCCTTGTAATATGACAAGTATTGAGTATTATATTTCTCATAAAATGGTGTTTATGTTTAATATTTGCGCATGTGCATTATTCATCTTATATTGTCAAGAATTCGATTTGAAAATATATTGAATAAAAACTTTTTCGTTTAATACATTCATGCGGTTTTACGCTTCATTCACCAAAATAATTTATTTTGTTTTATTTTATGTTTTAATTTTGCTTTAATTGGGTTTTTGGCATCCATGTTGTGGTTCTTATTGTAGCAAGGTGGGGACCGCATGTGGGCTTCCATTTTCAAAAGGTTTTGTGCACTTAACATTGTACAAGACTGATTGATAAACCTAATAAAAGTTTTTTATTTTATTTTATTTATTATTTTAATACGGACTTAGGTTCTAACATGGTGTTGTCTGTTGTCCTGGAAAGGATGCCTGGCTTCCGTGTTGACCTCTCTACATGGTTGGGTGTTACTGGCGTTATACTCATCCGTGTGGTAATCCGGTTTTGGTAATGGAGCGTTATTACCACATGTATATATAGATATATACATTTATATGTAATCTTACTTCTTGACAATTATATGATTATTTTCACATGCTAGTGTAATATAATACCAGATTTTAATCTTTCTGAATTAACTGCTAACAGTATAATAATCTTGAAGCCGTGTCACCATTTTGTGAGTGATTCTACTCATTGCATCACATGTTGATGTCTTTATTGAGGAAGCTATGCTCCAACATGTCCAGTTTAACAAACGGACACTATATCAGATTCATGCTAGTTATTTCTTTGCTGACTCATCAATTGTTTACTTTTTTTTTGATTATTTATATTTTTCAGACACATTTGATGTTTTAAATTTTTTTTAAAAAATGGAACTAATATAACTTAAGCCAATTTTACTATGCAATATTGTCTTATTGAGGTTGAGATTTGGATCACAGAATGGATAGTTGGATCGATTTTTTTTTAATATAAGCTACTTTTTAAAAAGTATCATTTTATTTTATGTTAAAATTTGGTTGATACTCTATATATATTTATTATTTATTACACATTTTGACTGTAGATTTGTATTTTGTAATCTAAAGCTTTGTTCAAAAATACATTAGAAAGGTAATAGTGTGTTCACAAAAAGGTTAATTAATGTGTGTTAAACAACAATTTTCTAATATAAATTACGGGCTTTTTTTTATAGATAAATGATATTTATGTTATATTGGCCTTTTCAATAAAATATAATACTAATGAACTGTTATAATTTTTTTTTAAATCTAAATAGTTTATTTTAGTTGTACAACAGTGTATATTTATGCGATGAATACACAAGCTGTAGTTGGGGGTTCTATCTTTTTTTATATACTTTTTTAATCGGTCTTCCACAGCCCCATCTGTTACAAAATTTTGTCTGCTGCAATATAATAACTTGACACTCTCTATTACTGCTTGGTTATGCCAAACTTTGTGTAGTAATTAGAATACTACTTTAACTTACCAACTGCATGCTGATCTTGGCCTGATACTTCAGAGTTCTGTGTAGTCATTATACTCCACCGTTAGCTATGACTGCTTCTATTGTCCTGATCATTGAGAGTTATGTGTAGGCCATATAATCCACTGTTAATATCTACCTACTGCCGATTCTGCTGCTGTCTGTCCTGATCACGGCGAGTTAGCATTCGGCCTTTTGACATTCCACATTACCTGCTGCTGCCTGTCCTGCTGAGTTAGGATGAGATATGTTTAGGTCTTATACTCGACCGTTAATATCTACCAGCTGCAGATTCTGTCTGTCATGATCATACAGAGTTATGTCAAGCTAGTTGTTTGTCCTTTGTAGCTATGTGAAGTCCTTATACAACACCGCCAGCTGTCCTGATAAAGTTGATTTGTCAATTTAGTAAACAACCTACAATGTTAACTTTACCTACTGCTGCTGTCCAGATGAAGATGACTTGTATGCCTCAGAATATAACATTAGCTCTACCTGCTGCTGCTGTCCTGATCAAGTTGATTTGTTATGTATATACCTCATAATACAACACTATAAATACCTGCTGCTGCTGTCCATTTTAAGCTGACTTGTAGGCCTCAGAATACGTTAGCTCTACCTGCTGCTGCTGTCCTGATCAAGTTGATTTGTTATGTATATGCCTCATAATACAACACTACCTGCTGCTGCTGTCATCAAAAAGCTTATTTATGTGTAGGCCTTATACTACGCTGTTAAGATGTACCTACTGCTGTTGTCTGTCCGAACCCTGCTGACTTTGAACGTGGACTAAAGGCTCCTTTACTGATAAGTTTGAAGTTAAAATTAGACAAAAACATAACCTTATAGAAAAATAAGTATGGAATCAATATAACTGAAGAAAACTTTTTTAATAAAAAAAAAATTAGAATAACTTTATAGAAAATTTTGCAGTTGTTCCTGCAAGCCAGACAGTTCTTTGAGGTCCTCTGCATATTGATCTTGGAATTCCTGCAGCATCACTTGCGATTTTCTAATGTGGGCTCGAAATTCTTTTATTGTTTTCTGATGCCTCTTTTTCATGCTCTCTATTTTAATAGAAATTTTTTCTTGATTACAGTTATGAAAACACAAAAAATAAATATATCAATTAACAATAAGAGTCAATTATTGAATTTTGTGTAGTATGTAGTTAAGTGCAGAAAATTTAAGTGTCATTTTTAAAGTATACCATAATTAATGTAGTTATATATTCGATTATTTAGTGATAGTTTAGTAGTTTTAAATTAAATTTGTTGTGTTAAATTTGTTGTGTTATATAATATTAGTTTATGTAGATTAAAGAGTTATTGTGCATGGCTGTTGTTTGATATTACTGTTGTTTTTGTTGTCCCATTATTATTGTTACTTTTATAATCTTCTTCACCTGCTATATAATTGTAGGGTGCAGCGTTTCCTGACTTTCGAAACTGCACCGTACTATTTTTGTGCCAAATAAAAATATTTGCCCTGGGGACAAAATGGCTCATTAACCGTGGTTTAATAGCTGATCTACTAGTCCAGAGCAGCTAGCCGATTATATAAAATAAGGCCTTTTCAAGTATTTGGCAAACACCTGCTGTCTCGATCTCTCCTATTGGATGTATTACTAAGACATAAGCATTGCTGCTACGGAGCTGAAGGGGGGGAAGGAGGTGTCATGTGGAGCTGACCGATGCTAAACAAGACTGTACGACTGCACCTGTCTCCTTAGAGGTGAAGCAGGGGACACCAGTGTTTTGTTCCCCTGCTTATATTGGCTGTTACAACTTTACAGCCAATGACATAAATTCAAATATGGGGTGGTGTTCAGGTGAATTATAAGTGAAAAGTGGAACTAAATGTGGGGTGCATTTAGTCCTGTAACCACTTGTTTAATAAAAAAAATGTGTGTAATTTCCTTTTTTTTTATTTTTTATTTCAATTACAACAGTTTTTAAAAAAAATACAATCGTTGACTCATTATGTTAAATTGCAGATTGATGTAATTGCTTAGTATATTCATTGAGGGGTGTAGTTTGCCTAATTGAGTGACTTTGTTTTGTTTTCAACTCTAGTGTCACATAAGGGTGTCTCTTAACATGCGACATAGCTCCCAATTACCATTAATCTAAATCCCCTAGCCTAAAGCCATATTGTGCTCCTTGCAGTCTGAAGCCTGCTGTGCGACCAAAGATCAGTTTTTGTGCACAACTTTGTTCTGTTTGTAAAATACACATTCTGGGTAATACGTTTAAGATTTTTTATGATTTAAACACTACTATGTTTTCAAATAAAATATATTGAAATTTATAATTTGCTCAAATTATTTAGATTTTTTAACATTTTAATAGATTACCGTTGGACAATTAAATCGTTAACAGAGTTTATAGAATCAATTTGGATTAAATAGAGGGTGTGTAGTTTCTGAAATGGGGTTATTTATTTGTCGCTGACACTATGTAAGGCACAAAAAGTGACTGCATAACCAAACTTTTATCAAATTATTTTTTTTAACTGTTTAATGATAAAAAAAAATTCTTTTCAATTTCTAATCCTTCTAAAGTAAAAAAAATAATTGATATTTCAGTTAATAAATTATCTAAACATCATATATGCATATGGCGATTGTAAACTTATAAATTTATTTAATCTCTATTAATCTATATTGTAGCACAAAGTGAAATTAACATTTTGATTATATAAGTTTTTTTTTTATATTTTTTTAAAATTACTTAATTTTGGTTAAAATAAGCCATTAAAAATTGGATGAAATTTTACCACTGTCATGAAGTACAATGTGTAACGATAAGATAGAACTATGCCCGTGAAAAGTAAACTCGTTTTAAAGTTATTAGCACAAAAATAGATGCATTTTAATATTTAAGAAAAAATTTAAATTAGCGTTAAAGTAAAAATGGGCATGGGGTACAGAGGGTTAATGTTTCTAAATGCGATGTATACAGTCGTGGCCAAAAGTTTTGAGAATGACACAAATATTAGTTTTCACAAAGTTTGCTGCTAAACTGCTTTTAGATCTTTGTTTTAGTTGTTTCTGTGATGTAGTGAAATATAATTACACGCACTTCATACGTTTCAAAGGCTTTTATCGTCAATTACATGACATTTATGCAAAGAGTCAGTATTTGCAGTGTTGGTCCTTCTTTTTCAGGACCTCTGCAATTCGACTGGGCATGCTCTCAATCAACTTCTGGGCCAATTCCTGACTGATAGCAACCCATTCTTTCATAATCACTTCTTGGAGTTTGTCAGAATTAGTGGGTTTTTGTTTGTCCACCCGCCTCTTGAGGATTGACCACAAGTTCTCAATGGGATTAAGATCTGGGGAGTTTCCAGGCCATGGACCCAAAATGTCAACGTTTTGGTCCCCGAGCCACTTAGTTATCACTTTTGCCTTATGGCACGGTGCTCCATCGTGCTGGAAAATGCATTGTTCTTCACCAAACGGTTGTTGGATTGTTGGAAGAAGTTGCTGTTGGAGGGTGTTTTGGTACCATTCTGTATTCATAGCTGTGTTTTTGGGGAAAATTGTGAGTGAGCCCACTCCCTTGGACGAGAAGCAACCCCACACATGAATGGTCTCAGGATGCTTTACTGTTGGCATGACACAGGACTGATGGTAGCGCTCACCTTTTCTTCTCCGGACAAGCCTTTTTTCAGATGCCCCAAACAATCGGAAAGAGGCTTCATCGGAGAATATAAAACAAGTTACGGGTACCGCGCTCTATCTAAAGCAATGTGTGAAAGTGTTTGTTACCTAAAACCAAAGAGCCGAGTTCAATATTCTGCTACAAAGTGGATATCACAAGTCTGTATTGCGTTTGTATATAGACAAATATCACAAGTCTATATTCCAACACGTGAATTTTCAGCAACACTTTGCTTTGCATATACAAAGGCAGCTGTCCCACGTCTATAATCCACATGCGATGGACCTGTTATCCGCCTCCAACATGTAGTCAGATCTCGCTTTGAAGCACCAACCGCTCACTCCAAACCGGTCTAGATTACCTTTATAAAGGACAAAGAAGATGGTGCAATACCCTCAAGACTTAGAGGTAAGAAAGTTTTATTCTACTTACAAAATGCACAGTTTTCACATGCGTATAAAAATGCCCGACCCGGGTTTCGCACTTAGCTTCATCAGGGGCTGCGGTACAAATGCCGCTAAAGATCAACAGGTGTATAACAACCCTTAACCCCGGAACAAGTACGGACTTCCGTTTGTCCGGCAATGTGTTTAAACATGATAATTATGTGCCATATAAATACTAAAATTTGCTGTAATAGCTCACATACAGAATATTACAGAATTAACATAAAATACAATAAATATGAAAGTTAAAATATATATTAAATATGTATGATGTTCACAAAAACTTGCTTACAAGTAAAACATATAATAATTTCTAAAAGATCAGACCATGCAGACCGATTTAATGTCCCATTCAATGTTATGTCCATGTGGCTGTAATGTATTCATTTCATAAATCCATTGAGCCTCCCTTTTATTGATCTGTGTGGCGGGATTACCTCCTCGCCAGTGGCGTTTCACTAGTTCCACACCACAAAATTTGAGGCCAACAGGATATTTTTGATGGAATTTTTTGTAATGTGCAGAGAAACTATGAGTCTCGAGTCCCTTTCTAATATTTTTAATATGTTCGGCAACTCGTACTTTTAGTTTCCTCAGTGTTCTCCCAATATACTGGAGGCCACACGGGCACTCCAGCATATAAATAACTCCCATCGACTCACATGAGCTATTTCCACTGACCTTTTTTGAGATAGATTTGGAGGT
Source organism: Bufo bufo (assembly GCF_905171765.1). Classification (NCBI taxonomy): domain Eukaryota; kingdom Metazoa; phylum Chordata; class Amphibia; order Anura; family Bufonidae; genus Bufo; species Bufo bufo. Next base: position 604,531,118 of record NC_053391.1, read on the forward strand.
AGACACAATATCTTCTTTTTTACTCATTTTTTTTATCATCTCTTGAGCAGTTTCTGCAACATAGACAGAAGCCGCACCAAGTGAAGCCATTGCGCAATTTGGGTGTATTTGAAGGCTCCTTCACATATCCGTGTACGATGCAATTTCTAACAGTAGGGGCTCTTCTAAATAAAAAAGGTGTTTTTTTGGGAATAAGCTCTCCTATAACCGGATCATTCAACAGAACATTCCAATTTTTTGGGATTATTCTTTTAATTTGGGGGCGGTTAATAGAATAAGTGGTTGAAAAGGCAAATTTATATATTTTTTTATTTTGTATTCTATATTCTTCAGACATCTTCTCTTTAGTACCTAAATTTTCTAACTTAATTTCCTCCTTCTGATTTTGTAAAACTTCCTTTTCATATGCCTTTTCTACAAATCTATTCACTATAATGTCACTTTGTTTCTCATAATTAGGGATGAGCGAACCCGAACTATATAGTTCGGTTTCGTACCGAATTTTGGGGTGTCCGTGACACGGACCCGAACCCGAACATTTTCGTAAAAAAGTCTGGGTTCGGTGCTTTCTTGGCGCTTTTTGAAAGGCTGCAAAGCAGCCAATCAACAAGAGTCATACTACTTGCCCCAAGAGGCCATCACAGCCATGCCTACTATTGGCATGGCTGTGATTGGCCAGTGCAGCATGTGACCCAGCCTCTATATAAGCTTGGGTCACGTAGCGCTGCACGTCACTCTGCTGATACAAGCGTAGGAAGAGGTTGCTGCTGCGACGTTAGGGCGAGATTAGGCAGATTAACTCCTCCAAAAGACTTCATTCAGTGATCGATCTACAGCTGTGAATCATTGAAGTGCTGATATTCAATTGCTCAGTGTTTTTAGGCTGCCCAGAGCGTTTTTCAGTCACTTTTTTCTGGGGTGATCAGTGTGGTTATTTCTTGCTATATCCTACATCAGGGTCAAGCTTTCATCAAGTGCATTTAACCATCAATAGTGTGGTTATTTTTTGGCCATATACTACATCAGGTGCAGGCTGAGCCTGTGTCACCCAAGTGCATTTAACCATCAATAGTGTGGTTATTTTTTGCTATATCCTACATCAGGGTCAAGCTTTCATCAAGTGCATTTAACCATCAATAGTAAGGTTATTTTTTGGCCATATACTACATCAGGTGCAGGCTGAGCCTGTGTCACCCAAGTGCATTTAACCATCAATAGTGTGATTATTTTTTGGCCATATACTACATCAGGGGCAAGTTGGGCCTGTCACCAAGCGCCTAAAAAATAGGCCTGACATTTATATTCATCCAAATCAGTACTGTTTTAGCTGGTCAAGTTATTTTTAGTGACCGTAAAAGCACAGTTTTTGTTCTGGGTTGAAAAACAATTCCAAAATTTGCAATTCTCAAAATTAGTGGTTTCTGCTGTATCAGACCTACTTTAAATCTATCCCTAAAAGGGTATATTAGATTCAAGGTGCTGATAGGGTCATTCTGAAAAACTTGACACACGCGCTACAGTGCAGATACAAGTCTAATTCTGTGATTAAACGTATACCTGTCACACAGAGCCTAAAAAATAGGCCTCACATTTATATTCAGCTAAATCTGTCATTACTGGTGTGCCTGTATTAGTGTAATACGGTACCTAAATAGATAGCCAGACAGTGTTAGGTGTCTGTAAAAAAAGGCCTGAATTTTAATTCAATACATTGGCCCGAATAATATTTTTCTTATTGTGGTGAACGGTAACAATGAGGAAAACATCTAGTAAGGGATGAGGACGCAGACGTGGACATGGTCGTGGTGGTGTTAGTGGACCCTCTGGTGCTAGGAGAGGACAAGGCTGTTCTGCCACAGCCACACGTCCTAGTGTACCAACTACCTCAGGTCCCAGTAGCCGCCAGAATTTACAGGGATATTTGGTGGGGCCCAATGCCGTTCTAAGGATGGTAAGGCCTGAGCAGGTACAGGCATTAGTCAATTGGGTGGCCGACAGTGCATCCAGCACGTTCACATTATCTCCCACCCAGTCTTCTGCAGAAAGCGCACAGATGGCGCATGAAAACCAAGCCCATCAGTCTGTCACATCACCCCCATGCATATCAGGGAAACTGTCTGAGCCTCAAGTTATGCAGCAGTCTCTTATGCTGTTTGAAGACTCTGCTGCCAGGGTTTCCCAAGGGCATCCACCTAGCCCTTCCCCAGGGGTGGAAGAGATAGAATGCACTAACGCACAACCACTTATGTTTCCTGATGATGAGGACATGGGAATACCACCTCAGCACGTCTCTGATGATGACGAAACACAGGTGCCAACTGCTGCGTCTTTCTGCAGTGTGCAGACTGAACAGGAGGTCAGGGATCAAGACTGGGTGGAAGACGATGCAGGGGACGATGAGGTCCTAGACCCCACATGGAATGAAGGTCGTGCCACTGACTTTCACAGTTCGGAGGAAGAGGCAGTGGTGAGACCGAGCCAACAGCATAGCAAAAGACAAAGAGGGAGCAGTGGGCAAAATCAGAACACCCGCCGCCAAGAGACTCCGCCTGCTACTGACCGCCGCCACCTGGGACCGAGCACCCCAAAGGCAGCTTCAAGGAGTTCCCTGGCATGGCACTTCTTCAAACAATGTGCTGACGACAAGACCCGAGTGGTTTGCACGCTGTGCCATCAGAGCCTGAATCGAGGCATAAACGTTCTGAACCTTAGCACAACCTGCATGACCAGGCACCTGCATGCAAAGCATGAACTGCAGTGGAGTAAACACCTTAAAAACAAGGAAGTCACTCAGGCTCCCCCTGCTACCTCTTCTGCTGCTGCCGCCTCGGCCTCTTCTGCTGCTGCCGCCGCCTCCTCGGCCTCTTCCTCCGCCTCTGGAGGGACGTTGGCACTTGTCGCCCAGCAAACATGGGATGTACCACCAACACCACCACCTGCGTCACCAAGCATCTCAACCATGTCACACGGCAGCGTTCAGCTCTCCATCTCACAAACATTTGAGAGAAAGCGTAAATTCCCACCTAGCCACCCTCGATCCCTGGCCCTCAATGCCAGCATTTCTAAACTACTGGCCTATGAAATGCTGTCATTTAGGCTGGTGGAGACAGACAGCTTCAAACAGCTCATGTCGCTTGCTGTCCCACAGTATGTTGTATCCTGCCGGCACTACTTCTCCAAGAGAGCCGTGCCTTCCCTGCACAACCAAGTATCTGATAAAATCAAGTGTGCACTGCGCAACGCCATCTGTGGCAAGGTCCACCTAACCACAGATACGTGGACCAGTAAGCACGGCCAGGGACGCTATATCTCCCTAACTGCACACTGGGTAAATGTAGTGGCGGCTGGGCCCCAGGCGGAGAGCTGTTTGGCGCACATCCTTCCGCCGCCAAGGATCGCAGGGCAACATTCTTTGCCTCCTGTCTCCTCCTACTCAGCTTCCTCCTCCTCTTCTTCCACCTGCTCATCCAGTCAGCCACACACCTTCACCACCAACTTCAGCACAGCTCGGGGTAAACGTCAGCAGGCCGTTCTGAAACTCATATGTTTGGGGGACAGGCCCCACACCGCACAGGAGTTGTGGTGGGGTATAGAACAACAGACCGACGAGTGGTTGCTGCCGGTGAGCCTCAAGCCCGGCCTGGTGGTGTGCGATAATGGGCGAAATCTCGTTGCAGCTCTGGGACTAGCCGGTTTGACGCACATCCCTTGCCTGGCGCATGTGCTGAATTTGGTGGTGCAGAAGTTCATTCACAACTACCCCGACATGTCAGAGCTGCTGCATAAAGTGCGGGCCGTCTGTTCGCGCTTCCGGCGTTCACACCCTGCCGCTGCTCGCCTGTCTGCGCTACAGCGTAACTTCGGCCTTCCCGCTCACCGCCTAATATGCGACGTGCTCACCAGGTGGAACTCCACCTTGCACATGATGGACAGACTGTGCGAGCAGCAGCAGGCCATAGTGGAATTTCAGCTGCAGCACGCACGGGTCAGTCGCACTGCGGATCAGCCCCACTTCACCACCAATGACTGGGCCTCCATGCGAGACCTGTGTGCCCTGTTGCGCTGTTTCGAGTACTCCACCAACATGGCCAGTGGCGATGACGCCGTTATCAGCGTTACAATACCACTTCTATGTCTCCTTGAGAAAACACTTAGGGCGATGATGAAAGAGGAGGTGGCCCAGGAGGAGGAGGAGGAAGAGGGGTCATTTTTAGCACTTTCAGGCCAGTCTCTTCGAAGTGACTCAGAGGGAGGTTTTTTGCAACAGCAGAGACCAGGTACAAATGTGGCCAGACAGGGCCCACTACTGGAGGACGAGTAGGACGAGGATGAGGAGGAGGTGGAGGAGGATGAGGATGAAGCAGGTTCACAGCGGCTGGCACCCAACGCAGCTCGGGCCCATCACTGGTGCGTGGCTGGGGGAAAACGCAGGACGATGACGATACGCCTCCCACAGAGGACAGCTTGTCCTTAATTCTGGGCAGCCTGGCACACATGAGTGACTACATGCTGCAGTGCCTGCGCAACGACAGCAGAGTTGCCCACATTTTAACGTGTGCGGACTACTGGGTTGCCACCCTGCTGGATCCCCGGTACAAAGACAATGTGCCCACCTGACTTCATGCACTGGAGCGTGATAGTAAGATGCGCGAGTATAAGCGCACGTTGGTAGACGCGCTACTGAGAGAATTCCCAAATGTCACAGGGAAACAAGTGGAAGCCCAAGGCGAAGGCAGAGGAGGAGCAAGAGGTCGCCAACGCAGCTGTGTCACGGCCAGCTCCTCTGAGGGCAGGGTTAGCATGGCAGAGATGTGGAAAAGTTTTGTCACCACGCCACAGTTAACTGCACCACCACCTGATACGGAACGTGTTAGCAGGAGGCAACATTTCAATAAGATGGTGGAACAGTACCTGTGCACACCCCTCCACGTACTGACTGATGGTTCGGCCCCATTCAATTTCTGGGTCTCCAAAATGTCCACGTGGCCAGAGCTAGCCTTTTATGACTTGGAGGTGCTGGCCTGCCCGGCGGCCAGCGTTTTGTCTGAACGTGTATTCAGCGCGGCAGGGGGCGTCATTACAGACAAACGCAGCCGCCTGTCTACAGCCAATGTGGACAAGCTGACGTTCATAAAAATGAACCAGGCATGGATCCCACAGGACCTGTCCATCCCTTGTGCAGATTAGACATTAACTACCTCCCCTTAACAATATATTATTGTACTCCAGGGCACTTCCTCATTCAATCCTATTTTTATTTTCATTTTACCATTATATTGCGGGGCAACCCAAAGTTGAATGAACCTCTCCTCTGTCTGGGTGCCGGGGCCTAAATATGTGACAGTGACCTGTTCCAGTGGTGGGTGACGTGAAGCTTGATTCTCTGCTATAACATTAAGACTGATACTGTGCTGACATGAAGCCAGATTCTCTGTTACGGGACCTCTCTCCTCTGCCTGGGTGCCGGGGCCTAAATATGTGACAGTGGCCTGTTCCAGTGGTGGGTGACGTGAAGCCTGATTCTCTGCTATAACATGAAGACTGATTCTGTGCTGACATGAAGCCAGATTCTCTGTTACGGGACCTCTCTCCTCTGCCTGGGTGCCTGGGCCTAAATATGTGACAGTGGCCTGTTCCAGTGGTGGGTGACGTGAAGCCTGATTCTCTGCTATGACATGAAGACTGATTCTGTGCTGACATGAAGCCAGATTCTCTGTTACGGGACCTCTCTCCTCTGCCTGAGTGCCGGGGCCTAAATATGTGACAGTGGCCTGTTCCAGTGGTGGGTGACGTGAAGCCTGATTCTCTGCTATGACATGAAGACTGATTCTGTGCTGACATGAAGCCAGATTATCTGTTACGGGACCTCTCTCCTCTGCCTGGGTGCCTGGGCCTATATATGTGACAGTGGCCTGTTCCAGTGGTGGGTGACGTGAAGCCTGATTCTCTGCTATGGCATGAAGAGACTGATTCTCTGCTGATGTGAAGCCAGATTCTCTGCTATGGGACCTCTGTCCAATTGATATTGGTTAATTTTTATTTTTTTTATTTTTATTTTAATTCATTTCCCTATCCACATTTGTTTGCAGGGGATTTACCTACATGTTGTTGCCTTTTGCAGTCCTCTAGCTCTTTCCTTGGCTGTTTTACAGCCTTTTTAGTGCCGAAAAGTTCGGGTCCCCATTGACTTCAATGGGGTTCGGGTTCGGGACGAAGTTCGGGTCGGGTTCGGATCCCGAACCCGAACATTTCCGGGAAGTTCGGCCGAACTTCTCGAACCCGAACATCCAGGTGTTCGCTCAACTCTACTCATAATCCTCAATATTGGTACAATTTCTTTTTATACGTTTCAATTGTCCCTTCGGTACATTGCAGATCCACGGTTCATGATGACAGCTACTTCTTTCAATATATCCATTACGATCAGTAGGTTTGAAATAGGTGACAGTTTTAATCTTTCTATCATCTACCCTGATCTCCAGATCTAAAAAGTGAATAATATTTCTGCTCACATCCTGGGTAAATGTACCTTCTCCAAAGTTGGAGGCTACCACCCTCCATCTCTTCCCTGATAATCGGATCAATATGCAGATGTTCCCAATATGACATGAATAAATTGGCGAAACTGGGTGCGAATTTCGCACCCATCGCCACACCAGACGTTTGTAAAAAATAACTCTCATCATACCAAATATAGTTATGTCCCAGACAATACTGTATACAGTCCAGGATAAAGATTTTTTGTTCTTCACACATTTGATCATCTCTATTCAGATAAAATCTTATCGCTTCCATACCTATATCATTTGGTATGATGGTATATAATGAGGTAACGTCTAGAGTCATCAGGAAGGCATTTTCTGGAATATTATCAACTTTTTTCAAAACCTCCAGAATGTGCCCTGTATCCCGTAGATAAGAAGGTGTGGTAGTCACATATTTTTGTAAAAAAAGGTCTATGTATTCTGATACACGGCTAGTTATTGAATCAATCCCTGAGACTATAGGTCTCCCAGGGGGGCGTTCCGCATTCTTGTGTATCTTAGGTAGATAATAGATGGTCGGAGTCTTTAAATATATATTATTTAAGTATTGGTACTCTTTGTCATTCAACACTTTTTGCGTCAGTCCCCTATCCAGCAATATTTGAAGTGCTTTTTTATATTCAATAATAAGATACTTTTTCAATTTTTTGTATGTAGTCTTGTCACTGAGGATTCTCTGCATTTCCGTATTGTAGTCGTCTTGATTCAGAACAACTACACCCCCACCCTTGTCTGCCGGTTTGATGATTATTTTTTCATTTTTTTCCAAGATTTTTAAGGCTTCCTTTTCTTTTCTTTAAATTATTCCTTTTTGAATTCCCTATATCTAAATGGTCGAGTCCTTTTAATACCCCACGTTTAAAAGCTTCTATACACTCATTTTGTTTTATTTTCTATTAAGGAGTTTGAACCTACCCCATTAAGGGCACCACAGCTTTTTAGTCCATTAGTCCTCACCCACTATTTCTTGCTTTGTCATTTCATCAGAGAATATGACTTTGCCCCAGTCCTCAGCAGTCCATTCACCATACTTTCTGAAGAAGATCAATCTGTCCCTGATGTTTTTTTTGGAGAGAAGTGGCTTCTTTGCTGCCCTTCTTGACACCAGGCCATCTTCCAAAAGTCTTCGCCTCACTGTGCGTGCAGATGCGCTCACACCTGCCTGCTGCCATTCCTGAGCAAGCTCTGCGCTGGTGGCACTCCGATCCCGCAGCTGAATCCTCTTTAGGAGATGATCCTGGCACTTGCTGGACTTTCTTGGATGCCCTGAAGCCTTCTTAACAAGAATTGAACCTCTTTCCTTGAAGTTCTTGATGATCCTATAAATTGTTGATTGAGGTGCAATCTTAGTAGCCACAATATCCTTGCCTGTGAAGCCATTTTTATGCAACGCAATGATGGCTGCACGCGTTTCTTTGCAGGTCACCATGGTTAACAATGGAAGAACAATGATTTCAAGCATCACCCTCCTTTTAACATGTCATGTCTGCCATTTTAACCCAATCAGCCTGACATAATGATCTCCAGCCTTGTGTCGTCAACATTCTCACCTGAGTTAACAAGACGATTACTGAAATGATCTCAGCAGGTCCTTTAATGACAGCAATGAAATCCAGTGGAAAGGTTTTTTTGGGATTAAGTTAATTTTCATGGCAAAGAAGGACTATGCAATTCATCTGATCACTCTTCATAACATTCTGGAGTATATGCAAATTGCTATTATAAAAACTTAAGCAGCAACTTTTCCAATATTTATGTAATTCTCAAAACTTTTGGCCACGACTGTACATAATTAGAATGATGTGTGCACATATTTACCCTCCTGGTGCAGGGTGGTAATTAAGTTCTCCTCATCCTCTTCATCAGGAGCTGGGGTGCGGATATCCTTCTCAGCAGGAGCTGGGGCAGAGGTTTTCGGCCCTTCAGCTGCCACCTCCACATCATTCCCCACATCAGGTGGGTTGGTGGCAATGATACTGTGGGAGGGGCCAGCCTGCTCATCCTCCTTCTCCTCTGCGTAGACCTCCACCACATCTAAATCAGCCGTGGTGATACGGCGGCGGACGGTTGGCACTAGAAGCCCTGTAATCACACAACGTTTGGATTTAGGCTCTATTTAAACGTCCGTAATGTGTTTTTCAGATCCAACCACACACACAAAAAAAAAAGGACACCGACAATGTGCGTGACGCATTTTGAAGACCGCACGTCAACTGCAATAATAGACTATGACTATTCTTGGCCTCAATTGAGGACAATAATACAAGGATTATTAATAAATATCATCCAAAACACAGCAAAAAGTATTTGTTAGAAGGTGGAAATATTATATTTAATGTTCACGTTATAAGATCAAATTGTTTTCCTGTATTATGTGTGTGGGGTCTGAGCAATTGGATATTGGCCAGCTGAGCTGAGATGTACCTGTCTAGTGAAGTGACGGCGCGGTATGGGGTGTACATCTGGTTCGCCTCTCCGTTGTGCACCCTGGGTAACGCTAAATGAACCAGCAAATAATGCCAGGAAGAAATTTTTAATTTTTCTCCAGACCAACAAGACATAAACTCTAATATATAGACTATGTGTTTGTGTTTGCGTGTGGTATACAGTGTGTGGTATACAGTGTGTGGTATACAGTGTGTGGCAGGAAGAATTATATGCAATGTGCATGTGCTTGATATTTCTTTGCTGTCCATACATACATACATACATACATACTTGCTACAGAAAAAGTTCTGTGATGGCAAAACAATACTTATTACAACAATGATGAATATCTAGTCAGACATCATAAAAGATGAAGTTATATTTAGTGCAAAAATATATTTGTTCTATTCTTTTTAAGAACTGAAATGTGGACCCAGAAGTGCGGGTCCACTTTTCTGGAGACGGGACGCACATCGTGCGGCCCCCTTAGAGATGAATGGGTCCTCAATTCAGTTCAGAAAAATAAATAATGAAATTGAGCACGTGTGAATGGTCCCTTAGAGAAACAACTCAGAACTAATAAGAAATGCTAAGTAAGGCTATTTTCACAATAGCAGCAGAGAGCTCTGTAACCTCGGATCCGTCCTGCCGCTAGTGTACATGTGGCTCAGGAATACCGCTCCGGACCCATTGACTGTAGTGGGAATGGGGCGTCATACCGGGGCTGCAACGATACAACATGTCGGCATGGTTTGCAGATGTTCATGCCCAGGAATAACGCCACGATCCCTTGATAGTCAATGGTGATGGAGCTGTAGTAGGGGGCCACACGTACACTAGCGGCAGGACAGATCCGACAAGCTGCTCACCTGACGGAACAGCCTGGCGACGTCCATGCAGCTATTGTGAAACTAACCTAAGTGGGAGATGTATGTAATGTAATGATGGACGGGGCCTTTTACTGTAAGGCTCCTTTCACACGAGCGAGTTTTCCGCGCGGGTGCAATGCGTGACGTGAACGCATAGCACCTGCACTGAATCCTGACCCATTCATTTCAATGGGTCTGTGTACATGAGCATTGATTTTCATGTATCAGTTCTGCGTTGCATGAAAATTGCAGCATGTTCTATATTCTGCGTCTTTCACGTAGCCCTGGCCCCATAGAAGTGAATGGGGCTGCGTGAAAAACGCATTGCATCCACAAGCAAGTGCGGGTGTGATGCGTTTTTCACTGATGGTTGCTAAGAGATGTGGTTTGTAAACCTCCTTTTTTTTTATCACGCGCGTTAAAAACGCATCAAAACGCATTGCACCAGTGCAGAAAAAAAATTAACAACTGAACGCAATCGCAGATAAAACTGAGTGAACTTGCTTGCAAAATAGTGCGAGTTTCACTGAACGCACCCTGTACGTATCCGGACCTAATCCATCCGTGTGAAAGGAGCCTAATACAGATTGATGATTGCTGTTTATCTAGATATACACACACATATACAGGGAGTGCAGAATTATTAGGCAAATGAGTATTTTGACCACATCATCCTCTTTATGCATGTTGTCTTACTCCAAGCTGTATAGGCTCGAAAGCCTACTACCAATTAAGCATATTAGGTTATGTGGATCTCTGTAATGAGAAGGGGTGTGGTCTAATGACATCAACACCCTATATTAGGTGTGCATAATTATTAGGCAACTTCCTTTCCTTTGGCAAAATGGGTCAAAAGAAGGACTTGACAGGCTCAGAAAAGTCAAAAATAGTGAGATATCTTGCAGAGGGATGCAGCACTCTTAAAATTGCAAAGCTTCTGAAGCGTGATCATCGAACAATCAAGCGTTTCATTCAAAATAGTCGACAGGGTCGCAAGAAGCGTGTGGAAAAACCAAGGCGCAAAATAACTGCCCATGAACTGAGAAAAGTCAAGCGTGCAGCTGCCAAGATGCCTCTTGCCACCAGTTTGGCCATATTTCAGAGCTGCAACATCACTGGAGTGCCCAAAAGCACAAGGTGTGCAATACTCAGAGACATGGCCAAGGTAAGAAAGGCTGAAAGACGACCACCACTGAACAAGACACACAAGCTGAAACGTCAAGACTGGGCCAAGAAATATCTCAAGACTGATTTTTCTAAGGTTTTATGGACTGATGAAATGAGAGTGAGTCTTGATGGGCCAGATGGATGGGCCCGTGGCTGGATTGGTAAAGGGCAGAGAGCTCCAGTCCGACTCAGACGCCAGCAAGGTGGAGGTGGAGTACTGGTTTGGGCTGGTATCATCAAAGATGAGCTTGTGGGGTGGAGTCAAGCTCAACTCCCAGTCCTACTGCCAGTTTCTGGAAGACACCTTCTTCAAGCAGTGGTACAGGAAGAAGTCTGCATCCTTCAAGAAAAACATGATTTTCATGCAGGACAATGCTCCATCACACGCGTCCAAGTACTCCACAGCGTGGCTGGCAAGAAAGGGTATAAAAGAAGAAAATCTAATGACATGGCCTCCTTGTTCACCTGATCTGAACCCCATTGAGAACCTGTGGTCCATCATCAAATGTGAGATTTACAAGGAGGGAAAACAGTACACCTCTCTGAACAGTGTCTGGGAGGCTGTGGTTGCTGCTGCACGCAATGTTGATGGTGAACAGATCAAAACACTGACAGAATCCATGGATGGCAGGCTTTTGAGTGTCCTTGCAAAGAAAGGTGGCTATATTGGTCACTGATTTGTTGTTTTGTTTTTGAATGTCAGAAATGTATATTTGTGAATGTTGAGATGTTATATTGGTTTCACTGGTAAAAATAAATAATTGAAATGGGTATATATTTGTTTTTTGTTAAGTTGCCTAATAATTATGCACAGTAATAGTCACCTGCACACACAGATATCCCCCTAAAATAGCTAAAACTAAAAACAAACTAAAAACTACTTCCAAAAATATTCAGCTTTGATATTAATGAGTTTTTTGGGTTCATTGAGAACATGGTTGTTGTTCACTAATAAAATTAATCCTCAAAAATACAACTTGCCTAATAATTCTGCACTCCCTGTATTGATTATTATTACATTATTATTAGTACAAAATCAGCCGGTTACATCATACATCACTACCACGCTGTGTGGATAAATATATATATACACTCACAGCGAGGGAGAGATGTATGAGGTAAACGGATGATTTGCTATGTTTCACACCAGGTAAAAATAAGTAATAATTTGTAACGGGTGATAAAAAAAAAGTACCAGGGAAGATTCTGTGACTGAGCTCAGTGACCCAGTCCGGGTGCCTCCGCTTAGGATCAGACCACTTTTTTACAATTGCCATGTCGTTGTGGCTGCGTCCAAATTTCTTTTCTAGGAGACTCTTGACCCCCTTCTTCTCGGCCTGCTTCCGGGTCCTATCATAGCCCTTCATCAACATGCGCTGCAGGATAAAAATGCAAACATGTAATCCCAAATTTAGGAAATACAAGGATTATTAATAAATATCATCCAAAACACAGCGAAATGTATTTAATTGTTAGAAGGTGGAAATATTATATTTATTCTTCACAAATATAAGATCAAATTGGTTTCCTGTTGTATGTGTGTGGGGTCTGAGCAATCGGATATTGGCCAGCTGAGCTGAGATGTACCTGTCTAGTGAAGTGACGGTACGGTATGGGGTGTACATCTGGTTTGCCTCTCCGTGGTGCACCCTGGGTAACGCTAAATGAACCAGCAAATAATGGCAGGACGAAATGTTTAATTTTTCTCCAGACCAACAAGACATGGGGCCAGATTTATCATTAGCTCAAGTCAGAATAATGGAGTGAACTTTGCACAAATTTGCGACTTTTTCCTGCTCTGCACTATGCTTGCCAGTTTTCTGAAAGTGGGTGTGTTTTCTTATGTAAATTAATCTCTAGACAGATTTACTATTGGGACTATTTAAAAAGTCGCTAAAAAGTGGCAAAAAAATGTGCAATTTCACTCCAGTGAGGACCATGCTTATCTTATGAGACTTTTTAATAGAACATGCGACTTTTTCGTAAGGACGTGCGACTTCTGAAAAGCTGCTTACTGACGGATAAACTGCTACCATCAAACCACATTTATTACTGTCTTGAAGGGCTGATCATAAATCTGACTTGGCTAAAACTGACTTTAGACATATGTGAAAGTGGAGTGAGCTGTCAGAGTAAGGATAAATCTGGCCCTATGTGTTTGTGTTTGCATGTGGTATACAGTGTGTGGTATACAGTGTGTGGCAGGAAAATGTATATGTAATGTGCATGTGCTTGATATTTCTTTGCTGTCCATCCATACATACACAAGAAAAAAAAATGTTGTGGAGTCGCACTCACCAGAACTCGTGGTCATCCGGAATGCAACAGCCTGCCTGGAGTCCTAGATCCATCAGGGCTCCTGAACATACAGTCCAATGAATGAAGATGGAGGCAGCATGTCCGGTACAAAAAAAATCACTTTATTGGGAGCCGCTTAGGTGAACAAAACGTGCAAAAGGTAGTTACGTTTCGGCTAACACATAGCCTTTATCAAACACCATGTGTATTTTAAAAGATCCTGTTTAAAAACCCTAAACCACACCCACTCACACCACTGTGGCCAATTGCCCATTCAGTAGATTGCTCATTATGTCTCAGGTGTATACATACGTGCATATTAGAGTACACATGATGCTGCCTCCATCTTAATTCATTGGACCATACATACATACTTTTTACAGACAAAGTGCTGTGATGTCAAAACAATACTTATTACAACAATGATGAATATCTAATCATGATAAAAGATGAAGTTAAATTTAGTGTGCAAATATATTCACATATTTGCGCATTTGCGAATATTTAAATACACTATTGCTTACTAATTACTATACTATACAGATATGGTTCGAACATGCATTCAAAAAGTTATCACATAAAGTGTTGTACTTACAGTTACCAGGAGTTCATCCTCTTCATTGTGGAATTTGCTGCCCACCATTTTCTCTTGTCAAGATTCGCTCTTAAAATGGGACTAATGTGCTCACGATAAACGACGCCTATAATGCGTGCGCACATACGCATCACACTATTATTAACTTAGGTGGTGTAGCGAATAATCGAATTATCGAATATATCGAATAAGCAAATATTTTAAAAATGTTATTAATCCTGCCGCAGTAGTTAGAATATACCGTCGGATCTGAGTTTTCACGAACCCATGGAAAACTCAGATCCGATAGTTTATTCTAACCACACAGTGAAGTGACGCTTGTCGGGGAGGAGTATGTTAAAAACTGTAAAGATAGATAACAAATAATTTGAATATTCTAAATAAAGAATATATTCGCTTTAGGGTGATATTTAGGTTTTTTAGAATATTCGTAATATTCTAGAACAAGAATATATTATAATCGAATAAAGTTGCATTATGCGATTAAATTATCACATATGCGAAATAATAGCGAATTTGAATATTCGCAAATATTTTACGAATATTCATTAGAATATTCGCAAAATATCGCGAAATCGAATATGGGACATGCCGCTCAACACTATTCGCCGATAACCGTGATCAACATGGTAGGCACAGAAAAGAACATTGAAAGTTGATAGAGAAAATATCCCAATGGATGGTGGACGTCACGGGGGTACCTCTGCATAGGTGACAGGAACATAAATTTCTAAAAATCGTCTGTTACATTGTCAGGTGACATTTTACAAATTTTGCTGGATAGAAACCCCTGCTCTGCATAGGTGACAGGGAATAAAATTTCAGAAATTCTTCTTTAATTCATGCGCGCCACCTCCTTTCAGTCAATGCTTAAACTTTAACAAGTTGTCCCACATTTGCGCTTCAATAATTTGTCCCACATTTGCGCTTTAATAATTTGTACCACATTTGCGCTTCAATAATTTGTCCCACATTTGCGCTTCAATAACTTTTCCCATATTTACGCTCGATTAAAATTTTTTTTATTCCATTGATCTCCCTTGGATGTGGTCTCTCTTTCTCACGCTCCCTCTCCGGCGTGGAACCCTGATTCGCCGATAACCGTGATCAACATGGTAGGATCAGAAAAGAAGATCGAAAGTTGATAGAGAAGATATCCAAATGGATGGTGGACGTGACAGGGACGTGCGATCAGGCAGAAGTTAGCTAGAGTCAACAAAGCGGCAGCAGGGCCTCTCCTGGCTAACGTTTCCAAATCAAAAATACCACCGTGACATTCCCTATAATTTTTTATTAATCATTACAATAACATCTTAAGAGTACTGTATTGTTATTTATCGTCACTACCTCCCCGAGTCGGGAGTGGGTAATTGCAGCGCGCCCCCTCCTTTCCTTCAATTCTTCAATTTTAACAGCTTTTCCCACATTTTCGCATGATCACAATTAAATTTCATGCATTGATCTCCCTTGGATGTGGTCTCTCTTTCTCACGCTCCCTCTCTGGGGTGGAACCCTGATTCGCCGCTAACCGTGATGGTTCTGCACCCTGCAACTTCTGGGTCTTCAAATTGGGCACATGGCCTGAGCTTGCCCTTTATGCCTTGCAGGTGCTGGCGCTCCCGTCCACACGATCAATGCCGCTCCAGGACAGATGGCCCGCTCAAGGACCGAATGTCTCAGAGGGCATATGGTCGTATGCATGGGCCCTTATTCCAAATATATATTTTTTGGTGCGTGTGTGTTGTGGGGACGGGGGTGGAGTTGGTCACCAAAACCGTGTTTTTAGTATTTTTATATTTTAATAGTGAAGACTTTTTTTTGTTTGTTTATCTTTATATAAAACATTGGGAAGGGGGGTGATACTGTCTATAGCTTGCAGTACATGGCAGCCTTCCCTTTGTGCCCGCTGTTCTGCCATGTACTTGTGCTTATTATGGCAAATATAAGTTCACACCCTCTGCATATATAAGAGTAATAAAATAAGCAAATAGTAAATATTTAGAAAAGCTCCACCAGCATACTACCGGAGCCCAGCCTTTCAGTTACCAACTGAAACAAAAACGAATAAATCAATAATAATTTAGGCTGGCTCACAGTATTTTTGCATAAACAAATTTATTAACTCACTAAAAATTAGATAAAACTTGGTTTAGTGTCCACATTTCAGCATACATGTGTGTATAGATATAAATAAAGTGCGGAGCTCACGCACACACCCATACAGCTGGAGTACTCCAAATAAATAAGCAATTAAATAAGACCTTTTGGCTAATAGTGTTGTCGTCTCACTGCAAGATTCATTCAATTAATCAACTCAAATGTATATATGTTATATACTGGTTTTACCAGTTGTTGGAACCAGAGAGGTTCTAGTGATGTCCTTTCTGTTGTCTCTGGTGAACGAAATTCGTCAATCAGAGTCCCGTTTGCTGCTGATTATTACACCGCCTCCGACTGCTGGTAGTTCACTCGCTCCTTTTGCGGAGTGAGCTCTTGCCCCAGTCAGTGTAGCGTCCCACGTGACCAACTAGATTGTAATGCGTTGGCTGATGACGTGGACGCTTGGGTTTGTCGGGATGGCGGAAGCTGGTACAGCGGAGTTCGCTCAGTGTATAGTTTCGTTTTTGCTTAGCAGCGTTCTTTTGCTATTTTCAATGTACCAATATAGGTTAATCCACCTTGCCGGTAATTTGCAGCTGGGGCCACTTAAGTTGATAGCGGACTTGCTCCAATAAATAAGAAAAAGTCCTTTTCTTGCAGGATTTGTAAAGCCGCACCGATAGCCAGGTCTAATTCACACTAGACGCGTTTCGGAACGTAGTTCCTTCCTCAGTAGATAAATGTGAAATGCTGAATGAAGACCAGTTTATTACGCCCTTATATACCCTTTTGGGTTTAGTGCAATATATGGTCCGGATTCTGGATCCTGCGGTCCCATGTTAATTATAGGCCGTAGGGTTCAGGCCGGCTCCTAGATACAATAGCACTTCAGGTATATACATAATAAATAATGCATAATACACAATGATACATTATGTTAAAAAACTGTCAGTATTAGACAGATAAAAGTTGAAATTAAAATTACAATAAGATGACATAAATACATAAATTCATAAATTCAAGGACTGTCAAAGATGCTGGAGTTTGACGGAGGGGGGAGAGGGGAAGGATGCAGAGGGGGTCAGTACGCTACTAAACAGCCCGGCACTGACTCCCCATGTAAACCAACCCATCTCCCCTACAGGAAGCCGAAGATTTCTAACTCCGAGTTCAGACCCCCTATCCAAGCATTTTAAACTACACCATGCAGGCGATCCGAGCAAGATGAAATTCTTAGCCATACAATCAGTCAAACATGACTGGAGAGGTGGAGATTTTGTGTCTAAAATGTCCAGACAGGAGTCCAAGAAAATTTTCGAGTTTGGACCCCTGATGCCCTTGGGTCTGAACTCGGAGTTAGAAATCTTCGGCTTCCTGTAGAAGAGATGGGTTGGTTTACATGGGGAGTCAGTGCCGGGCTGTTTAGTAGCGTACTGACCCCCTCTGCATCCTTCCCCTCTCCCCCCTCCGTCAAACTCCAGCATCTTTGACAGTCCTTGAATTTATGAATTTATGTATTTATGTCATCTTATTGTAATTTTAATTTAAACTTTTATCTGTCTAATTTAATACTGACAGTTTTTTAACATGATGTATCATTGTGTATTATGCATTATTTATTATGTATATACCTGAAGTGCTATTGTATCTAGGAGCCGGACCTGAACCCTGCGGCCTATAATTAACATGGGACCGCAGGATCCAGAATCCGGACCATATATTGCACTAAACCCAAAAGGGTATATAAAGGCGTAATAAACTGGTCTTCATTCAGCATTTCACATTTATCTACTGAGGAAGGAACTACGTTCCGAAACGCGTCTAGTGTGAATTAGACCTGGCTATCGGTGCGGTTTTACAAATCCTGCAAGAAAAGGACTTTTTCTTATTTATTGGAGCAAGTCCGCTATCAACTTTAAGTGGTCCCAGCTGCAAATTACCGGCAAGGTGGATTAACCTATATTGGTACATTGAAAATAGCAAAAGAACCCTGCTAAGCAAAAACGAAACTATACACTGAGCAAACTCAGCTGTACCAGCTTCCACCATCCCGACAAACCCAAGCGTCCACGTCATCAGCCAACGCATTACCATCTAGTTGGTCACGTGGGACGCTACACTGACTGGGGCAAGAGCTCACTCCGCAAAAGGAGCGAGTGAACTACCAGCAGTCGGAGGCGGTGTAATAATCAGCAGCAAACGGGACTCTGATTGCCGAATTTCGTTCACCAGAGACAACAGAAAGGACATCGCTAGAACCTCTCTGGTTCCAACAACTGGTAAAACCAGTATATAACCTATATACATTTGAGTTGATTAATTGAATGAATCTTGCAGTGAGACGACAACACTATTAGCCAAAAGGTCTTATTTAATTGCTTATTTATTTGGAGTACTCCAGCTGTATGGGTGTGTGCGTGAGCTCCGCACTTTATTTATATCTATACACACATGTATGCTGAAATGTGGACACTAAACCAAGTTTTATCTAATTTTTTGTGAGTTAATAAATTTGTTTATGCAAAAATACTGTGAGCCAGCCTAAATTATTATTAATAAAATAAGCAGTAGTAGATGTCAGAAGAGCAAACATGGGGGAGCAGACAGGGGCGAGGGGAGCACAGGCCAGTGCGGTGCAGACAAAGGTAGGGGAGGCGCAGACAAGGGCCGGAGAAAGAGGGGTGCAGACAAGGGCCGGAGGGGCACAGGCCAGGGTCAGGGGGGCACAGATAAGGGCCAGGGGCTGCACTGAAAGGGCCAGGGTGGCGCACACAGGGGCTAGGGGCGCAGTCAAGGGCCAGGGGGGGCACAGATAAGGGCCAGTGGCGCAGACAAGGGTCAGGGAGGGGGCACAGATAAGGGCTAGCAGTGCAGACAAGGGTCAGGGAGGGGGAACAGATAAGGGCCATGGCCCAGGGGCGCAGACAAGGGCCAGGGAGGCACAGACAGAGGCCAGGGGGGGGGCACAGGCAGGGCCAGGATGGTGCAGATAAGGGCCAGGGGCGCAGATAAGGGCCAAGGGCGCATACAAGGGCCAGGGACAGGGCACAGATAAGGGCCATAGCCCAGAGGTGCAGACAGGGGCCAGGGAGGCTCAGACAGGGACTAGGGGGGCACAGAAAGGGCCAGGGTGGCGCAAACAGGGGCCAAGGGGGCAGAGACAAGGACCACAACAAAGGTACAATGTAATACATAAGCTAGAATAGATAACATTGGGCATAAGACTTATTTTCATAATATTCATTTTAACTGCTGCTGTATTTCTTTAAATACCTGACGTAATCTATCTTTTTCTGTTATTCACATTCGCACATAGGAACTAGGGGAGAGCCAGGACAGGTGAACGAAGCAGCGGCAGCACGAGCTGACAAGCGGGGCACACCACACAGGCAGCGGGCACAGACAGTCAAATACCTGAAAAGCTAAGTGACTGATGTGCGCTGCCACTGCCGCGCTGCTCCTCTTGCCTGTGTGGCCCTGTTGCTCCTGCTCCCTGCTCAGCTGTATGTGAAAGGGCCGCGGCCTGGCCTGAAAAACGTTATTACATAATCAAGAAACTTGGTGTCAGTCCGGGCTCCGAAGCAGCAAGTTCCCCTGCTTCCCCGGTATTTACGCCACTGACCATAACCCTCTCTTTTTTTTTCTTTTTCTCATTCCTTATGGCAGCCAGGCCACATTCACAAGCAGTACAGTATGCTTGTCATCATCATCTTCAGTTATCATCTTCATTTCCCACTCAGGCTCCTCCTCATCTTTTCCTCCGTCATCAGTCATTCATAATGGAATGTGTGGCCAGGAAACAAATATACGCACCCAGGAATGCACTAATGTAGAAGCTGAACTGCTGTTGTAACTAGGGTTGAGCGAACCCGAACTGTAAAGTTCGGGTTCGTACCGAACTTTTAGGATTTTTGGACCCCTTTTTGAAAGGCTGCAGAGCAGTCAATCAACAAGCGTTTAACTCTGTGCCATTAGAAGCCATCACAGCCATGCCTACTAATGGCATGGCTGTGATTGGCCAGTGCAGCATGTGACCCAGCCTCTACAGGGAGTGCAGAATTATTAGGCAAATGAGTATTTTGACCACATCATCCTCTTTATGCATGTTGTCTTACTCCAAGCTGTATAGGCTCGAAAGCCTACTACCAATTAAGCATATTAGGTGATGTGCATCTCTGTAATGAGAAGGGGTGTGGTCTAATGACATCAACACCCTATATTAGGTGTGCATAATTATTAGGCAACTTCCTTTCCTTTGGAAAAATGGGTCAAAAGAAGGACTTGACAGGCTCAGAAAAGTCAAAAATAGTGAGATATCTTGCAGAGGGATGCAGCACTCTTAAAATTGCAAAGCTTCTGAAGCGTGATCATCGAACAATCAAGCGTTTCATTCAAAATAGTCAACAGGGTCGCAAGAAGCGTGTGGAAAAACCAAGGCGCAAAATAACTGCCCATGAACTGAGAAAAGTCAAGCGTGCAGCTGCCAAGAGACATGGCCAAGGTAAGAAAGGCTGAAAGACGACCACCACTGAACAAGACACACAAGCTGAAACGTCAAGACTGGGCCAAGAAATATCTCAAGACTGATTTTTCTAAGGTTTTATGGACTGATGAAATGAGAGTGAGTCTTGATGGGCCAGATGGATGGGCCCGTGGCTGGATTGGTAAAGGGCAGAGAGCTCCAGTCCGACTCAGACGCCAGCAAGGTGGAGGTGGAGTACTGGTTTGGGCTGGTATCATCAAAGATGAGCTTGTGGGGCCTTTTCGGGTTGAGGATGGAGTCAAGCTCAACTCCCAGTCCTACTGCCAGTTTCTGGAAGACACCTTCTTCAAGAAGTCTGCATCCTTCAAGAAAAACATGATTTTCATGCAGGACAATGCTCCATCACACGCGTCCAAGTACTCCACAGCGTGGCTGGCAAGAAAGGGTATAAAAGAAGAAAATCTAATGACATGGCCTCCTTGTTCACCTGATCTGAACCCCATTGAGAACCTGTGGTGAACAGATCAAAACACTGACAGAATCCATGGATGGCAGGCTTTTGAGTGTTCTTGCAAAGAAAGGTGGCTATATTGGTCACTGATTTGTAATTTGTTTTGTTTTTGAATGTCAGAAATGTATATTTGTGAATGTTGAGATGTTATATTGGTTTCACTGGTAAAAATAAATAATTGAAATGGGTATATATTTGTTTTTTGTTAAGTTGCCTAATAATTATGCACAGTAATAGTCACCTGCACACACAGATATCCCCCTAAAATAGCTAAAACTAAAAACAAACTAAAAACTACTTCCAAAAATATTCAGCTTTTATATTAATGAGTTTTTTGGGTTCATTGAGAATATGGTTGTTGTTCAATAATAAAATTAATCCTCAAAAATACAACTTGCCTAATAATTCTGCACTCCCTGTATATAAGCTGGAGTCATGTAGCCTTGCACGTCGCTCTAGTGTAGGGATAGGATGCTGCTGCTGTGAGGGAGAGAGTAGGACAGAATCTTTAATCTGTAGTGCTTGTTAACTCAGCGATCTACCTAGATTTTGTTTTGTGGGTGCAGTGCACAATCTTTTTACCCTGCCCTGAGCCAAGTGACCCAGAAAAATAACTTTTATACATCTGTTAGTTAGGTGGGCGGCGGCGGCCATTTTATGCAAGTTCTATGCACCAGCACAGCATATGTGCAAGTGTGAAATTCAAGCGTTATATACGGCTGTCATATTCTGTTCTGGGACTAGCTGTTTTGACGTACATCCCTTGCCTGGCGCATGTGCTGAATTTGGTGGTCCATAGGTTCCTTAAAAATTACCCCGATATGTCAGAACTGCTGCATAAAGTGCGCTCTTTCAGCGTTCTCACCCTGCTGCTGCTCGCCTATCAGCGCTGCAGCGTAACTTTGGCCTTCCCGCTCACCGCCTCATATGCGACGTTCCCACAAGGTGGAACTCCACCTTGGACATGCTGGCCAGACTGTGTGAGCAGCAGCAGGCGATAGTGGAGTTTCAGCTGCAGCAAGCACGGGTGAGTCACTCTGCGGAACAGCACCACCTCACCACCAATGACTGGGCCTCCATGCGAGACCTGTGTTCCTTGTTGCACTGTTTCGAGTACAACACCAACATGGCAAGTGACGATAATGCCGTTCTCAGCGTTACTATCCCACTTCTATGCCTCCTTGAAAAAACGCTGCTGGCGATGCTGGAAGAGGATGTGGCACAGGAGGAGGAAGAGGGATCATTTCATAGGGTTTCCGGCCAGTCATTTACAAGTGGCTCCGAGGGTGGGTTCCTGCACCCACAAATGCCAGGTACACAATTTTTCAGCCAGGGCACAGTTCTGGAGGATGACGAGGTGGAGGATGAGGAACTGTGTTCACAGCAGTGTGGCACCCAAACCAGCTCATGGCCATCACTGGTGCGTGGCTTGGGGGATACAGAGGACACAGACAATACACCTCCCACAGAGGACAGCTTTTCGTTACCTCTGGGCAGCCTGGCACACATGAGCGATTACATGCTGCAGTGTCTCCACAATGACCGCCGAGTTGCCCACATTCTAACTTGTGCTGATTACTGGGTGGTCACGCTGCTGGATCCCCGTTACAAGGACAACGTACCGTCCTTAATTCCATCACTGGAGCGTGATCGTAAGATGCGCGAGTACAAGAGCACGCTGGTAGACACGCTGCTGGTGGCATTCCCTGTCATGAGAGGCAGGCGACGGGCTTCTCATCCCCTGCCCTGGCGATGGTCCCCGATCTCACGGCAGCCAGGACACTGGCTGCGTCCGGCTGCGCTCTCAAGTTCTTCGGCTGCACTACTTCTGCAGGAGCGGCCGGCGTTCCCCATCACCATAGGGACCAGGTGGGGCTGAGCGCCGAGCTAGGCACTCGGCGTTCGGCTGCTGTCAGGGAGGAGGGGTCATGTGACGCTGGCCTTGTCACATGACCCCTTCCCTCTACTATTTAAACAGGCAACCTGCTGGCCACAGGTTGCCTGTGATTTTCGTCTCTTGGGCTGTGGGTATTTATTATTATTATATCTTATTGACCTTTGGTATTGACCCTTATTCGTTTCCTGACTACCCTTCTGCCTGCTCCTTGATATTGACGCTACCTCTCGGATTTTGACCTCGGCTGGTTTTTGGATTTGTCTCCCGCCTCCTCTATTGTACTGACGTGACCTTCCGGACTGACCTCGGCTAGTTGATCCGCCTTGTCCTTCCTATTTCAGGGTACCTTGTTTTGTCTTCCTCCCTGTCTGTCCGTTGCTTGACTGAGATGTCAGTTTAGGGCAGGCTTGACTGAGAGGTTAAAAGAGATGCTGGTCTGTTACCCCAGTCCTGACTCTTTAGAAGAGACCATGACGCTAGCCATCCGACTAGATAGACGAATTAGAGAGAGACAGCGGGAGCATTTGTTTTCCCCTCATACCCTTCTTAAACCTGAGGCTTCTCCTATCGAACCCAGAATGGAGGCTCAGTTGGACGAGCCCATGCAGCTCGCAATGACGCGAAGAGAACTACGCCGCCGTCGGGGCTCTTGTTTTTATTGTGGCGATCCCGACCACTGGATCCGTCAGTGTCCTAACGCTCCTCCTTCTGGAACATCGTCCAAGTCAAAGGGATCCAAGGACAAGGTACTCCCGGAGGTGGTAAGAAGCAAACTATTGCTGCCAGTTTCAATTGCCTCTGGGGTCTTCAAGGGGTCAAGTGCTTTTGTGGATTTAGGGTCAGCTTTTAGTTTTATTGATCTCAAATTTGTTGAACAGATGGGGATTCCTATATTAAAATTGTCCACCCTGATCCAGGTGGTCGCCATCGATTCTACCCCCCTGCTGGGAGGCGCGGCAAGACTCCGTACTCCCGAGGTTACCCTGTCTGTAGGGATCTGCCACTCAGAGAAATGTTCTTTCTTTGTTTTAGAGAATCTTCCTGTCCAGGTAGTCCTTGGCATGCCCTGGCTTCAGCAGCATAACCCGGTCATTAACTGGAGTTCGGGCGAGTTAGAGAAATGGGGGCCCAACTGTAGTTCTTGTTTAACTGTAGTTCAAGCTGGGGTTTCATCAGATGACATTCCTCACTTTATTGCTGATTATTCTGATGTTTTTTCCACTACTGAGACCGACACTCTCCCTCCCATAGGTCTTATGACTGTGTTATTGACTTGGTTCCCGAGTCAGAATTTCGTAAAGGACGGATCTACATTCTTTCCAGTCCTGAACGCAGTGCCTTGAGAGACTATATCCAGGAAAGTCTCAAGAAGGGGCATATTAGGCCCTCCACCTCTCCCCTGGGAGCAGGGTTATTTTTCATTAAGAAGAAAGACGGTGGTCTCAGGCCCTGCATTGACTATAGAAACCTGAATAAGATTACTATTAGGAATCAATATTCCATCCCGTTGATTCCTAATTTGTTCAACCAGATTTTGGGTGCTTCTTGGTTTTCTAAATTCGATTTGATGGGGGCTTATAACCTGATTAGTATTAAGGAGGGAGATGAATGGAAAACTGCTTTTAACACTCCAGAGGGACACTTTGAGTATCTTGTTATGCAATTCGGTCTTTGCAATGCCCCAGCTGTGTTTCAGAATTTCATGAATTACATTTTTAGAGAACTTATCGGCAAAGGTATGATCGTTTGTCTCGGCGATATTCTTGTCTTTTCACCTGACTGGGATATCCATGTGTCTCACATCAGATTGGTTCTTAAAATCCTCAGAGAGAATCATCTGTCTGTTAAATTGGAAAAATGTGTGTTTGGAGTGCAAGAGATCCCTATCTCGGGTATTTTCTTACTCCACATTCATTTAAAATGGATCCCAGTAAGGTCCAGGCTATCCAAGACTGGGTAAGACCATCCTCCTTAAAGGCACTCCAACGCTTTTTAGGCCAATTTTTACCGTAAATTCATAAAAACATTTTCTGTTGTTGCCAAGCCCCTTACAGATTTGACTAAGAAAGGTTCTGATCTTGTCAACTGGTCGTTGGAGGCTTGCCAGGCCTTTGATACTCTAAAAAAATTGTTTTCAAATGGCCCCAGTTTTGGTTCAGCCTGATCCTGAGGAACCTTTTGTGGTGGAAGTGGATGCCTCGGAGGATGGTGTGGGGGCCATCCTTTCTCAGGGGTCTTCCAACTTCACTAATTTAAGAACGTGTGCCTTCTTCTCTCTCAAGTTCTCTCCTTCAGAGAGAAATTACGATATTGGAAACCGCGAGTTACTGGCCATAAAATGGGCATTTGAGGAATGGAGGCATTTTTTAGAAGGGGCTAAACACTGTATTACTGTTCTTACAGATCATAAGAATTTTGTGTTTCTTGAGGCGGCCAAACGCCTTAATCCTAGGCAAGCCAGATGGGCCCTGTTTTTTACTTGTTTTAACTTTTCTGTTACTTTCAGACCAGCAAGTAAAAATATTAAAGCAGATGCCTTGTACCAGAGTTTTAATGCCGTCCAACCTCCTGACACCCCTCCTGAACCCATCTTGCCGGAAAGCATCTTTGTGGCAGCGATTTCTGCATATCTTTCCTCTGACATTCAACGGGCTCAGCAACTTGCTCCTCCACAAACACTGTCAGATAAGTTGTTCATTCCTGAGAATTTTTGTTTTCGATTATTGGGTGAATGCCATGACTCTGTGCTGTGTGGTCATCCAGGCATCGCTGCCACTAAGGAATTGCTGCTGAGGTCTTTCTGGTGGCCCACTTTGTCTAAGGATGTACGGTCTTATGTTTTGGCATGTGATGTATGTGCCAGATCTAAGACCCCTAGAACACATCTCGCCGGTGAACTACAACCACTACCCATTCCCTGCAAGCCATGGTCACAGAAGGCAGAGTTAGCATAGCCAAAATGTGGAAATGCTTTGTCAGCACGCCACAACAACCAGCAACACCAGCTGATATGGAACGTCTTAGCAGGAGGCTGCATTTCAGCAACATGCAGGAGCAGTATGTGTGCGCACGCCTACACATACTGAATGATGGGTCTGCCCCCTTCAACTTCTGGGTCTCCAAATTGGGCACATGGCCTTAGCTTGCCCTTTACGCATTGGAGGTGCAGGCCTGCCCTGCAGTCAGTATATTGTCTGAACGTGTGTTTAGCATGGCAGGGGGCGTTATCACAGACAAGCGCAGCCGCCTGTTCACAGCCAATGTGGACAAGCTCACGTTCATTAAAATGAACCAGGCATAGATCCCACAGGACTTGTCCGTACCTTGTGCAGATTAAACATATATACTGGCCTTAACCAGCCATTGTTATACTACAGCACAATTGCTCATTGTATTTTGGATATTTCACTCTTTTGGAGTGTACCCTAATAAAAAAAATTAAAATTAAAACCAAAAACCAGTGTTGGCTACCTCGTCCTCCTCCACCGCCTCTTCCACCTATACCGCTACGTCCACTGCCTCCTCAAACTCCTACTCCATATGGACCTCCACCTCATAAATCAAGTTATTTTTTTTAAATTTGTACGTATTTCATTTTATTTTATGTCATTTCACTACTTTGTCAGTTACATATTCGGGTGAAATTCACAAATTTTTGGGTGTGATATACCCCTGCTCTACCTAGTAGACAGGTAACATTTCACTAATTTGTCTGTTACATTTTCAGGTGAAATTCACCAATTTTTGGGTGTGATATACCACTGCTATACCTAGTAGACAGGTAAAAACATTTCACTAATTTATCTGTTACATTTTCTGGTGAAATTTACAATTTTTTTGGTGTGATATACCACTGCTATACCTAGTAGACAGGTAAAAAAAAAATCATTAATTTGTCTGTTACATATTCAGGTGAAATTCACCAATTTTTTGGTGTAATATACCCCTGCTGTACCTAGTAGACAGGTAAACAAATTGTCTGTTACATTCTTGGGTTTAATTCACCAATTTTTGGCTGTGATATACCCCTGCTATACCTAGTAGACAGGTAAAAACATTTCACAAATTTGTCTGTTACATTTTTGGGTGATCTTTGACCATTTTTGCCGTGATTAAACCCCTGCTCTGCATAGGTGATAGGGACATAAATTTCAAAAAATCGTCTGTTACATTGTCAGGAGACATTTTACAAATTTTGCCGTATACAAACCCCTGCTCTGCACAGGTCACAGGGAATACAATTTCAAAAATTCTTCTTTAATTCATGCGCGCCCCCTCCTTTCATTCAATGCTTAAACTTTAACAACTTGTCCCACATTTGCGCTTCAATAATTTGTCCCATTTTTCCGCTCGATCATATTTAATTTCAAACAATTAACCTCCCTTGGATGTGGTCTCTCATTCTCATGCTCCCTCTCCGGCGTGGAACCCTGATTCGCCGATAACAGTGATCAACATGGTAGGTTCAGAAAAGAACATCGAAAGTTGATAGAGAAGATATCCAAATGGATCATGGACGTCACGGGGACGTGCGATCAGGCAGAAGTTATCTAGAGTCAACAAAGCGTCAGCAGGGCCTCTCCTGGCTAACGTTTCCAAATCCAAAATACCCCAGTGACATTCCCTGTAATTTTTTATTAAGCATTCCAATAACAGGGCATCTTAAGAGTCCTGTATTGTTATTGACTTACTAGGATGGAAGAGCCCTTCAGTCATCCACAGTACCTTCCTACTTACCCCGTCCTCTCCCCAAATTAAGACACAAAGATAACTTCTTGGAGAAAGAGGCCTTCATGGCCCAATTTATTAAACATTACATATTCACCAACTTTTCCAATAATAATAATGAACACAGAAACATATCAAAATGTAACAACATTCCGAACCTAGTAATAGAATAATAGAATCCTATAAGGCAACCAAGCAAGCCATATTCTTCACTCTTCCCCTCCACTTGTCATACTATTTTACCCTTGGCTGCGGTCACCGACCCAAGGGCACCACATCCTCCAAATTATAGTTCCATCTACCCCTGTGGGACCTTTTTGCCCAAACAGGGGCCCCATCCACCAGCTTACCGAACCTCATGCGATGCACGCTCCAACTTGTCATGCACCTATTAAGCCTTGCATTGCCTTCCAGGACCCTCCATTAACATGCCTGGGAACATACCCCCATCAAAAAACATCCTGACAGGGAGGGTGGGTGGGAAACTTGTCTGAATAGTACTGAACGCCGGTGGGAGGTGCCTGCCCCCCCAGGATTATATACAGCCGCGAATCCCTAGTACCACCCCTATCCTGCCAGATACCACATTAACCCCTTCCTGCCTTCCCCCGAAGTCAGGCTACATTACGACCACTACTACCCAAAACGAATTTTAAGAAATCCCCTCATCTCTACTGTAGCGGTCAGAGGAGGGAGAGACCGCAAAGCAGGATTCAAGTACAGTACAGCGGACAAGGAGACTGAAGCAAAAGCCGGCTTTATTAAGGAGCAAAATGAAACTGCCGGAAAACCTGAGTAACAATACAGTACCACCGCACCAGAGGCACAATGGGTCAAAGACAGGAATGGTATTAACAGGTGAACATAAATTAACAACAATGGCAATGGAGTTTTGCATATACACAGAATGAGCTAAACAGTAAGCAGTCAGCTTGCAGGCTACTCTCACTACCAATTTGCTATCTAGCCCTGCTACCCAGGGGACGCTTCTACAGCACACTGACTAAGTACCTGACTCTATAACCTATCACAGGAAAGCACCGGTGCCACTCACAGTTCTGCAGATTCTCCTGGGTACAATAAGATGCAGTCTGGATCCAGGTCCGGTCGCTTGCTTGGCTGCAGTGGCATAACTATCAGGGAAGCAGCTGCTTTGGGGCCCGAGCTCAGAAGGGGCCCTGGAGAAGTCACTGTACTTCGTCACCCCGGGCCCCTGTAAGAGCAGCTGACTTCTGCACCGGGTCCAGAGTCCTGCACTTGCACCTCTGTCACTGACCTGACATCAGTGACATTGCTCCGCCTCTCCCCTCCTTAGTTTTTATGATGGACACTGACCAGCAACAGGACGGCCCGATGTGGGCGGAGCTATAATAGTCCCACCCCCTTTTCTACCCACGATTCCTGCAGCCTGAACCTTCCCTGCCCAGCATGCTGAACATCAGTGGCATTGCCACAACTGCACCAGTGATGTGAGTAGCAGGGGAACTACTGCTGTTATATTCAGCTTTCCCAGACTGTGCACATGTGACATGCAGTACAGTAGGAAAGCTGGGTGAATTATATCATGAGATGTCATCCAGCTTCCCTGCTATCCTGCATGGCACAAGTGCAGAGGCATTAGAGTATGGGGGAGAGGCACAGCAGGAAAGCTGGGTGTCTATATACAGTGGGATGCGACAGTGATATTTGAGAAGTGAAATGAAGTTTATTGGATTTACAGAAAGTGTGCTATAATTGTTTAAACAAAATTAGGCAGGTGCATAAATTTGGGCACCACAAAAAAGAAATGAAATCAATATTTAGCAGATCCTCCTTTTGCAGAAATTACAGCCTCTAAATGCTTCCTGTAGGTTCCAATGTGAGTCTGGATTCTGGTTGAAGGTATTTTGCACCATTCCTCTTTACAAAACATCTTTAGTTCATTCAGGTTTGATGGCTTACGAGCATGGACAGCTCTCTTTAAGTCACACCACATATCTTCAATTATATTCAGGTCTGGGGACTGAGATGGCCATTCCAGAACATTGTACTTGTTCCTCTGCATAAATGCCTTAGTGGATTTTGAGAAGTGCTTAGGGTAATTGTCTTGTTGAAACCACCCAGCCCCGACGCAGCTTCAGCTTTGTCACTGATTCCTGGACATTGGTCTCCAGAATCTGCTGATACTAAGTGGAATCCATGCGTCCCTCAACTTTGACAAGATTCCCAGTCCCTGCACTGGCCACACAGCCCCACAGCATGATGGAACCACCACCATATTTCACTGTAGGCAGCAGGTGTTTTTCTTGGAATGCTGTGTTCTTTTTTCCTCCATGCATAACGCCCCTTGTTATGGCCAAATAACTCATTTTTAGTTTCATCAGTCCACAGCACCTTATTCCAAAATGAAGCTGGTTTGTCCAAATGTGCTTTAGCCCACCTCAAGCGGCACTTTTTGTGCTGTGGGCAGAGAAATGGCTTCCTCTGCATCACTCTCGCATACAGCATCTCCTTGTGTAAAGTACGCCGAATTGTTGAACGATGCACAGTGACTCCATCTGCAGCAAGATGATGTTGTAGGTCTTTGGTGCTGGTCTGTGGGTTGACTCTGACTGTTCTCACCATTCGTCACTTCTGTCTATCCGAGATTTTTCTTGGTCTGCCACTTCGAGCCTTAACTTGAACTGAGCCTGTGGTCTTCCATTTCCTCAATATGTTCCTAACTGTGGAAACAGACAGCTGAAATCTCTGAGACAGCTTTCTGTATCCTTCCCCAAAACCATGATGGTGAACAGTCTTTGTCTTCAGGTCATTTGAGAGTTGTTTTGAGACCCCCATGTTGCTATTCTTCAGAGAAAATTAAAAGAGGAGGGAAACTTACAATTGACCCCCTTAAATACTCTTTCTCATAATTGGATTCACCTGTGTATGTAGGTCAGGGGTCACTGAGCTTACCAAGCCAATTTAAATTCCAATAAATAGTTCTAAAGGTTTTGGAATCAATAAAATGACAACAGTGCCCAAATTTATGCACCTGCCTAATTTTGTTTAAACAATTATAGCACACTTTCTGTAAATCCAATAAACTTCATTTCACTTCTCAAATATCACTGTGTGTGTCTCCTATATGATATATTTAACTGACATTTTTTATCGTAACAACCAACGATTTATATAGGAAAATCATGACGATTAACAAGGTTGCCCAAACTTTCGCATCCCACTGTATGTGTATTGTATATGTGTGCGTCCATGTATGTGGTGACTGTGTGCATGAATGCATCCATGTATGTGGAGAGTGTGTGTATGAGTGTGTCCATGTATGTGGAGAGTGTGTGTATGAGTGCGTCCATGTATTTGTGGAGAGTGTGTGTATGAGTGCGTCCATGTATGTGTGGAGAGTGTGTGTATGAGTGTGTCCATGTATGTGTGGAGAGTGTGTGTATGAGTGTGTCCATGTATGTGTGGAGAGTGTGTGTATGAGTGCATCTATGTATATGGTGAGCGCATGTATGTGGAGAGTGCGTGTATGAGTGCATCTATGTATATGGTGAGCACATGTATGAATGCATCTATGTATATGTTGAGTGCGTGTATGAGTGTGTCCATGTATATGTTGAGTGTGTGTATGAGTGTGTCCATGTAAGTGGAGAGTGTGTGTATGAATGCATCTATGTATATGTTGAGTGTGTGTATGAGTGCATCTATGTATGTGGAGAGTGCGTCCATATATGTGGAGAATGCATGTATGACTGCGTCTATGTATGTGGAGATTGCATCCATGTATGTAGAGAGTGTGTGTATGACTGCGTCCATGTTTGTGGAGACTGCGTTCATGTATGTGGAGAGTGTGTCTATCACTGCGTCCATGTATGTGGAGAGTGCGTGTATGACTGCATCCATGCAGGCTCGGACTGACCCACCGGGGAACCGGGCAAACCCTCGGTGGGCCCCTGGCATTTTTATTCATAATGATTAGTGCGGCAGTCAGCTCTCCAGCTTCCCGCTGGACAGCACCGCTGCCTGCCACTTCAATGAGCACTGACAGTGACGTCTCCAGAGTCAGACTTGTCATATAAGTGGCGAGATGACTGATCCAGGCCATGATCATTCACCTCGCCACTTCACTTGCCATAGCCGCCGCCCACCAGTGCCCAGTGCCTCCTCTCCAGACCGCTCCACACAGCACTGCTCGTGGGCCCCGCCTCCTCATATATGACGTGCCTGCGCTGCGCTCTCCGTACAGAGCATCCCTACGCAGCGCAGGCACGCAGCCAGTAAGGTTCCCCGCCGCGCCCTGGAGTCTGCAGAGCAGAGTGCAGCGGCGGGTTTATAGTGTGCCGCGAGTGCCCAGCAGTTAGTTGCTTCCTGCCTGTGAGCAAGACAGATAGAGCCGAGACAGTGGACGTCACGCTCTCTGTCTCAGGCTAGTCCAGGCAGTCCGGAAAGGTAATACAATAAATTCCAGTAATAACTTAAAATACTATTAAAAAAATATTATTCACATTTTATTGCCTTTTCCCCTTGAAAAGTACATCTCCCAGCATGCCTTGTCAGATGCAAACCTTCAGGACCTGCTGGGAGTTGTAGTTTTCCTTTCTGCAACTTGCTGTCATTTTATGTTGCAATTATGATGCGGGCACAGGTCTTGCATTCTCACCCGCTGCCCGCACCATCAATTGCCAGTACTAAAATTACTGTATACAAGCAAATAAGGGTGGGTTTACACTTGCGTTCTGGCTTTCCGTTATAGGCTCCATTTATAACTGAATACTCAGACAGAATGAAAAACGGAAACCTTTAAGAGGCATTCCATTTTGATACGTCACAATAGAAGTCTATGAGCAAGTATAACGGATCCGTCTGGTCTGGTTTCCGTTAAGCAAGACGGAAAACAAAGTACTGTCGCCAGGATCCATTATGATTGCCCATAGACTTTTACTATGACGGATCAAAACAGAATGCCTCTTAAAGGTTTCCGTTTTGCATTCCGTCTGTGCGTTCCATTATAATCGGAACCTATAGCAGAATGCCAGAACACAAGTGTGAACCCACCCTTAACCTGTTTAGGACATAGGGCGTACCGGTACGCCCTGATGTCCCGGTCCTTAAGGATACAGGACGTACCGGTACGTCCTATGTATTTCCGATCACTGCCGCTCGGCGGGCGGTGATCGGAACCTGGTGCCTGCTGAAATCAATCAGCAGGCACCCAGGGTCAATGACCAGGGGGTCCTGTGACCCCCCCATATCAGCGATCGCTGCAAACCGCAGGTCAATTCAGACCTGCGGTTTGCAGCGCTTTCGGGAGGTTTCTGATCCCTGTGACCACAGTGATCAGAAACTTCAAAATGCCTTTATTTTATGTTTAACCTTCCCCCCTGCAGCCCTCTGTGTTATGTGCCGGCGGGCGCAGCGGGGTTGGGGGTGCATGCGGGAGGGCCGCGCGATCATCCGCCCGCCCCCTCTCTCAGGATGGCCGAGTGGTTTGAAGAGTGTCAGCACCATGGTGCTGATCAGAGGCTGTCCATAGTGCCGATTAGACTTCTGCTAAAGGCAGAAGTCTAATCAGACTTTGTAAAGTAAAAAATACAGTACAATACACTATATAGTGTACTGTACTGTATTATGCAGACATCAGACCCACTGGATCTTCAAGAACCAAGTGGGTCTGGGTCAAAAAAAAAGTGAAAAAAAAAGTAAAAATAAAAAAACACATTTATCACTGATTAAAAAAAAAAAAAAAAAATTCCCTACACATATTTGATATCATGGCATCCGTAATGACCTGATCTATAAAACGGTCATGTTACTTTCGCTGCACGGTGAACGCCATAAAAAAAATAAAAATAAAAACTATGATGAAATTGATATTTTGCCCACCTTACTTCCCAAAAAAGGTAATAAAAGTAATCAAAAAATTTGTATGTACGCCAAAATAGTACCAATAAAACCGTCACCTCATCCCGCAGAAAATGAGCCCCTACATGAGACAATGGCCCAAAAAAATAAAAAAACTATGACTCTCAGACTAAAACATGATTTTTTTGTTTCAAAAATGCTTTTTTATGTTAAATGTAAAAAAAATTAAAAAGTAGACATATTAGGTATCGCCGCGTCCATAAGAATCTGCTCTATAAAAATACCACATGACCTAAACCCTGAGGTGAAGACCGTAAAAAAAGAAGAAAAAAAACGGTGTCAAAAAAGCAATTTTTTGTCACCTTACATTACAAAAAGTGTAATAGCAAGCGATCAAAAAGTCGTATGCCCCCCAAAAAAGTGCCAATCAAACCGTCATCTCATTCCACAAAAATTATACCTAACCTATGACAATCGCCCAAAAACAGAAAAAACTATGGCTCTCAGACTATGGAGACACTAAAACATGATTTTTTTTGTTTCACAAATGAATGGTTTGTGTACGGATGTTCATACACATGACCCTATTTTGGATCTGCATCATACATGGATACCACCACGATAGCAAAGACAGAAAAAAAATAACTGTCAGCCTAAAGTAAAGTAAATGTTTGTCGGCATCTTCAAATGAAAAAGTTTACTGGAGTGAATACGGCGTTCGCCACCACGTATCGACTACTATAGGGTCTTACTCAAGTGGTCAAGACACTTGAGAAAGACCCTATAGGGATGGTTACATGGTGGCCTATTCACTCCAGTACACTTTTCTATTTGAAGATGCCGACAAACACTTAGGGCTCTTTCACACTTGCGTTGTTCTGTTCCGGCATAAAGTTCCGTCGTCGGGGCTCTATGCCGGAAGAATCCTGATCAGGATTATCCCCATGCATTCTGAATGGAGAGAAATCCGTTCAGGATGCATCAGGATGTCTTCAGTTCCGGACCGGAACGTTTTTTGGCCGGAGAAAATACCGCAGCATGCTGCGCTTTTTGCTCCGGTCAAAAATCCTGAACACTTGCCGCAAGGCCGGATCCGGAATTAATGCCCATTGAAAGGCATTAATCCGGATCCGGCCTTAAGCCAAATGTCGTTTCGGCGCATTACCGGATCCGACGTTTAGCTTTTTCTGAATGGTTACCATGGCTGCCAGGACGCTAAAGTCCTGTTTGCCATGGTAAAGTGTAGTGGGGAGCGGGGGAGCAGTATACTTACCGTCCATGCGGCTTCCGGGGCGCTTCAGAGTGACGTCAGGGCGCCCCACGCGCATGGATGATGTGATCGCATGGATCACGTCATCCATGCGCATGGGGCGCTCTGACGTCATTCTGGAGCGCCCCGGGAGCCGCACGGACGGTAAGTATACTGCTCCCCCGCTCCCCACTACTACTATGGCAACCAGGACTTTAATAGCGTCCTGGCTGCCATAGTAACACTGAAATCATTTTGAAGACGGATCCGTCTTCAAATGCTTTCAGTTCACTTGCGGTGTTACGGATCCGGCGGGCACTTCCGTCAAATGGAGTACACGACGGATCTGGACAACGCAAGTGTGAAAGAGGCCTTACTTTACTTTGGATATTGTTTAGGATGAGGGAAAGGGTGGTTCATCAAAGATAAGGAATTTCCATGTGTGAGTGCTATCCAAACTACTACTGACTGTAAATAACAGATACATTATCAACTACAATGAGTTGCTTAATGATAAACACTTTGATATCGTGCAGTGCACAATACCATTCTGTTTTGCAAACTGTATTGTGTACTAAACTGCAAAGATTCATGTATGTAAGCCCAAAAAATGAACAAGTAATATTTCCGTTTATGGCAGCTGTAGGGTGGGCCCCTAGAATGACTCCCACTGGTGGGCCCTAGGCACCCTAGTCCGACACTGCATTCATGTATCTGGAGAGTGCGTGTATGACTGCATCCATGTATGTGGAGAGTGCGTGTATGAATGCGTCCATGTATGTGGAGAGTGCGTGTATGACTGCGTCCATGTATGTGGAGAGTGTATCTATCACTGCGTCCATGTATGTGGAGAGTGTGTGTATGACTGCGTTCATGTATGTGGAGAGTGTGTGTATGACTGCGTCCATGTATGTGGCGAGTGCGTGTATGACTGCGTCCATGTATGTGGAGAGTGTGTGTATGACTGCGTCCATGTATGTGGAGAGTGTGTGTATGACTGCGTCCATGTATGTGGAGAGTGTGTGTATGACTGCGTCCATGTATGTGGAGAGACCGTGTATGACTGCGTCCATGTATGTGGAGAGTGTGTGTATGACTGCGTCCATGTATGTGGAGAGTGTGTGTATGACTGCGTCCATGTAGGTGGCAGGTGCGTGTATGACTGCGTCCATGTATGTGGAGAGTGTGTGTATGACTGCGTCCATGTATGTGGAGAGTGCGTGTATGACTGCGTCCATGAATGTGGAGAGTGTGTGTATGACTGCGTCCATGTAGGTGGCGGGTGCGTGTATGACTGCGTCCATGTATGTGGCGGGTGCGTGTATGACTGCGTCCATGTATGTGGAGAGTGTATGTATGACTGCGTCCATGTATGTGGAGAGTGTGTGTATGACTGCGTCCATGTATGTGGAGAGTGTGTGTATGACTGCGTCCATGTATGTGGAGAGTGTATCTATCACTGCGTCCATGTATGTGGAGAGTGTGTGTATGACTGCGTTCATGTATGTGGAGAGTGTATGTATGACTGCGTCCATGTATGTGGAGAGTGTGTGTATGACTGCGTCCATGTATGTGGAGAGTGTGTGTATGACTGCGTCCATGTATGTGGAGAGTGTATCTATCACTGCGTCCATGTATGTGGAGAGTGTGTGTATGACTGCGTTCATGTATGTGGAGAGTGTGTGTATGACTGCGTCCATGTATGTGGAGAGTGTGTGTATGACTGCGTCCATGTATGTGGAGAGTGCGTGTATGACTGCGTCCATGTATGTGGAGAGTGCGTGTATGACTGCGTCCATGTATGTGGAGAGTGTGTGTATGACTGCGTCCATGGCTGCAGTATGAAAGGTACAGAGGCTAAAATACTTGTGGATATGTAAAGGTAAATCAGACGGGTCTATTACAATTGCAGCGCAAGTTTTAAAGGGGTTGAGTTGAATATAAACTCCAACAGCAACTGGAAATGTTAAAAAACAAAGTCGTGCTAAAAATGACAGTAAATATAGTAAATTAAAAGTCACAAAATAGCCACATAAGAGGGGTTTGCACAGGAGGAGGCGGTTTGTGAAGAAGTGTGTAAGTGTCTGTGGGGGGCCCCGTACAAAAATTTGCTGTGGGGCCCAGTCAGTTCTAGTTACGCCTCTGCTTGGCTGTCTTTCTCTCTCTGGTCACAACAGATGCAGCTCTCCACCTTTGGCAGGAAGGATCCGGCTGGTCTCTACACACGGTCCCACTTCTTCTGGAACACACAGTGAAGTCCTCTGTGTGCAGCTCCACAGCTGTCAGGAAAATCTCAGCTAATATAGCCTCCTGCTGCTCCAGTCTTTTACTGTTATCTCTCAGCAGTCCATCTCACCCTGTTATCTCAGCAAGGCCCCCAGAAACTTCTGGAACAGCCGGGGAAAAACTTCTTAACTCTTTCTTAGCCTCTGGCCAGCACAACTCAGGTTCCTGTTTAGTCACAGTGGCCTCTGGTGGCCGGAGGGAAACATGACAGTCTCCATAGATATAAGGGCTGGAAATGCTGCTGGTTGATTCAGGGCTGCCTCTTACACTACTACGGACTCCTTTTGGGCAACTTTTTTCATTGCAGTTTAATTTGTGTTAATGATAAATTTTTCAATTGGTCTTTATTAAAAAATAAATTAAAAAAATCAACTGTATTTCCTGTACAACTTTCAGGCTCACAGATTCTACAGACTGTTACCCTTTGCTTCACAGTGAATCCATCAATGAGTTGATGGCTCGATCTGTAGCCCATATCTCTGAACTCCCGATAGCTCTTAAACACCCATTTAAGTAAATGTATTATCAAAATGATAAAAATATGAATTAAACAATTGTTTATGATGTGGCAGGAGTTCAGAAATAAGGGCTACATAGCTCTCTGGCAAATTCAGTGTGATGCAGGGAGAAATAGTCTGCCAATGCAGTAAAAATGAATGATGTAGAGGAAAAAAAATATGAAAAGGTCCACTTCCATAGACGAGCTACTGCAGCACAAAATGCTAAGAAAGTGAATGCTGGCTATGATGAAAGCCGAAAGGTATCAGAACATGTGCATGGAGTTGTATATTCACAACATGTATCCATGCTGACCCCTGTCCACTTTTAATAACACCGACAGTCAGGTCCATAAATATTGGGACATGGACACAATTCTAAAATTTTTGGCTCTATACACCACCAAAATGGATTTGAAATGAAACGAACAAGATGTGCTTTAACTGCAGACTGTCAGCTTTAATTTGAGGGTATTTACATCCAAATTAGGTGAACTGTGTAGGAATTACAACAGTTTGCATATGTGCCTCCCACTTGTTAAGGAACCAAAAGTAATGGGACGGAATACTAATCATAAATCAAACTTTCACTTTTTAATACTTGGTTGCAAATCCTTTGCAGTCAATTACAGCCTGAAGTCTGGAATGCATAGACATCACCAGATGCTGGGTTTCATCCGTGGTGATGCTCTGCCAGGCCTCTACTGCAACTGTCTTCAGTTCCTGCTTGTTCTTGGGGCATTTTCCCTTCAGTTTTGTCTTCAGCAAGTGAAATGCATGCTCAATCGGATTCAGGTGAGGTGATTGACTTGGCCATTGTATAACATTCCACTTCTTTCCCTTAAAAAACTCTTTGGTTGTTTTTGCAGTATGCTTTGGGTCATTGTCCATCTGCACTGTGAAGCGCCGTCCAATGAGTTCTGAAGCATTTGGCTGAATATGAGCAGATAATATTGCCCAAAACACTTCAGAATTCATCCTGCTGCTTTTGTCCGCAGTCACATCATCAATGAATACAAGAGAACCAGTTCCATTGGCAGCCATACATGGCCACGCCATGACACTACCACCACCATGCTTCACTGATGAGGTGGTATGCTTAGGATCATGAGCAGTTCCTTTCCTTTTCCATACTCTTCTCTTCGCATTACTCTGGTACAAGTTGATCTTGGTCTCATCTGTCCATAGGATGTTGTTCCAGAACTGTGAAGGCTTTTTTAGATGTCGTTTGGCAAACTCTAATCTGGCCTTCCTGTTTTTGAGGCTCACCAATGGTTTACATCTTGTTGTGAACCCACTGTATTCACTTTGGTGAAGTCTTCTCTTTATTGTTGACTTTGACACACATACACCTACCTCCTGGAGAGTGTTCTTGATCTGGCCAACTATTGTGAAGGATGTTTTCTTCACCAGGGAAAGAATTCTTCGGTCATCCACCACAGTTGTTTTCAGTGGTCTTCCGGGTCTATTGGTGTTGCTGAGCTCACCGGTGCGTTCCTTCTTTTTAAGAACTTTCCAAACAGTTGTTTTGGCCACGCCTAATGTTTTTGCTATCTCTCTGAAGGGTTTGTTTTGTTTTTTCAGCCTAATGACGGCTTGCTTCACTGATAGTGACAGCTCTTTGGATCTCATCTTGAGTGAACAGCAACAGATTCCAAATGCAAATAGCACACTTGAAATGAACTCTGGACCTTTTATCTGCTCATTGTAAGTGGGATAATGAGGGAATAACACACACCTGGCCATGGAACAGCTGAGAAGCCAATTGTCCCATTACTTTTGGTTCCTGGGAGGCACATATGCAAACTGTTGTAATTCCTACACCGTTCCCCTGATTTGGATGTAAATACCATCAAATTAAAGCTGACAATCTGCAGTTAAAACACATCTTGTTCGTTTCATTTCAAATCCATTGTGGTGGTGTATAGAGCCAAAAATGTTAGAATTGTGTCAATGTCCAAATATTTATGGACCTGACTGTATAAGGGGCACGTGAGTAACAGAACTGGACCATGGAAGAAGATGGTCTGGTCTAATAAATCGTGTTTCTTTTACATCATGTGGATGACAGTGTGTACGTGCATAGCTTATCTAGGGATGTGATTAGAGATGAGCGAAAGGAAGCCGACGAAGTGGAATTCGTTATGAATTTCAGTAAAAATTTGATTAGCACCGAATGCGAATCGCATTTTTCAGAAAATGGCTGCTGCACGTGTGAGGACATGGAGAAAGGAACTCTGGGAAGGCGGGATCACCCAGACTGACATGCATGCAGTCAATCAAGCGGCCAGCCAGCCCTGTGATGTCACAGCCCTATAAATACGGCAGCCATCTTAGATTCTGCCATTCACCAGCGTACTTAGTGCAGGGAGAGACGTCTGCAGGCGCTAGGAACAGTGATAGAAAAATCTTCATTCTACATTGAAAAAAAAAAAAGATTCACAACTGCAGGGAAAGATTATTCAAGGTGTAGGGAAAGGATAGGGAGGAATCATTACTCAGCATTTATGTTGAACAGGGTTCATTCGGGGAGGTTACAGTCTGGGTAATAGGAACATTCCTATTACACCTTGCAGCACTGACTGGGGTTTCAAATTGCCATTATACAGCTCTGTAATTCCAGCAAACCGTTCTTATTAGGGTACAAGTTTGATACAGGCATTAACAGGGTTTATTACAAGGAAATTTTTATACATTTTATTCGGCCTTGTGCGGTGCACTTATCTGTAGTAAAGACTTTGGTGGGGTGTTTTAGCGCAAAAAGAAAAAATATATTTGCCGCTCGGCGGGGTAGTTATTTCTTGTAAAGCCTTTTCTGACTTGTATTAGCGCAAAAATAAAAAAATACATATACCGCTCTGCGGTGCAGTTATCTGTAGTAAAGACTTTGGTGGGGTGTTTCAGCGCAAAAAGAAAAAATATATTTGCCGCTCGGCGGTGTACTTATTTATTGTAAAGCCTTTTGTGTAACGTTTATTAGCGCAAATAGAAAAAAATACATATATTGCTCTGCGGTGCACTTAGCTGTAGTAAAGGCTTTGGTGGGGTGTTTTAGCGCAAAAAGAAAAAATATATTTGCCGCTCAGCGGTGTAGTTATTTCTTGTAAAGCCTTCTCTGACGTGTATTAGCATAAAAATAAAAAATACATATACCACCAGCTTACCGAACCTCATGCGATGCACGCTCCAACTTGTCATGCACCTATTAAGCCTTGCATTGCCTTCCAGGACCCTCCATTAACATGCCTGGGAACATACCCCCATCAAAAAACATCCTGACAGGGAGGGTGGGTGGGAAACTTGTCTGAATAGTACTGAACGCCGGTGGGAGGTGCCTGCCCCCCCAGGATTATATACAGCCGCGAATCCCTAGTACCACCCCTATCCTGCCAGATACCACATTAACCCCTTCCTGCCTTCCCCCGAAGTCAGGCTACATTACGACCACTACTACCCAAAACGAATTTTAAGAAATCCCCTCATCTCTACTGTAGCGGTCAGAGGAGGGAGAGACCGCAAAGCAGGATTCAAGTACAGTACAGCGGACAAGGAGACTGAAGCAAAAGCCGGCTTTATTAAGGAGCAAAATGAAACTGCCGGAAAACCTGAGTAACAATACAGTACCACCGCACCAGAGGCACAATGGGTCAAAGACAGGAATGGTATTAACAGGTGAACATAAATTAACAACAATGGCAATGGAGTTTTGCATATACACAGAATGAGCTATACAGTAAGCAGTCAGCTTGCAGGCTACTCTCACTACCAATTTGCTATCTAGCCCTGCTACCCAGGGGACGCTTCTACAGCACACTGACTAAGTACCTGACTCTATAACCTATCACAGGAAAGCACCGGTGCCACTCACAGTTCTGCAGATTCTCCTGGGTACAATAAGATGCAGTCTGGATCCAGGTCCGGTCGCTTGCTTGGCTGCAGTGGCATAACTATCAGGGAAGCAGCTGCTTTGGGGCCCGAGCTCAGAAGGGGCCCTGGAGAAGTCACTGTACTTCGTCACCCCGGGCCCCTGTAAGAGCAGCTGACTTCTGCACCGGGTCCAGAGTCCTGCACTTGCACCTCTGTCACTGACCTGACATCAGTGACATTGCTCCGCCTCTCCCCTCCTTAGTTTTTATGATGGACACTGACCAGCAACAGGACGGCCCGATGTGGGCGGAGCTATAATAGTCCCACCCCCTTTTCTACCCACGATTCCTGCAGCCTGAACCTTCCCTGCCCAGCATGCTGAACATCAGTGGCATTGCCACAACTGCACCAGTGATGTGAGTAGCAGGGGAACTACTGCTGTTATATTCAGCTTTCCCAGACTGTGCACATGTGACATGCAGTACAGTAGGAAAGCTGGGTGAATTATATCATGAGATGTCATCCAGCTTCCCTGCTATCCTGCATGGCACAAGTGCAGAGGCATTAGAGTATGGGGGAGAGGCACAGCAGGAAAGCTGGGTGTCTATATACAGTGGGATGCGACAGTGATATTTGAGAAGTGAAATGAAGTTTATTGGATTTACAGAAAGTGTGCTATAATTGTTTAAACAAAATTAGGCAGGTGCATAAATTTGGGCACCACAAAAAAGAAATGAAATCAATATTTAGCAGATCCTCCTTTTGCAGAAATTACAGCCTCTAAATGCTTCCTGTAGGTTCCAATGTGAGTCTGGATTCTGGTTGAAGGTATTTTGCACCATTCCTCTTTACAAAACATCTTTAGTTCATTCAGGTTTGATGGCTTACGAGCATGGACAGCTCTCTTTAAGTCACACCACATATCTTCAATTATATTCAGGTCTGGGGACTGAGATGGCCATTCC
The DNA here is from genome assembly GCF_905171765.1 of Bufo bufo. Classification (NCBI taxonomy): domain Eukaryota; kingdom Metazoa; phylum Chordata; class Amphibia; order Anura; family Bufonidae; genus Bufo; species Bufo bufo. The sequence goes on from NC_053391.1 coordinate 604,573,443, forward strand.
AGAACATTGTACTTGTTCCTCTGCATAAATGCCTTAGTGGATTTTGAGAAGTGCTTAGGGTAATTGTCTTGTTGAAACCACCCAGCCCCGACGCAGCTTCAGCTTTGTCACTGATTCCTGGACATTGGTCTCCAGAATCTGCTGATACTAAGTGGAATCCATGCGTCCCTCAACTTTGACAAGATTCCCAGTCCCTGCACTGGCCACACAGCCCCACAGCATGATGGAACCACCACCATATTTCACTGTAGGCAGCAGGTGTTTTTCTTGGAATGCTGTGTTCTTTTTTCCTCCATGCATAACGCCCCTTGTTATGGCCAAATAACTCATTTTTAGTTTCATCAGTCCACAGCACCTTATTCCAAAATGAAGCTGGTTTGTCCAAATGTGCTTTAGCCCACCTCAAGCGGCACTTTTTGTGCTGTGGGCAGAGAAATGGCTTCCTCTGCATCACTCTCGCATACAGCATCTCCTTGTGTAAAGTACGCCGAATTGTTGAACGATGCACAGTGACTCCATCTGCAGCAAGATGATGTTGTAGGTCTTTGGTGCTGGTCTGTGGGTTGACTCTGACTGTTCTCACCATTCGTCACTTCTGTCTATCCGAGATTTTTCTTGGTCTGCCACTTCGAGCCTTAACTTGAACTGAGCCTGTGGTCTTCCATTTCCTCAATATGTTCCTAACTGTGGAAACAGACAGCTGAAATCTCTGAGACAGCTTTCTGTATCCTTCCCCAAAACCATGATGGTGAACAGTCTTTGTCTTCAGGTCATTTGAGAGTTGTTTTGAGACCCCCATGTTGCTATTCTTCAGAGAAAATTAAAAGAGGAGGGAAACTTACAATTGACCCCCTTAAATACTCTTTCTCATAATTGGATTCACCTGTGTATGTAGGTCAGGGGTCACTGAGCTTACCAAGCCAATTTAAATTCCAATAAATAGTTCTAAAGGTTTTGGAATCAATAAAATGACAACAGTGCCCAAATTTATGCACCTGCCTAATTTTGTTTAAACAATTATAGCACACTTTCTGTAAATCCAATAAACTTCATTTCACTTCTCAAATATCACTGTGTGTGTCTCCTATATGATATATTTAACTGACATTTTTTATCGTAACAACCAACGATTTATATAGGAAAATCATGACGATTAACAAGGTTGCCCAAACTTTCGCATCCCACTGTATGTGTATTGTATATGTGTGCGTCCATGTATGTGGTGACTGTGTGCATGAATGCATCCATGTATGTGGAGAGTGTGTGTATGAGTGTGTCCATGTATGTGGAGAGTGTGTGTATGAGTGCGTCCATGTATTTGTGGAGAGTGTGTGTATGAGTGCGTCCATGTATGTGTGGAGAGTGTGTGTATGAGTGTGTCCATGTATGTGTGGAGAGTGTGTGTATGAGTGTGTCCATGTATGTGTGGAGAGTGTGTGTATGAGTGCATCTATGTATATGGTGAGCGCATGTATGTGGAGAGTGCGTGTATGAGTGCATCTATGTATATGGTGAGCACATGTATGAATGCATCTATGTATATGTTGAGTGCGTGTATGAGTGTGTCCATGTATATGTTGAGTGTGTGTATGAGTGTGTCCATGTAAGTGGAGAGTGTGTGTATGAATGCATCTATGTATATGTTGAGTGTGTGTATGAGTGCATCTATGTATGTGGAGAGTGCGTCCATATATGTGGAGAATGCATGTATGACTGCGTCTATGTATGTGGAGATTGCATCCATGTATGTAGAGAGTGTGTGTATGACTGCGTCCATGTTTGTGGAGACTGCGTTCATGTATGTGGAGAGTGTGTCTATCACTGCGTCCATGTATGTGGAGAGTGCGTGTATGACTGCATCCATGCAGGCTCGGACTGACCCACCGGGGAACCGGGCAAACCCTCGGTGGGCCCCTGGCATTTTTATTCATAATGATTAGTGCGGCAGTCAGCTCTCCAGCTTCCCGCTGGACAGCACCGCTGCCTGCCACTTCAATGAGCACTGACAGTGACGTCTCCAGAGTCAGACTTGTCATATAAGTGGCGAGATGACTGATCCAGGCCATGATCATTCACCTCGCCACTTCACTTGCCATAGCCGCCGCCCACCAGTGCCCAGTGCCTCCTCTCCAGACCGCTCCACACAGCACTGCTCGTGGGCCCCGCCTCCTCATATATGACGTGCCTGCGCTGCGCTCTCCGTACAGAGCATCCCTACGCAGCGCAGGCACGCAGCCAGTAAGGTTCCCCGCCGCGCCCTGGAGTCTGCAGAGCAGAGTGCAGCGGCGGGTTTATAGTGTGCCGCGAGTGCCCAGCAGTTAGTTGCTTCCTGCCTGTGAGCAAGACAGATAGAGCCGAGACAGTGGACGTCACGCTCTCTGTCTCAGGCTAGTCCAGGCAGTCCGGAAAGGTAATACAATAAATTCCAGTAATAACTTAAAATACTATTAAAAAAATATTATTCACATTTTATTGCCTTTTCCCCTTGAAAAGTACATCTCCCAGCATGCCTTGTCAGATGCAAACCTTCAGGACCTGCTGGGAGTTGTAGTTTTCCTTTCTGCAACTTGCTGTCATTTTATGTTGCAATTATGATGCGGGCACAGGTCTTGCATTCTCACCCGCTGCCCGCACCATCAATTGCCAGTACTAAAATTACTGTATACAAGCAAATAAGGGTGGGTTTACACTTGCGTTCTGGCTTTCCGTTATAGGCTCCATTTATAACTGAATACTCAGACAGAATGAAAAACGGAAACCTTTAAGAGGCATTCCATTTTGATACGTCACAATAGAAGTCTATGAGCAAGTATAACGGATCCGTCTGGTCTGGTTTCCGTTAAGCAAGACGGAAAACAAAGTACTGTCGCCAGGATCCATTATGATTGCCCATAGACTTTTACTATGACGGATCAAAACAGAATGCCTCTTAAAGGTTTCCGTTTTGCATTCCGTCTGTGCGTTCCATTATAATCGGAACCTATAGCAGAATGCCAGAACACAAGTGTGAACCCACCCTTAACCTGTTTAGGACATAGGGCGTACCGGTACGCCCTGATGTCCCGGTCCTTAAGGATACAGGACGTACCGGTACGTCCTATGTATTTCCGATCACTGCCGCTCGGCGGGCGGTGATCGGAACCTGGTGCCTGCTGAAATCAATCAGCAGGCACCCAGGGTCAATGACCAGGGGGTCCTGTGACCCCCCCATATCAGCGATCGCTGCAAACCGCAGGTCAATTCAGACCTGCGGTTTGCAGCGCTTTCGGGAGGTTTCTGATCCCTGTGACCACAGTGATCAGAAACTTCAAAATGCCTTTATTTTATGTTTAACCTTCCCCCCTGCAGCCCTCTGTGTTATGTGCCGGCGGGCGCAGCGGGGTTGGGGGTGCATGCGGGAGGGCCGCGCGATCATCCGCCCGCCCCCTCTCTCAGGATGGCCGAGTGGTTTGAAGAGTGTCAGCACCATGGTGCTGATCAGAGGCTGTCCATAGTGCCGATTAGACTTCTGCTAAAGGCAGAAGTCTAATCAGACTTTGTAAAGTAAAAAATACAGTACAATACACTATATAGTGTACTGTACTGTATTATGCAGACATCAGACCCACTGGATCTTCAAGAACCAAGTGGGTCTGGGTCAAAAAAAAAGTGAAAAAAAAAGTAAAAATAAAAAAACACATTTATCACTGATTAAAAAAAAAAAAAAAAAATTCCCTACACATATTTGATATCATGGCATCCGTAATGACCTGATCTATAAAACGGTCATGTTACTTTCGCTGCACGGTGAACGCCATAAAAAAAATAAAAATAAAAACTATGATGAAATTGAAATTTTGCCCACCTTACTTCCCAAAAAAGGTAATAAAAGTAATCAAAAAATTTGTATGTACGCCAAAATAGTACCAATAAAACCGTCACCTCATCCCGCAGAAAATGAGCCCCTACATGAGACAATGGCCCAAAAAAATAAAAAAACTATGACTCTCAGACTAAAACATGATTTTTTTGTTTCAAAAATGCTTTTTTATGTTAAATGTAAAAAAAATTAAAAAGTAGACATATTAGGTATCGCCGCGTCCATAAGAATCTGCTCTATAAAAATACCACATGACCTAAACCCTGAGGTGAAGACCGTAAAAAAAGAAGAAAAAAAACGGTGTCAAAAAAGCAATTTTTTGTCACCTTACATTACAAAAAGTGTAATAGCAAGCGATCAAAAAGTCGTATGCCCCCCAAAAAAGTGCCAATCAAACCGTCATCTCATTCCACAAAAATTATACCTAACCTATGACAATCGCCCAAAAACAGAAAAAACTATGGCTCTCAGACTATGGAGACACTAAAACATGATTTTTTTTGTTTCACAAATGAATGGTTTGTGTACGGATGTTCATACACATGACCCTATTTTGGATCTGCATCATACATGGATACCACCACGATAGCAAAGACAGAAAAAAAATAACTGTCAGCCTAAAGTAAAGTAAATGTTTGTCGGCATCTTCAAATGAAAAAGTTTACTGGAGTGAATACGGCGTTCGCCACCACGTATCGACTACTATAGGGTCTTACTCAAGTGGTCAAGACACTTGAGAAAGACCCTATAGGGATGGTTACATGGTGGCCTATTCACTCCAGTACACTTTTCTATTTGAAGATGCCGACAAACACTTAGGGCTCTTTCACACTTGCGTTGTTCTGTTCCGGCATAAAGTTCCGTCGTCGGGGCTCTATGCCGGAAGAATCCTGATCAGGATTATCCCCATGCATTCTGAATGGAGAGAAATCCGTTCAGGATGCATCAGGATGTCTTCAGTTCCGGACCGGAACGTTTTTTGGCCGGAGAAAATACCGCAGCATGCTGCGCTTTTTGCTCCGGTCAAAAATCCTGAACACTTGCCGCAAGGCCGGATCCGGAATTAATGCCCATTGAAAGGCATTAATCCGGATCCGGCCTTAAGCTAAACGTCGTTTCGGCGCATTACCGGATCCGACGTTTAGCTTTTTCTGAATGGTTACCATGGCTGCCAGGACGCTAAAGTCCTGTTTGCCATGGTAAAGTGTAGTGGGGAGCGGGGGAGCAGTATACTTACCGTCCATGCGGCTTCCGGGGCGCTTCAGAGTGACGTCAGCGCGCCCCACGCGCATGGATGATGTGATCGCATGGATCACGTCATCCATGCGCATGGGGCGCTCTGACGTCATTCTGGAGCGCCCCGGGAGCCGCACGGACGGTAAGTATACTGCTCCCCCGCTCCCCACTACTACTATGGCAACCAGGACTTTAATAGCGTCCTGGCTGCCATAGTAACACTGAAATCATTTTGAAGACGGATCCGTCTTCAAATGCTTTCAGTTCACTTGCGGTGTTACGGATCCGGCGGGCACTTCCGTCAAATGGAGTACACGACGGATCTGGACAACGCAAGTGTGAAAGAGGCCTTACTTTACTTTGGATATTGTTTAGGATGAGGGAAAGGGTGGTTCATCAAAGATAAGGAATTTCCATGTGTGAGTGCTATCCAAACTACTACTGACTGTAAATAACAGATACATTATCAACTACAATGAGTTGCTTAATGATAAACACTTTGATATCGTGCAGTGCACAATACCATTCTGTTTTGCAAACTGTATTGTGTACTAAACTGCAAAGATTCATGTATGTAAGCCCAAAAAATGAACAAGTAATATTTCCGTTTATGGCAGCTGTAGGGTGGGCCCCTAGAATGACTCCCACTGGTGGGCCCTAGGCACCCTAGTCCGACACTGCATTCATGTATCTGGAGAGTGCGTGTATGACTGCATCCATGTATGTGGAGAGTGCGTGTATGAATGCGTCCATGTATGTGGAGAGTGCGTGTATGACTGCGTCCATGTATGTGGAGAGTGTATCTATCACTGCGTCCATGTATGTGGAGAGTGTGTGTATGACTGCGTTCATGTATGTGGAGAGTGTGTGTATGACTGCGTCCATGTATGTGGCGAGTGCGTGTATGACTGCGTCCATGTATGTGGAGAGTGTGTGTATGACTGCGTCCATGTATGTGGAGAGTGTGTGTATGACTGCGTCCATGTATGTGGAGAGTGTGTGTATGACTGCGTCCATGTATGTGGAGAGACCGTGTATGACTGCGTCCATGTATGTGGAGAGTGTGTGTATGACTGCGTCCATGTATGTGGAGAGTGTGTGTATGACTGCGTCCATGTAGGTGGCAGGTGCGTGTATGACTGCGTCCATGTATGTGGAGAGTGTGTGTATGACTGCGTCCATGTATGTGGAGAGTGCGTGTATGACTGCGTCCATGAATGTGGAGAGTGTGTGTATGACTGCGTCCATGTAGGTGGCGGGTGCGTGTATGACTGCGTCCATGTATGTGGCGGGTGCGTGTATGACTGCGTCCATGTATGTGGCGGGTGCGTGTATGACTGCGTCCATGTATGTGGAGAGTGTATGTATGACTGCGTCCATGTATGTGGAGAGTGTGTGTATGACTGCGTCCATGTATGTGGAGAGTGTGTGTATGACTGCGTCCATGTATGTGGAGAGTGTATCTATCACTGCGTCCATGTATGTGGAGAGTGTGTGTATGACTGCGTTCATGTATGTGGAGAGTGTGTGTATGACTGCGTCCATGTATGTGGAGAGTGTGTGTATGACTGCGTCCATGTATGTGGAGAGTGTGTGTATCACTGCGTCCATGTATGTGGAGAGTGCGTGTATGACTGCGTCCATGTAGGTGGCGGGTGCGTGTATGACTGCGTCCATGTATGTGGCGGGTGCGTGTATGACTGCGTCCATGTATGTGGAGAGTGTATGTATGACTGCGTCCATGTATGTGGAGAGTGTGTGTATGACTGCGTCCATGTATGTGGAGAGTGTGTGTATGACTGCGTCCATGTATGTGGAGAGTGTATCTATCACTGCGTCCATGTATGTGGAGAGTGTGTGTATGACTGCGTTCATGTATGTGGAGAGTGTGTGTATGACTGCGTCCATGTATGTGGAGAGTGTGTGTATGACTGCGTCCATGTATGTGGAGAGTGCGTGTATGACTGCGTCCATGTATGTGGAGAGTGCGTGTATGACTGCGTCCATGTATGTGGAGAGTGTGTGTATGACTGCGTCCATGGCTGCAGTATGAAAGGTACAGAGGCTAAAATACTTGTGGATATGTAAAGGTAAATCAGACGGGTCTATTACAATTGCAGCGCAAGTTTTAAAGGGGTTGAGTTGAATATAAACTCCAACAGCAACTGGAAATGTTAAAAAACAAAGTCGTGCTAAAAATGACAGTAAATATAGTAAATTAAAAGTCACAAAATAGCCACATAAGAGGGGTTTGCACAGGAGGAGGCGGTTTGTGAAGAAGTGTGTAAGTGTCTGTGGGGGGCCCCGTACAAAAATTTGCTGTGGGGCCCAGTCAGTTCTAGTTACGCCTCTGCTTGGCTGTCTTTCTCTCTCTGGTCACAACAGATGCAGCTCTCCACCTTTGGCAGGAAGGATCCGGCTGGTCTCTACACACGGTCCCACTTCTTCTGGAACACACAGTGAAGTCCTCTGTGTGCAGCTCCACAGCTGTCAGGAAAATCTCAGCTAATATAGCCTCCTGCTGCTCCAGTCTTTTACTGTTATCTCTCAGCAGTCCATCTCACCCTGTTATCTCAGCAAGGCCCCCAGAAACTTCTGGAACAGCCGGGGAAAAACTTCTTAACTCTTTCTTAGCCTCTGGCCAGCACAACTCAGGTTCCTGTTTAGTCACAGTGGCCTCTGGTGGCCGGAGGGAAACATGACAGTCTCCATAGATATAAGGGCTGGAAATGCTGCTGGTTGATTCAGGGCTGCCTCTTACACTACTACGGACTCCTTTTGGGCAACTTTTTTCATTGCAGTTTAATTTGTGTTAATGATAAATTTTTCAATTGGTCTTTATTAAAAAATAAATTAAAAAAATCAACTGTATTTCCTGTACAACTTTCAGGCTCACAGATTCTACAGACTGTTACCCTTTGCTTCACAGTGAATCCATCAATGAGTTGATGGCTCGATCTGTAGCCCATATCTCTGAACTCCCGATAGCTCTTAAACACCCATTTAAGTAAATGTATTATCAAAATGATAAAAATATGAATTAAACAATTGTTTATGATGTGGCAGGAGTTCAGAAATAAGGGCTACATAGCTCTCTGGCAAATTCAGTGTGATGCAGGGAGAAATAGTCTGCCAATGCAGTAAAAATGAATGATGTAGAGGAAAAAAAATATGAAAAGGTCCACTTCCATAGACGAGCTACTGCAGCACAAAATGCTAAGAAAGTGAATGCTGGCTATGATGAAAGCCGAAAGGTATCAGAACATGTGCATGGAGTTGTATATTCACAACATGTATCCATGCTGACCCCTGTCCACTTTTAATAACACCGACAGTCAGGTCCATAAATATTGGGACATGGACACAATTCTAAAATTTTTGGCTCTATACACCACCAAAATGGATTTGAAATGAAACGAACAAGATGTGCTTTAACTGCAGACTGTCAGCTTTAATTTGAGGGTATTTACATCCAAATTAGGTGAACTGTGTAGGAATTACAACAGTTTGCATATGTGCCTCCCACTTGTTAAGGAACCAAAAGTAATGGGACGGAATACTAATCATAAATCAAACTTTCACTTTTTAATACTTGGTTGCAAATCCTTTGCAGTCAATTACAGCCTGAAGTCTGGAATGCATAGACATCACCAGATGCTGGGTTTCATCCGTGGTGATGCTCTGCCAGGCCTCTACTGCAACTGTCTTCAGTTCCTGCTTGTTCTTGGGGCATTTTCCCTTCAGTTTTGTCTTCAGCAAGTGAAATGCATGCTCAATCGGGTTCAGGTGAGGTGATTGACTTGGCCATTGTATAACATTCCACTTCTTTCCCTTAAAAAACTCTTTGGTTGTTTTTGCAGTATGCTTTGGGTCATTGTCCATCTGCACTGTGAAGCGCCGTCCAATGAGTTCTGAAGCATTTGGCTGAATATGAGCAGATAATATTGCCCAAAACACTTCAGAATTCATCCTGCTGCTTTTGTCCGCAGTCACATCATCAATGAATACAAGAGAACCAGTTCCATTGGCAGCCATACATGGCCACGCCATGACACTACCACCACCATGCTTCACTGATGAGGTGGTATGCTTAGGATCATGAGCAGTTCCTTTCCTTTTCCATACTCTTCTCTTCGCATTACTCTGGTACAAGTTGATCTTGGTCTCATCTGTCCATAGGATGTTGTTCCAGAACTGTGAAGGCTTTTTTAGATGTCGTTTGGCAAACTCTAATCTGGCCTTCCTGTTTTTGAGGCTCACCAATGGTTTACATCTTGTTGTGAACCCACTGTATTCACTTTGGTGAAGTCTTCTCTTTATTGTTGACTTTGACACACATACACCTACCTCCTGGAGAGTGTTCTTGATCTGGCCAACTATTGTGAAGGATGTTTTCTTCACCAGGGAAAGAATTCTTCGGTCATCCACCACAGTTGTTTTCAGTGGTCTTCCGGGTCTATTGGTGTTGCTGAGCTCACCGGTGCGTTCCTTCTTTTTAAGAACTTTCCAAACAGTTGTTTTGGCCACGCCTAATGTTTTTGCTATCTCTCTGAAGGGTTTGTTTTGTTTTTTCAGCCTAATGACGGCTTGCTTCACTGATAGTGACAGCTCTTTGGATCTCATCTTGAGTGAACAGCAACAGATTCCAAATGCAAATAGCACACTTGAAATGAACTCTGGACCTTTTATCTGCTCATTGTAAGTGGGATAATGAGGGAATAACACACACCTGGCCATGGAACAGCTGAGAAGCCAATTGTCCCATTACTTTTGGTTCCTGGGAGGCACATATGCAAACTGTTGTAATTCCTACACCGTTCCCCTGATTTGGATGTAAATACCATCAAATTAAAGCTGACAATCTGCAGTTAAAACACATCTTGTTCGTTTCATTTCAAATCCATTGTGGTGGTGTATAGAGCCAAAAATGTTAGAATTGTGTCAATGTCCAAATATTTATGGACCTGACTGTATAAGGGGCACGTGAGTAACAGAACTGGACCATGGAAGAAGATGGTCTGGTCTAATAAATCGTGTTTCTTTTACATCATGTGGATGACAGTGTGTACGTGCATAGCTTATCTAGGGATGTGATTAGAGATGAGCGAAAGGAAGCCGACGAAGTGGAATTCGTTATGAATTTCAGTAAAAATTTGATTAGCACCGAATGCGAATCGCATTTTTCAGAAAATGGCTGCTGCACGTGTGAGGACATGGAGAAAGGAACTCTGGGAAGGCGGGATCACCCAGACTGACATGCATGCAGTCAATCAAGCGGCCAGCCAGCCCTGTGATGTCACAGCCCTATAAATACGGCAGCCATCTTAGATTCTGCCATTCACCAGCGTACTTAGTGCAGGGAGAGACGTCTGCAGGCGCTAGGAACAGTGATAGAAAAATCTTCATTCTACATTGAAAAAAAAAAAAGATTCACAACTGCAGGGAAAGATTATTCAAGGTGTAGGGAAAGGATAGGGAGGAATCATTACTCAGCATTTATGTTGAACAGGGTTCATTCGGGGAGGTTACAGTCTGGGTAATAGGAACATTCCTATTACACCTTGCAGCACTGACTGGGGTTTCAAATTGCCATTATACAGCTCTGTAATTCCAGCAAACCGTTCTTATTAGGGTACAAGTTTGATACAGGCATTAACAGGGTTTATTACAAGGAAATTTTTATACATTTTATTCGGCCTTGTGCGGTGCACTTATCTGTAGTAAAGACTTTGGTGGGGTGTTTTAGCGCAAAAAGAAAAAATATATTTGCCGCTCGGCGGGGTAGTTATTTCTTGTAAAGCCTTTTCTGACTTGTATTAGCGCAAAAATAAAAAAATACATATACCGCTCTGCGGTGCAGTTATCTGTAGTAAAGACTTTGGTGGGGTGTTTCAGCGCAAAAAGAAAAAATATATTTGCCGCTCGGCGGTGTACTTATTTATTGTAAAGCCTTTTGTGTAACGTTTATTAGCGCAAATAGAAAAAAATACATATATTGCTCTGCGGTGCACTTAGCTGTAGTAAAGGCTTTGGTGGGGTGTTTTAGCGCAAAAAGAAAAAATATATTTGCCGCTCAGCGGTGTAGTTATTTCTTGTAAAGCCTTCTCTGACGTGTATTAGCATAAAAATAAAAAATACATATACCGCTCTGCGGTGCACTTAGCTGTAGTAAAGGCTTTGGTGGGGTGTTTTAGTGCAATAAGAAAAAATATATTTGCCTCTCGGCAGAGTAGTTATTTCTTGTAAAGCCTTTTCTGACTTGTACTAGCGCAAAAATAAAAAATACATATACCGCTCTGCGGTGCACTTATCTGTAGCAAAGACTTTGGTGGGGTGTTTCAGCGCAAAAAGAAAAAATATATTTGCCGCTTAGCGGTGTAGGTATTTCTTGTAAAGCCTTTTGTGTAACGTGTATTAGCGCAAAAAGAATAAAAATACATATACCGCTCTGCGGTGCACTTAGCTGTAGTACAGGCTTTGGTGGGGTGTTTTAGCGCAAAAAGAAAAAATATATTTGCAGCTCAGCGGTGTAGTTATTTCTTGTAAAGCCTTTTCGGACGTGTATTAGCATAAATAGAAAAAATACATATACCGCACTGCGGTGCACTTATCTGTAGTAAAGGCTTTGGTGGAGTGTTTCAGCGCAAAAATAAAATATATATTTGCCGCTCGGCGGTGTTGTTATTTCTTGTAAAGCCTTTTCTGACGTGTATTAGCGCAAAAAGAAAATTACATTTAACGCTCTGTGGTGCACTTATCTGTAGTAAAGGCTTTGGTGGGGTGTTTTAATTTCCTTTTTATTTATTTGATCTAACAGTATGTCTGGCAGAGAAGTGCCAGGCCCTGCACAGGGGAGTGGCAGAGGTCTAAATGTTTCTGGCGCAGACAGAGGACACAGCAGAGTAAAGGGCCGTGGCAGCAGGGGTCACTACGAGAGGCCTGAGCTCCCAGTCTCAGCTAGCAGTCATGTCGTGACCAGCAACCCACCGGTTCTTGAGTGGTTGACTCGATCTTTGATTTCGTCTCAAGTGACATCAGACACCCCCAGCCAAGGGTTGGTGGGTTCGTCAGACACAACACTTAGTTGGCATGGCCCTGGAGCAGGCCCTGCGCCCTCACCCGTCCTCAACCTGCCTCTGTCCTTTTCTGTTCCCAGAGCCACTGAAGTAATGTATGCTGTGGGCTCAGCTCCACTATTCAGCGAGAACGAGGTACTAGAGGACAGTCACTTGGGAGCGGGGTGACGAAGGGGCTTCATCATCATCAGGAGAAAATGGTGGCAGCTTACCCGTGAGCCAAAGGTGGAGCCAGCAAGTCGCTACCATGGGCAAGAGTCAGCAAAGTGGCAGAAGTGGGAGGTCAGGAGCCAAACATGCCAGGGGTAGACCACCTGCTTTGCAGGAGCCAGGGGCGTAACTAGAAGTGCCTGGGCCCCACAGCAAATTTTTGTATGGGCCCCCCGCCCAATTTTTGATATACTATTTTTACCCCCACCTGTCCTTTTTATTTTTGATTAAAATCTTTTTTATTTATATGCAAATTACCTTCCTAACGTGCCCAAAGGGCTGTCCCTCCGGCCGTTTGTGCCCAGCTGCGTCCATTATCGCCAAGCCCAGCGCCGTCCCGCTATTAATTATTCACTGCTGTCCTTGTCTTTTTTTCTTTTCTAAGTGTGCCGTAGTCTCGCGCATGCGCCGATGTTACTCACGGTGTCCTGGCAGCGGCCTCAAGTAATGTAATCACGCCTGCGCCAGAAAGCGGAGAAAGCTGGCGCATGCGTGATTACACTACTTGAGGCTGCTGCCAGGACACCGCATGGGCCCGGATGTGAGTAACATCAGCGCATGCGTGAGACTACGGCACACTTAGAAAAAAAAAAAGACGGGGACAGCAGTGAATAATTAACAGCGAGGCGGTGGTGGGCTTGGCGATAATGGGCGCGGCCCACTGGGTGAATGTGGTTCTTGCACAGGAACACCTGCAACTTGGCCAGGTCACGCTGCTTCCGCCTCCACGTTGCCACGCCATTGGTCCAGCGACAATGTCCACCTCTGCCTCCACTGCAGGGACAATCCACAGTGCCCCTCAAGCATAACACATGTGCAGGGCACGGCAGTGTCACTCTGTTCTTGACCTCGTTTGCCTTGGCGAAGGCACACAGTCACACAGGGAAGGATCTTGCTCCATGTCCTTCAGCTAGAAATCAAATCCTGGCTTTCTCCCTGACAACTCAAAATCAGAACCATGGTGACCGACAACGGGAAGAACATTGTGTCGGCGCTGCGTCAAGGAGGGCTGAGCCATGCGCCCTGCATGGCACACGTGTTTAATCTGGTTGTCAAGTGTTTCCTAAAGTCTTACACCCATCTGCAAGACATGATACACCACTCGTACACCGTGAAGCACACCCTCCTTCAGCTGCAGCGGCAGAATGGCATCCCCCAACATAGGCTGATATGAGATGTTTCCACCCATTGGAATTCCACCCTCCGTATGTTGAACCAATTGTACAAACAAAGCAAGGCCATCTACGATTTCCTGATGATCCAAGCAGACAGGAGTACTCTCCTGTGTACCTTTGATGTCAGCCAGTGGCAGCTCATGCAGGACACCTGCCATTTGCTCATGCCCTTTGAGGATGCCACGTTATTTGTCAGTCGCCAGGACTAGGGGATGAATAACGTTATTCCACTGCTTCATGTCCTGGAACAGATGCTGCTAAATATGGCTGGTCAGGGGACTGGAGATGTGGCGCCTAGATATCACGGCCACATGATCCCTGTGGGGGCTGAACTGGAGGAGGAGGAGGACAATGGAGCACAAGCAATGTGTAGCGAAATGGGTGGTTTTTCGACATAGGAGACAGAAGAGAAGGAGCAGGAGCAGCCAGAGGAGCAAGAGGGAGATGAGGAAGATGAGGCAGATGACCTAGGCACACCGTGGCAGTATACAGTGGAGATGGAGGCAGGGAGTCCCTCCGAGTCACTTGCATAAATGGCCCACTGCATGCTCAGTTGCTTGGGTAGTGACAGCCAAATTGTCACAATTCGATAGAGGGATGCTTTCTGGCTCTCCACCTTGTTGGACCCTCTCTAAAAATGGGGGTCTTTTTTACACCCGCTGAGAGGAAGGACAAACTGATATACTATAGAGACATCCTTTGTAGTCAGTTGGCCGCTGCCTATCTGCGCCATAGTCCATCCTCTCGTAGGTCTGACCAGGGGGGCTCTCTGTGCTCACATTCCACTGCCATAGCTGCTGGGGAGGGGTGGGGTGGACGGAGCAGTACCAGCTCCATCAGCAGCAGCCTGAGTATAGAGTCTCTGATAACCAGCTTCCTTCACCCGCATAGTGAAGAAACTACTTTCCAGCAGCTAGACATAGAGCAGGACCTGAATCGGCAGGTGGTGGCATACTTAGACAGCACCCTGCCAACCCACATTGAAGATCCTCTGAACTACTGGGCAGCCAAACTGGATTTGTGGCCGCAACTCGCAGAGTTTGCCCTGGAAAAGCTGTCCTGTCCAGCCAGTAGTGTGGCATCAGAGTGGGTGTTTAGTGTGGCAGGGGTTATAGTTACCCCAAGAAGAACTTGCCTGTTCACCAAAAATGTGGAGAGACTGACCTTTGTCAAGATGAATCAGGCGTGGATCAGCCAGGATTTCCACCCACCAATGCCTGATGCATCAGTCTAGATCATCCATGGTGCCACACCAACACTTAGAAAAAAAGAGGCCGGTTTCTTCTGGCTCCCTGCCTCAGCTACTATTCTGATGTTGCCACCCGCCTGATGCCACATACAGTATATGATGCCAATTGCTTCTTCTTTCACCCACAATCTTCATAGGGTACTGGTATTGCCACCCACCTCCACACTATGTCACCGTGCCACTCTGTGGCCTCCTCATGCTGCTGCCACCTCCAGACTCTGTCATTGTGCCACTCTGTGGCCTCCTCATGCTGCTGCCACCTCCACACTCTGTCATTGTGCCACTCTGTGACCTCCTCATGCTGCCGCCACCTCCAGACTCTGTCATTGAGCCACTCTGTGGTCTCCTCATGCTGCTGCCACCTCCAGACTCTGTCATTGTGCTACTCTGTGGCCTCCTGATGCTGCCACCACCTCCAGACTATGTCATTGGACTACTCTGTGGACTCCTCATGCTGCCGCCACCTCCAGACTCTGGTATTGTGCCACTCTGTGGCCTCCTGATGCTGCTGCCACCTTCAGACTATGTCATTGGACTACTCTGTGGTCTCCTCATACTGCTGCCACCTCCACAGTATGTCACCTAGCCACTCTGTGGCATCTTGATGCTGCCACCACCACCACACTCTGTCATTGTACCACTCTTAGCCTCCTAAAACTCCAGCCACCTACAGACTCTGTCATTGGGCCACTCTGTGGCCTCCTCATGCTGCTTCTACCTCACTATGTCATAGGGTCACTCTGTGGACTTTTCATGCTGTTCCCAACCTCCTCACTTCATGACTGGGCCACTATTTAGCCTTTTTGGCTTGGCTGACATCATCATTTATTTAACCCATCCACTGATCTGTCAGAAGGAAGGAAATATGAGACATCTGTGTAGCAGCTATAAGGCCTGTATGGTCCCATCAGATTTGGTATCCAAAAGCAGGAGTGGGTACAAAATACAGAAGACATGCAAATATTCCATTCACGTGTCATCTCTGTTTTGGATCCACTCTTGTTCTTTTTGGTATTAGCAATACTGATGGATTACTGACCAAATGCTGACCGAGTGAAGGCAGATGCTCCACAGACAGGATTCATTTTTTGTGGGCTATTGTTCTGACGGATCAGAGGAAGGGCAAAATAATAAAACACAAACTTACTGCTGACAGCCTCTCCACTCTGTAGGGGGGGCTCTACTTGTATAAGCGTTTAATAGAACAGGTTCTGTAGACATCTATGTGGAATCAGCTGACGACAGTGTAAAAGTGCGCTTCTCCTTGGTGCTAACATCGACATGTAAGGCTGAGGTCAAGCTTGATTTATTTGGTCAGTTTTTGCCCCATGACTGCCCAAATAAGTAAAGTGTGCAGTGATTCTAAGTGCGACTCCTGTCATCTGCATGTCATATGGACTCACATTATTATTTCACTACCAAAGCAGACTCCCTATGCGTATTACTGCAAGCACAGTGTTCTACACCACTACACTGCGTACAGAATTATTAGGCAAATTAGTATTTTGACCACATCATCCTCTTTATGCATGTTGTCTTACTCCAAGCTGTATAGGCTCGAAAGCCTACTACCAATTAAGCATATTAGGTGATGTGCATCTCTGTAATGAGAAGGGGTGTGGTCTAATGACATCAACACCCTATATTAGGTGTGCATAATTATTAGGCAACTTCCTTTCCTTTGGCAAAATGGGTCAAAAGAAGGACTTGACAGGCTCAGAAAAGTCAAAAATAGTTAGATATCTTGCAGAGGGATGCAGCACTTCTAAAATTGCAAAGCTTCTGAAGCGTGATCATCGAACAATCAAGCGTTTCATTCAAAATAGTCAACAGGGTCACAAGAAGCGTGTGGAAAAACCAAGGCGCAAAATAACTGCCCATGAACTGAGAAAAGTCAAGCGTGCAGCTGCCAGGATGCCACTTGCCACCAGTTTGGCCATATTTCAGAGCTGCAACATCACTGGAGTGCCCAAAAGCACAAGGTGTGCAATACTCAGAGACATGGCCAAGGTAAGAAAGGCTGAAAGACGACCACCACTGAACAAGACACACAAGCTGAAACGTCAAGACTGGGCCAAGAAATATCTCAAGACTGATTTTTCTAAGGTTTTATGGACTGATGAAATGAGAGTGAGTCTTGATGGGCCAGATGGATGGGCCCGTGGCTGGATTGGTAAAGGGCAGAGAGCTCCAGTCCGACTCAGACGCCAGCAAGGTGGAGGTGGAGTACTGGTTTGGGCTGGTATCAAAGATGAGCTTGTGGGGCCTTTTAGGGTTGAGGATGGAGTCAAGCTCAACTCCCAGTCCTACTGCCAGTTTCTGGAAGACACCTTCTTCAAGCAGTGGTACAGGAAGAAGTCTGCATCCTTCAAGAAAAACATGATTTTCATGCAGGACAATGCTCCATCACACGCGTCCAAGTACTCCACAGCGTGGCTAGCAAGAAAGGGTATAAAAGAAGAAAATCTAATGACATGGCCTCCTTGTTCACCTGATCTGAACCCCATTGAGAACCTGTGGTCCATCATCAAATGTGAGATTTACAAGGAGGGAAAACAGTACACCTCTCTGAACAGTGTCTGGGAGGCTGTGGTTGCTGCTGCATGCAATGTTGATGGTGAACAGATCAAAACACTGACAGAATCCATGGATGGCAGGCTTTTGAGTGTCCTTGCAAAGAAAGGTGGCTATATTGGTCACTGATTTGTTTTTGTTTTGTTTTTGAATGTCAGAAATGTATATTTGTGAATGTTGAGATGTTATATTGGTTTCACTGGTAAAAATAAATAATTGAAATGGGTATATATTAGTTTTTTGTTAAGTTGCCTAATAATTATGCACAGTAATAGTCACCTGCACACACAGATATCCCCCTAAAATAGCTAAAACTAAAAACAAACTAAAAAATACTTCCAAAAATATTCAGCTTTGATATTAATGAGTTTTTTGGGTTCATTGAGAACATGGTTGTTGTTCAATAATAAAATTAATCCTCAAAAATACAACTTGCCTAATAATTCTGCACTCCCTGTATAAAGGCTCTCTGCAGCCAGGAAATAGACGTTCTTTAACGTAATTCGCCACAAATTTATTCGGATCAAACCAAATTTTTCCCCAAAAAATTGGCTAACCGGCGAATCGAATTTTAGAAAAATTCACTCATCTCTAGATGTGATAATACAATTGTGTCTAAAGGCAAGTTAGGGTACTTTCACACTAGCATTTTTCTTTTCCGGCATAGAGTTCCGTCACAGGGGCTCTATACCGGAAAAGAACTGATCAGTTCTATCCCCATGCATTCTGAATGGAGAGTAATCCATTCAGGATGCATCAGGATGTCTTCAGTTCAGTCATTTTGACTGATCAGACAAAAGAGAAAACCGTAGCATGCTACGGTTTTATCTCCGGTGAAAAAACTGAAGACTTGCCAGAATTCCGGAACCGGCATTTTTTCCCATAGGAATGTATTAGTGCCGGATCCGGCATTCAGAATACCGGAATGCCGGATACGTCCTTCCTGTCTGCGCATGCGCAGACTGAAACAAAAGGTGAAAAAAATAAATGCCGGATCTGTTTTGCCGGATGACACCGGAAAGATGGATCCGGCATTTCAATGCCTTTTTTCGACTGATCAGGTATTTTTAAGACTGATAAGGATCCTGATCAGTCTTACTAATGCCATCAGTTGGCATACGTTTTGCCTGATCCGGCAGGCAGTTCCGGCGACGGAACTGCTTGCCGGATCTCTCTGCCGAAAGTGTTAAAGTACCCTTAGTGGAGGCAGTGTGATGCTCCAAGCATTCTACTCTCAGAGGTCTTGATGGGTCCATGCCATGATGGATCAGTGCTACAGTGGGATGCGAAAGTTTGGCAACCTTGTTAATCGTCATGATTTTCCTGTATAAATCGTTAGTTGTTCCGATAAAAAATGTCAGTTAAATATATCATATAGGAGACACACACAGTGATATTTGAGAAGTGAAATGAAGTTTATTGGATTTACAGAAAGTGTGCTATAATTGTTTAAACAAAATTAGGCAGGTGCATAAATTTGGGCACCACAAAAAAGAAATGAAATCAATATTTAGCAGATCCTCCTTTTGCAGAAATTACAGCCTCTAAACGCTTCCTGTAGGTTCCAATGAGAGTCTGGATTCTGGTTGAAGGTATTTTGCACCATTCCTCTTTACAAAACATCTTTAGTTCATTCAGGTTTGATGGCTTCTGAGCATGGACAGCTCTCTTTAAGTCACACCACATATTTTCAATTATATTCAGGTCTGGGGACTGAGATGGCCATTCCAGAACGTTGTACTTGTTCCTCTGCATAAATGCCTTAGTGGATTTTGAGAAGTGCTTAGGGTAATTGTCTTGTTGAAAGATCCAGCCCCGACGCAGCTTCAGCTTTGTCACTGATTCCTGGACATTGGTCTCCAGAATCTGCTGATACTGAGTGGAATCCATGCGTCCCTCAACTTTGACAAGATTCCCAGTCCCTGCACTGGCCACACAGCCCCACAGCATGATGGAACCACCACCATATTTTACTGTAGGTAGCAGGTGTTTTTCTTGGAATGCTGTGTTCTTTTTCCTCCATGCATAACGCCCCTTGTTATGGCCAAATAACTCAATTTTAGTTTCATCAGTCCACAGCACCTTATTCCAAAATGAAGCTGGCTTGTCCAAATGTGCTTTAGCCCACCTCAAGCGGCACTTTTTGTGCTGTGGGCAGAGAAATGGCTTCCTCTGCATCACTCTCGCATACAGCATCTCCTTGTGTAAAGTGTGCCGAATGGTTGAACGATGCACAGTGACTCCATCTGCAGCAAGATGATGTTGTAGGTCTTTGGTGCTGGTCTGTGGGTTGACTCTGACTGTTCTCACCATTCGTCACTTCTGTCTATCCGAGATTTTTCTTGGTCTGCCACTTCGAGCCTTAACTTGAACTG
This sequence comes from Bufo bufo, assembly GCF_905171765.1. Classification (NCBI taxonomy): domain Eukaryota; kingdom Metazoa; phylum Chordata; class Amphibia; order Anura; family Bufonidae; genus Bufo; species Bufo bufo. Next base: position 604,593,197 of record NC_053391.1, read on the forward strand.
AGCCTGTGGTCTTCCATTTCCTCAATATGTTCCTAACTGTGGAAACAGACAGCTGAAATCTCTGAGACAGCTTTCTGTATCCTTCCCCTAAACCATGATGGTGAACAATCATTGTCTTCAGGTCATTTGAGAGTTGTTTTGAGACCCCCATGTTGCTACTCTTCAGAGAAAATTAAGAGGAGGGAAACTTACAATTGACCCCCTTAAATACTCTTTCTCATAATTGGATTCACCTGTGTATGCAGGTCAGGGGTCACTGAGCTTACCAAGCCAATTTGAGTTCCAATAATTAGTTCTAAAGGTTTTGGAATCAATAAAATGACAACAGTGCCCAAATTTATGCACCTGCCTAATTTTGTTTAAACAATTATAGCACACTTTCTGTAAATCCAATAAACTTCATTTCACTTCTCAAATATCACTGTGTGTGTCTCCTATATGATATATTTAACTGACATTTTTTATCGTAACAACCAACGATTTATATAGGAAAATCATGACGATTAACAAGGTTGCCCAAACTTTCGCATCCCACTGTATTTGGTGACACAAGTGTATTGTATACATGCAGTAAAATAATTACTGCTAGTAATGGGTTGTGGTTATGGGTGGACTTTAGTTTTAGGCAGATTTACAAACTGGGCAAAAATGCCACAAAAGATCAAACAAAACTGATACATGTTGGCCAGAGTTGTAGATGGCCAGCTGAGACCTGTTCTAGCTTGCTAATATAGCTTATATGTTTATACAGCTAGACCTGCCAATAACCTTAATACAGTTCCTATGAATACCGTATTTTTCGCCCTATAACACGCACTTTCCCCCCCCCTAAAGTGGGGGGAAAATAGCAGTGCGTCTTATGGGGCGAATGCTGCTGATTTTGCTGAATATTCAATGATACACCCGCCGCGATGCCGCGCGGCGGGTGTATCAGCTGTGAGGGAGGAGGGGCTGGGGGCCGGCATCTGCTTTTATAATGACAGCGGGGCCCGTGCAGTGACTGTATTCTACTACACGGGCCCCGATCACTGTATAATCGTATCTCTAATAGTTAATTGTTATGTATATACCGTAATCGCAAAATCAGCGCCTGTATACTTACAACTACAAGCGCTCGGTAGGTAGCAGGAAGGAGGACGGGCGCTGGCAGCGTTAGTCATTACGTCACGCGCCTGCGCCGCCCACTTTATTAATGAAGCAGGCGGTGCAGGCGCGTGACGTAGTGACTCACGCTGCCAGCGCACGTCCTCCCGGCCTGCCTCCTCCCTCCTCTCTGCTACCTACCGAGTTCTTGTAGTTGTAAGTATACAGGCGCTGATTATGCGATTACGGTATATACATACCAATTAACTATTAGAGATACGATTATACAGTGAGCGGGGCCCGTGTAGTACAATACAGTCACTGCACGGGCCCCGCTGTCATTATAAAAGCAGATGCGACCCCCACCCCCTGTATTGAGGGTCATTCACTACAGGGACACTGATGGAGGGGATCTGTGGATGACACATAGCATAAGATGCTATATATGTGTCATCCACAGATCCCCCCCATAACTGTCATACACAGATCCCCATAACAGTGCTATCCAGAGACCCCAATAAGAGCCACCCACAGATCCCCCATAAGTGTCACCCACAGATCTCCCATAAGTGTCACCCACAGATCCGCCATAACAGTGCGTCACCCACAGATCCCCCATAACAGTGCGTCACCCACAGATCCCCCATAACAGTGTGTCACCCACAGATCCCCCATAACAGTGCGTCACCCACAGATCCCCCATAACAGTGCGCCATCCACAGATCCCCCATAACAGTGCGCTTTCCACAGACCACAATTAGTTCAAAACTCACCAAAAGCACACCTTTTGGTTCAAAATATTTTTTTTTCTTATTTTCCTCCTCAAAAACCTAGGTGCGTCTTATGGGCCGGTGCGTCTTATAGGGCAAAAAATACGGTACATGTTAAAGACAAAAGCAGAGTTATTTACTGTGACTTCATGTTTTTGGATAGTAAATGGTTGGATCGCACTCTGAGATTGGAAATTTCGTGGGTGTCAGGAGACGGTTCCCAGGCCGAGTTGCAATGTAGAGAAAGACTCCTGAAATCCACTTGTTTGCTTTAAAAAGGACATAATTGCATAGGCTGTTTTCCAGTTCACATTAATTAAATGTTTTTCGGCATATAGCCTTCCTCAGATCACTGGAACAGTTATACAAGATAAGGCAATAATTAGTGCAATATTTACAATGTACATAGTAATGTAAATACAGTACAAGATTTGGGTGGTCATCCTATTGAGGTGAAGAGTCCCGGGGGATCATGTGCTAGGTGTGACACAGACCCATATAAATTGTCCTTGTACGTGGGATGATACCCTCGGGTGAATCCGGATGGTAGTAGGTAGCCGAAGTACATCAAGGCCGTATGTTAAGGGAAATTACCTTTTTAAATCTTGACATGAACAGACTGTTATATTGGAAGTAACCGGACATTTCATGCAGTAATGAGAACTTATACAGATATGAAACATAATACATATATAAAACAAGGTTGAGCACGGGGTATAGGCATGCTGGGTAAGTTGTTACAGTTGTGAGGACGTTTAGACCTTTAGTATGTAGATTATGGTGGTCTTTTAACAACCAAAGAGATGCAGGTATCTATGGAGATGTAGGAATCCTTACCTGCAGGGGCGTAGCTATAGGGGGTGCAGGGGTAGCAGTCGCTACCGGGCCCAGGAGCCTGAGGGGGCCCAAAGACCCTTGTGCTGCATAAGAAGACACTGGTATTATAGAAATGCTGGTCAAGTTACACCTCGGGCTGGAGGGAAGGGGTTAGTTTAATAATTTGGCATGGGAAGGGGGGGTAGTTTCAATTTTTACCTCAGGCAGCACAAAGGCTATATGCTTCCCTGCCCCTGACCACAGAGCACTGAGGGAAGGGGGGCCCAAGCTGAACTCTTGCACCAGGGCCCATAAGCCTTTAGCTACGCCCCTGCTTACCTGGATGAGCCGCTTGTGTGCTGGTACTTCAATGTGGACTGCTATGGTCCGCAGTTTGGGGGCTCTGTGGCCTAGAGGGCGCTTGTGGGATGTAGGCTGTTACCCTGTGTTGTGGTGCCATGTTTGGGAGCGTGGCTTGTGCAGTGGCCCGCTGCCTCCTTATTCCGGTGTGTATGTGGAGACCATGGGCTGTAGGCGGCGCTGGGGGCAGTGCGCGGCGGCGCCGTATGCAGGGGAGAAGGCCAGAAATAGGGGAAGTGACGTTGCGCTGGTACTGCACATGTGCCGGAAGCTGGGGCGTCGGGAACTTCAAAGATGGCGGGCGCTGTGTGAATCGCACACAGTGCATGCGCTAGAGAGATAGGAGCGGAGGCTGGGGAGCTCATGTAATTTATAAAAGGAGTATGACGGTGGGTCTAAGGAAAAGGGGGGTATAGTTGAGTGCAGATAGGCTGAAAATGAATATAAAAGGATATAGAATGCGGCTTCATCTCAGGCAAGGGGGTTAGTACCTCATCTGTAAGGAGAATAATATCAATTAATTCATGAAATACCGAATAATCATGTATATCATTAAGGGTAATATATCAGAGGCAACCAGATGATTATAGCAATAGTGCAGCGTACTCAAGTTGTGTGTAGAAATGTGTTCCTGGGTGTAGTAGTGCAATAGACACTAACCTGAGATGGCTGACTCTCTGCATAGGCAGGTGATGGTAGGAAAATGTTCGTGACGCCAGTGCCAATTAAACGGTGGCACGCCGTTTGCTGATAGCCGGAATAAATGAGGAACACCGTGATGTTAAAACAGAACTCCAACTTTAGTAGTTTTCATAGAGACATTAACGGAAGCGCAGTTCCTTTGCATACAGTTGATTTTTCAATACGGTTGATGCAGGCAATACAGATTAAGCAAGGTGACTTCAGAGTGTGAAACACAGGACTTGCAGTACAGGAGCTTGCACTCTATTCCTGACTGATCCTGGGACATAGAAAATCTTCTCCAAGGCCCAATACCTTAACTCTGGCGTATATCCTTGGTTCTCTCTTTATAAAGTACCTCCTCTGTTATCTTGAGTACCTCTTGCTTTCCTTGACATGCCTCTGTCTCTCCCTCAGCTTCCTCAGGCTCTAGAAACTTCTGAGCTCTAAACTAGACTGACTTTTGCTTCCCTGTCTGGGCCTTATATAAACTAGGGCTCTCTAGCTCCCTCTAGTGACTAGAAGCTGGAATGACACCCCTAGCAGGCCTGTACATGCAAGTGTCACAGTAACAGGGAAATACATAACATTACATTACATGACAATTTATAAAGATGACATATACCAACTTCCCCATAAATAAGGGGGGACGACAGCACACCAAGTGACACTTTTGTAGTGACGGGCATTACAGTCCCCGTACACTACATACCCCACTGCTTTAAGCTGAGTACGACCTCGTACTCCATCAGGGCTCGCCCGACTGGAATCTCTACCTGAAACAGAAAAAAGAGACATGCAGGCATAAATACATGTAATTCATCTGCCTTTACATTCATATCAGGTCCAATTGGCAAAAGATGAAGGGTGGTGACAAGGGGCGTCGTTCTCTTCTCCTCAGGATAGTGAATGGAACTGGGGCGCTGACCTGGCACAGCGTAACATTATAACCAGGATAGTCCATGACAATGAATAAGTCCATAATAGAACAGCAACATAGATAAAACAGTATAAAAACGGAACTACCCAGGAGTTTCCTGTGGGTGTATCACAGGCAAGGGCTCACGTGGAGGAGTCCATTCTTGCGCACAAATGTCAAGTAAGGTATTGCCAGTAGCAACTGTTTGGGAGGAGACACCACCAGAATAATCAAAGTCTCCTAAACGGACTGGCGGGCGTCCCCTGGTCATCCGGGTAGACCTTCTCAAAACAGGGGTCTCCTCTTCCCTTAGCAACGAGGTAGAAGAGAGAGGAGCAACAGGAGGGTCTCCATCAGGGAGATCTTGGTCAGGAACAACTGGAACAATTAGATCCACTAGAGGGGGAACTGGATCCGGGGCATCTTGAACCAGCTCTTCCGGAGGTGAAGCTACAGTAGGTGCCGGAGCAGGCACCAGCAAGTTCAACCAAGGTGTCAGAAGCCAATGCATGGGATCAGCGTCATACCTCAGATTACTAACAGCCTGCATAGGATCCTCGGGCTGTATTGCTGACTCTGACACAGGATATTCAGATCAAGAACTCTCGGCACTAGGTTCTGGTGTCAGGCAGAGCTTTAACCGGTTTCGGTGTACAATTTGGGATCCCTTGTCTTCCCGGGTGATCTCATAAGTGTGGGTTCCAACATTTGGGATTGCCGTGACAACATAGGGACTTCGCTCCCATTTACTGTCCAATTTACTGGTACGGCGGTTATTCTTTAACCATACCACAGCCCCTATTGTCAAGGGTTCTGCATGGGCTGCTTGATCATAGTCTCTCTGCTGTCGGTCCCTAGCATAGTCCATACGCTCCTGAACAATGGCTTTGGCTGTATTCAATCGCCTTTGATGTTCAGCAACCCAGTCGGTGTTAGGTAATGGGTTAATGCAATCAGGTACGTGTATGTCCAATGAATGGTCAGCAGGCAATGTCCCTTGGCGCCCAAACATCAAGTAAAAAGGGGTATACCCGGTGGAACAATGTATGGTATGATTGTATGTGAACATGAGCTGTGGCAACAGACTGGGCCAATCTCCTCTGTTCTCAGGAGGCACGGCCCTCAGCATCTCTATCAAGGTCTGATTCATTTTTTCACATAATCCGTTACCTTGAGGATGGTAGGCCGTTGTCCGGATCTTCTTACAGTTGTGTAAGCAGCACAGTTCATGGAACAGATGGGACTCAAAAGCAGGTCCTTGATCGGTGAGGATCTTTTCCGGACATCCATAGGGCAGGAGGAAGTGCTTCCAGAAAATTTCGGCTGTAGTCTTGGCTGTCTGGTCTCTCACAGGCACTGCTACAACAAACTTTGTGAAATGGTCAATAATAGTCATGGCATAAGCATACCCTGAGCGACTAGGCTCCAGTTTCACATGGTCGATGGCGACAAGTTCAAGAGGACGGGTACTTACAATGGGTCTCAGTGGTGCCCTCTGATCATGGTGCTCACTTCGTTTTAAGGCACAGGCTACACACTCCCGACACCACTTTTCCATGTCTTCTCTCATGCCCACCCAATAAAACCGCTGGCGGATAGTAGCCTCAGTCTTTTGGACCCCAAAGTGACCGGATTGATTGTGGTACATCTCCAACACCATACCTGCATCTCGTCGGGGTATGAGAATCTGGTGCACTCTCTCGTTGGACACTGGGTCTAGGCTTCTCCGTAGTAATAGGCCCTTTTGTATGAAGAGTTGATGGCGCTGTCTCCACAGTTTGATGAGCTCAGGATCTGCACTCTTACGCCGAATCCTCTCAGGGGCTCTGCCACTAGTAATGAAGTCCAACAACTCACCCAACACTCTACTTTCAGACTGTAGTTTCACCCACCTTTCTTCTTTAGGATCAGGCCTACTGGAGGGTGAAGGAACTGCAGCTCTGTTATTGGTAGCTTGAGCCTGATCCTGTTGAGCAAATTTGTTATAGAAAGCCGGCATCTCTACATCTTCCCAAGCATCTCGCACATCATCAGGAGCTGTCTCTGTGGGAAGCCTGGATAAAGCATCAGCATTATCATTAGTACGTCCAGCACGATACTTTACAGAGAAATTATAGTTGGCAAGGCGAGAGGCCCATCTCTGCTCCAAGGCCCCCAATTTAGCTGTATTTAGGTGTGCCAGAGGGTTATTGTCAGTGAATGCAATGAACGGGGTGGCGGCTAGATAATCCTTGAATTTTTCTGTCACCGCCCACACTAATGCCAGGAACTCTAGTTTGAAGGAACTATAATTCTGGTCATTTTTCTCAGCTCCTTTCAGGGAGCGGCTTGCATATGCTATCACTCTCTCTTTTCCCTCTTGGATCTGGGCTAACACAGCTCCCAGGCCTCGCTTGCTAGCATCAGTATAGAGATGGAAGGGCTTGCTATAATCTGGATAACCTAACACTGGAGGCTCGGTCAGTTTCTTTTTTAGCAATTGGAACGCTATCTCTCTTTCCTCATTCCACTCAATGGGCACAGGAGTTCTAGGACTTTTCTTGGGTTGCCCCCTCAAGAGTTCCTGGATAGGATCAGCTATTTGAGCAAAATGGGGGATAAAACGTCTATAGTAGCCGGCAAAACCAAGGAAACTCCTCACCTCTTTGACGGTAGTAGGAACCGGCCAATTACGGACAGCTGCTAATTTATCAGGGTCAGGTTGCACTCCCTCTCCGCTTACTACATGCCCCAGGTATCTTACTGCAGGTTTGAGCAGGTGACACTTGGATGGCTTTACCTTCAAGCCATATTTGATAAGGATTTCAAATACTTCTGCCAAATGTTTCAGATGGTCTTCATACGTTTTTGAGTACACAATGACGTCATCTAGATACAGCAGCACTGTTTCAAAGTTTTTGTGACCCAAACACCGTTCCATTAGTCTTTGGAAAGTTCCTGGGGCATTACATAGCCCGAACGGCATACAATTGAATTCGAACAGGCCCATGGGAGTAGTGAAAGCAGTCTTTTCCCTATCTGCAGGGGCCATGGGTACTTGCCAGTAGCCACTGGTCAAGTCCAATGTGGAGAAATAGGCAGAGGAGCCCAGAGCAGTTAGTGACTCCTCAATGCGGGGCAGTGGGTATGCATCTTTGTGGGTTATTTGATTAATTTTCCTATAATCCACACAGAAACGGATACCACCATCCTTTTTCTTTACAAGGACCAGGGGTGCAGCCCACGGACTACGGCTGTCCCGGATTACATTAGAGTCTTTCATCTCTTGGATCATTTCTTTTACAGTCTGATATGAAGTAGGTGGTAAGGGCCTGTATCTCTCCTTGATAGGAGGATGAGAGCCAGTGGGTATGGTGTGTTGTATGGCACTCACCTCCCCATAATCAGTAGCATGCTTACTGAACGCCTGGTGGTACTCTTTGACCAGCTGTAGGATCCCTTCTTGTTGATGTTGGGGGGTAGTCTCGTCCCCCACATGGAGCTCTTCCCACCAGGGCACTTGTGGCTGGGTCACCGGCGAACATCCGCTGTCTGCAGCTGGCGGCTTTTCTGTCACTGGAAGACGAATGATGTCTTGGAAGGACACCTGGGACAGCTGGGCAACACGGCAATGCTTAGTAAGCGCAACAGGATGATCACTCAGGTTAATCAGACGGACAGGTACTTTACCTTGGGAGACGTTCACCAGGCACTTGGCAGCTCTCACATAAGGGTAATCCTCCATCTGGATTGGTTCCACCAGGGCTGGATAATCTCGGCCTTGGACTCCCAGGACAGCACTACACCATAAAAGAGTTTGAGAATTAGGAGGCAAAGTCACAGGCTTAATATCACTAATCCTGGCAGTACAAATTTCTCCTTTCCCATTAGCAAACCTCTGCTGGGCACTTTACACAGTAATAGTCTTTTGAATCACCCTCCTGGATGCAGAGGAAGCAGTGGGCAAAGTCTGATGTAATACAGCAAGTATTTCTGAATAACAGTTTTTGAAGACATTGGTGCCTAGAATGACAGGATGTCCTCCTCTGTCACCGGCCTGTACTACGATCACTCCCTGTTGAGGCAGGGTTACTTCTCCCACCTGTAGGGTGGGTTCCCAGTATCCATGAATCTTTACTGGTTTGCCATTGCTGGCGATAATTTCCACCCAGGATTCAGGCAGTTGGGTCAACTGGTTGGTGTCCCAGAACTTTTCAAATGCAGGCAGCTGAATAGTAGTGACCTGAGACCCAGTATCTAATAGGGCTTCAAAGGGGACCCCGTTGATCTCTATATTGATTTTAGGATGGGATCCTACATAACGTGGCATCCAATTTGGATCCTCTGGACCTAGTGTTCTACCTCCCGAGGGGTGGTCCTCAGCCTCAGGGGTTTCCCGTTTAACTGCCAGCACGTGGATTCTGTGTGTCCCAGCTTTTTGCAGTATGTACACACGGGCCGCTTGCGATCTCTATTACGCCTCCCAGGATCCCTGGGGTGAGTCTCTTGGTAAGGAGGTGGGAACGGCCTAGGAGGTGACAGGAATTCTTCTTCTGTCATTATGGGTTTTTCCCATTCCTCTATTTTTCTGCACACTTTCTCTAGACTTTTAGTGAGGTGATTTACTTGCTCTGTCAGCATGGCAATAGTATCGGTAGCTGACACTTGAACAGCTTGGCCGGCTTCAGCTCGGTTAGTGATAAGCGGTTTTGGCCTGCAGGCTGATGACTCAGGTGGGGTGCTCAACTCAGGAGATACTGCGGACCCCAGAATTTTTATAGCCAGTTCTTTAAAGTCCAGAAAGGCACTGTTAGGGTGCTGGGCGGACAGCATCTTTAACTGGGTCCTTATTTGTTCACTAGACACCCCATTGATAAATTGTTCCCTCAGGGTCTGGTCCTGGTTATCAGCCTCTTTGGGATCTATCTGAATTACAGCCCCTAAAGCCTCCTGAAGTGATAGGGCATAGTCACGGAGGGACTCACCGGACTTCTGTTTCTTGCCAAAGAAGTGCATCTTTATCTCTGAGGCAGTCCTAGTTTCAAAAGTGGCTCTGAGGCGGGTGAATATCTGTTCTAGAGTACTCCGCTCAGTAGCAGGCCAGGATAATACCTCCCTGCGGGCAGCTCCCTCCAGCTGCGCTAGCAGGATTTCCATTTGCTGGTCGGCATTTATGGGGTACAGTTTGAATAATGCCAGCAACTTTTCTTTAAAGTCCCTTAGGGAATGGGTCTCTCCTCTGTAGCGGGGGAACCATGGGGCCCCGAAATAGTAAGGCATGGTAAAGGGCATCATGCTGGGGGCTGTAGGATGATTAGGAGCCGCAAGCTCTCCCGGGGCCGGCTGCTCAGGCACTCCCGGTTCTGACATGGTAGTCTATTGAGATATGGCCGCTGGCGACTAAAGGGGCCGGAACAATCCCCTTCCCTCCGGTTACAAGTTCTTACCGGTATCGCCGGGTTTGCGCAGTCCAAGTCTCGAGAGATTCCGGACGTCCTGAGTACGCGGTGACGTAGAAGAAGCAGGGCCGCGGCGGTGCGATGATGACGAGGGGCGGGATTCTCTGTGTCTTTGCAGGGATCCGCCCACGAAGGTCGTCAGCAGCGCGGGAAACTTTACTCCAGGCGGCCGGTGGCCATCTTTAGCAAAACGCTGTCCATTCACTGACAGCAAGCAGGATTGTAAAAAGTCCACAAAACCACACTCCAATGTGGCGATTTTCTTCCTCTTGATAGCGCAACACTGCACAGCGCTTTTTAGAGGTTTTAGGAACACTTTGGGTAAGATTTTCAGTCCACAAAGTCCACTTTAAATAAACAGGCAAATTGTCACTTTGGTCACAGGGCAACTGTATAAGGCACAAAGTTCACGCTTCTTGCACTAGAAAGCGTGCGTATCCTGTTCGTGACGCCAAAAGAGAGGTGCAGCGTACTCAAGTTGTGTGTAGAAATGTGTTCCTGGGTGTAGTAGTGCAATAGACACTAACCTGAGACGGCTGACTCTCTGCATAGGCAGGTGATGGTAGGAAAATGTTCGTGACGCCAGTGCCAATTAAACGGTGGCACGCCGTTTGCTGATAGCCGGAATAAATGAGGAACACCGTGATGTTAAAACAGAACTCCAACTTTAGTAGTTTTCATAGAGACATTAACGGAAGCGCAGTTCCTTTGCATACAGTCGATTTTTCAATACGGTTGATGCAGGCAATACAGATTAAGCAAGGTGACTTCAGAGTGTGAAACACAGGACTTGCAGTACAGGAGCTTGCACTCTATTCCTGACTGATCCTGGGACATAGAAAATCTTCTCCAAGGCCCAATACCTTAACTCTGGCGTATATCCTTGGTTCTCTCTTTATAAAGTACCTCCTCTGTTATCTTGAGTACCTCTTGCTTTCCTTGACATGCCTCTGTCTCTCCCTCAGCTTCCTCAGGCTCTAGAAACTTCTGAGCTCTAAACTAGACTGACTTTTGCTTCCCTGTCTAGGCCTTATATAAACTAGGACTCTCTAGCTCCCTCTAGTGACTAGAAGCTGGAATGACACCCCTAGCAGGCCTGTACATGCAAGTGTCACAGTAACAGGGAAATACATAACATTACATTACATGACAATTTATAAAGATGACATATACCAACTTCCCCATAAATAAGGGGGGACGACAGCACACCAAGTGACACTTTTGTAGTGACGGGCATTACAGTCCCCGTACACTACAATAGTGCGTTAACGTATCAACATATAAACCACATTTGTTTGCTAAATATAGCTTCCTGGTTCATATTTGCGGTTGAGATCCTTTGGTTCTAGCGTCTGGAATTGGTGGATCCAGAATGCTTCTCTGTTTTTAAGGATTCTGCTAATGTCACTGCCTCTCCTAGGAATTTTAACCTGTTCAATTACTTGGAACCGTAGTTGAGCGATGCTGTTCCGTTTGGCTATGAAGTGCGCTGGATGGGTAGCAGAATGTTTTGACAGCGAATTGTGGACTTGTATTTACTCATTCTATCCCTTACGTTTTGTGTGGTTTCGCCTATATATGACAGGCCGCATGGACATTTTATTATATAGATCACATTGGAGGTTTCGCATGTATAGAAGTCATGTATAGCGAAACCTTTGCCTGTTTGGGGGTGTGTTTTGTTTCTCCTTTTATCACATGGGAGCATTGTGTACAATGAAGGCAGGGGAATGTGCCCTTACGTTGTGTCTTCAGGAATGTCTGCCTTGGTATTTTTGTAGTGGGGCCCTCATCAGCTCATACCCGTATATCTTTAAAGGGGTTGTCCGGGATCAAACTTATATTTTTAAAAACATCTTGCTCACCTTTAGTAGCCAAGTCTATGTTCCCAAGGTGGTTTGAGGTATCTTTTATACTGGAGCATGGCTCCTACAGCCCTGAACACATTGTTTACATATCTGTTTATCTGTTTCTTCACTTCCTGCCGCACTGCATTGTGGGTCTCAGTGCAGGGCGGCATCTGCTGATTTCTCCTGTCTAACATCGTGTCCCTGCACCCGCCCCCCTCATACATATTCATGCATCCTGCACAGCCTCCACTCCTCCTTTGATCCGCCCCCTCATACATATTCATCCTCCTGGCTTATATTCCTCCCCCATATGTACGCCCATAAACTTCTCCTTGCTCTATCTCTGGCATCTGTCATGTGCTCAGTGTTTGCAGAGCTTAGAGACAATCAGACACCGTCACACTGTAAGGGGCACGCCCCCACATGCATCCATAAACATACCGGACACCGTCACACTGTAAGGGGCACGCTCCCACATGCATCCATAAACATACCGGACACAGTCACACTGTAAGGGGCACGCCCCCACATGCATCCATAAACATACCGGACACCGTCACACTGTAAGGGGCACGCCCCCACATGCATCCATAAACATACCGGACACCGTCACACTGTAAGGGGCACGCTCCCACATGCATCCATAAACATACCGGACACAGTCACACTGTAAGGGGCACGCCCCCACATGCATCCATAAACATACCGGACACCGTCACACTGTAAGGGGCACGCTCCCACATGCATCCATAAACATACCGGGCACAGTCACACTGTAAGGGGCACGCTCCCACATGCATCCATAAACATACCGGACACCGTCACACTGTAAGGGGCACGCTCCCACATGCATCCATAAACATACCGGACACAGTCACACTGTAAGGAGCACGCTCCCATATATATATATTATTATTATTTTTTTTTTATTTTTTTTTTCAAGGTAAGCCTTATATACTGACCTGGCAATCAGTTAAAACTGATGTATAAGGGTACTTTCACACTTGCGGCAGGACGGATCCGACAGGCTGTTCACCCTGTCGGATCCGTCCTTCCGCTATTTCGCCGTGCGGCCGGACCGCCGCTCCTTCCCTATTGACTATAATGGGGACGGGGGCGGAGCTCCGGCACAGTACGGCAGTTCGCGGTGAGAGGCTGCCGGACTAAAAAGTCGGACATGCAGGACTTTTAGTCCGGCGGCCTTTCGCCGTGCACTGCCGTGCTGCGCCGGAGCTCCGCCCCCGTCCCCATTATAGTCAATGGGGACGGAGCGGCGGTCCGGTGGCACGGCGAAATAGCGGAAGGACGGATCCGACATGGTGAACAGCCTGTCGGATCCGTCCTGCTGCAAATGTGAAAGTAACCTAACCACAGGAAAGTGAAATGCACACACTGCAACTCCAAAAGGAGAATGTGCTAAAAAGATTCAGTCCGAAACTCAAGTACGGGGCTAAAAAAATGATTTTAAACTAGACAAAAGCAGCCTCATTACATAAATAGGATTATCCGTTTATTTCAAATCAACAAAAAAAAAAAAGCAGACTGATTACACTATTGTGAATATGCACAAAGAAAAGTCCAGCTCAACCCAATTATCCAAACACCTGCGTGCACGGAAAAGGCTGGTGAGCCTGTATATCTTTAGTATGAAGCACAACAAAATTCCAGCACTCACGATTTTGGTAGCTAAAATCTTCGTCTTTTATTCAGGCAGTAGACAGTTTAGACAGTAGACAGGATGTTTATGATGTGAAAAATAAAATGTCCGAATTGGAGAAATTACTATCACAAGAAACAAGAGTATGGTGGGACCACACTACCTTGGTCAAATATCTACAAAAATCCATGATCCCCAGAGGACTCAGGATCAAGAAAATACCTACAACAATGTATTCAACTGACTTTACTCTGCAATGGAACCAAATCCTCTCAAACTGCTCACTCCAACTCATGTCACTCATAGTAAAATGTGAAAGTGACAAGCTGCTACAACTGCAGGATGAAATTGAACTTTGCAAATTGTCTTTAAAACCTTTTGATTCTGGTGCTGATTTTGAAAATCTACAAACAGAAATGCTGCATAATATACACCAGATGGAAGATTTTATTACAGATATCAAACATAAAAAATTTCAAAGAGATCTCTATGATTACAAACAAGACCAAGTCTATGAATGGGGCAGAAGGGAAAATATCTACTCGACCCCAAGATCCATCTTAAAAAACAAAAATAAAAATAAAACAAAGCAAAGCAACCGCAGTTATAAGCCAAAGTCTCAGAACAAATCACCTAGGGTGAGCTTCTCCTCTGAATTAGATACCGCTGATACCTCAGATGGCTCACAGGATTCATCACAGAGTGTTCACCATGGCTTGGACTATGGGGCAAAGCCCAAATTATCATATTATAAAAAATCCCAAATTATTACTTCGGAGAATAACAAAAAGGAAGACTCTGCAACAACGTCATCTTCAAAAAACGAATGCGCCGGGCGGGACGCAAACATAAAAACGCCCCAAACCAGGTCAGCACGTCAACAACAGAGATAACTGACTGTGCACAATTAGATGTCATAAATTTATCTGCTGTAATCCTCTCCACTGAACAAATTGAAGTTTTGCAACTGGGCTTAAATTTTGTACCCTCTGTCAATTTTGATTTGTTTTCTACTATATTAGATATAAATAAATTTGTAAGACAATTGACAGTCACTAGACATTTCAGTGATATCAGTGTGGATGAGCCCCTGCGGAATATCGATCAGACATGTTCCGAAAACAGGATTGAAAATGAATACCTTCATTTGTCTTTCCAAGAACAACTAGCCTTAACATGTCTGACCGATCTCCGTGGGGAATCATTTGAATATGATGAACATGTTAGTGCCCAAAAATTCAGAACTACCAATCCAGGTTTCTATCCTACCATGTCCAGAACTACAAACATGGACACTTTTCAGGATATTATAGAAAAGGAGTTGAAACAGATGCACAATCACATCCAGGACGAGGGGGGATATGCCAACCTGTCTATGAAACATAAAAAAGCTATCAAGGAATTATCTGATAACGAACGTATAGTCATAAAAATGGCTGACAAAGGGGGCTCTGTCGTCGTCCTGGATTGTGACATGTACTGTGAACAAATGAATAAATTGCTCTCAGACTCTGCAGTGTATCAAAGGTTGGATACAGATCCCCAGCTTAAATACAGGGTAGAATTTCTTGACATCCTAAGAAGGGGCTTGGAGTGTAATCAAATTAGTTAAAAGCAATTCAGCTATTTAAATGTCGAATTTACAGTTACACCCATAATGCATGCTCTTCCGAAAATCCACAAGGGCCAATTCCCCCCTCCTCTACGTCCCATAGTCAGTGGAATTGGATCCCTAACAGAAAGGCTAGGGGAGTGGCTAGACTGCAATTTACAGCCCTTGGTTAAAAGAATTCCAGGGTACATTAAAGACACTACTTCAATTCTACAATCTTTTTATGATATGACCTGGGACGAAAATTATAGATGGCTGTCTATTGATGTGGTGTCGCTTTACCCATCGATACCACATCATGTGGCAATGCTAGCACTGGAATTTCACCTGCACAAATATAGTAATTTTTCTGAGGATCTTATAGATTACATCCTATCTGTCACCCAATTCCTCATGTCTCACAATTACTTCTCGTTTAACTCTATATACTATGTACAGACCTCTGGCGTATCAATGGGTGCGAAGTACTCACCCTCCCTGGCTAATTTGACAATGTCTTATTGGGAGGAAGCATATGTTTATAATGTGAAAAATCCCTTCACGGAACATGTGGTGTGGTATGGCAGGTACATAGATGATATGCTCCTCATATGGAGTGGCGATGTGCCTGCCATACAGCACTTCATGCGATACCTTGCAAATAATGCATATAATTTAAAATTCACACATTAGGAGCATCCACAAAGTATCAATTTCCTTGACCTTACACTTCTGGGAAAACCTGGCCAGATCATTCAAACTAAAACCTAGTCGCAAGGAAATAACAGGGAATACTCTGTTACGGGCAAATAGCCACCACCGTACTCACACAATAAAATCAATCCCTGTGGGAGAGTTCACACGTGCCTACAGAAACTGCAGTACTGCAGCGGCTTTTGAAATAGAAGCCCAAATTATTGCAGATAGATTAAAACAGAGAGCATACCCCAAATGGATGATATCCAGAGGTCTAGCTATAACAAAAAGTAAAAATAGGAAAGAATTACTCTTCCCAATCCGTGAGAAAAATAATTTTAAACAGAAACCTGGAGTTGTAGGATCGGATAAAAATGACAATGAAAATTTACCCACACTTGTTTTGACATACAGCAAACAATTCGAAAAAATACAACAAATTATTAAGAGATATTTACCAATCCTCTATGATGACGAAGTATTGCACTGTATGTTAAAGCAAGGTTGCAGAATTGTGTCAAGACGGCCAAGAACTATAGGAAACGATTTGTCTCCATCTATGCATACACAAAGGGTTAAACAGAAACGGGATCCATGGCTAATTTACAAAGGTTTTACTAAATGCGGAAGCTTACGCTGCCGCACCTGCACATATGCAGTGAATACAAAAACCTTCCATGATGCCAATAATTCCCATACCTACCCAATCAAATCATATATTAATTGTAATTCAATAGGGGTGATATACATTATAAAATGTGTAGCCTGTGACATGATGTATGTGGGCTGCACCACCAGAAAGCTCAAAATTCCAATTTTGGAGCACCTTAACTACATAAAAAATCCGCACAGTGTGAACATATCCAATGCGGCCAGACACTTTATTTGCAAACATGAAAGCCAAGTGCGCAATTTCAAAGCTTTTGCAATAGAACAAGTGAGACTACCCAGCAGAGGAGGAGATTTTGAACGTCTAGTGAGATTGAGAGAAGCCTTCTGGATTTTCAAATTGAATACCAGGCATCCTAATGGCCTGAATATGAAAAAAGAGCTCTTGTATTTCTATTGACCAATGGTCTCTTTTTGCATCACATTACCTTTTACACTGCAATTGAGAGTACTAGCGGGAGCGGGGAGAGGGAAAGAGCCTGTGTCAGATATAGCAGTGGAACACTGTCACATATGGATCTATGCATGGATGCGTTTGTATATAGCTGGTTGGTGTTCTACTGCTATCGTGACATTTGATACTCTACCTTAATTTTATTATGTATACTGTTTTTATTGATGTTATATTTCACGTTTGATTTAATTGACAAACTGATGACTATATGTGGATGCATAAATTATCAATGCATATTGTAAAACACATGAGCACTGCTACATCTGGAAAATAAGAGGTTAAAGTCTGCTTTGCCTCCTCTGCTCCCCCGCCCTGCAGGTGGGGGGCAGTGAGTAATTACTCTACAAACCAACATAAAACTACCAGAGATAACACAGCTCATTGTTACGACTAAGAACTATTGTTCGAAACGCGTCAAAGTTGCTACACTTGTGGGTGGATGTCCTGTCTAAACTGTCTACTGCCTGAATAAAAGACGAAGATTTTAGCTACCAAAATCGTGAGTGCTGGAATTTCGTTGTGCTTCATATTAATGATTACACTATTACCTTTTCTTTCAACTGAGCCATTGTTTTTTCTTTCTTTTTTTTTTACACAATCAACATGCCATTGTCTAAATGCAATATATGCAATCAGCATGGCCATGTCATCCTGTGGTGAAAGGAATTCCTCCTGTCTAAAGCCTTCTGCCCCATTAGCTAGTAATTCTGATGGGAGGAGTTTTCTATGCTAACAAGCATAGTAATCCTCCTCCATTCATTGTAATGCTGAAGGGGCGGTGACGTCACCGACTGGGGGCGGGGCTTAGCGCGATGTCGGCCGGACAAGTTACCGCCCCTCCAACCTCTCTGCATTATTATCTAGACTGCCAGTGACGTCACCGGGCTCCCTGGCAGAGGAAGGGGAAGCTATGCTCGCCTGCTAGGGACCCGGTACGTCACTGAAGATAAGAAAACACTCACTTCCGGACATGAATTGAAAGCAGGAAAACAGGGCTTCAGCAATATGTTCTAAAGGTACCACATGCATGTTTGTAATGTTTATGTTATTAGATTACTAATAGACAAATATCCCCAATCCCGGACAACCCCTTTAAGGTTTTTCGGACACCTATTGCAGGGTAGAAATGGGGAGGTAAATTCCTCTATGAAGGATAGGACTTGTGCAAGGGGTGCCAATGTCTGTGCAGAATATTCTGTACCATGGTCGCAAATGGATGGTATGTGGGGACAAAAGGAATCCTCTTGCCCTGAAGTCTCCTTACTTTGTTGTTCTCAGTCAGTCCCTCCTTGATTGTTTTTTCAGGATAACCCCTATCTCGGAAGCAATTGGCCATCGCAAGCAGCCTGTTGTCTTTGATTGTCGTGTTATCGACAATCCTGTATACTCTTTTGAACTGAGAGCGTGGAAGGTATTTTTTCATATTGCTAGGATGGAAGCTGGAGTAATGCAGTAGACTATTGCGGTCTGTGGGTTTGGTAAAGAGGTCAGTGTGTAGGGTACCGTCTGGGTCCTTATACACTACTGTGTCAAGGAAGTTTAATGAGCTGTGGCCCTGATGTAAGGTGAATTGCAATTCTGGCCATATAGCATTAATTGTGGATGAGAAAGTGTGTAGGGATTCTGCACTTCCATTCCATATACAAAAGAAATCATCTATGTAACTCGCCATCTTTGAAGTTACGACGCCCCAGCTTCCCGCACTCCGCCGCATGTGCAGTACCAGTACGACTCACTTCCCCTACTTCCGGCCTTCTCTCCTGCATACGGTGCTGCCTACCGCCCATGGTCTACGCATACGCATACGCACCCCACTCCCGTCCCGTCCCGCCCCCACTCCGGCCCGGCCCCCCTCCGACACATCCTATTTAAAGGCACAAGCCACGCTCCCAAACATGGCACCACAACACAGGGCAACAGCCTACATCCCACAAGCACCCTCTAGGCCACAGAGCCCCCAAACTACGGACCATAGCAGTCCACATTGAAGTACCAGCACACAAGCGGCTCATCCAGGTAAGGATACCTACATCTCCAAAGATACCTTAACATACGGCCTTCATGTACTTCGGCTACCTACTACCATCCAGATTCACCAGAGGGTATCCTCCCACGTACACAGACAATTTATATGGGTCTCCGTCACACCTAGCACATTATCGCCCGGGACTCTTCACCTCAATAGGATGACCACCCGTTAATTCAAATCTTGTACTGTATTTACATCACTATGTACATTGTAAATATTGCCTTATCCTGTATAACTGTTCCAGTGATCTGAGGAAGGCTATATGCCGAAAAACATTTAATTAATGTGAACTTGAAAACAGCCTATGCAATAAAGTACTGCACTTAAAGCAAACAAGTGGATTTCAGGAGTCTTTCTCTTCATGTTTTTGGATGTCATGTAACAGTTATTTATTGTGTTCACAGAAGCAGAAAAGATAATATGCCTTTAAGATTCATTATATGGATGTAAGGTAAGCTCAATGACACAGCAGAAAGCATAGAGTTAAACTGTTGTTATTGAGCTGGAGTCTTGACCAATCACAGCCAGCCTCACACACAGCAGGAGTCTTGACCAATCACAGCCAGCCTCACACACAGCCTGTGTAGGGAAATTCCCCTAGCAGGAGCTGCTAGAATCATTACACCAGAGGAGAGGAGCTGAAGAGACATGCACTCCACTAAGAGCTGTGTTTTATGGAAGCAAGAGGCCAAAATAGTTCCACCATACAAATTGCTAATTGCATACAAACTGCGAACTGCTCATACCAGATCATAAGCAATTGTATAGAGCAATCTGGAAACCAAGTTGAGCAAGTACAACTACTGGTTAAACCTCAGATATACCTCTCAGAGAGATCATAAAGTGCTTAAATAACTTAAAGTGAGAGTACAGATACTGAAGAGAGAAATATATCCACCATTTTATGTTGAATGACAAGATTGAACAGTTGAACCACCATCTTATGCATACCGCTACTTTGTGATACTTTATCCAACACGTGTTTTGTACATGGACTATCTGTTGCGGAGGTGGCAGTGTTATATATAAAGAAAAGTTAAAGTTAATAAAGAAGTTATTTCAAGCATTTGGTGTGCTCTGTAAACCTACTGTTTCCATAGAACGGCACTAGAAGAATTACAGAGTAACAGACAGTCGGGCTGGACTAAAAAGTTAGATATATCAAAATTCTTCTAATGCCACAGCGCAAAAGGCACTTCATAGTGCTGCGCCTGCCACAAGAGTGTCCCTTATGATTAACATACCTATGTATCTACTAAACATGCTGTATCTGGAAAAGTCCTGCATTCATAACTGTCAAAATGTTAGAAGAGAATGCTGTTTCTCAAATATTATAGGATCTCATAATCCACACCCATTAATGTATACACCTCTTATTGTTCTTGTCTACTCTGTCCACGCCCTGTACAATCACATTTGTCTACAATTTAAGTAGCAATCACTTTGGCACAATGCTCTCCTTATCCCATAGTCATGCATAGCTCACATTAGTTGAACAGCCATCAATGTTTCATCAAGTGACTTGGATGCTATAGTTGTTTATAGTTACTCTGAAGGGAAACTATATCAAGTTCATCCTATTATAATTTCCTGTGCAATTGATTCAGATGAGCATAATTTATAAGCCTCATGAGGCATGGTAAGAGATGGAAAAATTAAAGTCCTATAATGATAAGATTTAATCTCTTGACTAGCCTACATACAGTATGCAATGATTTAAAGAGGACAGTTTTTCAGATGTCTTCCTGGAAATCTAAGAATAAATTGATATCTTAATGTTACTGTTCCAGATACGAATTCTGACTAGAGATGAGTGAACCTTTGAAAAATTCAATTTGACAGCTTTGTCAAAGTTCCCCAAGAATTTTGATTAATTACAAATTAATAGTACACCTAGGCCACTCTGCCTTACTGTGTGGCCACACAGAGAGGCAATGCTGCGGGAGGCCATCCTGCGGTGAAGAACCACCTGGCCAATTAGCCCACAGCTGCCTTTAATTTAATAATGAATACCGCACTGTATAGTCGGTCTTCATTGTTAATAGCCACGCACCACCTTTAATGCACCTTTAAACAGAGGATGTTGCTGGTAAGGAGTTTGGCTGGTTAGGTGGGGGCACAATATGCTGGTATATCCACTTCTCCAACCCCAGCGCTCTCCTGCCCTACAGGTGGGAGCCTTTCTTTTGCTATCTGCTTTTCCTCCTTTTACACATTATCTGATATCAATGAGAATATGTCTCTAATTCTGACCAATCAATGTTCATAGTGTAAGGCTTTTTCCATAGAAAATTGGCTGGTATTTTATATCAGTACTTGTAAGTGGGAGTGGGTCTAAAACACTGAGAATGTTCGACTTATGGTTTTGGTTTACAAATACAATGCAAAGTAAGCTTGATTCTTTTGTTTTATATCACTTTAACTATCAGCTAAAGCAAAATGATTTTCCCAAGAGAAATCCCAAGAAACCAGACAAATTAGCCCAAGAGTTTGTTATTGTCAAATATGGACAACCAACTTTATAACCAAATTAAACATGGTGTCTTGTGGCTTGAACTGTTATCAAATGGTGTGCTCATGATATGTATGGCTAGAATGACAATCTACAGTACACATACACCTTTCCAATTCTTCAAGGTCAATTTAAGAAGGGATAATTCTGGAGCTAGTAATAGATAGCCAACAGCTTGGACATAGGTCATGCTAACACTGGACATTGACAAATTCTATATCAATTTTCAATATCTCCAGTGGTTTCCTTGCAGGGAGATGAGTCATTGTGTTAGGATTTTTGAATAGCTTTTATTTCCCCACCTTTGTAGACATTTAACATATTTGAGCTAAATGTGCTTGTTATTGGAGGAATCATGAGAATTATTTGTTGAATAATCATTGCTCTGTGTGCCTGTTGAGTTCAGCGCACATGATCTTGAATGATGACAATTAATGAGGAGTTTACTATGCTCCACAGTTAGCCAACAACTCCAAATATGTTTCAAGAGCCTTTTAGACTGTGGAAAAATAGCCAGTGATGTCTACAGCTGTAAAATAATACAAATGATTGTTTTAATGACTTTTTTTATTTGGAATAATTTCTTTGTTAATCTGTACTACAAATACTAGTTAAAAAAGAGGTGTAATGTGGGGAGGACAGGAGGTATCAATGCAACAAATTCCCCAGGTACCCAGAAGAGTACCAACAAACTTTGCTTTTGTAAAGGTATTCAGATATAGGAATAGGACAGGCCTAGCTATGGCTTTGACAAATGTCATATTTAGTATTGTTTCATGGGGATGGGTGTAGATTTCTGATCTCTCAATAATTCTTGTCTTGTCTTGTTCTCAATGTTTTTTTTTCTCCTAGAATTTACAATTGGCCTTTACTTTTGCATGCAAGCAGACTTGCACTTCATACATTAGTGATGTCAGTACATCAGATGAGCTCAGCGTTTTGATTGCTGAGAGGCAATCCCATTGTTGAAGTAAGATGATGCATGCACATCCCTGCGACCAAACCCTTGTACTGAGACAGATAAAAAGGGACTTTCAGGCTCTGAGCTCTTTACTCTGCCTTTGTTCTGTGCACAATCTCAGCATCACAGATCCACAAGGACCATGTCTGCATCTCGCCAAACAACATACTCTGCTGGAGGAACAAAGAACTTCAGTGCTGTTTCTGCTGTTCCAGCAGGGGGAAATCGCAACAGTTTTAGTTCTGTTTCAGTCTCTCGCTCTGGCTTTGGAGGTGGAAATGCTGCCCGGGCTAGCTCTGGGGCCTTTGGTAGCAGAAGTCTGTACAGCTTAGGAGGAACCAGAAGGATCTCCATTCCGACAAATTTGCAATCTAATGGCGCAGTTGGATCTGGATTTGGTGGCGGTGCTGGTTATGGATTCGGCTCTGGGTTGGGAGTTGGTCAAGGATTTGTTGGTGCATCTGACTTTCCTGTATGCCCACCTGGTGGAATCCAGCAGGTTACTATCAACCAAAGTCTTTTAGCTCCACTGAATTTGGAAATTGATCCAACCATTCAGAAAGTGCGCACAGAGGAAAGGGAGCAAATCAAGACTCTTAACAACAAGTTTGCAACCTTCATTGATAAGGTATGATAGTAAATTCTAATTTTATCTTATTTTATTAATAAATCACCATAATAAATGTTCATGCTATCCTTGTTATGTATATGCATCACTGATAGCCTATTTATCCCTGCTTCTTTTTCTGTTACTTTAAGGTCAGATTCCTAGAACAACAGAACAAAGTCCTGGAGACCAAATGGAACCTTTTGCAAGAACAAGGAGTAAAGACAGTTAAAAATACCATTGAACCCCTCTTTGAAGCCTACATTAATCAACTTCGGCGGCAGCTAGACAGTCTAGTCAATGATAAGGCTCGTCTGGATGGAGAACTTAAACATATGCAGGAATCTGTAGAGGAATATAAGGCCAAGTAAGTTAGCAAGTCTACATATTCATTATGTCTTTCACATAAATTAAAGAGGTATTTTATTCATTCCAGTCGGAAACACTACATGGGGGATCATTGGTGTTTGACAGTGGGACTGCTGAGCACTATAATCCCTTACTATGAGTGTGAGATTTAGTTTTCAAACATATGTTATGTTTTTGACTGATATTCCCCATAAATGCTATACTGGCAAGTTCAAATGATCATCTAACATAATGTAAAGAGCCAAAATAGAAATAATTTACTGAGTGGTATACAAAATATCTATGTTTTTAGAATATGGTTTTATTCACCAGTATATACAATAAAAAAATACGTGGTGGGCAATATCTCCACAATATTGCCTACTATGTCTTTTGAATGAACATTTTTTTTTATAAACACTTTCCTTTCTATTAGGTATGAAGATGAAATCAACAAGCGCACGACTGCTGAAAACGAGTTTGTGGTACTCAAGAAGGCACGTGTTTTATGTATATCAGTAGCATATAATCTATGCCTACTTGAGCTTCTAACAAAATGTGGAACTATCCTCTTTTTAGGATGTGGATGCTGCCTACATGAACAAAGTGGAACTGGAGTCTAAAGAGTCTAGTCTAACAGATGAGATCAACTTCATGAGGGCTCTGTATGAAGCAGTAAGTGTCTCACCTTTTAATTTCCTGCAGCAATTGTTGTTAATACTGTGTACATTTCATGTTACTTCAAATAACTTTAAACATCTAAGAACACAAGTTAAGTTCAGACAGTATCAGTGGGTACCCTGGACTGTTACAAACTAGGTTGGTAGTAAAAGATAGATCTGTTGAACTGTTTGATTCCTCTCTTTTTCCCCTCTTCCGTTACCATAATACAACCAAATGCATCCGTCATGAACGGATCTGGTTGTATTATGTCTTCTATAGCCAAGACGGATCCGTCATGAACACCATTGAAAGTCAATGAGGGACAGATTTTTTTTACTATTGTGTCAGAGAAAACGGATCCGTCCCTATTGACTTACATTGTGTGCCAGGACGAATCCGTCTTGCTCCGCACCACATCGCAGACAGAAACTTTTTGGTTTCCACCTCCAGAGCAGAATAGTGACTGAACGGAGACAAACTGAATCATTCTGAGCGGATCCTTTTCCATTCAGAATGCATTAGGGCAAAACTGATCAGTTTTGGACCGCTTTTGAGAGTCCATGACGGATCTCAGACATGGAAAGCCAAAATGCTAGTGTGAAAGTAGCCTAATGTGTCTGACCAGCTTTAAATGTAAAGTTTGCAGAAATTTTAAGGTTGGATCAATTTACATCTAATCCTCAAATTGAGAACATTCTAAGAAACAGGTGGACTAGTAGTAGAAGCATAAATTTAATCTCTTTGGCCCTAATAAAAGAATCTAACTTGTACTATAACACTGGTGTCCTTATATGTGACAAAGAGGCCTTAAGGCTTATTCAGGTTACCTCTGCATCCATTCTAGATATGCCCTTGACCAGCAGAATGCAGATATGACATAATTAGATGTGCAGTGCATTGTTGATGTGAAATGATGGTATTAAGCACAGAATTTCAGCATTTAGTTTAGAGTTCATGGAGGTATACTTGAAAATAATAGCCATTGCATTAAATCTTTAGATCATTATGGTATAATTGTGATGAAGTTCTTCTGTTGCTGTAATACTCTGTTGTCATCTGACTTTTAGGAACTTGCCCAAATGCAAACACAGATCTCAGATACTTCAGTCATCTTGTCCATGGACAATAACAGAAATTTAGATCTAAACAGCATTATCACTGAGGTCAAGGCTCAGTATGAGGAGATTGCCAACCGAAGTCGCCAAGAAGCAGAGTCCTGGTACCAAACTAAAGTGAGTGAACTGTTTAGATACCACTTTTATCATTTCTGTGAGATTTTATTGTCCAACTATAACATTGAATACGGTTATTTATAATATCTCGGCCAAAGAGAACATTTTATTTCAGTACTCTGAGCACACTCTGACTAGACATAGAGGGCAACAAATTGATAAATTATCTATATAGACCATAAAATTATGAATACTATAATCAATACACTACTAGGGCTACTTACCAAAAACTAGTTAAGGTTATGGTAAATGGTGAATGTCAATTTTACTACAGTATTCTCCTTCTGCAGTATGAGGAGCTCCAGGTTTCTGCTGGAAGACATGGTGATGATCTGAAGAACACAAAGACTGAAATCTCAGAGCTAAACCGTATGATTAACAGGCTGCGCTCAGAAATTGACAACGTGAAGAAACAAGTAGGTGGAATAGCTGTGGGCATTATAGTAAACATGAAATCCATACTACTGTATGGTGATGATGAGCTATTATACTGTCAAAGATTGAATGAAAATTGTGATTACATGCATGAACAATGCTATGACATAATAGTGGAGTTTCCCTGCACTCTTCTTTCCTCTCAGTTAAAAATGATGGACATATCTCTTTTTTGAGCATACTATGTAACAATTATGTAATTTATCCATTCTGGTCATACAGTTGGTGCCATAGTTGCATTTCTTTTTACATACTATTTATTGTAATGGGCTCTTGAAATATACTAATGGGTACTATCATTTATTCAACTAGATTGTCAAGCTGCAGACTGCTATTGCTGATGCAGAGCAGAGAGGAGAGCTTGCAGTGACAGATGCCAAGAAGAAGCTTGCAGAGCTGGAGGATGCTCTACAGAAGGCCAAGCAGGACATGGCTCGCCAACTCCGTGAATACCAAGATCTGATGAATGTTAAACTGGCTCTAGATATTGAGATTGCCACTTACAGGAAACTGCTAGAAGGAGAGGAGAGCAGGTAAAATACTAAATGAGGTCAATGAATGATCATTTTCTATTTCATTCAGTTTGTATATTCATTGAAATTTTAACATTTGTTATAGGTTGTCTGGAGATGGTGTTGGACCAGTTAACATATGTAAGTAGCAATTTTTAAGCCTGATTATTATAATTTTTTCTGCATACTAAATCTAACAATGTGACCCTTTTTTTCCAGCTGTTGTGAGCTCAACCTATGGAACCAGTGGTGGAGTAGGTCATGGATATGGAGCCGGAAGTGGTTTCGGTACTGGAAGTGGAAGTGGCTTTAGCAGTGGAAGCGGATTCAGTATTAGTGGACGGCAAGGGATCGGTGGTGGAAACTTCAGTGCAAGCAATTTAAAACAAGGCGGATTTGTGTCTGGAAGTGGCAGCAATTCCAATGTAAAAATTGTGTCAACAACTTCCACAAGCTCCCGGAAGTTTTAAGATTCTTAAATACACTACATCCATTAATACATTGAATTTATTGCCACTGAAACATTATGACAATAATAAGCCACTTATATCTAATAGCGTAAATGTGGCCAAAAATTATATTTGAATTCTCTTGGTAATGAATGGGCTTTTTGTTGCTTTTTGTGTTGTTTTGGCAAAAAAAAAAAGCTTAGCCTTCCTGAAATTATTCAATAAAATGCATTATGAAGAAGAAATGTCTTTCTATAATTTTTCTTTTATTTATAATATATAAATGAGTGGTATAATTGACACCAGTACCAAGAATACTTCTAAGCAGGACAACATCTTCAGAGAATTTGCACAGTATATTCTTCCTAAATTTGGGACCATAGACACATCAAAAACTTGTTGATAATAGACTGAACTACATTGCATTATATTGATAAGCATTTGTCACACATTATCCACTTGTTAGACGGGTCCCTTGAAAATAAACAAATTTCAAATTTTCCCTGTGCTATGATCCTTAGTGAGGAGCAGTAATCTATAGAGAAACCTGACAGAAAGTGTTTATTTTCCCTACAGGGCCACCATAGGGGAATGTCAACATTACTCAGTGAATGAGTTGTCTGTATAATGCAGGACAGGACTGGTCCTGTCAGGTCCTCCAGAGCAAGAAATATAACATCAATAGGTCTACAAGCACCAGGCTCTATTTTCTAATAACCATCATTAGTGGATAGAAGGATGAAGAAGGCATTCACTTTTTCTTGCCTACCAGGTCAATAGTCACCAGTGCTCCACAGAGCTTAGCTAGACGAGTGGACAGGCCATTGCATTTAATAAGTGTGATTTGAGCTTCTGCAGTTAGTGGCTCTTCTAAGTGTGTACATAGCTGAAACTGCAGGCTTTATATAGTAGCAGGTTAAACCAGCATAAAATACAAAATATTGTCCCTTAGTAGAGATGAGCGAAGTTATGAAAACTTTGATTCGGCGGCTGCTTCGTCAAATTTCACAAAGAAATTTGCTTTGTGATATATTACTTTGTCACGAAGCGCATTACTTTGTAAGTAGCTGGAGCAATGACTGGGAACAGCGATTGCACCGTCCCCCATCCTTGAACCCCTCAGATGCCACGTTTATTACTGATCGTGCATCTGAGATGTAAAATTAGGAAATTCAAAAAAATACTCATCCATTTGAGCATGAAAAGGGAAGAGGGAAGAATGAAGAGGCTTCCGAAACCATCTTGATTAAAGATCCAGCCCGAAATCTTGAGTAGTGCGTAATAAGTGCGTCATCACGCACTGGCTGATGTGGTGATGTTATACATTGCCGTGCGCGAGATTTCACATGGGATATTCAAGCAAGATATCCACAGTGGCCTCTTTGCACTCACATGGATGTGAGTATTTTTTTTAACGCCATTTCAGGAAAAACGGATTCATTAAGCACAAGGAAATTTGGCTTTGCAGCAAATTGAATTTTCCCTGAAATTCGGATTGAAGTTCACTTCGCTCAACACTAGCAATCAGCACAGAGATATAAAACTCCTATACAGATAGGGAACCCTAGGGGCCAACAACCCCAGTGGTCAAAAAATATAACTCATTAAAAAATAATAAATCACCTGTCCTCAGTGCCAGTGCTGCTAATGATCTGCTAGTGACTTGCTGATCAAGCAGTTGTGACCGCTAAGGTCAATGAATGGCTGCAGCAGTTATGAGACCAAGCCACTTCAGGTAAAACTGGAACCAGAAGTAGCTGCGAATAGGGCAGTGTTTCTAGAAAGGCTGGACGGCAGACAGGTGAGTGGGTTTTATTTAATGAGGCACACCTTTCAACTACTGGGGTTGTTTGGCCATAGGAAAACCTTTAACTCGCAACTCTTCTGTGTATAGTTCATATTTTTAGTGGCAAGTAGCACGGGAGATGTGAGACCTTATCATGTGACATGGTCACTATCCCTTCATTATAAATGAATAGTTTAATAGAAAATTTGAGACTTTTAAGACTGGCATGTAAACAAATCTGGATTTATTTGTCACCTCTGGAATTTTTTTCTATTGTATTCTTCATTACCTCCTTTCTCCACTATACTCCACTCTTTAGTAATTATATAATATTATATAAATTCGGTGTGCCCTTAAAAAATCTCAACAGCCATTAATATCTAATCCGCTGGCAACAAAAGTGAGTACACCCCTAAGCGAAAAATGGCCAAATTGTGCCCAATTAGCCTTTTCCTTTCCTTAGTGTCATGTGACTCATTAGTGTTACAAGGTGTGAATGGGGAACAGATGTGTTAAATTTTGTTTTATTGCTCTCACACTCTCTCATACTGGTCACTGGAAGTTAATCATGGCACCTCATGGCAAAGAACTCTCTGAGGATCTGAAAAAAATAATTGTTGCTCTACAAAAAGATGGCCTAGGCTATAAGAAGATTGCAAACACCTTGAAACTGAGCTGCAGCATGGTTGCCAAGACCATACAATGATTTAACAAGTCAGTTCCACTCAGAACAGGCCTCCCATGGTCGACCAAAGAGGTTGAGTGCTAGTGCTCACCGTCATATCCAGAAATCTTATCAAAGTCTTTTCAAAATAGATGTATAAGTGCTGCCAGCATGGCTGCAGAGGTTACAGGGGTGGGGGTCTGCCTGTCAGTGCTCAGAGTCATATCCAGAGGTTGTATTTGTGCTTCCAGCATTGCTGCAGAGGTTAAAGGGGTAGGGGGTCAGCCTGTTAGTGCTCACACCATATGCCACACACTGCATCAAATTGGTCTGCATGGCTGTCGTCCCAGAAGGAAGCGTCTTTTAAAGATGATGCGTGAGAAAGCCCGCAAACAGTGTGCTGAAGACAAGCAGGCTAAGTACAAGGATTACTGGAACCATGTCCTGTGGTCTGATAATACCAAGATAAACTAATTTGGTTCCGATGTGTCAATCGTATGTGGCCGCAACCAGGTGAGGAATACAAAAAACAATTGTGTCTTGCCTATAGTCAAGCATGGTGGTGGGAGTGTCATGGTTTGGGGCTCCATGAGTTCATTGAGGGAACCATGAATGCCAACATGTACTGTGACATACTGAAGCAGAGCATGATCTCCTCCCTTCAGAAACTGGGCTGCAGGGCAGTATTCAAATTACTCCTATTGAGCTTTTGTGGGGCATCCTCAAACGGAAGTTGGAGGAGCGCAAGGTCTCTAACATCCACCAGCTCTGTGATGCCATAATGGAGGAGTAGACAAGGATTCCAGTGGCGACCTGTGAAGCTCTAGTGAACTCTATGCCCAAAAGAGTTAAGACAGTGCTGGAAAATAATGGTGGCCACACAAAATACTTTGGGCACAATTTGGCCATTTTTACTTAAGGGTGTACTCACTTTTATGGCCAGCAGTTTAGACATTAATGGCTGTGTGTTAAGTTATTTTGAGGACACACCAAATGTACACTGTTATGCGAGCTGTACACTGACTACTTTACATTGTATCAAAAATGAAAAAATATAATAAAATATTTTTGTGAGATACTGTGTGTATATATATATATATATATATATATATATATATATACAGTACAGACCAAAAGTTTGGACACACCTTCTCATTCAAAGAGTTTTCTTTATTTTCATGACTATGAAAATTGTAGATTCACAATGAAGGCATCAAAACTATGAATTAACACATGTGGAATTATATACATAACAAACAAGTGTGAAACAACTGAAAATATGTCCTATTCTAGGTTCTTCAAAGTAGCCACCTTTTGCTTTGATTACTGCTTTGCACACTCTTGGCATTCTCTTGAATGCCAAGAGAGATCTACAACACATATAATATTGGTGCCCAATGTATTGCCCCGCCAAGTATGTACACTCAAAGCAATATAAATGTGTTGCTAGGAGGTCTTGACGAATATCCTCTCCTGTGGCGACCATGTCATCCCAGTTGGTTACTCGGTCCATCGTCGCTGATTCCACACAGAAATGAATGGTATAATCTCAAAAAAGAAAAAACAACAATATTATAGAAAATAGAATAGAATAAAACAAAAGAAACCAAACAAGTGGAATATTGTATCAAAAAATGTCATTTATTATAAAATATAAAAGATATGGAGAACAACAGGATGTTATACAGTACACGGAGAAGAACAAGGCCAGTTGCATCAAGAACACCACCATGGAACTGCGCAATATAAGGCACAGATGGGTACGACCAAAAGATAAAGCTAAAGCTCTGGGATAACCAGATAGGTATCGCATATAATGGTCTCCCCAATACGGGTATAGTACACGAGGTACCACAGACCAGATATGGTAAACCCGAAGCTATAGCTGACATACACGAAATAATGTGGGCACCGCAATCAGCCAATAAAAGTAACACAATAAATATTGATCACTGGCTGGAATCAAAATTACTCACGTGTGCCTAAGTACAGAGGACCCAATGTGGATACATGTAAGGGTGCCCTGTACGCAATATGGGATCGTGCTAATGACGGGACGTACCTGAAGACATGGTGGTGAAATGAATAACAGGCCCTGAGCGCGAGACCTCGACGCGCGTTTCACCTCAACGGCTTCATCAGGAGGTACTATGTGATACATGGGCAGGGTATATATAGAGTATAGTGGGGGTGGGACGATGGAAGAGAATTACCTGGATGCGGCACATCTGCGGACCACACGATCGGGCGCGGGAAGCCCCATGATATGCGGCGCCATCTCTCAGCGCATCCACATCTGCGCACCGCGCATGCGCGGCGCTTACAGACGTCACGGAGCGCGTCGAGATGTCGTCGCCCAGAGCATGCGCATCCCGCGACCCCCGTGGAACGCAGGTGAACCGCAATCCACGGCTCTGAATGGGACCTAGGGATAAGACATAGTCGCACAATCAATATGATACAGCCACAGGCGCACACCCGCTGTATCCACACAGGGTCCCACACTCACAGGCAATATTATGTTAGAAAGAAAACCGCCAGTAAACATATAATATAAGCGAAGGATAGGAAAATCTTAAAATGAGGGCATGATCATAGGTATAGCAGATTATAGCATAACTCCATGACCTGCCTACACAGTGACAGATCAAAATAGAAAACAAGTGATGTATTAGGGGTCCATATAAATGGAACCATAGGAGTAGCTAACTATAGCATAACTCCGTGACCTACCCGCACAGTGACATATCAATGAAAAACAAGTGATATATTAGGGGTCCATATAAATCGAACCACAATACCATTATAGCGATCATACAAATGATCTAATTACATAGTGAATAAGAAAAAGTTTTTTTTCTGTAAAAACATCCTATATGTGAAGGAGTGCTATCAATAATATACATATAGTCATCATTATCCGTAGTCCAGAAGGTATACAGTCGGGAGTGCTCATGATGGTCAATAATACAGTCTAGCCCGTAGTTGGCCCATAATTAAATGCACTCTCCGTCTTAGTCTAAAGTGTACATGATGATACAATCTCTCAGATTACAAAACATGTATACAAGATGAAAAGACACTAAGAACATGTAGGCCTAAAAAATGGGCATGATAAAACAACAATTCATACAAATGAAGGGAATCATCCCATTGTATTAATAAACAACAATAATGCTATATAGAGAGCCACATAATAAGAACCCTGAGACATGATTACCCTCAATGACAAGGGCAGAGGGTGGGGGCGACACAGGTGGCACCCCGGGCAGCAAAAGGCAGCCCGAGGGGTCACCCTAGGCACACCCAACCCACAACCCAACATGGATAACAAAAAAGTTCCCAAAGTCCTGAAAAGGAAGGGGTGACTGGGGTGACACCACCGGCGGCAAAAGACCGCCGGCGGGGTCAACCGAGACACCCCCAACCACCAAAGCCAGAGGGCAGCAGGAGTAGGAATGTGAACAATGGCAAATGGGGGGTGGGAGTGGCTGGGGCGGCACCACCGACGGCAAAAAGGCCGTATGCGGGGTCGACCGGGGCACTCACAACCCCACGGGAAGGGCTGGAAACAACCCTACCCCTATGGCACAGAACACATAAGATGTCTAAAGAATCTCCACAAATATGGAAATGTCATAACAAGGGATCTCACTGACAAAAATATGTCAGAGAGATCTACAACACATATAATATTGGTGCCCAATGTATTGCCCCGCCAAGTATGTACACTCAAAGCAATATAAATGTGTTGCTAGGAGGTCTTGACGAATATCTTCTCCTGTGGCGACCATGTCATCCCAGTTGGTTACTCGGTCCATCGTCGCTGATTCCACACAGAAATGAATGGTATAATCTTAAAAAAGAAAAAACAACAATATTATAGAAAATAGAATAGAATAAAACAAAAGAAAAAATATACCCTACAGATAAAATTCGCGCAATATTCATAGAAAGGAAGAAAAACTGTTAGATTCGTTAAGGCCGTACGGAGTGACGGTGTCCAGGTTGACAATCCACCTAGTCTCTCTACGGAGTAGAGCCACTTTAATGTTACCGCCTCTAGACCCTAGGTGGATTCTGTCAATGCCCTTCACCGTCAATCCCCCTGGATCGGACCCGTGGAACCTGCAAAAATGTCGTGGAACCGCCTGCAGTGACTCCCAGTCCTTCTCAGGTATTTCCGCAGCTGCTTGGATCTTACAAACATGTTCCAAAACCCGTATCTTCAGGGCTCTCTTTGTCATACCAACATAAAAAAGATTACATGGGCATGTGATCAGATATATCACAGCCTTAGTGTTACAGTTTATGTTGTGTACAATCTTAAAATCTTTTCGACCTGAGGAGTCACTGAAGGCGGTGGAACGAATCATATATCTGCAGGCGGCACACGATCCACAGGAGAAAGACCCCCACTTGGGGCCCTTGCTACCGAAGATACCCCCCCTAGGTATAGGGACGTAATGACTCTTTGTGAGGATGTCACGCAGATTGCGTGACCGCCTCCAAGTGATCTGGGGATATGCGGGGAGGCATACCGCCAGATCACCATCTGTGTGCAACACCGACCAGTGTCTCCTCAGAATGTTCTGGATATACCTCCATTTCGTATTGAAGGGGGTAATAAATCTCACACATGTGTCTCGGTTATCCTTTTTCTGAACTCTACTCACCAACAAGGAGTCTCTAGATGTTTTTTTTTGGCTCTTTCGTAGCCCCGCTGTATGGTATTGTATTGATAACCTCTTTCGAGGAATCGCTGTGTCAAAGCGCCTGCTTGTTGTTCAAACTGCTTATCACTGGAGCAGATCCTGCGGGTTCTTAAAAACTGCCCTGTAGGTATTGCCTGTATCGTATTCGGATGGTGAGCAGAGGAGGCGTGGAGAAGGGCATTGACGGCAGTGGACTTCCTAAAAAGATCAGTGGACAAATATCCGTCAGGCCCCTTGGTGATCATTATATCCAAGAATTCACAAAGTTATTGTGGATAGCTCACCCCCTTCCTCTGTGTGGCAACGGTGCTCTAGCCAGAAAACTGATCACCCAATCAGTCAAGAGCAAGAAAAAATTGTAAAAAAGTGGCTGGCACTCACTATATGGTTCACATCTGCAGCATTTATTTACTTCCCACTCAATATTGGAGTGTGGACAGCATGGATAAAACAACGTAAAATCAACACAATACAATTGCAATAATAAAAATATAAAATTGTATATCTAAAAAGGTACAGTACACTGATGATTGGCGGAGAAGTGGTCCTCGTATTATCTAGCCACCTTACAATTTATCTGATGTTTGAGTATCATATCAAGAGTTCACTGCAAATAGCAAATACAATAGGTGTCTTCTCAGCACAGCGAATGCGAATCCCAATCTATAGTTAGGAATGCTGGCTCTTTAATTAAAGCTGGATGATGACATAACAACCTCTAAATTTCCGCAATGAATGAGCGGTGGACCTTTTGCTTGATGCTAATAGCAGGTAATATAAGTATCCTTACAACACAGCGCATACAAGTCCAGATCTGTTATTAGGAGTGCTGGCTCTTTAAGTGACGCTGGATGTTAACGTGGGAACCTCTAATTGCCAACAGTATATGCACGGTGGAACTTTTGATTATGTTGGAAAAGTCTCCGGTCCCTCCGGTGTTCAGTGCTGTGGGGAATAGGTATGCTTACCGGTATAGATGAAAATCCCCGGCAGTCCCGTCTCCCAGCTTACCGCACCGCTCGAGATTGCTTCCGGCGTCCGCGCTGCTTGGTATCTGTCACGTGTTAGATCCAAGGTATCGCGGGACTTGGTTGCTCAGTTCCGGGTTCCTGTGAGAGGTACTCACGTTGAATAGGAAAAAGTGGAGCGCTCCAACTTTTAAGATTTCTTACAAGGTCTTGATCTTATCAATGTCCTTATGATGAGCAGAGGTATGACGCCAGACGCGTTTCGGGGACTTCTCTCCCCTTCCTCAGTGGCCATAACTCTGCTACTACAACCCCTCCTTTTATATCTCCATGGGTGCTCTACAAAATCTGGAATGGAACCGCTTTTCCACATGTTGCGGTTTTGATGCGTTTCGCATGCGTTTTTTTTTGTATTACATGCGTTTTTCTTGAATTTTGCATCTTGATATCATAATAAACGCTGGTAGTGGAGGACAAATCACTAATCCATTTCATTACATCATAAGATATATAAAACTGTTAAAAATTCATTAAAATTGGCTATATAAAAAGAGGATACATTATAGTACGACTATATTAAAAAGGAAGTCTAATTCACAAATTAACAACATCATAATCTCATATTCTTCTTAGTTTTCTATTGTTTCTAAACCATTCAATATAATAGGTGTGGGAATGGGGAAGTGTGTCTTTCAACAAGAGGGGGTCACAGCGCCGATAAACGGCCAAGCATGTGATCCCCTGTTGAATGAGAGGCACACCACCCAGGAATCATAGGAAGCCAAAGATCTCTATTTCTGCATTCAAGCCAGCTGGCATCATACTTCCAAAATCATAGATTTTTTTAGATTCCGCCCTTGACATCCGTTCAATGTGGTTTCCCCCCCTCCAATGTTTGTCAATCTTTTCAAGGGCTACAAAAATCAGTCCTGTTGGGTCTTGTCCGTGTGCCTCCTTAACCACCTCAGGACCGCCGTACGCAGGATTGCGTCTTTGCGGCGGCCCTGCTCTTCTGGGTGGACGCGCCGGTGCGTCCTCTCGCGAGACGCGAGATTTCCTGTGAACGCGCGCACACAGGCGCGCGCGCTCACAGGAACGGAAGGTAAGAGAGTTGATCTCCAGCCTGCCAGCGGCGATCGTTCGCTGGCAGGCTGGAGATGTGTTTTTTTTAACCCCTAACAGGTATATTAGACGCTGTTTTGATAACAGCGTCTAATATACCTGCTACCTGGTCCTCTGGTGGTCCCCTTTGTTTGGATCGACCACCAGAGGACACAGGTAGCTCAGTAAAGTCCCACCAAGCACCACTACACTACACTACACCCCCCCCCCCGTCACTTATTAACCCCTTATTAGCCCCTGATCACCCCATATAGACTCCCTGATCACCCCCCTGTCATTGATTACACCCCTGTCATTGATCAACCCCCTGTAAAGCTCCATTCAGATGTCCGCATGATTTTTACGGATCCACTGATGGATGGATCGGATCTGCAAAACGCATACGGGCGTCTGAATGAAGCCTTACAGGGGCGTGATCAATGACTGTGGTGATCACCCCATATAGACTCCCTGATCACCCCCCTGTCATTGATTACCCCCCTGTCATTGATTACCCCCCTGTAAAGCTCCATTCAGATGTCCGCATGATTTTTACGGATGCACTGATAGATGGATCGGATCCGCAAAATGCATCCGGACGTCTGAATGAAGCCTTACAGGGGCATGATCAATGACTGTGGTTATCACCCCATATAGACTCCCTGATCACCCCCCTGTCATTGATCACCCCCCTGTAAAGCTCCATTCAGATGTCCGCATGATTTTTACGGATGCACTGATAGATGGATCGGATCCGCAAAACGCATCCGGACGTCTGAATGAAGCCTTACAGGGGCGTGATCAATGACTGTGGTGATCACCCCATATAGACTCCCTGATCACCCCCCTGTCATTGATTACACCCCTGTCATTGATCACCCCCCTGTAAAGCTCCATTCAGATGTCCGCATGATTTTTACGGATGCACTGATAGATGGATCGGATCCGCAAAACGCATCCGGACGTCTGAATGAAGCCTTACAGGGGCGTGATCAATGACTGTGGTGATCACCCCATATAGACTCCCTGATCACCCCCCTGTCATTGATCACCCCCCTGTAAAGCTCCATTCAGATGTCCGCATGATTTTTACGGATGCACTGATAGATGGATCGGATCCGCAAAATGCATCCGGACGTCTGAATGAAGCCTTACAGGGGCATGATCAATGACTGTGGTGATCACCCCATATAGACTCCCTGATCACCCCCCTGTCATTGATCACCCCCCTGTAAAGCTCCATTCAGATGTCCGCATGATTTTTACGGATGCACTGATAGATGGATCGGATCCGCAAAACGCATCCGGACGTCTGAATGAAGCCTTACAGGGGCGTGATCAATGACTGTGGTGATCACCCCATATAGACTCCCTGATCACCCCCCTGTCATTGATTACACCCCTGTCATTGATCACCCCCCTGTAAAGCTCCATTCAGATGTCCGCATGATTTTTACGGATGCACTGATAGATGGATCGGATCCGCAAAACGCATCCGGACGTCTGAATGAAGCCTTACAGGGGCGTGATCAATGACTGTGGTGATCACCCCATATAGACTCCCTGATCACCCCCCTGTCATTGATCACCCCCCTGTAAAGCTCCATTCAGATGTCCGCATGATTTTTACGGATGCACTGATAGATGGATCGGATCCGCAAAACGCATCCGGACGTCTGAATGAAGCCTTACAGGGGCGTGATCAATGACTGTGGTGATCACCCCATATAGACTCCCTGATCACCCCCCTGTCATTGATTACACCCCTGTCATTGATCACCCCCCTGTAAAGCTCCATTCAGACGTCCGCATGATTTTTACGGATCCACTGATAGATGGATCGGATCCGCAAAACGCATCCGGACGTCTGAATGAAGCCTTACAGGGGCATGATCAATGACTGTGGTGATCACCCCATATAGACTCCCTGATCACCCCCCTGTCATTGATTACCCCCCTGTAAAGCTCCATTCAGATGTCCGCATGATTTTTACGGATGCACTGATAGATGGATCGGATCCGCAAAACGCATACGGACGTCTGAATGAAGCCTTACAGGGGCATGATCAATGACTGTGGTTATCACCCCATATAGACTCCCTGATCACCCCCCTGTCATTGATCAACCCCCTGTCATTGATCACCCCCCCCTGTCATTGATCACCCCCCTGTCATTGATCACCCCTCTGTAAGGCTCCATTCAGACATTTTTTTGGCCCAAGTTAGCGGAATTTTTATTTATTTTTCTTACAAAGTCTCATATTCCACTAACTTGTGTCAAAAAATAAAATCTCACATGAACTCACCATACCCCTCACGGAATCCAAATGCGTAAAATTTTTTAGACATGTATATTCCAGACTTCTTCTCACGCTTTAGGGCCCCTAGAATGCCAGGGCAGTATAAATACGCCACATGTGACCCCATTTCGGAAAGAAGACACCCCCAGGTATTCCGTGAGGGGCATATTGAGTCCATGAAAGATTGAAATTTTTGTCCCAAGTTAGCGGAACGGGAGACTTTGTGAGAAAAAAATAAAAAATATCAATTTCCGCTAACTTGTGCCAAAAAAAAAAAATTTCTATGAACTCGCCATGCCCCTCATTGAATACCTTGGGGTGTCTTCTTTCCAAAATGGGGTCACATGTGGGGTATTTATACTGCCCTGGCATTCTAGGGGCCCCAAAGCGTGAGAAGAAGTCTGGTATCCAAATGTCTAAAAATGCCCTCATAAAATGAATGTGGGCCCCTTTGCGCATCTAGGCTGCAAAAAAGTGTCACACATGTGGTATCGCCGTACTCAGGAGAAGTTGGGGAATGTGTTTTGGGGTGTCATTTTACATATACCCATGCTGGGTGAGAGAAATATCTTGGTCAAATGCCAACTTTGTATAAAAAAATGGGAAAAGTTGTCTTTTGCCAAGATATTTCTCTCACCCAGCAAGGGTATATGTAAAATGACACCCCAAAACACATTCCCCAACTTCTCCTGAATACGGCGATACCACATGTGTGACACTTTTTTGCAGCCTAGGTGGGCAAAGGGGCCCATATTCCAAAGAGCACCTTTAGGATTTCACAGGTCATTTACCTACCTAACACACATTAGGGCCCCTGGAAAATGCCAGGGCAGTATAACTACCACACAAGTGACCCCATTTTGGAAAGAAGACACCCCAAGGTATTCCGTGAGGGGCATGGCGAGTTCCTAGAATTTTTTATTTTTTGTCACAAGTTAGTGGAAAATGCTGATTTTTTTTTTTTTTTTTTTTTTTTATACAAAGTCTCATATTCCACTAACTTGTGACAAAAAATAAAAACTTCCATGAACTCACTATGCCCATCAGCGAATACCTTGGGGTCTCTTCTTTCCAAAATGGGGTCACTTGTGGGGTAGTTATACTGCCCTGGCATTCTAGGGGCCCAAATGTGTGGTAAGGAGTTTGAAATCAAATTCTGTAAAAAATGACAAGTGAAATCCGAAAGGTGCTCTTTGGAATATGGGCCCCTTTGCCCACCTAGGCTGCAAAAAAGTGTCACACATCTGGTATCTCCGTACTCAGGAGAAGGTGGGGAATGTGTTTTGGGGTGTCATTTTATATATACCCATGCTGGGTGAGAGAAATATCTTGGCAAACGACAACTTTTCCCATTTTTTTATACAAAGTTGGCATTTGACCAAGATATTTATCTCACCCAGCATGGGTATATGTAAAAAGACACCCCAAAACACATTCCTCAACTTCTCCTGAATACAGAGATACCAGATGTGTGACACTTTTTTGCAGCCTAGGTGGGCAAAGGGGCCCATATGCCAAAGAGCACCTTTCGGATTTCACAGGTCAATTTTTACAGAATTTGATTTCAAACTCCTTACCACACATTTGGGCCCCTAGAATGCCAGGGCAGTATAACTACCCCACAAGTGACCCCATTTTGGAAAGAAGAGACCCCAAGGTATTCGCTGATGGGCATAGTGAGTTCATGGAAGTTTTTATTTTTTGTCACAAGTTAGTGGAATATGAGACTTTGTATGAAAAAAAAAAAAAAAAAAAAATAATCATTTTCCACTAACTTGTGACAAAAAATAAAAAATTCTAGGAACTCGCCATGCCCCTCACGGAATACCTTGGGGTGTCTTCTTTCCAAAATGGGGTCACTTGTGGGGTAGTTATACTGCCCTGGCATTCTAGGGGCCCAAATGTGTGGTAAGGAGTTTGAAATCAAATTCAGTAAAAAATGACCTGTGAAATCCGAAAGGTGCTCTTTGGAATGTGGGCCCCTTTGCCCACCTAGGCTGCAAAAAAGTGTCACACATCTGGTATCTCCGTACTCAGGAGAAGGTGGGGAATGTGTTTTGGGGTGTCATTTTATATATACCCATGCTGGGTGAGAGAAATATCTTGGCAAAAGACAACTTTTCCCATTTTTTTATACAAAGTTGGCATTTGACCAAGATATTTATCTCACCCAGCATGGGTATATGTAAAAAGACACCCCAAAACACATTCCTCAACTTCTCCTGAGTACGGGGATACCAGATGTGTGACACTTTTTTGCAGCCTAGGTGGGCAAAGGGGCCCATATTCCAAAGAGCACCTTTCGGATTTCACTTGTCATTTTTTACTGAATTTGATTTCAAACTCCTTACCACACATTTGGGCCCCTAGAATGCCAGGGCAGTATAACTACCCCACAAGTGACCCCATTTTGGAAAGAAGAGACCCCAAGGTATTCGCTGATGGGCATAGTGAGTTCATAGAACTTTTTAATTTTTGTCACAAGTTAGTGGAATATGAGACTTTGTAAGAAAAAAAAAAAAAAAAAAAAAAATCATCATTTTCCGCTAACTTGTGACAAAAAATAAAAAGTTCTATGTACTCACTATGCCCATCAGCGAATACCTTAGGGTGTGTACTTTCAGAAATGGGGTCATTTGTGGGGTGTTTGTACTGTCTGGGCATTGTAGAACCTCAGGAAACATGACAGGTGCTCAGAAAGTCAGAGCTGCTGCAAAAAGCGGAAATTCACATTTTTGTACCATAGTTTGTAAACGCTATAACTTTTACCCAAACCATTTTTTTTCTACCCAAACATTTTTTTTTTTATCAAAGACATGTAGAACTATAAATTTAGAGCAAAATTTCTATATGGATGTCGTTTTTTTTGCAAAATTTTACAACTGAAAGTGAAAAATGTCATTTTTTTGCAAAAAAATCGTTAAATTTCGATTAATAACAAAAAAAGTAAAAATGTCAGCAGCAATGAAATACCACCAAATGAAAGCTCTATTAGTGAGAAGAAAAGGAGGTAAAATTCATTTGGGTGGTAAGTTGCATGACCGAGCAATAAACGGTGAAAGTAGTGTAGGTCAGAAGTGTAAAAAGTGGCCTGGTCTTTCAGGGTGTTTAAGCACTGGGGGCTGAGGTGGTTAAAGTGCCTTGAGAGTGAGTGCTTTAGGTAACCCTTCTTGATATTTGAAATATGTTCTGATACCCTCACTCTCAAGGCCCTTTTTGTCCGTCCAATGTACTGTCTTGAACACGGACATTGTATGAGGTAAATCACACTGACTGAGTTACATGTCAGAAAATGTTCAATTTCCCATGAGAATGAGTTTTGGGTAGAGAGCACCCTTTTAGTAGTTCTAGGGATTTTGCCTGTCCTACAACAAATGCATTGTCCGCATTTGTAAAAGCCTTTTAAATTGGTCAATCTACCAGCCCCTGATGTTTTAGTATGCTTTGTCTTAATAGAGGGGGCCACTTTTATACCTAAATTTGGTGCCCTCATATATGTTATTAATGGTTTGGGCGGTATTAGTCTTCCTATGATTTTATCCTGCAGTAAATGGTGCCAATGGCGTTTAATTATTTCTTCTACTTTTTTTCTTTGTGCTATATAAGGAAGAATAATCCTAAATTGGGCATCTATATCATTAATCTGTGTTGTTTTTGTTGAGAATAGTGCACTTCTTGGTAGTTCTCTAACTTTCTCTAATGCACCCTCTAGTGTTTTACTCGGATATTGTTTTGCCAAAAATTTGTCTCTTAGATGCATTGCTTCTACCTCAAACTGTGAATCCTCGGTGCAGTTTTGTTTGAGTCTACGAAACTGTCCGAAGGGCACATTCAGCAGCCAATTCGGCAAATGACAGCTCGAGTGTAGGATAAATGCATTTTTGGCAGAGGGTTTCTGAAAAGTTTTACAAATATATTTGTCCTCTACTTTCGTGACTGCCAAGTCTAGAAATTCAACTTCTACAGTAGCAGTACTCTGTATAAAAACCAAATTCAGGTTATTATTGTTAAGTTCCAATATAAAGTTCTCTAGACTCTTTTGATCTCCTTTCCAAATTAACATGACGTCATCTATATAGCGTCGCCAGAGCACCAGGTCCCCCCTTCTATGCAAATCAATAGCCCCCTGTTCCCATTGGGCTAGGAACAGGTTCGCATAGCTGGGGGCGAACCTGGTGCCCATGGCGGTTCCTCTAATTTGTAAATAAAAACTTCCTTCAAAATAAAAATAATTGTGCTGTAAGATGTGTTTGATCCCTTCTAGAATGAATTCCAATTGTTGTGTCTTTATGTCTTTGTTGTTCTCCAGTTGTGCTTTAATAGCCTTTATGCCTTCCTCATGGTCTATCACCGTGTAGAGAGACTGGACATCCAAAGTGGTCATGATCCAGTCTTCTCCCACGGTTAAACCTTCCAATAATTAGATGATTTGGGTGGTATCTGACCCCAAATTTGTGATTGCAGGTATTATACGCAAATGCTTAACAGATGCTATGGCGGCTGGCACCAGTGACAGGGATCTGTGTGATTTTCTTGAGGTGGCACATCCCGTCACTCCTGTGATTTATGTGTTACCCAAGATTCACAAGACCCTGGTTGATCCCCCGGGACGTCCCATTGTCTCGGGGTCTGATTCCATCTTCAGCAACATAGCCATTTTTCTGGATAAGGTTTTGCGTGATTTTTCAATAGGAGGTTCTTCCTACATACAAGATACATCCGATTTTCTGGTTAAACTTGGGAGATTGATTTGGCACATCTGTCCCCTGTGTTACTTGCCTCTTTTGATGTAACCTCGTTGTACACTTCGATTGTACACGAGAGAGGTATCTTGGCCATTAGAAAAATGCTCATGGTGTCATCCTATACTTCCCATGCATCTTAGTTTATTATTGATTTGCTGAACATCATTCTTCATTATAATTATTTTCTTTTCCAGGATGTTTTTTATTTGCAGAAACGCAGAGTGGCTATGGGGTCTCACGTAGCCCCATGTACGCTATGAGGAGGATGTCGTCTATCTGTCCCACCACTTCAGACATGTTCTGAGGTGGTGGAGATATATCGACGACATCTTCCTCATATGGACGGGTAGTGAGACTGAGTTGAATGATTTTCATGGGTTTTTGAATAATTATGATAAAAATCTGCAATTTACTCTTGTATATTCCAACACTCAGATCCAGTTTCTGGACACTAGGGTTACATTGAGTGAAGGTACACTGCACACAGAATTGTACACCAAACCCACTGATACCAACACTTTTTTATGTTATAATAGTTCCCACCCTAGGAGGATGATCCAGTTGCTTCCTTTTTCTCAATTTCTCAGGGTAAAACGTATTGTGACTGAACAGAGCAAACTCAATTTGGCCCTAGAATCCATGGCCACCAAATTTTCAGACAGGGGTTATCCCCACCGGTTGTTGGAACATATGGATAGGGTCCGTAGCCTGGATAGGGGAGATTTGTTGTCCAAACGGAAAATTGTTCAGAAGTCTGATAGGATTCCGTTTGTTTCAGTATACAATGAACTTAGTCCCTCCATTAACAGAATTATTAGGAAACATTGGGATATATTGGGGACTTGTTTCAAGGATGTTCCTGAGTTCAAACATCCACCGCTGTTCTCATATAGACGCTCCAGGAACCTGCGAGATCAGCTGTTAAGGGCTTGTTCACATCAGCGTTTAGTCCTCCGTTCGGCTTTCCGTTATGACTTACGTCCGTCTCAAAATTGAAACGGATTAATTCATAACGGAACGGAACGGACATATTTTGCTACGTTTTTAAATGGATACCATCTAACGGATACGTTAATAAACGGATTAAAAATGTCAGTTAAATGTCCGTACAATCCGTTTAGTTACTCAGGTGACGGATCCGTTTTCCCTTTTTTTTTTTTTTTTTTCAGTTGTCCCTCCCCTATCTGCATGCTATATAAAAATGGTGCTATATTGTGACATCCAATTGCTGGAAGAGAAACAATGCTGCCCGCTCATGTCCTTTTTTCTGTGGACTATATGGTATGGAAACTTCGAAAGATGCGAATGTCATCCATGAAAAGGAGACGGCGATATTGGGTGCATCCCATTACATCATGCCGAATGACACGAGGTGTTTATTCGACCCTTTATCAAGAACTCAGAAAACACCCTGTCAAATTTTCAGAATATCTCCGTGTAAGTGTCGCAAGCTTTGATGACC
This sequence comes from Bufo bufo, assembly GCF_905171765.1. NCBI lineage: Eukaryota > Metazoa > Chordata > Amphibia > Anura > Bufonidae > Bufo > Bufo bufo. The sequence continues at coordinate 604,637,670 of NC_053391.1, forward strand.
TTTCCCAACGTTTACGTCGCCGATTGAGACGGAAGGATACGAAATTTCGTCGAAGTGTAACTCCAGAAGAACGACTCATGGTCACTCTGCGGTATGTATGGTACAACTTTCCATTATTGCTTCTACTGTGTTTCAGAGCCTTTTTATTTTGATTATTATTGTGAGTATATGATTAATCTCAAGAGACAACTTTTTATATATAGTAGTTACCTAAAATATGTAAATGCATCCAAATTTTATACCATTTTCCGTTCAACCGCTAGGTAATGTTGATCTGTTTGCTGTGAAGGATCTTGAATTAATGCTTGTGGGACAATCCGAAAAGTTGTTTTGCTGCAGTGTATTTCTTGCGAATAGTATTTGTGTAACAATTATGTTAAATTTTGTTTTATTTTTTTGTAGGTTTCTGGCTAGTGGTGAAAGTTTTTCCAGTCTTCATTTTCAATTTCGACTAGGAAAATCTACAATATCTTACATTGTTAAAGATACCTGCCGGGCAATTTGGAATCTTCTGCGTGAATAATTTATTCCCCATCCTACTTGCCAACAGTGGATCAGCATAGCCGACAAGTTTTATGAGGTGACACAGTTTCCCAATTGTATTGGTGCAGTGGATGGGAAGCATGTGAGGGTCTTGAAGCCCCCACATAGTGGATCCTCGTTTTTTAACTATAAAAAGTATTTTTCTGTGATCCTAATGGCAATTGTTGATGCACATTACAAATTTGTGGCTGTTGATATTGGAGCTTTTGGACGAACAAATGACTCACGTGTTTTTAAAAATTCTAATATGGGAAGAAGGCTGTACTCCGGAAACTTTGGTATACCAGAGCCCAGGCCTTTACCAGGTACTACAAACCCTGCTCTTCCATTTGTTCTAGTCGGAGATGAAAAGGATAAGATAAGCTCTACCGTACATGCAGGAATAACAAAATGTCCATTGTGAAAAGGTTGTTCTATCTGTGACTGTGATCCTCCTTTTTACCTGATGCAAGTGTACACCATTTTCACGATTGCACATGCTATGTGATAGCATCATCATACCAAGTTCAGAATCATCACACTACAGTATGCACCGCGAGACATGTATTCCTTGAGCGGGCCAGAAGCTATATGGCGACATGGAACATGCAAATGAAGGTGCACATCAGTTATTTCAATGCTGCTATGCATGTCTTACCAAACACAGGGCTACTGTGCATCATCAATATGATGTAAAAAGTGCTAGACTACAGCCATGTGGGTGGCACAACATGCAAAGAATCAGTGTAATCACTGATGGTGTGTCCTCCAGTATCCCTTTAAATTACATCAGCAGGTACAATTTTTTTTTTACAAACCCCATGTCTCTGAGTGTGTTCAGTCTTGTGCATGAGACATTATATCTAAGAAAATAGTAATGACATATGCCATTTCTAGTCTTGTATTTGCATAGTTTTCAAGCAAGTGTACAATGGAGGATAACGATAGCGAGACAATAGCAATGGAACAAGAAGAGGTGGAAGACTGAAAAAGTCATCAGCTTTGTGCAGACCACGCAAGGTGCTGAATAAGTGACAGTATATGGATTTGTGTACTGTGTCACTCACTCACAAGTGGTAAACAAGAACTATCATCATAATCATTGCAGTCCATTACCGTAAAAGAGTTGAACCAACCTGAGTCTAGTCATGGTAGCTAATCTCTGTGTCTCTGACCCATGTGCTGATGAATGGCATTTTTCTCCTTAATATAAGGAAAAAAGACTAGCTGGAAAACTGTCAGTCATCAGCACCTTGGCCTGGAGATAAAGTAATCATGAATAATAAGGCCAATTACTCTTTTCAGGGTCCAATCTGCTATGATTATCATGTTAGTTCTTGAAAATCTAAATGTCCGAACGAGGAAATCAAACCACCTGCCTATATTTAGCAGCTTGTATGGGCTTCTGAAAGCTGATAAGTGCACAATAATAACACACATATCTGAAACATCCTTAAAATTAATTTATTAATATAAAAGTATAAAACATAGAAAAATTTTCAAGTTCAACATCATTAAAGTGCAAAAATTGACACAGTGGTCAATATAAACCTTGTGAGGTACTCATTTATAAACTTCAAAAAATTGACACAGTGGTCAATATAAACCTTGTGAGGTACTCATTTATAAACTTCAAGAAAACATAATATATATTGTGTTAACTAGGGTGGTGGTTGAGTGAATGGAGCCTTTCCTGGGGCTGCAGTTGGGGACCCATCATCTTCTGCACTTTGGTCTAGGAGTCATTACATGAACGACTGTTGCGGTCTGACATATTCACCCTGTTGTTGATGTTGTGGAGTATGAAGGGAATATGAATCAGTACCAGATTGGTATGGAACAGATTTGTTTGAGAAAGGGGTATTAAAAGCGGTGGGAGTGGGAAAAACGGAGGTGGAAACACCTTCGTTTTTTGAAAATGTATTTGGAGTTGACATAGAAATCACATCTGGACTTGGTGTCTGTAGACGTGTTTGAGAACTACCAGTGCTTTCGGATTGGAAAGGTGTTTGTGCAGAGACATAGGAAGGTAGCTGTGATTGAGATTGGCTTAAAGTCTCTTGAAAGGTTGATGCAGGTTGATATCTGAGGGATGTGCTATGGCTTTGAGAAGGTGGAAATGTGTGAGACGTTGGGTATTGGTGGGACGTAGGTTGTCTGTGGGACGGTGGATGGCTTTGGGATGGAATAAAGTTGTGGGATGTTGATGGAAAGTTGTGTAAAGCTGGAAAGTTTTGTGCAGTGCCTAAGTTTTGGGCCTGTGGGAAGTTGTGGTACGGAGGTAAAGTGTTGGATGGGGGAAAGTTTTGGGACTGGCTAAAGTTTTGTGAATGGAGAAAGTTTTGTGATTGTTGAAAGTTTTGGGATAGGGGTAAGTTTTGGGACTGTTGAAAGTTTTGTGACTGTTGAAAGTTTTGTGACTGGGGAGTGATATGTGGCTCAGAGTATGAGTGAGCAGGTGGAGAAGTCATGGATGTTGGGTAGGAGGTGGCTGGGGGATACGACTGAGCCAGAGGAACAAATTGAGAGGGTGGTGGGTGTTTAATATTCCAAACAGTTTTGATCAATGTCACTCAACAATCACAATTCTGCTCTGGAGTCATGTTGTCCATCCAATGACTTAATGTTAACCTCCTCCCATCCGCCCATAGGATATAAACGTCCTATGGGTGGACCTCTATTTCTGAAAGCACGTTTTAAAACGTCCGTTCAGAAATTGCAGCTGCACGCTAATCGTGCAGCTGCTGATCGGGTTGCCCGCTGTCAGTGACAGCAGGGCAACCCAGAGAGAAGGCAGGGACAGTGCCCAGGTGTCCCTGCCCTCTGGATCGCTGCATACACAGCGCTCACCGAGCGCTGTGTATGCAGAGCAGGAAGCGCTATGCGCTTCCTGTTCCGGGACGGCGGTCATATGACCGCCGGGACCGGAGAGTGCAGGAGCTGTGTGAGGTCTTTCAGAGACCTCGATCAGCCCTGCTATGAGGCTGTACAGCACAGAATTACGCTGTACAGCCTCTCTGGGGGTGCATTTCTTGAAAAAGTGAAGCAAATGTCCCCCAGAGGTCTTGTATGACCTTATGGGGGACGAAAAGTGTAAAATAAAAAAATAAAAAATAAAGGGTTGAAAAAATAAAATAAAAAAAAGTTTCACATGTAAAAAAAAAAAAAGTCCCCAAGTAAGGAATAAAAAAAAAAATTAAAAATAGAAAAAATAAAATAAAATAGACATATTTGGTATTGCCGCGTCCGTAAAAACCAGCTCTATAAAAATATCACATGACCTAACCCCTCGGGTGAACACCGTAAAAAAAAAAAAAAAAAAAACGTGTAGAAAACAAGCAATTTTTGTCACCTTACATCACAAAAGGTGCAACACCAAGTGATCAAAAACGCGTATGTCCCACAAAATGGTACCAATAAAACCGTCACCTCATCCCGCAAAAAATGAGCCCCTACATAAGAAAATCTCTCAAAAAATAAAAAAACTATAGCTCTTAGAACATGGAGACACTAAAACATCATTTTTTTGGTTTCAAAAATGCTATTATTGTGTTAAAGTGAAACAAATAAAAAAAAGTATACATATTAGGTATTGCCGCGTCCGTATAAACCAGCTCTATAAAAATATCACATGAGCTAACCCCTCAGGTGAACACCGTAAAAAAAACAAAAAAAAACTGTCAAAACAAGCAATTTTTGTCACCTTGCATCACAAAAGGTGCAACACCAAGTGATCAAAAACGTGTATGTCCCACAAAATGGTACCAATAAAACCGTCACCTCATCCCGCAAAAAATGAGCCCCTACATAAGAAAATCTCTAAAAAAATAAATAAAAATATAACTCTCAGAACATGGACACATTAAAACATATTTAAATTTAAATTTATTTATTTCAAAAATGCTATTATTGTGTAAAACTTTAATAAATGAGAAAAAGTATACATATTAGGTATCGCCACGTCCGTAACAATCTTCTCTATAAAAATGTCACTTGACTGAACCCCTCAGGTGAACGCTGTAAAAATAAATAAATAGAAACTCTGCTAAAACAACCAATTTTTTGGTCACCTTGCCCCATAAAGTGTTATAATGAATGATCAAAAAATCATATGTACCCAAAAATAGTACTAATAAAACTGGCACCTTATCCACTAGTTTCCAAAATGGGGTCACTTCTTGGGAGTTTTTACTGTAAGGGTGCATCAGGGGGCTTCAAATGGGACATGGCATCTAAAAACCATGTGGAGTTTGTTTTCTTCTGCGCCCTGCCGTGTGCCCATACAGCAGTTTATGACCACATGTGGGGTGTTTCTGTAAACCGCAGAATCTGGGTAATAAATATTGAGTTTTGTTTGGCTGTTAACCATCGATGTGTTAAAGAAAAAATTGGATTAAAATGGAAAATCTGCCAAAAAAGTGAAATTTAAAAATGTGATCTCCATTTTCCTTTAATTCTTGTGGAACGCCTAAAGGGTTAACAAAGTTTGTAAAATCGGTTTTGAATACCTTGAGGGGTGTAGTTTCTACAATGGGGTCATTTATGGGGGTATCCACTATGTAGGCCCCACAAAGTGACTTCAGACCTGAACTGGTCCTTAAAAAGTGGGTTTTGGCAATTTTCTTAAAAATTTGAAGAATTGCTTCTAAACTTCTAAGCCGCCTAACGTCCTAAAAAAATAAAATGACATTTCCAAAATGATGCCAACATAAAGTAGACATATGGGGAATGTTAAGTAATAAATATTTTATGAGGTATCACTTTCTGTTTTAAAAGCAGAGAAATTGAAATTTAGAAAATTGCAAATTTTTCAAATTTTTGGGTAAATTTGGGATTTTTTCATAAATAAAGGTGAAATATTTTGACTCAAATTTATGATTATCATGAAGTACAATGTGTCACGAGAAAACAATCTCTGAATGACTTGGATAAATAAAGGCGTTCCAAAGTTATTACCACATAAAGTGAGATATGTCAGTTTTGCAAAATTAGGCCTGGTCAGGAAGGGGGCAAATGGCCCAGATGGCAAGTGGTTAAGAGAAACTGCTGATTATGGTTAAGGGGTTCTGGACGACAAACTACCTCGACATGATTGATCATGGTAGTTAACTCTTGCTTATACCGAGTTTGCTCCTCCTCTATTTTTAATAAACAATCTCAGAAGATCAGTGCAAGATCCTCAAAGACTCTATGTGGTCTTCAAAGTGTTCTTGGCCTACTTAAAACTCTGTCAAAGGCAGAAGAAATGAACTGTCGAGAATCTTCAATCTGAGCACATGTCTCAGTTTGGCGGCCGCACGACTCCAGAGCAGAATCCTGTGACTGAGATGGTAACGAAGTTTGATCGGTAGATCGTCCAGACAATTGTTCGGTTGATTCCTCATGTTCAAGAGGTTCTGCTTCAGGAGGGAGTGTGCTTGAATGAGTCCTAAAATAGATAGGGAAATAAAGGTATCATTTCTATATTCATTATTGTTTTTTGATTCTCTTTAGGATATTTAACTCACGTGCGCTGCTGAAAACAACGTTGAAGAAATTGAAGATGTGGTGCATATTGGTAAGCTTTCCTCCGAGAAGGACCGAACCACTTGGCGCCGTTCGTTCATGATTGAGGTCACGCATAAACCTATCGCGTATTGACCTCCAGCGTGTTGATATGATTTCAGCTAGAAAATAACGAACAATTATAATAACCGTATATACTGCTATATATATTCTTTTCTGTTAACATCGGATTGCATAAAAAACTGTTGCCCCAGGCAGTCCAACATTCTGCATTGTGTATAACTAGGGATGAGCGATCCCGAACTGTATAGTTCGGGTTCGTACCGAATTTTGGGGTGTCCGTGACACGGACCCGAACCCGAACATTTTCGTAAAAGTCCGGGTTCGGTGTTCGGCGCTTTCTTGGCGCTTTTTGAAAGGCTGCAAAGCAGCCAATCAACAAGCGTCATACTACTTGCCCCAAGAGGCCATCACAGCCTTGCCTACTATTGGCATGGCTGTGATTGGCCAGTGCAGCATGTGACCCAGCCTCTATATAAGCTTGGGTCACGTAGCGCTGCACGTCACTCTGCTGATTCAAGCAAAGGGAAAGGTTGCTGCTGCGACATTAGGGCGAGATTAGGCAGATTAACTCCTCCAAAAGACTTAATTCAGTGATCGATCTCCAGCTGTGGATCATTGAAGTGCTAATATTGAATTGCTCACTTTTTTTAGGCTGCCCAGAGCGTTTTTATATCAATTTTTGTCTGGGGTGATCGGCGGCCATTTTGCGGCCTGTGGTGCGCCAGCACAAGCTACCACCAAGTGCATTTAACCATCAATAGTGTGGTTATTTTTTGCTATATCCTACATTAGCTGCAGGCTGAGCCTGTGTCACCGAAGTGCATTTAACCATCAACAGTGTGGTTATTTTTTGGCCATATACTACATCTGGTGCAGGCTGAGCCTGTGTCACCCAAGTGCATTTAACCATCAACAGTGTGGTTATTTTTTGGCCATATACTACATCAGGTGCATGCTGAGCCTGTGTCACCCAAGTGCATTTAACCATCAACGGTGTGGTTAATTTTTTGCCATATACTACTTCAGGTGCAGGCTGAGCCTGTGTCACCCAAGTGCATTTAACCATCAATAGTGTGGTTATTTTTTGGCCATATACTACATCAGGGGCAAGTTGAGCCTGTCACCCAGCGCCTAAAAAATAGACCTGACATTTATATTCCTCCAAATCAGTACTGTTTTAGCTGGTCAAGTTATTTGTAGTGACCGTAAAAGCACAGTTTTTGTTCTGGGTTGAAAAACTATTCCCAAATTTGCCATTCTCAAAATTAGTAGTTTCTGCTATATCAGGCCTACTTTAAATCTATCCCAAAAAGGATATCTTAGATTCAAGGTGCTGATAGTGTCATTCAGAAAAACTTAACACACACGCTACCGTGCAGATGCAAGTCTAATTCTGTGATTAAAGGTATATCTGTCACACAGCGCGAAAAAAATAGGCCTCACATTTCTATTCAACCAAATCTGTACTGTTTTAGCTGGTCAAATTATTTGTAGTGACCGTAAAAGCACAGTTTTTGTTCTGGGCTGAAAAACTATTCCCAAATTTGCTATTTTCAAAATTGTGGTGAACGGGAACAATGAGGAAAACATCTAATAAGGGACGCGGACGTGGACATGGTCGTGGTGGTGTTAGTGGACCCTCTGGTGCTGGGAGAGGACGTGGCCGTTTTGCCACAGCCACACGTCCTAGTGAACCAACTACCTCAGGTCCCAGTAGCCAGCAGAATTTACAGCGATATTTGGTGGAGCCCAATGCCGTTCTAAGGATGGTAAGGCCTGAGAAGGTACAGGCATTAGTCAATTGGGTGGACGACAGTGCATCCAGCACGTTCACATTATCTCCCACCCAGTCTTCTGCAGAAAGCGCACAGATGACACATGAAAACCAAGCCCATCAGTCTGTCACATAACCCCCATGCATATCAGGGAAACTGTCTGAGCCTCAAGTTATGCAGCAGTCTCTTATGCTGTTTAAAGACTCTGCTGCCAGGGTTTCCCAAGGGCATCCACCTAGCCCTTCCCCAGGGGTGGAAGAGATAGAATGCACTAACGCACAACCACTTATGTTTCCTGATGATGAGGACATGGGAATACCACCTCAGCACGTCTCTGAAGATGAAGAAACACAGGTGCCAACTGCTGCGTCTTTCTGCAGTGTGCAGACTGAACAGGAGGTCAGGGATCAAGACTGGGTGGAAGACGATGCAGGGGACGATGAGGTCCTAGACCCCACATGGAATGAAGGTCGTGCCACTGACTTTCACAGTTCGGAGGAAGAGGCAGTGGTGAGACCGAGCCAACAGCGTAGCAAAAGAGGTAGCAGTGGGCAAAATCAGAACACCCGCCGCCAAGAGACTCCGCCTGCTACTGACCGCCGCCATCTGGGACCGAGCACCCCAAAGGCAGCTTCAAGGAGTTCCCTGGCATGGCACTTCTTTAAACAATGTGCTGACGACAAGACCCGAGTGGTTTGCACGCTGTGCCATCAGAGCCTGAAACGAGGCATTAACGTTCTGAACCTTAGCACAACCTGCATGACCAGGCACCTGCATGCAAAGCATGAACTGCAGTGGAGTAAACACCTTAAAAACAAAGAAGTCACTAAGGCTCCCCCTGCTACCTCTTCTGCTGCTGCCGCCTCGGCCTCTTCTGCTGCTGCCGCCTCGGCCTCTTCTGATGCTGCCGCCTCGGCCTCTTCCTCCGCCTCTGGAGGAACGTTGGCACCTGCCGCCCAGCAAACATGGGATGTACCACCAACACCACCAGCTGCGTCACCAAGCATCTCAACCATGTCACACGGCAGCGTTCAGCTCTCCATCTCACAAACATTTGAGAGAAAGCGTAAATTCCCATCTAGCCACCCTCGATCCCTGGCCCTGAATGCCAGCATTTCTAAACTACTGGCCTATGAAATGCTGTCATTTAGGCTGGTGGACACACACAGCTTCAAACAGCTCATGTCGCTTGCTGTCCCACAGTATGTTGTTCCCAGCCGCCACTACTTCTCCAAGAGAGCCGTGCCTTCCCTGCACAACCAAGTGTCCGATAAAATCAAGTGTGCACTGCGCAACGCCATCTGTGGCAAGGTCCACCTAACCACAGATACGTGGAACAGTAAGCACGGCCAGGGATGCTATATCTCCCTAACTGCACACTGGGTAAATGTAGTGGCGGCTGGGCCCCAGGCGGAGAGCTGTTTGGCGCACGTCCTTCCGCCGCCAAGGATCGCAGGGCAACATTCTTTGCCTCCTGTCTCCTCCTCCTCCTACTCTGCTTCCTCCTCCTCTTCTTCCACCTGCTCATCCAGTCAGCCACACACCTTCACCACCAACTTCAGCACAGCCCGGGGTAAACGTCAGCAGGCCATTCTGAAACTCATATGTTTGGGGGACAGGCCCCACACCGCACAGGACTTGTGGCGGGGTATAGAACAACAGACCGACGAGTGGTTGCTGCCGGTGAGCCTCAAGCCCGGCCTGGTGGTGTGCGATAATGGGCGAAATCTCGTTGCAGCTCTGGGACTAGCCGGTTTGACGCACATCCCTTGCCTGGCGCATGTGCTGAATTTGGTGGTGCAGAAGTTCATTCGCAACTACCCCGACATGTCAGAGCTGCTGCATAAAGTGCGGGCCGTCTGTTCGCGCTTCCGGCGTTCACACCCTGCTGCTGCACGCCTGTCTGCGCTACAGCGTAACTTCGGCCTTCCCGCTCACCGCCTCATATGCGATGTGCCCACCAGGTGGAACTCCACCTTGCACATGCTGGACAGACTGTGCGAGCAGCAGCAGGCCATAGTGGAGTTTCAGCTGCAGCACGCACGGGTCAGTCGCACTGCGGAACAGCACCACTTCACCACCAATGACTGGGCCTCCATGCGAGACCTGTGTGCCCTGTTGCGCTGTTTCGAGTACTCCACCAACATGGCCAGTGGCGATGACGCCGTTATCAGCGTTACAATACCACTTCTATGTCTCCTTGAGAAAACACTTAGGGCGATGATGGAAGAGGAGGTGGCCCAGGAGGAAGAGGAGGAAGAGGGGTCATTTTTACCACTTTCAGGCCAGTCTCTTCGAAGTGACTCAGAGGGAGGTTTTTTGCAACAGCAGAGGCCAGGTACAAATGTGGCCAGACAGGGCCCACTACTGGAGGACGAGGAGGACGAGGATGAGGAGGAGGTGGAGGAGGATGAGGATGAAGCATGTTCACAGCGGGGTGGCACCCAAAGCAGCTCGGGCCCATCACTGGTGCATGGCTGGAGGGAAACACAGGACGATGACGATACGCCTCCCACAGAGGACAGCTTGTCCTTACCTCTGGGCAGCCTGGCACACATGAGCGACTACATGCTGCAGTGCCTGCGCAACGACAGCAGAGTTGCCCACATTTTAACGTGTGCGGACTACTGGGTTTCCACCCTGCTGGATCCCCGGTACAAAGACAATGTGCCCACCTTACTTCCTACACTGAAGCGTGATAGGAAGATGCGCGAGTACAGCGCACATTGGTAGACGCGCTACTGAGAGCATTCCCAAATGTCACAGGGGAACCAGTGGAAGCCCAAGGCGAAGGCAGAGGAGGAGCAAGAGGTCGCCAACGCAGCTGTGTCACGGCCAGCTCCTCTGAGGGCAGGGTTAGCATGGCGGAGATGTGGAAAAGTTTTGTCACCACGCCACAGATAACTGCACCACCACCTGATACGGAATGTGTTAGCAGAAGGAAACATTTCACTAACATGGTGGAACAGTACCTGTGCACACCCCTCCACGTACTGACTGATGGTTCGGCCCCATTCAACTTTTGGGTCTCCAAATTGTCCACGTGGCCAGAGCTAGACTTTTATGCCTTGGAGGTGCTTGCCTGCCCGGCGGCCAGCGTTTTGTCTGAACGTGTATTCAGCACGGCAGGGGGCGTCATTACAGACAAACGCAGCCGCCTGTCTACAGCCAATGTGGACAAGCTGACGTTCATAAAAATGAACCAGGCATGGATCCCACAGGACCTGTCCATCCCTTGTGCAGATTAGACATTAATTACTTCCCCTTAACAATATATTATTGTACTCCAGGGCACTTCCTTAATCAATCCTATTTTTATTTTAATTTTACCATTATATTGCGGGGCAACCCAAAGTTGAATGAACCTCTCCTCTGTCTGGGTGCCGGGGCCTAAATATGTGACAGTGGCCTGTTCCAGTGGAGGGTGACGTGAAGCCTGATTCTCTGCTATGACATGAAGACTGATTCTGTGCTGACATGAAGCCAGATTCTTGGTTACGCGACCTCTCTCCTCTGCCTGGGTGCCTGGGCCTAAATATGTGACAGTGGCCTGTTCCAGTGGTGGGTAACGTGAAGCCTGATTCTCTGCTATGACATGAAGACTGATTCTCTGCTGACATGAAGCCTGAATCTTTGTTACGGGACCTCTATCCTCTGCCTGGGTGCCTGGGCCTAAATATGTGACAGTGGTCTGTTCCAGTGGTGGGTGACGTGAAGCCTGATTCTCTGCTATGACATGAAGACTGATACTCTGCTGACATGAAGCCTGAATCTCTGTTACGGGACCTCTCTCCTCTGCCTGGTTGCCTGGGCCTAAATATGTGACAGTGGCCTGTTCCAGTGGTGGGTGACGTGAAGCCTGATTCTCTGCTATGACATGAAGACTGATTCTCTGCTGACATGAAGCCAGATTCTCTGTTACGGGACCTCTCTCCTCTGTCTGGGTGCCGGGGCCTAAATATGTGACAGTGGCCTGTTCCAGTGGTGGGTGACGTGAAGCCTGATTCTCTGCTATGACATGAAGACTGATACTCTGCTGACATGAAGCCTGAATCTCTGTTACGGGACCTCTCTCCTCTGCCTGGTTGCCTGGGCCTAAATATGTGACAGTGGCCTGTTCCAGTGGTGGGTGACGTGAAGCCTGATTCTCTGCTATGACATGAAGACTGATTCTCTGCTGACATGAAGCCAGATTCTCTGTTACGGGACCTTTCTCCTCTGTCTGGGTGCCGGGGCCTAAATATGTGACAGTGGCCTGTTCCAGTGGTGGGTGACGTGAAGCCTGATTCTCTGCTATGACATGAAGACTGATTCTCTGCTGACATGAAGCCTGAATCTCTGTTACGGGACCTCTCTCCTCTGCCTGGGTGCCTGGGCCTAAATATGTGACAGTGGCCTGTTCCAGTGGTGGGTGACGTGAAGCCTGATTCTCTGCTATGACATGAAGACTGATTCTCTGCTGACATTAAGCCTGAATCTCTGTTACGGGACCTCTCTCCTCTGCCTGGGTGCCTGGGCCTAAATATGTGACAGTGGCCTGTTCCAGTGGTGGGTGACGTGAAGCCTGATTCTCTGCTATGACATGAAGACTGATTCTCTGCTGACATGAAGCCAGATTCTCTGTTACGGGACCTCTCTCCTCTGTCTGGGTGCCGGGGCCTAAATATGTGACAGTGGCCTGTTCCAGTGGTGGGTGACGTGAAGCCTGATTCTCTGCTATGACATGAAGACTGATTCTCTGCTGACATGAAGCCTGAATATCTGTTACGGGACCTCTCTGCTCTGTCTGGGTGCCTGGGCCTAAATATGTGACAGTGGCCTGTTCCAGTGGTGGGTGACGTGAAGCCTGATTCTCTGCTATGACATGAAGACTGATTCTCTGCTGACATGAAGCCTGAATCTCTGTTATGGGACCTCTCTCCTCTGCCTGGGTGCCTGGGCCTAAATATGTGACAGTGGCCTGTTCCAGTGGTGGGTGACGTGAAGCCTGATTCTCTGCTATGACATGAAGACTGATTCTCTGCTGACATGAAGCCTGAATCTCTGTTACGGGACCTCTCTCCTCTGCCTGGGTGCCTGGGCCTAAATATGTGACAGTGGCCTGTTCCAGTGGTGGGTGACGTGAAGTCTGATTCTCTGCTATGACATGAAGATTGATTCTCTGCTGACATAAGGCCAGATGCTCTGTTACGGGACCTCTCTCCTCTGCCTGGGTGCCTGGGCCTAAATGTGTGACAGTGGCCTGTTCCAGTGGTGGGTGACATGAAGCCTGATTCTCTGCTATGACATGAAGACAGATTCTGCGCTGACATAAGGCCAGATTCTCTGTTACGGGACCGCTCTACTCTGTCTGGGTGCCGGGGCCTAAATGTGTCACAGTGGCCTGTTCCAGTGGTGGGTGACGTGAAGCCTGATTCTCTGCTATGACATGAAGACTGATTCTGCGCTGACATAAGGCCAGATTCTCTGTTACGGGACCTCTCTCCTCTGCCTGGGTGCCTGGGCCTAAATGTGTGACAGTGGCCTGTTCCAGTGGTGGGTGACGTTATGCCTGATTCTCTGCTATGACATCAAGACAGATTCTGCGCTGACATAAGGCCAGATTCTCTGTTACGGGACCTCTCTCCTCTGCCTGGGTGCCTGGGGCTAAATGTGTGACAGTGGCCTGTTCCAGTGGTGGGTGACGTGAAGCCTGATTCTCTGCTATGACATGAAGACAGATTCTGCGCTGACATAAGGCCAGATTCTCTGTTACGGGACTTCTCTCCTCTGCCTGGGTGCCTGGGCCTAAATGTGCGACAGTGGCCTGTTCCAGTGGTGGGTGACGTGAAGCCTGATTCTCTGCTATGACATGAAGACTGATTCTGCGCTGACATAAGGCCAGATTCTCTGTTACGGGACCTCTCTCCTCTGCCTGGGTGCCTGGGCCTAAATGTGTGACAGTGGCCTGTTCCAGTGGTGGGTGACGTGAAGCCTGATTCTCTGCTATGACATGAAGACAGATTGTGCGCTGACATAAGGCCAGATTCTCTGTTACGGGACCGCTCTCCTCTGTCTGGGTGCCGGGGCCTAAATGTGTGACAGTGGCCTGTTCCAGCGGTGGGTGACGTGAAGCCTGATTCTCTGCTATGACATGAAGACTGATTCTGCGCTGACATAAGGCCAGATTCTCTGTTACGGGACCTCTCTCCTCTGCCTGGGTGCCTGGGCCTAAATGTGTGACAGTGGTCTGTTCCAGTGGTGGGTGACGTGATGCCTGATTCTCTGCTATGACATGAAGACAGATTCTGTGCTGACATAAGGCCAGATTCTCTGTTACAGGACCTCTCTCCTCTGCCTTGGTGCCTGGGCCTAAATGTGTGACAGTGGCCTGTTCCAGTGGTGGGTGACGTGAAGCCTGATTCTCTGCTATGACATGAAGACAGATTCTGTGCTGACATAAGGCCAGATGCTCTGTTACGGGACCTCTCTCCTCTGCCTGGGTGCCTGGGCCTAAATGTGTGACAGTGGCCTGTTCCAGTGGTGGGTGACGTGAAGCCTGATTCTCTGCTATGACATGAAGACAGATTCTGCGCTGACATAAGGCCAGATTCTCTGTTACGGGACCGCTCTCCTCTGTCTGGGTGCCGGGGCCTAAATGTGTGACAGTGGCCTGTTCCAGTGGTGGGTGACGTGAAGCCTGATTCTCTGCTATGACATGAAGACTGATTCTGCGCTGACATAAGGCCAGATTCTCTGTTACGGGACCTCTCTCCTCTGCCTGGGTGCCTGGGCCTAAATGTGTGACAGTGGCCTGTTCCAGTGGTGGGTGACGTTATGCCTGATTCTCTGCTATGACATCAAGACAGATTCTGCGCTGACATAAGGCCAGATTCTCTGTTACGGGACCTCTCTCCTCTGCCTGGGTGCCTGGGGCTAAATGTGTGACAGTGGCCTGTTCCAGTGGTGGGTGACGTGAAGCCTGATTCTCTGCTATGACATGAAGACAGATTCTGCGCTGACATAAGGCCAGATTCTCTGTTACGGGACCTCTCTCCTCTGCCTGGGTGCCTGGGCCTAAATGTGCGACAGTGGCCTGTTCCAGTGGTGGGTGACGTGAAGCCTGATTCTCTGCTATGACATGAAGACTGATTCTGCGCTGACATAAGGCCAGATTCTCTGTTACGGGACCTCTCTCCTCTGCCTGGGTGCCTGGGCCTAAATGTGTGACAGTGGCCTGTTCCAGTGGTGGGTGACGTGAAGCCTGATTCTCTGCTATGACATGAAGACAGATTCTGCGCTGACATAAGGCCAGATTCTCTGTTACGTGACCTCTCTCCTCTGCCTGGGTGCCTGGGCCTAAATGTGTGACAGTGGCCTGTTCCAGTGGTGGGTGACGTGAAGCCTGATTCTCTGCTATGACATGAAGACAGATTCTGTGCTGACATAAGGCCAGATTCTCTGTTACGGGACCTCTCTCCTCTGCCTGGGTGCCTGGGCCTAAATGTGTGACAGTGTCCTGTTCCAGTGGTGGGTGACGTGAAGCCAGATTCTCTGCTATGACATGAAGACAGATTCTGCGCTGACATAAGGCCAGATTCTCTGTTATGGGACCTCTCTCCTCTGCCTGGGTGCCTGGGCCTAAATGTGTGACAGTGGCCTGTTCCAGTGGTGGGTGACGTGAAGCCTGATTCTCTGCTATGGGACCTCTGTCCAATTGATATTGGGTCATTTTTATTTTTTTTATTTTTATTTTAATTCATTTTCCTATCCACATTTGTTTGCAGGGGATTTACCTACATGTTGCTGCCTTTTGCAGCCCTCTAGCTCTTTCCTTGGCTGTTTTACAGCCTTTTTAGTGCCCAAAAGTTCGGGTCCCCATTGACTTCAATGGGGTTCGGGTTCGGGACGAAGTTCGGTTTGGGTTCGGATCCCGAACCCGAACATTTCCGTGAAGTTCGGCCGAACTTCTCGAACCCGAACATCCAGGTGTTCGCTCAACTCTACCCACTGAATCTTTGGTTTTAATAAAAAAATATTATTTTTTTTTTGGTTTCCTTGTATTTGGTCTTTGGGTGTGATGGGCTATAAAGATATAGACTTGGCGAGCGGGTCATTGCTTTTAATTTAATATGAGAGTAGCCCCTGTTCATGATGTGTCCATTATGGGATAAGCAACACTTAAATTTTTGTTTGGATAAAACCAATGTCTCCAATCATTCATCATTTGTTCTAATAATAAAAAAAAAATGGGGGTATGATGGGCACGTTATCTTATAGGTGATATAAGATACTGTATACTGGGGGCAGTGTGGACAGCTCACATCACAGCACATGTGCCTACTCACACGGACTACACGTCCACGACGACTGCCACGACCACGTTGTCCGCGACCACCACGCCTGGAAGTTCTTGTTTGAACAGGTGATGGATTTTCACTTTGCCTGTTTGTGTCCTAATAAATAATATAGTTATCACAAAAGACAATTGATTGCTTTAGAGAACCTAAGTATAGAGACTCACATCGTCGTCGTTATGACGTCTACTTCGCAGATTTTCAATGGAATGTGTACCCTCCTGTGTCTGAAAAACAAACACAGTTTTGGATTCATTGAAAATTGCCGTCTGCCTGCCCTGCAGCAACCAAAATGCATCACCCATATACACTCTTTCAAATCTTGTTGCCAATACATTGGCCTATCTATCCTTTTGCGGTGTTGGCAAATCATGTACCTTTTGAGTTTATATCCATTGTACCAATTATGGATGTGTAGAAACCAAAAAATCTAAATATAACATTCCACACTTACTGACTCCATTGGTTCAGGAGAAAAACGCAATTCCTCGCCAGCAGAGGATTCAGTGTCGGAGTGTCCCTGAAATATATAAATATGTATTGTGGTTCAAACATATTTATTATTTGGATCATTAATAATTTATTTTTATTTAAAGATTTTTACCTGCATGTGAAAGGATGAAGTACTTTGACTGCCAACCGAAGGAGAAGGCGAAGACATCTGAAAACGTTATAGAACCATTATAGACAAGAGCTTATTTAGACATATTTCAACATACACATTGGCACAAGATGCAACAAGGGTTAAAACAGGGATTAGTCAAAACACAAAATTGCTCCTCTGGTCCTTAAAATTATATCAACCCCCTATTGCAATTCGACTTTTGCCAACATCAACAGACCAGACTACATTGTGAATGACCCACACAAAATCAGACGTCAGATTAGATCCTCATGACTCTCATCCGGCCCACGGTAGCCTTATAGCATTCTCCAGTAACCTTATAGCATTCTCCAGTAACCTTATAGCATCCCCCAGTAGCCTTATAGCATCCCTCAGTAGCCTTATAGCATTCCCCAGTAGCCTTATAGCATCCCCCGGTAGCCTTATAGCATCCCCCGGTAGCCTTATAGCATCCCCCGGTAGCCTTATAGCATCCCCCGGTAGCCTTATAGCATTCCCCGGTAGCCTTATAGCATCCCCCGGTAGCCTTATAGCATCCCCCGGTAGCCTAGTAGCACCCCCGCAGTAGCCGAATAGCATCCCTCAGTTGCGTAATAGCATCCTCCAATAGCCTTCCACAGTAGCATAATAGCATTACCCAGTAGCCTTATAGCATCCCCCAGTAGCCTTAGCATTCCCCAGTAGCCTTATAGCATCCACAGTTTCAAAATATTTGCCCCCAGTAGCCAAATAACATGTCCCAGTAGCATAATAGCATCTCACAAAAGACTTATAACATCCCCCATGTGCCTAATAGCATCCACAGTTTCAAGATATTAGCCCCCAGTAGCCAAATAGCATGCCCCAGTAGATGATTAAAGTAAATACTTTTCAATTGCATGAATTCATACCCTTTTCTTGAGACTTTCTCCAACTTGAACATCAGCTTTCAGAAATGGTGAGGAGTAGTGCTCACGTGACTGTCACATGACACTCCCTTGTTTTCCTGTCTTCGTTTGTAAGTTCCTGTTTGTTCTGCGCATGTTCAGAAACAAAAAAACGTACTATAGGAACGTTATGTCCGCAAAAGAAAAATTAAACAATCCGTTTCTCATTTACTACAATGAACGTGAATGGACGCTCCGTCAAGAATCCGCTTTTCTGAACGTAGAAAAAAATCCTGCAAGCAGGATTTTGTTTTCCGTCTGAAAAAACGTATTCCGAACGTATTACCAACTAACGGAGTCAAACGTATGCATACATACGTCAATTAGTTTCTATGGGAGGTTGAACGGATACGTTTTTAGATTTTATTTCTACTTCCGGACGGACTACAGGAACGGAGAGCTTGAACACAGATGTGAACATAGCCTAAGGCTGATATTGGTTCCAAGGGGGCCTCTAGACAGACTACATTGACGCAGCCTGGGCTGGGTTGTTTTCCCTGCCTGGGTTGCGTCAATTGTAGGTATATTCGCAAAGGGAAGAAATTTGTGCATCCCAACACAGGTATGACTTATGATATTATGTTTCATTTAACTTGCGACTCAACTTTTGTCATATATGTGTTGTCTTGTTCATGCAATTTACTTTACGTGGGTGAGACATCTACTAAGTTAAAAACCCACCTCAACAATCACCGGTACAGTATCAGGAAAAAAGTCTTGACTTGCCGGTATCCAAACATTTTGCTGAGGCTGGGCACAGGGAGAGTGACTTGAGGTGTTGGATTCTTGATCACATACCCTAACCTAGACGTGGCGGTAATAGATCTAAGTTACTAAAACGCAAGGAGCTACAGTGGATATATAGGTTGGGCAGTTTGGGACCCAATGGATTGAACGTGGAATATAAACTTGGGGATATTTTATGAAGTGTGGTTTGCCTCCTCGGACTCGTGATTTGCATTTCGGTGTCCGGTGAGAATTAGAATATTTCTTGCCTTATCAATAATTTTTCTCTTTTTTCCCTTTTTTTTCTAGATCATTTGCACAATTGTAACCGGAGGGATAGAGAACAAGGATCAAGTTAGACGCAGAGGCACTTCTATATGTAGTGTCTAATATTGTATGCACTGCCCTGCTCGGGGAGTACCACGGGATATATGCTATATTGTCATATTAGCCTTTATGGTGTTGTTTTTTATTGTTTTGTTTTCTTATGAGTTGATGCCCTCTGTGTCACCTGCGCACCGGCTGGAGGAGATCCCTCTTGAGTGGAATTATGTCCGCACAACCCTCAGGATAATACCCCTTGGATAGCTGCGTGGTTTGTGGTGGTCCTTGGGATTTTTTCAGGAGTGGAGGGGTGGGAGCCCTGTGATGGGGACTATCCCTACCTGTCGGCGGCTTAATACTCAGTAATAGAGCTGGTTCTAGGGAGTAGCAGTGTGAATTCGCAGAGAAGGGCGGTTTTCCATTAACCAAGATGGCGCGTGTGTGCCTGGACTACACTGAAGCTGCTTAGTGGTGCGGAGGCTGGGGAACGTGCATGCGTCGGCAATTGCCTATGACGCATGACGTCCGTGGCTGCAGGAGCTTCCCGATTGGCGCTCCTCTGAGCAGGCGCAGTGGGATATGCACAACGCCGGAATGGCACATGGATTGTGCGCCTCACCAGATTGGTATGTCTGCGCTACCTTTTCATTTGCTCCTCCCCCTGTATTTTAGGTCATTATTTATCACCTGACATGGTCAGTTTCTGTATATGATTAATATGTTTTTGTCACAAGATCAATATATTATGTATCATGATTGATATATATGACCATGTCCTTACTTCACATTGTACTTTGTATACATTGTATGCACTTTTTTTTCTGTACTATTTTGATACACACCCACCGGTCGGATTGGGATCACGTGATTTGTATGCTGATTGTTTTACCTATATATATGTCACCATTTGTATGAGTTCTCTGCTTGAAAAAAGCTCTAGTATTGAGCCGAAACGTTGCACCGCACGGGTGATTAAAGGAGTCATTTGTTCTTAATTTATGAGTGCCATTCATTTTCTGGACTATATCTATATATATATATATACAGTCATGTGAAAAAATTAGGACACCCTTTGAAAGCATGTGGTTTTTTGTAACATTTTTAATAAATGGTTATTTCATCTCCGTTTCAACAATACAGAGAGATTAAAGTAATCCAACTAAACAAAGAAAACTGAAGAAAAGTCTTTTCAAGATCTTCTGTAAATGTCATTCTACAAAAATGCCTATTCTAACTGAGGAAAAAGATAGGACACCCTCACATGTATTCCCTCTTAAATTGGCTCAGATCTCACACAGGTATATCACACCAGGTGCACATAATTAGTAGATCGTTACTCTGCATGTTGAATGAGGCTTGCCCTATTTAAACCTCAGACATTTAGTTTGGTGTGCTCCTGACTGTTGAAGTGAGAGTGAGCACCATGGTGAGAGCAAAAGAGCTGTCAGAGGACTTCAGAAAAAAGATTGTAGCAGCCTATGAGTCTGGGAAGGGATTTAAAAAGATCTCAAAAGATTTTGAAATCAGCCATTCCACTGTCCGGAAGATAGTCTACAAGTGGAGGGCTTTCAAAACAACTGCCAACATGCCCAGGACTGGTCGCCCCAGCAAGTTCACCCCAAGAGCAGACCGCAAGATGCTAAAAGAGGTATCCAAAAACCCTAAAGTGTCATCTCGAGAACTACAGCAGGCTCTGGCTACTGTTGATGTAGAAGTACATGCCTCTACAATCAGAAAGAGACTGTACAAGTTTAACTTGCATGGGAGGTGTGCAAGGAGGAAACCTTTGCTTTCCAAGAGAAACATCGAGGCCAGACTGACATTTGCCAGCGATAAAGTTGACAAAGACCAGGACTTCTGGAATAATGTTCTTTGGACAGATGAGTCCAAAATTGAATTATTTGGACACAACAGCAGAGGACATGTTTGGCGTAAACCAAACACAGCATTCCAAGAAAAGAACCTCATACCAACTGTGAAGCATGGAGGTGGAAGTGTCATGGTTTGGGGCTGCTTTGCTGCAGCAGGACCTGGTCAGCTCACCATCATAGAATCCACGATGAATTCTACTGTGTATCAGAAGGTGCTTGAAGAACATGTGAGACCATCAGTTAGAAAATTAAAGCTGAAGCGGAACTGGACCATGCAACATGACAATGACCCAAAACATACTAGTAAATCAACCAAAGATTGGCTGAAAAAGAAGAAATGGAGAGTCCTGGAATGGCCAAGTCAAAGTCCAGATTTGAATCCCATTGAGATGCTGTGGGGTGACTTGAAAAGGGCTGTACGTGCAAGAAACCCCTCAAACATCTCACAGCTGAAAAAGTTCTGCATTGAGGAGTGGGGTAAAATTTCCTCAGACCGATGTCGAAGACTGGTAGATGGCTACAAGAACCGTCTCACTGCAGTTATTTCAGCCAAAGGAGGTAACACTCGCTATTAGGGGCAAGGGTGTCCTATCTTTTTCCTCAGTTAGAATAGGCATTTTTGTAGAATGACATTTACAGAAGATCTTGAAAAGACTTTTCTTCAGTTTTCTTTGTTTAGTCGGATTACTTTAATCTCTCTGTATTGTTGAAACGGAGATGAAATAACCATTTATTAAAAATGTTACAAAAAACCACATGCTTTCAAAGGGTGTCCTAATTTTTTCACATGACTGTATATATATATATATATTTATATATAAATCCAGAAAATGGACAGCACTCCGGCTAGATGAAAGTGAATGTTCCTTTATTCAACCATACGGTGCAACGTTTCGGCTCCAAAAATGAGCCTTTTTCAAGCAGGAAAAGGCTCATTTTTGGAGCCGAAACGTTGCACCGTATGGTTAAATAAAGGAACATTCACTTTCATCTAGCCGGAGCGCCGTCCATTTTCTGGATTCATTGGTTGGGGTAAGAAGTTGATTCCTCTGGAACGTGCACCCATTTTTTCTGATAGTAGTCAGTGCCGCCATTTTTCTTATATATATATATATATATATATATATATATATATATATATACAATTGGAGTTGATTTTTCCAAATTTATTAAAAGGTACATGTCTCAAGAAATTTTCCACAATTTTCCACATCCTGAACCTACCTAAACTTTATTGGGTGCCAACTGCCAAAATTTGTGCCAAATGTTGCCCCATTTTCTGCTTATGGTATTAATAAAACTGTACAAAATATTTATTATTTATTATTAAAAAGGTTTCTAGGAGTAAAATATGAATAAACTATCCTCAGGATAAGTCATCAACATCAGATCAATGAAGAGCAGATACACACAGGGGTGGATTGGTCATAGACCTTACAGGGAAATTTCCCAGTGGGCCGATTCCCACGGGGCCAGCCAAGCCCTCCTCTCTGCCGCTAGCTTGGTACATAATGAGCTCTCAGCAGTAACTAACCTTGTAAGAATCAGAAACTCATGTACCTCACAAATGACTGCACCTGCACTCCGAATTCAACTGCTGTGGCCCACATCTCACCTCCTAAGCCCCCTGCTCCACATCTTAATCAGAGACAACTGGAGGAGAACAGAAAATGGCATCTAATGATGGCCACCACAGAAGGACAGCTTTTGGGGCATGTATATTGTGCTACGTTGTATATATTTTTCTGGGACAGTACTTTGCACTTTGGTATTGATGGCCCTGCCTATTTGTGTTGCCCCTCCTTCTGTCAATTTGAACACCCCTACAACATGGGGCCACTTTTAGGTTTTTTCCATGGCCACTTTAAGTTTCGAGTCAGTCCCTGGATACAAATTACCCCCACCCATTGCTATTTAATGAGGCTCGAACCCTCCGTTGAGTGCTTCAGCCTCTTCTTAGACCAGTAAAGTCACATTCTCTGTAGGGAAAGACTGCATACAGAAAATGCACCTAAAACATATATTGTTTATTTTTTCCTGTAGGTTTGTTTTAATGCAGAGGTACAAAACATTTTTAGTCTAAGAGCCACATAGTCTAATAGGACCACTCCTAAGGGCTGCAAGAAAACTTCTTGAGATATTTATGGCATAGTGAAGCTATATGTCATAATCTCTCCTCTTTGGCACCCGAGAGAGCTACACACACAGAGAATTAGGATAGATCATCTTTATCACATCGATCAATCAGCTGTTTCAGGGAGCTGCCACGCTCATCGCCTCCCAGCAGCTTTCCAAGCACAGTGCCATACATTGTATTGTGGCTGTGCTTGGTATTGCAGCTAAGCCCCACTGACTTGAACAGGGCTAAGCTGCAATTAGGCCATGCGACCAATGTACAGTGATGTCACATGGCCTAGGAAGTGATGGCCTCTTCTAACAGCTGATCAGTGGTAGTGCCAGGAGTTGGACCCTCACCAATCTGTTATTGATGACCCATACAGAGGATACAGTCAGGTCCATAAAAATTGGGACATCAACACAATTCTAACATTTTTGGCTCTATACACCACCACAATGGATATCAAATTAAACAAACAAGATGTGCTTTAACTGTAGACTGTCAGCTTTAATTTGAGGGTATTTACATCCAAATCAGGTGAACGGTGTAGGAATTACAACAGTTTGCATATGTGCCTCCCACTTGCTAAGGGACCAAAAGTAATGGGACAATTGGCTTCTCAGCTGTTCCATAGCCAGGTGTGTGTTATATCCAAAAAACTGTCACTATCAGTGAAGCAAGCCATCATTAGGCTGAAAAAAAAACACAAAAAAACCCCATAAGAGAGATAGCAAAAACATTAGGTGTGGCCAAAACAACTGTTTGGAACATTCTTAAAAAGAAGGAACGCACCGTAAGCTCAGCAACACCAAAAGACCCGGAAGACCACGGAAAACAACTGTGGTGGATGACCGAAGAATTCTTTCCCTGTTGAAGAAAACACCCTTCACAACAGTTGGCCAGATTAAGAACACTCTCCAGGAGGTAGGTGTATGTGTGCCAAAGTCAACAATCAAGAGAAGACTTCACCAGAGTGAATACAGAGGGTTCACCACAAGATGTAAACCATTGGTGAGCCTCAAAAACAGGAAGGCAAGATTAGAGTTTGCCAAATGACATCTAAAAAAGCCTTCACAGTTCTGGAACAACATCCTATGGACAGATGAGAACAAGATCAACTTGTACCAGAGTGATGGGAAGAGAAGAGTATGGAGAAGGAAAGGAACTCCTCATGATCCTAAGCATACCACCGCATCAGTGAAGCATGGTGGTGGTAGTGTCATGGCGTGGGCATGTATAGGCGAAACCTTGGGATCTAGTGATCACCAGTCAGTGTGGTTTAATATAAGAACTGTGAAAGAGTCCCACCACACAAAAACAAAAGTTTTAGATTTTAGAAAAACAGACTTTTCAAAAATGAAATTAGTCATAAATGAGTCCTTATCAGACTGGAATGGATTACATGGAGTCCAGGAGAAATGGGACTACTTAAAAGGTGCATTATTGAAGGCAACAGAAAATTGCATTAGACTTGTCAGTAAAAGCAAAAAAAGGAAGAGACCACTGTGGTACTCAGCAGAAGTGGCCCAAATCATTAAAAATAAAAAGCTAGCATTTTGTAATTATAAAAAAACCCAGAGCAATGAAGATAAGGAAATCTACAAGATTAGGCAGAAAGAGGCCAAGCAAGTTATAAGAACTTCTAAAGCGCAGGCAGAAGAAAAACTAGCTCAGTCTATGAAAAAAGGGGATAAGACATTCTTCAGATATATAAATGAAAAAAGGAAATTAAAACAAGGAATAACTAAATTAAAAACAAAAGACGGAAGGTATGTAGAAGAGAATAAAGGGCTAGCCGACTGCCTTAATGAATACTTCTGTTCAGTTTTTACAAAAGAAAAAGGAGAAGGACCTCCACTAGAAAGGATGACTAATAAATCGTTTGATGCATGTGTCTTTACAGAGGAAGATGTTCTAAGTTTGCTGTCTAAAGTGAAGACAAATAAGTCACAGGGGCCTGATGAGATACACCCAAAATTATTAAAAGAGCTTAGTGGTGAGCTGGCAAAACCGTTAACAGATTTATTTAACAAATCATTAGTACCAGGAGTCGCCCGAAAGATTGGAAATTGGCAAATGTCGTGCCCATTCACAAGAAAGGTAGTAGGGAGGAATCGAGCAACTATAGACCAGTGAGTCTGACATCAATAGTAGGCAAATTAATGGAAACCCTATTAAAGGATAGGATTGTGGAACATCTAAAATCCCATGGATTGCAAGATGAAAAACAACATGGGTTTACTTCAGGAAGATCATGTCAAACAAATCTTATAGATTTTTTTGACTGGGTGACTAAAATAATAGACGGTGGAGGTGCAGTAGACATCGCATATCTAGATTTTAGTAAGGCTTTTGACACTGTCCCACATAGAAGACTTATCAATAAACTGCAGTCATTGAGCATGTTCTCCCATATTGTTGAGTGGATTAGGCAGTGGCTGAGTGACAGACAACAGAGGGTTGTAGTCAATGGAGAACATTCAAAACAAGGTCATGTTACCAGTGGGGTTCCACAGGGATCTGTACTGGGACCAATTTTGTTTAATATCTTCATAAGTGATATTGCAAAAGGCCTCGATGGTAAGGTTTGTCTTTTTGCTGATGACACAAAGATATGTAACAGGGTTGATGTTCCTGGAGGGAAACGCCAAATGGAAAAGGATTTAGGAACACTAGAAGAATGGTCAGAACTCTGGCAACTGAAATTTAATGTGGATAAGTGCAAGATAATGCACCTGGGGCGTAAAAACCCAAAGGCAGAATATGGAATATTTGACACAGTCCTGACCTCAGTATCTGAGGAAAGGGATTTAGGAGTAATTATTTCAGAAGACTTAAAGGTGGGAAGACAATGTAATAGAGCAGCACGAAATGCCAGCAGAATGCTTGGATGTATAGGGAGAGGTATAAGCAGTAGAAAGAGTGAAGTGCTTATGCCGCTGTACAGAACACTGGTGAGACCTCACTTGGAGTATTGTGCGCAGTACTGGAGGCCATATCTCCAGAAGGATATAGATACTCTAGAGAAAGTTCAGAGAAGAGCTACTAAACTAGTACATGGATTGCAGGATAAAACTTACCAGGAAAGGTTAAAGGACCTTAACATGTATAGCTTGGAAGAAAGAAGAGACAGAGGGGATATGATAGAAACTTTTAAATACATAAAGGGAATCAACTCGGTAAAGGAGGAGAGCATATTTAAAAGAAGAAAAACTACCACAAGAGGACACAGTTTTAAATTAGAGGGGCAAAGGTTTAAAAGTAATATAAGGAAGTATTACTTTACTGAGAGAGTAGTGGATGCATGGAATAGCCTTCCTGCAGAAGTGGTAGCTGCAAATTTAGTGAAGGAGTTTAAGCATGCATGGGATAGGCATAAGGCTATCCTTCATATAAGATAGGGCCAGGGACTATTCATAGGATTCAGATATATTGGGCAGACTAGATGGGCCAAATGGTTCTTATCTGCCGACACATTCTATGTTTCTATGTTTCTATGTTTCTATGTATGGCTGCCAATGGAACTGATTCTCTTGTATTTATTGATGATGTGACTGCTGACAAAAGCAGCAAGATGAATTCTGAAGTGTTTCGGGCAATATTATCTGCTCATATTCAGCCAAATGCTTCAGAACTCATTGGACAGCGCTTCAGATGGACAATGACCCAAAGCATACTGCAAAAGCAATCAAAGAGTTTTTAAAGGGAAAGAAGTGGAATGTTATGCAATTGCCAAGTCAATCACCTGACCTGAATCCGATTGAGCATGCATTTCACTTGCTGAAGACAAAACTGAAGGGAAAATGCCCCAAGAACAAGCAGGAACTGAAGACAGTTGCAGTAGAGGCCTGGCAGAGCATCACCACGGATGAAACCTAGCGTCTGGTGATGCCTATGCGTTCCTGACTTCAGGATGTAATTGACTGCAAAGGATTTTCAACCAAGTATTAAAAAGTGAAAGTTTAATTTATGATTATTATTCTGTCCCATTACTTTTGGTCCCTTAACAAGTCAGAGGCACATATGCAAACTGTTGTAATTCCTACATCGTTCACCTGATTTGGATGTAAATACTCTCAAATTAAAGCTGACAGTCTGCAGTTAAAGCACATCTTATTCGTTTCATTTCAAATCCAATGTGGTGGTGTATAGAGCCAAAAATGATAGAATAGTGTTGATGTCCCAATATTTATGGACCTGGCTGCAGGTTATCAATATAAATTAGCAGATAACCCCTTCAACGAGACTGTCCAGAGATGTGACAAATGTATCACAGACGCAGCGGCACATTTGTCTAACGTTAAACCACATATTGGTAGGCTTACTTAGTACCAAAATAATGACACAATATAGATGCAGAGTTGCATCTTTAATATATTTCACCTCGAATATTTCACCCCCAGATCACTATTTTTTGTTTTCTTACTGCCCCCTTTCCCTCCAGTGTCAGCGCTCAAAGCTGCACTGGAATACACAATCCAGACTGCTGTGTTGTTCTAAAATAATGGAGAAGACTCATGTGCAGATGCAAAGCAGTTCTGACAATGTATTTTAGTGCTTTTCTGAGCACTGACAGTGGGGGAACGGGAGGCAGTAGGAAAATAAAAACTAGTGATCTGGACTACTTATCTGCAGTATTACTCAAGTATTACTGTAGATAATGGTCCAGAATTGGGGTGACAGATTCCTTTTAAGTCATGCCCTTTCATGACAAGTCACACCCTTTTCCTTTAATTTACAGCCCCTTGTCTATTGAGGCACAATGGCAGAAGGACAGCTTTTGGTGCAATATATTGTGCTGCTCTCTGGTATATGTTTGTCTTGGGATGGTATTTTGTGCTGTGGTAGTGCTGCCCTGCCATTTGTTGCCCCGCCTTCTGTCAGTTTGAACTCCCCTACAACATGGGGCCACTTTTAGTTTTTTTTTTCAATGGCCACGTTAAATTCCTAATCTGCCCCTGACTGTAACCTAGATATAAATAATTTGTGTCTTTATCTTCTTGTAGAATATTTATGGGGCCACTGGTAAATTTTAAACCTAGACCTTTTCTAGTAATACCCAGACTGGCCTAGTTGAAAATTACCCCCTTCCACCCTAGCTGGTCCTTTAATTGTGATTTATGAGTGAATGTTTTCTAAGTGAAATAATTGTCTTCATTATTTTTCAGTAAAGTATAGAAAGCTTTTTATCATGATGATATAACTACTATTGGATGTCAATGAAATGTCTGTGCCCAACCCAACAAACTACAGTTGACTACATATGTTTGTCTTACACATACCATTTTATAGCAATTCAGGTGTTCAGTAAATGTATGAGTAAGGCTTGGATAATTACTAATTGCAATGGATTATCCTGCACCTGTCTATTTTTAACTTAAAGAGTACA
This sequence comes from Bufo bufo, assembly GCF_905171765.1. Classification (NCBI taxonomy): domain Eukaryota; kingdom Metazoa; phylum Chordata; class Amphibia; order Anura; family Bufonidae; genus Bufo; species Bufo bufo. The sequence continues at coordinate 604,665,851 of NC_053391.1, forward strand.
TTTTTTCCCCTTAAATTAATAGTACAAACGGAATAGGAAACATTGTTTCATTAGAGAAACATATTTTATTAGAGAAAAAATAAATTTCTCCACATATCAGAATTTTCCCTCTTCCCCAAGCTCTTACACTAATCACTATACTGCTAAAACCCTTCTTCAGTGAAAAAATGGATAGCATCTCATTGAGTGAACAGGTTACAGCTGCAGGCCATACATATCACAGATCATGATCCATATTCCTGTATATATAACACATCACAGAAATAATAAAATATATTGTATGTTATTTGTGTATTATAAATTTGTACAGTCCTGATCAAAAGTTTAAGACTACTTGAAAAATTGCAAAAAATCACATTTAGCATGGCTGGATGTTAACAAGGTTACAAGTAGAGCTTCAACATGCAACAAGAAGAAATGGGAGTGAGACAAAACATTTTTTGAGCATTCAATTTAATGAAAACAACGAATAAACTGAAACAGGCTGTTTTTCAGCTGATCAAAATTTTAGGACCACATGCCTTTAAAAGGCCAAATCTGTGCAAAGATGTGGATTAATTGTCATTTTCTGTCAGGTAGTCACACGTTGTGATGGCAAAGGCAAAAAAAACTCTCCCTTTTTGAAGGTGGTCGGGTTGTTGAACTGCATAAGCAGGGTCTCTCACAGTGCGCCATCGCTGCTGAGGTGGGACGCAGTAAGACAGTCATTTGGAATTTCTTAAATTCTTAAATGATCCTGAGGGTTATGGAACAAAAAAGTCAAGTGAAAGACCCAAAAAAATTTCATCAGCACTGAGCCGGAGGATCCAATTGGCTGTCCGTCAAGACACTGGACGATCCTCGACCCAAATTAAGGCCCTTACTGGTGCTGACTGCAGCCCCATAACCATCAGATGGCATCTGTGACTGAAGGGCTTCAAAAACAAAAAACGTCTTAAAAGACCTCGTCTCCTTGAACGCCACAGAACTGCTCATTTGAACTTTGCAAGAGAGCACCAAACATGGGACATTCAATGGTGGAAGAAAGTTTTATTCTCTGATGAGAAAAAATGTAACCTTGATGGTCCTGATGGTTTCCAACGTTACTGGCATGACAATCAGATCCCACCTGAGATGTTTTCTACGCGCCACAGTGGAGGGGGTGCCATAATGGTCTGGGGTGCTTTTTCCTTCAGTGGAACAATGGAGCTTCAGGAAGTGTAGGGGCGTCAAACAGCCGCTGGCTATGTCCAGATGTTGCAGAGAGCATGCCTCATGACTGAGGGCCCTCGTCTGTGTGGTAACGACTGGGTTTTTCAACAGGACAAGGCTACAGTACACAATGCCCGCAGGACAAGGGACTTCTTCCAGGAGAAAAACATCACTCTTTTGGCCCATCCTGCGTGTTCCCCTGATCTAAATCCAATTGAGAACCTTTGGGGATGGATGGCAAGGGAAGTTTACAAAAATGGACAACAGTTCCAGACAGTAGATGGCCTTCGTGCGGCCGTCTTCACCACTTGGAGAAATGTTCCCACTCACCTCATGGAAACACTTGCATCAAGCATGCCAAAACTAATTTTTGAAGTGATAAGCAATAACGGCGGAGCTACTCATTACTGAGTTCATGTTTGGAAGTTGGATTTCTGTTTTGGGGGGGTTTAGTTTATTTTTGGAGGTGTGGTCCTAAACTTTTGATCAGCTGAAAAACAGCCTGTTTCAGTTTATTCGTTGTTTTCATAAAATTGAATGCTCAAAAAATGTTTTGTCTCACTCCCATTTCTTCTTGTTGCATGTTGAAGCTCTACTTGGAACCTTGTTAAGATCCAGCCATGCTAAATATTATTTTTTGCCATTTTTCAAGTGGTCTTAAACTTTTGATCAGGACTGTATATGTGTTTTGTCACTGCATGGCACCTTTGCCTCAGCTATAGAAAGCATTTCCTACTTACTGTACAGATGTGGGTGGGTGATAAAATTATCAACATTAATAGAAGGGGTCTGGTTGAGAAGTTGTTTTGGTGTACAATGATTCATCCCTTGATTACTTTGGATATCAATAAAATATTGGATTTTTATTATTTCTACATATACAGTCCATATACACCTATGAAGATTAGGAGAAGATTAGGAAGCTAATGTAGAAACTAAGAGTATAAGTCACCTGAAACCACACTTTAAAGAGAACCTTTCACTACTAAATGCAATGCAATCTGCAGGCAGCATGTTATAGAGCAAGAGGAGCTGAGCAGATTGATATCTAGATGTAGGCCTCTTGCACACGACCGTATGTATTTTGCAGTCCACAAAAAACAGATAGGCAAAAAATACGGATGACATCCATGTGCATTCTGTATTTTGCAGAACGGAACACCTGGCCCTTCATAGAACTGTACTATTCTTGTCCGTAATGCGGACAATAATAGGACATGTTCTATTTTTTAGCGGAATGGAAATACGGAAACGGAATGCACACGGAGTACCATGCATTTTTTTTTGCGGACCCATTGAAATGAATGGTTCCGTATACGGTCCGCAAAAAAAAAAAACTGAATGAAAATATGTTTGTGTGCAAGAGGCCTAATGGGAAAAGATTCAGTAGAACATGAATTTATATTTAAAGGGATTTTCTGGGATTTTGATACTGATGACCTATCCCTAAGGATAGGTTATCAGTATCTGATTGGTGGGGGTCAGACCCCCGTCAATCAGCTGTCAAAATCAAAAGGTCATCATCATAATCCCGTTAAACCTCTTTAAACCTCTGTTATTTCAATAACTAAGTTGCTCCAATATATTGAAGGCTAGACAACACTCCTCTGGATTTTTGGGTAAAATATATGCAAATCATGTCTAACATCTGCCTGCTTCACATAGGTTTAAGAAAGCTAATTTAAATACATTTCCCAGAACCCAAGAGGGGTATCCCCTGGTCTATAATGCTGAGCGCATATACTCAGAGTACCAGGCACATTGCCTGGCCTACAATACTGCATACATGGCGTACCATGGGCTCTCCATAATGAGAAAGAGTAACTCTTAGACAACACATATTTTTGTACTAGGTTCTCACTAACTTCAAACTAAATTAATCTTGTCTGGTTCACTCATCTCTATATTTTTTTTATCTCACTTTTAGGGTCCACAAATTGCAGATCCGCAAAACACGGACACCGGCCATGTGCGTTCCGCATTTTGCGGACCGCACATGGCTGGCACTATAATAGAAATGCCTTTTCTTGTCCATAGCTGCGGACAAAAATAGGACATGTTCTATTTTTTTGTGGGCTGCGGAACGGAAGTGCGGATGCGGACAGCACTCTGTGTGCTGTCCGCATCTTTTGCGGCCCCATTGAAAATTAATGGGTGTGCACCCGTTCCGCAAAATTGTGGAACGGATGCGGACCCATTTTGCAGACGTGCGAATGAACCCTTAAAAAGTATAGATTTGAGCTCGATCAAACAAAACTGAGATTTTCTGCTGTAAATCAGAGACAAATCCTTACATTTCTTTTGTTCGTTTTTGTGGATTTTCCATGGATTTGCTACAGATTTCACCCTATGCTTTGCATGAAGGGAATGCATAGTGAAAATCACATGGCCTTTTTGCAACACAATGGACAAGCAAAAACAGCAGCATAAATCAATTTCTGTATGTTTTTCCCTGTATATTTGGATAGGATTGTACCATGAACTGTTGTGGATTTCCAGTGCAGAATATATACCTAAATTATTCTCAATTCTGCCACACCTGAACATTCTTGATTTACGTTAAATTTACATTTTGAGAGGAATCAAAAGAACACCAGTGGGTGCCATAACCAGTAAGTAAAAACAATATCTAGACATAGGATTTTTTCAAAATATTATTGCAATTGAAAAATGTTATATTTTGCTAAATCTGACATTAAAATGTAATGTTTAATAGTGGGATAGTTATTCAACTATTGATACAAGGATTCCTGGAGTGAGAAAAGGAACTTATAGTATAAGCCTGTAAAGAAAATCTGGTATTTTGACCTAATTTTTATTAATACTCCTTCACTACCACTAAAGCAAAATTTTACTTGACAATATTATCAGTGTCAGCATTGTCCTGTATTTCCTCATAGAATGTAAGCTCTTGAATTTTCTCTCTGCTCCGTCAGCCAGCAATTCTAATGGCCTCCTTATCTCTGCTCTCATTATAAACATTATAAACACTCATTATAGCTCATTTCTTGTCTTACTGATTAGAATGTGGCTTAAGTAAATGCTTATGACCTTTTAGTAAATTAGAGATACCGGTTGTGAAAGTGAAAGTAAAAAGTACAATTCAGATAGCTAGACAAATAGTTAACCCTTTTTGACAGAACGGCTCAATCTTTTTAATAAAGACCAATTGAAAAAAATATTTTTAACCCCAAAATGAGTAAAATGCAATCATTAAAAAAAATATCGTCCAAAGGTGTACACAGCTTTTAAGGTCAGATATACAGGGCTCTTAGAATCATATCCTCTGGTGGGGTCAAGGGACTTCAGTCTAAGGTTGTGTATTGTACATGTGCCCTCTGTTTGCAAAGTACTGCGGATATGGTAGTGCTATATACAGATATGTCCAACCTGAGCTCTGATTTAGTTAAGAACTCACATTTACCAATTCAGTACAATATTGTGCATGGGGGAACTAACTCTCCTTAGGGAGAGAGCGCCTTAATCAGTGTGAGGAGACTTATAGGCCATACATGCTCCTCTGGAATTCTGGGAGTGAAGTAATGCAAATGAGCTCTTAATAAGCTTTGCCTCTAATGCCGCCAGATGTAAGGCAGCTATCCTATAAGTCAATATTCAGCTCTTAAAATAAGCCTTGAGACATGACTTGGATATTAAATAAGCCAGCACCTCATCTGCAGACAGCTGTTTCGGGGGGATTGCCCCTTATCAGTGCAGAGCTTAACTGGGTAGGAGGCCTGTGTCCGAGCAGAGCATAGCTGCCTTACATCTGGTGGCATTAGAGGCAAAGCTTGTTAAGAGCTCATTTGCATTTCTTCCCTCCCAGAATTCCAGAAGAGCATGTATGGCCTATAAGTCTCCTCACACTGATTAAGGTGCTCTCTCCCTAAGGAGAGTTAGTTCCCCCCTTGCTCGGACACAGGCCTCCTACCCAGTTAAGCCAGTACTCTCTGCTCTGATGAGGGGCAATCACCCTGAAACAGCTGTCTGCAGATGAGGTGCTGGCTTATTTAATATCCAAGTCATGTCTCAAGGCTTATTTTAAGAGCTGAATATTGACTTATAGGATAGCTGCCTTACATCTGGTGGCATTAGAGGCAAAGCTTATTAAGAGCTTATTTGCATTTCTTCCCTCCCAGAATTCCAGAGGAGCACGTATGGCCTATAAGTCTCCTCACACTGATTAAGGTGCTCTCTCCCTAAGGAGAGTTAGTCCCCCCTTGCTCGGACACAGGCCTCCTACCCAGTTAAGCAGTACTCTCTGCTCTGATGAGGGCCAATCACCCTGAAACAGCTGTCTGCAGATGAGGTGCTGGCTTATTTAATATCCAAGTCATGTCTCAAGGCTTATTTTAAGAGCTGAATATTGACTTATAGGATAGCTGCCTTATATCTGGTGGCATTAGAGGCAAAGCTTATTAAGAGCTTATTAGCATTTCTTCCCTCCCAGTACAATATTGCAAAATGGTAGCAAAATCGTTGAGAGGCTGCAATTCACAACACAACCACATGAGGGCCTAACATATAGACATCTTGTGATAGAATATTGTGAAACTATGCTGTTTGAAAAGCAATCTTGTGACACATATATCAGAACATGTCCAGCCAAGAGGAAAGGTAGGGAAGGCCTCATCTGTAAATAAATATTATCATTACAGTGATATTGTCATGAGCATCCACAAGCATGCATCCCCCCCCCAAAATAAACAAATAAATGAATAAAAACACAAAGATTTCCACCATCCCTATTCTCAATTGTTTGGATTAGTTATAAATGAAAAATTCCTTTCTTCATTCTCCAAAATACAAATATGTCTGAATTCAAATCATATTACTGAAAAGCCTGAAATATAAAACTTAGCTGTTAATAAATCAGAGTTAAAATGTACAATCCATAAGTGATAAGGCAAGCAGTAATACCCACAGTTAGGGCAAATAAAACCATCTAGATAGGGTGTAAGTATTATATACCAGGCTTTTCAGTGATATATACCGTAAATTTTTCACAGCATGGTACCCCCTTATCATTGTAACAATTATGAGTCAGTGATAGTCAAGCCTCTTTTTTCATCAATAAATTTTTGTTGCACAAGTCCCTGTAAATCACCTACATAATCATTATAAACATGGCTGATTGATAGTATATGAGGGCTAGAGCTGAGAAAACCTGTATATGCACAAATTATAGCTTTATGACATTGACCATTAAAGGCATTCCAAAAAAATTCTAAAATTAGATTTATATAAAGATAGTTAATAACATAGTGCTATGTGGGACACAAAAAGCATGAAAATAATATAGTAAGAAACACATGGCAACATTTACTACACTGTTAATGACACAATCTTATTATTATGTTTTAATTATTATTTTACTGTGTTAAAAAAATAAATTTTTGTTTTATAGATGGGAAATAACCAACTATAACTGTTGTTGGAATATAGAAGGTGTGTGTAGTTTTTTCTATTTCTGTCAATAATTGAACTATGAAATGCCATGCCAGCATATTATGCCAATAAAACTACAATTACAGGGTATTTTTGTGTTCTACAATGTTGCCAAGCCTTTTAACTGTGGACTATATAAAAGGAGATGTCATCTTCACTTCAGAACTGCTTTCCCAAGCTTACACTGCAGTTAGTCTCATCTATCCTTTCCCACTATGCCTCACCAAACCAAATACAGTAGCTCTAGCTGCAGAAATTTTAGCTCTTCTTCTATGCCAAGGAATGTGAATAGGAGTACCATGAGCTCTTCAAGAAGCATTAGTGGCTCAAGGATGCAGCCCCGTTCCAACAGAAGTGCCTATGATCTTGGAGGAACAAGAAAAATTTCTTTTGCAAGCTGTAATACTGGCATGAGTGGATATAAGGGGTCAGGTATGGGTGGGGGTTTTGGGGGTGGTATGGGTTCCGGATATGGCTCAGCTGGAGCTGGATTTGGTAGATCTGGTTTTGGTGGTGCAGGATTTGGAGGCTCAGGATTTAGTGAATCTGGCTTTGGCCTTGGTGGAGGTGCTGGTTTTGGTGGTGGTAGTTTTGGTGGTGTAGGATTTGGGGGCTCAGGCTTTGGGGGATCTGGCTTTGGTCCTGGTAGATGTGGAAGCATTACAAATGTAACTGTCAATGAGAGTCTTCTGATCCCCTTAAATGTGGGCATTGATCCGGAAATTCAGAACGTACGGAAAGAAGAAAAGGAACAGATAAAGACTCTGAATAACAAATTTGCATCTTTTATTGACAAGGTATGTACATGTTACGCATACAAATTACTTAAATGGCAACATAAATGAGAGATTGAACTAAATTGTAGAACTGTTGACTTGTGGCAGCAGAATTTCTTCTTCTAGGCCTACTTCACAGATAGTATAAAGAAAAACTATTACAATTCAATTTTTTACATTCTCTTTAATAGTATAGTAATGTTATTTTTTTATCCTAGAAATATTACACACATTACGTCTACATATATAAATTCTATTTCACAGGTGCAGTTTTTAGAACAGCAAAATAAAATACTGGAAACCAAATGGACTCTACTGCAAGAACAGAAAACTGCAAAAAGCAATATGGAACCATGTTTCGAATCCTACATAAACAACCTAAGTAGAAAGTTACATTTATTGGAAAGTGAGAAGTTGCGTCTTGATGGAGAAAGAAGGAACATGCAAGATCTAACGGAAGACTACAGGAAAAAGTATGATTATATGTCAACATTAACTAAATACTAGCAACCATATACTACCTGTATTTTTTCAAAGACTAGCTATAGTTTTTTTTCCATAGGTATGAAGATGAACTCAACAAGCACAGAGCAGCAGAAAATCAATTTGTAGAACTGAAAAAGGTAACACAAACCGATGATTTCTGTGAGTGAAAAATGCTAATTACCACTTGTTAACAAAATATATCTTATCTCTGCAGGATGTTGATGCAGCATTTATAGGCAACACAGCCCTGCAGGCAAAGGTTAATTCCTTGACTGATGAGATGAACTTCATCAAAACTATTAATGACATGGTAAGTTATGGTTTGGGCTAAAACTAAACTTAATATTTTCTGCATTTAGAAACAAAGACCTTGATCATTTGTGGAAACCCCTCGTTTCACATCATTAGTTTGGTTATTTGGAACATGATAGGGGATTCTACACTATATAACAATCTGTCACAATATTTCATCATCAACTATGAAACCTCACCCAAAAGACAACCTTTTTGACTACTCCTAGACCATGTTGTTTGTGACAATACAATATTGTATGTACTATATATTGGCTTCAACTAAGAAATGTCCATCTCTCTAGATAATTTTTCGCTGCAATCAAATTAATTTCATTATACATTGCAAAACCAACCCTTTATCTAGACCAGATGACTTGTAACAGAATTTCAGGTCCACCAAATACTATATATATTGACCATTTTCTTTGAGAGGACCACTTTCCAATGCAATTGTGAGTGGCCGTCTCAAAACGGATTTAGCTATTTAGTACTAATTATTTTTTTTAATTTGCTTTCATTTTTTCCACTAAATCGAATAGGAAAGAGCTCAACTTGAAACTCAAATCTCTAACACCTCAGTTATTGTATCCATGGATAACAACCGAAACCTAGATATGAATAACATAATTGCTGAGATCAAGGCTCAGTATGACGAGATTGCTAATAACAGCAGAGTTGAGGCTGAATCCTGGTATCAATCAAAAGTAAGTGTAGACTAAAGAGCTGTGTCACCATTTCGATGTAAAGATGTATGCTTTATCACTAGAACAATGCAATGCATATTTGCTGGAATAATTGGAGCCTACTACATGTGCATAGATTCCTTTGAGGTCTTTCTTTTTTCTTTACTTTAGTATGAAGAACTACAGACTACAGCAGGAAAGCATGGAGATAACCTAAGAAACACCAAGAATGAAATTTCAGAACTTAACAGGGTAATTAACAGGATGAAAGGCGAAATTGACAATGGAAAGGATCAGGTAAATGAATATAATAAACATACATTTTTAAACCTATTACAGCCCAATATTAAATTTAGATATATATTCATGTCTTTTTTAGATTTCTAAAATGTGGAAATTTATTCCTGTACAATATACATGTATTTTCAAAATTCTGAGGCTTGAACAAGGGTTTTGATCACAGCATAGTAAAACAGTATAAGTGCTTTGTTATAGGAAATAGTATGCTGAGTTATACTGATGCCAAAACATACACAAAATTCCATTCATGAAAGTATTGCTTTTTCATGTTTTTAGAAAACAAAATTAGAGTCTGCAATTGCTGAAGCAAATGATCGTGGGGAGATGGCTATCAAAGATGCAAAGGAAAAACTGGCCGATCTTGAGGAAGCTCTACAGAAGGCCAAGCAGGACATGGCTCGCCAAATGAAAGAGTGCCAAGAACTGATGAATGTGAAACTGGCTATGGATGTTGAGATTGCCGCCTATATGAAACTGTTAGAAGGGGAAGAGTGCAGGTAACCAGATCAGATATAACATAATTAAGGCAAAACAAGTGGTTTAGTTAGTTAGTTATTAATTGCAATATTATAAATTGAGATAAGCAAAGTTTTTAAAAATTGGATTCGGCAGCTTTGCTGAACTTCGTCAAGAAATTCAATTAGTTAGAAATGATGTGGAACGATGATTGTGCCACCTTCCTTTATATAACCACTCAAACGCTGTGTTTAATTCTGATTGCGGCACCTGAGACTCGCATTCAGGTTCTCAGGGGGTTAATCTGGGATTAAAATATAAAATATATATACATATATATATATATATATATATATATATATATTGAAGAAAAGACCGGCACTCGCTGTAGATGCTTATTCTTCTGCTTTTTTGTCACATATACAGTAAGTAGTGACGCGTTTCGGTGATAGCACCGAAACGCGTCACTACTTAATGTATGTGTGACGATAAAGCAGAAGAATAATCATCTACAGCGAGTGGCGGTCTTTTCTTCAATATTTTATTGGGAACGCCATCCCATAGACACGTGCACCGCGATCTCAGCAGAAGTGCCCACCTGCAAACACTACTACATATATATATATATATATACTCACCTCATATACTTTATCGCGGAGAGGCCGTCCACTGATGCTGTCACCGTGTGCGGCCAGCGTGATCACGTGATGACGTTTTCACCCTCGCCAAAGGTCCTTTAGTGAGGTTTCTTCATTCAAGAAGGGAGCAGAAGCCTCTTCACGCTCAAATGCATGAGGTGAATATAAATTTTTTAATTTTTTAGCCACCATGTTAGGAAAAAATTTGTTACCATGAAGCACTAGGAAATTCAGCTTTGCAGCGAATCTAATTTTTCGCTTAACACTAATTGTAAATATCGGGAAATATTTTCAGAATCACATATTTATATTGTTTCTGTAAAGGGGATTTCTAGTTTCTTAATTTAAAAAAAGGGCCATAAATGCTATAAAATAAAACAAAAAAAAACGGTTAAATCCCCCTCCCATCCAGTGTAGCTTAGTGTTCCTACTCCATCTTTGCTTATTAGTAGGAAGCGGACAACTATTGACCTCAGCAGTTATTCACTATGTTACTGGCATCAATACTCAGCGATGAAAGTCATGATCCCAGTAGTATTAAACGCTAAGTGTACTAATTGGGTGCAGTGGCGTGTGCAAGCTGCTTGTAAAGCAAAGATCAGGAGCAGGGGGTTGTCCATACTGGATCGCAAGGGGATTGAAAAGGTGCATATTTATTCATTGTGAACATTTTATAGCATTTTTGGCTTTTTATATATACATTTAAAAACAACTGAAATCTCTTTATAGTCTTAAACTTTCCTTTCATATTTCAGGAAATTTATGGCTAACAGGGCAAAATTGAAAATCTGAAATATATTTAAAATAAATAATCTTATACATATTTTGATATGTTTTCTTCATTAATAGAAGATGTTAGAACTGGTATTTCATGATGGTTATTATGTATGGCAAGGACACTGAACCAAATTGTTCATTCTGTAGGATTACTGGAGAAGGTGCTGGTCCTGTGAAGATATGTGAGTATTGTTATATCCTGCCATTTTTGTGTCTATGATATGTATTATTACTTATACTGAATGTGTCAAATTTCTGAAATCTTTTTATACAGCTGTTGTTACATCCACTATGGGAAGCTCCTCCAGCAATACAGGTGCCTCATACCATAATGAAGGAATGAGCTCTGGTGGTGTCCGTTTCAGTGAAGGAATGAGTGGCAGCCACTTCAGGGGTGGAAATAATTTTAGCTCTGGCAGTGGAAATGTCAACAGAGGTTATAGCTCTGGGTCTGGATATACTTCTGGAAGCAGCTCAACTATGACCAGTAGAACCACCTCGACAAGTTCCAGAAAAATATAATCTCATATTGTTACTAAATGATTGAATGAATACTACTGTGTATACTGGCTTTATCACATATCTTCCTGCTTTTTTCCTGCCTGCATATTTTACCTTAATCAGTACATTGCATAACTAAACAAGGCTTATTGCAAGCATACTATTTAGGGGTTGATAACAATCATCATTCATTTGGTCTTGTTTTGATCCTGTACTCACAATAAATGTATTGGCTGCGGACACAGTGTGACCTATCTGCTCTGCTTTATGGACTTTAAAGATATTTCCAAAAGTTACATCAAATTTAAATTTTGATGGCTGATAATAAACCTTTAAACATTATCCTTGAATTTAATGATATTTTCGAATTTGTAATGTAGATCTGAAACTTTCCAGTCCCATTAAACTTTTCTTTGAATTCACCAAATGTTTATGATAATAATTTGCAAACTAAAATTTATTGTGATTCCACAGCACAGTATACCATTAAATGGGTTGTCTTATCTCAGACAATAAGGGCATATCACTAGGATATGCCCTCATTGTCTTATAGGTGCGGGTCCCACCACTGGGACTCTCACCTATATTGGGAACGCAAAGTGGTGGCTGGAGGACTCTGGTCTGACGATAACCAAGCACTCTCCCCGTAACACTGAATGGGAGTGCACCGCACATGACTGGCCGCCCCCCCCCCCGCCATTCATTTCTATGGGTCAGACGGAAATAGCCGAGCCAAGCGGTATGCCCCCATTGTCAGAGATGAGAATACTCCTTTAAGTTGTGATGCCTAGGGTTGAGCGAACCCGAACTGTAAAGCCGAACTTCACGGTGTTCGGCACCCGAACCTGAACCCGAACATTTCAGTAAAAGTTCAGGTTCGGTGTTCGGGTGATATTAATATACCATCGGATCGGAGTTTTCACCATGGTAACGCCTCTATGTTAGAATATACCATGAAAACTCAGATCCGACAGTATATTCTAACACAGAGGCGTTCCCATAGTGATAAGGACGCTTCAAGTTAGAATATACTGAGCACTGTGGACATAACGGCCTCCTGCTGCATGGCAGCACCTGATCTCTTACAGGGGGCTGTGATCTGCACAATTACCCCCTCAGGTGCCGCACCTGAGGTGTTAATTGTGTGGATCTCAGCCCCGTGTAAGAGATCGGGTGCTGCCAGGCAGCAGGGGCCAGACCCCCCTCCCTCCCCAGTATTAAAATCATTGGTGGCCAGTGCGGCCCCCCCTCCCTCCCTCCCCAGTATTAAAATCATTGGTGGCCAGTGCAGCCCCCCCACCCCCCTATTAAAATCATTGGTGTCCAGTGCGTCCCCCCACCCCTAATTAAAATCATTAGTAGCAGTGGCCACAGGTTAACAACCCCCCTCCCCCCCATAATTGGTGGCAGCAGAGTGGCATTTCCGATCGGAGTCCCAGTTTAATCGCTGGGGCTCCGATCGGTTACCATGGCAGCCAGGACTCTACGGCAGTCCTGGCTGCCATGGGTACTTAGCACTTTTAGCAGAATTATACTTACGTGCGGCGCATTGCCTTTAGCACAGACCTGTCACTTACCAGTAGGAGGAGCACGCGGCCGGCCACAGACAGCGCACAAGTATAATGCTGCTAAAAGTGCTAAGTAACCATGGCAGCCAGGACTGCAGTAGTGTCCTGGCTGCCATGGTAACCGATCGGAGCACCAGCGATTAAACTGGGACTCCGATCGGAACTGCCGCTACGCTGCCACCAATGATGGGGGGGGGGAGGCCGCACTGGACACCAATGATTTTAATGGGGGGGTGGGGGGGCCACACTGGCCACCAATGATTTTAATACTGGAGAGGGAGGGGGAGGGCCGCACTGGCCACCAATGATTTTATTGCTGGGGAGGGAGGGGGGTCTGGCCCCTGCTGCCTGGCAGCACCCGATCTCTTACAGGGGGCTGAGATCCGCACAATTAACCCCTCAGGTGCGATCGTGAAAACTCTGATCTGAAAAAGCTAATACTATTATTTTCCGTTATAACAATGTTATAACGGAAAATAATAAAGTGAAGTTCGGGTCCCCATTCAATTCATTGGGGTTCGGGTTCGGGTCCAAGTCCGGATCAAGTTCGGGTCCCGAACCCAAACTTTTTTTTATAGTTCGGCCGAACTCCCCGAACATCTAGGTGTTCACTCAACTCTAGTGATGCCTTATCTTGTTCAATGACATGATTTTGTATGTGACATCCTTCATGGCTTTAACCATCACTTTCTAATTTCTGTACAATTTTCTCTCTTTCTGTTCAATAAACTTCATGAATATGCTCTTTGTATTATGTCTTAAGTCATGGTACTATATAATTTGTACCAAGAGAGCTCATTGTATTTCTTTAAATTTGGTTTTGAAAGATATTTTTCAAATATCCGCTTAGGGGCTTCTCATTTAATAAAAGTGGAATCTCATGTTGAGGACAGATATCTATAAACTTGTGTAGACAGGAACTACAATGAATTTCTCTCATTCTAGAGAACTCAGAGCATTACACACATAACTGATGTCCAATAAAACTGTGTACTGCTTTTAGTTTGCTTTGAGTTAACTGATTGCCATCCTTGTTCATCCATCAGAACATGTGGAGATCAGCTACAAAGAGGGCCCAGAATGTCCATACATTACAAACACACCCCATTGATTTTAATAGGAGCTGTGTAATACTTCCTTTCTAACAGCGGTGGCCCTGCAAGAAAGTTTAAGACACACTGCAAGGTTTTCCCACTTACCTATAGGAACATAGGAGAATCATAGCTCAAAAACGCTACATAGACCATCTAGTCTGCTAGTATATTATTTTCTGCTGGTACTTTGTTACAATACACTACTTCAATGAAAATATTTCAGATTACACCCTTCAAAGTACCAGCAGAAAAAAATATACTAGCAGACTAGATGGTCTATGTAGCGTTTTTGAGCTATGATTCTCCTATGTTCCTATACAAGTCCTGTGGGATCCATGCCTGGTTCATTTTAATAAACGTAAGCTTGTCCACATTGGCTGCGGCCTGTGATAATGCTCTCTGCCGTGCTAAACACACGTTCACACTATACACTGGCTGCAGGCTACATTTTGACCATGCTAACCCTGCCTTCTCAGGTGCTGGTGGTGCCCCAGCTGCGTTGGCGACCTCTTCCTCCTCCTCTGCCTTCGCCTCCTGCTTCCACTGTCCTCCCGCTGTCAGGTGGGAATGCTATCATCAGCGTGTGCTTGTAGTCGCGCATCTTCCGATCAGTAACAGATGTTTTCACTAAATTTAGTTCCCTATCAGCAATGCAGAGCAGGGGTTCATTCACGGCAAAAGGGGAATCTTGTCACCCAGCAATAGAACAGAGGATTTTGAGATTTAGGCTCCTGTCACCCAGGCACAGCAGGGGTTCATTCACGGCAAAAGGGGGATCTTGTCACCCAGCAATAGAACAAAGGATTTTGAGAGATTTAGGCACCTGTCACCCAGGCACAGCAGGGGTTTGTGTATGCCAAAAATTGTAAAATGTTACACGACAGTTGAAAATAAGATTTTTTTCAATTTAGGGCACTAAAATTGTCACTTTTTTTGCATTAAAATGGCTCTAAAATAGTCCTTGAAAAAGGCTAGTTGGATGTAAATGGCAGTAAAATGTGCTTAAGAGCATGGCAGCTGCTCTGCAAACAAATGTGGATAGGGAAATAACTTAAAATAAAATAAAATAACTAAAAATTACAAATTATTAACCTGCAACTCAGAGAATGAGGTGGATATGGAGTCGGAGGTTGAGGAGGCAGTGAATGTGGTGTTGTAGGTGGAGGCAGCAATGGAGGAGGAGGAGGTAGCCAACAAGTTTTTTTTATTTTTTTTTATTGGGGTAGGTAGCCCCCAAAATATTGGGACAAATAAAAAAAAAAGAAAACAAAGAATCATTGCACTTGACTTGAGTACAGGAATGTACAGTTGCAAGAAAAAGTATGTGAACCCTTTGGAATGATATGGATTTCTGCACAAATTGGTCATAAAATATGACCTGATCTTCATCTAGGTCACAACAATAGACAATCACAGTCTGCTTAAACTAATAACACACAAAGAATTAAATGTTACCATGTTTTTATTGAACACACCATGTAAACATTCACAGTGCAGGTGGAAAAAGTATGTGAACCCTTGGATTTAATAACTGGTTGAACCTCCTCTGGCAGCAATAACTTCAACCAAACGTTTCCTGTAGTTGCAGATTAGACGTGCACAACGGTCAGGAGTAATTCTTGACCATTCCTCTTTATAGAACTGCTTCAGCTTAGCAATATTCTTGGGATGTCTGGTGTGAATCGCTTTCTTGAGGTCATGCCACAGCATCTCAATCGGGTTGAGGTCAGGCGTATTTTCTTCTGTTTAAGCCATTCTGTTGTTGATTTACTTCTATGCTTTGGGTCGTTGTCCTGTTGCAACACCCATCTTCTGTTGAGCTTCAGCTGGTGGACAGATGGCCTTAAGTTCTCCAACAAAATGTCTTGATAAACTTGGGAATTCATTTTTCCTTTGATGATAGCAATCCGTCCAGGCCCTGACGCAGCAAAGCAGCCCCAAACCATGATGCCCCCACCACCATACTTCACAGTTGGGATGAGGTTTTGATGTTGGTGTGCTGTGCCTCTTTTTCTCCACACATAGTGTTGTGTGTTTCTTCCAAACAACTCAACTTTGGTTTCATCTGTCCACAGAATATTTTGTCAGTACTGCTGTGGAACATCCAGGTGCTCTTGTGCAAACTGTAAACGTGCAGCAATGTTTTTTTTGGACAGAAGTAGCTTCCTCTGTGGTATCCTCCCATAAATTACATTCTTGTTTAGTATTTTACGTATCGTAGATTCGCTAACAGGGATGTTAGCATATGTCAGAGACTTTTGTAAGTCTTTAGCTGACACTTTAGGATTCTTCTTCACCTCATTGCGCAGTCTGCGCTGTGCTCTTGCAGTCATCTTTACAGGACGGCAACTCCTAGGGAGAGTAGCAGCAGTGCTGAACTTTCTCCATTTATAGACAGTTTGTCTTACTGTGGACTGATTAACAGCAAGGCTTTTGGAGATACTTTTTTAACCCTTTCCAGCTTTATGCAAGTCAACAATTCTTAATCGTAGGTCTTCTGAGAGCTCTTTTGTGTGAGGCATCATTCACATCAGGCAATGCTTCTTGTGAAAAGCAAACCCAGAACTGGTGTGTGTTTTTTATAGGGCAGGGCAGCTGTAACCAACACCTCTAATCTCATCTCATTGATTGGACTCCAGTTGGCTGACACCTCACTCCAATTAGTTCTTGGAGATGTCATTAGCCTAGGGGTTCACATACTTTTTCCACCTGCACTGTGAATGTTTACATAGTGTGTTCAATAAAAACATGGTAACATTAAATTCTTTGTGTGTTATTAGTTTAAGCAGACTGTGATTGTCTAATGTTGTGACTTAGATGAAGATCAGATCACATTTTATGACCAATTTGTGCAGAAATCCATATCATTCCGAAGGTTCACATACTTTTTCATGCAACTGTATGTTTGATGGTGGTATAAATGTCTATTCTGCACAAGGTACAGACAAGTCTTGTGGGATCCAAGTCTGGTTCATTTTAATGAACGTGAGCTTGTCCACGTTGGCTGTGGACAGGCGGCTGCGCTTGTCTGTGATGACGCCGCCTGCCGTGCTAAACACACGTTCAGATAATACACTGGCTGCAGGGCAGGCCAGCACCTCCAAGGCGTAAAGGGCAAGCTCAGGCCATGTGCCCAATTTGGAGACCCAGAAGTTGAAGGGGGCAGACCCGTCATTCAGTACGTGTAGGCGTGTGCACACTTACTGCTCCACCATGTTGGTGAAATGCTGCCTCCTGCTAAGACGTTCCATATCAGCTGGTGGTGCTGGTTGTTGTGGCGTGCTGACAAAGCTTTTCCACATTTAGGACATGTTAACCCTGCCTTCTGAGGTGCTGGCGGTGCCCCAGCTGCGTTGGCGACCTCTTCCTCGTCCTCTGCCTTCGCCTTGTGCTTTCATTGTGCCCCCGCTGTCAGGTGGGAATGCCACCAGCAGCGCGTCTACCAGCGTGCGCTTTAAGGATGGTACGTTGTCCTTGTAACAGGGATTTAGCAGCGTGGCCACCCAGTAATCAGCACAAGTTAGACTGTGGGCAACTCTGCGGTCGTTGCGGAGACACTGCAGCATGTAATCGTTCATGTGTGCCAGGCTGCATAGAGGCAACGAAAAGCTGTCCTCTGTGGGAGGTGTATCGTCTGTGTCCTCTGTATCCCCCCATCCACGCACCAGTGATGGCCATGAGCTGGTCTGGGTGCCACCCTGCTGTGAACATGGTTCCTCCTCCTGCATCTTCTCCTCCTCATCCTCCAGAACTGTGCCCTGGCTGGACAATTGTGTACCTTGGGTTTGTGGGTGCAGGAACCCACCCTCGGAGCCACTTGGGAATGACTGTCCGGAAATCCTATGAAATGATCCCTCTTACTCCTCCTCATCCTGTGCCACATCCTCTTCCATCACCACCATGAGCGTTTTTTCAAAGAGGCATAGAAGTGGGATAGTAACGCTGAGAACGGCGTTATCGGCACTGGCCATGTTGGTGGAGTACTCGAAACAGCGCAACAAAGAAACACAGGTCTCGCATGGAGGCCAAGTCATTGGTGGTGAAGTGGTGCTGTTCTGCCGAGCGACTCATCCGTTCGTGCTGCAGCTGAAACTCCACTATCGCCAGCTGCTGCTCGCACAGTCTAGCCAGCATGTGCAAGGTGGAGTTCCACCTTGTGGGCACGTCGCATATGAGGCGGTGAGCGGGAAGGCCGAAGTTACGCTGCAGCGCTGACAGGCGAGCAGCAGCAGGGTGAGAACGCCGAAAGCGCGCACAGACAGCCCGCACTTTATGCAGCAGCTCTGACATGTCGGGGTAATTTTTAAGGAATCTCTGCACCACCAAATTCAGCACATGCGCCAGGCAAGAGATGTGCGTCAACAGGCTAGTCCCAGAGCTGCTACGAGATTTCGCCCATTACCGCACACCACCAGGCCGGGCTTGAGGCTGACTGGCACAAACCACTAATCGGTCTGTTGTTCAAGGCCTGTCCACAGCTCCTGCGCGGTGTGGGGTGTCCCCCCCAAACAGATAAGTTTTAAAACTGCCTGCTGTCGTTTACCCCTGGCTGTGCTGAAGTTGGTGGTGAAGGTGTTACGCTGACCGGATGAGGAGCTGGTAGAGGAAGAGGAAGCAGAGTAGGAGGAGGAGGAAGCAACAGGAGGCAAACTGAAGTGCCCTGCTATCCTCGGTGGTGGAAGGACATTCGCGAAACTGCTATCCGCCTCAGGCCCACTGCATTTACCCAGTGTGCTGTTATGGAGATATAACGGCCCTGACCGTGCTTACTGGTCCACGTATCCGTAGTCAGGTGCACCTTGCCACAGATGGCGTTGTGCAGTGCACACCTGATTTTGTCCCCTACTTGGTAGTGAAGGGAAGGGATGGCTCACCTTGAAAAGTAGTGGCGGCTGGGCACGACGTACTGTGGGACAGCCACCACCATAAGGCCTTTATAACTATCTGTCTCCACCAGATGGAATGACAGCATTTCAAAGGCAATTCATTTAAGGCTAGGGATCGCGAGTGGGTAGGGGGGTACTTCCTCTTCCTCTCTAGCGTTTGGGATATTGAGAGCTGAACGCTTCCGTGGGACATTGTGGAGATGCTTGGTCACCCAGGTGTTAGTGTTGCTGGCAGATCCTCTTTTTGCGGGGTGGAAGGTGAATGAAGAGGCCGCGACTGCAGCAGAAGAGGAAGTAGGAGGAGCCAGAGACCTTTCTTGGTTTTTGAGGTGTCTACTCCACTGCAGCTAGTGCTTTGCACTCAAATGCCTGGTCATGCAAGTTGTGCTCAGGTTGTATAATGTGATGGAAACATGAATCAAGCCAGCAAAGGAGGCAAAAAAAAGGATGTACCTGGACACAATATGGACATTCAGATACATCCGTGTTTTGTGGACAAAAATTGAAATCTTTTTGTAGGTGAGGTCTACTCAGTTTTCCAGATATGGTGTAACCAGAGCTATGTACAGCGAGATCGCAAGCACCTGCTTTCCGCTGGATATACAGGGTGGGCCATTTATATGGATACACCTTAATAAAATGGGAATGGTTGGTGATATTAACTTCCATTTTGTGGCACATTAGTATATGTGAGGGGGCAAACTTTTCAAGATGGGTGGTGACCATGGCAGCCATTTTGAAGTCGGCCATTTTGAATCCAACTTTTGTTTTTTCAATAGGAAGAGGGTCATGTGACACATCAAACGTATTGGGAATTTCACACGAAACACAATGGTGTGCTTGGTTTTAACGTAACTTTATTCTTTCATGAGTTATTCAAGAGTTTCTCTTTGTTTACAGCCATTGACATGTCGCCGAGGTTAACACGTGAGGAGCGGATAGAAATTGTGTTGATGTCTGGTGAACGCAGTAACCAGGTCATTGCAGCAGATTTCAATGCAAGACACCCTACGAGACCACCCATCTCCCATGCTACAGTTAGCAAACTGCTTGCTAAGTTTCGTGAAACTGGTTCAGTGTTGGATTTGCCAAAATGTGGACGCATGAAATCTGTCTCTAATGAAGAAACATCAGTGGCTGTCCTAGCTTCATTCAGCAAGAGCCCACAGCGTAGCACTCGCCGCATGTCACTGGAGAGTGGCATTAGTCAAACATCCCTTCGGCGGATATTAGCTACTCACAAATGGCACCCTTACAAGCTCCAGCTACTGCAGCATCTCAACGAGGATGACCCAGATCGGCCCACTGAATTTGCAGAATGGGCAAAACAAAAATTGGAACAGGACCCTCAGTTTACGCAGAAGATTTTGTTCAGTGATGAGGCGAACTTTTATGTGAATGGTGAAGTTAACAAACAAAACCACCGCTATTGGTCTGACACTAAGCCACATTGGATAGATCCCTCCAAGACTGTTTGAACAAAAAAAGTTATGGTATGGTGTGGTATATGGGGTACAAAGATAGTGGGGCCATTCTTCATCAATGGAAACCTCAAGGCCACTGGATATGCGAAATTGCTACATGATGATGTGTTTCCCTCTTTATGCACTGAAGCTGGCACGTTCCCTGAGTTTTTCCAGCAAGATGGTGCACCACCACATTATGTGTGTCAGGTCTGAGCATTCCTAGATGAACAGTTTCCTGGAAAGTAGATTGGTCATCGTGGGCCAGTTGAATGGCCCCCAAGGTCTCCCGATCTGACCCCCATAGACTTTTATCTTTGGGGTCATCTGAAGGCAATTGTCTATGTTGTAAAGATACGAGATGTGCAGCACCTGAAACTACGGATACTGGAAGCCTGTGCTAGCATTTCTCCTGCGGTGTTGCTATCAGTGTGTGAAGAGTGGGAGAAGAGGGTTGCATTGACAATCCAACACAATGGGCAGCACATTGAACACATTTTATAAGTGGTCAGAAACTTGTAAATAACTCATGAAAGAATAAAGTTACGTTAAAACCAAGCACATCATTGTTTTTCTTGTGAAATTCCCAATGAGGTTGATGTGTCACATGACCCTCTTCCTATTGAAAAAACAAAAGTTGGATTCAAAATGGCCGACTTCAAAATGGCCGCCATGGTCACCACCCATCTTGAAAAGTTTCCCCCCTCACATATACTAATGTGCCACAAACAGGAAGTTAATATCACCAACCATTCCCATTTTATTAAGGTGTATCCATATAAATGGCCCACCCTATACATTAGCTTGCCGACCTCAGCCAACAAGACTTTCAAGAAACACTACACCAGTCAAAAAGCAAGTTCCAATGGGTGCTGTTCCCCTGCCACAATTATAAGAAAGCTAAAATCACTAAAATGATACTAAGGGTTTGGGGTTTGTCTAACCTCTTCCAGAAGGAAGTTGTGACAAATATATTCATGGCCATAGATGTAGCAGCGTTAGCAGGCAGACTGTGCTGCTTAAAGGGGTCTAGAATCGTATGCGAGTGTTAAGAGACCCTGGTAAGCATGTATTATAACTGTCAGGTTCTGAAATCTGAATGATTTTTATAAAAAAATATTATTTATAGGTATGTCAATGAAAACTTTCTCTAACATGTATTATATACGTACATGGTACCCTTCTCCCCCACACAGAAACACTTTTAATTATAAGAACAATATACCACCAAGGAGTTCTCTGACTATATGAAATCACAATGCCTGAGTTATAGACGTGCCAATAAAACATTTCCATTCTTGAGCATTGTACATTTTCTCCTTGACTTCTTTATTTAATAGACCATTATTCCAATGTACATAAAAGTAATTCATGAAGACAATTATTTTGGAATTATTGACATGTATATAACAAGCTAATTAAGAAGAGGATCATGTTAAGCTATACTGTCTAATAAATGTGGCATTAACAGTCTGTGTGTTTTCTTGGACATTTTGCAAAGATATAAAATTAAAACAAATCTTAATAAACAGGATAAGTTAGAATTTATGTGACACTGTATGACAAAGTGAGGGCTATATAGTCTAATAAAGAGCACTTTACAAGATGACCCCTATTTAAGAAAATGACACTCTGAAACATAATGTGCCCAAGATGAGGTGTGCTTGCTGGCTGAGAAACGTCATAAGCATTAAGTGCTTTTCATCTTTACTAATATACTAGGTGTGTTACCACTGGGTTTTGTTTAACTATTCTATTAAATTTCATTAAACTGGGATGATGGGAACGTAAAAATGCCAAGATGGAATCGCTCAAGATGCAATTACAGGGTCTTAGTGCTCTTTAATGTCACCAAGCCCACCGCTCTGGATGTATAAAAGGGACAACTTTCAGCACTAGGCTCAGAGGCACTCATCTGAAGTTGATTCTGCTCCAAGCACCACAGATTTCAAGACTCTTTAAAAATGTCTTACCAATCTGGACATAGCAGCCATGGAATCAAGAGCTTCAGTTCATCCTCAGCCTGCTTACCATCTGTAAGCAAACATAGCTCCATTGGTTCTATCACATCAAAGAAGATATCAATGGGCCACAAAATCCACCCATCGTTCAGCAGCAAAAGTGTCTACAGTGTTGCATCTGGAGGACATAAGATTTCAACTGGATTGAAGAGTGGACATGCTTATAGTTTGTCAGGAATCGGACATGGGTTGAGTGCTTCTGGCCATGGATTTGGTGGATCATTTTGTTCTCCTGGTATCACCTCTGTTACTGTTAATCAAAGTCTCCTGGCTCCTCTC
Organism: Bufo bufo; assembly: GCF_905171765.1. Taxonomy (NCBI): domain Eukaryota; kingdom Metazoa; phylum Chordata; class Amphibia; order Anura; family Bufonidae; genus Bufo; species Bufo bufo. Next base: position 604,688,712 of record NC_053391.1, read on the forward strand.
AATTTGGAGATTGATCCTAATATTCAGAAAGTCAGAATTGATGAAAAAGATCAGATTAAAGGTCTGAACAACAAATTTGCTTCCTTCATAGACAAGGTAAGTAATAGTTCATACATCTAATTAGGACTGTTGTGCAATAAAACCTAATGTACAGCAGTTAATTTCTAATGTCCAACCAATCAATGACTAACGTAATCCAAGAACATACAACATCCATTATGACAATATTACAAGGACATTCCATTTATTGCCTTTCTCTATTAATTATATGAATAACCGAATTTAGGCCTTGAAACATATTTGCAAAGTATGGTTTTATATAAAAACATACGTATTGTAACCAAGAGCTGTTCATAGAATGACAGAATTGGGAATGAAAGAAAGAACTGGTCTAGCGTGCCCAGACCCCAACACATTATTGAAATTGGGCCTACTACCCTATTAATTTACTTCATATCTTAAAGCATAATTCTCTCCTAATGCAAAGTTTAACTTGCATATTGTACCTTAAATGCCAAAGCAAATATTCAGATTTTATATATATGCTCATTTAGAAACAAATTTTAATTAAATTTTCAAGATAAATTAAGAAAAGTTTAGCATGGTTCAGCAGAACCTTACTTATAAGCTAAAAATGAATATAACAGACATCAACTCATATGGACGCATAGTCAAGGTCATTCCACATGGTTTGACACAGAAATGTTCAGAACATTGGGGAGTACGAATCGGAATTATCCTTGTTAATTTAAAGGGGTTGTCTCACTTCAGCAAATAGCATTTATCATGTAGAGAAAGTTAATACATGGCACTTACTAATATAGTGTGATTGTCCATTTTGCCTCCTTTGCTGGCTTGATTCATGTTTCCATCACATTATGCACTGCTTGTTTCCATGGTTACGACCACCCTGCCTTCCATCAGTAGTGGCCATGCTTGCACACTATAGGAAAAAGTGCAGTCTTATGTGCATTCCCATGATTCTGGCCACCAGAGAGGCCAGCACTTTTTCCTATAGTGTGTAAGCACGACCACTGCTGTTGGATTGGAAACGAGCAGCATATAGTGTGATGAAAAAATGAATCCAGCCAGAAAAGGAGGCAACATGGACAATCACAATACATTAGTAAGTGCCTTGTATTCACTTTCTCTACATGAGAAATGCCACTTGCTGAAGTGATACAACCCCTTAAAGTATAAACTGGACCAAACATATGATATACAAAATGATAAATAAAAATTGAGACTGTTTTAATAAAACATTATTAACATAAAAAATTTCACATTTTGACAATGTTTGGCTTACATATACCCCCACCGAGTGTATAGCAGGATCTCAGTGTAACTAACTGGCACAATTTCAGTCATTTCCATTAGGGACAGTATCATGCTGTCTATATGTAAGAAACTCTTCTAATTGCACGGCAAACTCTCTTTATTTTCCAATTTATATGTAAGATAGAGCAGTATGGAAAGAATTTTTATATTTCATCTTTGGGGATAAGAGAAGGAATCCAACGACAAGCATGTTCATAGATTATTTATATACTTGAAGGCAAATCTTACCTTACATAAAGATTTCCTGAACATGGAAACCAATCTGAAGGTTTTTCCGAACATCCAAAAACGTAGCGATCAGCTAAAGGAACAGGCCATGACATTAGATGATTTGCCAGGCATAGTACCATACCTACAGCTGTTGTTGTACTTGGTAATGTAGATGAATTTCTTTCACTTGAAAGGGACTGAGCTGCAGTGAGAGCTATGATCTAATTTTAAAAAATTTGATGATAGCATGTTTAAAAGCAACTGTAGCGTAGGCCTGATTCACCCGGCTGCAACACATAAATGATTTTGAATACGGTGGTGAAGTTTGTATGTCCAAGTACTGTAGAACATGAGCCTGGTGGCAATGGAGACCATGGAGACACAAACCAAAGTAATGCATGCCCTGAGTTTCTTCACACAGTCCCTTAGCATAGAAAAACGGTGGTGTGAATAGCATCAATGACTTCTATGGATCCTGGTGCATATGGCTAGTCATTTGTTAGATGGAGCACCAGGCACAACCAAAACTGTATATGCAAAGCTGTGCCAGGGTAAGCAACAATGGGGTGCCCTTTAACAGAGCTGATTGGTTAAGGTCCAAGAAGTTGGAGTCCAGCAGATCAAATAGACAATCCCAAAAATAACTATCAAGAAAACCCTTTTATAATGATTTCTTTAAATAATGCAACACTCTTTGTGCATGATGTTTGTGATATGAATGTATAGCCCCCAATCTTCTGACTTCCATTTCTATTCTATTGTTTATTGCAGGTGAGATTTTTGGAGCAACAAAATAAGATGCTAGAAACCAAATGGTCTCTTCTGCAAGACAAAAAACCCGCAAAAAGCCACATTGAACCTCTCTTTGAGGCATACATCAACAATCTCCGCAAACAGCTCGAGAGTCTTGGAGGTGAAAGAGCTCGTTTGGAGGCAGAAAGAAGGAATATGGAAGATGCAGTAGAGGAATTCAAGAAAAAGTAAGTTATTTAGGTCTTTTAGGATTAAATCATAAATAGAAAGATGACAAATTGATGACCAAGATGGCCATGGGCTGCTTATAGCAAATGCCCTGCAAATAACCATTTCATGTGCAATCCGACAGGTATGAAGAAGAGATCAACAGACGCACTGCGGCAGAGAATGAATTTGTTGGACTTAAGAGAGTTCGTATTAACCATTGTATAATAATTAAACTAATGTACTGAGCATTACATATATTACCAAATAATTGCATTACCTTGCAGGACGTTGATGCGGCTTTCATCAACAAATCTGAACTACAAGCAAAGGTGGACTCACTAACTGATGAGATTAACTTCCTGCGTGCCCTCTTCGATGCAGTAAGTACATTTGTCTGCAGGAATTCATCAACCAGCAATTTATCGGTTAATTACTAGCCATTAAAATGAGTGATGGACAGTCCCATAAATGAAAATGTTTTGTAGGTGGGTGGAATGGTGGCACGGTGGATAACATTCCTATCTTAAGCCAATAGGAAATATGGTTGAAAATATAACTAGTTCTAAATGTATAGATTATATGTCCTCTCCGTAACGGCAGAGCTTTTGGTGAAGAATTTCTTATATGTTAAAATATGGTATGATATTATGTCTTCTAACACAGTAGATTCAGCATTAGGGCTCAAGTACGGATCCATAATAAGATACCCATAAACTACAATGGTCTCATACTGTACCCAAAGCTATAACTCGTTCAGGTGCTTTTTAGAATATTGGTATCTTCTTATGTTGCAGAGTAGCATTTAGGGCATCTTTACAGGAGATATGACATGACTGATATAAAAAATCTGACATAATATAGTATATCACAATGTCTTTCTAACAAAGCTAGAACCAGCGCTATACCACAAATGGATCCAGAGATCTTCCCATTCATTGCTCCAATTGTTCTGCTACATTTATTCCAGGCTGGCTGCTAAGGGGGCATGTCCTTTCTGGTGCAGCTTTTTCTCTGTAACTGCCACAGCTTCTAACAGAAGATATGGGTGCTTACAGTTAAGATTTAAACTGAGCATGTGCAACCATCTCAGTGATGTGAACAAAAAATAAGTAAACGAACAAACAGCAGGTGGCGCTATAGAAAAACATTTTATTGAATAGCTCAGTGGCTATAATAAATTTTTAATTACATGCAATTGCAAAAGTTTTCAGATTGAGCTGCTGGTTTGAAAAACGTAGATTGTTTTCTGTGGCACAGCCCTTTTAAGGGGTTGTCCCATTATATTATCTATGGGACTATTTCTGGCAGCCCCATAGAGTTGACTGGAGGAGAAGCACGCACGCCTGATCACCAGGCTGCAACATTTAAACCCCCCGCCAAACTGACACCTATCCCATATCCTGTGGATTGGACAACCCCTTTAGCGGTAGCACTGCTACCGGTGCTCCCCAACAGCTATGTCTCCGACTTCATCTCTGTGCGTCAAGAATTTTATACAGATTCATATGTACACAATGAGATGATCTCCACTAGGAGCATTGCTTCTAGAGGAGACAATGATGCCTCACGGAAGCACCATATGGTGACGCACAAAATGTCTATGTATCCATAATACAGACCAATAGGGACTCAGGGTTCCACCCTATAAAGTCTGTTCATGCATATTTTCCAGTTGCATATAAGTGCTTTGTTCAAAGTCAAGTGTGGCCTTCATGGGGAAGAACATAATTTGACCCCTAAGCACACTCTGGTGTAATGAATTGGCATTCTATAGAAGACCATTGATAGATATCTAATCAATGCCAGTGTCAGCAAAAACACATTTAGTCGTTTACATGGTTTACATTGTTTTATTTTCTTCTGCTTAGGAGATTGCTCAGCTCCAGGCTCAGATCTCAGATATCTCTGTTATTGTGTCTATGGACAACAGCAGAGATTTAGACATGGACAGTATCATTGCTGAAGTTAAGGCTCAATATGAAGAGGTTGCAAACAAGAGCAGAGCTGAGGCTGAGGCCATGTACCAGTCACGGGTGAGTTAAACTCATAGACTTAATTAGTCATTTGTGATTTATTGGCAGAACCCTAAAACATCCTTCAGGTACTTCTTTTAGTAACCACAATTTAATCTACTCATGTCTACTCCTCCAAAATATACTTGCCATAAAAAGTAATTGTACAGAGTCTCTGGGATTATCTTACTTTATATCTACCACTGAGTCTGCGGTGTCTTTGAAATCCTGGGGCCTGAGGATAAAGTTAGAATTTTGAAACATTTTACTTCTCATGCTGTATGTAGCTCCTGAAAAAGCAAGACTAGTCAAGCTTTTCCTGATGGCACTATTACGGGCATGGTACTGCAATTGATCAAGTGATAGAAACTTTAACCTAAAGTCTACGTGTTTTCTTTTTTCAACCTGCATTCTCCTGTTTAGTATGAGGAGCTGCGCTCAACAGCCGGAAGACATTGTGATGACTTGAGAAACACTAAGCATGAAATTACTGAACTGACTCGTCTGATCCACAGACTGAAGGGTGAAATAGAAAGTGTGAAAGCACAGGTAAGTTTTAGAGTAGTGGGCTTGTTTTAGTCAAGAGTACAATTATCTGTTATGATGGAAGTAGACGGGACTCAAAACATGATGCAAATGACTTATGTTCCTTTTTATACAGATATGGGGCCATAAGGAGAACCATTTGACAATATAACAAGTCAGCCAGCAATTGAGTCTTTACACAAGCCAATGCAGGCTGCATGGGGGACAAACCATCAATAATACAATCACATGTCCACCCTACAGTTTGCCTTTTGTTGGCAGAGCATCTCCTGTATACACAAAAAGATGTGCTGCTGACAAATGATTACTAGGTGGTAGTGGCTCTGGCTGTCACAGTCAATCACTGCGGCTATCCTCACACCTTTGCTCCCTGGGGGCATGCAGTGAAAGGAAGGGGCACCCTTTTTTCCCTCTGGGCACAACCTGATTCTGGAGTTCCTTCCTGATGGTAACAGGGGTGCCCTTGATGTTAGGTGTTTGGATGGGAGCAAGGCAGAGATTGTAGAGTGCAATGGACAGACGGGGTACCACAATAAGCCAACAAATGATCAGTGTCGGCGGTTTGGTGATGAGTCAAGACAGACCAATGATAGGCTCAACAAACGTTCCTAAGGAAAAAATATATAATTCGACCAGTGAAATGCTCACAGGACCCCTAATTCAATAGAATACAGTATATATTTTTCCATTCTGTAGTGAATATGGTCATTTAAAAAAAATTAGATGATAGCATGTTTAAAAGCAACTGTAGCGTAGGCCTGATTCACCCGGCTGCAACACATAAATGATTTTTAATACGGTGGTGAAGTTTGTATGTCCAAGTACTGTAGAACATGAGCCTGGTGGCAATGGAGACCACGGAGACACAAACCAAAGTAATGCATGCCCTGAGTTTTTTCACACAGTCCTTTAGCATAGAAAAACGGTGGTGTGAATAGCATCAATGACTTCTATGGATCCTGGTGCATATGGCTAGTCATTTTTTAGATGGGTCTCTCTAACAGCAATCTACTGACCATAAAGTCTTCATTTGGCTAGTGCTCCTTAAATAGGATATATGTTTCCAAACTTTATTGACAAGCCATCAAAATACACCATCACAATTTCAGCATTGCAAACTCTTGCATGCCTCTGAGATGATTGTTCCCAAACAGCAATATCACCTACAATTTCATGGTATCATAAAGTGATCCGTACAGATGACAAAATATTGGGCCCCAAAACAACAAAGTATCAAAGATACTACAGAATACAACCCATTTTCAACTAACTTTTGAGCCTAGTACTTGCCACTATGCTCTACTTCTTATGGGTTTATTAACAAATAGCTTATTATACCTTGTTGATGATGTGTCCTGTGTGTATAATGATATCAATAAATATATAATTGAAGCTGGACATGTACATGTTCTGCATAGATAGAGGGTGGCCCCTCAAAAACATTTTCTCTGATGGACCTAAGGAACCTCAATTTGTCTGGTAAAAAAAAAGACTTCCAGAAGAACATCAACACTTGTCTAATCATTATAATTCTTACCTGTCTTCCTCACATTAACCTATTAATCACTTGTTACTCCCCTTTGTTTCTGACAAATAACATGTTTCCAACATTTAGCATGACGCTAAGAAATCTTTTCCCAGCATCAGTCATTTAAAAACCTAATAAAAACAGCTGATCTAGTTTTCGTAGCATGATAAAGCTGCGTATGTGTATATTGTAAGCCAATCTGTAGTCAGCATATAAGATACTTAACTAATTTAGGATAATGCACAAAGTATTAGGGAAGAGGTAAAACTGGGTGAGATCCTAGGCGAGGCATGGGAGAGCTTGTTAAAGAGGATATTCTGACATTAGTCACAATGTTGCACTGATTTACCTTGTCATGCACAGGTCTGTGATTCATAGGACACTGACACTACAAAACTATTGCGTACAATACTGACAATAGTCTCACAGGCAGTAACCATGACTAAAAACATTTTCAGTGTCAGTGGGATTATTCATGAACTCTGTAAAGGTGCAGCACATTGATAAAAAAAATCTAGAGTTTCTAACAAGTAAAAAATATAATGGTAAAAGTAAAAAAGTGTTAAGAATAGAGTGAAACATAGAACAACGATTTTGTAATCCTGTACCTTTATGTATTCTTGATATTGTCTAATGGACAAACCATTAGCCATATCTGGTTACTTTCATATGCTGTATAAGATTGCATTAATCACATGCCCCATTCTGTTGAATTTTATAACAACAATATCGCAATATCTTATCACATATTTGCCTTATTCCATACATGAAGCTTCAGGAGGCAGGTGGGGTTAACATTAAAGGAGTTCTTCACTTTGTTAGTTGTGTCCCCCTATAGAATTGATGACTAAATGTCCTACTGCGGGGGTCCCCATCAATTAGGTGTAGTATGCCGGAGATATAGCAGTATGTGTCCAGTTTTAGCTGCAGCGCCACCATAGGGGATATGAAGTATTACACGTTGCTCAAAAAAATCTATTGTTTGTCCATGCAATCCATTTTCTGATAAGATATTGCTTAGACCTTGTTGTAAAAGGAATCAACATTTGGCACACTGTAGCACAATCTTCAATATTTTTGGAACAATTTCGCGTATCTAGTTTTAGAATTATTCACTACACCAAGCTGACCAAGTGGGCACAGTGTATCAAGGAAAGAGGGGTGGCTTAAGTGGAAAGGGGCATGGACTAAGAGGTGACATTTGGTGCCAAAATTGTGCTGACATTCTGCCATAAAATTATGTTTCAAAGTAAGTCAACCAATAGGTGGTATAAAGTTAGACAAGTACCTAGTCATGCACCTACTCTGTCATCCAACATGAGCCACTGTAATAAATCTAGTGCATCTTCAGACTGCTTTTGATTTAGACAGGATTAGTAAAATCTGCTCCAATTTTTTCTTCTACCTAGCGTGCTAAGCTGGAAGCTGCCATCACAGAGGCTGAGGAACGTGGTGAGGCTGCTGTCAAAGATGCCAAAGCTAAACTATCTGAACTGGAGGCTGCTCTACAGAAGGCCAAGCAGGACATGGCTCGTCAACTCAGAGAATACCAGGAGCTGATGAATGTCAAACTGGCTCTGGATATTGAGATTGCCACCTACAGGAAACTTTTGGAAGGGGAGGAATGCAGACTTATTGGTGAAGGCCATGGGGCTGTTAGCATCTGTAAGTATAGAAAGAAGTCCTACATTTCTAACAAAATTCTGTACCAGGTCTTAAGTTCAATGTATATCAAGTGTGTGGTCTTACATAATGTATATTATTGATAAGACTAGTCTTCTCGCAAACCTATCCTGTACTTATGAAACATAACAAATGTGAAGATCTTTTTTTCTACAAATATTTATAAAATATTTCCATAAAAGTCAAGTCTATAAAATGTTTAGGAGACAGTGTAGCAAAAAAAATGAAGGAGCAGGGGCACTTGTCAGGTTGAGAATTGATGCACGTTGCACAGATGGTGAAGGTCCTATGGTCATATTTTCAATATAGTTATACACATGGCTGGATTGCAGCCATTTCACTCCAGTTGCATTATACAGTAAGAGATTTATAACCTAGTAAATATTTTTTATTAATATTTGTTTTATACATTTCAGCTGTGGTTAGCAGCTCCACTGGACATAGCACAAGTGGCCAACATCACCATGTGGGAAGCTTCAGCTCCAGCAGTTTATCCAAGGGGAAGTATGGACATCACTGTTAAGCCTCAGCTATTTTAGATAATCTGCGCTAATAATTGCACTGTGCTGAGCCATACCTTAGTGGGTTAAGCTCTAGGAAACCAGCTTATATGTAGTCTGTGATCTGTTCCCATGTCTATAATAATTCTATATCCTTCGATCTCCACAAGTTTACTCTTTGATTCTTTGAAATGTGCTTTGTCTTTATCTTTAGCTATATGCATCTGTCAATCCCATCTCCCATATTAAAATAAAGAATAGCAATATTGTCTTGAATGTCTTTCTTTTTCAATTTGCATGCACAACATATGTTAATATTTGCATGGCTGAAATGAATTACTTTTACCTTTCACAAAATCCACCATACAAGCTGTGCGTCTGATCAGTACAGGGTCCTGTCTGTTACTGACAGCCTGGTCCCCTGCTGTATCCCCAGCATTACTAAAAAAAACGCAGATGCCAGTGGATTAACCCCTCAGATGCAGTGGTCAATGCTGACTGCTAGATCTATGGACTTTGTACAGGGAGGGGGCTCTACCTCTGAATCCATCGCCCCCCTTCCCCCACAACTCAGCGATGATGCGGTGCAAATGGTAAACATGGCTATAATACAGTAGCCAGAATAGCCTTTTTTTGGTCAAATCACCTCACAAAAAATCATATATTCCCAAAATGGAACCAATGATAATGACAACTCATCCTACAAAAAATGATCACTCACACAGCTCCATTGAGAGAATAATTAAAAAGAAGAGTACGGTTCTCAAAAGATGGCTGTACTACTACTCCAGAGGCTGTTCAAAAGCAACATTGGACCCGTTAACCAACCCATCAAAATCTGATCTGCAAATGCCAAAAGGAAATCTTTCCCTTCTGAACCCTGCAGCAGGGGCTTAGCTGTAGGGAAACTGTTCCTCAACAGTATTATACAATGACATTATACAGTCAGGTTCATAAATATTGGGACATAAACACAATTCTAACATTTTTGGCTCTATACACCACCACAATGGATTTGAAACAAAGAAGATGTGCTTTAACTGCAGACTGTCAGCTTTAATTTGAGGCTATTTACATCCAAATCAGGTGAACGGTGTAGGAATTACAACAGTTTGCATATGTGCCTCCCACTTGTTAAGGGACCAAAAGTAATGCGACAGAATAATAATCATAAATCAAACTTTCCCTATATAATACTTGGTTGCAAATCCTTTGCAGTCAATTACAGCCTGAAGTCTAGAATGCATAGACATCACCAGATGCTGGGTTTCATCCGTGGTCATGCTCTGCCAGGCCTCTACTGCAACTGTCTTCAGTTCCTGCTTGTTCTTTGGGCATTTTCCCTCCAGTATTGTCTTAAGCAAGTGAAATGCTTCAGGTCAGGTGATTGACTTGGCCATTGCATAAAATTCCACTTCTTTCCCTTAAAAAACTCTTTGGTTGCTTTTGCAGTATGCTTTGGGTCATTGTCCATCTGCACTGTGGAGTGCCGTCCAATGAGTTCTGAAGCATTTGGCTGAATATGAGCCGATAATATTGCCCAAAACACTTCAGAATTCATCCTGCTGCTTTTGTCAGCAGTCACATCATCAATAAATACAAGAGAACCAGTTCCATTGACAGACATACATGCCCACGCCATGACACTACCACCACCATGCTTTGCTGATGAGGTGGTATGCTTAGAATCATGAGCAGTTCCTTTCCTTCTCCATACTCTTCTCTTCCCATCACTCTGGTACAAGTTGAACTTGGTCTCATCTGTCCATAGGATGTTGTTCCAGAACTGTGAAAGCTTTTTTAGATGTCGTTTGGCAAACTCTAATCTGGCCTTCCTGTTTTTGAGGCTCACCAATGGTTTACATCTTGTGGTGAACCCTCTGTATTCACTCTGGTGAAGTATTCTCTTGATTGATGACTTTGACACACATACATCTACCTCCTGGAGAGTGTTCTTAATCTGGCCAACTGTTGTGAAGGGTGTTTTCTTCACCAGGGAAAGAATTCTTCGGTCATCCATCACAGTTGTTTTCTGTGGTCTTCCGGGTCTTTTTGTATTTCTGAGGTCACCGGTGTGTTCCTTCTTTTTATGAATGTTCCAAACAGTTGTTTTGGCCACTCCTAATGTTTTTGCTATCTCTCTGATGGGTTTGTTTTGTTTTTTCAGCCTAATGATGGCTTGCTTCACTGATAGTGACAGCTCTTTGGATCTCATCTGGAGAGTTGACAGCAACAGATTCCAAATTCAAATAGCACACGTGAAATGAACTCTGGACCTTTTATCTGCTAATTGTAATTGGGATAATGTGGAAATAACACATACCTGGCCATGGAACAGCTGAGAAGCCAATTGTCCCATTACTTTTGGTCCCTTAACAAGTGGGAGGCACATATGCAACTGTTGTAATTCCTACACCGTTCACCTGATTTAGATGTAAATACCCTCAAATTAAAGCTGACATCTTGTTCATTTAATTTCAAATCCATTGTGGTGGTGTATAGAGCCAAAAATGTTAGAATTGTGTTGATGTCCCAATATTTATGGACCTGACTGTATATGTGTAGGAAATCGATGGAACAGCTGCCAGGCTTTGTCTAAAAGAGCACTCTAGACTAGCCACAGGAGTTGGGCTTGCACAGGAGGAGGGGGTTAGAAAAAAGTTGCTGGGGGGCCCTTTCAAAAAATCACTGTGGGGCCCAGTCATTTCTAGTTACGCCACTGCCCTGCAGTGTTCTCAAACAGCAGATTACGTCAGCATTTGTGGCATTTCATTACCCAGTAAAACTCGCCGAACAATTTAACAAGTTTGGTGTGAGTTTCAGATGGCACCAGTGGGGTACAACATATTGAGCGTTGAAATGCCATATCTGTAGAAAATGTTCCCTTTCCACGGTTCACTGTGCATTAGTTTCTGCAAAATACCAGTGGCTTTAAAAAAAACTCACTGCACCCCGTAACAAATACCATGAGTAGTGTGGTTTCCGAAATAGGGTCCCTGCTCTGAGATTTCATTTATTATTTCACCCCACAGCCTCTCCACTTGTTAGCATAAGATAAGCAGATCACCACAATGGGCCTCAAATGATCATGATGTTATTTTACTCCTGCGCCCTGTTGTATGTCCATGCAAAAGAAAAGGGCCACATGTAGGGTATTTATAAAACCAGAAAGCCCCACATTATAATAAAGACCTACCTTATTTTTTGCCCCATAAGACGCACTTTTTCCCCCCCAAAGTGAGGGAAAAATGTGACTGCATCTCATGGGGCAAATACTAATGAGCACTTCCATTATGGAAGAACTCATTAGTACCAGAGGACCGGGAAGCGATGAAGGCTCTGTACTCACTGCTTTCTGGTCTTCTGCCGTCGGCTGTGCTGTGGCTGTGCACATTGTGAGGGCGCTCTGTGACCTCACGCTGTGTGCGTCGGGTCACAGCACAGCCAACGGCAGGAAAAGGAGTGCTGGAGGTGAGGAGCAGTGGCATCCGGAGCAGGAGAGGTAAGTGGATTTTTTATTTTATGTAATCTGAGTAATGAGGGCTGATTAAAAGGATGGGGGCTGACCTATGGCATGAGGGCTGATTAAAAGGCTGGGAGCTGATCTGAGGTCTGATTGGGGATCATTCACATTGGGGTCTGAGCTGAGGTCTTATTGGGGTCTAATTAACATTGAGGGTCTGATTGGGGTTGTGAGCTGAGGTCTGATTAACATTGGGTGTCTGACTGGTGGTCTGATCTAAAGACTAATGAAAAATATTTATTTCTTATTGTCCTCATCTAAAACCTAGGTGTGTCTTATGGGCCGGTGCATCTTATAGGGCAAAAAATATGGTACTTTTCACACTGACGCACGATGGGTAAAACATATTGGGCACTGCAATGGCATATCTGTGTAAAAATAGCTATTTTCAGTTTGCACCATCTGCTGTGATTATTTTTGTAAAATACTTGTGGCATCAAAATGTTCGCTATATCCTTATCACCCCTTGTTAAATAGTGTGAGGGGTGTGTTGTTGCTTTTTTAATTTCACCTCAGAGCCTCTGCATTTGTTGGCCGGCGCTGTATAAATCTCCAAACTAAGTCTCAAATGCACATGGTGCTTTTTCTTTTCTGTAACTTACAGTGTGCCCAAACAGCAGGTTTACGATGGAGAAATGGGTAATAGGGGTACTTTCATACTAGTACCCTTGTAAAAATGAAAAATCTGGGGCTAAAGCAACATTTTATTTGAAAAAATTTAATTTTGTAAAGCACTCACTAAACCTGTCAATAAATTTATTGAAGGGTATAGTTTCCAAAATGGGGTCACATTTTTTGGAGTTTCCATTGTATGGGAACCTCAGGGTATCTTCAAATATGAAATGGAGCCTGAAAACTATTCCAGAGAAATTGGCCCTTCTAAAGCCAAATGGTGTTCTTCCTCTTCTGAGCTCTGTGAAGTGTCCAAAAAGCACTCTACAAGTACATAGGGAGTGTTGTTGTATTCAGGAGAAAATGCATAACAAATTGTGGCATAATTTTCTTCAGTTCCCCCTTTGTTAAAATAAAAAAAATGTGAGTGATGTTTTATTGTAAATAATGTCATTTTTAATTTTCATGTCTTAGTGTTTCTAAATGCTATGAAACACCTAGGGGTCTAAGTGCCCACTACACACCTTGAAAAATCCCTTGATGGGTGTAGTTTCCAAAATACTATCACTTCTTGGGAGTTTCCATTGCAGGGATACTCCAGCATCTCTTCAAATGCGGCAGGGCTCCCCAAAACTATTCCAGCAAAATCTGCCCTCCAAAAATCATATGGCCCTCCTTGCCTTCTGCATCCTGCTGTGTGCCCATACAGCAGTTTATAACCACATATGGGGTGTTTCTGTAAACTGCAGTATCAAGGTAATACAGATTGAGTTTTTTTGCTTTAACTCTTGTTGTTTTACAGGAAAAAAATTATCAAAATGGAAAATCTGCAAAAAAAAAGAAAATTTTAACATATGACCTCAATTTCTTTTAATTCTTGTGGAACACCTAAAGGGTTAACCAAGTTTGTAAAAATCAGTTTTGAAAAATTTGAGGAGCTTAGTTTCTAAAATGGGCTCATGGGTTATGGGTGGTTTCAATTATTTAAGCCGCTCAAAGTGACTTCAAAACTGATTTGGCCCTTAAAGTCAGTTTTGGAAATTTTCTTGAGGATTTGAAAAATTGCTTCCAAACTTCTAAGCCATCAAATTTTCCATCAATATATTAACTAAAATTTACCGTTAATATGAAATTCTTTGAGTGACAAGAAAATAATCCCAGAAATGGTTGTATGAGTAAAAGCATTAAAAAGTTATTGGCACATAAATTGACACGTCAGATTTGAAAAAATCTGCTGTGTCAGGAAGGGGTTGAACCTGTCCAGTTGTGAACTGAAAAAAATGATAGGTTAGTCAGTATGTATAGGTGATACTTTCATTCTATTAACTTTCCTTACTACTTTCTGCTCTAGTAATAACTATTCTATGAAGTGTCACTATCTGTCTTAAAAGCAGAAGAATTCAAATTATGAAAACTTGGAATTTTTCAATTTTTTTCATAAATTATGGATTTTTTTAATAAATAAAGGTAAAAGGTTTCAATCCAAATTTACCATTAACAAGAAGTACTGTGTATCTCACATCCAGTTGTTAAAGATAGACTACTTTGAAGAGTGGCGAGGAACACCAATTATCACAAAAATTGACCAAATGTCGCAGAAAACACCGCAATCGCCATGACTTGAGACTTTTTTAAGCCTTAAAACTGTCATATATTTCATTAGTATTATTCAGTGTTACCAGTTTTACTGGGTGTGACTTTCTTGTGTGTGGATTAATCTAAACATTTTTGAAAGCAGTATTGAAGCTTTTATGTATTTACGTATGTGCATAGTAGATTCAGGTTTTATGGGCTCAGTGCCAGTTCTCATCACTTATTGTTCTTTGTCATTTTATTAACCTGTTCCACAAGAGAAGTAATTATGTGGTATGTTTTTTTTTTAGACCTGTTTATAGAGTATCTCAATTGCTGCCACACATCCATTTTGACATTTTACTCAAGAATAATTCATTTAGCCTATTTTCCTGTATCTTTGAATCTTATTTTCAGCTCTGCCTCTTTTTGACGCTTCTTTTTAATGGTATGTTAGATTTGTCATTCCGATGTAGAGAACAGATTTTTTCTACTGCAGTGAACAGTGAACATAATGCAATTTTTTTCATTTTTTTAAAATTATTTTATAAAGTATACCATACAAAAACAATCCTCATAATCCATATAAAAATATTTCTCAAACAATAACAATTACCAAAATGTAAACAAAAGAATACAATCAACTTCATTAAGTTAAACCTAAAAAAACATTTATACCCTACCCCTCCCAGCCAAGAAAACCATACCCACCCCCCCCAGCCAAGAAAACCATACCCACCCCCATTGTCTCGGGAGCCAGCTGAAAGGCCACACGATCTTAGAAAACAGAACCCAGTTAGAACAAAGGAACCACTTGAGGCAAAAGGCATCCATGGTGGAGAGCCCCCTAATTTGAATTGCCCATATGCTGATCTTTTTTCCAATGCATATTTTTCATACTTATTAGTTAGGTTTTTCCATTCCATAATATCTGGGTGTCTATCAGTCCCCCAATTTCTCACAATAATCACTCTGGCAAGCATTAACCCTTTTATCCAAATCATTTTTTCTTTTTCCCTATATTCAAAGACGGGAAGTCCCCTAGTACAACAGTTGCAATTTCCAGTGGAAGGCTTAGGATCGTTTTTAAGCTAAGTTCCTTAAAGATCTTATCCCAATATATCCGAATAATAGGATCTATCTCCAGATCAAATGAAAGAAATCTGCCTGTTTGCTTTTACATTTCCAGCATCTGGAATCCTTGTTTATATATATCTTGTAGAGCAATAGTGGCGTGTAATATAATGTATGAACTATGTTAAACTGTATAAGCCTAAAATTGCCATAGTGATGCCATTTTTATATTCCTATATATGGTCCTCCAATCCAGTGCATTTACAGTGCCAATCTCCTGTGCCCATTTATTCTCACTCTTAAACCTGATTACCTTCCCTAATCCCTTCATAATTCTTTAATAAATTTGTGCAGTGGACACCTTGGTTGCTTTAAAATTATAACAAAATTCAGTGAATTCCTCTTTTTTAACAATAAAATATTGCTTATTCTAAGTACAAGCGAAAGCATGTTTTAATTGGTGATATCTAAATTTAATTAGTGAATCTAATTCTCTATCAGGGCACAAATCCGCTAGAGATCTAATATTCTCAGAGGTAACTATATGTGATACTAGTGTAAAGCCATAATTTTCCCAAAACGTAAAATCCACAAGTGATAAAAATTCCCCAAGATTATTATTACGCCATAAAGGAGTGAACTGTAAAGTATGTGAAATTCCAAGAAATTATTTAAATTTTGTTCCAAACCAGGTGTATCATTCTACTTATCAGGCAGTAATTCCCTCGCAATTCCAAGTACCCTGTCTCTAAAATGCTGAAAATATCCCGTTGAGGGCCTGTAAATCCCCAAATAAAATATTGGATAATGCTATACTCGCTGCCCATAAGCCATTGGATCTGAGAAGCCAGGTAATAGCCTTGAAAATAGGGGACCGAGAGACCCCTGTCTTCCGCTGCAAGCCAAAGGTATTTCTGTTTGATCTTAACTATCTTCCTTCCCCAAATTAAATCATTAATTGATGTTTCCAGTAAATTAAAAAATAAATCCTCAATTCAAGTTGGACATGCCGAAATGCACCGCATTTTTCGCCCTATAAGACGCACCGGTCTATAAGACGCACCTAGGTTTTTGAGGAGGAAAATAAGAAAAAAATTATTTTGAACCAATTAGCTGTTCCAATAGCGTTTGTGCCTTTGTATAGCTGCGGTATCTCAGCAGAACCGCACACAGCTGCTGGATAATACAAATGTACTACATAGAAAGTATATTATAGGTATATCACACCCCTGCCTCCATCAGTTTTTTGGGGGGCAACTGGTATATCACACCAGTTGAAATTAGTTGTTCCAAAAGCTTTTGTCCCTCTGTATAGCTACGGTATCTGATTCTTAGCAGAACCGCACACAACTGCTGCACAATACAAATAATATACTTTCTATATAGTGCATAGGTATATCACACCCCTGCCTCAATCAGTTTTGTTGGGGGGCAATTGGTATATCACACCAGTTGCAATTAGTTGTTCCAATAGCGTTTGTCCCTCTGTATAGCTGCGGTATCTCAGCAGAACCGCACACAGCTGCTGCACAATACAAATGCACTATATAGAAAGTATATTATAGGTATATCACACCCCTGCTTCAATC
This sequence comes from Bufo bufo, assembly GCF_905171765.1. Lineage (NCBI taxonomy): Eukaryota > Metazoa > Chordata > Amphibia > Anura > Bufonidae > Bufo > Bufo bufo. The sequence goes on from NC_053391.1 coordinate 604,705,862, forward strand.
ATTTTTTTTTTGGAGGCAACTGATATATCACACCAGTTGCAATTAGTTGTTCCAATAGCGTTTGGCACTCTGTATAGCCGGGGTATCTCAGCAGAACCGCACACAACTGCTGCACAATACAAATGCACTATATAGAAAGTATATTATAGGTATATAACACCCCTGCCTCAATAATTTTTTTGGAGGCAACTGGTAGATCACACCAGTTGCAATTAGTTGTTCCAATAGCGTTTGGCACTCTGTATAGCTGCGGTATCTCAGTAGAACCGCACACAACTGCTGCACAATACAAATGCACTATAATACACTTTCTATGTTAGAAAATATATTATAAGTATATCACACCCCTCAGTATATCACACCTATCGATAGCACACCTATACCAGTCCTTAAAATGACTTTTGTGGCCCTAGTAGCTAGCGTTTGATGTCCCTAACAGTCTGTTCCTGCTCCACGAAGCAACCTCTCCCTACACTGGCAAAAGACTGAATGTAAAATGGCGGCCAGATAGGGTTTATTTATAGGGAGCGGGTATGTCCATGTGCTGAAACGTCTAAATTGGCTGTCCTGTCAAACCTGATAGATGTGTCATGGGTCAAAGTTCGGTGCAATCCAAAAGAATATGGCACCGGCGGACATCGCCATATGTTCGCATGTTCGGCGAATCGCGAACGAGCAAAGTTTGCCGTGAAACGACCGCTGGGCGAACCGCAAGGCCATCTCTAGTCATCTGCGTACAAGCTTATTTTATCATACATATCCTTACCGCTGAATCCCCTTATCTTATTATCAGATCTAATTTTACACTCCAGGGGCTGAATAAAAATTGCAAATAGAAGGGGGGAAAGGGGGAATCCCTGCCTAGTACCCCTATGAAGTTCAAAAGGGTCTGACCATGAGTCATTGATACTTATTATTGCTATGGGATGACTATATAGCAGCTGAACCCATTTGATAAAATTATGACCCAAATTCATCTTATGCATTATATTCCAGAGATACTTCCACTCCACCCTGTCAAATGCTTTTGCAGCATCTAATGACAGGATGGAGCGGTCCCCGCCCCTACCTACCTAAATATTCACCAGGGCTCTTCGGATATCAGATTGGGCCTGCCGTTTCTGGATGAATCTGGTTTGATCAGGATGAATTAATTTTTCTATAACCCTTTTAAGTCTATTAGCATGAATTTTTGCGCATATTTTAAAGTCCGTGTTTAAGAGTGATATCGGGCGATATGCCCCAATTTACTGCTCGTCCTTCCCCTTTTTTAAAATAAGAGTATTGACTGCTTCAGATAAAGATAATCTTCCTACTCTAAAAGATTGATTTAGTACTTGGAGTAGGAAAGGACACACAATCTCCCCATACCGTCTGTAGATCTCAAACGGGAATCTGTCCATGCCGGGGGTTGTATTTCCCTGAGTAGATCTCACAGCCTCCAGTAGCTCAGTCAATTGAATCGGTTGATTCAAAGAGGTATTTTCTTCTGCTGTTAACACAGGCAATTTAACATTATCAAAAAAGGAGTCGAAATCATTTTCATTCTCTATCCAATCAGAATTATATAAAAAAGAAAAACATACTACGAACTTCCGTTTGATCTCCCCAGAGAGAGAGGATATATGTCCATCTCTCAATCTAATACTCTTAATTTTATTATTACTCTTTTGATTTTGAACTATAGAGGATAAAAGTCTACCGGGGTTTCCTGCCTGGCAGAAATATTTCTGACAGGAAAATAAAACCCTTTGCTGAGCCTTATCTAAAAGGTCGTTTTTATACTAGTCCTTTGCTTTATTCAATTGTAATTGAACTTCTGCACTGTTATTGTTAGTAATCTCTACTTGTAGAACTTGTACCCTGTCGGCGAGCATTTGCTCTTTTTTTGCGAATTCGGCATTAGTTCTCCTGATTTTACCTATGTATATTCCAAGTAGGAACGCTTTAAAGGCGTCCCAAACATAATGAATATGAGTGGAACTTATATTTATTGACCAATACTCTTTTATCTCTTGAATGATATTTTCCTGCTCTTAAACACGGTTAATCCAGTGTGGGTTTAATCTAAATCTCTTCATGATCTGTGTGTTGTCGCCCACTTTAATCATCCGAAATATGCTGTCAAGTAACTCAGGATTAGAAAATGCTATATCGATCCTTCACATTGCAGCATAAGAAAGGCTGAAACAAGAAAATGCTCTTTTATCCCCATATAAGTAGCGCCAGATATCTATTAATGCCATTTCCTGGCAAACTTTATATAATAGGGTTGGCCCTCCTGAATTAGGCTTTCTTACAGATGGAGCAGAAACTCTATCCTTATCTGGGTTCATAACATTCTTAAAATCCTCCATAACAAGAATCGGGCACTTGGCCCGTGTACACACAAAATCAGCCAAGCATGACATAACGTAAAGAGACAAAGGTGGGGGTATGTATAAGAACGCAAGGATGCAGACCATCCCATTCCATCAGCAGTGCAAGAATACAAATCTACCTTCTTTATCGATCTTCTGGCCTAATAGAACATAGTCTACACTCCTGTGCACGTACACACTTGCTCCTCGAGAATTAGTTGAAAAACAAGAATGATATTCAAATTGTGCCCAATTCTTCTTTATGAGAGCTACTTTTTCTAGGGATACATGTGTTTCCATCAAACCCACTATTGCAGGCAGATGTTTAGTAACAAGATCAAAAACAATAGTCGTTTTAATTCTATCTTCCAAACCACAGACGTTCCACTCGATGACTCATACCCTTATTTAGACTATCAAGTGTTCCAGGGTCAAACTGACGGGCCACTGTATATATTCCCTTACCGATGGTTGCCGAGACAATATACACCCACCCACACACCCCACTCACATCCTGGTCCGTAAGGTGGAACAACCTTACAAACCTCTTCTAAACCACCACTTCCTCCCATTTTCCCCTCCCTCAATACACCCCATTACAGAAAATATATCAAATACTTATCCCCATGAAAATATATCATAATGCAAATTAACAAATAAAATACAATGCGGTTCAGTTCTGGGACAAGTCCATGAAAATCATAACTAATAGTAAGTATGTTAAGGTTCCCAACTTCTGCCTTGTCTCTAGAGGGTAAAACAACCATTAAATCCTTTTGTTCAACTATTTGGACACTGTGCCTAAGCTGCTGATAGTGCCATACAGTACATATGTTCGGATTTACAATGAGCACTATCCAAAATAATGCATTGATGAAGGAATAGACTTTCACTGCTACCAATCATGAAATACTACAAATCTAACAGGTATCATTAGAGAAGAGCAAAGTTTTGAAAAATTTGATTCCGATGATTGGCTGAAGTTCTTTAAGAAATTTGGTTCATTCCATATTAATTAGTCACAAATCACAATAAATATGGTATACCCAGGCCACTCTGCCTAATCATATGCATCCCACTTGGTGGCCCAATCTCAGTGTGAAAGATTGAACTTAAACTGCAGGGACAGTGCAGGGAGAGTGTATCGCTGTTTGAATTATGTTCTAGTGCACCCACATTCATAGTTAATCCATTCTATAGGTACTGTGCCATCAGTATTACAAGCAGTTGTAATTTACATCACTGTCTACATCACTGTGCATGGCACCAAGATTCATATCTAATCCCCTCTGTTAGCTGTGGAATTACTGTGCATTAGTATTACAGGTCACTAAAAACGGCAGGTCTAATTTATCACAATGGGATAACCATGCAGTGCCACAAGATTCAAGTAGTGGCCCCAGGACAGAGTGGGTATGGTGGCAGTAGCAGTGTTAGTAGTGGCCCCATGATAGAGTGGGGAGGGTGGCAGCAGCATTAAGGCTGTGTTAACATGACTGTTTATGTTTCCAAGTACAAAAAACAAAACAAAAAAAAACAATCCTGTATTTTGAGCATCCATAAAGCCTCTTACGGGCGTTCAGTATTTTGTCAGTGTTTTGCAACAGTATTTGATCAGAAATTGTAAGCAAAAAACCGGAGTGGGTCTAAAACAGAGATAAAATGTAATGGAAGTATTTGCATCTCATGTGTGTTTTGGACCCCACTCCTGCTTTTGGCTTACACATTCTGTTCAAATACTGATGCATAACACTGGCCAAACACTGATTAACAGAATGTATTAGCTACGATGAATTTGGGTCAACTTGGTGGAGTGATGCCATGTTTGATCCATCCAGCAAGTTCGGCCCATCTGGTTTTAAACCTAATACATGTTAAAAGCAAAATACCATTAAGTTCATGGTATGGAGGGATCCCGGACCTTATGGAGGGATCCACATGGGCTAAAATTTCATTAATATTCACAGTGATGTAGAATCTGTTTAAAATTTCTTGTGGCTTTAAGAGTGACGGCGAATAAAAATTTCCATAAAAGAACATGGTAGCTAGGAATTATGAATTTGGGTCCAGTAAGGTGGAATGATTTTTATATTAATACAGTCGTGGTTCCGACCATAAACGATTCTAATTAACCCTTTCGATACCAGCGCTGTACATGTACGGCGCTGGATCGATGTGTAAATATGGCACTTACAGCGGGCGTCATGGCCGGCAGATCTCTGCTGTCAAATAGCAGAGATCTGCGGCTAATTATGCAGATCGCGGTAATTAAATGCTTTACATGCCTTGACCAAATGAAGTCACGGCATCTAAATGCATAAAAACCCGGAAGCTCGCGCTTGGAGGCTTCCTACAGATGCCCCGTGTGGCCAATTGGGGCATTTGTACTTGCGCTGGACACCTTCAGGCTCACTATTGAGAACACCTTCAGCAATTCTTATTTTGGCCACCAGATGGCAGGCCAGGATAAGAAATGAGCAAAATCGAGTTTAAATGGCATTTTAAAAATCCCTTATATACCAAAATTAAAAAAACAGAATTTATTGGCTCATATATGAGACACAAGATCATCACAATTTAAAAAAAAAATGTATACAAAATAAAAAATATAAATTTAAATCTGTATAATTAAAAAATAAATACCTAAATAACAATAAATATAAACATCATGGGTATCACCGAAACAAAAAACGCCCTATTAAAATAGAAAAAAAAATCCAATACGGCGAATGGCGTAATGGATAAAAGGGTCAAATGGCCGATTTGCCATTTTTTTCATTGCTTCTCTTACCCAAAAAAATTTAATAAAAGGTTATCAAAAAGTCACATACAGTACACTCCAAAATGGTATCAATAAAAACTACGGATTGCTCTGAAAAAGATGAGCCCCTAAACAGCTCAGTAGACATAAGTTTAAAAAAGTTATGGCGGTCAGAATATTGTGATGTAAAAAAAAATACATATATCAAAGTTTCAATTTATTTTTACACTACTTATACATAAAGAATATATTCATATGGGGTATCTCCTTTTTTCTGACAGGCTTCCTGATCCCCACCTCTTGGACCACGTGCCGTCTACTGTATCCTTGATCTATATTTTCTATTAGTTTACACCAATACAATATCACGTAGATACATACTACACATTAGTGCCGTTCACATATACCATTCACACCATTTTTTCTAGCATCACACTGTAATGACATCACTTTAGTTCTAAATATACACTGCACTATATTACCAGTTTATATACTAACACATTTGGCCATATACACTCATCCATTAATATCATTCCTTCACATATAACCACATATTGCCATGTTCATATCTTCTTTTCCCTTCTATTATGCTATACTATACAATCCCCTATCCTTTTGTTTCTGCCTAAAGTCCCCAGTGTTGTTTCAGATGACTGCATCCAACAGACCGATTCACTTCCGGTCGTTGGAACGCAGTCAATTGACCCGATGCGTTCCATTTGCCGATTCACTTCCGGCCAGTGGAACGCACGGCGTCACACGTGCTCCATCTCCCAGGTCCGCCCCCTTTGCTTGGCGCGCTCCCTGGCACTCATTTTAAGCAGTGGATCGCACTGCTATGGGCACACACCTCAAACCACTGGTGCTGACAGCACCTGATCTACACCTGTGTGTCCTCCACATTCTCCTTCCATCTCCAGCGACAATGGTAGGTCCTCCTGAGTGGGGATTAGGCTCCCTATTTATCTGTTTGATATGTTGTTCTCATCATCATACCTGGGGTTATTAATCTTAGTCTATGACTTATTAGAATTGGCATCATACTAGAATTAGAGGACTCTGTTTAGATATGGCTTTTCCTTAATTTTATTCTTCAGGAACCATCACATCGCCATGTAAATCCTATGTTATATGCCAGTGTAATATTATGTAGCTACTGAATTGTAATTCTACATCAGGATAATTTCTCATCAATTATCTGCTTGCCATTTTTTTCTTTATTTTGCTTGTTTGTTCCTTTTTTCTTCTTTTTTCACTTTTTATGTCCTTTTATGATTTATTGTCGCCCATGGTGTACTACATAGGTTTATGTATATGCCTTATATATATATGTATGTGTATATGACACTATTACTCTCTGTTCCATAGTATCTGATGAAGGCTAATATAGCCGAAAACGCGTTCACACATGAATGTCGCATATAACCTGCAAAAAATAAATTGCAATCAAAGAATATCTCTCACTGCTGTGATTTTTATTATACTACATTCTGGGGTGGGAACCCTATACACAGCGGAGAAAACCCGGTGTGAACAAATTTGTTCTACATATTACGTTTCCCTGATTTGGAACGCACCAGGACCACCAAAAATGGCCGACAACACCTTATCCTTTGCAGACAATGAGATTTCATCCGTTCTGGCACAAGTCACCTCATCCAGTGATTTCCTCCAGACACCGGCAGTTGAACTTCAGGAAAGAGATCATGAACGTGAAACCAAGAAACTGCAAAATTTTGAGGTACATAGTGTCACGCTGGCCGAGTACCTTAAAACCAAGATGATCCCAAGGGGACTACGTATAAGGACACGTCCGACGTTTTTTAAGGACAATCCAGAATATTGTACCAAATTTGAAAAGATCCTCAATAAGTGTTCAATAGACATCATGACGCTGACTTTGATGTATATCCATTCAGCTATGACGGAACTAAAAACCAGGATTCGAGCCATAGAATCTCAGCTACTTGATCTCCTATCTAAGGATGAATACAGTACTCTCCAAGAAAAGATCTCCACTATCCTCCTAGAAAGACGTAAGGAAATTGAGTTCTCTAAGAAAAAGACATTTCTGAGGGATACAGAAGACTATAAGAGCAACAGAATCTACCATTGGCCAGACTCCACCGGATTTCGTCCGAGGAAAAGTGGAAGGGCTTCCTCCATGGACTCTCAGAGATCAGCTTCAAGCCAGGATTCCCGCCATCCTGATGAGCAACGCAGACCTAAGAACACTCGAAGACCACCCAGAACTGGGACATCACAACAACAAATGTCATCCATCACTACCAGATCCCAGGTACCGTATAGTTCAATTAATACACATACCACACATTTGCTACCGTCATCTGAGTCACTGGTGATTAATATCTCCTCGACTCCCCTCAGTCCATCCGAACTGACTTTTTTACAAAAAGGACTATCTTTTTGTCCCTCATACTGTTTAAACAGTTTTGAGTTGGAACTTGACTTACTGCGCTTTTTCAGAAATATTCGCCTTCGAGCACATTTCGAAGACAAAGATAGGGAAGCACATCCTACTCCTGATAAGGAAGGATCACTTATATCATCCCGGGACCTAGGCTTACGTACCAAAAGTACATACATGCCCCCACGAAACCAACCAGCCGTGGAAACTTTTATCAAATTAGTACAAAGAGACACTGATACTTTTATCAAAGGGGTCAGAGAGGGCCAATACAAATACATGAATAATTTGACCAATACAGAAAGAGTATCCCTAGAGGCACTAAAACAGGCAAAAAAGTTGATTCTGAAACCTGCAGATAAGGGGGGAGCACTTGTCGTGATGGACAAAATTCAATACGTGGCAGAAATACACCGTCAACTTAATGATACAGCAGTCTATAGAAAATTAGACCACAACCCCACGGCATCTATAGCCACCCTAATCAACAATACCCTAAGACATCATCAAACTAAGGGCACCATTGATACTTCAACTGTCAACTTTCTAACCAAAGCCTACCCCATCATACCAGTTTTCTATGTACTACCCAAAATCCATAAAAATCTCCATAATCCTCCTGGCCGACCAATAGTTGCATCCACTGAATCCATACTATCGCCCCTGTCTATTTTTCTTGAAAAGGTCCTTACCCCTCATGTTAAACGTACCAGATCTTTCCTCTTGGATACTACATCATTTCTTAACTTAATCAGACAATTGGATCCATTACCATCTAACACATTTCTGGTGACCTGGGATGTCACTAGTTTGTATACCTCTATTAAACACGAAAAGGGCATTGATGCAGTAACGACTATGTTGACCAATACCGATTTACATAAAGACATCATCTCATTATGCCTTGACCTCCTCAAGCTAGTGCTTCATCACAACTTCTTTATGTTCCAGGACACATTTTACTTACAGGTACAGGGTACCGCTATGGGGTCAAACGTGGCCCCTCCTTACGCAAATTGTTTTATGGCACATTTCGAGACCACCTGTATATACCCGTCAGATCTCTTTATAACACACTGTAGGCTATGGAAAAGGTACATAGACGACATTTTCTGAATCTGGACTGGAACAGAAGAATCACTCCTCACATTCCACAATCATTTAAACTCCATTTGGCCAGAGCTCCAGTTCACTATCCACCATAGCAACTCATCAATAGCCTATCTGGACACAGTCGTCACCATAAATTCTCAGGGTAAACTCAAAACTGATCTATATCGCAAACCGACTGACTGTAACAGCTTACTTCATTTCTCCAGTTTCCATCCACCCATGACAAAAAAATCTTTACCATGTTCACAATTTAAAAGAATACAGACCATAGTAGATGATCTCCTCATACTAATAGAAAGGAAGGATGAGATGAAACAGAGGTTTAGGACCAGGGGTTACCCAGAACATACCCTCAAGACTAACATCAGAAATAGGAGTCCAAGAAATAATAATAAAAGAATCCCATTTGTCCACACCTTTCATCCTAGCTCCAACAAAGTTTTACATATCATCCGCAACCACTGGCCAATTCTCAAGAAGGCGTATCCGAAAATAGAGGAATTTCACAATCCAGTACTTTCATGCAATCGTCGTCCCCGCAATCTACGAGACAACTTGGTGAGGGCAGACCTGGGCTCCGAGACACGTTTACCTAGACAGGTCTTTTTACAGACCCAGAGGAAAGGCACATTCCCATGCCTCACATGTTCCCAGTGTTCTAACGTACAGAAAGGCTCCCAATTTACACACCCCCAAACTGGTAAAGCGTTTAATATAAATGGCTTCTTTACCTGTGACACAGACTTTGTCATTTACCTCATAAAATGCCCTTGTGGAATGGCTTATGTAGGAGAAACTACTCAAAAAGCGAGAGACAGGATTTGTCAACACAAATCAACGATACGGAGGAAAAATCTACTGCTACCAGTCCCGGCACACTTCGATAAACACAAACATTCTATATCCCAATTAAAATACCAGATAATAGAATAGGTACCTCCACCCCGCAGAGGGGGTAATAGGATCAGAAACCTCAAATTCAGAGAGGCTTATTGGATTCACACACTGCAGACGCTCCATCCAAAAGGAATGAACAAAGAATATGAGATCCAATGTTTATTATAATGCAGTTATGTGTATGTGTGTCCAATTATCATATTAACTCCTATTTCTCCTTTTTTCTGACAGGCTTCCTGATCCCCACCTCTTGGACCACGTGCCCTCTACTGTATCCTTGATCTATATTTTCTATTAGTTTACACCAATACAATATCACGTAGATACATACTACACATTAGTGCCGTTCACATATACCATTCACACCATTTTTTCTAGCATCACACTGTAATGACATCACTTTAGTTCTAAATATACACTGCACTATATTACCAGTTTATATACTAACACATTTGGCCATATACACTCATCCATTAATATCATTCCTTCACATATAACCACATATTGCCATGTTCATATCTTCTTTTCCCTTCTATTATGCTATACTATACAATCCCTTATCCTTTTGTTTCTGCCTAAAGTCCCCAGTGTTGTTTCAGATGACTGCATCCAACAGACCGATTCACTTCCGGTCGTTGGAACGCAGTCACGTGACCCGATGCGTTCCATTTGCCGATTCACTTCCGGCCAGTGGAACGCACGGCGTCACACGTGCTCCATCTCCCAGGTCCGCCCCCTTCGCTTGGCGCGCTCCCTGGCACTTATTTTAAGCAGTGGATCGCACTGCTATGGGCACACACCTCAAACCACTGGTGCTGACAGCACCTGATCTACACTTGTGTGTCCTCCACATTCTCCTTCCATCTCCAGCGGCAATGGTATGTCCTCCTGAGTGGGGATTAGGCTCCCTATTTATCTGTTTGATATGTTGTTCTCATCATCATACCTGGGGTTATTAATCTTAGTCTATGACTTATTAGAATTGGCATCATACTAGAATTAGAGGACTCTGTTTAGATATGGCTTTTCCTTAATTTTATTCTTCAGGAACCATCGCATCGCCATGTAAATCCTATGTTATATGCCAGTGTAATATTATGTAGCTACTGAATTGTAATTCTACATCAGGATGATTTCTCATCAATTATCTGCTTGCCATTTTTTTCTTTATTTTGCTTGTTTGTTTCTTTTTTCTTCTTTTTTCACTTTTTATGTCCTTTTATGATTTATTGTCGCCCATGGTGTACTACATAGGTTTATGTATATGCCTTATATATATATGTATGTGTATATGACACTATTACTCTCTGTTCCATAGTGTCTGATGAAGGCTAATATAGCCGAAAACGCGTTCACACATGAATGTCGCATATAACAAAAAATAAATTGCAATCAAAGAATATCTCTCACTGCTGTGATTTTTATTATACTACATTCTGGGGTGGGAACCCTATACACAGCGGAGAAAACCCGGTGTGAACAAATTTGTTCTACATATGGGGTATCGTTGTAATCATACTGAACCAGAGAATAGGTCAGTTTTGCCGTAAACAAAACACCATGGGAACAAAACCTGTAAATCGGTGGAGGACTTGAATTTTTTTCCAACTCCACCCCATGTGGAATTTTTTTACCGCTTCCCACTACATTTTATGCCATAATTAATAGTGGAATTAGAAAGTACAACCTGTCCTGCAAAAAAATAAGCCCTCATACAGCTATGTGACCGGAAATGTAAAAAAGTTATGGCTCAAAGAAAATAGGGAAGAAAAATGAAAACGCAAAAACGAAAAAACCTCCGGTATCCAAGGGGTTAACATGCAGACTCATTTTGTTTGCTAAATGAACATATTAGTTACGATAAATATGGGTCAAGTGGGTGGAGAGATTTGTGTGGTTCATTTCGATAATCAACGGCAAACCTTCGGCAATGCAGCTGCCAGGTTTGATCCATCCAGCAAGTTCAGCCCATCTGGTTTTAACTCTAATAGAAGGAGTTATTTGACCCCCGGCATTCCACATCCAACTTTCTTGAGGGCCAAGTGGCGTTCAGCACTAACTGTTCTGTGATGCCCTTACATGTCCGGGGCTGCACACTACCTTTGCCAACAGGTGCGGGTGACCCACTCAACGTAGTATGTCACAGGGATCAGGATCAGAGATTTTAATACTGGAGCAGACTAATTTTTTTTAGTAAAAGACAATTTTTTTTGCTACAAGACTAATGTTTTCGCTAGAAGAATAACTTGTCAGTTAAAGAATATTTTTTCCAACAAAATAGATTATCAACTAATGGGCAAATCCGCTGTGCAAAAAATCAACTTATTTACATTGCCCATAGGGTGTTAAATAAGACCGCTATGTAACACTAAATTACAGTAATTGTTTGGCTAACAGAGGTGTTTAAATATCAATATAGACATGCCACAAACAGTAGAATTAGACAGGTGTATCACCCCAATTTCAGAATCAAGGCCAAATAGAATTGCTTATCTATTAATCAATGAGGATACGCCACAAACAATACAATGAGACAGGTGTATCACCCCAATTTGAGAATTAAGGCATAATAGACTTGTCTATATAGATGTAGCCAAGCTAAAATTTACTTTAATAATTCTGATACCACATGTCACAGTGTTATCTCGTGCCATCTTGTGACTAACAGTAGACGTAGACAGGTTATTCACCCCAATTTGAGAATAAAGACGAATTTCTTATCTATTTAACAAGGTGGACACCCCAATAACAGTTAAATAAGAAAATTACTCGCCCCAGTTTGAGAATCAAGGCCTAATAGAATTGCTTATCTATGAAACAAGATGAACACTCCAATAACAGTTAAATGAGAAAGCTTATTTACCCTAGTTTGAGAATGGACTTGCTTCTCTATGAAACAATAACCCCAATAACAGTAGTATTAGACAGTAACAGTAGTATTAGATAATTTATTCAACCTAATTTGAGAATCAAGGCTTACTAGAATTGCTTATCTATTAAACAAGGTGGGCACCCAATAACAGTTAAATTAGAAAGCTCATTCACCCCAATTTGGGATTCAAGGTATAACAGAATTAATTATCCATTAAATAAGGTGCACACCCCAATAACAGTTAAAATACACAGCTTATTCACTCCAATTTGAGAATCAAGGCCTAATGGAATTGCTTACCTATTAAACAAGGTGGACACTGTTCAATTAGATAGATCTGTGCCCTACACAGTAATTGATTCAAAGAGGGCTGTCTCCTATTGATCCCTTCAGCTTCAGATTACAGTGCCTGAACTGTCCCTGCAGTCTCCCAATGCTCACCCTACTGTGTGTAAAAACTCTCCTACGATCTCCCTATACTGTGCCTGAAATCTCCTTTTTCAATATTCCACAATTAAAGGCTTCTTGAACACTGCCCCTAGCACTTGTCACATCACTCCCTATGCTCAGCTCACAGTGAAATGGCTGACACTGCACAGGAGGAGGCTTTTATAGGGCTGTGACATCACAGGGGCTGGCCAGCTGCTGATTGGCTATCTGCAAAGCATTATGGATGATCTCACTTTCTGAGGTTTCTTTCTTTTACTTTGTTATACATGAAGCTTCCATTTTAGGGAAAAAAACGAGTCATTACTGTGACGAGGGTACCCCAAGTAGAGTCCCCTTTTTAAATACACACACACTCACAGGCCTAGAGGCCCCCTTTATTTTGCTTTAAAAGAGAAATATTCCCTTGCTTGGAGCTGTGTCCTAGTAATTGAAAATGACACTTCCCTGTCATAAAGATAAGGATGGGAGCTTCAACAGCACCCCTGCCAAGGCTCATTGTAAAATACTGGATCCTGGGATAACATTAGCCAGACATTCTGACTACAGTCCCCGCAGGGAACCAGAGAGAGCTGGGAAAGTGACCTATTGGACCTTTGAGGGACTGAAACATAGTCATTTTTCATATCTCTGGTCGTAGGCATATTCTGCACTGGCTAAGGTCGGATTCAACCTCCGTGGACCAGTGCGATCATGGATATGTCAAACAGTATGTTCTTGTGCCCTTGGAAGTCTTAAAAGCCTGCTTTAAGCCATCCTGGAGAACCACCATCACCAGCAGTTTGGTCTTTGTAGACTTGTAAAATTATAAGGGTCATTAATACCTAAATGTCATAGTGTCACGACAGACTGGATCTCAGATATACAGACAACCAAATAAACAAGTGTCTAGGCGAGATGCTGGGGAATGGTCACCTCCTAGCATATCCCTGACTTCTGTCCCTACGCTGCTAAGCCCACATTCATACCTAGATGGTAGGAATAATGTGTCCTCGTGCCTGGACAGCACACACCCTAGAATCCCTGAGATGGTGAAAGGGGAGAAGGGGCAGAAGACACACAAACAGCCTAGACCGCAAATAACAAAAACAGAAACCAAACTTATCTGAGCTGGAACAGACAAACCTTGCTTCCTTGGATCCAAGGCCAGACTGAATTCTATAACCCGCACGGCCCTCTGGGAGTGAAGGAAATTTAAGCCAATGACCCCACCCAGAGCACCTGAAGGAAGGCGGATCCAGCATGATTCCAAAACAAAACAAATGGTTAGACACGTGCTGCCAATCTGACAGACCTCCGCACACAGTCCGAGCAGGGCATGACAGTACCCCCCCTTCAACGGGTGACCTCCGGGCAATTCACTGTCCCTGGGTGTTGACACTCCAGCTCTGGTCTTAATGCACTAACACAATAGATGCAAACAACATATATGGACTAAGCACTCATTATGATTTAATAAATCTGTGCCCGCCTACCAGTGCCAAGGTGGTCTCAGTCAGGCAGGACCTACTCTAAACCTTTGTATCTATGCCGTTGGGCATCTACATTCAGGGGAGTAGACCCTGCACATATAGTGTGCTCCTCCTTGTTACCTCTGTGTACAGTCAAGCAACCAATGAGAGGAGGAGCATGCACACCGATATGTACCACCTAATCGAGGCCGTCTGTGGCAAGGCAAAAGTGCACAAATATGCTACTCCCAAGATAAGATAGAAGCACATTCACATTTTTTTTTTATCATCTGTGTTTTTATTGTTTTGGATAGCTAAAAGAAGTTATCCAACATTGTCATGACAAATTGCAAGCATTCCCCATTCGGGGCCATGAATAACAATGGATTACATGACACATTCAAAATACAGTATATGACTAGTATTACAGCATACTGAGTTACATATCCTGATAACAACATACAGAACAACTACCTTGTTCATATCCATAAACTAGAGAAAAAGTTGATGTGAACCTAGTAGAGGATATGCTTAGGCTGATAAGTAAGAGGAGGGGATGGAGGGGGGAAGGGGAGGGTGGTAAGTGTGATTCAGGAAACTATTTCTTCAGGTATTAGGAGGGAAGATTGGCTCGTGTTTCTCCGCAATATGATGATTTCAGCCAAGCATCCCAAGTTTTGAGAAACTTATGATGGGTACGACATGATCTACTGGACATCTCTTCAAACCTACAAATTTGATGTACTTTTTCGAGCCATTCATTAGTAGAAGGGGGAACAGTGTTTAGCCATTTCAAGGGGATTAGAGATTTGGCTGCTGCCAAAAAGTGGTTAATCAAGGCTAAGGGTTGCTGACGTGCATCCGATAAAGGAAGCCCAAGTAAGACCAGGGCCGAGGTCAACGTTAGTTGTGTACCCAAGATTTCTGTTACTATACGTTCAATTTCAGACCAAAAGGGGCGTATGAACACGCAGTCCCACCATATATGGGCATGCGTACCAACACTGATTTGAGGGTGATAAGCCATGTGCATGAAGAAACTCATGTGTTTTATACCAGCGAGCTAAAATCTTGTAATGTGTTTCTTGCAAGCGTACACATCTAGAGTGACCATGGGATTTCTGGAGGATTTGATTTTTTTCCATCTCAGTAAAATATAGACCCAATTCCTTTTCCCAGGACGAAATGTACCCAGGGCTGCTCAGATTTTTAACCTCTCTCACTACTGATACCACTTTAGAAAGCTTACCAAATCCGGAAACCGTAGATGACAGGTCTAATTCAAAATCAGTAAGTTCTCTAAAGGGATAGTTGGTTTGTAGGAAGTCCGCGCAGCATCTGTTGAAGTGTGAAATATGCAAAAATGTGAGAGTTAAGTTTGGAAGCAATTCTTGTAATTCTGTGCAGCCGGGAGTCCCTCCGCTCGGGAATAGTTTTGAGACTGTCACCCGACCTAGTTGTTCCCACATGGGTTTGAAGGTCAAAGAGTCCCTACCAACGGCCACAGGTATCAAGCTGGAAGGCAATAACGGCGAGATCTTAGGAGCTAGAGAGGGTGATAAAGATGCCCAGACATCAGAAGTGCCTTTGAAGAGTAGGTTATCGTCAAGTGGGTTAAACTTCTTACGTGTTTTAGCGGGTATCCACAGATCTCGTAATAAATCTCCTTTGTAAGCTTTCTCAGACCATTTGGATATGTTCTGCGGTTCAGAGAAGCCAGCCAAATTGATCCATCTTCTCAATTGAATCACTTTATATAGTGTTTGCACATCTGGCAATCCTATCCCTCCTTTCCCCCGAAGTCTAACTAGAAGTTCATGCGCCAATCGAGGGCGTTTCTGCTTCCATATATAACTCGAGAACAGTGATCTTAATTTGGCAAAAAAGATTTGTGGCAAAGCAATCGGTAACATTTGCTTATATAAGATCCTGGGAAGGATATACGTTTGAATGACATTTTTCCTGCCAAACCACGAGATCAGAGGGAAGTCATAGTCTGGGAGGATTTTTTGAATTTCCATAAGGAGCGGACGAAAGTTCATATCGTATAGTTTGTGTATGGACGAGGGGATATGTACACCTAGGTATTTGAGGAAAGAAGAGGCCCACACAAAAGGCGAGATATCTTTGACTTTCCTAAGATTTTGTTTGGTGAGGGAAATATTTAGTAATTCCGATTTCGTGACATTTACTTTGAAATTTGACACCACCCCAAAAACTTCAAACAGGTCTACCAGACAGGGCAATCCCACCTCCGCCTCAGGCAGCAGAAACAATAAATCGTCTGCAAAAGCTAAAGCCTTTAGTTCCCCTTCAGGAGTAGGAAAACCCTTAATGCGCGAGTGTTGTCTCACTCTTTGAAGTAATGTCTCCATCACCAGAACAAATAAAGTGGGGGAGAGAGGACAACCCTGCCTGGTACCGTTCGCTATCTCGAAGGGAGGTGACAAATAGTCATTGACCAGCAGAGAGGCCGATGGTTGAGAGTATAGCGAAAATATTGCTTCTATGAAGTTATTTGGGAAGCCAAACTTCATGAGAGAAAGTAGCGCATAAAGAACCAATTAACTCTATCAAAGGCCTTCTCGGCATCTACTCCGAGAAGGACCAATGATCTAGTTTCTGCATGTGCTTGATGTATCGCGGTGAGAAGTTTAATCGTATTGGTCCTCCCCTCCCTCCCCGGGACAAAACCCGATTGTTCTTCCCCTATCAGATGAGGCAGGAGTTTCTTTATTCTTAAGGACAGAAGCTTAGCCCAAATTTTCAGATCTAAATTTAGAAGTGATATGGGCCTATAACTCCCACATTCTTCTGGGTTCTTCCCTTCTTTTGCTATAAGGGTAATATGGGCCTCTTGAGCCTGCTTAGGCAGTGGATCACCCCTAAACAATGAGGAACAGAGATCTAAAAGGTGAGGCATGAGCACATCTTGGAATTTTTTGTAATAAAGCAATGGGAGCCCATCCGGGCCTGGGCTTTTACCTGGGGGGAAGGAGGCGAGGACCATAGATACTTCTTTTCGTGTGATAGGAATGAGAAGGGAGTTGATCATTGCTTGGTCTAGCTTTGGCAAGGAGATGTCTTGTAAGAAGTTATCTGTTAAGATTTTCTTCTGATTTTTGTTATGTGCAGTATTAGCTTTATCTATATTATATAGTGCTGAGTAATATTTGTGGAACGCTGCTGCCATCTCTGGGAGAGACGAAGTTACCTTCCCCATATGATCACTGATTTTATGAATGTGCTGCTTAGCTTTCTCTTTCTTAAGCAGAGCTGTCATAAGCTTCCCACCTTTGTTTCCATGTGCATATATCTTATGTCTAAAATGTAGGTATGCCTTGGCAGATTTATTGAGGAGCTTTTCTCTCAAGACTCTCAGTTTCTCTTGCGTAACCCGTGAGCTGTTGTTTTTATGCTCTTTCTCTAAGACAGATATCTGTTCTAACAGATCATCTGTGACTTTCTGCCTTTCCTTTTTTAATTTAGATCCCCAGGAGATAAATATACCCCTAACAAAAGCCTTATGAGATTCCCATATTATTGGGCTCTTTGGACCTGAATTTTTGTTTAATTCGAAGAAAACCTTAAGTTGCGATTGTATATCTAGAAATGCTTTAGTATTTTCTAAAATCTGCTCGTTTAGGCGCCATCTCCATGTTGTGGGAGCAACATCAGCTAAGGTAAGGGAAAAATGAACTGGTGCATGGTCTGAGATAGTTATGATCGAGATACCTGTGGTCGTTACCCATGGTAATAGAGAAGCGTGGACCATCAAATAATCCAACCTTTGATGCGAGTTATGAACTGAAGAGAAATAGGAGTAGTCCCGAACGGAGGGATTCTGTAGCCGCCAAATGTCTGAAAGAGAGAGTTCAGAAAATTTAGAACGCAATCTAGCTAATGCACGATGGGAGACGCCAGACTTATTTGTAGAGGAATCCAGTGAGGGATTCAAAGTTACATTCAAGTCCCCTCCCAAAATTATTGGCCCGTCTGCAAACAATTTAAGTTTGTCCAAGGTGTCTAGAAGCCAAGGAACTTGACCGTGATTGGGAGCATACAAATTTGCCAAAGTAAATTTGGTATTTAAATTTGCGCTCTCAGAAACAGTATTCTACCTTCCAGATCTGTGTACTGTTTCAGAATTTTGATAGGGATAGATTTGTGTACTGCTATAGACACGCCCTTGGAAGCTGAGGTGGCATGACAGGAGTGATACCAGTTTGTGAAGTATTTGGAGGGCAACTTGGGAATTTTATTTTTCTTAAAATGAGTCTCTTGCAAGAAGAGAATAGAGGCTTTAAGTTTCTTGAGCATGTCCAGTATATGATGTCGTTTATTAGGGGTATTTAGGCCCCTTACATTGAAGGTTGCACATTTGATTTCACTCATAGTCCTGAGTATTCCCAATACCTAATATAAGGAGAGTGTAGGAAAGGTAATGGGGGAGGGAGGGAGGGGGAAAACAGTAATAATAGTAACGTGTCAACAAGAATTCACCAACCTCAGCACACAAGCAGTGTAAAGGCCGATAAGGCTATCAAAAAAAGGATGAAACTGGTGCGAGGGGCAAAGTAAAAGATGAGCTTCAAATCTTTGAAGCAAATAAATGGGTTATTGTGTGAGGTAGTACTCAGGGTGGAGGGAACAAAGTGTTCAAAGTGTGAACAATTCTTGACCTGTGGTGTACAGGCACATAACATTATGTTAAAAAAAAAAAGCAAAAAAGCAACTCGCCAACTAATGTATACCCTGTCTATAGTATTTGGTATCAGCATCATTCCAGAGATATAAGTAACAGCTGATCTGGATTTGGGAGGGCGGGGGGGGGGGGGGGGGTGATCGCTTTGCTTGCGGAATAGAAAGTACATGCATATACCTGTCACATTTTCTCAAGCACATTCATTGACCTATCTAGAGACTAGCAGGCTATTAACTAGAAAGTCAAATCTGGTCCTGAAGCAGATAAGTATAGCTATAGGGGAAGCCCATATATGACAAACAGAGTAACAGTGGGGGTGGAGGTGGGGAGGGGGGAGGGGGAGGGGGGGATTATCTGAGACCAGAAAATAAAAACAGTATTCCCCATTGAAGCATGACATGATCATGACATTTCGTCTGCACCATCTAGAGGAAATTATAATCGTGACCTCACGCCAACTATCTCTTATCAGTTATCCATGACCATATACCTTACAGCTGTCTCTCAGCGGACTTTGCAGATTAAGGAGAGGGGGGGGATGGGGCAGACGAAACCTCACTACAATCAAATACGCTGCTTTAACCTAATAATGAGGGATATCAATTATACTCATGTGTTATCAAATATCAAGTTGGTCCAGAGTCCTGCTCATGTGAGCTCCTGTATAGTGAAACCTGCGACATCCAGCATGTAACCTAGAGAAGAACACAAAATGGGGAGATTAAGGAGAGGGGGGGGGGGTTGTAGAGAGAAAAGGAGAGAGGGGTAACACAAATCCACTTTAAGCAAACAAACGATAATCTGGAAATCTGCCTTAGAAGATCTTCCTCTAAACAGAGTGAAGAGTCACACTTCCAACGGGTGAAGCCGGAACGTATTCAGCTACGATAAAGCTGCCTGTGAATCGACCGAAACCAATTCAGGATAGAAAACAACATAGAATGTTCCTGGAATCAGCGAGGTGGTAACTTGTTGTGAGATAATGATCTCTTCGTTCTCTGGGGTTTCGGACGAGAAGAAGTATGCCAGTCCTCTAGCTGAGGTAAAGGAGGTAGACGTACCAAATCTGCTGCCGGCGACCATGACGGAATCTCTACGGGCTCTATACCCAGAATAGACCACGCGGTTTCTAGATCAGCAAGGGTTTTTATGACTACTCGCTTATCATTTTTCAGTATAGAGATCCCAAATGGAAACAGCCAGGCATATTGGAGGTTTCTTGCTCGCAGCTTTTCCAGCAGCGGTCGTAGCATTCGCCGCTTCTGGAGAGTAGAGGGAGCAATGTCCTGGTAAAGAGAAATCTCGGTTCCTTCATAGGAGATAGGACTCTTCTCCCTAGCCGACCTTAGAATCGCTGCTGTATCCACGAATGATAGTAGACCGCATATTATGTCACGCGGTGGCTCACTGGGTTTTGGTTTCGAGCGAAGGGCCCTATGTATACGCTCTATCACCACTTCCAAGACCCGGTCCGGTCCCAAGAGCTCAGCAAATATTTCTTTTGCCACTTTAGGGAGCGCCTCAGTGGCCCAGGATTCAGGTAGCCCTTTGATTCTAATATTTTTGCGACGGCTTCTGTTCTCCTGGTCTTCTATTAATGTGTACGCCATTTTCACATGAGCTTCCAACTGCTCTGTTCTAGTTGCCAGACCTGTGGCATGAGCAGTGAGCTCCGAGCACGTCGTCTCAAGGGCCTCCGTTCTGAAGCCAAGGGCATGTAAGTCTGTCTTAATGTCGGCTAGATCGTCCCTTACCGGTCTCAGTACCTGGGCCAGGGTCCTTTTTAGCACTGCCGCGGTGAGCGTTTCATCTGGAAATTGATCATCTTCACTGCTGGAGTGACGTTCCTCCTCCGATTCTCTCTGTTCAGAGGGTTCCGGCGCCATCTTAGCTTGTGAGGCGGGAGAGTGCGTATGTCTCTTTGCAAAGAGTTTCGTTACCGCTGCTTGGTTCATCTTTGATCTGGCGGTTCCTTCACCTTCCCTCAGCTGATATCTCCCTATTTTGCCCATAATTTAGGCGACTTGATGGGGTATTTCAATGCTAGTGCAAGTACGTGGCAGGAGAGAGCTCTCTCAAGCTGCCATCAAGTCTGCGGTCAAGCTCCGCCCCCCAAGCACATTCACATTTGAAGGTTTCTGAGACAAAAGTGGGACTCATTTCTGAATAGGATAGACCTCCATTCTAGCCTTCATTGCCATCTTGCTGTGCACCATGACAGCCTTTGAAAGCAATAGTGTTAGATCACTGGAACACCTCTAGCTGGACATCTAGCTCGTAGTCTAGTGTTGTAGCCTTAATTACACTGAGAGGTGATCCAAAATTAAATTAATAAAAAATAACCTTTTAATACTAATCATTAAAAAGAGGATAGCCCTTTAGATGAAGCAATAATATATATCAATAGCAAAGACAATTGTGGTATGAAAAATGGTGCTCGGCGGCACGCAAAATAGATAACCCTCTGTCCTACCACTCTGTTGAACGGTTCCGCAATGCATCCATGATCCCAGGGAAGCAGAAAGAGGCGGTCTATGAAGGAGATGTAGGTGCTTGAAGTTTGACGGAGTACGGGATAAAAATGTCCCTTCAATTGCCCTGCGGTATGGGTGCTAAGCTGGCCCTGATAACCTAACCACAGAGCAACCTGTTGTAGCCTTCTGACGATTTCTGTAGGCAATGTTTGCCACACTAGACTACGCACCATTCTTCTAATCAGATTATCAGTCAATGCAAAGGTTCGCCACTGTGCACCTCTTGCCATCATCCCAGTTGATTGTTGTTTTCCAAACCACTGAGACTCACATCGTTGAACATTGCTGACATCTTGAGCTAGACGTGTAGTGATCTTTTGGACTGAAAAATCAAAGTCTCTCAGTTCAAGGATTCTGTACCTCGCAGTTTGCCACAAGTGGTGATAACTGGTATGTTGATGAACTTGAACATGTGATCATCTGCAATTCTTAGTGACACCTGGTACTTCCTTCATTTGCCTAACCTGACAGCTCCTCATTCTTGGTGTTGCAATTTTAATGTTGAAGAATGTACTGTATATTATAAAAAAATGTGTCTTCGAAAATGTAGGGGCACATTTATTAAGACGGTCTTAATAAACCCCTATACTGACGGTGGATCCGTCAAAGTTATGAAGAGGCACAGGTTCGAAGTTCGAAGCATTCAGCGCTAGTTCTAAATGTAAGACAGGTTATGAGCGGTCTTACATTTAGACCTTTCTCTACACCTAAAACAGGTATAGAAAATGGTGATCCATCTCCGTCCATGCCACACCCACAATGTTTGACCTGGTGTGAGCAACGCAAAGTAACAGACAGCGGCGCAATTAACCATTTCAGCATAGTATATTACCCCCCCCCATAATGTATAGCATGAACTATTTATTGGAATTACGTCAAGACTTTTTTGTATGATTTATTTACATTTTTAATCATTTATTTATTTTTGTGATGTAACTTGTCTGCAAATGGTCAGACATTATTTATTTGTTTTATAATATATGTACTGTATATACACTGCCTGTCCAAAAAAAATAAAAGTCGCCACGTGGATTTAGCAAATAGTTATGAGCCTCCTATTGGATAATTACTGCATGGGTGATTATCTTTTAGCTGGCACAATAAGTTATTTAACCCCAAATGGTACAATGAGTTGCTTCTCATTTCTTAACCCCTTAAGGACCGGGCTCATTTTCACCTTAAGGACCAGGCCATTTTTTTGCAAATCTGACCATTGTCACTTTAAGTGCTCATAACTTTAAAACGCTTTGACTTACCCAGGCCGTTCTGAGATTGTTTTTTCGTCACATATTGTACTTCATGTCACTGCTAAAATTGGGTCAAAAAAGTTAATTTATTTGCATAAAAAAATACTATTTTTACCAAAAATTTTGAAAAATTAGCAAATTTCAAAGTTTCAGTTTCTCTACTTCTGTAATACATAGTAATACCCCCAAAAATTGTGATGACTTTACATTCCCCATATGTCTACTTCATGTTTGAATTGTTTTGGGAATGATATTTTATTTTTTGGGGATGTTACAAGGCTTAGAAGTTTAGAAGCAAATTTTGAAATTTTCAGAAATCTTCAAAATCCCACTTTTTATGGACCAGTTCAGGTTTGAAGTCATATTGTGAGGCTTAGATAATAGAAACCTCCCAAAAATGACCCCATTCTAGAAACTACACCCCTCAAGGTATTCAAAACTGTTTTTTTCAAACTATAGTAACCCTTTAGGTCTTCCACAAGAGTTAATGGCAGATGGAGAAACAATTTTGAAATTTCTATTTTTTGGAAAATTTTCCAATATAATCAATTTTTTCCAGGAGTAAAACAAGGGTTAACTGCCAAACAACACTCAAAATGGGTTGCCCTGATTCTGTAGTTTGCAAAAACACCCCATATGTGGTCGTAAACTACTGTTTGGCCGAACGGTAGCACATAGAAGGAGGGGAACACCATATGGGTTTTGGAAGGCAGATTTTGCTGGACTGGTTTTGTTTATACCATGTCCCATTTGAAGCCCCCTGTTGCACCCCCAGTATAGAAATTTCAAAAAAGTGACTCCATCTAAGAAAGTACACCCCTCAAGGTATTCAAAACTGGGTTTACAAACTTTGTTAACCCTTTAGGTGTTCCACAAGAGTTAATGGCAGATGGAGAAACAATTTTGAAATTTCTATTTTTTGGAAAATTTTCCAATATAATCAATTTTTTCCAGGAGTAAAACAAGGATTAACTGCCAAACAACACTCAAAATGGGTTGCCCTGATTCTGTAGTTTGCAAAAACACCCCATATGTGGTTGTAAACTACTGTTTGGCCGAACGGTAGCACATAGAAGGAGGGGAACACCATATGGGTTTTGGAAGGCAGATTTGGCAGGACTGGTTTTGTTTATACCATGTCCCATTTGAAGCCCCCTGTTGCACCCCCAGAATAGAAATTTCAAAAAAGTGACTCCATCTAAGAAAGTACACCCCTCAAGGTATTTAAAACTGGGTTTACAAACTTTGTTAACCCTTTAGGTGTTCCACAAGAGTTAATGGCAGATGGAGAAACAATTTAGAAATTTCTATTTTTTGGAAAATTTTCCAATATAATCAATTTTTTCCAGGAGTAAAACAAGGGTTAACTGCCAAGCAACACTCAAAATGGGTTGCCCTGATTCTGTAGTTTGCAAAAACACCCCATATGTGGTCGTTAACTACTGTTTGGCCGAACGGTAGCACATAGAAGGAGGGGAACACCATATGGGTTTTGGAAGGCAGATTTTGCTGGACTGGTTTTGTTTATACCATGTCCCATTTGAAGCCCCCTGTTGCACCCCCAGTATAGAAATTTCAAAAAAGTGACTCCATCTAAGAAAGTACACCCCTCAAGGTATTCAAAACTGGGTTTACAAACTTTGTTAACCCTTTAGGTGTTCCACAAGAGTTAATGGCAGATGGAGAAACAATTTTGAAATTTCTATTTTTTGGAAAATTTTCCAATATAATCAATTTTTTCCAGGAGTAAAACAAGGGTTAACTGCCAAACAACACTCAAAATGGGTTGCCCTGATTCTGTAGTTTGCAAAAACACCCCATATGTGGTTGTAAACTACTGTTTGGCCGAACGGTAGCACATAGAAGGAGGGGAACACCATATGGGTTTTGGAAGGCAGATTTGGCAGGACTGGTTTTGTTTATACCATGTCCCATTTGAAGCCCCCTGTTGCACCCCCAGAATAGAAATTTCAAAAAAGTGACTCCATCTAAGAAAGTACACCCCTCAAGGTATTCAAAACTGGGTTTACAAACTTTGTTAACCCTTTAGGTGTTCCACAAGAGTTAATGGCAGATGGAGAAACAATTTTGAAATTTCTATTTTTTGGAAAATTTTCCAATATAATCAATTTTTTCCAGGAGTAAAACAAGGGTTAACTGCCAAACAACACTCAAAATGGGTTGCCCTGATTCTGTAGTTTGCAAAAACACCCCATATGTGGTTGTAAACTACTGTTTGGCCGAACGGTAGCACATAGAAGGAGGGGAACACCATATGGGTTTTGGAAGGCAGATTTGGCAGGACTGGTTTTGTTTATACCATGTCCCATTTGAAGCCCCCTGTTGCACCCCCAGAATAGAAATTTCAAAAAAGTGACTCCATCTAAGAAAGTACACCCCTCAAGGTATTTAAAACTGGGTTTACAAACTTTGTTAACCCTTTAGGTGTTCCACAAGAGTTAATGGCAGATGGAGAAACAATTTAGAAATTTCTATTTTTTGGAAAATTTTCCAATATAATCAATTTTTTCCAGGAGTAAAACAAGGGTTAACTGCCAAACAACACTCAAAATGGGTTGCCCTGATTCTGTAGTTTGCAAAAACACCCCATATGTGGTCGTAAACTACTGTTTGGCCAAACGGTAGCACATAGAAGGAGGGGAACACCATATGGGTTTTGGAAGGCAGATTTTGCTGGACTGGTTTATTGACACCATGTACCCTTTCAAGCCCCCTGATGCACCCCTAGAGTAGAAACTCCATAAAAGTGACCCCATCTAGGAAACTACGGGATACGGTGGTTGTTGTTTTGGGACTATTTTTGGGGTAAATTTGATTTTTGGTTGCTCTATTTTACTCTTTTTTAAGGCAATGTAACAAAAAAATTAAATTCTAAAATTGTTTCTACATTCGCGATTTAGTTTTGTGGAACACCTAAAGGGTTAACATAGTTTGTAAAGTAACTTTTGAATACCTTGAGGGGTGTAGTTTCTTAGATGGGGTCACTTTTTTGGAGTTTCTAGTCTAGGCTACATCAGGGGGGGCTTCTAATGGGACATGGTGTCAAAAAAAAAACTGTCCATCAAAATCTGCCTTCCAGAAACCGTATGGAGTTCCCTTCGTTCTATGCCCTGGCGTGTGGCTATATAGCCATTTACGACCACATATGGGGTGTTTCTGCAAACTACAGAATCGGGGCAATAAATATTTAGTTTTGTTTGGCTGTTAACCCTTGCTTTATTACCGGCAAAATGTTTTCAAATTGAAATTTTGCCCAAAAATGGGTGTTTTGGCACAGTTTTTATTTTATATTTTTATCACCGTTCATCAGAGGCGTTTGGTGAAAGGTTATTTTTATAGCGACGACTTTTACGCACGCGACGATGCCCAATATGTATGGCTCTCAGACTTTGGAAACACTAAGCAGGCATCCTAAAACTGCGGCCCTCCAGATGTTGTAAAACTACAATTCCCACCATGCCCTGCTGATAGCTGTAGGTTGTCTGGGCATGCTGGGAGTTATAGTTTTACAACATCTGGAGGGCCGCAGTTTGAGGATGCCTGCACTAAAACTAATATTTTTTGGGGAAAGAAAAATTGTTTCCGTGTCTCCAAAGTCTGAGAGCCATAGTGTTTTATGTTCTCTAGTGGACTGTTGGGGATTATAAAAATTTAGTACTCCATGGAAGTGTGATACTCCCTGAAGCAATTGATAATGCAGAGGCCCGGATGATCGGGGCACGTGTCACATTGAGTAGTGGTGTCCTTCCGTATCCCCCTCTTGTGACACACTCTGCACTTTTTTTGTGTTCGTCCCTTCTTTCCAGTATGGGGGACCACACCTGGAAAGTGTTGGCCAGGGACGATCCGGGCGCCTCCAGTTCCCGAGGTACTCCGGCCTGCTCTTTCCCGGTCCGAAAAGATCAGGGCCTTGAGGACTGCCTCATAGAACTTGAGGACTGCCTCTCCCTCACTGACCCTAACCTACCTGGGTGGCGATTAGGGGGACACAGGAGCTCGTTCTGGACGGTGCTGCACGGTCAGGGTGCTGGACAGGAAGAGGAGGGGAGAGAGGAGCGCAGGAAGTTTGAATCTCGCGCCTCTCTCCCCTGCACCAATCAGCACCCTGGACAGCGGCGTTCAGCACCAGGGCCAGCACCGCCTCTCCAAATCCTCGGACTGCGATAGGTGGTGTAAAATTACGCCACCGATCGCAGTCTTTTTCCGGTTCATCGGGTCACAGGACACCCGAATGGACCGGAAACGCAGAAAACCGCAGGTCTGACCCCCCCCTGCGTTGTTACGGGATGCCGGCTGAATGATTTCAGCCGGCGTCCCGTTCCGATTAACCCCCGCGGCGCCGGAATTCCGAATTTAAGTCAGGACGTACCGGTACGTCCTTGGTCCTTAAGGACTCGGGAAATAGGGCGTACCGGTACGTCCTATGTCCTTAAGGGGTTAAACAACCATGTCGAAAGACACATCTCGTGGTCGTGGAAAAGATGTTTGTCTGTGTTAGAAGGGTTAAATTAATGGCATGCATCAAGCAGAGAAAACATCTAAGGAGATTGCAGAAACTACTAAAATTGGGTTAAGAACTGTCCAACACATTATTAAAAACTGGAAGGATAGTAGGAACCTATCGTATTCGAGGAACAAATGTGGCAGGAAAAAAATCCTGAATGATTGTGATCGGCGATCACTTAAACATTTGGTGAAATTAAATAGAAGAAAAACAATAGTAGAACTCAGGGCTCTGTTTAATAGTGAAAGTAAGAGCATTTCCACACGCACAATGCGAAGGGAACTCAAAGGATTGGGACTGAACAGCTGTGTAGCCGTAAGAAAACCACTAATCAGTGAGGCAAACCAGAAAAAAATGCTTCAATTTGCTAGGGAGCATAAAGATTGGACTCTGGAGCAATATAAGAAGGTCATGCGGTCTGATGAGTCCAGATTTACCCTGTTCCAGAGTGATGGGTACATCAAGGTAAGGAGAGAGGCAGATGAAGTGATGCACCCATCATGCCTAGTGCCTACTGTACAAGCCTGTGGGGGCAGTGCTATGATCTGGGGTTGCAGCAGTTGGTCAGGTCTAGGTTCAGCAACAGTATGTGCTCCAAGAATGAGGTCAGCTGACTACCTGAACATACTGAATGACCAGGTTATTCCATCAATGGATTTTTTCTTCCCTGATGGTACGGGCATATTCCAAGATCACAATGCCAGGATTCATCGGGCTCAAATTGTGAAAGAGTGGTTCAGGGAGCATGAGACATAATTTTCACACATGGATTGGCCACCACAGAGTCCAGACCTTAACCCCATTGAGAAGGCTTTGCGCAGCAGTCAGACTCCGCTCAGGGAGGGAATCGGAATTACATCACTGTGATACCCTGATGCCCATTCCTAGTGCGGTGGGATTTTGACATGGAGCAGACATGCTGACAGGTCTGGACAGTGGGATGTATACGGTCTGACACTCCGTGATGCCCCCCTGACACAGACATTCCGGTACGGAGACTGGTGGTTACCCGCCGATCTACCGTTTGCGGATCAGCTTTTGTCTGCTGAAAACTGCGGAGCTTTGGACACGTTGAGTGTGTCTTTGCAATTCTGTATAGGGAACTTGCCAGCCTGTATAAGCATGAACATGCGCCCTGCTAGAAAGTTAGATAGCGGCCATCTTTGTTGCGGTTCCCATGTTCTTCTATACTACTACGTGTCTCGCGAGAGCACATGGAGCGGCGCATGCGCAGACCGCCCTTCCGGACGCCAGCAGAATCCACTATGTCTCCATGACTTAACATGACTCATCCAAAGTTTTTAAAAGTTTTAATCAACTTGTGATTGTTATGCACTGTGTACACTTTATACGTTGATTGGTAATCATGTATGTTTATTGATTTTTCCACTGTACGGATCACGTTATGCACTTTATATGACGATGTTCACAATCAATTTATATATAATCATGATGATAGAGGAATTGTACTTTTAACATTGCTATATTCTTGATGCACTTGCACTTTATTACTTAATCATTGATCTGTGATTATGAAATTGTTTGCACTATTTATGTATGCCACTATGCACATGTTATTCAGCTAGACAAAGGCTCCAATGAGAGAGCTGAAACGTTGCTGCTAGATGGGTGAATAAACCATCCACTTTTTTTCACAAATCTGGAGTGCTGCCTTTTTTCTTCTATATATACACTCACCTAAAAAATGATTAGGAACACCATACTAATACGGTGTTGGACCCCCTTTTGCCTTCAGAACTGCCTTAATTCTACGTGGCATTGATTCAACAAGGTGCTGATAGCATTCTTTAGAAATGTTGGCCCATATTGATAGCATAGCATCTTGCAGTTGATGGAGATTTGAGGGATGCACATCCAGGGCACGAAGCTCCCGTTCCACCACATCCCAAAGATGCTCTATTGGGTTGAGATCTGGTGACTGTGGGGGCCATTTTAGTACAATGAACTCATTGTCATGTTCAAGAAACCAATTTGAAATGATTCGAGCTTTGTGACATGGTGCATTATCCTGCTGGAAGTAGCCATCAGAGGATGGATACATGTTCTCATTCTGTTTACGCCAAATTCGGACTCTACCATTTGAATATCTCAACAGAAATCGAGACTCATCAGACCAGGCAACATTTTTCCAGTCTTCAACAGTCCAATTTTGGTGAGCTCGTGCAAATTGTAGATTCTTTTTCCTATTTGTAGTGGAGATGAGTGGTACCCGGTGGGGTCTTCTGCTGTTGTAGCCCATCCGCCTCAAGGTTGTGCGTGTTGTGTCTTCACAAATGCTTTGCTGCATACCTCGGTTGTAACGAGTGGTTATTTCAGTCAACGTTGCTCTTCTATCAGCTTGAATCAGTCGGCCCATTCTCCTCTGACCTCTAGCATCCACAAGGCATTTTCGCCCACAGGACTGCCGCATACTGGATGTTTTTCCCTTTTCACACCATTCTTTGTAAACCCTAGAAATGGTTGTGCGTGAAAATCCCAGTAACTGAGTAGATTGTGAAATACTCAGACCGGCCCGTCTGGCACCAACAACCATGCCACGCTCAAAATTGCTTAAATCACCTTTCTTTCCCATTCTGACTTTCAGTTTGGAGTTCGGGAGATTGTCTTGACCAGGACCACCCCCCTAAATGCATTGAAGCAACTGCCATGTGATTGGTTGACTAGATAATTGCATTAATGAGAAATTGAACAGGTGTTCCTAATAATTCTTTAGGTGAGTGTATATATAGATATATATACAGTACAGACCAAAAGTTTGGACACACCTTCTCATTCAAAGAGTTTTCTTTATTTTCATGACTATGAAAATTGTAGATTCACACTGAAGGCATCAAAACTATGAATTAACACATGTGGAATTATATACATAACAAACAAGTGTGAAAAAACTGAAAATATGTCATATTCTAGGTTCTTCAAAGTAGCCACCTTTTGCTTTGATTACTGCTTTGCACACTCTTGGCATTCTCTTGATGAGCTTCAAGAGGTAGTCCCCTGAAATGGTTTTCACTTCACAGGTGTGCCCTGTCAGGTTTAATAAGTGGGATTTCTTGCCTTATAAATGGGGTTGGGACCATCAGTTGCGTTGGGGAGAAGTCAGGTGGATACACAGCTGATAGTCCTACTGAATAGACTGTTAGAATTTGTATTATGGCAAGAAAAAAGCAGCTAAGTAAAGAAAAACTAGTGGCCATCATTACTTTAAGAAATGAAGGTCAGTCAGTCAGCCGAAAAATTGGGAAAACTTTGAAAGTAAGGGCTATTTGACCATGAAGGAGAGTGATGGGGTGCTGCGCCAGATAACCTGGCCTCCACAGTCACTGGACCTGAACCCAATCGAGATGGTTTGGGGTGAGCTGGACCGCAGAGTGAAGGCAAAAGGGCCAACAAGTGCTAAGCATCTCTGGGAACTCCTTCAAGACTGTTGGAAGACCATTTCAGGGGACTACCTCTTGAAGCTCATCAAGAGAATGCCAAGAGTGTGCAAAGCAGTAATCAAAGCAAAAGGTGGCTACTTTGAAGAACCTAGAATATTACATATTTTCAGTTGTTTCACACGTGTTTGTTATGTATATAATTCCACATGTGTTAATTCATAGTTTTGATGCCTTCATAGTCATGAAAATAAAGAAAACTCTTTGAATGAGAAGGTGTGTCCAAACTTTTGGTCTGTACTGTATATATATATATATATATATATATATATATATATATATATATTAATATATATATATATATATATATATATATATAGTGTTATTATAATATATACTAGCTCTCTTATAGCAGCCCAGGAACCTGGAGAAACAGCCCTGATGATGTGAGATCAGGGGTGCTAGATCTGGTTAGACCAGTGGCATGCCCAGGGGGAAGTGGGGGTTGGCGGGGCGGTCCGGACCAGGTGCCGGCTCTCAGGGGGGTGCCAGAACAGAAGCAATGAGCGCATCCATCCATACAGATGGAAGTGCTCATTGTTTTTCCCTTTATAAGATGCAGTGGGGGAGGGGGAGAGAAGCGCTATGAGCGCTGTACAGTACGTACCCCTCCACCTGCTCGCTCTTCTCAGGGCCCGCGCTGCTGTGTCCTGGCTGCCTCCAGCGTCAGGATGTACAGAGCGCACCCTGACCTGACTTGCAGGAAGTTAGGTGACTGCAGCGCGGGCCCTGAGAACAGAAGACAGCCAGGACAGGGAGAGTGGCGCCAGGAGAGGTAAGTTAATTTATTATTTTACAGTCTGATCTGGAGGTCTAATGGGGGGTCTGGAGAGGTCTAATGTGGCTCTGGAGTGGTCTATGGGGGGGTCTGGAGGTCTGACTGGGGGGTCTGGAGGTCTGACTGGGGGGTCAGGAGGTCTGACTGGGGGTTCAGGAGGTATAATGGGAGTCTGATTGGTAGTCTAGAAGTCTGACTGGAGGTCTGACTGGGGGGTCTGATTGGGGGTCTGGAGGTCTAATGGGGGTCTGATTGCAGGTCAGGAGGTCTGACTGTAGGGTCTTGAGGTCCAATGGGGGTCTGATTGGGAGTCTAGAGGTCTGACTGGGGGTCTGTTTTGGGGTCTGGAGGTCAAATGGGGGTCTGATTGGGGGGTTGGAGGTCTAATGGGAGTCTGATTGGGGGTCTGAAGGTCTAATGGGGGGTCTGGAGGTCTGACTGGGGGTCTAGAGGTCTAATGGGGGTCTGGAGGTCTGACTGGGGGGTCTAGAGGTCTAATGGGGGTCTGATTGTGGGTCTGGAGGTCTGACTGGGGGGTCTGGAGGTCTAATGGGGGTTTGGAGGTCTGATATGGGTGTTTGGTATAAAGGTCTGATATGTGGGTCTGGAGGTCTTATATGGGGGTCTTTTCTGAGCTCTGATATTGGGTAGGTGTCTTACATGGAGGTCTAATGGGGGTCTGATCTGAGGTTTAAACCTGGGGTCTTATATGGGGTATGACATAGAGGTCTAAAGGGGGTTTAGTTTGAGATCGGGGGATCTCATTTAGGTTTTTATATGGGGGTCTGATCTGAAAGGAAGGTGTTTTTTTTATTACTTGCACACAATATAAAGGGGTGTTGTATCTGTGTGGTATCAGTATTTTCAGGGGGACTGTTTCTGCAGGAAAGTATTGGGGAGCACAGTGGACACAGTATTGGGGGTGGCAGGATGGGGTGTTGAGAAGGTGGGAGGATGATGGAAAAGTAGGAAAGTAAGATGTCTATTTGTTAAAATCTGCAGAGACGAGGCGCAGCTGAAAGAAGTCACCATGGTGGTCTCGTCTAACAGGAGAAGAAGATGAAAGAGAATATCTACATCAGAGAAGAGACATCACTGGATGTAAGAGGTACATATGTGGCGCTGTATGACCCTGTATGTTCTATAGCACTGTATGTGATATTTTCCAAGTATGTCTTTAAAGGGGTTGTCAGTTTCTTTTTGTATGAGCACTGCCTTCTCTGCTCTGTTTACCTGTTCATCACTGCAAATGCTACGGCGAGCAAGTGAACAGAACAGAAAAAGCAGCTCTCATATGAATGTTGCCCTCTCTTCAAACAGCTGGGGGCACAGAGGGCATTACTACTATGGAGGGGGCACAGAGGGCATTACTAATGTGAAGTGGGCACAATGGGCATTTGTACTATGGAGGGGCTCAGAACCAGAGGGCATTGCTACAATGAAGGGGGCACAGTGGGCATTATTACTGTGAAGGGGCCACAATGGGCATTATTACTGTGAAGGGTACACAATGGGGATTTCTACTATGGAGGGGGCACAAAGGGCATTACTAGCACAGTGGACATTACTATCATTAAGGGGGCACAATGGGCATTATTACTGTGAAGGGAGTAAAATGGGCATTTTTACTATGAAGGGGGCACAGTGGGCATTATTACTATAAAGGGGGCACAATGGGGATTATTACTATGAATGGGAAACAATGGGGATTATTACTGTGAAGGGGGCACAATGGGGATTATTACTGTGAAGGGGACACAAAGAGGGCATTACATCTGTGAAAGGGGCACAGAGAGGGCATAACTACTGTGAGAGGGCACAATGTGGGCATAACTACTGTGAGGGGGCACACATCTATACAAAACTACTGTGAAGGTTGTACAATGAGAGCAATACTACTGTGAGGGGGTACAATTTTTTTAAAGTATTGGGAGGGGGGGCAGAGAAAAGACCCTCCCCGGGTGCCAAGCACCCTAGGCTCGCCACTGGGTTAGACCAGGCAGAATTATCATTTAACAGTTGTCCTAGAAAACCTATGGTCCCCAGGACCCAGAGAAGAAGAAAGAGCAGAAGGGGTAACGTAACTCCATAACCCTACCCTTGTATATACCTCTGCTTGTGTAATGACCCGGAGTGCCATTACCACTTCTTTTGGCACCTTGCTACCATGTCCATGTGCTAATTTATATCACCTAATGTATTTTCTATAATGTGCATATTTATTCCTAAAACTGTTACGTTCAAGTGTAATAGCCTGGTTCACCAGCAGATGGCGGCAGCAACATTGGCAGTATTAGTTTCTCTGGAGAAGAAACCTTCTACTTCCTTCCAGCCCTCTGTAGCTAGAGGGAGGAGTTCTATGTTAGGGTACTTTCACACTAGCGTTTTTTCTTTTCCAGTATTGAGTTCCATCCTAGGGGTTCAATACCGGAAAAAACAAATCAGTTTTATCCTAATGCATTCTGAATGGAGATCATTCCGTTCAGTATGCATCAGGATGCATCAGTTCAGTCCCTCTTACATTTTTTGGCCAGAGAAAATACCGCAACATGCTGCATTTTTCTCTAAGCCCAAAAATCCTGAACACTTGACAGATTGCCGGATCCGGCATTAATTTCCATTGAAATGTATTAGTGCCAGATCCGGCATTAAAATTGCCGTATTGATGGATCCGTTCTTCCGGTCCACGCATGCTCAGACCTTTAAATCTGTGAAAAAAATATCAATGCATTTGTCAGACGGATCCACATCCGTCTGACAAATGCCATCCATTTGCGTCTGGATTTACAGATCCGGCAGTGCCGGAATCCTCTGCCGCAAGTGTGAAAGTACCCTTAGGGAGAAGTTAGTGGCAGTTCAGCCTTCTTCTCCTTGGGGACAGGTCAAGTCTAGTGCACCCTCCTTAGGGAGAGGTTGTGTGCTGGCTAGCAGAGCACTGCCTTCTCTGCTAGGCCCAGAGGCACTGCCTCTGAAGTCTACATGGTTGCTTGTCCCCGCCTGGGCTTGCATTGCCTCCTTCCAAGCTGAGCCGAGGCTTGAGGTACTCTAAAGCCAGGACAAGAAGTTCCTAGGATTATAAGTAAGAGACATACTACAGACTACAGCTAACTTAAGTTCCAGCAGAAGAGGAAGAGTTTCCTATTTATCTAGCCAAGCATAGCAGAGCTGAGAGAGCTACCGCATAGCAATGCTGATATTGTTGCAGAAAAGTATTTGCCTGCCAAAGTTAAGCCAATACCTGCTGATGACAAAGATACTGTTTGGAAGCTGTTTGGATTACCAATTTATGCCAAGTAAAAGCAACTGTTTAATGTTACTACAAAGTCTGGACTCCAAGTTCAACTACCCCCTTTGCGCTGCTTCGTACCACACCACGTCTGGGATCCACGGATATCCAGGTAGGAACACCCTGACACATGTACATAACATCTTAAGATACTGTAGGCCACCCTGCACCACTCTGGCAATCCTACCTCCGGGTACCAACATTCCAATCTACAAAGGGAGCCTTGAGCTTCCGCTGTTTAATCGCAGCTGGCATCACGTTTACTTGCTCTATAAGAGGGACATCTTTCGTAGAAACCTCCTAAGGGGTAAGGGATACCCCAGACGCGGCCCTGTGGGTGCGTTGCACTTGGTGCATATATGACAACATAATACAAGTAAAATATTCTTCTTACATTCCTGCATATTATATTGTACCATCATTTCCCAGGTAATGATTTCTGTATTTTCTCTATATCAGTATAGAGAATGGAGAGTCTTTCTTTATGAAATGCCTATCTTAGAGGCTTACTCACGCTGTGTTTTGATTAAATTTCAGATCAGCGCATTGACAATTCTAGATAATGCCAGACATGATAAACTACTGTATAACAGATGGGCCCAGGCACCTCAGTACAAATGATATCATAATCTTATGTTATTAACTTCTAACTCCATGGAGGCAATACAGTTATACACAGCCTTTGTTCTAGCAGATCTGTGTACTTATACAGCAAAGAATAGACTACCACCTGATAAAAATATACCGCAATGAACCACTGGGCCACTAGATGTCAGTCTACTATATGCAGTGTGAACATCCATTATATTAACAATGTAAGCCATTAAAAATCAGCCATTTAACAACAGGATAAACTCTTAGAACACTGCAGGGGGTGAAATATCACACAACATTCTGTATTTTATTTATCCTGCAATTTTTTCATATTACAGTAAGAATAGATGTATTTTACACAGTGAAAGCATTTTTGAATAGCATAAAATCTTGTTTTTGTGTTGCCATGTTCTGAGAGACATTTATTTTTTATTTTTCTGGCGATTGTCTTAGGTAGGATCTTATTTTCTGCAGGATGAGATGACTGGTAACATTTTGGAGTTCATACAACTATATATATATATACAGTATATATATAAAGACGAAAAGCGGACAACACTCCAGATAAAAAGCAATTGATGTTTATTCACCCATGTGGAAGGCAACGTTTCAGCTCATACAAGAGCCTTTCTCAAGCTTGAGAAAGGCTCTTGTATGAGCTGAAACGTTGCCTTCCACATGGGTGAATAAACATCAATTGCTTTTTATCTGGAGTGCTGTCCGCTTTTCGTCTTTATCTTCACGGGGTAAGCAGCTATATCCCTGGACCTAGCACCCGCTAGCATCTGTTTTTTCCAGTGCCACCAGCATTTCCCCTTTTCAGTATATATATATATATATATATATATATATATATATATATATATATATAAAATGGAAAAGATGGGCAGCACTCCAAAAAGTAAAAAATACAAAATCTTTATTTACCCCAGTGGGAAATGCGACGTTTCGGCTCTAGACAGGAGCCTTCCTCAAGCCTGGCTTGAGGAAGGCTCCTGTCTAGAGCCTAAACGTCGCATTTCCCACTGGGGTAAATAAAGATTTTGTATTTTTTACTTTTTGGAGTGATGCCCATCTTTTCCATTTTGTATTTGTGGATTGGCTTTACAGGGAGTGCAGAATTATTAGGCAAGTTGTATTTTTGAGGATTAATTTTATTATTGAACAACAACCATGTTCTCAATGAACCCAAAAAACTCATTAATATCAAAGCTGAATATTTTTGGAAGTAGTTTTTAGTTTGTTTTTAGTTTTAGCTATTTTAGGGGGATATCTGTGTGTGCAGGTGACTATTACTGTGCATAATTATTAGGCAACTTAACAAAAAACAAATATATACCCATTTCAATTATTTATTTTTACCAGTGAAACCATTATAACATCTCAACATTCACAAATATACATTTCTGACATTCAAAAACAAAACAAAAACAAATCAGTTCCCAATATAGCCACCTTTCTTTGCAAGGACACTCAAAAGCCTGCCATCCATGGATTCTGTCAGTGTTTTGATCTGTTCACCATCAACATTGCGTGCAGCAGCAACCACAGCCTCCCAGACACTGTTCAGAGAGGTGTACTGTTTTCCCTCCTTGTAAATCTCACATTTGATGATGGACCACAGGTTCTCAATGGGGTTCAGATCAGGTGAACAAGGAGGCCATGTCATTAGATTTTCTTCTTTTATACCCTTTCTTGCCAGCCACGATGTGGAGTACTTGGACGCGTGTGATGGAGCATTGTCCTGCATGAAAATCATGTTTTTCTTGAAGGATGCAGACTTCTTCCTGTACCACTGCTTGAAGAAGGTGTCTTCCAGAAACTGGCAGTAGGACTGGGAGTTGAGCTTGACTCCATCCTCAACCCGAAAAGGCCCCACAAGCTCATCTTTGATGATACCAGCCCAAACCAGTACTCCACCTCCACTTTGCTGGCGTCTGAGTCGGACTGGAGCTCTCTGCCCTTTACCAATCCAACCACGGGCCCATCCATCTGACCCATCAAGACTCACTCTCATTTTATCAGTCCATAAAACCTTAGAAAAATCAGTCTTGAGATATTTCTTGGCCCAGTCTTGACGTTTCAGCTTGTGTGTCTTGTTCAGTGGTGGTCGTCTTTCAGCCTTTCTTACCTTGGCCATGTCTCTGAGTATTTGTGCTTTTGGGCACTCCAGTGATGTTGCAGCTCTGAAATATGGCCAAACTGGTGGCAAGTGGCATCTTGGCAGCTGCACGCTTGACTTTTCTCAGTTCATGGGCAGTTATTTTGCGCCTTGGTTTTTCCACACGCTTCTTGCGACCCTGTTGACTATTTTGAATGAAACGCTTGATTGTTCGATGATCACGCTTCAGAAGCTTTGCAATTTTAAGAGTGCTGCATCCCTCTGCAAGATATCTCACTATTTTTGACTTTTCTGAGCCTGTCAAGTCCTTCTTTTGACCCATTTTGCCAAAGGAAAGGAAGTTGCCTAATAATTATGCACACCTAATATAGGGTGTTGATGTCATTAGACCACACCCCTTCTCATTACAGAGATGCACATCACCTAATATGCTTAATTGGTAGTAGGCTTTCGAGCCTATACAGCTTGGAGTAAGACAACATGCATAAAGAGGATGATGTGGTCAAAATACTCATTTGCCTAATAATTCTGCACTCCCTGTAATCCGTATTGGGCTGTTGCACCCACCAGCTTGCATCAGGGACGGTGCTGCCACTGTTTTTTCTTTTTATATATATATATATATATATATATATATATATATATATACACACATTTATGAAGAAATTCTCAATTGGCTTAGTAGAATACAAGGTACATAAAGGGTTGGGCACATGACTCTGATACATGGATTTTTTGGGAAAAAAATGAAATCTTTTTTTTTTAGAAAAAAAATTGTACTTGGACTGAGTCCAATGCAATAATCGCACCATAATACTACATTCTGGATACAAATGACCACATGGGACCACTCCCACCACATGAGCTTGCAGTAGGTCTGACACGGCTTTTCAGCTTGCACCAACAAAGTCCACTATTACAATATACGGCAACTGTTACACAGACAAATACATCAAGTTAGGTACCCTAGTCTGTGCTAATTCGAATTTTTTAAATAACATTTTTGGTATAATAATGCACAATTAGACACAGTCAGTGACCAAAATGCAGCTTTTTTCTGCTTTACAAGATGCCCTATTTATTTCCCAAAAAGTGGTGGAAAAATGGCTGTGTGTCAATAAAGTGAATACTAATGAGTGCTTTCATTATGGAAGCACTCATTAGTATGCATTAGTTGCAGGTAGCAGTGAGTGTAGTGCTGCTAGTTCTGGTTGTACTCACCACTCCCTGGTCTTTTTCTGGACACCATACTGCACTGCATCCTGTGTATAGTGTCAGGTCGCAGTGCAGTGCAGTGCAGTGCAGTGCAGGGGCGGCAGAAGACCAGGAAGTGTTGAGTGCCGGAAGAGCCCACTAGATCTGCAGAGTAGCTTCCCCGTTTAGAACAGAAGATGTAAATTAATTTACATTATGTGTGGTTTGAGATCTGATGAGGATTGGGGCTCTGATTGTGGGGTTCTGATCTGAGGTCTAATACAGATTGGAGGTCTGATTGGGGATTGTGATTTGAAGTCAAATAAATTGGGTCTGATAAAGTTTGGGAGTCTGATACAGATTGGGGGGACAGATTGGGCATCTAATCGGAAGTCTGGTAATGTTTGAGGGTCTGATTGGGGAGTCTGATGAAGATTTGGGGTCTGTTCTGAGGTCTGAAGAAGATTGGGGTCTGATCTGAGTTCTGATGAAAAATATATTTTTCTGATTTTCCTCTTCTAAAACCTAGATGGTCTCATAAATGGAAAAATATGTTATATGCCAGTAATACTGAAACTATGCTTATTTGTACATTTTTAAACTGTAGAAGTTTTGCAACAGGTTTTTAGAGAAAAAATCATAGGCTCAGTAGGACGTCCCCTGGTTGCAACAAAAATATACAATGCTATTGATGCACAAAAAGGGTCCTTAAAGTGGTTGTTCAGGATTTTGATATCTATGGCTTATCCTTAGGGTATAAATATCTGATTAGTGGGGGTCTGAAACCCTGCTGATCACATATTTAGTTATAGCTTCGGGCACTGGGACTACACAGCTCTGCCTATTGTGTAGTTGACTACAATGCGAGAAGCACTGCAGTTACCAAATCCATTCCCTACACAATAGAGAGTTATGTAGTTCTGGCTCCAACTTCCTGAACAAGAGTTACCCCGAGTAGATTGGCAGAATGGCAGGATGTTAGACCCCCACCAATCAGCTATTGATGGCCTATCCTGATAAAGGGTCTGTGAAAGAATGAAAGGGGGTGGTTGGCAAACCTACCCTTCAAATTGGCCAGAACCAGTAAAGGGAAGCTTGTTTAAAACTCAATGGAATAACAATTATATCAAAACTGGGTAGGTATATGGAGGAGTGTCACTGAACAAACTATTTACCCTTAAAACGTCACTTTTATTAATGATGACTAAAAATATTCCCACATCTAAAACAATAAATATATATGTAATAGAAATGTTGCAAAGGAGAAAATTATCACAATATAGGAGTATACTATTGTAGGCATCAGTTATTACCACAGGTGTAGTTACTCACAGTACTTTGGACCTCAATAGTTGCAGGATTTTGTTCACGAGATCACTCTGTGGAGGTATTTGAATGCCAGATGCTGCAGCGCTATTCAATGGATCTTTGAACCATCCAGGGGGATATGGGAAACGACTGGAG
Source organism: Bufo bufo (assembly GCF_905171765.1). NCBI lineage: Eukaryota > Metazoa > Chordata > Amphibia > Anura > Bufonidae > Bufo > Bufo bufo. The sequence continues at coordinate 604,746,095 of NC_053391.1, forward strand.
CAAATCCGCTTGTAGGCAAGGGGATGCTATCCCTGTTGATCTATACTGTCCCTGCCTAAAAGTGGAGTAATCGCCCCAAAAGGGGCGGTCCCACTTATCGTTGGCTGTTCCCTCTACTGAAAATCCCTACCCAAAACTCCCATATATGATGCTACCTATGTATAATAAGACAATTTCCCCATATAGCGTGATGTCTCCAAATTACAGTGCGTCTCAACGCATTTCCCCTATATACAATAAATCGGTTCATCAGGGGACCATTTCTGTAGGGTGCATGGTGAAAACCAGTGGATGTACTGACCTGCAGCAAGGAAATGATTATCTTCTGCAGGTTTAAATATCCTTCACTGTCCAATGCTGTGATCGGCGTGTATCCTAGTCAGTTGCGCATGCGCCTGCAATGTGCACGCATCTGTGCCTATTACGCATAGGGGCTAGGAATACGTACTCCTGGCAGGTGGCGTCAAATCACAGTACTGTGCATGCGCTGACCTAAGGAGTCTCCTTCTCTTCGGTAAAGCTCAGCGCCCCTTCGGGCTGCAAAGGCACTGGAAAAATTAAACACATATGAAGTGCGCACACATCAGCCAAAACAGCAGAAGGCACCTAAGAAGCATCGTGTCCACCTCAATGGGCCTCAGGATAGCTCCGATAATTACCTATATAGTGTCAATCACCCTCAGTGTCACACTAAATTGCAAAGTTAATTAGATATACTTCTTTTATATTAATATGACCTAATGTATAATGACATTAGTGCTCAATTTAGAGCCAAAAAAAAGATACCCCAATAGAATAGAGAGAAAAGAAGGGTGTGAAAGGGATAATACATATGAATAAAAGCCAGGATGACATTTACATATTGTCCATATGCCTAGCCAACTAAAAACACTGGCTCAGATATGGATCAAAAATTAGAGATGGGTTACAGGAGATTACTGCTACAAAAGTCAGGGGTCTCCAAACAGATAAAGCCCATGCTCATTATTTTAAAATTGTGGTGTTAGACCAATCTTGATCAAATACACCGCTTTCTACTGGCCTATTTTTTATTCTGGTGGCTATATAGTGAAATCTGCTCAAGGTATGAGACTTAGAATTACTTATCAAAGAAAACTAATAAATTACAGTCTTTCATTTAAGCCCTGTGGATTAACAGATGTCAATCTGAAAATCCACTCGGTCTCTTTCTGAAGGACCATTTTCTCTAGATCTCCACCCCTTAGAGATGGACAGACCATTTCTATTGCACAGAACTTCAGAGATCTCCGGTTACCAGCATGTATTTCATGTACGTGTCCAGAGATGGGGGTATCTCTTTTATGTTTGATATCACCTAGGTGACATCCTATTCATCTCCGCAGTTCTTTCACGGTTTAACCCACGTACTGGAGAGGGCATGAGCATGTGCACAGATACACCTCCCATACTTTTGCATGGATCTCATATACCTTTTAGGTAATGACTAGAGTTGAGCGGACACCTGGATGTTCTGGTTCGGCAGGTTCGGCCGAACTTGAAAAAAAAGTTCGGGTTCGGGACCCGAACTTGACCTGAACTTGAACCCGAACCCCATTGAAGTCAATGGGGACCCGAACTTTTGGCCACTAAAATGGCTCTAAAATAGCCCTGGAAAGAGCTAGAGGGCTGCAAAAGGCAGCAAAATGTGCTTGAGAGCATGGCAAATGCTCTGCAAACAAATGTGGATAGGGAAATGAATTAAAAAAACATAAAAGACCTTAAAAAAATAAAAATTAGGAATGATGTAGGAGGAAGAGGTTGAGGAGGCGGTGAATGGGTGGATGTGGCCGTGTAGGCACACGTGGTGGTCTAGGTGGAAGCGGCGGCGAAGGAGGAATAGGTAGCCAACACAGATGTGTGTTATTTTGCATTTTTACATAGGGGTATCCCCCAAAATATTGGGACATATAAAAAAAAAAATAAGGAATAAGTGCACTTGAGTACAAGGATGGATGGTTGAGGCTGTTAGAACTGTCTATTCTGCCCAAGGTACAGACAAGTGTTTTTAATGAACGCGAGCTTGTCCAAGTTAGCTGTCTGTAATGACGCCTCCTGCCATGCTAAATACACGTTCAGAGAGTACACTGGCTGCAGGGCAGGCCAGCACCTCCAAGGCATACAGGGCAAGCTCTGGCCATGTGGACAATTTGGAGACCCAGAAGTTGAATAGGGCAGAACCATCAGTCAGTACGTGTAGGCGTGTGCACAGGTTCTGTTCCACCATGTTGTACAAATACTGCCTCCTGCTAACACGCTCCATATCAGCAGTTGGGGCGGGTTGTTGCGGCGAGGTGACAAAGCTTTTCCACATGTCGGCCATGCTAACCCTGCCTTCTGAGGTGCTGGCGCTGACACAGCTGCATTGGCGACCTCTTCCTCCTCCCCTGCCTTCGCCTTGTGCTTCCACTTGTCCCCCGGCGTCAGTCGGGAATGCTCTCAGGAGCGCTTCTACCAGCGTGCGCCTGTAGTCGCGCATCTTCCGATCACGCTCCAGTGAGGGAATTAGGGACGTCACATTGTCTTTGTAACGGGGATCCATCAAGGTGGCCACCCAGTAGTCAGCACACGTTAAAATGTGGGCAATTCTGCTGTCGTTGCGCAGGCACTGCAGCATGTAGTCGCTCATGTGTGCCAGGCTACCCAGAGGTAAGGACAAGCTGTCCTCTGTGGGAGGCGTATCGTCTGCGTCCTCCGTATCCCCCCAGCCACGCACCAGTGATGGGCCGGAGCTGCGTTGGGTGCCACCCCACTTTGAACATGCTTCATCCTCATCCTCCTCCTCCTCATCATCATCCTCCTCCTCATCATCCTCCAGTAGTGGGCCCTGGATGGCCAAATTTGTACCTGGCCTCTGCTGTTGCAAAAAAACTCCCTCTGAGCCACTTCTAAAAGACTGGCCTGAAAGTGCTAAAAATGACCCCTCTTCCTCCTCGTCCTGGGCCACATCCTCCTCCATCATCGCCCTAAGTGTTTTCTCAAGGAGACATAGAGGTGGTATTGTAACGCTGATAACGGCGTCATCGCCACTGGCCATATTGGTGGAGTACTCGAAACAGCACAAAGGGGCACACAGGTCTCGCATGGAGGCCCAGTCATTGGTGGTGAAGTGGTGCTGTGCCGCAATGCGACTCACCGATGCGTGCTGCAGCTGAAACTCCACTATGGCCTGCTGCTGCTCGCACAGTCTCTCCAGCATGTGCAAGGTGGAGTTCCACCTGGTGAGCATGTCGCATATGAGGCGGTGAGCGGGAAGGCCGAAGTTATGCTGTAGAGCAGACAGCTGAGCGGCAAGGGACAAGGGATGTGCGTCAAACCGGCTAGTCCCAGAGCTGCAACGAGATTTCGCCCATTATCGCACACCACCAGGCCGGGCTTGAGGCTCACTGGCAGCAACCACTCGTCGGTCTGTTGTTCTTTACCCCGCCACAACTCCTGCGCGGTGTGGGCCTTTCCCCCAAACACATCAGTTTCAGAACGGCCTGCTGACGTTTACCCTTGGCTGTGCTGAAGTTGGTGGTGAAGGTCTGTGACTGACTGGATGAGGAGGTGGTAGAAGAGGAGGAGGAAGCCGAGTAGGAAGAGGAGGCAACAGGAGGCAAACAGCTCTCTGCCTGGGGCCCAGCCGCCACTACACTTACCCAGTGTGCAGTTTGGGAGATATAGCGTCCCTGGCCGTGCTTACTGGTCCACGTATCTGTGGTTAGGTGGTCCTTGCCACAGATGGCGTTGCGCAGTGCACACTTGATTTTATCCGATACTTGGTTGTGCAGGGAGGGCACGGCTCTCCTGGAGAAGTAGTGGCGGCTGGGAACGACGTACTGTGGGACAGCAAGTGACATGAGCTGTTTGAATCTGTCAGTCTCCACCAGCCTGAATGAAAACATTTCAAAGGCCAGCAGTTTAGAAATGCTGGCATTCAGGGCCAGGGATCAAGGGTGGCTAGGTGGGAATTTACGCTTTCTCTCCAAGGTTTGTGAGATGGAGAGCTGAACGCTTCCGTGTGACATGGTGGAAATGCTTGGTGACGGACGTGGTGGTGTTGGTGGCATATCCTCTGTTTGCTGGGCAGCAGGTACCAATGTTCCTCCAGAGGCGGAGAAAGAGGCCAAGGCAGCATCAGAAGAGGGAGCAGGAGGGTCCTGAGCCCTTTCTTGGTTTTGAAGGTGCTTACTCCACTGCAGCCCGTGTCTCGCATGTAGATGCCTGGTCATGCAGGTTGTGCTAAGGTTCAGAACGTTAATGTTTTGCTTCAGGCTCTGATGGCACAGCGTGCAAACCACTCGGGTGTGAAGAAGTGCCATGCCAGGGTACTCCTTGAAGCTGCCTTTGGTGTGCTCGGTCTCTTGTGGCGGCGGCCAGTAGCAGGCGAACTGTTTTGGCGACGGCTGCTCTGCTTTTGCACCCAGCTCCCTCTTTTGCTACGCTGTTGGCTCGATCTCACCACTGCCTCTTCCTCCGAACTCTGAAAGTCAGTGGCACAACCTTCATTCCATGTGGAGTCTAGGACCTCATCGTCCCCTGCATCATCTTTCACCCAGTCTTCCTCCCTGACCTCCTTTTCGGTCTGCACACTGCAGAAAGACGCAGCAGTTGGCACCTGTGTTTCGTCATCATCAGAGATATGCTGAGGTGGTATTCCCATGTCCTGATCAGGAAACATAAGTGGTTGTGCATCAGTGCATTCTATGTCTTCCACCCCTGGGGAAGGGCTAGGTGGATGCCCTTGGGAAACCCTGCCAGCAGAGTCTTCAAACAGCATAAGAGACTTCTGCATGACTTGAGGCTCAGACAGGTTCCCCGATATGCACGGGGGTGATGTGACAGACTGATGGGCATGGGTTTCAGGCGCCACTTGTGCGCTTTCTGCAGACTGGGTGGGAGATAATGTGAACATGCTGGATCCACTGTCGGCCACCCAATCGACTAGCGCCTGTACTTGCTCAGGCCTTACCATCCTTAGAACGGCATTAGGCCCGACCAAATATTGCTGTAGATTCTGGCGGCTACTGGGACCTGAGGTAGTAGGTTCAGTAGGACGTGTAGCTGTGGCAGAACGACCACGTCCTCTCCCTGCACCAGAGGCTCCACCAACAAAACCACCACGATGTGCACTATATGAAACAGAGTTTTTTTTTCACCCAGTATGCCAAAACTGTATTTCTGGCCTAAATGTGACACTCACTTATGCACCTATAATCACAGATGTGCACTATATGAAACAGAGTTTTTTTTTTCACCCAGTATGCCCCAGTATGCCAAAGCTGTATTTCTGGCCTAAATGTGACACTCACTTAGGCACCTATAATCACAGATGTGCACTATAAGAAACAGAGTTTTTTATTCCCCCAGTATGCCCCAGTATGAGAAAGCTGTATTTCTGGCCTAAATTGAACAGTCACTTACGCAGCGATAATCCTAGATGTGCACTATATGAAACAGAGTTATTTTTTTCATCCAGTATGCCCCAGTATGCCAAAGCCGTATTTCCGGCCTAAATGTAACACTTACTTATGCACCTATAATCACAGATGTGCACTATATGAAACAGAGTTGTTTTTTTCACCCAGTATGCCCCAGTATGCCAAAGCTGTATTTCTGGCCTAAATGTGACACTCACTTATGCAACTATAATCACAGATGTGCACTATATGAAACAGTGTTTTTTTTTTCACCCAGTATGCCCGTGACCACCACGACCATGACCGCTTTCCTTATTAGATGTTTGCCTCATGGTTAGCGTTCACCAAGCAAAGTAAAAAGTGGTTGAGTCTGTTAAAAATAACTATCCGCCAATAAAAACCCTGAAGTAGGGTATTTCACTCAATGTTCTTTTTTTAAAACTCTATATGACAGCGGTATTTGTAGCCTAAATTTCACAGTAACTTATGCACCTCTAATCCCAGATGTGCAGTATATAAGTTTTTTTTTTACCCCAGTAAGCAAAAGACGTATTTGTGGCCTAAATTTCACAGTAACTTATGCACCTATAATCCCAGATGTGCAGTATATAAAACACATGTATAGCAAAGAAAAGCAGGCGACACCACCTTCTGGAATAAGCGTGGAACAATGGAAATACTCTTTAGAATATTTATTCTGAGATATCACACATAAAAAATGGCCAATATTATAAAATAAAATACAATAAAACATTCAATTACAATAATACACTGGATAAAAATACAATTAAATCAATAAGGATGTGGTCTCCTGAAATAATGTCTCATGAGATAAGTTGCGGCAGAGAGCTGTAAAAATCCACCTGTAGGTGTTTGCCAAATGGGACTGTCTCTGTGAGACTCTTACCGCTCAGTAGTCCCGATGTTATTAGTATATGGTTAACTTCCACGGAGCGGTGGAGAAGTGTCGTCACCAGAACCCTGGATTCTCAACGCTGAATGATGAACAAGCGCGCAGCTTGCAGTAAGTAGTCACACAACGGTGCAGGATACAAACACCGGAGCGCAGGACGCTGAATGCTGAATGTTCAGCTCGGAGGGCGTGCTCTCGATCAGATGATCCCCACTAAGATGACGGATATCTGGAATGTTCAGTTGAAATGCTTTATTCCGCTGCTGTGCCGGTACTTTGAGTTCAGGGATATCACATATGAGTTTCGTTCCCCTCTCTGTCTCGTAGGCGCCGCTCTATCAGTAGAAGAGCCGGCGCTCGATGGTTAATGCAGGCTCCTTTTTTTTTTTTTTTTTTTTTTTTTCTGCGCTGGACTTGATTTGTAGATGAGGGTGTGATACTCCTCAGAGAAATCCTTTTGGAGTGCGCCTAAGGTCTGCAGTGAGACACAGTAGATCCGGGTATCTATGATACTTTAGCACGGAAAGTCAATGTCCATCAGGGGGGATCCTAGCACCAAACGCGTTTCGGGGTCTGTTATCACCCCTTCCTCAGGAGCCTGCATTAACCATCGAGCGCCGGCTCTTCTACTGATAGAGCGGCGCCTACGAGACAGAGAGGGGAACGAAACTCATATGTGATATCCCTGAACTCAAAGTACCGGCAGTTTGCCAAATGGGACTGTCTCTGTGAGACTCTTACCGCTCAGTAGTCCCGATGTTATTAGTATATGGTTAACTTCCACGGAGCGGTGGAGAAGTGTCGTCACCAGAACCCTGGATTCTCAACGCTGAATGATGAACAAGCGCGCAGCTTGCAGTAAGTAGTCACACAACGGTGCAGGATACAAACACCGGAGCGCAGGACGCTGAATGTTGAATGTTCAGCTCGGAGGGCGTGCTCTCGATCAGATGATCCCCACTAAGATGACGGATATCTGGAATGTTCAGTTGAAATGCTTTATTCCGCTGCTGTGCCGGTACTTTGAGTTCAGGGATATCACATATGAGTTTCGTTCCCCTCTCTGTCTCGTCGGCGCCGCTCTATCAGTAGAAGAGCCGGCGCTCGATGGTTAATGCAGGCTCCTGAGGAAGGGGTGATAACAGACCCCGAAACGCGTTTGGTGCTAGGATCCCCCCTGATGGACATTGACTTTCCGTGCTAAAGTATCATAGACACCCCGATCTACTGTGTCTCACTGCAGACCTTAGGCGCACTCCAAAAGGATTTCTCTGAGGAGTATCACACCCTCATCTACAAATCAAGTCCAGCGCAGAAAAAAAAAAAAAAAAAAAAAAAAAAAAGGAGCCTGCATTAACCATCGAGCGCCGGCTCTTCTACTGATAGAGCGGCGCCTACGAGACAGAGAGGGGAACGAAACTCATATGTGATATCCCTGAACTCAAAGTACCGGCACAGCAGCGGAATAAAGCATTTCAACTGAACATTCCAGATATCCGTCATCTTAGTGGGGATCATCTGATCGAGAGCACGCCCTCCGAGCTGAACATTCAGCATTCAGCGTCCTGCGCTCCGGTGTTTGTATCCTGCACCGTTGTGTGACTACTTACTGCAAGCTGCGCGCTTGTTCATCATTCAGCGTTGAGAATCCAGGGTTCTGGTGACGACACTTCTCCACCGCTCCGTGGAAGTTAACCATATACTAATAACATCGGGACTACTGAGCGGTAAGAGTCTCACAGAGACAGTCCCATTTGGCAAACACCTACAGGTCGATTTTTACAGCTCTCTGCCGCAACTTATCTCATGAGACATTATTTCAGGAGACCACATCCTTATTGATTTAATTGTATTTTTATCCAGTGTATTATTGTAATTGAATGTTTTATTGTATTTTATTTTATAATATTGGCCATTTTTTATGTGTGATATCTCAGAATAAATATTCTAAAGAGTATTTCCATTGTTCCACGCTTATTCCAGAAGGTGGTGTCGCCTGCTTTTCTTTGCTATACATTTCACTTTCTTAATTGGGTGAGTGACCCAATCAGCAGTGAACCCACCGCTATCCGTTCATCTTTAGTGTTGAGCCTCCCTACTTTGCCTTTTTTCTCCTATATAAAACACAGTCGGCCAGATTTATCATTAGCTCAGGTCAGAATAATGGAGTGAAAAAGTCCCAAAAAAGTCTCAAACGCTAAAACTGCGCACAAATTTGCGACTTTTTTCTGCTCTGCACTATGCTCGCCAGTTTTCTGAAAGTGGGCGTGTTTTCTTATGTAAATGAATCTCTAGACAGATTTACTATTGGGACTATTTAAAAAGTCGCAAAAAAGTCGCAAAAAAGTCGCAATTTCACTCCAGTGAGGACCATGCTTATCTTATGAGACTTTTTAATAGAACATGCGACTTTTTCATAAAAACGTGCGACTTTTTCGTAAAGACGTGCGACTTTTGTAAAGCTGCTTACTGACGGATAAACTGCTACCGTCAAACCACATTTATTACAGTCTTAAAGGGCCGATCATAAATCTGACTTGGCTAAAACTGACTTTAGCCATATGTTAAAGTGGAGTGAGCTGTCAGAGTAATGATAAATCTGGCCCAGTGTTTTTTCCACCCCGGTATGAGAAAGCCGTATTTCTGGCCTAAAATGAACAGTCCCTTATGCACCTATAATCCTAGATGTGCACTATATGAAACAGAGTTGTTGGTTTTTTTTTTTTCACCCAGTATGCCCCAGTATGCCAAAGCCGTATTTCTGGCCTAAATGTAACACTCACTTATGCACCTATAATCACAGATGTGCACTATATGAAACAGAGTTGTTGTTTTTTCACCCCAGTATGCCCCAGTATGAGAATGCCGTATTATTGGCCTAAATGTAACACTCACTTATGCATCTATAATCCTAGATGTGCACTATATGAAACAGTTAATTTTTCACCCCAGTATGGCCCAGTATGAGAAAGCCGTATTTCTGACCTAAATTGAACAGTCACTTATGCAGCGATAATCCTAGATGTGCACTATATGAAACAGAGTTTTTTTTTTCACCCAGTATGCCCCAGTATGCCAAAGCTGTATTTCTGCCCTAAATGTAACACTCACTTATGCACCTATAATCACAGATGTGCACTATATGAAACCGAGTTTTTTTTTTTCACCCCAGTATGCCCCAGTATGAGAATGCCGTATTTCTGGCCTAAATGTGACACTCACTTATGCACCTATAATTACAGATGTGCACTATATGAAACAGAGGTTTTTTTCCACCCCAGTATGCCCCAGTATATTAAAGCCGTATTTCTGGCCTAAATGTAACAATCACTTATGCAGCGATAATCCTAGATGTGCACTATATGAAACAGTTTATTTTTTCACCCCAGTATGCCCTAGTATGAGAAAGCCGTATTTCTGGCCTAAATTGAACAGTCACTTATGCAGCGATAATCCTAGATGTGCACTATATGAAACAGAGGTTTTTTTTTAACCCCAGTGTCTCAAAGCAGTATTTCTGGACTTGCAGACATGCAGATATCCTGTGCTGGTCCACTATCATTGCATAAAATGGCTGCCGATTATGTATTGACTATCTGAAGGAAAAAAAGTTCGTTTTCAGTAGTAGTTGGCTCAGGGCAGGCTTAAAACAATTGTGCACTGCACCAACAAAGCACATTTGCTGTAGATCGCTGAGTAAAGAAGCAGTTCTTCATAAGATTCCTCCCTGATCTCCCCCTCACAGCAGCTGCAGCCTATCCCTACACTAATCCGAGCAGAGTGACGGGCGGCGCTACGTGACTCCAGCTTATATAGAGGCTGGGTCACATGCTGCAGTTGGCCAATCACATCCATGCCAATAGTAGGCATGGCTGTGATGGCTCTTTGGGCAAGTAGCATGACGCTTGTTGATTGGCTGCTTTGCAGCCTTTCAAAAAGTGCCATAGAAATCGCCGAACACCGAACCCGAACTTTTACATAAATGTTCGGGTTCGGGTCCGGGTGCCGAAAAACCTAAAGTTCGGTATGAACCGCTCAACTCTAGTAATGACACTTGAGAAACTCTTTGTGGCATGCACAAATGGGCATGCTATACCTCCTTTGCACCTATACATACCACAAGGTCTTCTTTCAAGCCAAGTACCCTGCCCTACCCCCTAAGAAACAGGGCACTTGGACCGAGGGGATTTTCAGATTGAAATCTGTTAATCCACAGGGCTTAAAGGGAAGCTGTCATCAACATTATGCTGCCCATACTAATGGCAGCATAAAGTAGAGACAGGTGAGTTTATTTCAGCGGCCTGTCATTTATAAGTTAAAAGTAAGAGGTTTCCGAGAACCAACATCACAATCCTTGCAGACTAGGCCTGGAAAAGAGTCACGGCCACCTGAGAAGAGTCATGGTTATGTCACGGCTGTGTCATGGTCTGGTGGTAGTGGACCATGACACTTTAGCCGTGCTTGCTTGTTGCCGGTGGCAACGTGTAGTTTTTAGCATGTTTAAGGTCTGGGATGGCAGCATAACTCCATCTCCATAAGAATCTGAAGTCCCACTAACCTCAGGCTCCAAGCCCAAATACTATAAGAGCCCACACCCAGCTCCACCTTGCTCACACTTTAACCCCATACCCACCAGAATGGGAAGGGATAACAACCTTAAAGGGGAAGTGTGTAAACATGCTAAAAACTACACGTTGCCAACAGCAACAAGCTTGCACGGCTAAAGTGTCACGGTCCACTACCACCAGACCATGACACAGCCGTGACAGGTTATTAATGAATTCCTGATATCCCTGCCCACCTGCTGATGAGTGAAAGTCTTTTACCTAGATTTCTCCCTTTCTCTCTAGGAGAGAACTGCCAATCAGCAAATCGGTTAGAGAGCAGGAGATTATGAATAACCAGGACTCTTCTCAGGTAGATTTGACTCTTCTCAAGGCCTGTGCTGTAATGATTATGATGCTGGTTCTCGACAACCACTTACATTTAGCTCATGAGTGACACACCGCTGACATCAGCATTTCTGTCACCATTTTATGCTGCCCTCAGTGAGGTCAGCATAAAGTGGATGACAGGTTCCCTTTAAATGAAACACTGTCATTTATTAGTTTTCTTTGATAAGTAATTCTAAATCTCCTCAATCATACCTTGAGCAGGTTTCACTATATAGCCACCAGAACAAAAAATTGGCCAGTAGAAAGCGGTGTATTTGATCAAGATTGGTATAACACCACAGTTTTGAAATAATGAGCATGGGCTTTATCTGTTTGGAGACCCCTGACTTTTGTAGCAGTAATCTCCTGTAACCCATCTCTAATTTTTGATCCACATCTGAGACAGTGTTTTTAGTTGGCTAGGCATATGAACAATATGTAAATGTCATCCTGCCCTTTATTCATATGTATTATCCCTTTCACACCCTTCTTTTCTCTCTATTCTATCGGGGTATAATTTATTTATGTTTGCTCTAAATTGAACACTAATGTCATTATACATTAGATATGAGAAAAATAAAATAAAGAAAGAGTGTTAGTCAGAAGAATCTTTTGGAGATATATCCAAAATTAATCTTGGAATAACAGGCAGAGCGCCAGAGGGGGGTATAGGGGGGGAGGAGGAAAAGGTGATATGGGTAGTGGGTAGAGTGGAAGGCTGCCGGTGATTGCTCAATGAGTAGACCAACTACTCAATAAAATGTATAGACTAAAAACAAAGAGAAACAAGCCACCATGGGAGTGCCAATAAACTCAAATAATCACTGAAGGCACACAAAAAATACCAATAGGAATACTGTAGTTGCTATAAACACTATTTCAACGTTAAAAGTAATTTCAATGATAAAAAATAAAATATTTGAGTTTGTTGGCGCCCCCATCGTTTCTCTTTGTTTTTGGTCTATACATTAAACATTAGGTCACATTTATATAAAATAAGTATTTCTGATTAACTTTGCAATTTAGTGTGACACTGAGGGTGATTGGCACTATATAGGTAATTATCTGAGCTATCCTGAGGCTCATTTGAAGTGGGCACAATGCTTCTTAGGTGCCTTCTGCTGTTTTGGCTGATGCGTGCGCACTCCATATGTGTTTAATTGCTCCAGTGCCGTTGCAGCCCGAAGGGGACCTGAGCTTTACCCAAGAGAAGGAGACTCCTTAGGTCACCGCATGCACAGTACTGTGATTTGACGCCACCTGCCAGGAGTACGTATCCCTAACCCCTGTGCGGCCGCATACGTAATAGGCACAGATGCGCGCACATTGCGGGCACATGTGCAACTGCCCAGGATACACGCCGATCGCGGCTTTGAACAGTGAAGGATATTTAAACCTGCAGCAGATAATCATTTCCTTGCTGCAGGTCAGTACATCCACTGGCTTCTTCCATCTAAGTGGCACCCTACAGAAATGGTCCCCTGATGAACCGATTTATTGTATATAGGGGAAACACGTCGGGACACACTGTAATTTGGAGCTAAGCAAGAGAAATGTGTCTTTGGTGTACAGGAGATTCTGTTTCTAGGGCATGTTCTGACTGTTCTGACTCCTCACGCCTTCAAGATGGATTCTGGTAAGGTACTAGCAATTAAGGAATGGGTAAGACCTTCATCCTTAAATGCCTTACAACGGTTCTTAGGATTCGCCAATTACTATCGTAAATTTATTATGAATTTTTCCGTATTGCTAAACCTTTGACCGACCTTACTAAGAAAGGGGTGGATTTGGAGAATTGGTCTACTGAGGCCATTTCTTCATTTGAAAAATTAAAAAAGGCATTCAGTAGCGCTCCCATTCTGATCCAGCCTGATCAAGAGAGACCTTTTATTGTGGAGGTGGATGCGTCTGAGGACGGCGCAGGAGCAGTCCTTTCACAAGGTCCTGCTAGCCTCACTAACCTGAGACCATGTGCCTTCTTCTCCAGGAAATTCTCTCCCACGGAGAGAAACTACGACATAGGGAATAGGGAGCTGCTGGCCATTAAATGGGCATTTGAGGAGTGGAGGCATTTTCTGGAGGGGGCAAGACATTGTGTAACTGTTGTCACTGACCATGAAAACCTTATGTTTCTCGAGTCAGCTAAGAGGTTGAATCCCCGTCAAGCCAGATGGGCTCTGTTTTTTACTCGTTATGATTTTTCCATTACGTTCAGGCCGGGAAGTAAAAATGTGAAGGCGGACGCATTATCTCGGAGCTTCCATGCTTTTCAACCTACTGAGGTACCACCTGAATCCATCCTACCAGCAAAAATCTTTATAGCAGCTCTAACCCAGGATATCTTGGCTCGCATTAGGTCTGAACAACATCTGGCACCGGTATCCACCCCAACAGATAAGTTGTTTTTTCCCGTACAATTTCGTCTCCAGCTGTAGGGTGAGTGTTGAGGGCACTAAGGATCTGGTTTCTAGATCTTATTGGTGGCCCACTCTAACTAGGGATGTCAAGTCCTACGTGTCAGCCTGTGAGGTTTGTGCCGGGTCCAAGACACCTAGGACTCGCCCTGCTGGTAACCTACGACCCCTACACATTCCCAGTAGAGCCTGGTCCCATATCTCGATGGACTTTATAACTGACCTACCGCCGGCGGAGGGTAAGAATGTAGTTTGGGTAGTGGTCGATAGGTTTAGCAAGATGGTTCATTTCATTCCCCTGTCTAAACTCCCGAATGCCAAAACCCTGGCGTCTATTTTTGTGAAAGAAATTGTTCGATTGCATGGTATCCCGGAAAATATTGTTTCTGACAGGGGTGTGCAGTTTTTGTCCAAATTCTGGAGGGCCTTCTGTCAAAAATGTCAAATTTCATTGTCTTTTTCCTCTGCCTACCACCCTGAGAGTAATGGGCAGACTGAACGCCTTAATCAGTCTGTGGAACAATTCTTGAGGTTGTATGTTGCTGATCAAAAAGCAATTATGGGTGAAATTTCTTCCATTGGCTGAATTTGCTTTGAATAACCGTGTCAATTCTTCTGCTGGGGTTTCACCTTTCTTTTGTAACCATGGTTTTCATCCCCATTTTCATTCTGGGTCATCCGTCTCCTCCTCTAACCCTGAGGCGGATAGGCTCTCCTCTGAAGAGGACCATATAAGATCACGGAGGTGATTAACCCGGTATCATTTAGGTTGGAGCTGCCCGAGTCATTCCACATTCATAAAGTGTTCCATAAATCTCTACTTAAAAAATATTTTGAACCGGTAGTACCATCGAAAGCCTCGCCTCTGCCGGTTCTTGTTAATGATGCTGTCGAGTATGTGGTGTCTAAAATAGTGGATGTCAGGAAGGTGCGTAATTCCTTGCAGTACCTGATTCACTGGAAGGGGTATGGACCTGAAGAGAGATCTTGGGTACCTGCCAGGGAGGTTCATGCTCCTAGACTTGTTCGAAAATTTCATTTAGAACACCCTGAAGGTCCATCGCCTGAAGTCTTGGGTCCGGTGGCCCCTCGTAAAAGGGGGGGTACCGAAGCCACACTCGGTCTCCCATCAGCCGCAGACCTGCTGCTTAGCTTCGGGGGCGAGGATCTGTGTTTGACCTCAGTCCCAGGGCGGCTTTGCTAGCTGGGAGGCTCCCTGCTCCTAGGTCTGCCTTGAGCGCTGAGCTGATCACTCGGTGCTCGACTGGTCGGTTTGTCGGTCATGTGACGCTGGCCACGTCACATGACCCTCACTCCCCACTATAAATGCAGGCAGCCTGCTGGCCACAGGTTGCCTGTTAATTTAGGTTCCTGGCAGTTGTTGGATACCTGTGTACTTACCTGATCCTGTTCCCTGTTTCCTTTGCCTGCTCCTCCTGTACTGCGCATCCTTCCTGGTATATTGACCTTTGCTTCCACCTGACTATTCTTAGCGGACTCCTTTGGTACTTCTCGACTCTCCTGGTATTTATGACCCCAGCTTCTCCTGACCTTTCTTTGCTTATCCCTCTGTACTGCGTTGTCCTCTTGGTTTTGACCCTGTCCGTTCACTATCCGTTATTTGTCTTGTCTGTCCTTCCCGCACGTATACTAAGTTAGGGACTGCTGTCCAGTTGTCCCCTGTCATCAGGACTCGTGAGGCAAGTAGGCAGGGCCAGGGGTTAGGGTGGAGCGCAGTGGTCACTATCCTCCCCCCTGTGTGTGTACGTGACCGTTACACACTCCTGCCCGAAATCCCATGCTGGCGGGTACACACTCCCTTCCTCAGTGGCACTGCCAACAGTCAGTATTGTATAATGCATGCTGGCCCAGCCATAATGTATGCAGGACAGTCTGGGGGCCCTGGCACTTGCATCAATAGACATTGCTCCTGGGCACTTGCAAGCTCATTTGCATTTGGCTTCAACGTTTGTTGTTGGACCATCAATGCATCTAGGTGACCTGTTCAGGTTTCCCATGGGCCTGAGATCTGAGCCTTAAAAGTAGCACTAGCCATACTAAATTGTGGTCGCAAGTCAGGGCCAGATCCATTGGAAATAGTATTGACTAACAAAAAATGTCTAAAAAACAAATGGTTTGTATTGTAGATTATTTTGATAAAGTACAGAGGGAGGGCTTCCACTGTGTCTTACCTTGCTGTACACCTCTTTCATGTTTGTTTAGTTATCCACATCTAGCCCTTCCATATTCACAATTAGAGATGAGCGAATCGAATCCCACAAAGTAGAATTTGATCCGAATTTCAGGAATTATTCAATTCGCCTAGAAACCGAATTTCCTCGTGCTTCGTGTCAGCGAATCGATTAATCCTGAAATTCAAACTTATCACCTCCATTTGCTCGCGTCCGGCCGATATCCTGTGCGGCACGAGATTACATCATAACGCCAGCCAGCGTGACGACGTTATCTCACGCCGCACGTGATTTCGGCTGAGATCTTCAAGCAAGATGGCGGCGGCCGGCCCGTTGCGAGCAAATGGACCCGGTAAGTTTGATGTAATGTTTTTTTTTATGTTAATTGTACACTGTACACTCAGATGCCGCGATCATGTATAAATGCAGAATCTGAGGGGTACAATGACGGGAGCGGTGCTATCGCAGCTCCCTGTCATTGCACCCGCTACTTTAAAAAAAATGCACTTCGTGGCGAAGTAATTCGTCTCGAAGCAAATTTTTTGTGAAATTCTGCGAATCAGCCGAATCGAATCTTCAATAAAGTCGCTCATCTCTATTCACAATTACTGTACAATGTGAGACTGTGACTTAGATTTAAGCTGGTCATATACAAGATATTTTAGAATGACAGATTTAGAACATTTTCTGATTTCTCTTGGTGCCTTTTAATGACAAGAACGAGCACAACAGATGCTATATTTTTTTTTTTGACCAGTCATGTTGGATTTTTTTCAGTCATTGTAAAAATCCTTGGAAAGTCATTTATGCCAAATGGCAGGTCTACTTTATCCTATCAATAGAATCCCAGATCAGGATATGGATCAATCTGTCATTTTAACCTAAGTTTCTGGTCTTCATTGATCTTTACAGGGGTGAGTAGTTTTTCATATACATCTCCAAGTAAGAGCATCCTTTTTTTAGTAACTTGTTAAGTGTTTAAAACCAGTTCTTTAAATTGTCCTTTTTAGTGTATTCAGAATTGGCTCTTTAGAAAGGAAGCTCAAAGAGATTTTATAATGAGGTCTTCTTTTCATCTTCATTAATATTTTAGGTGTGTTGATGTCTTCTATTAAACTAGGAGGACTACAGAGAAACAATCTCAGAACCCCAAGCTCATAAGAGAAAATTATCTGGTCTTAGTTAAACATTAAAGTGACCAAACCCAGTTCTACGAGTGTATAAAAAGATCATGCCTTTACTTTGTAGATAGAAAAAACTTTTCTGTACGCACAATTCAGCCAGCAACCAAACTCTAAGCACCATGTCTCATCAATCTCATCATTCTGTCCAAAGCAGATCAGGGTCTGGACACAAGAATTTTAGTTCATCGTCTGCTTGCTTACCATCTAAGCACAGCCTTAGTTCTTTTACTACAAAAAACATATCCATTGGCCATAAAGCCACTACAAATTTTGGCAGCAAAAGTGTGTATGGTATAGTATCAGGTGGAAATAAGATGTCAGTTGGAAGATTTGGACATGGGTATGGGTTCAGCTTTGGTGGATCAGGCCATGGTTTTGGAGGATCTGTCTGCAATACAGGAATTACTGCTGTTACTGTAAACCAAAGTCTTCTGACTCCAATGAACCTAGAGATTGATCCAAATATCCAGAGAGTGAGGACTGATGAAAAGGATCAAATCAAAGGACTTAATAACAAGTTTGCCTCTTTCATTGACAAGGTAAGTTAAAATTGAAATTTTTTATATATATTTTTTTGAGATATTTATGACCTATCTTCAGCTGTTTGCAAGAGCTGCTGTGTGCCAGAACAAGGAACCACAACAGCACAGCACAGCACAGCTCCATATGATGCGTAGTGATCCTACCTGTTACTGTAGTGCTGCTCCCTTTTACTTGATTGGGTGCGGCACTGCAGTAACCAGGCATACTATACAGTGTACGGTGCTGTGTAAACCTTCAAAGAACAGATTTTTTTTATTTTTATTAGTAACATTCTAAGGACAGGTCATCAATAAACTGGGAAAAACATGTACAAATTAATAAAATATAGATTTTAAACACATATGGAACAAATCATTGTTATAATATACAGTGTGATCACAGGCATGTATTGTAGTAAATATAAGAAGACAAGTACACCGTAGAAAATTATAGTATTTTGTACAGAAAAAAGGATATATTAATTTGTTAATAAAATGTATGAATTTGTTATCTCCTCACTGTATATGGGTGTCCACCTAAGGCAAGGGGGGGGGAAAGCGAAAACCTGTAAGAAGACATCAGGGGGTCTGGTGACAGATTTTGCATTGGGTCTTCAAGTTATCTCTCTGACAATAAGTTCTATTGATACTTGTGCCAATATGGAGCCATGAAAGTATGCCAGATCAATTTTGAAACAGATACTGATGAATACTTTTGAGTTTTATGATATCTGTCAGGTTTGGGGTTGAAGTCAATGGGATCTGTCACAATTATTATTATCATAATTATAGCTCTAAAATAAATGGAAGCCTGACTCTAGCGTGACCAAAGCCAGAATCTGGCCAGACTTAGACAAGTCTTATAATTAATCCATAATCTTTAAACTAATCAGAACAGAAATACACATATAATTTGAGGTCAGTCCAAATTATTAATGGGTTAAATTTAAAATTTATGTGGGTGAAACGTATTTGAAACAATAATATATACATTATTAATTTCACGTTATATTTATAACTGGTACATACCAATTATAGTAAAATCTTACTGTATCAATATTTTGGGGCAAAAATTCATCTGCACCCCAAAGGGAGCTCACTCTCAAGGATAATGTCAATTTTAGTTTTGCATCAGTTTTGTGTAGAGACCCTTCTAATCTCTTCCTAAATTCTACTTATTTTAAGTAAAAATTTTAATGGGTGTTGAGAACCTGGAAAGGGTTGTGATCTTCACAGTTTCTGTAATGTTATCAATCTAGACATGAGAAATTATACTAAAATCATGACATGACGGAAGCAATACGTCTTATCCTAGGTGATAAGGAGAGGCGTGGCCTCAAGAAGAACCAGAATAGAACCTAATTAGTATCTTTGCTATGGGGAAAGTCATTTGTCATTCATGTAGATACCAGTAAAAAAAAAAAAAACAGCATACACATACATTCAAGACAAGTGCTAATAAAGTACTCATATTAGGATTAACGGCAAGAGCTTTGACAGGGTGAGGAACATCAGTACATAATCTGGGAGAATTGAGAGGGATGTTTAAAAAAATCACTGAAGATCAGACAATGTTAACAAGCACTCTCCTTTTATCTTAGGTGAGGTTTCTTGAACAACAAAATAAGATGTTAGAAACGAAATGGTCTTTATTACAAGACAAAAAAACAGCCAGGTGCCAGATTGAACCATTGTTTGAAGCTTTTATCAGCAATCTCAGAAGACAACTTGAGAGTCTGACATGTGAGAGAGCTCAGCTAGAGTCAGAAAGAAGAAATATGGAAGAAGCAGTGGAGGAGTTAAAGTCAAAGTGAGTATAACAATAATATTAGAAACATAGCAAACAAGCTGAACATTTTTTTTTAATTAGTATTGTATTTTAGTTCTGTATTTTAGCATAGGTAGATACTTCTGTTTTTTATTCTTAATTGGAACATTACAGACATTTAATCTCTCTAATAACCACTCTATCTGCAAAAATATTGGTTACTATGGCATCCTGTGCTCAAGGCTCCTAGGCCTGCCAATATGAAGTTTCTATTAAGCCCTGCCTCAGGCAGGGCTTCAGAGGAACATAGCGGTATTGCCATAAACTGTAATACTATATTGCAATCTATGATATAATTGATCTAATCATCACATCTTTCTAATCTGCTAGGGATGCTAAAGATAAAAACGATACAAAAAATAGGTAAAAATAAAAATGTTCCTTATTTTACAAAAAAAAATAAATGAAACATACACATCATTAGTATAGTGACAACCTAAGATGTCCAAACTATTAAAATATAAAAGTATCCTGTGTATGGTGAATGCTACAATAAATTACAAAATTGATTGAATCACCATTTTTTGGTTGATTAGTCTTTCCAAAATAAAAAGTGATCAAAAAGTGATCAAAAAGTTATATGTACCCCAGAATGGTACCAATAAACATTACAGCTCGCCCAGGAAAAATTAACCCTCATATAGCTGCATTTATGTAAATATAAAAAAAGTTATGATGTCAGAATATGGCAATACCAAGGGTTTTTTTGCCATATTTTTTTAAATATTAAAATTAAAAGATGAGAAAAACTATATGAAGGTGGTATTGTTGTAACCATAATGACATGCAGAATATAAAGTTAATGTCATTATTGCCACACAGTAAATGTCGTAAAAACTATACCTGTAAGACTATGGCACAATTGCAATTTTTCCCAATTTTGCCAAATTAATAATTTTTACATATATCAAGGCGAGAAAAACAGAACTGTATCGCACATCCACAATGCTATGCTTAGATCTAATTAAACTCGCTTCTCAGCTCAATATTAAAGTGTACAGCCCCCTCTACTGCATGCTGTACAAGAGGCATTAGTGCACATTTTGATCAAAAGGCATAAGCCCACTCACCAAGCCAAGGTTGCCTCTTTGAGTGGGACCTACTCTGACAAAAAGGCACAGCACAATGCAGTGTCAAACCAGCACTGCCCTAGTAGGCGACAGGACCCAGGAGTAAAACAGAAACCCTGCTGTCTGAATATGCCACCCATGGCATTGTGTCCCACCAACCAATGAGCACAGCGCCACAAAAACAAAAGCCACCACGCAGTACTGCACCATGTGAATAGTTGTCTGACAAGACAGTTCCATTGCTATCAGGAGCTGCAAGTCAATTACCACTTATATGCAGACGTCTGCGAAATTAAAACCACCTGTGCTGAATGGGAGGAGTGCTGATACCAGTAATAAAGAAGAAAGATTCAACATGCATATATCAAGGGGAGAAAAACAGAACTGGATCGCACATACACCATGCTATGCTTAGATCTAATTAAACTCGCTTCTCAGCGCAATATTAAAGTGTACAATATAAAATTTTTACAGCTTCCCAATATATGTTAGGAATATTAAATATTGCCATTAGAAAGTACAATATTATTTGTACCTTATGTGAACGGCAAAATGATAAAAAGTCATGGCTTTTGGAATGTAGTGAGTAGTGTTGATCGAGCACCAAAGTGCTCGTTTGCTCGGGTAGAACACTACGCAATGCTTGTGTGTTCTACCGAGCACCCGAGCACAATGGAAGTCAATGGGAGAACCCGCGCATTAAACCAGGCACCCCCCTGCTCTGAAGAGGGGAAGGTGTTGGGACTCTAGTTCAGCGTAGGAGTCCCTGCTCTGACTCCACTGCATATGTCCAGATATGGAGTCAGTGCTTGGAGGCACCCCAGTGTATTTAATACTATCTTAGCCTGTATTTCAGTGTATCATTGGGTTGTATAGCCCAGTGGTTTAGATTCTTGCTTCTAATGCAAAAAGTTGAGTTCAAATCCCGGCAGATACATTTCAGAAATAGAGATTAAATATATAGGTTTTTTAGTAATTATAAAAAATGTATGGCAGGAAATAAATGTGTAATTACAAAAAAAAAAAATTATATTTTAGTAATTACACATTTATTTTGTGCCATACATTTTTTACAATTACTAAAAAACATATACATTTAACCTCTATTTCTGAAATGTATCTGCCGGGATTTTAACTCTCAACATTATGCATTAGAGGCACGAATCTTAAGCACTGGGCTATACAACCCAATGATAAACTGTACTGGAAAAACCTTATAGTAGTTTCTGTATCAGTAAATAATAGTGTTGGGCGCGAATATTCGAATCGCAAATATTAATCTCAAATATCGGCACTTTGAGAATTCGCTAATATTTTGAATATACTGATATATATTCTAGATTTCTTTTCATCAGTAACCTCCCTTCTTGCTTGTGGGCCAATGAGAAGGCTGCAATGTCTTAGTCTGAGCTTAGCAACATCCCTAGCAACCAATAGGAAAGTTGCCTACCCCTTTAGTATATAAGAACCTCCCCAGCAGCCATTGTATGCAGTATTTTGCAGATCTGAGAGAGACAGCGGTGTTATTGCTGTGCTCTCTGCTTCCCTGTGTCATTACATTGGATAGTTAGTTAGTTAATTAGCTTATATATATAATACAGATAGATATTGGGAGATAGTCAGTGTAGGTTAGATAGTGATATAGTGTAGCTGTCCATACATACATGCTACATACAGTGCTGCCCATAATTATTCATACCCCTGGCAAATTTTGACTTAAAGTTACTTTTATTCAACCAGCAAGTAATTTTTTGATGGGAAATGACATAGGTGTCTCCCAAAACATAATAAGACGATGTACAAGAGGCATTATTGTGGAAAAAAAAAACATTTCTCAGCTTTTATTTATATTTGAGCAAAAAGTCCAAAATTATTCATACCCTTCTCAATAATCAATAAAAAAGCCTTTATTGGCAGACTAGCTTTTTGCATGTCTCCACGGGTATTTATGCCCATTTATTTTTAGCAATGAGCTCCAAATCTTTCAGGTTGGAGGGTCTTCTTACCATCACCCTGATTTTTAGCTCCCTCCACAGATTCTCAATTGGATTCAAGTCTGGACTCTGGCTGGGCCACTCCAAAATGTTAATGTTGTTGTCTTCACCGCTTTTGCTGTGTGCTTTGGGTCATTGTCATGCTGAAATGTCCACTGGTGCCCAAGGCCAAGTTTCTCTGCAGACTGCCTGATGTTGTCGTTGAGAATCCTCATGTATTGCTCTTTTTTCATGGTGCCGTTTGCTGTGATTAGTTTCCCTGGTCCATTGGCTGAAAAACACCCCCAAAGCATTAGGTTCCCACCACCATGTTTGACAGTGGGGATGGTGTTCTTTGGGTTGAAGGCTTCTCCTTTTTTAAGCCAAATGAAGGAAATATCATTGTTACCAAACAATTAAATTTTTGTTTCATCTGACCATAACATGACCAGAAGTCTTCTTCTTTGTCCAGATAAGCTTTTGCAAAGGCCAAGTGAGCTTTTGTGTGCCTTATCTGGAGAAGTGGCGTCCTCCTTGGTCTGCATTGTGCAGTGTCCGTTGGATTGTCTGCCTTGAGACATTGCCACCAGCAGAGCCCAGATTCACCAGGATGGCCTTGGTGGTGATCCTTGGATTCTTTTTCACCTCTCTAACTATCCTTCTAGCCAACACAGGTGTCACTTTTGGCTTCCGACCACGTCCTCTGAAATTTTCCACAGTGTGGAACATCTTGTATTTTTTTTCTCAAATGTAAATAAAAGCTGAGAAATGCTTTTTTTACACATTAATGCCTCTTGTACATCGTTTTATTATCTTTTGGGAGACACATATGTAATTTACCGTCAAAAAATTACTTGCTGGTTAAATAAAAGTAACTAAGTCAAAATTTGCCAGGGGTATGAATAATTATGGGCAGCACTGTACATAGTGCTGTATGTATGCTACATACATACATACATAGTGCTGTGATGTCTCAAGTTTCAACATTACTTAGTGCACCAATCACTAATAAGTAGTCAGAGCTGTTAAAATGTGAAGTTGCATGTATTGCGCCAAAATATTCACATCATTAGTGCCGATTTCGCAATCACAAATATAAAGGAGCACTCTATCTGCATATAAAGCTATTGTAATGTTCTGCCGTGCCAACCATTTTCTCCAGTCTCAGGAAACTTCTAGCAGCTTGAAAAATGTATCTATACTGACCCACGCCTGTATTTTGCACGCATTACGCGAATATTACATTGCCGATTTTTCGCAATCAAGAACATAATCTCAAATTCGTGAATTTGCAAATATATGACGAATATTCTACCAAATATTCGCAAAATATCGCGAATTCAAATATTGCCCCTGCAACTCATCACTAGTCAGTATTGTAATACTTACTGATACAGAAACTACTATAAGGTTTTTCCAGTGCAGGTTGTCTTTGAGTTGTATAGCCCAGTGGTTAAGATGCTTTCCTCTGATGCTAAAGGTCGTGAGTTCAAATCCTGGCAGAAACTTTTCTGAAATACAGACTAAATTGGTTTTAAATACACTGGGTGTCCCCAAGCACTGACTCCATATATGGAGATAGCTATATATGGAGTCAGAGCAGGGACTCTTAAGCCGCTGACTCACACCGAGGGAGTCCCCCACTGTACAGCAATCTTCTGCATAGAAATAGAGGCTAAATTAGATTTAAATACACTGACTCGAGCTGAGCTGGTGTTTGGCTGAGCATGCTCGCTCAACAGTACACTAGTAGTGAGAAAAAAAGAAAATATAAATAAAATTGGCTGTGGTGTTCAATATCCCCCTAGACTTCCACATGTGTACAACATATGATGAGGGGTATTGAGATATGAGTCATTTAGGAGACTTGTTTTAAAAAGCAGTTCAAACCTATAAAACTTTAGGCTGGCCTGTAAGTTTAATGAATTTATATTGTGCTTTAACAGATATGAAGAGGAGCTAAACAGACGCACTGCTGCAGAAAATGAATTTGTGAACATTAAGAGAGTGAGTGATATCAAAAAGTTATAGCTTTCAAATCCATAGAAAAAAAAACTTAATCATTAGCTGTAATTTTGTATACTTTGGGTGTATTTCTTATACCATTTTTGATGCTATCTTCTGTTCTGGGCTGTGGTCACATGTCCATCTTTCGTATTTCCTGTGATGTTATGTCCGTGGGCGTGTCAACAGGGGCAGTGTAATGGGAGTGTCTATGTGTCTATGTGGGAGGAGCTATAAAGTAGCTGGGCACTGTTAGGGGCAGTGTTGGAGCTGTGGTAGAGAGAGGTGAAGTGCATAATAGGTTTGGTTGGATACAGAAACAGGAAGTGAGAAGAGAGGAAGAGAGTAATTTGTTTACAAGGTATTTTTTATTTTTACAAGTCTAAATTGAAAAATAAAAATAAAAAATATGTACATTATGTGACCAATCACAGGAGCATATGTGTTAAAACAAAAGTAATCCAGGACAAAGAACATTTAAAGGGGTTGTCTGGAATTTTTATATTAATGACCTACTCTTAGCTATTTGATGAGGATGTAGCACATTCTCTATTTATGTGAACGGGACATCCACCTGTAGTATAACACAGCCAGAACAGAAGGTACAGCACTATGCCTGGTAATGAAGAGACCGCAGTGCTTGCCCAAGTGCTTCAGCGGAACATAGTGGTACTGCCAATGCTATTTGTTTGCAGTCTATGGGATATTTAAGGATAACATGTCCAAACATCCTAGGCGAGCTAAAAATAAAAGGAAAAAGGAAAAGAAAATCCCTATCTGTCTATTATCTTTCTATCTATCTATCTATCTATCTATCTATCTATCTATCTATCTATCTATCTATCTATCTTACTCTTAAAAGCAGCATTGTGAGTGACTATATGGCGGGGGGATTTATCTGGCATTAAAAACACACTGGTGGAGATTAATCAAAACTGGTATAAAGAAAAACGGGCTTAGTTGCCCATAGCAACCAATCAGATTCCACCTTTCACTTTTCAGAGCTCCTGAATGAAAGGTGGAATCTGATTGGTTGCTATGAGCAGCTAAGCCAGTTCTACCTTACACCAGTTTTGATAAATTCGCCCCCTCCCCCTGCATTTATGACTTTTCAAACACTGCTGCAACAAAATAATGCTACAAGTGACTATTGTAGACTACTCTCGCCACCTTCCGAAAAGGTGAGTGCAGTGAGGGGATGAGACCAGTGGGCCCAGCACAATAATCTTCATTTATGCCGGTTTTCTGCTGTAAATGGAGACAGAAACCTACGGGTACTCGGACTGCTGGAGGATACGCCTAACATTAGTTCTACTTTTTCATTGAAGGCATCAGTTAATACTTGAGGATCATATGACTTCTCGGTCTTCAGCATTTTACCAATAGTCCATACCTGCTAGTTATTAGGACATGGTACATTGCATAATTACCAGTCTATGATCACATTTACTATTACTTCTCTCTTAGGATGTTGATGCAGCCTTTATGAATAAAGCAGAACTACAAGGCAAGACTGATTCACTAACAGATGAGGTCAACTTCCTGAGAACCCTGTTTGATGCGGTATGTCATTTACAGCTCCTATGCTCTAGGTACAGAAATACTTGAAGGCTGCATATAGTCCCTGTGGTGTAGTCATTGTAGCTATTATTCACCATAAACCTACAATTGTTAAAAATGATGGCAACGTTCAGCATTGTTATGTCTTTTTCAAGGATACAGTAAGTGATGTATAAGTGTGAAACTAGTGAAACTAGCGCTAAACTGTTCAGGAATTGATGCTGGAACACCACTAGGCTCCATTGACTGTTTCTGGCACTAGTGCCTGACAAATAACATTGTAAGCAGCGTGGAGCAGCAAATGGGCATTGACCGCTACACTTCTGGATAGAGATGCATGAATATTCGTTGCTCTGGAAGCGGAGTCAAAGCCTCTGCACATGCTCTGCTACAGTACTTGCAGGCATGAAGTTCTCAAGAACATTTGAGATGTCTGTCCCTGTCAATCAAGCAACAGAGTGGAGCTTCTTCAGGAGCAGGTACAGTCCCTTGCAGGTGAAGAACTCTCACTGCAGGTGATAATTTGTTCATCTCTACTCAGTATGTTTATCAGAAGCTCTACTCATCTTTTATGATAAGTCGGGTCAGGCAGGCAGTGTCTTGCCTCTCACTCACTGTGCCATTCAGTCGGTCTTGGCCACGTCTCCTCACATGAGCCAGGGAAGAGAGTTCAGGGGTCTTGAGAGAGACTTGCAAAAGGAGGGGCCGGGTCCCAGGAAAATAATGCGATCATTGCCTCCTCCTTCGGCAATCCTCACCACTGGCACTCCAGATGGCTCGTAACAACATGCCCCAAGTTCATGCCTGTATGAAGATTCCTGAGCATAGACAGATATGCAATGCACTGTATGATAGTATATAACATGATTAAAGTCTAAGGACTGTATTGTCTTCTGTGTTCTTAAGGAAATTGCTCAGCTTCAGTCTCAGATCACAGACACATCAGTCATTGTCTCCATGGACAACAGCCGAGACCTGGATCTGAACAGCATCATTGCCGAGGTAAAGGCTCAGTATGAGGAGATTGCCAACAAGAGCAGAGCAGAAGCTGAGTCACTGTATCAAACCAGGGTGAGTCTACAACATTTTTGAAGTCTTCAAATAAAATAGCTTCAAACATGATATTGGTATTGGTTACTGGTTCATACCCTAACCTCAATACTTTACTAACCCCTTTCCCCAAATAAGGCACAGACACTAGGTTGGATTCCATTGGCCACAAAATTAATATTATTAACAAAATAGATACATCTAAAATATATATCAAAAACCCAACCAACTACCATACCAATTAACCCATAAGACATGAAAATAATATTACCTACTGTATATGCAAACATATAACGATGAGGGAGGTTCTCGAAGGCCCAACGTTCCTGTTAACACTATTGCTAGCACTCCACCTTACCTCCAGCTGATGAGCGCCAGCTAAGAGGGTACATTATTTTGTGCTCCACTTATTGTCCAAATAGATTGTAACCCTTGTAAAGATCCACTGAGCCTGAACACAGGCCCAGCTAAAAATTTCATCAACCATTGGATTCCAGCCTCAACCATGGGGCCCTCCCATCAATCTCAACCTGCCACTCCATTAACTTTAAAGAACCCCAGCCGCTACAACTGCTGCAACAAAAAAAACATCCCAAACACAGTACCGTCACCGACCCGACCAACCATCCCAAAAATTAAAGCACTAGGGAGGGTGAGCGGCGGGTGGGGGGCCGGGCTTCAGATTGCTTCTCTTAAAATTTCGCCTGATGTTTCCTTCTATGCCTCTTTCAAGCCCCTATTTTCCACCTCCTCCAAATCCCCACATCTTAAAATTTACTCCTTCAATGCCCCCCCCCCCACATTCTCACAACAAATCCATGTAATGCTGGCTTCCCCTAAGGCTTCACCCCCATTTTCGTCTCACAAAATGACGATTTAGGAAGAAAATCCCACCATCAATGTGCTTAGACTCTCCATTGTAATACAGAAAATTTATAGCTATAAGCTCCTAGGCCCCCAAGCAAAATCGGTAACAGGGCCCCCACCTGTATCAAATAGTCTTCATATAGACAGATACATTTATTGAGCCTTCTTTACACTTTATTGCCTAGGTGTGACTGCAACCTCTGCACTCCATCAGATATTTTAACACCCAGTAGCGCCACATACATTTTCCTTTTTTTTCCTCTCTACCTTAAATTATCATAACTTTTTTTTTTACTTTTCTCCGATATATAGCCATATGAGGGCTTACATTTTTTAATAGCATCATTTAAGTTACCCAATTTACCATGCATTGGTAAAGTCACACATTGGAAAATAAGAAAAAATTGTTTGTGGGTGGGAATTGAACACAAAATGCAATTGCTCCATTATTTTTGGGGTTTTGTTTTTATGAATTTCACTGCATGTTAGAATTGACATGCTACAGTATCTTTAATCTGCGAGTTAGTGTGATTACAGCAACACCAAACATACACTTTTTTTGTGCTTTAAAAAAAATTGTGTGGTCATATTCTGGCAGCCATAACATTTTTTAATAGCTCTTCCTACAGAGTTGTGTGAAGGCTTGTTTTTTGTGGGTGAGTTGTAGTTTTTAACGGGGTAGTCCGAGTTTTTGATATTCATGGCCTATTATCAGGATAGGTAATCAGTATCAGATTAGCAAAGGTCTAATTCCCCCGCCAATGGCTTCATGCACTTCCTAGGCCATTGATATTATGTTCATTGGTCACCTGGCTTAGGTGCAGCTCAGTCCCATTCAAGTGTAACAAGCTACAAAACTGTGATTGTCACACGCACAGGATAGATTTTCACCCACTGGGGACAAACATTGATGGATCCCATGAGGAACGTAACGAGCGGAGGCAAGGATTGGAAGCCCACAGAAGCACTACGAAGAATTTTAATGGGATTTAGGTCCGTGCCTCCACACTGCAAAAAAAACAGAATATGTTCTATTTTTTGCGGTGCGGAACGTATCTTGCGGATCACGGACCCTTTCAATTGAATGGGTCCGCATCCGCAAACGGTGTGCAACTCATTTATACATCAATAGAGCAGGATATATCATAACAGGTGTTCACAGACATACTAACAGGATATATTTCTCCTTTGTAGTACGAGGAACTGCGTATAACTGCCGGCAGACATGGCGACGATCTGCGCAACACTAAGCATGAAATTGCTGAACTCAATCGCTTTATTCAAAGACTTAAAGCAGAGATTGAGAGTGTGAAAGAGCAGGTAATATGAGCACTTATTCATAAATGTCCTTTTATGTAGTTGTAAAAAGTAGCATATCATCCATGGAGGCAGGCTATGCAACTGCTCCAGCGCTCATCTCCTTCTATAATACTGCATTTTCATGAAGCCACCACTTGGGGGAGCTCAGTGCAAATAGCCTTCTTTGCAGACAATGGAAACTGTATAAATTCCTATCCACTGAACAGCTCCCCATAGTGGTGGCTTCAGGCACACAGTTTTATAATACAGCTGTATGGGTATATTTATCAATGCCAGTTGAGTGATATAAATGCATTGACAAATATGATGTTCTTCAGCAACATATTTATGAAATATGTATTTTTCTGGCATAGAAGTCAGGTAACGTGGGTGAGGTGATGACTTTTTTTATTACAAATTTTATTTTCATTAAAACTTCTTCCGTGTAATAAAATAATTAAATTCATCAGAAATCGGGGGAGTTGTGATTTGCTTCTGTGTTACCGGGGAGTGTTTAACTCACTGGGAAAACTTGATTGGGCAGGGAAACAGGGGCTGATAATAAGTTTTGCTATAGAGCCCTATGAGATCTGTATATACCCCAGGTTAAAAATCTATTATTCGGTTACTGTTATTTATCCTAGAGAGTAAAACTGGAAGCCGCCATTACAGAGGCTGAAGAGCGTGGAGAAATGGCTGTCAGAGATGCCAAGAACAAACTGACTGAGCTAGAAGAAGCTCTACAGAAGGCCAAGCAAGACATGGCTCGCCAACTGCGAGAATACCAGGAGCTGATGAATGTCAAACTAGCTCTGGATATCGAGATAGCCACCTACAGGAAATTGCTAGAAGGAGAGGAATGCAGGTAGGAATAACATCAGGGTTGTTAAATCTTTTGTGTTAGATTCGAAGCAGAATCGAGAAACCAAATACTGTAGGATACTAACCAAAAAAATACACGTTTCCCTTTAAATTCAATTTTGTAGGGACTTATAACCTACACATTTCCCTCCTGTTGCAATACATTAAATCCCAATAACCCAATATATCAAAAGATATAGAAATTTTCATATGGGTAGCTGTAAAAAAAAAATATATATATATATATATATTTATTTTGAGACAGCAGTGGAGTCCTGAGGTTGCATGTGACCAAAGTTTGCACATTCTCTACATGATTCCAAATCCTCCTGTTCTCAAAAAAATGCCACTAGATTAGTTGCCTTTAGATAATGAGGCTGTCTGGCTACATTGACTACTGAGTGGCATGTAGAGCGCAGCAGAATATGATGGTTCTATATAAGCAACAAGAAATAAATAATAGAAATAATAGTTCAAGGGTGTGTGTTTGTAGATATTCTTTTTAATATGACACATTCCATATCTTACAGGTTAACCGGAGAAGGAAGTGGCTCTGTTAGCATTTGTAAGTATAAAGTGTCTTGTATACTTTTTGTACAATATTCATGTGTTTCAGATTGACCTTTGTATTATAATTTGTGATCGTAACTCAGTGGACGACTACTTCCTCATCCTGAATCCCCCAATATAACAACTCAATATAAGAAAAAAAATTAGTAGGTAACTGATACTAACCACATGCTGATTTACAGGGTCTCCTAGCCAACTGTATTTGCTAAATATCGGCATTACATAAAGTGTGTGAATTGAAAGCATCAGAAAGTTATGGTTGTGGCCTATGACTTCTACCCTACTCGAGAATGGCACAGTGACTCATACTCCAAAGGCAGATGCCACAGATAGCTGGTAGGCTGGCCCCTTGCTTAAACTAAAAATGGAGGACACGAGACCAAGCCCCTAACTCCACTAAGACATGTCCCCAAATCTGCTAAGCCACTCCCTCTATCACAGTATTGGTGGCGGGAAATTAAAAAAAATTTAAAAGGGGGAGAACGTAAATTGAGCTGCCGACTGGCCTTGAGTGCTTCTCTCACCTTCAGTCAGTCAAAGAGTGACATGTCGGCTGGCTCTAGTAAGTGACTTGGGGTGAGAGAAGCCCCAGTGAGTCAATTTGTAGTTGTAGCACAGGCTCAGACAGTGCAATGTTTATGTCTGAGCATGGAGCCACAGAAAAGGAGGACACCCAAGCTTCCATCCAGGCCTTGCACCAAATGGAGGAGAGGGAGCCAGGAAACTGGACTGTCCAGCCTAAAGCTAAATGTCTGGCCATCCTCATAGCAGGACGGTCTGTAGACTCCATGTGAGGTTGCCACTGAGCAGGGCAGTCCCTATACTCCATTCATCACTAGCTACAGGACAGTGGCTCAGGCTACAGTCCATCCCACGATACACTTGTCAAGACTACTTCTCACAGTACTCAGTGGATGGTTGCAGGGAATAGTGGTCTCACAGGGTTTCAATCTCTGTGCACTAATTCCTCCAGAGTATCAGGTTTGAGCCTACTGTATTACAGTATCCAGGCTGGAAGTTGTCTGCAACCACGTGGGTCTTCTCAGCAAGGGAAAGTGCTCACTGAAGTGGCCCATCAGGCAGCAGCAGTCTAGAGCAGGTCCATGGGATAGCTGGCAGTCTTTAACCAGCCTTTAGATCTTACTGTCTCTACCTCTCTTAGCAGGAGCAGCTCAAACCATGGATCATCCTCACTGCTAACTCTCTAGTGTCTGGTGTGCCTTGACTGCCACAGACACATTAAATGACAGACCAGAAGGAACTTCAGCTCCTCCAGTTTATGACCTAGTCCCACCCAGGGAGGCTCAATCTTATCAGAGTTAAAGCTTCAGATGATCTCTGGGAGATAGATAGATAGATTTGTGCTAATTTTCTGTTTCCTTTTCTTAAGCCGTTCTGCATTCCACCAGTGGAGGCCATGGCAGCAATGTACATCATCACAAGAGTGGATTCAGCACAGGAAGTTTGTCAGCCGGGAAATACAATTCAGGACACGGCCATAACTGTTAATAGAAATAGGAGTATGCTTTTCATTCTGTAGTTAGCTTTTCATAGCTTTGAAGAACATTGACCAGAAATATCTGAGCAGATATAAGATTGAACTAAATGGACAACTCCTGTGACTCTGAATGTTTTATACCAGTAAAATAATATCCACGAGAGCTGTGCTACAATTCTTTTTGTAATGTCTAACTGATAAGTTATAACCCAATAAGACCAGGTCGCCTTTAAGGAGTATTAGGCTACTTTCACAGTCGCGTTTGGTGCGGATCCGTCATGGATCTGCACAGATGGATCTGTTCAGATAATACAACCGTCTGCATCCGTTCAGAACGGATCCGTTTGTATTATCTTTAACATAGCCAAAATAGATCCGTCTTGAACACCATTGAAAGTCAATGGAGGACAGATCCGTTTTCTATTGTGCCAGATTGTGTTATAGAAAACGGATCCGTCCCCGTTGACTTACATTGTGTGCCAGGACGGATCCGTTTGGCTCAGTTTCGTCAGACGGACACCAAAGCGATGCAAGCAGCTTTTTGGTGTCCGTTTTGGTGTCCGCCTTCAGAGCGGAATGGAGACTGATCGGAGGCAAACTGATGCATTCTGAGCGGATCCTTTTCCATTCAGAATGCATTAGGGCAAAACTGATCTGTTTTGGACCGCTTGTGAGAGCCCTGAACAGATCTCACAAACGGAAACCAAAACGCCAGTGAGAAAGTAGCCTTAACTAGATTTATTGAAATGAGTGTAACCATAGGGTATAATATAATGGATGCTCCTTTGCTGATAATATGCAAACTTGAACTGTTGTCATAGAAGCTGCTAATATTTGATCTGCTCAGTAATGGCGATGGTAATTCTAGGTTTCTCCTTATAAAGTAATTTAATTATATAACATTTTACATTGAGGCTTGAAATTTCAGTCAAGCAAAAGCTCTACATTGGCAAAAATGATAAAAGTACAAATGGCTGAAAGATCTTTCCTCAGTATTCCTGCTACAGGATTCAAGAGTTTTGATCTTTTTTACTTTTAGCATCATGTCTACCTTGAGGCATCATGTTACTTTATGTTTAGGTTCAAATTCCTATGCTCATTCATTCCCTATCTTCAGTGCAGTTTCTAGGTAAAATTTCTCTCAGGGCGAGTGTCAAAAAAACCCCCCCCCCCTGTCAAAAAACTCCCCCCCCCCCCTCAAAACTGCTCGATGAAATAAGTGTCTCCCCATTGTAAAAAATGTGTAACCACATTGCACGGACGGTCACAGTGACCCACTGTCCCACAGACTCAGGCTCTCACTCACAGCAGGCTTCTTTCTCAGCACTGCTCCGGGCGGGCGGTAACAGGTTGGCAGTGCGGGCGGCGGTGCTCACCTCACTACTGTACGTCATGCCCCCCGCAAAGCCTGCCTGTGGGGGGACATTATTTTTAATAAGGATCACTATGGACATTATTTAGTATGGAGGCTGCTGTGGGTGTCATTATAACTGTATAATGTCTGATAGGCCTAGTCCTGAGCTGAGTTATATTACCCTGCCCTGTATAATAATGTACCCTGATACCCCTTAGTTATATTACCCCAGCGGGGTAATATAACTAAGGGGTATCAGGGATGGGTACATTATTATACAGGGCATGGGCAGGGTGATATAACTCAGCTCAGGACTAGGCCTATCAGACATTATAGTTATAATGAGTTATGACACCC
The DNA here is from genome assembly GCF_905171765.1 of Bufo bufo. Classification (NCBI taxonomy): domain Eukaryota; kingdom Metazoa; phylum Chordata; class Amphibia; order Anura; family Bufonidae; genus Bufo; species Bufo bufo. Next base: position 604,779,964 of record NC_053391.1, read on the forward strand.
ACAGCAGCCTCCATTCTAAATAATGTCCATAGTGATCCTTATTAAACTTAATGTCCCCCCCCCCCCCGAGACCATCCACAGTGTGTCCCCATTGTAAAAAAATTATCAGGCTCGCCTCACAGTAGGCTTCTTTTCAGCATCAGCACTGCTCAAGGGCTTAGGGCGGGCGGTAACAGGCAGGCAGTGCGGCGCTCACTCACTCACTGTACGTCACGCGCCTGCGCCGCCTAGTGGGAGGAGCAGGCGCATGATGTCAATAAGTGCCGCCCGCACGTACCGGAGCTGTGGACACTGTCTGTAGATAAGAGTGAGAGGACTCGGCACTCGGGCGCAGGTCACAGGGCAGGCGATATCTCAGAAGGAGGGAGCCAGGGCGCACGGCACGACAGTAATAACAGGCAGAGAAACGACAAGGGGGCGCCCCTGCCGGCGCCCCCCTTCTGACAGCGCCCCGGGCGGCCGCCCGGCCCGCCCGCCCCTAGAAACGGCCCTGCCTAGCTTAATATAGATTTTGTGATATAGGGTTCCAAATGCTCTGCAAGTTGGCTCAATAGGGGTTGCCTGATGGCTCAGTGATTAGCACTGAGGTCCTGAGTTTGAAACCGATCAGGGACAACATCTGCATGGAGATTGTATCCTCTCCCTGTGTCATAGTACATACATAAGGCCGAAAAAAGACATTTGTCCATCCAGTTCGGCCTGTTATCCTGCAAGTTGATCCAGAGGAAGGCCAAAAACCCTGTGAGGTAGAAGCCAATTTTCTCCACTTTAGGGGAATAAAAAATTCCTTCCCGACTCCAATCATGCAATCAGAATAACTCCCTGGATCAACGACCCCTCTCTAGTAGCTATAGCCTGTAATATTATTACGCTCCAGAAATACATCCAGGCCCCTCTTGAATTCCTTTATTGTACTCACCATCACCACCTCCTCAGGCAGAGAGTTCCATAGTCTCACTGCTCTTACCGTAAAGAATCCTTTTCTATGTTTGTGTACAAACCTTCTTTCCTCCAGACGCAGAGGATGTCCCCTCGTCACAGTCACAGTCCTGGGGATAAATAGCTGATGGGATAGATCTCTGTACTGACCCCTGATATATTTATACATATTAATTAGATCTCCCCTCAGTGTCTGCATGAGTTTCCTCCACACTCCAAAAATAGGCAAATTGGTTTCCTACGAAATTGACCCTAGTGTGTGTTGAGGTTGAGCCACTATATGGCAGCCACTGAGTTCCAAGAGAGGTGCCCAAGCCACACGACTATCCCTGCGCTTTAAGTCCTTGGTAAATGAGACGGGCATCTAATATAGGCGCATTTCAGCATAATAAATGACCCCAATATTTTCTAAAACAGACATATCAGCATTGGTAAGAGGTCTTCTTTAAAACATAATTGTCTGGTTGCCTGCAGTCTCCACTAGAGGGAGCTTAGAAGCATACTGAATACTTTCTAAGGCTCCATTCAGATGTCCGTATGAATGGTCCGAATCCGTTCTGCAATTATGCGGAACGTGGGCGGACCCATTCATTTTCAATGGGGCCAGAAAAGATGCGGCCAGAACACAGTGCTCCGCAAAAAAATAGAACATGTCCTATTCTTGTCCGCATTTTCTATTATAGTGCCGGCCATGTGCACATGGCCAGTGTCAGTGTTTTGCGGATCCGCAATTTGCCGACATGTGAATCTTATTATGTAGTTCAATGTATAAAGGTATGTAATAAGCTACGCTCCATCTAGTGGTGTTTTTAATATATGTAGGGGATTTGTCACTTTGTATCAGACAAACAAAGCTCTGGCCACTAACTATAAAGATATATTAGGAAATGAATCAACACTGAATGTTGACACTATTTAGATTTTTAAAAATCCAATTCTAATCAAAGGCGGGTTTGCATCATTGTAAAGTCTGATAAATCTAGAATGACTTACTCATGTGTCTGAATGTTGTGTAACTGAAGTCTTGTCTTTCTGATCTGTGTGTTCTGCTTGTAATAAACTAGTCATGCTTGTGTAAAACGAATGCTCTTGGAATGATTTTTTTTCTCCAGAAATATACTAGGTAAACTGCGAAAAAAGCTTTTTTTATGGGTAAAACTCAAAAATGCATGACCACATGCTACAAAAACAAAGCATATCATATGGAAATAAGACACAGAGTGATATTGTGAACACAAAGAATTTCGAGGTTATAATACAAAATACACAAAAAGATGCACAAAGTACTAAACTGATACTCAAAAATGTCCACATGCTGTACAGTTTTATTAAAGGGGTTATCCTGGAAAATATATGTATGATGCATCCTCAGGATAGGTCTTCAGTATCAAATCTACAGGATTGTGACACCCAGGACCCCCCCCCCCGATCAGCTGATCAGCTGAAGAGGCCTTGAAGTCCGCAGCCTCTTCCTAGGCCTGTGACATCACTGTATATTGGCCATATGGCCTAGTTGCAGCTCATCCCCATTCAAGTCAATGAAGCTGAGCTGCAATACCAAGAACTGCCACTATACGATGTAAAGCACTGTCCAGAGCTCACCAGAGCTTTGAGTGCAGCGGATCCCCGAGTTGTTCTTCCATAATGTGAGAATAAAATGGTGTTATTTTAAAGTAAAATGTAATTCCGTTATTGAATAGTATCAGTATTGATGACTGATTCCTGTAAAGGCTTTGTGCTCCCTACAGTATGATCACTGTTATGACATGGTTTTCACTATGTAGCAGCCTGTGACTGTTAATGTGTCATAGATACATTTTTTCCCACAGCAGTAATAGCTCCATCAGTCATATCATGTTACTATTTGTCAGCGAGTAGCTGGTGACAGTCAAATCACAACTAAGTTCCTCCCAGTTGAGGAACTATTTAGGAAATAGCATTTGGAAAAAATATGTTAACTAAAAAAAAACTTTTTAGCTAATGAAACATCCCGGACCATAGGTTTCACACTCATTACTAGGGTTGAGCGAATCAAAGTATCCAAAGTGGACCTTGATCCGAATTTCAGGGAAAATTCAATTCACGTGAAGCAGAATTTCCTTATGCTTCCTTTAAATGGTGTTTAAAAAGAAAAAAACATACTTGTGTCATCCATTTGAGCGCAAAGAGGCCGCCCCGGCCATCTTGATTGAAGATCCTGCGCATAATCTCATGTGCGGTAATGCATGATGTCACCACGCTGGCCAGCGTGATGACGTCATCATGCATCGCTTGAGATTTTGCGCAGGATTTTTAATCAAGATGGCCACGGCTGCCTCTTTTTTTTTAACTGAGTTTTTTTTTAATTGATTAACCACTGAAAGCCCACATTTTTAATCTCAGATGACGCGATCAGAGATGAACACGGCATCTGAGGGATTCAATGCCAGGGGAGTGCAATCACTGTTCCCCGTCATTGCGCCCGAAACACAAAAAGAAATGCGCTTCGTAACAAAGTTAATTGAATTTCTGTAAACTTCACTCAACACTACTCATTATACAGTAGGTGATGCAATCTGGACCACAGAACTAAACATGGGGGGGGGGACATCATAGGGTACAGCCAGTTTCCACAGGATAATAATCAGGCAGGAATGTTTCTTTACACTGAGTGCTCTGTCCAAACATATTTTCTATTATTTCATTTCTCAGAAGATGTATTATGTGTATTTTTATGGATAGATTATTACATACATGTGGTCTGTGTTTCATTCCTTTATTAATTTGTTCTTCTTTGTTCTTTTGCTAGGTTCAAACCTGTTTTAGCTATAGCAAAAAGGTTTTTATTTGGGAAATTAAAAAAACAGCCAAAATTTGTAAAGAAAAAAAAACTTCAGTCCGAACTTTTCTATTTTTTAGCCAGCAGACGAACTCGAATCTTTCCGGGTTTGTTTTAGATGAATCTACTAAAAGCCATTTTAGTACACATGTTGGCGCGCAAAAAGCACTAGGGAGAAAGAAAAAGCATTCTCGCATGACCCTGAGAGTAATTGGGGGGGATGTCTTGCCCTGATTGTCTCTCAGGCTGACAGAGAGATTGGATGAGCCAATCAATGCTGCAGCAGGCAGGGAAGTGCCCTAGCAGAACGAGCAGAGCGTCATTCTATGCAGGGCTGTGAATGAGGGTGGTTGTGTGTTAGTTAGTGTTGAGTGAGTATGCTCGGCCGAACACCAGTTCGGCTTGAGCATCGCTATGCTCGACACATCGCGGAGTTCGGCTGAACACCATGTCCCCACCGAGTCCCTGCTCTGACTCCATATATAGCTATGTCCATATATGGAGTCAGAGCTTGGGGACACCCCAGTGTAATTAAATCTAATTTAGCCTGTATTTCAGAAAAGTTTCTGCCGGAATTCGAACTTACGACCTTTTGCATTAGAGGCAAACTTTTTCAGAAATAGAGGTTAAATTTGATTTAAATATTTTATATTTTTATGGCTAAAAGCTTATATATATATATATATATACAGTACAGACCAAAAGTTTGGACACACCTTCTCATTCAAAGAGTTTTCTTTATTTTCATGACTATGAAGGCATCAAAACTATGAATTAACACATGTGGAATTATATACATAACAAACAAGTGTGAAACAACTGAAAATATGTCATATTCTAGGTTCTTCAAAGTAGCCACCTTTTGCTTTGATCACTGCTTTGCACACTCTTGGCATTCTCTTGATGAGCTTCAAGAGGTAGTCCCCTGAAATGGTCTTCCAACAGTCTTGAAGGAGTTCCCAGAGATGCTTAGCACTTGTTGGCCCTTTTGCCTTCACTCTGCGGTCCAGCTCACCCCAAACCATCTCGATTGGGTTCAGGTCCGGTGACTGTGGAGGCCAGGTCATCTGGCGCAGCACCCCATCACTCTACTTCATGGTCAAATAGCCCTTACTTTCAAAGTGTTCCCAATTTTTCAGCTGACTGACTGACCTTCATTTCTTAAAGTAATGATGGCCACTTGTTTTTCTTTACTTAGCTGCTATTTTCTTGCCATAATACAAATTCTAACAGTCTATTCAGTAGGACTATCAGCTGTGTATCCACCTGACTTCTCCTCAACGCCACTGATGGTCCCAACCCCATTTATAAGGCAAGAAATCCCACTTATTAAACCTGACAGGGCACACCTGTGAAGTGAAAACCATTTCAGGGGACTACCTCTTGAAGCTCATCAAGAGAATGCCAAGAGTGTGCAAAGCAGTAATCAAAGCAAAAGGTGGCTACTTTGAAGAACCTAGAATATGACATGTTTTCAGTTGTTTCACACTTGTTTGTTATGTATATAATTCCACATGTGTTAATTCATAGTTTTGATGCCTTCAGTGTGAATCTACAATTTTCATAGTCACGAAAATAAAGAAAACTCTTTGAATGAGAAGGTGTGTCCAAACTTTTGGTCTGTACTGTATATATATACAAACCGGTTTCCAAAAAAGTTGGGACACTATACAAATCGTGAATAAAAACTGAATGCAATGATGTGGAGGTGCCAACTTCTAATATTTTATTCAGAATAGAACATAAATAACAGAACAAAAGTTTAAACTGAGAAAATGTACCATTTTAAGGGAAAAATATTTTGAATCAGAATTTTATGGTGTCAACAAATCCCAAAAAAGTTGGGACAAGGCCATTTTCACCACTGTGTGGCATCTCCCCTTCTTCTTACAACACTCAACAGACATCTGGGGACCGAGGAGACCAGTTTCTCAAGTTTAGAAATAGGAATGCTCTCCCATTCTTGTCTAATACAGACCTCTAACTGTTCAATCGTCTTGGGCCTTCTTTGTTGCACCTTCCTCTTTATGATGTGCCAAATGTTCTCTATAGGTGAAAGATCTGGACTGCAGACTGGCCATTTCAGTACCCGGATCCTTCTCCTACGCAGCCATGATGTTGTGATTGTATGCAGAATGTGGTCTGGCATTATCTTGTTGAAAAATGCAGGGTCTTCCCTGAAAGAGATGACGTCTGGATGGGAGCATATGTTGTTCTAGAACCTGAATATATTTTTCTGCATTGATGGTGCCTTTCCAGACATGCAAGCTGCCCATGCCACACGCACTCATGCAACCCCATACCATCAGAGATGCAGGCTTCTGAACTGAGCGTTGATAACAACTTGGGTTGTCCTTGTCCTCTTTGGTCCGGATGACATGGCGTCCCAGATTTCCAAAAAGAACTTCGAATCGTGACTCGTCTGACCACAGAACAGTCTTCTATTTTGCCACACTCCATTTTAAATGATCCCTGGCCCAGTGAAAACGCCTGAGCTTGTGGATCTTGCTTAGAAATGGCTTCTTCTTTGCACTGTAGAGTTGGCAACGGCGGATGGCACGGTGTATTGTGTTCACTGACAATGGTTTCTGGAAGTATTCCTGAGCCCATTCTGTGATTTCCTTTACAGTAGCATTCCTGTTTGTGGTGCAGTGTCGTTTAAGGGCCCGGAGATCACGGGCATCCAGTATGGTTTTACGGCCTTGACCCTTACGCACAGAGATTGTTCCAGATTCTCTGAATCTTCGGATGATGTTATGCACAGTTGATGATGATAGATGCAAAGTCTTTGCAATTTTTCGCTGGGTAACACCTTTCTGATATTGCTCCACTATCTTTCTGCGCAACATTGTGGGAATTGGTGATCCTCTACCTATCTTGGCTTCTGAGAGACACTGCCACTCTGAGAAGCTCTTTTTATACCCAATCATGTTGCCAATTGACCTAATTAGTGTTAATTGGTCTTCCAGCTCTTCGTTATGCTCAAATTTACTTTTTCCAGCCTCTTATTGCTACTTGTCCCAACTTTTTTGGGATTTGCTGACACCGTGAAATTTTGAATCAATGTTTTTTCCTTTAAAATGATACATTTACTCGGATTAAACGTTTGATCTGTCATCTACGTTCTATTACAAATAAAATATTGACATTTGCCATCTCCACATCATTGCATTCAGTTTATATTCACAATTTGTTTAGTGTCCCAAATTTTTTGGAATCCGGTTTGTATATATATATAAATATATATATATATATATATATATAAATGTTTAAATTAAGTTTAGCCTCTATTTCTGAAAAAGTTTGTGACCGGATTTGAACTCACAGCTCCTGCATCATAGCCCAGAACTTTAGCTGCATAGCCAGTCACAAAATTTTTTTTTAGATGAGACTTCTACTGTATAGGTCTCAGTAGAATTTTTTTTTTTTTTTTTAAGTAACTGGCTATGCAGCTATTATAGCTAAGTGGTTAAGTGCCTTGCTTCTGATACAGAAGGTCGTGAGTTTGAATCCCAGCAGAAACTTTTCTGAAATACAGGCTAAATTAGATTTAAATACACTGGGGTGTCCCCAAGCACTGACTCCATATATGGACATAGCTATATATGGAGTCAGAGCAGAGACTCCTAAGCCGAACTAGAGTGCCGACACCCTCCCCTCTTCAGAGAAGGGGGTGCCTTGGGTTCGTCCATTGACTTCCATTGTGCTCAGGTGCTCGGCAGAACACCCGAGCATCGCAAAGTGTTCTACTCGAGCACACGAGCACTTTGGTGCTCGATCAACACTAGTGTTAGTGTCCGCCAGGAAAACGATCTTAGGGAGTCAGGGACAGTGAAAAATCCATCAGGGACAGTCAGAAATCAATCTATCAAGCGTATTGACAAGGGAGAATGAAGGGAAAGGCTAAGATTCCAAAGAAGAATTGTGCGTGTTGTGTACAACAGGGACAAGCAGGCCAGCTGACAGACAGGGAAAGAGGAGACAAGACCTGTGGCTGTGCCTGCTATCAGAGGCACCTCAAAAACAGCTACCTGCAAGGAAATGCTCAAATACTTTGCTTTTGTTTCCCCATTTTTACAGACATTCTTTTTTTGTGGGGCTTATATATATATATATATATATATATAAATATATATAAATATACTTCAGCAATACCAATGGTGTGGCAGCAATACACCTGTCTGTATTAAGTTTAAATTGAGCATCAAGCCTCAATCACCTCTTGCATATGTTCTAAATATTTGCGGGGAATGTTAAATGTAATTAAGGCTACTTTCACACTAGCGTTCGGAGCGGGTCCGTCTGATGTTTCATCAGACGGATCCGCTCCTATAATGCAGACGTTTGTATCCGTTCAGAACGGATCCGTCTGCATTATAACTTAGAAAAAATTCTAAGTGTGAAAGTAGCCTGAACGGATCCGTCCAGACTTTACATTGAAAGTCAATGGGGGCGGATCCGTTTGAAGATTGAGCCATATTGTGTCATCTTCAAACGGATCCGTCCCCATTGACTTACATTGTAAGTCTGGATGGATCCGCTTGCCTCCGCACGTCCAGGCGGACACCCGAACGCTGCAAGCAGCGTTCAGGTGTCCGCTCGCTGAGCAGAGCGGAGGCTGAACGCTGGCAGACTGATGCATTCTCAGCGGATCCGCGTCCACTGAGAATGCATTAAGGCTGGACGATTGCGTTCGGGGCCGCTTGTGAGCCCCTTCAAACGGAGCGCACGAGCGGACACCTGAACGCAGGTGTGAAAGTAGCCTAACCCAGCATACACTGCGTGCAGAATTATTAGGCAAATGAGTATTTTGACCACATCATCCTCTTTATGCATGTTGTCTTACTCCAAGCTGTATAGGCTCGAAAGCCTACTACCAATTAAGCATATTAGGTGATGTGCATCTCTGTAATGAGAAGGGGTGTGGTCTAATGACATCAACACCCTATATTAGGTGTGCATAATTATTAGGCAACTTCCTTTCCTTTGGCAAAATGGGTCAAAAGAAGGACTTGACAGGCTCAGAAAAGTCAAAAATAGAGAGATATCTTGCAGAGGGATGCAGCACTCTTAAAATTGCAAAGCTTCTGAAGCGTGATCATCCAACAATCAAGCGTTTCATTCAAAATAGTCAACAGGGTCGCAAGAAGTGTGTGGAAAAACCAAGGCGCAAAATAACTGCCCATGAACTGAGAAAAGTCAAGCGTGCAGCTGCCAAGATGCCACTTGCCACAAGTTTGGCCATATTTCAGAGCTGCAACATCACTGGAGTGCCCAAAAGCACAAGGTGTGCAATACTCAGAGACATGGCCAAGGTAAGAAAGGCTGAAAGATGACCACCACTGAACAAGACACACAAGCTGAAACGTCAAGACTGGGCCAAGAAATATCTCAAGACTGATTTTTCTAAGGTTTTATGGACTGATGAAATGAGAGTGAGTCTTGATGGGCCAGATGGATGGGCCCGTGGCTGGATTGGTAAAGGGCAGAGAGCTCCAGTCCGACTCAGACGCCAGCAAGGTGGAGGTGGAGTACTGGTTTGGGCTGGTATCATCAAAGATGAGCTTGTGGGGCCTTTTCGGGTTGAGGATGGAGTCAAGCTCAACTCCCAGTCCTACTGCCAGTTTCTGGAAGACACCTTCTTCAAGCAGTGGTACAGGAAGAAGTCTGCATCCTTCAAGAAAAACATGATTTTCATGCAGGACAATGCTCCATCACACGCGTCCAAGTACTCCACAGCGTGGCTGGCAAGGAAGGGTATAAAAGAAGAAAATCTAATGACATGGCCTCCTTTTTCACCTGATCTGAACCCCATTGAGAACCTGTGGTCCATCATCAAATGTGAGATTTACAAGGAGGGAAAACAGTACACCTCTCTGAACAGTGTCTGGGAGGCTGTGGTTGCTGCTGCACGCAATGTTGATGGTGAACAGATCAAAACACTGACAGAATCCATGGATGGCAGGCTTTTGAGTGTCCTTGCAAAGAAAGGTGGCTATATTGGTCACTGATTTGTTTTTGTTTTGTTTTTGAATGTCAGAAATGTATATTTGTGAATGTTGAGATGTTATATTGGTTTCACTGGTAAAAATAAATAATTGAAATGGGTATATATTTGTTTTTTGTTAAGTTGCCTAATAATTATGCACAGTAATAGTCACCTGCACACACAGATATTCCCCTAAAATAGCTAAAAATAAAAACAAACTAAAAACTACTTCCAAAAATATTCAGCTTAGATATTAATGAGTTTTTTGGGTTCATTGAGAACATGGTTGTTGTTCAATAATAAAATTAATCCTCAAAAATACAACTTGCCTAATAATTCTGCACTCCCTGTATATATGTGATTACTACACCAATACACAGGGTAGCACACAAAAGTATCTGGGAATGATAATGAAGTTAGGCCCAAATCTGTTTCCCTATATTACACGTTTTTAATATTTATTTTTTTTTGCCTTGATTTACTTGATTATATTCAGACTAGCAGCATATACAGTGTATGTGGTTACTACACCAATAGACACGGTAGCACACAAAACTATCTATTTAATAAAAAAAAATTGGGGGGGTTGTTGATTAATTATATTCAGACTAGCAGCATATACAGTATATGTGATTACACATGGTAGCACACAAAAGTATCTGGGAGTGATAAAGAATTTAGGCCCAAATCTGTTCCCCTATTTCACACATTTTTAATCAAATTATTATTTTTGGGGGGATTGTTGATTATATTCAAACTAGAAGCATATATATGTGATTACTACACCAATACACAGGGTAGAACACAAAAGTGTCTGGGAGTGATAACAAATTTAGGCTTAAATCCGTTTCCCTATTTCACGTTTTTAGCCAATTTTTTTAGGGGGGGGGTTATTGATTTTATTCAAACTAGCCGCATATACACATGTTTACTACATCAAAACACAGGGTGGTGCACATTATCTGAGAGGCCCAAAAATGTCCGGGCTATGGAAGGGTTTCAAACGAAAGACTCAAAGCCAGAATGTGGGTAGTACCAGCATCATCTATCCAGCCAGAAGTAGTGGTAGTAGTGGTTGTAGGCCTCAGTTGTCCCTGCTGGCTTAGGAAAGGTGTAACATTATAGTTTAGGAAAAAGAGAATGAGATTATGGATTGGATGGCTCACTCTTCCTCTTAGTCACAGCAGTATGACGTGAATGTGACTTCAGAGTCCGACACTGTGCTGTGGAGCTAGGGGTCACAGCGTTCCTCCTGCTCCTCCACCTTGCAGGCCCAAAGAAGGCTTTCAGTGGAGTCCTCCCAGTCTTCATTGCCCCATCCTAAAAGGGCACCTTCTTTTTTCCTAAGAAGTGGCAAGAATACCCCACCACATCCTATGCCAGATAGCCAAGAGGGTCTCCCTGTTGACGACTTGTATGAGAGCAGTAAGCATTTGTACTGCCCTGAGGAGGAGGTGAAAGAGGGGCCTGCAGACCCCAGGAATAGCCGGTTAGGTTGTGGTAGTAGTAGTGGCCTCCGTAGACACGCTATTGGCGTTGGGGGCAGCGACAATGGGAGTCGGAGAAGAAATGGGGAGAGAGGCCTAAGATCCTACCATGATCCTACCACAGTCTGATAGAAGGAATGTGAGATATAAAAGGGATGGTGAGGACTTCTATGACGATTGTGTGCTGGACAGGACCTGGGAGCATGATAAGGGTGCTGAGAAGGAGACAACTTCGGAGGAGGAAGGTGATGGCGGCAACAATAAAAGGAGAGGCTATATACCTCCCAAATAACAGCCAGGGCCACATCTGCTTCGGGATCTGGTGCTGCAGCTGATGCAGTAGTTGTGTTAGGCCCAAAACGTCCCAGAGCTAAGCCCAGCTCGGCTGCTTCTAGCCCTGTGCGGGTATCTCCCGCCTGGCAGTTTTTCTCCATGCCGCTGGAAGACAAAAGCATTGCCTTGTGCAAGCTGTGCAAAAGCAAAATAAAACGTGGGCAGGCAAACACAAACATAGGCACCACAGCTCTATTAAACCACATGAAGCTGCATCACCCCATCCCATGGGCAAACACAGGTGTTAGCCAGCCACTGTAGCAGGAGTTTCCTCCTTCTCCTGGTCCAGCTTGCAACAGCCATGCTGCATCCACGAACTGTACAGTGTCTTTCACATCATCATCCTTTTCCACTTCTCTCACTCAGACTCCTCCTCCTCCTCCATTCCATCATCAGCCATCGATAACGGAATGCATAGCAAAGAAACAAGTCTACGCTCCCAGCAATCCGATGGTGCGCATGCTTAATTCCCACCTGGCCAAGTTGTTGTCGGTGCAGTTGCTTTAGTAACATTAGTCAAGTCGGCTGCCTTTAGGGAACTAATGGAGTGCGCTCAGCCTCGCTGGAAGATTTCTAGCCGGCATTAATTCTCCCAAAAAGCCACCCCTGTCTTGTACTCTGAGGTGGCAGAAAATATGGGCCCCTCCCTGCAATTCTCGCTGTGCTGCAATGTTCATGCCACCGTGGGTCATTTGACCCCTCCACGATTCTGTTGGCCTGGCTGCCACACCAGGCATTTATCCACCTCCTCCTCCATGGACATGCTCCTGTCCCCAAAAGCAGCTGGGCAAAGGGTCACTCACATTACCCCTTCTATCACATGTGTCAGGTCAAGTGTTGCCATACCATGTTGGAGCTGATCAGCCTGGGAGAGAGTAGCCACACTAGTGAGCAGTTCGTCAAGTACATGAAGCAGTAAACATCCCACTGGCTTTCACCCTGCCAACTACAACTGGGCAAGGTGGTCGGTGACAATGAGCGCAACATTGTGGTCGCCCTGAACCTGTGCAAAATAACACATGCTCCCTGCATGACGCACGTCATCAATCTAGTGGTGCAGTGCTTTCTAAATAAGTACAGGGGCTTGCACAAGGAGATGGTAAAGTCAAAAAGACTGTCCAAGCACTTCAGACACTCTTACGTTGTGAGGAACGCTCTCCTGGACCTTGAGCGACAGAATGACCTGTCGCTAAACTACTCAATCTGTGATGTGCAAACTCGCTGGAATTCGACATTACACATGCTCAAGCTTCTTTTTGAGCAGCGGAAAGCAGTGAATGATTTTGTCATACACCAGGTAGCCACAGCAGCATGTGTTGCCTTGAGGTTAGGCAGTAGCTCATCCGAGATGCCTGTCGGGTGCTGAAGCCTTTCGTAGAGGCAACAAAGTTTGTCAGCAGGGACAAGTTTGGCATGAACGACGTCATCCCTTTCATATTTATCTTAGAAAAGATGCTGATGCTCATGCAGCAGGGGACCACAGCAGAACAAGCGCAGCTGATGTATCTTGCTGTCCGCCCTATTGCTGTTGGGGACATACAAAGGGAATCTTCTGCCATGGAGGAGATGAAGATGAGGATGAGGAAGATGAGGAGCTGCCACTGCACGAAGAGGACGAGGAGTCGGAGGTGGAGGAGCAAGATGACAATGATGAGGATGGCACCGGCCAAGACACTTAAGACACCAGTGGGGGCGGAGACACAAATAAATGGCTTCTTGGGCACGCTGGCCAGAATGGCCACCTGTATGCTGGCTTGCTTACACAGTGATAGGCGTATCATTGACATCAAGCAGTCTGATGACTACTGGATAGCCATACTTTTAGAGCTTCGCTACCAAGGCAAAATGGGGGAATGTGTTCTTGCAGAAAGAGAGGACAAATTTTGTTACTACCAGAAAACACTGTGTACACAGCTTGCCACAGCTTATGGTAAACAGACGCCTGAGTCTCCCCACTCCCGCTGCCACAAGCAGCAGTATCTGCAGCAACAGCCATTTCAGTCTCCACAACATAATGGAGAAGTTTTTTAATGTGCCACGCCCAGCTGAGGTCAATCAGCAAGCTGACAACTCCCACCTCAATGCCCCAGGTTCAGGCTTACCTAAACTCTCGCCAGTCTCTGCTGCATACCCAGTTCCCTGACCCCATGGATTTCTGGGCAGGCAGACTGGAACGATGGCCTGAATTGGCACAGCATGCTCTATGTCTTCTTTTTTGCCCTGTCTCCAGTGTCATCTCGGAAAAGGTTTTCAGCGCCACAGGGGTGACACCCAAATGGACCAAGTTGATCTCTGCCAGTGTCTAAAACAAAATGAACCAAGCCTGGATTCAGGAGGATTTTCACACTGCTTCAGCTGATTCTGATGTATAGATCTCATCTACCTTGCCTTAAAGTGGCCCATTTTGCTTTCTGTCTGCCTATTATTATGTTCTGTACGACTGCTGCTGCAGCCTGCATCATGCTACTAATGCCTCTTAATTGTCAGTTTACGTGTATTCAGTTTCCACACGGTTAAAGGTTTGAAATTTTAAAATTCTTTTCTTACAGATTAAAAAAAAAAAATACATTTTGGGGGTGGGAAGTGGTTAAATTTCTTTAAGGCGCAGCATATATAAATGTGATTACTGCATCAGTACTGACATTTTCTCACAGTCATGGCAATGCTGGTACCCAGAGGAGGCACTATAATACTTACCCCGAGCTACTGTCTCTAATGGCTAGCAAATAATGGCATGTATGTTTTTATTTCCAGGTCGTCTGATAATGTACTTTAATAACATTGCTATGCATTGTATTTCATGCACTGTGTCTGGTTGTCCAACAGATAGTAGTGTATCTGGCAGAGAGTACTTTTAGACAAATGGAAATTACAATGCCATTGTCCCCCTTTTTGGGCAGGAGTGGACTAGGGTTTGCAGGAAGATATAGAGGAAGTTAAGTTTTGGAGTCCAAAGGGACCAGACATGGCACAGTGAGGAGAGCGTTCCCCCCTCCTGTTGCAGGAAGCAGCTTGTAGATCACTAAAGCTCTAGGCAGTTCATAGACTAAGTATTATGAGGGGGTCAATGGCCAAAGGCACTCCACTCAAAGGTACAAGAACTGCTAGAAAGTCCAGTAACCAGAATGAAGCCAGAGATTAGCACAGCAGAGAGATAAAGCAAAGTATTTAAGTTTACCTACCAGTTTATTCTTAGCCTGCTGTAGCCAAGAGAAAGATCAAGTATTGTTTGGATGACACAAGTTTATTGCAACTTTATTCAACTTCACCAAGTCTAGACTCTACTTACTCCACCAACTGCAACTCCCTTGTCGCTACGGAGCGTAACCCCAGGTAGTGACAGTATCCAGGTAGGAGCACCGTGACACAAACTATCAGGGCCACAACATATGACTCGCCATTCCTCAAAACTGGGACCCAATTGTCCCTGGGGGGCTGCCCGCTGCACTCGGGCCTGCATCATGCCACAGCTATTAATGCCTGAGGGTCAGTTTCCGTGTACTCATTTTCCACACAGTTGAAATTTTAACTTTTTTTTTAATTTACATTTCATGAGCTGGCATATGTACGTGATTACTGTATTAATACATACATTTTCTCACAGTCCAAGTGAGCTGAATGCAACACTCCTTGCTGCAGGGGCCCCATCTTGCCTTTCTTGCTGTCGGTCTGTCTGCCTACCTACCATCACATTGTGTACGGCTGCTGCATGCTGCAGCTTGCATCATGCCACTTATGACACTTTCCAACCATCACATTCTGCACGGCTGCTGCTGCGGTCTGCATCATGCCACTAATGCCACTTGCTAACCATCCAGTACCCCAAAGATACTTACAGAAAGCCAGAATTTGGGAGTCATTTAACACCGTGCGCTGGTGGTGGATCCGCTGAAGTTATGAAGAGGTGCTGGTCTAGCTTCCTTGCTGGCTTAAATTTTAAAACAGATGTAGAAAAGTCGCAGATTGTGCCGGTCATTTTTAATGGCCGATTAAGCAGGTTTACACCTGTCTAATGGCCATCAAAAATGGATACTCTAATGCAATAAGGTATTTTAGGGGTTAAAAAAAAATACTCACATCATCCATTTACACACGCAGAGGCAGTTGCTCCTTTCTTGGTTCTGAAGGACCTGCCAACCTGTAGAGCTCATAGACAGAATTGCATGAAGGGACAGATGTGGAGAACAGTACAAAAAAAATCTGATGCTCTGAAAGTTCCCAAGAGCACAGTGACCTCCACAATTCTTAAATGGAAGAAGTTTGGAACAACCAGGACACTTCCTAGAGCTGGCTACCCCTTTAAAACTAAATAATTAAGGCAAATGGCCTTGGTAAGAGAGGTGACTAAGAGCCCAATGGTCACTGTGTCTAAGCTCTAAAGATCCTGTGTGCAGATGGACGAAACTTCCAGAAGGTCAACCATCACCGCAGCATTCCTACAATCTGGCCTTTATAGCAGAGTGGCCTTGCCTCAGTGACAGACACATGAAAGTTTTCAAAAAAGCACCTAAAGGACTCTAAGGCTTAGAGAAACAAATTTTCTGGCCTGATGAAACCAAGGTTGAACTTTTTGACATTGATTCTAATTAGTGTTCAGCGAATCCAAGCTGTAAAGTACCCCGACCCGAACCCAAACTTTTCAGGAAAAGTTCGGGTTCGAGTTTGGTGTTTGGGCATTTAATAAAGCTTGTTGAAAGGCTGCAGGGCAGCCAATCAATAAGCTTTTAAGCTGTGGGCACTTAGAAGCCATCACAGCCATGCCTACTAATGGCTGTGATTGGCCCGTGCATCATGTGACCCAGCCTCTATAAAAGCTGGATCACGTGTAGCATCGCCCATCAGCTCTGAGTATTGCAGGGACAGGAAGCAGGTAGCTGAAGTAAGGGAAAGTGTTAGGCCCCTTTCACACGGGCGAGTATTCCGCGCGGATGCGATGCGTGAGTTGAACGCATTGCACCCGCACTGAATACCGACCCATTCATTTCTATGAGGCTGTTCACATGAGCGGTGATTTTCACGCATCACTTGTGCGTTGCGTGAAAATCGCAGCATGCTCTATATTCAGCGTTTTTCACGCAACGCAGGCCCCATAGAAGTGAATGGGGTTGCGTGAAAATCGCAAGCATCCGCAAGCAAGTGCGGATGCGGTGCGATTTTCACGCACGGTTGCTAGGAGACGATCGGGATGGAGACCCGATCATTATTATTTTCCCTTATAACATGGTTATAAGGGAAAATAATAGCAATCTGAATACAGAATGCATAGTAAACTAGCGCTGGAGGGGTTAAAAAATAATAATAATAATTTAACTCACCTTAATCCACTTGATCGCATAGCCCGGCATCTCCTTCTGTCTCCTTTGCTGAACAGGACCTGTGGTGAGCATTAATTACAGGTGAAGGACCTGTGGTGACGTCACTCCGGTCATCACATGATCCATCAGATGATCTTTTACCATGGTGATGGATCATGTGATGACCGGAGTGACGTCACCACAGGTCCTTTACCTGTAATTAATGCTCACCACAGGTCCTGTTCAGCAAAGGAGACAGAAGGAGATGCCGGGCTACGCGATCAAGTGGATTAAGGTGAGTTACATTTTTTTTTTTTTTTTTTTACCCCTCCAGAGCTATTTTACTCTGCATTCTGTATTCAGAATGCTATTATTTTCCCTTATAACTATGTTATAAGGGGAAATAATACAATCTACAGAACACCGATCCCAAGCCCGAACTTCTGTGAAGTTGAAATTGAACTCGCGCATCTTACAATCACGCTCCAGTGACAGAATTAAGGACGGTACGTTGTCCTTGTAACGGGGATCCAGCAGCGTGGCCACCCAGTAATCAGCACAAGTTAGAATGTGGGCAACTCTGTGGTCGTTGCGGAGACACTGCAGCATGTAATCGCTCATGTGTACCAGGCTGCCCAGAGGCAACGGAAAGCTGTCCTCTGTGGGAGGTGTATCGTCTGTGTCCTCTGTATCCCTCCATCCAAGCACCAGTGATGGCCATGAGCTGGTATGGGTGCCACCCTGCTGTGAACATGGTTCCTCCTCCTGCATCTCCTCCTCCTCATCCCCCACCTCCTCATCCTCCAGAACTGTGCCCTGGATGGACAATTGTGTACCTTGGGTTTGTGGGTGCAGGAACCCACCCTCGTAGCCACTTGTGAATGACTGTCCGGAAACCCTACGAAATGATCCCACTTCCTCCTCCTCCTTCTGTGCCACATCCTCTTCCATCATCACCAGGAGCGTTTTTTCAAGAAGGCATAGAAGTGGGATAGTAACGCTGAGAACGGCGTTATCGGCACTGGCCATGTTGGTGGAGTACTCGAAACAACACAACAAGGAACACAGGTCTCGCATGGAGGCCCAGTCATTGGTGGTGAAGTGGTGCTGTTCTGCCGAACGACTCACTCGTGCGTGCTGCAGCTGAAACTCCACTATCGCCTGCTGCTGCTCGCACAGTCTGGCCAGCATGTGCAAGGTGGAGTTCCACCTTGTTGGCACGTCGCATATGAGGCGGTGAGCGGGAAGGCCGAAGTTACGCTGCAGCGCTGACAGGCGAGCAGCAGCAGGGTGAGAACGCCGAAAGCGCGCACAGACGGCCCGCACTTTATGCAGCAGCTCTGACATGTCGGGGTAATTTTTAAGGAATCTCTGCACCATCAAATTCAGCACATGCGCCAGGCAAGGGATCTGCGTCAAACCGGCTAGTCCCAGAGCTGCTACGAGATTTCGCCCAGGCCGGGCTTGAGGTTGACTGCCACAAACCACTTATCGGTCTGTTGTTCAAGGCCCGTCCACAGCGCGGTGTGGGGTTTGTACCCCAAACAGATACGTTTTAAAACTGCCTGCTGTCGTTTACCCCTGGCTGTGCTGAAGTTGGTGGTGAAAGTGTTACGATGACCGGATGAGGAGCTGGTAGAGGATGAGGAAGCAGAGTAGGAGGAGGAAGCAACAGGAGGCAAACTGAAGCGTCCTGCAATCCTCGGTGGTGGAAGGACATGCGCCAGTTAGAACAACCTATACTCAAATTGGGTGTATAAATAACACTGGGGTCTAGTATATTATACTAAGCCAACAAAAGAAACAAACCAATAACCCCAAAAAGATGAGAAAACGCACATATAAAATATATGTAATTTATTGAAACATAATTAAATGACAAGAAATGTTTAACATAAGGCACAATGGTATAGGAGGGTGGGAGGCCCCATGTAGCGGGGTCATAAACAACCTCCCTCACAAAAACCCAACCGACAGAGAAAAGGGGTCACAGCCCTGGGTTGTTCACCCAAAGTGACATATAATAATATGTGTGTTGCATGCATGTAAAAGGTAAGTATGATCACACATAGCAGACTTGCCCACCCTGGATGACTAGGATGGCCGCATATAAAATGCTGGTAGCCAAATAACTGTAAGTAAAGCCTGGGCAAGAGTGCTAAGTGCAAGCAGTGACATTAAAGTAACAAACTAACCAAGCATAACAACAGAACATAGATTACCCATGGTATGCTGGAACCCAGAGTCTGTGACCAGAGCTGCACCTCGACGCACGTTTTGCCTGGAGAAGCTTCGTCAGGCTTCGTCAGGAAGGACATGTGTAACATCCCAGAGTATGTCACGAAACTCTGTCACCCTGCTTCATTATGTTAAGATGTGAATGTGTTAATATCTGATGTAATCTCACTGTGAATTGCCATGTATTTATCTGTATTTTATATATTTGCTGTAATTTCCATGTACACCACAGGTGGCAGCAGTATGTAGCAGATAGTCTGTAGGAAAGTTAGTATACCTAGACTGGAATAAACCATTCCAGGCTGGCTCCCCCCATCTGAGGAGGAGTGGAACATGCCCACTCTTACTTCAGAGGGAGGACAGAAGGTTCTAGGGAGTGTACCAGCCACCCCCTGTTGGGGCTGGCTGTGTGAATAGGAGCTCCCAGAGAAACAGGGATCCCAACAAAGGATTCAGGCCTAACCTGAGGCCCAAAGCAACCTTCCCAGCCTGAGTTCCTCACCTCAGCTGGAGGACAAAGAGAGCAGCAATTGCAGAACTTCTAGATCTCCAGGACGAAACCACCATTCCCTGCGAGCAGTCCTGTAAGTACAGATTCCAGAAACAAGTAGAAGATAAGTACCTCCATAGCTAGTCAGGCCCAAACCAAGCAGAACCCTAGACAGAGCAGAAGACAGATACCTGCCAGATCTATAGGCGTATGTTCAGATGCAGAATAGATATACACTCACCTAAAGAATTATTAGGAACACCTGTTCTATTTCTCATTAATGCAATTATCTAGTCAACCAATCACATGGCAGTTGCTTCAATGCATTTAGGGGGGTGGTCCTGGTCAAGACGATCTCCTGAACTCCAAACTGAATGTCAGAATGGGAAAGAAAGGTGATTTAAGCCATTTTGAGCGTGGCATGGTTGTTGGTGCCAGACGGGCCGGTCTGAGTATTTCACAATCTGCTCAGTTACTGGGATTTTCATGCACAACCATTTCTAGGGTTTACAAAGAATGGTGTGAAAAGGGAAAAACATCCAGTGTGCGGCAGTCCTGTGGGCAAAAATGCCTTGTGGATGCTAGAGGTCAGAGGAGAATGGGCCGACTGATTCAAGCTGATAGAAGAGCAACGTTGACTGAAATAACCACTCGTTACAACCGAGGTATGCAGCAAAGCATTTGTGAAGCCACAACACGCACAACCTTGAGGCGGATGGGCTACAACAGCAGAAGACCCCACCGGGTACCACTCATCTCCACTACAAATAGGAAAAAGAGGCTACAATTTGCACGAGCTCACCAAAATTGGACTGTTGAAGACTGGAAAAATGTTGCCTGGTCTGATGAGTCTCGATTTCTGTTGAGACATTCAAATGGTAGAGTCCGAATTTGGCGTAAACAGAATGAGAACATGTATCCATCCTCTGATGGCTACTTCCAGCAGGATAATGCACCATGTCACAAAGCTTGAATCATTTCAAATTGGTTTCTTGAACATGACAATGAGTTCACTGTACTAAAATGGCCCCCACAGTCACCAGATCTCAACCCAATAGAGCATCTTTGGGATGTGGTGGAACGGGAGCTTCGTGCCCTGGATGTGCATCCCTCAAATCTCCATCAACTGCAAGATGCTATCCTATCAATATGGGCCAACATTTCTAAAGAATGCTATCAGCACCTTGTTGAATTAATGCCACGTAGAATTAAGGCAGTTCTGAAGGCAAAAGGGGGTTCAACATTGTATTAGTATGGTGTTCCTAATAATTCTTTAGGTGAGTGTATATTATTCCTGCCACATATTGCCAATACCTGCTGGGACCCCAAGACTATTGCTGTATAATTGTATGGATCTAAAGCTGCCACTTATAACATCAAGTAAAGACAAGTTGGACCCTATTATCTGTGTGGAATTCCATCATTCCTCCATTACTCCTATTTACAGCACTCATTTTATTGCATGTGAGCCAGGATACAGGAGTCCAGCCGTACCAAGGTAGGAGACACCGTTGACACAATACAGAGAGAATATCCCCCTCTGGCATTCCTAACCTAGTACGTATGTTCATACCATCTTAACGGGCCCTGCTATAGTACCTGCGCAAGCTGCAACTGGCGTCACGAACTTAGTTACAACCAAATCTGACCCACTGCATAGCATGCCCAAAATGACCCAGTGCCCCGGCTCGTTGCACATGCGCCAAACTGCTATCCGCCTCAGGCCCAGCCGCCACTGCATTTACCCAGTGTGCTGTTATGGAGATATAACGGCTCTGACCGTGCTTACTGGTTTACGTATCCATAACCAGGTGCACCTTGCCACAGTTGGGGTTGCGCAGTGCACACCTGATTTTGTCCCCTACTTGGTTGTGAAGGGAAGGGATGGCTCGCCTTGAAAAGTAGTGGCGGCTGGGCACAACATACTGTGGGACAGCCACCGCCATAAGGCTTTTAAAACTATCCGTCTCCACCAGACGGAATGACAGCATTTCAAAGGCCAGTAATTTAGAAATGCTGGCATTCAGGGCTAGGGATCGCGAGTGGGTAGGGGGGTACTTCCTCTTCCTATCCAGCATTTGGGATATGGAGAGCTGAACGCTTCCGTGGGACATTGTGGAGATGCTTGGTGACCCAGGTGGTGGTGTTGCTGGAAGATCCTCTGTTTGCGGGTGCGGCAGGTGGCACTGTCACTCCAGAGGTGGATGAAGAGGCCGCGACTGCAGCAGAAGAGGAAGCAGGAGGAGCCAGAGACCTTTCTTGGTTTTTGAGGTGTCTACTCCACTGCAGCTCGTGCTTTGCACTTAAATGCCTGGTCATGCAGGTTGTGCTCAGGTTGAGAACGTTTATGCCTCGCTTCAGGCTCTGATTGCACAGCGTGCAAACCACTCGTGTCTTGTCGTCAGCACATTGTCTGAAGAACTGCCACGCCAGGGAACTCCTTGGAGCTGGCTTTGGTGTGCTCGGTCCCTTGCTGCGGTGGGCAGTAGGAGGCGTACTGTTTAGAGGACGGCCGCTCCGCTTTTGCACCCTGCTCCCTCTTCTGCTGTGCTGGTGGCTCTGTGCGACCACCGCCTCTTCCTCCGAACTACATTAGTCACTCGCATGACCTTGATTCCATGTGGTGTCGAGGACCTCATCGTTCTCCACATCATCTTCCACCCAGTCTTCACCCCTGACTTTCTTGTCGGTCTGCACACTTTCGAAAGCCCCAGCAACTTGGCAACTGTGTTTCGTCATCATCCGAGACGTGCTGCGATGGTCCTCCAATGTACTCATCTTGAAAAATAAGTGGAGCTCATAATACCAAAAAATATATAAATTTTATTAAAGCATGATAAAATGACAAAAATAGAGAAAAATAATGATAGGAGCGGAGAACAAAAAAGAGCGCCACCCCGAGAAGGAAATGCACACGGATGGATAGATGCAATAATATAATGAACATGGGAAGAGAAAATGTATCAGGTACAGTGCAGAACCCATGCAATAAACAGAATAAATAAGTGCCAGGTGAAAAAATGGTCAACGCATGCGCCCCCAATGGCATAAGGAATATGCAAGAGAAGGTAAAGGTGAAGGTATATTGCATATATAGACCTAGTGTAGATAAACAGCAAGATCATGTAGCCAAGAGGGGGGGGGGGAGGCAGCAGAAGACCAAAGCTCACCTGAACAAACCGTGTGCACAGAAAACCCAGGGTGGCGCTACCCCAACGCGCGTTTCGGCGTGCCTTCGTCAGGGGGTCAACGCCCCAACGCGCGTTGGGGTAGCGCCACCCTGGGTTTTCTGTGCACACGGTTTGTTAAGGTGAGCTTTGGTCTTCTGCTGCCTCCCCCCCCCTGCTGTTTATCTACACTAGGTCTATATATGCAATATACCTTCACCTTTACCTTCTCTTGCATATTCCTGGCACTTATTTATTCTATTTATTGCATGGGTTCTGTACTGTACCTGATACATTTTCTCTTCCCATGTTCATTATATTATTGCATCTATCCATCCGTGTGCATTTCCTTCTCGGGGTGGCGCTCTTTTTTGTTCTCCGCTCCTATCATTATGATTAACGGCATCATATGTATTATTTTTCTCTATTTTTGTCATTTTATCATGCTTTAATAAAATTTATATATTTTTTGGTATTATGAGCTCCATTCCTTCTTTGTTTCTGATATTTCACTCGGGAGCTTCTGCCGAGTTACGTTTTCTGGTGTGTTCCCTGTGGCTGTATTGGGTGGGCAGTGCTCCTTACCCGCCCCAGGGACACCCTAGGTCATTTTTTGTTCTTTTGAAAAATAAGTGGTTGGGCATCGGTGCACTCAATCTCCTCCACTTCTGGGGCAGGGCTAGGTGGATGGCCCTGGGAAACCCTGCTAACAGAGTCATCAAAAAGCAGAAGAGACTGCTGCATGACTTGTGGCTCAGACTGCTTGGCTGATTTGCAAGGGGGTGAGGTGAAAGACTGATGGACATCGGCTGCAGGTGCCAACTGTGGTCTTTCAGCAGGCGACTGGGTGGGATACAATGTGAAGGAACTGGATCCACTGTCAGCAACCCAATCTACTATATCCTGTACTTCAGGCCTCACCATTCGTAGAGCAGCATTAGGCCCGACCAAATACCGCTGCAGGTTTTGTCACCTACTCGCACCTGAGGAAGGGGTTTCACTTGTGCGTGTAGCTGGCACAGATCGACCACGTCCTCTTCCTGCAACAGGAGCTCCACCAGCAGCACCACGACCTGCGCCATGTCCCTTATTTGACGCTCTCCTCATATTTTTTTAATTTAGGATCTTGCCCTTAATGGGTGTTTAATTTATAGTACAATAGAACGACAGTATGTAAAGGGTGTATCTCACACGGCCTGAACCAGACTAGGCCTCAATAAATAAAAAAAATTGCCCAAAATGGCTGTATTTCAAATGCCTAATTCAAACCCCTGTATGTAGAGGTAGTATCTCAGAGGGCCTGAACCTCTGTAGGCCTGCAGTAAATATATCTTTGCACAAAATGGCTGTATTTCAAATGCTTAATTCAAACCCCTGTATGTATAGGGGGGATCACACACTCCCTGAATCAGTGTAGGCCTGAAGTAAAGATTTCTTTGCACAAAATGGCTGTATTTCAAATGGCTGAATCAAACCAGTGTATGTATAGGGGGGATCACACACGCCCTGAATCAGTTTAGGCCTGAAGTAAATATATCTTTGCACAAAATGGCTGTATTTCAAATGGCTGTATTTCAAATGGCTGTATTTCAAATGCCTAATTCAAACCCCTGTATGTATAGGGGGGATCACACATGCCTTGAACCAGTTTAGGCCTGAAAGAAATATATCTTTGCACAAAATGGCTGTATTTCAAATGCCTAATTCAAACCCCTGTATGTATAGGGGGATCACACACGCCCTGAATCAGTGTAGGCCTGCAGTAAAAATATCTTTGCACAAAATGGCTGTATTTCAAATGGCTGTATTTCAAATTCCTAATTCAAACCCCTGTATGTATAGGGGGGATCACACACGCCCTGAACCAGTGTAGGCCTGAAGTAAATATATCTTTGCACAAAATGGCTGTATTTCAAATGGCTGTATTTCAAATGTCTAATTCAAACCCCTGTATGTAGAGGAGGTATCTCACAGGGCCTGAACCAGTGTAGGCCTGAATTCAATATTGGTGCACCAAATGGCTGTATTTAAAATCTTTTAATGTAACCCAAATGTATTAAGGGTGTATCTCACAATGACATCTGCATCAAAGGCTGCCAAGTAAATTTTTTGTGCCCAAATGAGTGTTTGTTTAAAAACTGAATTTGACAGCAGTATATAAGCCTGTAATTTCACACGTGCTGATGTTGAAAGGCCTGAAAATAGTGTTTTTTGTCAAAAGAGTGTGTTTTTCAAACCCCAGAAAATGATGGGTGTATTTCTACCTTAGGAATTTCAATAGTTGTATCTGCGCTGTCACAGTATGTCCTTTCTCTGTGAACAGCTGTACACAGAGCCGCTGCTGAATACCTGAAGGATAACGGTTGCCGCGATCCGAAGGATGAATGTATTTCAAATATAAAAGTGTAGTATCAGCGCTGGAAAGAAAAAGGACATGGGGCACAGAGAAGAAAAGAATACCTGTATCACTGGATGGAGGTCCGGGAATACTTCTAATCAAGATTCGGTATCTGTGGGCACTAATCAGTGTAGGAGGGGCAGTGGTTCTTCAGTGACGAAGAAGCCGGCTGGCTTCAAAACGCGTAGGTTTATTTTTGGTCCTTGGAAGTATCCGTACCACGGGTGTGACGTCACACGCTGCGCTCTCGGATTCCCTTACCAGCACACTCCTTTGTGCGCGCGCCAGCTGCCGGCCGGAGCGGCGCGCGCTTTTTTGAAGTTTTGAGCAAGAAGAACCACTGCCCCTCCTGCACTGATTAGTGCCCACAGATACCGAATCTTGATTAGAAGTATTCCCGGACCTACATCCAGTGATACAGGTATTCTTTTCTTCTCTGTGCCCCATGTCCTTTTTCTTTCCAGCGCTGATACTACACTTTTATATTTGAAAAGTATTTCTACCTTAAATTGCACACTGACTAATACAGATGTTGTAGATTGCCAAAAAAGTATTTTTTTGCTAACAGAATATGAAAGCTGTAGTTATTAAACTTGAATTTAACACTTGCAGATCTGGAAAATACAGTTTTTTTTTTAAAAGGTGTGTTTTTCAAACCCCGGAAAATGATGGGTGTATTTCTACCTTAAATTGCACACTGACTAATACAGATGTTGCAGATTGCCAAAAAAAGTCTTAGCATTGCAAAGTATAGTACAACCATCAGCCCCACTGGATCTTCAAGATCCAAGAGGGAACTGATAAAAAAAAAAAATTAAAATAATAAAAGTAAAAATAAATAAATAAAAATGTAAAAAATAAATTTCCTTTTCCTATAAAAAAAACAAAAAAAGCCTAACAAAAACCACACATATTAGGTGTCACCGCGTCCGTAGCGACCATCTCTATAAATATATCACATCATCAACCCCGTCCAATAAACACCATAAAAAATAAAAAATAAAAACGGTGTAAAAAAATAAGCCATTTTTGTCATCTTACATCACAAAAAGTGCAACACCAAGCGATCAAAAAGGCGTATATACCCCAAAATAGTACCAATCAAACCGTTACCTCATCCCGCAAAAAAAAAACCATATTTAAGACAATCGCCCAAAAAATAAAAAAGCTATGGCTCTCAGACTGTGGAGACACTAAAACATCATTTTTTTTGTTTCAGAAATGCTATTATTGTGTAAAACTTAAATAAATAAGAAAAAGTATACATATTGGGTATTGCCACGTCCGTAACGATCTGCTCTATAAAACTGTTACATGACCTAACCCCTCAGATGAAAGCTATAAAAAAAAAAAAAACAGTTCCAAAACAGTCAATTTTTTGGCCACCTTGTCCCATAAAGTGTAATAATGAATGATCAAAAAATCCTATGTACCCAAAAATGATACCAATAAAAACCTCAACTCTTTCTGCAAAAAATGAGCCCCTGCACAAGACAATCGGTAGAAAAATAAAAAACATATGCCGTTCAGAAAACCAATCCAGCAAAATCTGCCTTCCAAAAACCATACGGTGTTCCTTTCCTTCTGCGCCCTGCCGTGCGCCCTTACATCAGTTTACGACCACATGTGGGGTGTTTCTGTAAACCGCAGAATCAGAGTAATAAATATTGAGTTTTGTTTGGCTGTTAACCCTTAATGTGTTAAAGAAAAAAATGTTAAAAATTAGAAAATCTGCTAAAAAAGTGAAATTTCCTCTCCATTTTCCTTTAATTCTTGTGGAACACCTAAAGGGTTAATAACGTTTGTAAAATTGGTTTTAAGTAACTTGAGGGGTCTAGTTTCTACAATGGGGTCATTTATGGGGGTATCTACTATATAGGCCCCACAAAGTGACTTCAGACCTCAACTAGTCCTTAAAAAGTGGGTTTTGGAAATTTTCTTAAAAATTTTAAGAATTGCTTCTAAACTTCTAAGCCTTGTAACGTCCTAAAAAAATAAAATAACATTTTCAAAATGATGCCAACATAAAGGCATGTTATGTAATAAATATTTTATGAGGTATCACTTTCTGTTTTAGAAGCAGAGAAATTGAAAGTTAGAAAATTGCTAATTTTTATTTATTTTTGGTAAATTTGGGATTTTTTCATAAATAAAGGTGATATATATTGACTCAAATTTATGACTGTCATGAAGTACAATGTGTTACGAGAAAACAATCTCAGAATGGCGTGGATAAGTAAAAGTGTTCCAAAGCTATTATCACTTAAAGTGACGCATGTCAGATTTGTAAATTTTGACCTGGACACTGGGGCATCAATGACCTTTGGTCATGAAAGGGTTAAGCTAGGGGGGCTGAGGTGGTTAAACTGCAGATTTTACAGAAATGGGTTAAGGTGCCTTGGAACACCCCTGAAATACCAGTATAACAGAAAACCCAAGAAATAACCTCATTTTTGGAATTTCACCACCACAAAATTAGGGAGGGTTGCAGTGATGTTATGACCTCACATGTGTTTCATAGAGTTTATTAATATTGGAACAAGAAAATGAAAAAAAACATTTTCTTCCAAAGGCACGTTGCTTTAACATTTACAAAAAGGAAGACACTGTATCTAGATTTTGTAACATGGAATTTGCTGAAATGGTTTTTAGGAGCCATAACTTTTTTTTGTTGACTATGCTGTTTGAGGGCTCATTTTTTTTCCAGAACAAGGTGTAGTTTTTACTGGCCCCATTTTGGGGTATATTTGGCATTTTGATAACTTTTTTTTATTTTTTGGTAGGTGAGGTGGCACAAAAATTTCAATTCTGCCAGTGTTTATTTTTTTTAATCTTTTATGGGGTTCATTGTGAGGTATAAAAGATATAATTATATTCTGCAGGCAAATTAGTTTGATACCAAATTTATATGTCTTTTTAATATGTTACTACTTTTATATCATACAATCCCTTTTTTTAATAAAAATCTGGTATATTTTGCATCACCATATACTAACTGCCATAACATTTCTATTTTTCTGTGGAGAGCTTGTTTTGTATGTGATGGGCTGTAGTTTTTATTGGTACCATTGTGGAGAACATATGACTTTTTGATTTCTTGTGATTGTCATTTTTGGGAGGCGATGTGGGGAAACAATTGAAATTTTGTCAGTTTTCAATTTTTTTTTACAGCGTTCTTCATGTGGTATCCATTTATAGATCAAGTCCTTATATATACCAACTATGTTTTTTTTACCAATTATAAATGAATGGCTAAGGGATAAAGCAATTTTTTACTTGAAAATGTTTTTTTTTTTTTTTTTACTATTTTTTTTAGGTCCCACTCGAGGAATTGAACAATGGTTGCTGGTTCAATACACTGCAATGGTTATCTATTGCCCTTTTTTACATTTTGGTCCTCATAGGCTCGGTTTATTGTATGCCAAGTGGCCTTTGTAAGTCCTTTGGCTGCCATAGAAACCATTGGGGCCCTGCAATCTAAACACCTTAGATGTCGTGGTCGCAACTGATGGCTGCATCTAATGGGGTAAACATCCGGGATCTGTGCTGGCACTGATCTCGGCTGTTGCAGCAAGGTGTCAGCTATGTTACTGAGATCCTGAGCAAGCGCCATCAATATAACGTAAATATACATCATGACGTGGGAAGGTGATAATTGCAATGCCATACATTTACGGGGTGGGGCGGGAAGGGGTTAAAGCAACCCTGTCACCTGTACTATGATGCCCTCATCAGACTCATGTCCCTCGCAGCACTAGTATGCGCTGCAGGGTTTGTCTTGTCAGTACTGACTGCCAGCACAGAAGGACCACTGAAATCAGTGAATCTGTCACTGCACTAAGCTGCCCTCTGTAACGGCATCATAATACAGGTGATAGTTTCCATTTAAAGGTGTTGGCCCATCTTATAAAATGAGGTCATATCTTTAGGATATGCCCCCAATGTCTGAGACCCACATCTATCTCTAGAGTAGAGCCCACAAAATAAAAGAGAGCGGACCGTCCATGTTCTCCCGCCCTCTATTAATTTCTATGAGACTGACGAAAATAGCTGAGTGCTAGCTCACCTATTTCCAACAGCCCCATTGAAGTGAATGGGTGGGGGCCACACTTGTGCAGTGTGCTTCCTATTCATTTCTATGGGACTTCCAAAAATATCTGAGTGTGTTGCTTTGCTACTCTCGGCAGTCCCATAGAAATGAATACGGCCATGTAAATTCGGTTCTTTCACCTTCACGTTGTGGGCTCCATTCTAGAGATAGTGAATATAACATTAGTTCATATAATAAATGGTTGCAGAGTGCTGCGCATTGTGTTTGGTTTTATATTTTCAGCCATGATGATGTGCACCTGTGAGTTCATTTCATTTCATAGGATGTGCTGCTTGCTGACTAATTTGTATGTATTATGCAGAGAGGATTCATTATAGGGTAGGGTCCTATGAGGTCACCTTGCCATGGTAAAAACAAATGATTTTAATCAAAATATATTCACTAAGTACATCATAGTCTTTTATATAGTGAATATAGTATTAGTTCATAGAGTCAATTTTTGCAGAGTGCTGTTGTATTGTCTTTGGTTTGGTAAGATATGTCCCCAATGTCCGATGGGTCAAATCTTCATGTTTTGCATCCAAAATAAGTTATATACCACTTTGACAAAAAAATATAGATTTTCCTATGCATGTGGTTAAGAAACTGCATTCAAATGCCTAAAATGTCTATTGCACCAACATTTCATGTGGATTTCAAGTGTAGTGTACGGGGGCTGTAATGCCCGTCACTACAGAAGGGTCACTTGTGTGCTGTCGTTTCCCCTTATTTATGGGGAGGTTGGTATACGTCATCTTCATAAAATATAATGTCATGTAATGCTATGTACTTCCCTGTTACTGTGAAATGTGCATGTACAGGCCTGCTAAGGGTGTCATTCCAGCTCTTAGTCACTAGAGGGAGCTAGGGAGCCCTAGTTTATATAAGGCCCAGTCAGGGAAAGGAAGGAGAGTTGGAGTTGAAGTTGGAGATTAGACCATGTCTGAGTTAAGTCCAGGCCTGGAGCCTGCAGACCAGGAGAGGATATTGCAGTCCCTGTAACCGGGTTCCAGATCCAAGGAGAAGGTTCCCCTCCTGAGTTCATATATGCTGAAGCAGGAACACTACAGTTAACCAGTCTGAGGAAACTGAGAGAGACAGAGGCAAGTCCAGAAACGCAAGAGGTACTAAAGGCAACAGAGGAGGTACTTGATAATTATAGAACCAAGGATGTACGCCAGTGCTAGGGCATTAGGCCTTGGAGAAGAGTTTCTATGTTCCAGGATCAGTCAGGAATAGAGTGCAAGCCGCCTGTACTGCAAGTCCTGTGTTTAACACTCTGAAGTCACCTTGCTATATATTGCCTGCATCAAATGTACTGAAACCAACTGTCTTCAAAGGAACTGCGCTTCCATCTATGTCCATGTATGATGACTACTAAAGTTTGAGTTCTGTTTTAACATCACGTGGTTCCTCAGTTATTCCTGCTACCAGCAAACGGCGTGCCACCGTTTAATTGGCACCTGCCCTTGCAGAGAGTCAGCTGTCTCAGGTTAGTGGCCATGATTGCACTACAACACCCAGGAACATTTTTAAGCCTAACTTGAGTACGCTGCACAAGCACATTACATGCCGAAATCTGAGTGAACCTACCTTAATACCATGTTTTCTGTGGGTTCTATTTGGCTTTTTCCAGGTGACCGCATGGTCATCCAATAACTACAATGGGTCAGTCATGCAGTCTCCTAAGAAAGACCTTTCCAAGCACCACTGCCACTTAGAAGTGATTGGTTTGGATTACTGCAGTTGGACCTTGATAGAGATGTCCTGAACTATGCGCTGGGGAACATAGCTTGTTCGCGTTCGCCGCGGCGGGTGAACATATGTGATGTTCGGTCTGCCCCCTATTCGTCATCATTGAGTAAACTTTGACCCTGTACCTCACAGTCAGCAGACACATTCCAGCCAATCAGCATCATACCCTCCCTCCCAGACCCTCCCACCTCCTGGACAGCATCCATTTTAGATTCATTCGGAAGCTGCATTCTTAGTAAGAGGAGGGACAGTGTAGCTGCGGACGATTTAATAGGGAAATCGATAGCTAGGCCAGTGTATACAGTGTCCACTACAGTCCTGAAAGACTCATCTGATCTCTGCTGTAAGGACAGCACCCCAAAAAGCCCTTTTTAGGGCTAGTACATAAGTCTGCTTTTTTTTTTTTTTTCTGTGTAATCTAATTGCAGTTGCCTGCCAGCGTGTGTGTCAGGCTCACAGCGTATACTGTGCCCACTTGCCCAGTGCCACCACTCATATCTGGTGTCACAGTAGCTTGCATTTAAAAAAAATATAAACTTTTTTGACTGTAATATAAGAGCAGTCAGTTGCCTGCACGCGTGTGTGTTTCATGCCCTGCAAGTGCATAGTGTCACCAGTGCATCTCATATCTGGTGTCACAGTAGATTACATTTAAAAAAAATTAAACATTTTGACTGTAAAATAATAGCAGTCAGTTGCCTGCACGCGTGTGTGTTTCAGGCCCTGCAAGTGCATAGTGTCACCAGCGCAACTCCTATCTGGTGTCACAGTAGATAACATTTAAAAAAAAATAAAACATTTTGACTGTAAAATAATAGCAGTAATTTGCCTGCACGCGTGTATGTTTCAGGCCCTGCAAGTGCATAGTGTCACCAGCGCAACTCCTATCTGGTCTCACAGTAGATTACATTTAAAAAAATAAATAAAAATTTGACTGTAAAATAATAGCAGTCAGTTGCCTGCACGCGTGTGTGTTTCAGGCCCTGCAAGTGCATAGTGTCACCAGTGCATCTCCTATCTGGTGTCACAGTAGATTACATAAAAAAAACAAAAACTATTTTGACTGTAATAAATTGAATAGCAGTTAGTTGTCTGCAAGCGTGTGTGTCAGGCCTACAGCGTTTACTCTGCCAACTTCTGCCAGTGCACAGTGCCACTCATATCTGGTGTCACAGTAGCTTGCACGCATAGTACAATTAAACTAATCTAAAAAAAATGACAGGCAGAGGCAGGCCACCCCGCAGGGGCCGTCGTGGTCGTGGTGCTGTGATTCCCTTTCCCTAGAATAAAGCCCAGTGTTCAGAGGCCACGTACTCGAAAAGTTCTGAGGACATAGTTGACTGGCTAACACAGGACACCCAATCTTCTACAGCTTCAGCTCGGAACCTTGACGCACCATCCTCCTCCAGCTCAGCTTCGGGCACCTCTCAAGTTACCACTCGCCCGCCTGCCACCACCACCAACACTAGCACCACAGCTGCTTCACTTGATCTGTCAGTTGATAAGTCAGGAGTTATTTACACATCAGTTGGAAGAAATGAGTGATGCGCAACCATTATTGCCAGAGGATGTAGATAACAGGGATATTTCTCAGTCAGGCAGAATTACACACATGGACGTACGGTGTGATGATGATGATGTTGTACCCGCCGCTGCTTCCTTTGCTGAGTTGTCAGATACAAGTGAAGCGGTTGATGATGACGATGTGTCTGTGGATGTCACGTGGGTGCCCGCTCGAAGAGAAGAAGAATAGGGGGAAAGTTCAGATGGGGAGACAGAGAGGAGGAGGAGACGAGTTGGAAGCAAGGGGAGGTCATCGCAAGTGGCACAGTCAGACAGCATGCATCGGCACCCGGGGTCAGCCAGACAGCACGCCAATCAACGCATGCTGTTGCCACCACCAGAATGCCGTCATTGCAGAGATCATCAGTGTGGCATTTTTTTTGTGTGTCTGCCTCTGACAACAGCGATGCCATTTGCAACCTGTGCCAAAAGAAACTGAGTCGTGTGAAGTCCAACACCCACCTAGGTATAACTGCTTTGCGAAGGCACATGATCTCAAATCACAAACGCCTATGGGATCAACAC
This sequence comes from Bufo bufo, assembly GCF_905171765.1. NCBI lineage: Eukaryota > Metazoa > Chordata > Amphibia > Anura > Bufonidae > Bufo > Bufo bufo. The sequence continues at coordinate 604,813,050 of NC_053391.1, forward strand.
ATGAGTACAAGCAGCACACAAACTCAAAGCCGGCATCCTCCTCCTGGTCCAGCATCTTCAGCCACGTCAACCACTGCTGTCCTCCTTGCCCCCTCTCAACCATCCGCCACTCCGTCTCTCGCCTTGAGCAGTTCCTACTCATCTGCCCACAGTCAGGTGTCTGTCAAGGACATGTTTGAGCGTAAGAAGCCAATATCACAGAGTCACCCCCTTGCCCAGCGTCTGACAGCTGGCTTGTCGGAACTCTTAGCCCGCCAGCTTTTACCATACAAGCTGGTGGAGTCTGAGGCCTTCCAAAAATTTGTAGCTATTGGGACACCGCAGTGGAAGGTACCCGGCCGAAATTTCTTTGCATAAAAGGCAATCCCCAACCTGTACTCGATTGTACAAAAGGAAGTCATGGCATGTCTGGCACACAGTGTTGGGGCAAGGGTCCATCTGACCACTGATACCTAGTCTGCAAAGCACGGTCAGGGCAGGTATAACACCTACACTGCGCATTGGGTAAACCTGCTGACGGCTGCCAAGCATGCAATGCGTGGCTCTGCAAAGGAGTTGGTGACATCGCCACGATTTGCAGGCAGGCCTGCTGCCACCACCTTCTCATCCTCCTACTCCATCCTCTTCGATAACCTCCTCAGCTGAGTCCTCTTCTGCTGCTGCGTCTTGCGCCACATCAACTGCACCCCCCCAGCTCCCCAGGGGCTATTCCACATCCCGGATACGACAGTGTCACGCCGTCTTGGGGTTGACTTGCCTGAAAGCAGAGAGTCACAGCGGACCAGCACTCCTGTCCACCCTGAATGCACAGGTGGATCAGTGGCTGACTCCGCACCAACTGGAGATCGGCAAAGTGGTGTGTGACAACGGAAGCAATTTGTTGGCGGCATTGAATTTGGGCAAGTTGACACATGTGCCGTGCATGGCACATGTGTTGAATCTGATTGTACAACGCTTTGTGCATAAGTACCCAGGCTTACAGGACGTCCTCAAGCAGGCCAGGAAGGTGTGTGGCCATTTCAGGAGTTCCTACACGGCCATGGCGCACTTTTCCGATATTCAGCGGCGAAACAACATGCCAGTGAGGCGCTTGATTTGCAAAAGCCCGACACGTTGGAATTCAACACACCTAATGTTTGACCGCCTGCTCCAACAAGAAAAAGCCGTCAACGAGTATTTGTATGACCGGGGTGCTAGGACAGCCTCTGCGGAGCTGGGAATTTTTTTGCCACGTTACTGGACGCTCATGCGCAATGCCTGTAGGCTCATGCGTCCTTTTGAGGAGGTGACAAACCTAGTCAGTCTCACTGAAGGCACCATCAGCGGCCTCATCCCATTTGTTTTCTTCCTGGGGCGTGCCCTGCGAAGAGTGCTGGATTAGGCCGTAGATGAGCATGAAGAGGAAGAGGAAGAGTTGTGGTCACCATTACCACCAGAAACAGCCGTATCAGCATCGCTTGCTTGACCTGCGGCAATGCTGGAAGAGGATTCTGAGGAAGAGGAGTCAGAGGAGGAATGTGGCTTTGAGGAGGAGGAGGAAGACCAACCACAGCAGGCATCCCAAGGTGCTCGTTGTCATCTATCTGGTACCCATGGTGTTGTACGTGGCTGGGGTGAAGAACAGACCTTCAGTGAGATCAGTGAGGACGAGGAACGGGACATGATGAGTTGCTCGGCATCCAACCTTGTGCAAATGGAGTCTTTCATGCTGTCGTGCCTGTTGAGGGACCCTCGTATAAAAAGGCTGAAGGAGAACGACCTGTACTGGGTGGCCACGCTACTAGACCCCCTGTATAAGCAGAAAGTGCCTGAAATGTTACCAAATTACTGGAAGTCGGAAAGGATGCAGCAGTTCCAAAATAAATTCAAAAGTATGCTTTACACAGCGTATAAGGGTGATGTTACAGCACAACGGGAATCTAACAGGGGAAGAGGTGAAAGTAATCCTCCTCCTACCATGACCACACCGGCAAGGACAGGACACTTTACAGACGTGTTGTTGATGGAGGACATGCAGAGCTTTTTAAGTCCTACGCATCGCCACAGCCCTTCGGGGTCCACTCTCAGAGAACGACTCGACCGATAGGTAGCAGACATCGACACTCTGAGGAGCGATGAACCCCTTGACTATTGGGTGTGCAGGCTTGACCTGTGGCCTGAGCTATCCCAATTTGCGATAGAACTTCTGGCCTGCCCCGCTTTAAGTGTCCTGTCAGAAAGGACCTTCAGTGCAGCAGGAGGTATTGTCACTGAGAAGAGAAGTCGCCTAGGTCAAAAAAGTCTAGATTACCTCACCTTTATTAAGATGAATGAGGCATGGATCCCGAAGGGACTGACAGTGGGTGATACATTTGACTAAAAAAGGCCTGGTGATGAGATGAGCTGCCTTGGGCTAAAAATGGTCCACACGCTGCTGTATGTTATCTCTGCATGCCGGCTGACTTGCGTGACTTATCTGCCACCAACTAGGGTTCAAGCCACAATGTTTTAGTGCACTTTCTGCCTGCAAAACATCAATTTTTCTGGCCGCTGCTTGCTGCAAAAATACCTAATTTTTCCTGCATGTGTACATGCCTAATTTTTCTGCCCTCTGGTCTCTGCACTGTGGCTGCAAAAACAAAACAAAAAAAATGGCACATACATGTGTCAATTCCCCTTCGTGATCGTTACCTTGTTGTGGTGAAGGGGCTTGCGTATCACAATGAAGCGACCACCTCTATGAGTGTGTTGGCAATGGCAATGTTGGCACACCCCAGATGATAAGGTCGTTGCTTCATTGTGAACAGACCGAAAGCGATCGGCTGGATAATGTTGCATAGAAAAACATTAATTTTCTTTGTGATCATCTAAGGTGATCATTAAAGCCTACTAGGTCAACAATGGGCCCACACTGCAGAATCATTGTTTTCTGGGTCACTTAACTGTCACTGAACTACCTCAGCACGACCATAGACTTTGAAAACCCCCCATCGCCTGCAATCTCCCAAACGTGGGCACGAGCACAGTCATCACTACACCAAGATTGTCGCATAGAGGAATAAAACTTATGTCATGAGTGTATCAACTATTGACAACTCTTTGCGGTTGTCTAAAATCTATTCCATACACGTCCCCTGATAGGGGACGTAACAGGGATTAAACTGATAGGAATAGTACTACTTAAACACACCACTCATATCTGGTGGCACAGTACATTGCAAGGCGTACGCGCAGTGCCCCAAATTGGAAGTAAGAGGACCGATCAAGCATCTTTTTCCATCTCCCGGTTCCTAAAATCTATCCCATACAAGTCCCCTGATAGGGGACGTAACAGGGATTAAACTGATAGGAATAGTGCTACTTAAACACACCACTCATATCTGGTGGCACAGTACATTGCAAGGCATACGCGCAGTGCCCCAAATTGGAAGTAAGAGGACCAATCAAGCATCTTTTTCCATCTCCCGGTTCCTAAAATCTATTCCATACACCGTCCCCTGATAGGGGACAAAACAGAGATTAAACTGTTAAGAACAGATTTTTTTAAATTTAAACAAAAGAGGACAGCCTCTGCGGAGCTGGGTATTTTTTTGCCACGTTACTGAACGCTCATGCACAATGGCTGTAGGCTCATGCGTCCTTTTGCGGAGGTGACAAACCTGGTCAGTCAAACCCAAGGCAACATCATCGACCTCATCCCATATGCGTTTTTTCTGGAGCGTGCCCTGCGAAGAGTGCTGGATCAGGCCATAGATGAGCATGAAGAGGAAGAGTTGTCGTCACCATCACCACCAGATGCAGCCTTGTCGTCATCGATTGCTGGACCTGCGACAACGCAGAGAGAGGAGTCTGAAGAAGAGGAGTCAGAGGAGGAAGGTGGCTTTGAGGAGGTGGAAGACCAACCACAGCAGGCGTCCCAGGGGGCTTGTTGTCACCTTTCGGGGACCCTTGGTGTTGTACGTGGCTGGGTGGAGGAAGAGACCTTCAATGACGTCAGTGAGGACAAGGAACGGGACATGGCTAGCTTGGTATCCAACCTTGTGCAAATGGGGAGTTTGCGGTTGTGCAAATGGACTGTTTGCGGTTGTTTGCGGTGCGTTAAACGGGGAGTTTGGTCTGTCAGAGTTTGGTCTGTCACTGTGAAGCGGGCGTAACCAGGGCCGGCCTTAGGTGTTCAGGCGCCCTGTGCGAGCTAACCTTGTGGCGGCCCCCCCAAAAAAAAAAAAAAACACTGCTTGTTGCTGTCATCATGGCATAGGCTGGCTGACTATCCAACCAAGTAGTTACCAGCCCACACACCCCAAAGGCCGGTGTAATGTTATACTTCCTTACTTCGTGAGATTTCCCTACCCTCGTCACTTCCGGTCGCACCCGCAGGTGCACAACGACAGGTTAGGGAAATTTCACAGCAGAGTGCGCATGCGCCAGGAGCCTCGCCGGCGGTTAGGGTAGGGAAAAACTATGGGCCAATGCGCAGGCGCAGTGATCGGATGGATGTACTCAGCTGAACACCGGCTGACACTGCGCATGCACCGGGAGCCTCACCAGCGGTTAGGGAAGGGAAAAATTACGTACGGGCCAGTGCTTTTTCCCTACCCTAACCGCTGGTGAGGCTCCCAGCGCATGCGCAGTGTCGGCCGGTGTCTAGCTGAGAAAATTAGTTTCCAATGTAGTATTAATAACTAAACAATTAAATAATAAACATATTGCATTGTCTACTTACCACCAGGACAATAAGATGATCTGGACTCTGGCTGCAGTCTGGCTCTGGGGACTCCATTGTCACTTTCTTCTCCCCCCCCCTCCCTTCCTCCCTTGTCACTCTCTCCCCCCCCCCTTCCCTTGTCACTCTCTTCCCCCCCCCTTCCCTTGTCACTCTCATTATTCCCCCCCTCTCCCTTGTCACTCTCATTATTCCACCCCCTCTCCCTTGTCACTCTCATTATTGCACCCCCTCTCCCTTGTCACTCTCATTATTCCCCCCCTCTCCCTTGTCACTCTCATTATTCCCCCCCTCTCCCTTGTCACTCTTATTATTCCCCCCCTCTCCTTGTCACTCTTATTATTCCCCCCCCCTTGTCACTCTCATTATTCCCCCCCTCTCCCTTGTCACTCTCATTATTCCCCCCCTCTCCCTTGTCACTCTCATTATTTCCCCCCCTCCCTCCCCCCGTGTCACTCTCATTATTCCCCCCCTCCCCACTCCCCCCTTGTCACTCTCATTATTCCCCCCCCTCCCCCCTTGTCACTCTCATTCTACTCCCACCTCCACCTCTAGTGTAGCGTGGCCGAGCTCTGTTCGATCCGCGGTACAGGAGCATTTGTTTCCTGTACCGCGGATCGAACAGAGCTCGGCCACGCTACATTAACAGCACACAGCAGGCGCAGGCAGGATTCTTTAGAGCGGCAAGCGCTCAGCCTCAGCCGCTCAGGCGGCGCAGCATGAGGGGCGCCGCCGGCCGCCCGAACTTATATAAGCAACTTTTTTTCTTTTTTTTTTAGACCGGGCGCCCCCTGCTAAATACAGGGGAGAGGGAGATGGAGGGGGCGGGGGGCCCGCCCCGAGGGAAAACACAAGTGCCGCCTCGCCTGCTGCATATTACATTGCGAGCTGTCGGCCGCCCGGCGCCCCTGTTGCTATGGCGCCCTGTGCGGCCGCACAGCCCGCACACCCCAAAGGCCGGCCCTGGGCGTAACCCTTACACTACCTGATCGATACAACATCATACCTGATCGTATACACACAATGGATGTTTTAAAGCACGTTATTCCAAACAATTTAGGAATGTTAGGTGATCTATGCCCTTTATGGATTAAAACCTGACTCTGCGTCAACTATGTAATTTTCTATGGGAGTTTTGCCATGGATCCCCCTCCGGCATGCAACAGTCCAGGTGTTAGTCCCCTTGAAACAACTTTTCCATCACTATTGTGGCCAGAAAGAGTCCCTGTGGGTTTTAAAATTTGCCTGCCTATTAAAGTCTATGGCTGTTCGCCCGGTTCGCCCGTTCGCGAACATTTGCGAAAATTCGCGTTCGCCGTTCGCGAACGGAAAATTTTATGTTCGCGACATCTCTAGACCTTGATGCATGTTTTAGTGATAATGTCACCAAAGTCTAGCCTGAGACAACCCTTTTAATGAAATATGGAATTAATATTGTAAAATAATACAAAATATATATTACACTGCTTACTAAAGTAACAGCACATGAATGCTTGCAAACAGTTTGTCTACACAGCAAACTAAAATTTTGGTTGCCTTTTATAAAATGAAAGATATCTAATTCCAGTCCTGTTCATTCTGACAAGTGTAGCATCATTTCATGTGCAGCAACATTGTGATGATACATGCCAGTTAATATTGCTTCTGAGACAGCATCATTGTTTTATTAAGAAATGTTAGCAACTAATAAAAACGAGGGAGCTTTGAAAATAGAGGTGGGTGATTGTTTTATTTCCTATGAAAAAAGGTGGAACCAATGTCACAAAGCTAGAGTCATAGGTAGTAATGACATGGTCTATATTACAGACTACACCCACTTAAGGGGTATATAAGGAATGGAACAATATTCAGTTAAATAACACAGCTTGCCTAAACATCACTTAGAAGGTTGTACATTGAATCCTCAGCAAGACGAACCATCATGTCTCATCAATCCATCCTCGCCTCATCCGGACACAAGCACTTCAGCTCCTGTTCTGTAGCTTTACCTAAACATTCCAGCTCTCACAACATCTTATCCCATTCATCGAAGCATACAGGTCATGGACACAAGGCTCATTGCTTTAGCAGTGCAAGTGCCCATAATATTGGTTCCAAGGGTCATAAGGTCTCAGTTGGAAGTTTTCATTCAGGGAAGAGCGGACATGGATCCGGGTTTGGCATTGGTAGCATGGGTCATGGATTTGGAGGAGTATGTGGTAGAGGAGGAATCACCAATGTTACAGTCAACCAGGGTCTTCTGGCTCCTCTGAACTTGGAGATTGACCCAAACATACAGAGAGTGAGGACTGAAGAGAAAAATCAGATTAAGGGGCTCAACAACAAGTTTGCTTCCTTCATTGACAAGGTAAGTTATGATTATTAAGGATATGTATTACAGTAAATTGAAAAAAATTACAAGTAAACTTGGCCTTATACGTTAGATAAATGTCACTTGAAACCAGCAATTTTGGTGGGTCTTGCTGGCCATGTGATGTATACTCCCAACTCTCCTCTGTTGCGTATGTTGTGGGACATCCTTTTGTTCTACTGGGAGATAAGCAGTTTCTTCCTTTCTCTGTTTAGGACACATGCATTCTCCCCAAGCAAACATGTGTATGGAGAGTTCAGGAGAGATAGTTATCAGCTGAACAGCTATCTAACATGTATAGCCAACCTCATACATTGAAAAATGAGGTAGACAGAGCTAACACTAAAGTATGCATTAAACACAATAAAACAATCACATACTGTTGGCTATTTGGAGATATAGAAAATTTCCATTAAACATTCTCAGTAACCCATAAACATGCTTATCTTCTAACAGGTGAGATTTCTGGAGCAGCAAAACAAGATGCTGGAGACCAAGTGGGCCCTTCTACAAGAACAGAAAACTGCCAGGTGTCAGATTGAACCTCTGTTTGAGGCTTTTAGCAGTAACCTCAGGAGACAGCTGGAGAACCTGGAATGTGAGAGGACTCGTCTTGAGGCTGAAAGAAATAGCATGGAAGGAACAGTGGAAGAACTGAAGAGAAGGTACTGCCATTGTTCCTATCATTGCCTTAAGATTTGCTTTTATGCCTTACACTATAGAAAGTCAGGATACTTAACTAACAAATATTACTATGATTGGATTTTTAGAGATAATCAATGTTAGTGACCCTTCAGTCCAAAACTAAAATTTGACAATATTTGTGAAATATATAGTCAACATACCAGGAGCGTTCCTTATGAATTATAGTGCCTCTGTTGTAAGCCGCCCAGCTCTTTCATCAGAAAATTGCCATTGTAGTGTTAGATTTTCCTATGGAGATGCCCTTAGAAAGTCTCCTGGAATCCCTATTGAAAAACCTGCAGTAGAAGACAGATATGATATCAGCACTTGAGGGGCAGGGGTAAAAGGATGTCTTGCTGATAGTATCTCCAAAGGAATATCTAAGACAGTGGCGGCCACTTTATTGAGTCAGTGTGCCAAAACTCTGCAATGGAGGCACCATCATTCATAAGGAGGGCACCAGGTATGTCGACAATATATTTCCCATGAATCAAATTTTAGTTTTCAACCGTGGGCTTTAACTGCCTGCTTTGTAACAGCATGACTTTGGCCATATTAAAGTAATATTTCAACAAGGAATCATAAGAAATATTTTACCAACTGGAACATGTATTATCTAGAGTTGTGCAATGAATGAGGGATAGACTAGAAATACAGTAGCATACTAATAATACCACCATGTATTTTCAGTACAACTGTCTTTGTCTTCAAGCAACCAACAGAAATAAAATATTGCACAATGTGGTCCATTCAATGTTCTGGTTATGCCAGTGTCATTGTGAACCCTAGACTATATTTTGAAATTAGTTTTAGAGCAGTTCTTCTTAGTAAGCCAAACTAATGTTTCCTAGATCAACCTATGGATTCCCTTTAAGGGTGTATTTAGATGTTGCTGTTAAAGTGCCGGTAAAATCACATCAAAATCATATTTGAAAAACTACATGTGGTTTTACCGCGGTTTGCTTTGATTTTGTAAATATGTGGTGTGGTTTTTACAGGTGAAACACATACTGTACAATAAATGTCTTTTACATGTTAGACTTGTCCAACTACGGCATTGCAAAACCATGGCTAATTTCTGATAAAACCAAATGCCTTTACAGATACGGCTTTGATGTGATTTTAACCACACTTAAAATGCAACACCTGATCTGCAATCACATGTGCAGTTTCTAAAGTAGCTTGTGGGCCAAAACAAGAAGTAGATTCAAAAGGAATGGAAAATATAGAGGAAGGACTTATACTGTAGCTCTCCTCCCTATTAGATCCCCAAAAACTGCACCTCAAACTGCGTTAACTGCATGTGGGTTTCCGGTAAATGAACATTTGCAATATATCATAAAGTGCATTCACCCAATCACTTGCTAATCTCATATTTATTGTAATTGTTTATAGGTAAAATATAAGTTGTCTTTATATATATAGTCTTTGTCCAGTGAATATAACAAAGGTTCTCTTTCTAAAGCTACGAGGAGGAAGTGAACAGACGTACGTCTGCCGAGAATGAATTTGTATCTCTGAAGAGGGTAAGTGATGGAAAAAGTGATGCAGATGATCAAGTATTGTTCATCTTGATATCAATGCCCAATTTTTTTTCCATTACCTGCTCTGTAGGATGTTGATGCAGCTTTCATGAACAAAGCCGAACTGCAAGCTAAGGCAGACTCTCTGACCGATGAGATCAACTTCTTGAGGACATTATATGATGCGGTAACATTTCTGATACTTTCAATTTCACTAAAAAATAAAATAAAATAAATGATGTGATTATAGTAAATTACAATGTTACTATTTATTACTCTTTAGGAGATCAGTCAGCTCCAGGCTCAGATCTCAGACACCTCCGTGGTCGTCTCCATGGACAACAGCCGAGACCTGGACATGGACAGCATCATTGCTGAAGTCAGAGCTCAGTATGAGGATATTGCGAACAGAAGCAGAGCTGAGGCTGAGGCCATGTACCAGTCACGGGTAAGTCAAATATATAAGCCATTATGAAGATGCTGGCAACTCAGTTTTGTTGAGATTGAGACAGGTGTCTTGTTACTATGTCTGCAGTTTGAGGACTTGCGCACGACAGCTGGAAGAAATGGAAATGATCTGCAGAACAGCAAGAATGAGATCGCAGAACTCAACAGAACTATTCAGAGGCTTAAAGGAGAAATTGAATGTGCTAAATCCCAGGTATATAATATAATCTAAGAATCTATCTATCTATCTCATATCTATCTATAAATTATCTATCTATCTTTTCTGGAATACAATGGTTATATGTACTGATGCTTATCATATATCACAAAGACGCTATATTGTATATAATTACATTTTAGCACCCTACAATATTTTGAATTTTTTTGTGAACATTAGTGAGCAAAAGCTACATGGAGACATATATAAAATGAGATACAAATGTGTTATAAATAAATACTGTATATAACGTTTTTATTCATAGCGCGCTGCCCTGGAATCTGCTATAGCAGAGGCTGAGGAACGCGGTGAAGCTGCTGTAAGAGATGCCAAGAATAAACTTACTGAACTGGAGGCTGCTCTACAGAAGGCCAAGCAGGACATGGCTCGCCAACTGAGAGACTACCAGGAACTGATGAATGTCAAACTGGCTCTGGATATTGAGATTGCCACCTATAAGAAGATGCTGGAGGGAGAAGAGCACAGGTCAGTCTAAATGAAACACATACACTAATGTACATAAATACAGTTAAACTATAAACTATGTAGTTCTATAATTATAGGGGTTTTTCCATCACAGACAATGGGGGCATATGACTAAGATATGCACCCATTGTCTGATAGGTGCGGGTCCCACCTCTGGAACCCGCACCTACACGGAGAACGGAGCGGGGAAAGTAGTGGAGGGCGCACTGCGCATGCGCAGCCGTCCTCCATTCATTTCTATGGGGCCGCCGCAAATAGTTGAGCAGCGCTTTGTGGTGGCTGGACCCAGGGAAACCCGGGGTCCTCCATCCACAACTTTCCTGGCTCCGTTCTAGTTGTAGGTGCGGGTCCCAGACCTAGTGATATGTCCCCATTGTCTGTGATGGGAATAACCCTTTAAGTTTTAAATATTATCAATTAAACATTAAGTATTAGTCACTTTACATTACAATAAAAAATGCAAATGTACCTCAAATAATATATAAAATATGGTATCTAAAAATATTAAAACTAGAACTAAAGGGATAATATTGTGATGTCAGAAATGGTTATTCATATTATAGATCAGGATTGCTCTGTCAAAATCTGAATTTCGCTAAAATAATTTAATTCTTTGCCATATATTTTTCAGACTTTCATCCGATGGCCATGTTAATATTTGTAAGTAAATAAGGTCTACTAAGGTGTCTTACTATGTATCTTTTTATTACCATCTCTTGGTAAGCCCAGCAGGTGAATTAAAATATCCATTAAAGTCATTGGCTGCTATTGCCTGGGAAAGATGCTGCTGGACATGCATATATAAATATATGAAATGCATGGAGGGGTTGGATCCACTAGAGCAGAAGCTGTTCCTACTGTATAGCTAACCTTACTGGCTATACACTTTCAGGACTTGATGAGGGTTTAGGCTTAGATTTGGTGCCTAAACCCTTACCAAATCTGCTGACATTTGACATTCAATGCATAGAAAAGGCAATTACCCAGAAAAATCCCACCTGAACATAAGCAGACACTCTTTGTTGAAGCTTAGACATGGGTCTACAGCAAGGCAGCAATGCTGAACATTCTTTAGTTTTATGTGACAGTGGGTTCCATGTGTTTCACCTGCTATTGTATCTATAACAAGGGGACATCCTCTATGTCTAGAGGTTTTTACACTAACATAGAAGGGGATTGTTTTCTGTAAGAGCATTGAGTCCATGAGGGACCTAGATGTATTTCTGGAGTGTAATAATATTACAGGTTATAGTCACTAGATTTCTGGAGAAGTTAATCCAGAGTTATTCTGACCAATAGATTGGAGTTGGGAAGGAATTTTTTGCCCCTAAGATGAGGAAATGTTATTTTTTTCTATTGTCACCTTCTTTGCAGAATAGTAGACTGAATTGGATGGATGCATGTCTTTTTGCAGCCTTACAGACCATGTTACTTTAGTGCACTTATATATTTGATGCAACTGCTACAGTTGTTTGTTGTTGAACTATCTTGATTTTATCACTGTGCTTGATCCCTGTTGAAGTTACCCACATTTTTTTGATTATCTTTTTTCTGTCATGGTCCTCAGCTGTTCTACACTCCAGCACTGGTGGAAAGCATCATTCAGGAGGAAAGTCCTATGGTGGAAGTGGACACCATCATCATAAAGGAGGATTCAGCTCAAGCAGTCACATCTCCATTGGCAAGCATCACTCTAGCCATGGACATGGACATCACTGCTAAAAGGGGACATCTATAGTGTACCACATATAATATGTCTAAGCAGTTAGAAAGCTGTAATATATGTGTGGCAAGTTACTGTGTATCTCTTTGTTTGCATTTGTGTGACTATCATATTCACATTATTGTATTGGCTCTGTAGATTAGTTATTTAATGTATGTTGCTTTAATAAATCGCAATGCATGTTCTGTCACCTGTTGGAAGTCTTGCGTTTTTTTCAAAAATGTACCTTCTAATATCAACATTTTGTTTACAAAAGGGAAAATATAAATGGGGGAAAAAAATAATAAATTAAAACAAACATCAAAAGGGTTGGTCATGCAAAGTTGGCATAGTTACAGTAATGCTATAGATTAGCATGTGATGGCAGGCTTCTAATTGGCCTCTGGGCTTACCTTAGTCTGGATGAAGGTGCTTCCCTTGTGTCCATAGTAGTGGTGTAAACAATTGTCACCATCTATATTGTTTCCAAGATGGTTCCTGTCTTATTGTACTGAACCTGTGCTAAAAGTGGTTAGTTCAGGCATACCGTAGATACAGGACATCCAGCCATCACACGTTAATGTATGCAGTTACTAGAATTTAGCAGCAAAGTAGCCAAAATGTTAAAAAAAAATCCAAGAATCTCACATGAGGTAAGTATTGGCCTATAAGAATAGAAAGCATTTTCAGGCCATCAAAAATTCAAAAATTAAGGGTTCGTTCCTCATAGTTTTATGGCCCGGTGGCCTTCTGTTAATTCAGAATCACTGAGTAACTTATTTTCCATTTCCATGTAGAACTGTAGACTTTGTAGGCCTCATCAGTAGAGATGTCGCGAACATAAAATTTTCCGTTTGCGAGAATGGCGAACGCGAATTTCTGCAAATGTTCGCGAACGGGCGAACCGGGCGAACCGGGCGAACCGCCATAGACTTCAATAGGCAGGCAAATTTTAAAACCCACAGGGACTCTTTCTAGCCACAGTAGTGATGGAAAAGATTGTGGCTTTAACCCTAGTTGGTGGCGGAGAATTCACGAAAATCATCCGGTATGCAGACATGAAATACAGCAGCGTGGGGGCCATTTTGAGGCCAAGGCATGTCATCAGGCCTTTTGTTAGTCAAACGTATCCCCCACTGTCAGTCCCTTCGGGATCCATGCCTTATTCATCTTAATGAAGGTGAGGTAATCAACACTTTTTTGACCGAGGCGACTTCTTTTGTCAGTGACAATGCCTCCTGCTGCACTGAAGGTTCTTTCTGACAGGACACTTGAAGCGGGGCAGGCCAGAAGTTCTATCGGAAACTGGGATAGCTCAGGCCACAGGTCAAGCCTGCACACCCAGTAGTCAAGGGGTTCATCGCTCCTCAGAGTATCGATATCTGCAGTTAAGGTGAGGTAGTCTGCTACCTGTCAGTCGAGTCGTTCTCTAAGGCTGGATCCCGAAGGGCTGTGGCGATGTGTAGGACTGAAAAATCTCTGCATGTCCTCCATCAACAACACATCTGTAAAGCGTCCTGTCCTTGCCGCCGTGGTCGTGGTAGGAGGAGGATTACTTTCACCTCTTCCCCAGTTAGATTCCCGTTGTGCTGTGACATCCCCCTTATAAGCTGTGTAAAGCATATTTTTTAGTTTGGTTTTGAACTGCTGCATCCTTTCTGACTTTCGGTAATTTGGTAACATTTCTGCCACTTTCTGCTTATACCGGGGGTCTAGTAGCGTGGCCACCCAGTACAGGTCATTCTCCTTCAGCCTTTTTATACGAGGGTCCCTCTTTTCCGGTTCCGGTTCCTCGTCCTCACTGATGTCATTGACGGTCTGTTCTTCCCCCCAGCCACGTATAACAACACGGGTCCCAGATAGGTGACCACAACGAGCACCCTGGGATGCCTGCTGTGGTTGGTCTTCCTCCTCCTCAAAGCCACATTCCTCCTCTGACTCCTCTTCCTCATACTCCTCTTGCAGCGTTGCCGCAGGTCTGGCAAGCGATGATGACAAGGCTGTTTCTGGTGGTGATGGTGACCATAACTCTTCCTCTTCACGCTCATCTACAGCCTGATCCAGCACTCTTCGCAGGGCACGCTCCAGGAAGAAAACAAATGGGATGAGGTCGCTGATGGTGCCTTCGGTGCGACTGACTAGGTTTGTCACCTCCTCAAAAGGACGCATGAGCCTACAGGCATTGCGCATGAGCGTCCAGTAACGTGGCAAAAAAATTCCCAGCTCCGCAGAGGCTGTCCTAGCACCCCAGTCATACAAATACTCGTTGATGGCTTTTTCTTGTTGGAGCAGGCGGTCGAACATTAGGAGTGTTGAATTCCAACGTGTCGGGCTGTCGCAAATCAAGCGCCTCACTGGCATGTTGTTTCGGCGCTGAATGTCTGAAAAGTGCGCCATGGCCGTGTAGGAACGCCTGAAATGGCCACACACCTTCCTGGCCTGCTTGAGGACGTCCTGTAAGCCTGGGTACTTAGACACAAAGCGTTGTACGATGAGATTCAACACATGTGCCATGCTCGGCACATGTGACAACTTGCCCAAATTCAATGCCGCCAACAAATTGCTTCCATTGTCACACACCACTTTGCCTATCTCCAGTTGGTGCGGGGTCAGCCACTGATCCACCTGTGCGTTCAGGACGGACAGGTGTGCTGGTCCGGTGTGGCTCTCTGCTTTCAGGCAAGTCAACCCCAAGACAGCGTGACACTGTCGTATCCGGGATGTGGAATAGCCCCTGGGGAGCTGGCTATTTTGATGTGCAGCTCAGTTGATGTGCAGCCAGACGCCGCAGCAGAAGAAGACTCAGCCGAGGAGGTTATGGAAGAGGATGGAGTAGGAGGAGTAGAAGAGGTGGCAGTAGGCCTGCCTGCAAGTCATGGCAGTGTCACCAACTCCGCTGCAGAGCCACGCATTCCATGCTTGGCAGCCATCAGCAGGTTGACCCAATGCGCAGTGTAGGTGATATACCTGTTCTGACCGTGCTTTGCAGACCAGGTATCAGTGGTCAGATGGACCCTTGCCCCAACACTGTATGCCAGAGATGCCATGACTTCCTTTTCAATCACTGAGTAGAGGTTTGGGATTGCCTTTTTTGAAAAAAAAATTTGTCCGGGTACCTGCCACTGTGGTGTCCCAATAGCGACAATTTTTTTGAAGGCCTCAGACTCAGACAGCTGGCATGGTAAAAGCTGGCGGGCTAAGAGTTCCGTCAAGCCAGCTGTCAGACGCCGGGCAAGGGGGTGACTCTGTGACATTGGCTTCTTACGCTCAAACATTTCCTTGACAGACACCTGACTGTGGGCAGATGAGATGGAACTGCTGAAGGTGTGAGGCGGAGTGGCGGGTGGTTGAGAGGGGGCAAGGAGGACAGCAGTGGTTGACGTGGCAGAATATGCTGGACCAGGAGGAGGATGGTGGCTTTGAGTTTGTGTGCTGCTTGTACTCATGTGTTGATCCCATAGGCGTTTGTGATGTGCGATCATGTGCCTTCGCAAAGCAGTTGTACCGAGGTGTGTGTTGGACTTCCCACGACTCAGTTTCTTTTGGCACAGGTTGCAAATGGTATTGCTGTTATCAGAGGCAGACACACAAAAAAAATGCCACACTGCTGAGCTTTGCAATGACGGCATTCTGGTGGTGGCAACAGCATGCGTTGATTGGCGTGCTGTCTGGCTGACCCCGGGTGCCGATACACGCTGTATGACTGTGCCATTAGCTCCTTGCGACGACCTCCCCCTGCTTCCAACTCGTCTCCTCCTTCTCTCTGTCTCCCCTTCTGAACTTTCCTTCTCTTCTTCTTCTCTTCGAGCAGGCACCCACGTGACATCCACGGACACATCGTCATCATCAACCACTTCACTTGTATCTGACACCTCAGCAAAGGAAGCAGCAGCGGGTACAACATCATCATCATCATCACACTGTACATCCATATGTGTAATGCTGCCTGACTGAGACATATCCCTGTTATCTCCATCCTCTGGCAATAATGTTTGCGCATCACTAATTTCATCCAACTGATGTGTAAATAACTCCTCTGAGGGATCCATTGAAGCGGCTGTGGTGGCTGTGGAGGTGGTGGCGGCGGCCGGGAGAGTGGTAACTTGAGAGCAGGTGACCAAAGCTGAGCTGGAGGAGGATGGTGCGTCAAGGTTCTTAGCGGAAGCTGTTGAAGATTGGGTGTCCTGTGTAAGCCAGTCAACAATTTTCTCCGAATTTTGTGGGTTCAGGGTACGTGGCCTCTGAACACTGGACATTATTCCAGGGCCAGTGGAAATCACAGCACCACGACCATGACGGCCCCTGCGGGGTGGCCTGCCTCTGCCTGTCATTTTTTTTTAGATAAGTGGTACTATGCGTGCAAGGTACTGTGCCACCCTATATAAGTGGTGGGCAGTGGGCACAGTACAGTCTGTGTGGGCCAGACACACACTGGCTTGCAACTGGGATTATATCACAGAAAAATATTAAATTGAATTTTTTTTATCTGCAAGGTATTTGTGAGTGAGTGACACCCTGTAACGGTATGAGTGGTGGGCTAGCCAGTGGCCACAGTACAGTCTGTGGGCCTGACACACACTGGCTTGCAACTGCTATTATATCACAGAGAAATAATAAATTGAATTTTTTTTATCTGCAAGGTATTTTCTGTCACACCCTGTATGAATGGTGTGCACACAGTACTGTCTGTGACTGAACCTGCAGCCTCTCACACACGGGCAGGCAACTGCAATATATATAAATATAAAAAATAAAAAAAAAGCAGACTGATGTACCAGCCCTGAAAAGGGCTTTTTGGGGTGCTGTCAGGACGCTGTCCTTACAGCAGATGAGTCTGTGGATACAGAACACTGCCCTAGCTAATGCTTTCCCTATTAGATCAGCAGCAGCACTGTCCCTCCTCTCACTAAGAATGCAGCTTCCGAATGAATCTAAAATGGATGCTGTCCAGGAGGTGGGAGGGTCTGGGAGGGAGGGTCTGCTGCTGATTGGCTGGAATGTGTCTGCTGACTGTGAGGTACAGGGTCAAAGTTTACTCAATGATGATGTATAGGGGGCGGACCGAACATCGCTTATGTTCGCCCGCCGCAGCGAATGCAAATAAGCTATGTTCGCCGGGAACTATTCGCCGGCGAACTATTCGGGCCATCTCTACTCATCAGTGCAAAGAATGGAAACCATAGCTCTAGTTCATCAAAGAACATGAAAGTCTATGTCTATCCTTGAATATCATTGTGTGCTCATTCATTTTCTAATATAGTTTTTTTTTCTCATAAAGACCAAGCATAACGTTCTGACTGCAGTATGTAAGATAAAGCCATATTACGAAATGATGTATGGAATGTTGGACCTAAACACTCTATGGTGCTAAATGATGGACAGTCACTTTATATTAACTGGATTGTTTTGTAGTCATCACATTACTAAATCCATATATCTCAGTATATTTACTAATCAATGCAATCTAATTGCTAACTATCAAGATATTTAATATCTGAGCAAATTTAGCAAAAAAAAGAGTTTTAAAATAATTTTTTCTGTTTCTATTCTTACTGTACATCTCTCTCTGAAAGGGTGCACCCTACTTGTAAGAAGGGTCCCTTAAAAACAAGCTGACCGCAAAGTTTTCTCTGTTGGGGTCCCCAGCAATCAGCTGTAAGATGTGGACAATAAGAGGTGTCAATTCTCTGCAGCACCACGATTGGGATAGTTAAGCAATACACAGTGTTGACTCATGTGCTATAAGCCCTGGAAGAACGGAGGATGGGAGTGGTAGTGTCTCCGGCTGCGATAATCATTTACAGTGGCAATCCTCTTGCTGATGCTACCTATGGCTAGGGCAGTGATAGGAGAATGCACCCTTTCTACCTTCGGGGCACATCCTATTCTTTAAGCTCTTGCCTGATGGTAGTTGTGGTGACCTTGGTGCTTTAGTGCAGGTTTAAGGCTGAAGATGTAGGTGCAGTGGGCAGTGAATGGTGCTGGAGTAAGTAACCAGGCCGATTGTAGAAGATAAGCTTCTCTCTTTACTAAAGTGCAGAATAGTAGGTCTAGTACATCCAACATTGAAGCCATTGAAAAGCAATTGAAGGTGTTTGCTTAGCGCAATTAGTTTAGATAACACGTCTCATAAAGCATGAGTGTTAACTCTACTACATCTGTATGTCAAAGTGCCCTTCCCACTGCAGTAAAGTCTTCATCAAATACCTTACTGACTGACTCCAATGCTCAACCATGCAGATTCTGGATCTTCTATTTTTTTTCTCTTTCTGGAGCACTGTAAAGCAGAGATGGCTTACTCGATGTAGATCTGTCAGAGATAGTGGTTCTCTGAGGTTCAGGCCTAATACTTTGAGGAGTGAGCACATGTACATAGTTCCCTTTCACTTCCTCAGCTAGACAGGAGCTAAGTCCAATACCTAAGTTCCTACAAAGGCAGAGATTAAATCGTTAACAGATGCACTCAGAGATATGCTTGCATTAACATATTAAGTAACATTGAACGGCACTACATAACAAGAACAGTTTGAAAGTAACCTATTCTGGGGAACTGGAAATGGGTTGTCTGTGTAATGAAGGACAAGACATGTCTTCCAGTGCAAGAGAAGATTTTTGTAACGGCTTTCCACTCTGTGAAGAGATGAGGATCCCGAAAAAGAATTAGTTACTATCACTGCCAGCAACCCATCCTAGAATGTGCATAGGACAGCTTGCCTAATATAATTGTATCTGACCCAGATAAATTAAGGGTTTCGGTTTACCCAGTTTTCCAAAAAGCCATTGCCCAACATACCCAATTTACATTTATCTCTTCTAATATGCCTCCTCAATAACATTGACCTCTATTCATATTCCCTAAAAGTTATGGGGCACATTTATTAAGACTATATAGGTTCTGTAATTGAGTATTATCGATAATTACATCCAAATTCCTGGTATAAACAATAATAAGACATTTATTGATTTCTAAAATTTCCATACCTTCTCATCAATGATGTCAATGAAAGGGTTCATCAACATAAAATGACTGGTAGCACTTCTAATATTTTCATTATATTTGCTCACAGTGAAAAACAATTGACTCAACTGAAAATATACAAGAAATAATCTATATATTAGACACTACTTTTTGCTGTCCAATTACGTCTAGCCAAAGTTCAGTCCTTTGTAAGTCATGATTTGCAGTGTGAAACAATTAGGTCCATATATCTCTCTAACTTGTAAAGTCTCTGATTTAAAGGTACAATTCTATCAGAATGGGATACATTTTTAACTTAATTTAACATTTTTTTTTACAATTTTGTCTGTTTTCCTTTTTCATTCTCTGTGCCATAGCATTCACTAGAGAGATAACATTTTATATAGATAGATAACCCACTGTTAGTTTACTGCTGCTGTGATGGGAAGATGCGAGTATAATAATAGGTGTAGAATTGGGATAACAGTTTTAGATGTGCACATAAGATCTCTGCACTTATCAGGGTAATGTGTGATGCTCTAATTCAGTCACTTCCCTCTCTGGCCACAGTGGATGGTCTGACTGAGAAAGTGAAGCAAAGCTGTTTATCGTGCTAAAAGTCCCAACAAAGGAGGCAGTTAAAGAGCCAGGACCTAGAATACACGGAATGACTTAAAAATGATATCCTGAAAACATTCCACCGTTTTTTTATTTAATTACAGGTAATATTCTCATATAGGCTGTAAATATGTGGTAAACATTTTTTGATGGTAGCGTCCCTTTAAGGAATGCAGTCACACATTATTCTTTTCATAAGGAGACTCATTCGAATCACTGCACCTGTTTGCTATTTTTAAGAAAATGTAATATACTTCTAAAAAGAATTGGGGTCATTTATCAAACTGGTGTAAAGTAGAACTGGCTTAGTGGCCCATAGAGACCAATCAGATTCCACCTTTCATTTTCCAAAGGAGTTGTCAAAAATGACAGGTGGAATCTGATTGGTTGCTATGGGCAACTAAACCAGTTCTACTTTACACCAGTTTGATAAATGACCCCACAAATGTGTCCCTAATATATGCTTCCTATTAATCTCATCCTTTTTATGTAGTCCCTTTATGGAGACTTAAAGGGAACCTGTCACCAGGATTTTGTGTATAGAGCTGAGGACATGGTTTGCTAGATGGCCACTAGCACATCTGAAATACCCAGTCCCCATAGCTCTGTGTGCTTTTGTTGTGTAAAAAAAACGATTTTATACATATGCAAATTAACCTGAGATGAGTCCTGTATGTGAGATGAGTCAGGGACAGGACTCATCTCAGGTTAATTTGCATATGTACAGTCCTAATCAAAAGTTTAAGACCACTTGAAAAATGGCAAAAAATCATATTTTACATTGTTGGGTCTTAACAAGGTTCCAACTAAGTAGAGCTTCAACATGCAACAAGAAGAAATGAGAGTGAGACAAAACATTTTTTGAGCATTCAATTTAATGAAAACAACGAATAAACTGAAACAGGCTGTTTTTCAGCTGATCAAAAGTTTAGGACCACATGCCTTTAAAAGGCCAAATCTGTGCAAAGATGTGGATTCATTGTCATTTTCTGTCAGGTAGTCACACGTTGTGATGGCAAAGGCAAAAAAACTCTCCTTTTTTGAACGTGGTCGGGTTGTTGAACTGCATAAGCAGGGTCTCTCACAGCGCGCCATCGCTGCTGAGGTGGGACGCAGTAAGACAGTCATTTGGAATTTCTTAAATGATCCTGAGGAGTCAAGTGGAAGACCCAAAACTATTTCATCAGCACTGAGCCGGAGGATCCAATTGGCTGTCCGTCAAGACACTGGACGATCCTCGACCCAAATTAAGGCCATTACTGGTGCTGACTGCAGCCCCATAACCATCAGACGGCATCTGAGACTGAAGGGCTTCAAAAACAAAAAACGTCTTCAAAGACCTCGTCTCCTTGAACGCCGCAGAACTGCTCATTTGGACTTTGCAAGAGAGCACCAAACGTGGGACATTCAAAGGTGGAAGAAAGTTTTATTCTCCGATGAGAAAAAATTTAACCTTGATGGTCCTGATGGTTTCCAACGTTACTGGTATGACAAGCAGATCCCACCTGAGATGTTTTTTACGCGCCACAGTGGAGGGGTCGCCATAATGGTCTGGGGTGCTTTTTCCTTCAGTGGAACAATGGAGCTTCAGGAAGTGCAGGGGCGTCAAACGGCCGCTGGCTATGTCCAGATGTTGCAGAGAGCATTCCTCATGACTGAGGGCCCTCGTCTGTGTGGTAACGACTGGGTTTTTCAACAGGACAACGCTACAGTACACAATGCCCGCAGGACAAGGGACTTCTTCCAGGAGAATAACATCACTCTTTTGGCCCATCCTGCGTGTTCCCCTGATCTAAATCCAATTGAGAACCTTTGGGGATGGATGGCAAGGGAAGCTTACAAAAATAGACAACAGTTCCAGACAGTAGATGACCTTTGTGCGGACGTCTTCACCACTTGGAGAAATGTTCCCACTCACCTCATGGGAAAGCTTGCATCAAGCATGCTGAAACAAATTTTTTAAGTGATAAGCAATAACGGCGGAGCTACTCATTACTGAGTTCATGTTTGGAAGTGGGATTTCTGTTTTGGGGGGGTTTAGTTTTTTTTTGGAGGCGTGGTCCTAAACTTTTGATCAGCTGAAAAACAGCCTGTTTCAGTTTATTCGTTGTTTTCATTAAATTGAATCCTCAAAAAATGTTTTGTTTCACTCCCATTTCTTCTTGTTGCATGTTGAAGCTCTATTTGTAACCTTGTTAAGATCCAACAATGTAAAATATGATTTTTTACCATTTTTCAGGTAATCTTAAACTTTTGATCAGGACTGTATCAAATCGTTTATTTTACACAATAAAAGCACACAGAGCTATGGGGACTGGGTATTGCGGATGTGCTAGTGGCCATCTAGCAACCCATGTCCTCAGCTCTATACAAAAAATCCCGGTGACAGGTTCCCTTTAAACTCACTCAGCAATATTACAAGCAAAAATAGAATAATTAGGGTATGACCACACAGTCACGTTTCCGATGCAGTTTTGAAAGCCAAAATCAGAAAGTGCATCTTAAAGGGAGAGAAAATATAAAGGGCAGATACAACTTCTCCTTTTTTTTTTATTCACTCCTGGTTTTGGCTCCCAAAACTGCAGCAGGAAACCTGACCCTTAGGCCTATTGCACTCGACCCCAGGTGTCCCGTGCCCATGCTGCGGACCGCATATGCGCATCTGTAATACACGGGCGCCGTTCTGTGGGCATTCCGCATCACGGATGCGGACCCATCCACTTCAATGGGTCTGCAAATCCGGAGATGCGGAACGGAAGCATGGAATGGAACCCTACGGAAGCACTACAGAGTGCTTCCGTGGGGTTTCGTCCCGTACATCCGTTCCGCAAAAAGATAGAACATGTCCTATCTTTTTGCAGAACGGGCGGATCGCGGACCAATTAAAGTGAATGGGTCCGCGGTCCGCTGCGGCTGCCCTACGGTCAGTGTTCGTGCATTGCGGCCCGCAATTTGTGCAGGAGGCCTTATAATAATTCATACTAAAGTAAATTTGTAGAAAATCTAAAACATTGTTACTGGTAGTGTTGAGCGCGACTATTCGATTCATGAATTTTAATCGCGAATATCGCCACTTTGGAAATTTGCAAATATTTAGAATATATTGCTATATATTCGCAAATAGTGTTGAATATTCTAATCGCAAATTTATCGCGACTATACAACATTGCCGATTTTCGCAATCAAGTTTAACAATGACTGGAGATGACGACGAATTCTCGAATTCTCGAATTTATGGCGAATATTCGGCCAAAAATTTGCGTAATATTGCGCATTTGAATATTGCCTATGCCTCATCACTATTTACTGGTAAGGAGCAATGGGTTTGATATAGAAACAATGCCATCTACCTAATGTTTTCTATTTCAAGCTCACAAAGTAATTTTATTGGTCAAGTTTCTGGTTATTTTCACGGTATCTATCTGATTTTTCCCACACTAGAGTTAGACACGATTATAAAGTTGTGACAAGATTATCCTTTAAATACTATTTAGTAGAAGATGAGGAAGTGACATGGACCTTGGAGGTTGCTGAATGTTAACGGATTGGATAAGGCTAGAGAACTCTATGGGGAAGATTTTTCATAACTAGTGTAAAGGAAAACTGGCTTAGTTGTCAGTAGCAGCCAATCAGATTCCACCTTTCATTTTCCAAAAGAGCTTTAAACAACTTAAATGTGGAATCTGATTGGTTACTATGTTCAACTAAGCCGGTTGACCTTTACACCAGTTTTGATGACTCTCCCCCAATGTATTGTTCAGCAGAGTCCATAAAGAGTCCATACACAGAGTTGCCATTTGTAGATGCTATGGTCTGACTGTTGACAAAGTTGAATATCTAAGTCAGCCCTTTTCTTGTTCCTGGATCTCTCCACACTATAATTGTTTTTATTCCAAATGGGCTTGGAATCAGTGGCGTATCTCCACTAGAGGCAGACTACGCAGCTGATATGAGGCCCATGAGGAAAAGGGGCCCTTAGTGAACCAAAGGCCCCGCCCCCTTATTACACTCATTAGTGTCCAGCTCCAGTATATGTAGTATATCTCCATCATCAGTGGAGAAAGCTAAAGGACCTCTGATGATGGTGTAGTTCCCAGCTAAAAGTAGGTTCACATCACATTTTGTATGATGTATACATTAGAAAAAAAAGGATACAAAAACGCAGCACACTACGTTCCATAGTACTTTTTTTTTTTTACAGTGATACTCTGTGATGAATGGATGCCGCTGTATGGTATCATTCTGAGGCATCCGTTTAACATATATGTTTTTGTATACGTTAAATGGATGGCGAAAACGTGATGTGAACCCAGCCTTAGATAGGAGCTTCTGCCAGGACCTGTGATGACTTCATCTTCAGTATCACAGGTCCTGTAGATCTAGTAAAGGAACTCCACAGAGCATGATCACAGGTCCTTCTGGCAGCAATTTTGCATTCTGTGTTTTGCCAGTGTAGGGAGAGGTTGCTTTGTGAAGCAGGGACAGGCTGTTAGGGACACCAAATGCTAGCTAATAGGGCCACAAAAGTCCTTTTAAGGACTGGTATAGGTGTGCTATTGATAGGTGTGATATACTGAGGGGTGTGATATTCTTATAATATACTTTCTAACATAGAAAGTATATTATAGTGCATTTGTATTGTGCAGCAGTTGTGTGCGGTTCTGCTGCTATACCGCAGCTATATAGAGGGACAAACGCTATTGAAACAAATAATTGCAATGGGTGTGATATACCTGTTGCTGAAAAAAGGTGCACCACAATAATATGCGACTGACCATACTGGCTAGATCCTCACGCTTTTGTTAAAAGCTGAGACTTTAGCCAATATCTTCCAGTCAGGAACATATTGGAGCCCTTCCCAACCCTTTCAAGGTATCTCAGTGTAGTGTGGGTCCTACCGCTAAACTACCTATCGTGTGTGAACACAGTCTGAAAGGTGCTAACCGACTCACAGCCAAGCTCCTACATACCTACGTAGTAAGATCCCAAATACAATGGGAGGGAGGAGAAGGAGGCTGCGAACCCCACCTATAACAGGTCATGTGACACAGGCTACACCAGAATGTTACCAATGACCAGCATTAGCACATTCAATACATGTAAAGAAATATCACTTAATAAAGTGGCCTAAATGGGAGGAAATGCTCAACCCCAAACACTGCAGCGTGTTTATAATCAGGGGAGCAATTCCTTCGCAAGTGATCCGTTGCTAACTGCAATACCCAGCAAAAATGCATACAATGGAGAATGCCGGCAGAGGACCACATGCACCACAAAAACATCCTACACAAGATTAAATAATATGTGGATAAAAATATAAAAATACATAAATCACAGAAAAAAGGTGCACCACAATAATATGCGACTTACCATACTGGCTAGACCCTCACGCTGATGTTAAAAGCTGAGACTTTAGCCAATATCTTCCATTCAACAAATATCGGAGCCCTGCACACCCCGTCAAGGTATCTCAGTGTGGCGTGGGTCCTACTGCTAAACTACCTATCGTGTGTGAACACAATCTGACAGGTGCTAAGGACCAACTCACAGCCAAGCTCCTACATACCTCCATAATAAGATCCCTAATACAATGGGAGGGAGGAGGAGGCTGCGAGCCCCACCTATAACAGGCCATGTGACACAGGCTACCAGGTTAACCAGAATGTTACCAATGACAAGCATTAGCACATTCAATACATGTAAAGAAAAATCACTGAATAAAGAGGCCTAAATGGGAGGAAATGCTCAACCCCAAACACTGTAGCGTGTTTATAATTGGGGGAGCAATTTCTCCGCAAGTGATACCTGTTGCCCCCCCCCCCCCAAAAAAAAAAAAAAAGATTGATGGGTGTGATATACCTTCTTCCATAAAATACTGACTGAGAGCTGTGATTTACCTGTTGCCCAAAATAAATAGGGTGGTGTGATATAACTGTTGTGGCAAAAAAAATTATTGAAGGGTGTGATATACCTACTTCCACAAAATACTGATTAAGGGGTGCGATATACCTGCTTCCACAAAATACTGATTAAGGGGTGTGATATACCTGCTTCCACTAAATATTGATTGAGAGGTGCGATATACCTGCTTCCACAAAATACGGATTAAGGGGTTTGATATACCTGCTTCCACCAAATATTGATTGAGGGGTGCGATATACCAGCTTCCACAAAATTCTGATTAAGGTGTTTGATATGCCTGCTTCCACCAAATATTGATTGAGGCCTGCAATATACCTGCTTCCACAAAATACTGATTAAGGGGTTTGATTGACCTGCTTCCACCAAATATTGATTGAGGCCTGCAATATACCTGCTTCCACAAATACTGCTCTTCTCTAGGGACTTAGGCACAGGGTCATTTTGAAAATGACAGGCAGAGGAAGATGCAGGCCATTCCACACAGGTGGTAGGGATCAGGCAGGTGCACCAGGCCGGAGCCTAAGTGGGAATTTAGAGTAAAAGCATGCGATTACCGTACTTCAAAGGGCGCACCAGAGTTGGTTGAGTGGCTCACTCAGCCTTCCGCTTCTGGACCCTTCTCATCCTCTGTATCTGCACCCTCCTCACTCTCTGTTATGTGCACCACCAAAGACACCACCACCACGACCACCATAGCCCCCTCCACTCGAGTCAGAGGAATTATTCTCCCATCCATTCCCAGACCTTACCGATGCGCAGCCATTCTTGACATCGGATGAGGAAGCAACGGCTGCCACCCAGCGGTCTGACGACAGTACCCAGATCAGCCCAAGGAGGGAGGACCCCGCTGTTGCTGCCTTCTCTGAGATTTCAAATGTCAGTGGTGGTGAAGGTGATGATGATGGCGTGTCGATGGACTTCACGTGGGTTCCCACAAGAGAGGAAGAGGAGGGAAGTTCAGAGGGAGAGACGGAGCAGCAGAGAGGGAAGAGGAGGAGGAGAAGCAGGCAGAGCTCGCAGAGTAGGCAAAAAGCAGACTGCAAATGTATCTGGAGCGAGCCATCCACCATGCACGGTCACTTCTGGCACTCCCAGGATGCCGGCACATGGCTCTGCAATGTGGGCTTTTTTTTAACATGTCAGCTGCTGACAATACAGTAGTGTTGCCATCTGCAGCCTGTGCTTTCAACGCATAAGTAGCGGTAAGCCTAACACTCACCTAGGGACGACCGCCTTAAGAAGGCACCTGGCCTCCCATCACCGAGCCCAGTGGGAGAACTCTGTCAGAACCCACAAAGCTACACTCCCGGCGCTCCATGTCCTGCCTCTTCTCCTCTCTCCTCCCACTTGTCCTCCACTCCACCTTGCACCGTGCCGTCATCGCGTTCATCTGGCAGAAGGCAGGCTTCCGTGGCCAAAATGTTCGAGCGTACAAAGTTGATGACGCTGGATAACCCTCTTACCCAACGGCTGACCGCTGGCTTGTCGGAACTTCTAGCCCGCCAACTACTGCCATATACTGTATACTGGTGGACTCGGAGCCCTTTAGAAAATTTGTGGCGATTGGCACACCGCAATGGAAGGATCCCGGAAGAAAATATTTCTCCCAGAAGGGCATCCCAGAGCTATATGGCCACGTTCAGCAGCAATTGAATATATCTCTGGCACACAGTGTCGGTGCCAAGATACATCTGACCACAGACACGTGGTCTAGCAAACATGGCCAGGGAAGGTGCATAACTTTTACTTCCCACTGGGTGAACCTTTTGACGGCCGTCAAGCATGTATCCCGTGTGGATTTGGTGTTACCTCCAAGGATTGCATGCAGGCCTGCCTCTTCTTCTCCTCCTCCTACTCCATCCTCCGTCTCCTCCTCGGCTGACTCCTCCTTTTCCACTGCTACAGACTCTTCCACTGCGCCTCCTAAACTCCCCAGAACCTATTTGACGTCCCAGGTGAGACATTGCCAAGCTGTGCTGCGGCTGTTGTGCCTGGAAGCCAAGAGCCACACCGTTCCTGCACTGTTTTCAGCTATGCAGTCACAGGCCGATCAGTGGAGGAGGAGGAGAAGCAAGAAGAGCAGGCTTTGTGGGGGATCCCTGGTGTTGTCTGTGGCTGGGGGGAGATACCAAGGACAACATTCTCCTGAGCGATGAGCAGGAGCCAGGGCGCTCCACCGCTTCCAATTTAGTGCAAATGGGGGCCTTCCAGTGTTTGAAGAGGGACCCCTGCATAAAAATCATAAAGGGCAAGGACCAGTACTGGATGGCAACGTACTTAGATCCCCGGTATAAACACAAAATGGTGGACATGTTACCAGCATCACAGAGGGTTGTCAGAATGCAGCATTTCCAGGCCTTGCTGTGAAAGATGCTGCATTCTGCTGTTGTGGGCACTGGCAGAGGAATTTCCACCCAAAGCTAAATAGGTTCGGGTACCAATCCTACCGCACCTGCAAGAAGAAGGTGGTTTAAAGATGCGTTGGTCACTTCGGATATGAGATCATTCTTGCAGCCAACCCATCAACAGCTGCCCTCCGGATCCAGCCTCAGGGAACGCCTAGACCGACAGGTGTCCGACTACATCGGGTTAACAGCCGATGTGGACGCTCTGAGAAGGGAGGAACCCTTGGACTACTGGGTGTGCAGGCTAGACCTGTGGCAAGAGCTGGCACAATTTGCCATGGAACTCTTGTCTTGCCCCTCGTCCAGTGTCCTATCCGAAAGGACGTACATCGCAGCAGGGGGGATAATGAATGATAAGAGTACTCGCCTAGCTCACGACAGTGTGGACTACCTCATATTTCTAAAAATGAATGAGGCATGGATCTCGGAAGAATTCAACACCTGTGACGACCACGTGTAATTGAATTTCATGCCAGCCCACACATCTCCGCCACCACCCAGAACAAAAAATGGTCCTTGTCTTATGTATATACAGCGGCATAAAAGGCCTTTTCTGTCAGGTAACATAGTAACAAAGTACATAAGGCTGAAAAAAGACATTTGTCCATCCAGTTCGGCCTGTTATCCTGCAAGTTGATCCAGAGGAAGGCAAAAAAAAAAAACTGTGAGGTAGAAGCCAATTTTCCCCACTTTAGGGGAATAAAAAATTCCTTCTCGACTCCAATCAGACTAACTCCCTGGATCAACGACCCCTCTCTAGTAGCTATAGCCTGTAATATTATTACACTCCAGAAATACATCCAGGCCCCTCTTGAATTCCTTTATTGTACTCACCATCACCACCTCCTCAGACAGAGAGTTCCATAGTCTCACTGCACTTACCGTAAAAAATCCTTTTCTATGTTTGTGTACAAACCTTCCTTCATCCAGACGCAGATGAGGTCCGCTCGTCACAGTCACAGTCCTGGGGATAAATAGATGATGGGATAGATCTCGGTACTGACCCCTGATATATTTATACATATTAATTAGATCTCCCCTCAGTCGTCCTTTTTCTTAAGTCAGTAACCCTAATTTTGATAATCTTTCAGGGTACTGTAGTTGCCCCATTCCAGTTATTACTTTAGTTGCCCTCCTCTGGACCCTCTCCAGCTCTGCTATGTCTGCATTGTTTACAGGAGCCCAGAACTGTACACAGTACTCCATGTGTGGTCTGACTAGCGATTTGTAAAGTGGTAGGACTATGTTCTTATCACGGGCATCTATGCCCTTTTGATGCAACCCATTATCTTATTGGCCGTGGCAGCAGCTGCCTGACACTGTTTTTTGCAGCTTAGTTTGCTGTTTATTAAATATCCTAGGTCCTTTTCCATGTCCGTGTTACCGAGTGTTTTACCATTTAGTATGTACGGATGACTTGCATTATTCCTTCCCATGTGCATAACTTTACATTTGTCAGTGTTAAACCTCATCTGCCACTTATCTGCCCAAGCCTCCGATCTATCCAGATCACTCTGTAGTAGTATACTGTCCTCTTCAGTGTTAATTACTTTACACAGTTTAGTGTCATCTGTGAAAATTGATACTTTACTAGGCAAGCCTTCTACAAGATCATTAATAAATATATTGAAGAGAATAGGGCCCAATACTGACCCCTGATGTACCCCCACTAGTGACAGTGACCCAATCTGAGTGTGTACCGTTAATAACCACCCTCTGTTTTTTATCATTGAGCCAGTTACTTACCCACATACAGACGTTTTCTCCCAGTCCGAGCATTCTCGTTTTATATACTAACCTTTTATGTGGTACAGAGTCAAATGCTTTAGCGAAGTCCAGATATACGACATCCATTGATTCGCCGCTGTCAAGTCTAGAACTTACCTCCTCATAGAAACTGATTAAATTAGTTTGGCATGACCGATCCCTCACAAAGCCATGCTGATATGGCGTTATTTGCTTATTTCCGTTGAGATGCTCTAAGATAGCATCTCTCAGAAAACCTTCAAACAGTTTACCCACAACAGATATTAAATTTACCGGCCTATAGTTTCCAGGCCCTATTTTTGGACCCTTTTTGAATATTGGCACCACATTTGCCATGCGCCAATCCTGTGGGACATTCCCTGTCAGTATAGAGTCCGCAAATATCAGAAATAAGGGTCTCGCTATGACATTACTTAATTCCCTTAGGATATGGGGGTGTATGCCATCCGGTCCTGGCAATTTGTCTATTTTAATCTTTTTAAGTCGCTGATGTACTTCTTCCTGGGTCAGACAGGACACTTTTAATGGGGAAATTATTTTTACATTCTGCATGTCATCTGACAGTTTATTTTCCTCAGTGAATACATTGGAGAAAAAAATATTTAACAGCTTTGCTTTCTCCTCGTCGCTCTCTGCAACTCCCCCCTCATTACTCTTTAAAGGGCCGACACATTCAGATTTATACTTTTTAACATTTATATAATTGAAGAACATTTAGGGTTAGTTTTACTCTCTTTGGCAATTAATCTCTCGGTCTCTAGTTTGGCCGCTTTTATTTGTTTTTTACATGTTCTATTTTTTTTCTTATAGTTTTTCAGTGCTTCCGTGCTACCCTCCTGTTTTAGTGATTTATTGCTTTCTTTACAGTTCTATTAGGTGAATGCCTAATTTTGGGGCCTCTACCCCAGTGGCCTACAGTAAAATTTTTATCCAGTGACCGCCTAATGTACCTCCAGCCACATCATTACAAGTTCTTTTCTGTCAGGTTAATGCCTAATTTTGGGGGCCTGTACTGGCCTACAGTAAAATTTTTATCCAGTGACCGCCTAATGTACCTCCAGCAACATAATCACAAGATTTTTTCTGTCGGGTTAATGCCTAATTTTTGGAGCCTGTACTGGCCTACAATCAAATTTTTATCCAGTGAACGCCTAATGTACCTCCAGCCACATGCTTTTTTATTTTTTATTTAATCATCCGGCAATACACGTTATATAAAAATAACATTAACAACATTTTTCTTTAACCCCCCACAACCCCCCCTTCCCTGCGATGCGTCTACATTCACCGCCAGTCCTCGGTTCTAAGACCGAGGTGAGTGGTGACAAGTGAGGACCAGAAGTTCTATGGATTCTAAGTCTCCCCAGATTTAAATCCATTTTTTTCCCGTGTTTGTCTGCTTATACAGAATATACTCATATCTCTTAGTAATGTTTACCAGATTTAACCATGTATTCATAGCAGGACTCTTTCGCCAAAACCAGGAACGTGCTATCAAAAGACGTGCCAAAAACATTATCTTGAGTAAAAGATTTTTTTTATATTGCTGACAGCTCACGTTGGCCAGCTCACCTAGTACCCAACATTCAGCGAAAAAAAGGGATTCGCACCTACAGTTTACCTTCAATATATTTATGAATAGCTCCCCAATACTGTTTCAGTTCTGCACAGAACCAAAACATATGGAGATAGTCCGCTTCAGGAACATCGCACCTAGGACAGTTAGAGTTTTTCCTAATCCCGCATCTATTAAGCCAGATAGGTGTAATATAAAGTCTATGTAGAATATTAAACTGCATCACCACGTGATTAAAATTATGTGAAACCAATTTTAAATTCAGAGTTACCTTCTGCTGGTCGTCCACATGAATCATTGGACACTCATTTTTCCAAGTCCTCTGACCAGGAGAAGAAGTATCTCCAAATCGAGTTATTAATACATTTTTATAAAGGTGAGAAATCTTCATCTTCTGGTCTAAATTCCCTAACCACACATTAAAAGTTAAAGTGTCTATTTGAAGCCTATTTTTCTCCTGTATACTCAAAAGTGCCAATCTTAACTGTAAATACCGAAACCATAATAATCTCTGTTCTTTTTTTCTTTGTGATAATTCTACATATGAAATAATATCTCCATTACTTACTACCTGTGTCAAATATACAATATTACTTTTTTTCCAATATTGTTCCTTAACTAGTGTATCTAAAGTTTTAAAATAGTGATTGTACCATAAAGGAGTGCAACCAATGCTTGGCCGAGCTGCTGTTCATGAGTAGTGTAGATCGCAAATATTCTAATCGCGAATTTTTATTGTAAATTTACCATGCAAAAGGCTGAGTGCTACATACAGGGAGTGCAGAATTATTAGGCAAGTTGTATTTTTGAGGATTAATTTTATTATTGAACAACAACCATGTTCTCAATGAACCCAAAAAACTCATTAATATCAAAGCTGAATATTTTTGGAAGTAGTTTTTAGTTTGTTTTTAGTTTTAGCTATTTTAGGGGGATATCTGTGTGTGCAGGTGACTATTACTGTGCATAATTATTAGGCAACTTAACAAAAAACAAATATATACCCATTTCAATTATTTATTTTTACCAGTGAAACCAATATAACATCTCAACATTCACAAATATACATTTCTGACATTCAAAAACAAAACAAAAACAAATCAGTGACCAATATAACCACCTTTCTTTGCAAGGACACTCAAAAGCCTGCCATCCATGGATTCTGTCAGTGTTTTGATCTGTTCACCATCAACATTGCGTGCAGCAGCAACCACAGCCTCCCAGACACTGTTCAGAGAGGTGTACTGTTTTCCCTCCTTGTAAATCTCACATTTGATGATGGACCACAGGTTCTCAATGGGGTTCAGATCAGGTGAACAAGGAGGCCATGTCATTAGATTTTCTTCTTTTATACCCTTTCTTGCCAGCCATGCTGTGGAGTACTTGGACGCGTGTGATGGAGCATTGTCCTGCATGAAAATCATGTTTTTCTTGAAGGATGCAGACTTCTTCCTGTACCACTGCTTGAAGAAGGTGTCTTCCAGAAACTGGCAGTAGGACTGGGAGTTGAGCTTGACTCCATCCTCAACCCGAAAAGGCCCCACAAGCTCATCTTTGATGATACCAGCCCAAACCAGTACTCCACCTCCACCTTGCTGGCGTCTGAGTCGGACTGGAGCTCTCTGCCCTTTACCAATCCAGCCACGGGCCCATCCATCTGGCCCATCAAGACACTCTCATTTCATCAGTCCATAAAACCTTAGAAAAATCAGTCTTGAGATATTTCTTGGCCCAGTCTTGACGTTTCAGCTTGTGTGTCTTGTTCAGTGGTGGTCGTCTTTCAGCCTTTCTTACCTTGGCCATGTCTCTGAGTATTGCACACCTTGTGCTTTTGGGCACTCCAGTGATGTTGCAGCTCTGAAATATGGCCAAACTGGTGGCAAGTGGCATCTTGGCAGCTGCACGCTTGACTTTTCTCAGTTCATGGGCAGTTATTTTGCGCCTTGGTTTTTCCACACGCTTCTTGCGACCCTGTTGACTATTTTGAATGAAACGCTTGATTGTTCGATGATCACGCTTCAGAAGCTTTGCAATTTTAAGAGTGCTGCAACCCTCTGCAAGATATCTCACTATTTTTGACTTTTCTGAGCCTGTCAAGTCCTTCTTTTGACCCATTTTGCCAAAGGAAAGGAAGTTGCCTAATAATTATGCACACCTGATATAGGGTGTTGATGTCATTAGACCCCTTCTCATTACAGAGATGCACATCACCTAATATGCTTAATTGGTAGTAGGCTTTCGAGCCTATACAGCTTGGAGTAAGACAACATGCATAAAGAGGATGATGTGGTCAAAATACTCATTTGCCTAATAATTCTGCACTCCCTGTAGTGTGTGGACAACAAGATGATCAGCACCACCTATTGGTTTCATAGTCTTATGACAAGATTAATAATCTTGTCATAAGACTATGAATCCAATAGATGGCACTGTTCATGAATAGTGTAGATCGCAAATTTTCCATGCAAATGCATGTCTTTTCCATATGCCCATGTTTATGCAAATTCATTTTTACATGACAAAACTGTATAGAAAGGTCATTGAATATTATGTTAGGACATTTAGAAAACTTTTTGTCACCCTAATGATATTGATCTAGGTGTGCAGGTCCACCCAAGCCATCCAACAGATGTAAAGCAACTTTGTGGCTTACTGGCTCTCAGTCAGATGAGAGCTGGTTTGGAATGTCTCATAGTGCACAAGGCAGCCATTGTAAGGTATGCTGATTGTTGTCCTTCTTATGGATAAATTGTTGGCTTCCACATAACTGGATTTTGGCATATGTCTTTGTCTGGTTGTCTATTGTATGTCATAGATAATAGGAGTCCAAGATGCATCCAGCCATCCTCTTAATGCTGTTTCCAAACAATTTTGATGGGGTTTTAATCAGTTTCTAACCTTTTTTTGTGAACCAGACACCCTCTTTTCTTCCGAGCAGGGGGTGTCTGGGGTTCTCCCATTGACTTCCATTGTGCTCGATCAACACTAGTGAGCAGCAATCATGATTGCAGATGGTAAACTTTATCTGGGCTCAGACAATTTGATTTGTGTATGAGAAAGTCTTGTTTCTATTTACAGAGTCAATTAGCTATCCCAAATTTGACAGTGTTTATATAAAATTTAATGGTTAGTAGGGTTTGAAGGCCAAATTGTAATTAAAATAAGCATCTCAAATTCTCAATGTAAGGAGTGGCCCTAGTCAGGATGGAGAACAGGCCAAGGAAAGTAGCAACCTCTATTGATCTAGTTGGATAGTATGCAAATTGTTGGGGGGTCTACTTTGGTGGTGGCAATGTGTTTTAACACCAGACTTTAAACTGATAGGATAACTATCAGTGTACTGTTATGACAGGATATTTTGAGGGTCTATTAAGCAACTGAGAAATAGTACCAGGCACAAACACATCACTATGTGCTTATGTAAATGGTCAGTTGCAGTTATTGGATCAATGTGGTCAGCTCATTGGCATCAGTAGGACCACCACCCATCTAATTTTTAAAGCATATGCTGAGGATAGACCATCACTATGTCTCAGAAAACCACTTTAATAAAACAATTGCACAAAGAAGAATGCTCAAAAGCTATTTTTATTGCTATCACTATTCATTGTACTTCTTTTTCTTGCTTCCCAGTAACAAATTGTTCCTTATTTCATTGCTCATTAAACGGTTCAATACTTATTCCATCCACCCACTTTCTTTGAATCTAACTCTAAAATTCTTAAAAGGACGCTACATTATCTACAAATGATTGTTTTATTTTCTATGAAACAAGGAGGATCTGATGCCACCAAGCCAGAATCACATGAATTAATGACAGACTATATTTTTATGACAACACCCTCTTTTACTATAAAAAGGCCAAGCAACTGTTAGTAGAACAGTAACAGCCATCTGAAGGTGACTGAGCAACTGCACTTTACATCCTCAGCAAGAAGAACCATCATGTCTCATCACTCCATCCTAGCCTCATCCGGACACAAGCACTTCAGCTCTTGTTCTGTATCTTTACCTAAACATTCCAGCTCTCACGGCATCTTATCCCATTCTTCTAAGCATACAGGTCATGGACACAAGGCTCATTGTTTTAGCAGCACAAGTGCCCATAATATTGGTTCCAAGGGTCATAAGGCCTCAGTTAAAAGTTTTCATTCAGGAAAGAGCGGACATGGATATGGGTTTGGCATTGGTAGCATGGGTCATGGATTTGGAGGACAATGTGGCAGTGGAGGAATCACCAATGTTACAGTCAACCAGGGTCTTCTGGCTCCTCTGAACTTGGAGATTGACCCAAACATACAGAGAGTGAGGACTGATGAGAAAAATCAGATTAAGGGGCTCAACAACAAGTTTGCTTCCTTCATTGACAAGGTGAGTAATGATTATTAAGGATATGTATTAAAGTAAATTGAAAAAAATTACAAGTAAAGTTTGCCTTATACATTAGGCTACTTTCACACTCACGTTTGGTGCGAATCCGTCTTGTATCTGCATAGATGGATCCGCACCAATAATGCAAACGCTTGTATCCGTTAATAACGGATCCGTTTGCATTATTCATAAAAAAAAGTCAAAAAACGGGGGACGGATCCGTTTTTTAACTGCACCATATTGTGTCAGTGAAAAACGGATCCGTCCCCATTGACTTACATTGTAAGTCAAGACGGATCCGTTTGGCTCCACATAGTCAGACGGTCACCAAAATGCTGCAAGCTGCGTTTTAGTGACCGTCTAAAAAACGCGACGGAGACCAAACGCTGCCAAACTGATGCATTCTGAACGAATCCTTATCCATTCAGAATGCATAGGGGGTTAACTGATCCGTTTTGGGCCGCTTGTGAGAGCCCTGAAACGGATCTCACAAGTGGACCCAGAAACGACAGTGTGAAAGTAGCCT
Organism: Bufo bufo; assembly: GCF_905171765.1. Taxonomy (NCBI): domain Eukaryota; kingdom Metazoa; phylum Chordata; class Amphibia; order Anura; family Bufonidae; genus Bufo; species Bufo bufo. The sequence continues at coordinate 604,849,304 of NC_053391.1, forward strand.
TAGATAAATGTCACTTGAAACCACAAATTTTGCTTCCTTCACTGACAAGGTAAAACTATTTTACTTTTATTCTTTATTCAACGTGATACAATACTGCTTGGATCAGTAAATGGATTGCATCACATTTAACTATTTTCCTTTTTTTTATCACTGATAAAATTCTGATGGTCACATACAATATATCATTATTGTGGTGAAAATGAACAAAGGCAATTTACATATTAAAGTGACCCTCTGATTCAACAAAAAAAAAAATAACATTAACTGGGGATTTAACAAAACATTTACTAGTTGCTTTCTTTTCATCTTTTCGAAGATGGCCACCCCATTTCTCAGACTATATTACAATGGACTCACTGTGCATTGGGTATTTCAAAACATTTTCTGCTGTTTTTGGATTGGCCAGCAGTGCTCACATGAGCAGTGCTTGCCAATCCAAAAGCACGACAGTACAATCAGGCAGTGTCCAGGTAGTGATGCACCAGGTAGTCTGAGAAGTAGCACAACCATCTTGGACAACAGAAGAGAAGCCAGGGAACTGGCACAAATATATATGAAAATATGAAAAGGAGGGCATTATTTTAGTGTGTTGTTCATTTCCTAGTTAAGGTGAATTTTATTTTAACTTGAATGTCTATGTTGATCCAAAAGAATGTACCGTGCATGGACATTACGTATGTACACAAAGTAAGGCCACTTTCAAACGGTCAGGATTTGATCAGTATTTTTAAGTTAAAAACAGTAGAGGAACCTACAGAGAAAAAGTGTAATGGGAACATTTGTACCTCTTCTGTGTTTTGGATCCATTCTTAGTTTTGGCTTATATATACTAATGAAAAAAATGGATCAAATACCTGCCATGTAAAAGTGGTCAAATGGAAAGGAAACTTCCTCCTGACTTGATATTTAATTATTTTTTAATTATACAAAAGTCTACCTCTGTACAATAAAAAAATAATTGTGCTAAAGTATCCATAAACGTTCGCTTCTGTTTAAGCAGTAATGGTCTGGCTTCTCAAACTCCTACTCTCCAATGTTCTAGTCATAAAAATTTTGCAAAATTGGATGAAAAATTGCAACTGAGATGACCACAAAAAATAAAGAAAAATGGTCTTCGAGAATGATGGTCTTCTCAACAAAGATGGGCAGTATGCATTGTATGCAATGGAACTGTCACAGGAAATATGGTTTATTCTATTATCTAAATTTGCATTGCATTATTATTATTTTTTTAACTAGGTTCAATTTTTAGAACAACAAAACAAGATGCTGGAGACTAAGTGGGCTCTTCTACAAGAACAGAAAATTGCCAGGTGTCAGATTGAACCTCTGTTTGAGGCTTTTATCAGTAGCCTCAGAAGACAGCTGGAAAACCTGGAATGTGAAAGGGATCGCCTTGAGGCAGAAAGGAACAGTATGGAAGGAACAGTGGAAGAACTAAGAAGACGGTACAGTTTTGAGTCTACTGTATAAGGCCTTATGCACATGACTGGATCTATTAGTGTTGAGTGAATCAGGTTTCGACTGCTCTATCTGAACCCAATTTGTGTCAAAACTTCATTTATAATATGAGCTCCGCTATGGGCTTCTTCTTCTAGCCACAAGTAATGCAAGACTTGCTTAGTCTCGTGTCTGTGACTTTACAGTTTGGTTCTGCGCATAAATTACTGTTTTAAAGTCCGAACCCGGATTACTGTTTTAAAATCCGGATTAGACATGGATGCAAAATACAGTCAATTTGCCTTAAGTGAACTGTGTAGAGATAGCAAACAATTGGAACTTAGCTATGTAGTGATACTAGGGGAATATTGAGTGATATAAGTTTTCCTCTGGTACTCTTCTAATTTCTGAAGTTCTTCTTCCCTCTTAAGGGCTTCCATATGACGTATGTACTGCATGTGTAACATTTAACGAAGCACTCATCATTAGTGATGAGCGGCAGGGGCAATATTCGAATTCACGATATTTCGCGAATATTTGGGCGAATATTCGCCATATATTCGAGAATTCGCGAATTCATGATCTCCAGGGATTATTTTCTTGATTGCGAAAATTCTCATAAAATTCGCCTAAAATATTCGCATAAAAATTCGCATGAACTGGTATTTTAAAAAAAAATTGAATATTCGCGATTACGAATATATTTTGCAATATTCTAAATATTCGCGAATTCTCGAAGTGCCAATATTCGCGATTAAAATTCGCAATTCGAATATTCGTGATCAACACTACTCATCATATCACCAAAATCCTACAATTTCAGTCCCTCACAGCTCTTCAAAGTTTATTTCCCTGCTCCTGCCTTTAGATGCCCCTTTAGTTGTGATTTAGTTGTCTATTGGTTATGAATATAAGTGCCATAACCTGGAAGATCTTAATCTTTACTTAGATCTACTATGTAGGTAGAGTTAAAAAAGAAAGAAGTGGTCATCATTTTGAATATTACTGCACCTACATATAGTGGTGATCTAACACCTAGTGCTAATTTTATATTTTTGTAAGGTACGGTATAATAAGCCACAAAATATAAAAAAAAATTGTATTTAATTCAACAGATACGAGGAAGAGGTAAACCGGAGAACAGCTGCTGAAAATGAATTTGTTTCTGTTAAGCGAGTAAGTAATATCTTGATATCAATTGTTTTTCTGGTTGTACGGTAATAGACATTAAATAAATATGCTTTTGATTGATATTTGCGTTGTAGGATGTTGATGCTGCTTTCTTGACCAAGGCTGAACTTCAGGCTAGGGCAGATTCCCTCACTGATGAGATCAACTTCCTGAGGACCCTCTATGATGCTGTAAGAATGATTTTATCTATTTTCTTCCCATACAGCAGCTCTTTCTAGAAAATAACTTTTTTATTAAAAAATATATATTTCTTTAACACCTTAGGAAATTGGTCAGCTCCAGGCTCAGATCTCAGACACCTCAGTGGTTGTGTCAATGGATAACAGTCGAGACCTGGACATGGACAGCATCATCTCTGAGGTCAGAGCTCACTATGAAGAGATTGCTAACAAGAGCAGAGCTGAGGCCGAAGCTATGTACCAGTCAAGGGTAAGTTCAGGGGAGTGGATCATGTGCCTTAGGCGTAGGGCACCTGGATGGATGGCAACAAGTCACATTCCTCTTGCAAACTCTAAAGTAAATCTAAGTTAAAAATTAGTGGAGAGGTTACACTAAAGTGAATGAAACATTGAAACTTCAAATCAATCTTAGTAGAAGAATTATTCTGTTGCAGTGATAGCGATGCTAGTAATTTCTAACCCCTTTAATGCAAAATTATGTACATTATTTCATCAAAGGGATACAGTGTACAGCCGGTGTGGGGCTGTTAAAGGCTAATATTTAAAAGATTTTCCAGGAATATGCTTTATTGCTTTTAGAATAAAGCTGAGCTACAATGGTGGATGAGCTTCTGTCCCTAAATAAGAACTGTCTACCACTTTAGATCATAGGTGCAGAACCAGCCCCCTTGCACTAGGTCTTATTGCTGCTCTTTGCTCAGACCTATGTTTCTAGGACCCCAGTAATTTTTACAATCCATTGGAAAGCTGATTTGGATTCTACTCTTATAGCTACCAAATGGAATCAAGGAAAGAATGGCTTGAGGCTCCATTAACACTGTCATGTTAGAGACATCCGGTGGGATGCTTTTCACATAATATTTCTCCCAATATGCATAACGCACGAGGTACCTGGTTAACTCACTCAACAAGCAGGTCACAATCTAGTGAAGAAGTCTTTAAATGAACTACTAGCTAACTAAAGAACTAAAGGGAATTTACTGACCCACATGAAAGACTCATATACAGTCTCTATTATTAGGGTTAGTGGCCAGTGCGAAAACTGCAAGGTTTTATGGTTTTTGCTTAAATATAGATATAGACATGGAAAATAAAAAATAACATCACCAAAAATTCTTTAAGAATATGTTAAACACAAAAACGTGATTTCATTTTCTGATTTTACATTTCCTTTTAGGGGTCCAAAAAAAATATTGACTAAGTCCCTGATCACATATTGATAGCCTAAAAACTCACAAACTTTAAAAAAAAAAATATTACTCACTGGCACTAATATGTATTCCTAGAGTACTGTACACAAGGTCTACAGAGTCCACCAAGGATTTGTTCATATAGCATATACACGCGGTTTTTATTATTTTTCAACTTTTTCATATAGTTTGAGGACTTGCGCATGGCAGCTGGAAGAAATGGAAATGATCTGCAGAACAGCAGGAATGAGATTGCAGACCTAAACCAAACAATTCAGAGATTAAAAGGAGAGATTGAGTGTGCTAAATCCCAGGTACAGAACATTGTTGCATATTAAGAAAATTATTGTGTCTCATACAAAAATATGAGGGCAATTCAAACAGCAGATTTCAATATATTATGTAATCAATGTTGTGTTTTACTCAAGCGCGCTGCACTGGAATCTGCTATAGCACAGGCTGAGGAACGTGGTGAGGCTGCTGTTCGTGATGCCAAGAGTAAACTGGCTGAACTGGAGGCTGCTCTACAGAAGGCCAAGCAGGACATGGCTCGCCAACTGAGAGAATATCAGGAGCTGATGAATGTCAAACTGGCTCTGGATATTGAGATTGCCACCTATAAGAAGATGCTGGAGGGAGAAGAGCACAGGTAAGGCATGACTCTTTTACCATGGACCTAACAATTATATGGTGAGGGTTTTCATATACAGTTTATATATCAGAAAGAGAACAGTAACTTTATTTCTCCATATCTCCAAGTTTTTCTCTCAATATAAAAAAATTAAAATACACATTATGCTAATTTGTTTTTTGTTTTTTATAATTATAACTTTGCAATGCAGAATATAAAGTAATGATATCTAGTCTTATTTAGTTATATGTAGTGATGAGCGACATAGGCAATATTCATTTTCGCAATATTTTGTGAATTTTTTGCATAATATTTGCAATAAATTAGCGAATTCTAGAATTCGTGATCTCCAGCCATTATTTTTGCGATTGCGCAAATCGGCACTAATGATGTGCATATTTTTTGCGCAATACATGCAACTTTAAATTTTATCAGGTCTGAGTAGATATTACTGATTGGTGCACTAAGTATTGTTGTGACATCACAGCACTATGTCTGTAGCATGTATGTATGGACAGCAGAGAAACAGTAATTCCTATCACACTACCTAACACCCTGCACTGGAACCTATCAGCTACACTATATCACTATCCAGCCTACACTGACTATCTCCCACTAACTATCTGTATTATATATATGAGCTAACTAATTATCTAATGTAATTGGATAAGTAATAGGATCCAGATGAAAGCACAGAGCACAGCAATGTCACTGCTCTATCTCTCACAACTGCAAAAAAACAGCAGAAAATGGCTGCTGGGGAGCTTCTTATATAGTAAAGAGGTAGGCAACTTTCCTATTGGTTGCTAGGGATGTTGCTAAGCTCAGACAAAGATATTGCAGCCTTCTCATTGGCCCACAAGCTAGAAGGGAGGTTACTGATGGAAAATAAATCTAGAATATTCGCGATTACGAATATATAGCACTATATTCTACATCTTCGTGAATTCTCGAAGTGCTGATATTCACAATAAAAATTTGCGATTAGAATATTCGCGAGCAACACTAGTTATGTGCATTATATTATGGAATTCATTCAAGTAAAACTACATTTCCCAGGACAAGGCTTTAGTTTTAGATTACCGTTAACAACTTAAAAAATGGCGCTTCCTGCCTCTGAAGATTTAGACTAACACATCCCATGAAGGAAGCGGTCATCTGAATGTAAGGCAACCTCAAACGTCTTTACTAGAGCGGCCTCCTACTGCTGCAATTTGAATATCTGTTAAGTTTACACACAGCTTTTGAATACACTAATAGCACAAGTAAATATAAGAAATGCTGTAATAACTCTTTTCCTGCCCCTGCCACTTTCTAAGCTAACATTATCTCTGAATTCTCTGATAATTCCGTCTTGGAAGAACAAAACAGACTGCCAGCTCCCTGAATGAACAGATTACACACACAGACACATACAGACACTGCTGGAGCTAATAGTAAGCGTTATCTCACCTCAAGTGCTTTATTAACATCATCACTGCTCAGTGCTTCTCCAAATTGGCCTGTATGTTCTTTCTGAGTAATTTTAAGTGAATGAAATAGAAATAAAGCAGACTCTCCTACCTCTATGTATATTCTATGGGGAGACATCATTACAGCTTCCCTTCCCACCCACTCAGGGACAACTGAAAATTAGAGATTAAGCCTGAAAATTAGAGATTGAGCCTGCAGAGGAGAATAATAGAAAAAAAAGACAGATACCAGTCATATAATGGCAAGATATAATGTAGTGTTGGCACTCATGTGTACACACAAGGCACCTTATTCTGCAAAGTTAGTAAATAGCAGTAAAATTGTTTAAATTAAAGACCCCGAAATGTTAAAGAAAGTGACACTCTGATTAAAAGGCTGCATTAATCTTAATTCTTTAAAAAGAATCCATACAATTCAGCATGGACAGAATCCCATAATTCAATTATGTTTTTAATGTTTATAATGATAATAATTTTTTTACCTTACGATTTATTTTTCAGACTTTGTTCTGAAGGTCATGTGAATGTCTGTAAGTATATTTAAGTATAATTAGCAGTACATTATAATGCTTCACCTAGCATTTATTTGGTATATTGATGTCAGGATTATATCATATTGAATCATTTAACTTAAAATAAAAATTTTCATTATTTATTTTAGCTGTCCTACACTCCAGCACTGGAGCAAAACATTCAGGTTCATCATCCCATGGTGGACATCATCATCAACATAATCACAAGGGAGGATTCAGCTCCAGCAGCTATATCTCAAAATCAAAGCACCACTCCAGTCATGGGCACCATTGTTAAAGTGAACCAGTGGTCACCAGCTATATTCAGGCTTTAACATATTCCAATAGTCTCTCTCTCTCTCTGGGTCGCATTTGCAGTGATGAGTTTACAACATGAGCTTAAAACGTACGGTAGTTTCCTTTTCATGCAGATTTCCCACATGAGCACTTCTGATTCTGTCAGTTGTTCCTTAGCTATAGACCACAAACTTCTTTGGTAGAATACTAACCACTGACAAAATGGCTCGTTGTAATCTGCCAAATAACTATGTAGGAAATATCTGTGACACTCAAATTGTAAGAAGATGCAAAATGTATCATACACTTTATCAAAGGAAAATAGATAACTAAACTTGTTAAGAAGTTCATTTTTAGAAACTAAATGATAAAGAAGAACCATATATCCTACTGAATATTCTTGCAAATCAAATTTCATACTTGCCACATTTTAGGGCTACAGATCAAAGTGTATCTGCTTTTAAAGATAAGGTGCATTAGAAGTCCATATGTGTAAGCTTCTAGGAAAGCCATCAAATGAAAAATGCAGTCCAATCTGAGGGCATCATATTAAAGAGCAGAATGAGTTGAGGAGACATATAAATATATTATTCAAACTTCTCATTCAAAATCTTTGCTCTTTCTAGGATTAGCAGTCAAGTGGTGGTCTTATCAGTGATTGGGTGCCTTCCCTGCAGTTCCGTACATAGAAAAGTAAGGGCCTCATAGCAAGCATCAAACCTTTTTTCCACTGCCTCGTTTTCTAACAGTTGTTTCTTTAGAGTGTAGAGTCCTGACCAAATTTCCACACCCATTAGAAGAGGAGATGATCCCAACTGGGCCTCCTTTTGCCCTGGGCCCCATAGCAGTCGCATGGTCTGCCGCTATGGTAATTACACCCCTGCTTCCCTGTATGACCATGTAGCCATGCATACCAAGATAGCTGCCACACACAGAGTAGGACTGCCTACTCGACTCCTACACCCGGAATGAGCTGAATGAATTCACAAGTTTTACAGAATCTTTGCCCACAAAATTTTACAGGAATCTACTCAGCCTCTCTTGGTCTATACCATGCTACCCATGTATTGTACTGATTTTCAACATAACCGGTTCCCTTTAAAATAAATGTACACTGTACTGTATAGCAATGATTTTTAACCTTATAGAGGAATCTAAAGTTTTCTCTTATCTCTGAGTAGCTGGTGTAGGAAAGAGTAAAGGATATTATAATTTTTCTCTATTGCTGTACCTGTGCTCATGCATCTACTAAACATATTACATATATTATAGGACATGTTACATCTTTATGGTAATATTCTGTTGTTCAGGTCATACTCTTCAATGTAATCTTAAATATGACAGTGATAGGGTAGAAAATACTGATGGCAGAATGATATTAGCTCAGAGATTTATATAATAAATTGGTTGTCTAGGGTATCTACTATTGTAAAGTCTAATGAAAGAATTCGTAGGACAATGATAAGGATGGATTTGTTAAGTGATAATTAAATAAGTTTTGAATATAAAGATTTTGAAGAGACTTCTGGGCATACAACTTGTTCAAATTCTATCACTAGATGTTCAAATATTTTACTGAATGCATCATTGGACCTGACACAGAAATACATACTGCAACATATGTAAAACTTATCTATACAGTGATGGGTTCAAAATTCAGAAACCAACATCTCATTCTCATTTTATTGTTGTGTACATCGGTTAGTAAAATATATATTATCTGATACATTACATTTCCTCACAGATCATCCAGATACAAATATAGTAGTGTGATATGGCAGATATATTCATTTACAAAGAGAATATTCAACCCTAAAAATTATCCAATGATGGTTATTATGTGCCTATGTCCTATATTGCTTGTGTGACCTAGTAACACATGTTGAGTCAGTTGTATACCATCACTGCTTTTGTTTGTAACTGGTGTACTTTAACTGTTTCTTGTATGACTGCATGCCAATAAAGTTGCTTAGTTGAAAATATCTGACTAATGGGATTCGTTATTTAAATGAATCTACCATAAGAAACGACAACAAAAAGGAACTTTCCAGGTTTTCACATTTGACGCTGCAGTACCAGACCCAGCCATACATGCATGGACATTGATGTGTCAAATACTGAGGTGAATGGACTGCCATGCTCCATTGAGCACTGCTAGGCCCTCATTTTGCTACTCAGACCTGGTGGAATGTAGATATACATAAGGTTGTCAGATGGGATTGTGGAGCAATGAATAAGGCACTATACTGAATGGTATGGACCTCACCCTTTATTTATAGGATTTTATTGCGGCTAAAACAGTGGTTTTAAAATCACCATAATGAAACGTATGTTTTAAATAATACTCTTTTCAGTGATTAGTCCAGGGAAATCTGGGTTACAACCACTTGAAGCTGTAATACAGACTGTAGAATACTAAACCCATCAAGATAAATCCCCCTCTCCATTCCTAAAAAGTGCCCTAGGTTCCTGGGAAGCTGAGTTCCAACCATGTGAAACTGTAATAGATTGTAGAATACTAAATCTACCAAGATAAATTCCCCTGCCCACTCAAATATATACAAATGTAACCCAATCATTGGTTTGTAGCAGCAGTTAGTGAAAGCAAACGCCTGTTCTGATGGAAACCTTCCCAGGGATCTCAAGTCTCCCGGAGGTTCAGGGAGTCTCCCGCTATTAGATAGCGGCTCCCTGACACCCGCATGTGAAACAATATATCCCGGAAAGGTTTATCTCAGTCAGATAGCAGAGCAGAGAGATAAGAGAAGTGACAGGACAGAGTTTAGATTACAGGTTGAATTAACCCTTTAGGGTCAAATTGGCTTCTCAAGGAGATATATATGTTAAAGGCATCCCTCCTTCTGTCTCATTCAGTAGCTATATAACTATTGAGAGAGATGTATTTTTTTTTAAATGCATTTACACATTTAACCCTCCATTTTAATTATATTATTTACCTCAGTGTTAAATTCACACCCCCTGGATGCTTTAATCATATATATATAAATATGATCATTCCATAGAGCAATGTGTGCAGATACTGTATATGTTTGGAAAATGTAGTAAAAAGGTTGTGAAAAAAAAAATTATGAAAACCTCCCTGAAATGAGAAGTGCACCTCCCTGAAATTAGTTTTTGCAGGTTGGGATGTCTGCCTTCCCCATCAGAAATTTATCTTCCTCTCCAGTGATAAATATTTGATTGAAATATTCAAGGCTGTGTTCACATCACTATTTTGTCCAAAATGTAACTTATACACTTATTATCTATATGTTAAACGGCTGTTCAGGTGTATGTTATACAGTGGCATCTGTCACCATAGGGTTGTAGTATAAAAGTGTATATTAAAGGGCTTGTCTGGTTTCAGAGCTAAACCCGGACATATCCCCATCATCTTTATCCCTCCTCCCCTGACATGAGCATTGGAGCATTTCATGCTCCAATGCTATCCCTTGCCCTGCGCAGTCTTGCACGCAGCAAGGACTTTTTTGTTTACTTTGGTACACTGCTAGCGGAGGCTTCTGCCCAGCAGTGTGGCTGGTGACATCGCTGGCTCTGAAGTGCAGGCTTTAGTGCTGCCCTAGCCGTTTTAGTATGTCATTAGATCTCCTAAACATGCCTTTGCCCTGCAGCCCTGAACCCGGACAACCTCTTTAACAGATTTTATTTATTTATTTATTTATTTTTGCTTTTTTGGAAAAGCGTAGTGTACTATGTTATTGCATCTTATTTATTTCCTAACATATTATAAACATGGAACAGAAACCTGATATGAACAGCCCCTAATGGCTATTGCTAGAGGAGCACTTCACAGGTTTTATGCTAAAGATCCAGTATGGACAGGAGGACAATGTTACATGGAGACTTTACTGATGTCTGTGTGCAGTGCTATTCCGCGCAGAGGGGATTCCCTGGCTACTGATTTTATTCTCAATCCTTTTTATTGAAAAAAAAACAAAAAAAAAACATATGTAACAATAAGAGAGCAAGCATGTTAGGCTTCATCCACATCTGTACTAGAGGATCCATCAGATTCCAGCATAGTGGAGCACGGTGCGTCTTGTCCAGTAGAATGTTAGGTTTTTCTATTAAAAACAAGATCACATTATAGTCAGTGTCGTCCATCAGGAAACATTAATTTTATAGTTAGTGTGGTCCATCAGGAAGCATTCATTTTATAAGTCAGCGTGGTCCATCAGACGGTGTTCATTTCCGTCATTTGATGGAAATGCTTCTTCCATTATTTTATTTGTTCTCCTTTTATAATGGATGATTGTGTGATTATTGTAATTTAGGTTTTCTATTAAAAGCAAGATCCCATTGCAGTCAGTGTGGTCTGTCGTCCATCAGGAAACATTCATTTTATAGTTAGTGTGGTCCATCAGGAAGCATTCATTTTATAAGTCAGTCAGTGGCGGAGTATAATAGGCCTAGTAGGCCTGAGGCCTATGCGGTAGTGAAATCCCGGAGCAGGCATGCGTGATGACGTCATTGCGCGTCTGTGCCGGGAGGGACGCAGGACAATGAAGAATGCACGCCTGCCTCACCATGCCGGACACAGGTAAGTATTAGCATTAAATTTTTTTTTTTTGTTTCCGTGTGTGCCAACTTTGGGGGGGAAGAGGAGGACATGGGGCAGTGTGGTAGCAAATCAGTTCGGGGGGGCAGATTATTAAATGGGGGCAAATCACTTTATGTGGGGCAGATTATTACTTGGGGGAAAACATAGAAACATAAAAACATAGAATGTGTCGGCAGATAAGAACCATTTGGCCCATCCAGTCTGCCCAATATACTAAATACTATGGATAGCCCCTGGCCCTATCTTATATGAAGGATGGCCTTATGCCTATCCCATGCATGCTTAAACTCCTCCACTGTATTTGCAGCTACCACTTCTGCAGGAAGGCTATTCCATGCATCCACTACTCTCTCAGTAAAGTAATACTTCCTGATATTACTTTTAAACCTTTGCCCCTCTAATTTAAAACTATGTCCTCTTGTAGCAGTTTTTCTTCTTTTAAATATTCTCTCCTCTTTTACCTTGTTGATTCCCTTTATGTATTTAAAAGTTTCTATCATATCCCCTATGTCTCGTCTTTCTTCCAAGCTATACATGTTAAGGTCCTTTAATCTTTCCTGGTAAGTTTTATCCTGTAATCCATGTACCAGTTTAGTAGCTCTTCTCTGAACTCTCTCCAAAGTATCAATATCCTTCTGGAGATATGGTCTCCAGTACTGAGCACAATACTCCAAATGAGGTCTCACTAGTGCTCTGTAGAGCGGCATGAGCACCTCCCTCTTTCTACTGGTAATTCCTCTCCCTATACACCCAAGAATTCTGCTAGCATTTCCTGCTGCTCTATGACATTGTCTGCCTACCTTTAAGTCTTCTGAAATAATGACCCCTAAATCCCTTTCCTCAGATACTGAGGTTAGGACTGTATCACTGATTTTATATTCTGCTCTTGGGTTTTTACATCCCAGGTGCATTATCTTGCACTTATCAACATTAAATTTTAGTTGCCATATTTTTGACCATTCCTCTAGCTTTCCTAAGTCCTTTTCCATTTGGTGTATCCCTCCAGTAACATCAACCCTGTTACAAATCTTTGTGTCATCAGCAAAAAGACACACCTTACCATTGAGGCCTTCTGCAATTTCGCTGATAAAGATATTAAACAATATGGGTCCCAGAACAGATCCCTGAGGTACCCCACTGGTAACAAGACCTTGTTATGAATATACTCCATTGACTACAACCCTCTGTTGCCTGTCCCTCAGCCACTGTCTAATCCATTCAACAATATGGGAGTCCAAGCCCAAAGACTGCACTTTATTGATAAGCTTTTTATGTGGGACAGTATCAAAAGCCTTACTAAAGTCTAGATAAGCGATGTCTACTGCACCTCCTCCATCTATTATTTTAGTCACCCAATCGAAAAAATCTATAAGATTAGTTTGACATGATCTCCCTGAAGTAAACCCATGCTGTTTTTCATCTTTCAATCCATGGGATTTTAGATGTTCCACAATCCTCTCCTTAAGTATGGTTTCCATTAATTTCCCTACTATTGATGTCAGGCTTACTGGCCTATAGTTGCCCGATTCCTCCCTACTACCTTTCTTGTGAATGGTCACAACATTTGCTAATTTCCAATCCTGTTGCCAGCGATTGGTTAAATAAATCTGTTAATGGTTTTGCTAGTTCAACGCTGAGCTCTTTTAATAGCTTTGGGTGTATCCCATCAGGCCCCTGTGACTTATTTGTATTAATTTTAGACAGCTGACTTAGAACCTCTTCCTCTGTAAAGACACATGCATCAAAAGATTCATTAGTCTTCTTTCCTAACTGAGGTCCTTCTCCTTCATTTTCCTTTGTAAAAACTGAACAGAAATATTCATTGAGGCAGTCAGCTAGTTCTTTATCTTCTTCTATATACCTTCCTTCTTTTGTTTTTAATTTGGTAATTCCTTGTTTTAGTTTCCTTTTTTCATTTATGTATCTGTAGAATGCCTTCTCGCCTTTTTTCCCTGACTGAGCTAATTTCTCTTCTGCCTGTGCTTTGGAAGCTCTTATAACTTGTTTGGCCTCTCTCTGCCTAATCTTATAAATTTGTCTGTCATCCTCGTTTTTTTTTTTTTTTATAATTCCTAAATGCTATCTTTTTGTTTTTAATGATTTTGGCCACTTCTGCTGACTACCACAGTGGTCTCTTCCTTTTTTTGCTTTTACTGACAAGCCTAATGCAATTTTCTGTTGCCTTCAATAGTGCCACTTACTTCATGGGGGCAGTGTGGGGGCAAATCACTTCAGGGGGTGCAGTGTGGGGGCTAATTCTTCATGGTGGGCAGTGTGGGGCCAAATCACTTCAAGGGGTGCAGTGTGGGGGCAAAATACTTCAGGAGGTGCAGTGTGGGGTCAAATTACTTCATGGGGCAGTGTGGGGGCAAATTACTTCAGGGAATGCAGCGCGGAGGCAAATTACTTCAGGGAGTGCAGCGCGGGGGCAAATTACTTCATGGGGTGCAGAGTGGGGGCAAATTACTTTATAGGCGCCAGTGTGGGGGAAAATTATTTCATGGGAGTGCAGTGTGGGGGCGAATGACTTCATGGGGGGCAGTATGGAGGCAAATTATTTTATGGGAGTGCAGTGTGAGGGCAAATTATTTCATGGTAGTGCAGTGTGGGGGCAAATTACTATATTGATGGCAGTGTGGGGTCAAATTACTTAATGAAGGGCACTGTGGGGGAAAATTACTTAATGGATGGCAGTGTGGGGATAAATTACTTTGTGGGGGGAATTACTACATGGGAGGCAGTGTGGGGGAAATTACTATATGGGGCAGTGTGGGGGAAATTACTATATGGGGGTAATGTGTGGGCGTTTCTATTAGGGGACATTATTTTTGGGGACACTATACAGGCATTATTACCTGGAGCACAATATAGGGTGTTATTACTGGGGGCACTCTAGGGGACATTATAATTGCTGTAGACACTATAGGGACCTTTGGAGTAATTTATCAAACTGGTGTAAAGTAAAACTGGGTTAGTTACCCATAGCAACAGATTTCACCTTTCATTTTTCACAGCTTCTTTGGAAAATTAAAGGTGGAATCTGATTGGTTGCTATGTGGGCACCTAAGCCAGTTGTACTTTACACAAGTTTGATAAATGACCCCAATTATGAGAAATCTAACGTGTCTGTGTAACAAACTCTGTAGAGACGAGATGCGGCTAAAATAATTTGTCATGGCGGTCTGGGTCAAACGGAGGAGAAGAGGAAAGAGAAGATCTACATGACAGGAGATGTCACTGTATGTAACAGGTATGTGATGTTGTATTCCCCTATATGTAGAGCTGGCTCACTACAGTGACCTGCGTCTCATCTTCTCCTCCAAGTCTTTTTTTTATCATAATCGTATGTATTTTAAATTTGGCAACTAAAATTTTAATTTGTCACCTGCAGTCCTATGTAACAGCCCAGATAACAGTGATAACTTTCTGTGTGCAGATAATGTAGTAGATGTTCCATGCAGTCCTATGTAACACCCCACGATTTCTAAGGAAGGCATCGCGCTGCCTTCCGGTGAAGAGCCTGTGAGATCCAGCCCCATGGATCTCACAGGCTGGAAACTGTATGAGTAATACACACAGTATTACTTATACAGCCAATGCATTAAAATACAGAAGTATTGGAATGCATTGTAAAGGATTAGACCCCCAAAAGTTCAAGTCCCAAAGTGGGACAAAAAATAAAGTGAAAAAAAAAGTTGAAAAAATAAAGTTTTGCCCCCCAAAAATTTAAAGTTTCAAGTAAAAATAAACAAAAACGTCATTTTCCCCAAATAAAGTTAAAAAGAATTGGTAAAAAATAGGAGGAAAAAAAAGTATACATATTAGGTATCGCCGAGTCCATATCGACCGGCTCTATAAAAATATCACATGACCTAACCCCTCAGATGAACACCGTAAAAAAATTTAAATAAAAACTGTGCTAAATAAACCATTTTTTGTCACCCCAAAATAGGGTGACAAAAAATGGGAGAATCATTTCAAAATGCTAACAAGATGGTATAGAACCCCTGACTTTCTCTTCAAGGGGGGCTTGTCGGATGCAAGGGAGTGCTGGAGGTGTGGAGGGGGAGTTGGTACATTATCACATATTTGGTGGGACTGTCCCCGAATAAAAAAGTATTGGGAAGAAATAGAAGCAATAATCCAAAAATTCACAACCCCAGACTTCAAGCTAAAACTAGAAACTATAGTTCTGTCTCTCCCCACATCTGACTATAAACCATGCAAGAGGAACCTAGTATTGCATCTTCTTGCAGCGGCAAAAATGATAATTCCTCTACATTAGCTGGACACAGACCCTCCCTCCATACCTGAATGGAAGGCCAAGGTTAATCAAATCTGTAGATTTGAAGAGATGAGCAGTTGGATCAATAGGACTCATGATAAGTATATGAAGTTGTGGAGCCCGTGGAGATCTCTGGTAGAGGCGCCTCCTTGTGTTAGCAACACTATTAATTAAGAGAAAACACAATATATCAAGGTCTTCCCCCTCTATGGACTTTCTTCTTTCATTATTGTCTAATTTATTTTACCGCTCTGGCCTCTTATTTATGTTTCCCTTCATAACACCAACAAAAGGGTTTATGGGAGAGAATTCAGACTAACTCAATTCTATTACTGTACTCAACCTCCCCTGCTAAGAGGAGCATTCACGAATATATAAGATAAGAATCCAGATTTGTTAATATTCAGACCACTATTAGATGCCCAATTGTAATAACAGATGTAGATTCTTTATGGCCATATATGTATGTCATGTTACAGTATTCTTCTTATTGAAAATTGAAAATAAAGAATATTTAAAAAAAAAAAATGAAATCATTGTGTAAAACTTACATAAATAAAAAAAAGTATACATATTAGGTATCGCCGCGTCCATATCGACCGGCTCTATAAAAATATCACATGACCTAACCCCTCAGATGAACACCGTAAAAAATTTAAAATAAAAACTGTGCTAAATAAACCATTTTTTGTCACCTTACATCACAAAAAGTGTAATAGCAAGCGATCAAAAAGTCACACGCACCCCAAAATAGTGCCAATAAAACCGTCATCCCATCCGGCAAAAATCATACCCTACCCAAGGTAATCGCCCAAAAACTGAAAAAATTATGGCTCTCAGACTATGGAAACACTAAAACATGATTTTTTTTTGCTTCAAAAAAGAAATAATTGTGTAAAACTTACATAAATAAAAAAAAAGTATACATATTAGGTATCGCCGCATCCGTGACAACCTGGTCTATGAAAATATCACATGATCTAACCTGTCAGATAAATTTTGTAAATAACAAAAATAAAAACAGTGCTAAAACAGCTATTTCTTGTTATCTTGCCTCACAAAAAGTGTAATGTAGAGCAACCAAAACTCATATGTACCCTAAACTAGTACCAACAATACTGCCACCCTATCCCGTAGCTTCTAAAATGGTGCAATTTTTTTGGAGTTTCTACTCTAGGGGTGCATCAGGGGGGCTTCAAATGGTGTAAAAAAAAACAGTCCAGCAAAATCTGCGTTCCAAAAACCGTATGGCATTCCTTTCCTTCTGCACCCTGCCGTGTGCCTGTAAAGCTGTTTACGACCACATATCGGGTGTTTCTGTAAACTACAGAATCAGGGCCATAAACATTGATTTTTGTTTGGCTGTTAACCCTTGCTTTGTTACTGGGAAAAATGGAATAAAATGGAAAATTTGCCCAAAAATTTAAATTCTGAAATTTCATCTCCATTTGCCAATAACTCTTGTGGAACACCTAAAGGGTTAGCGACGTTTGTAAAATCAGTTTTGAATACCTTGAGAGGTGTAGTTTCTCAGATGGGGTCACTTTTATGGAGTTTCTACTCTAGGCGTGCATCAGGGGGGCTTCAATTGGGACATGGTGTCAAAAAAAACAGTCCAGCAAAACCTGCCTTCCAAAAACCGTATGGCATTCCTTTCCTTCTGCGCCCTGCCGTGTGCCCGTACAGCGGTTTACGACCACATATGGGGTGTTTCTGTAAACTACAGAATCAGGGCCATAAATATTGAGTTTGGTTTGGCTGTTATTCCTTGCTTTGTAACTGGTAAAAAATTATTAAAATGGAAAATCTGCCAAAATAGTGAAATTTTTAAATTGTATCTCTATTTTCCATTAATTCTTGTGGAACACCTAAAGGGTTAACGACGTTTGTAAAATCACTTTTGAATACCTTGAGAGGTGTAGTTTTTATAGTTTTGAACTTTGTGGAACATAATTTCCTGTCTATATCTGGTCAGTGTCAGATAGACGTGTGCCTATCATCTTGTACATATATATTTTACCTTCATTATTGGCTAGGTTGAGCCTTTAGATAGAGCACCCTCCTTTTGCCCATAATAGAACGGGTGAGCCATTTCAGTAGTATATAGGCATAGGACATGCTCTATGTTACTTGCAGGGCCGCGGAACGGAACTACGGATGCGGACAGCACACGGTGTGTTGTCCGCATCTTTTACGGTCCCATTGAAATGAATGGGTCCGCAGCGTTCCGCAAAATTGCAGAACAGATGTGGACCCGTACATACGGTCATCTGAATGAGCCCACATACTTATCAATATTAGAATTTGTAAATTCAGGCATTTACGACCCACCATGGAAATGCTCCCACACCCACCTGGGGCTAAAATTTTGGCCCACGACAGCCTAAATTTGTCAAGATTGTGTCTGAAAATTAGGGACATCATGTCTAGGTTCGGCCAACACACAATCCATAGCGTGGACTGCAGTGGGAAGGGGTGTTCCCCACAATTAGTGTTGAAGGAGTCCCAGCAAGCGCCTCTTGGTTCAATACGGTATTTTCTTTATTTCAGCAGATAATCAAAGATTACAGGACGCGTTTCAGCCCATCCAGCCTTCCTCAACTGGCATAATTTTATAACGAAATTAATCAAGTCATGTGTAAGTGATGTGCTCATCATATCTAATAAATCCAACAGAAAATAAAATAACAGAAAAAATAAAATGATCATGGCACTGTGTTAAAGGATATAGTGATCTATACAATCAATATTATCTCCAGAAATGTCAGCACAACAATGCAGTCTGCAGCAAAAAAAAAATTCACAATTTTAATCACTGAGACATAGAATATAATAATCCCTGTAATATTAAGTGTAACATCCCTTAATTTGTAGGCCATCCTTTTGTGTGGACGGTTGAAAATTTGGCCCTTGATCACAAGCGAACATTGGGTGCAATGTAGACATGGGAATATACAGTTTCTTTGACTAGTGAGGGTTTTTGTCTTAGACTAGTTGTATTACTGCCCACGTCTGCATGTACCAATTGGTCATGGTAGCTAGGGATACGTTTATCACAGATAACAAGAGGAATTATGAAGGTATGATTTCCCCAATATATGCCAGTGTTTTTACATACAATGTTGCAAAACGTGTGTAGAATGGATGAAATTTATGAATGAAAGCTATGCGCGTCTCAGCTATCCTAGGGGAGGGGGTAGTATGGAATCATGGGATCTGTCACTATTTGTCTCACCCTTTAATTAGGGATTTCGGATTCGCCTTTTAGTGCAAGTGGGTGAGCACTCTGGAATTGTAAAATACTGTTTTTGTTCTTTTTTTTTTCTAAATAAATAATTTTTAATTACTATGGTATCCAAGAAGTTGACAGAGTATTAATCATATGTCAGAGTAAACCTCAGGCCTGTCCTATGGTCAAGCCCTATAGAGAATAAACAGCATGCATGTGCAACCTGCCATTTCCTTCAAATGTCATCACTGCCTGGCCCTGTCATTTAAAGTCAGAGGACACAGCAGTTGCAGAGAGAGCAGAGCCTCCAGGTGTAACAGTAACGCCCCTGTTGCTCCTAGAGCCTCATTTGCATGTAATAAACATTTTTCTCAGCAACGCGAGCACATATGAGCATGGGACCAACACAGGTGTCTCCAGCTGCCAAGTGCACATGGAGAAGGTCAACCAGTGTCATAGGCACAAATCTGCTGATAGATGCCCTTGAAATCTAAGACTTTAGTCTAGAAAAGCTACTTCAGTTTTCCTGCTCCACAGGCCTACTGGAGTGAAATTCAGATTTTCTTTTGTGACTTAAAAAAAAGTCCTAGTGATGAATATGGAATGAAATTCATTAACATAGCTAACCACACCCACTTTACTGCCCATATGTCAAAATTGGAGTGAGTGGTGTAAAAATGCAAAAATTTGCACATTTTTTCCACAAGTGAGCACAAAATTTAACAAAAGCCCCATATTGTGACTTTTTGAAGGCAGAATTCTGGAGTAAAGCCGCAATAAATCAGGGCCATAGTTTATACGTTTGGTACATTTGTGAGGAGATCGCTTCCCCCGCCACTCTCCACCTTACAGTTCCCCTTATGGCGGTGATTAACAGGCTGCATTTTTAAAGTTTTCTGGTATTGAAGAAGACAGCATTACTCAAGGATACAAACATCTCACCGTACAGTGTAGATGAAAGTAACATTTATATTATAAAAGAATCAGAGGCTTGTGTGCTGTTCAGACACCAGTAATTATATGCTTCATTCTGGATAATGACACATTTGTCACCTTAAATAAATCCTCTACTTCAAGCATTCACCTCATAAAATAACCAAGCTGACAGCTACAACTGATATTTACCGTATATGTTTCATTTGTGCACGGTGATAAATGAGAGTTCATAGACTGGTAGAAGCGAACTAATCAGAGTGTCTCCTGTTCAGGAGGACCTGGTTTGTTCATGGAGTAAGCAGGCAACACATTGATTTTACTGGACAACATGTAATGCCTCATTTCCCCAGTTGAGGCACTGCAGGGGAATTGGACACTTGAAGCTGAAGGTCTCAACAGTGCTGCTCATTGTGATCAGATTAATTTAAAAGCTCTCTTCTAATAGAAAGGGATTTTCTAAAGCAGACAACCTATTTAAACTCTTAACGTATTTTTTGACCTATACAATGCACTTTTTCCCCAAAAGTGGGGGGAAAATGTCAGTGTGTGTTATAGTGCAAATACTAATAAGTGCTTCCATTATGGAAGTCTTCTTTAGAACAGTAGGGCTGGGGAGCGGTTAATACAGAGGAACAGGAGAGGTGAGTTGATTATAATTATATTTTGTCTGATCTGAGGATTCATTAACATTGGAAGTCTAATCTGAGGTCTGTTTGGGAGTGTAAGCTTTGGTCTAATTAACATTGAGGGTCTGATCTGTGGTCTGATTGGGGGTCTGAGCTTTGGTCTATTAACATTGGGGGTCTGATCTGAGATCTGATTAACATTGGGGGTCTGGTTAGGGCTCTGAGCTGACATCTGATCAACATTGGGGGTCTAAGCTGAGGTCTTATTAACACTGCGGGTCTAATTGTTAGTCTGATCTGAGGTCTGATTAACATTGTGGGGGTCTGATAGTTTTTTTTTTTCTCATTTTCTTCCTCTAAAACCTAGTGTGTCTTACGGGCAGGTGCATCTTATAGGGTGAAAAATTTGGTAATTCATATGCTAGACACTTTGGGTAGCTTTCATTTTTCATATACATATATCTACAGATTCATTTTCAGCCATCTTACAATGAAAATAAAGATTGTTATTGTTATGTCCCCCCCCCCTAGAAACAATGGCTCTGATTTACTAAAACTGGCATTTTGTATGTCACTTAGTAATCAGATTCGCTCACTCGAGATACCAAATTGATTAAGATTAATTGATTAACAATTTTGGAGCATCTCTGATGCATCTCTTCAATGACGCCTGATTTTGAAATCTATACCAGCTCAGAACTGGCATAGATTTCAACCATAATTTACAATGGATTTCTAGAATAAGCTATAGCAAATATGCCAGGCAATTGTGGACCAACCCTCCTCCCATCCCATCTAAGCCCCCTTTTTTTAATGTCATGCATGGTGTAAAAAGGGGGAAAGTTTATCTCAAAAAGTTTAAAAAACTTAAATTTTATTGCAACAGGAGGCTCTCATTGTGCTTAACTTTCTTTTACTACTCCCATAGCAGCAAGAACTATTACAACAGGTGAATGAAAAGTTTTTTCAAAACAGGTAATCAGTATGTAAATGAGGAATCACAGGTAGCCAATCAATAAGCATCCCAGTTTATATAAGGTGAAGAGAGCATAGACTCCTCTTTCTTGCTGCTCCCAAACAAGAGATAAGTATAGATTTTTTCTTCTGTTATTATAATTCATTTCTGAGGTAAAAATTTGCGAATTATTTGCTTTAATCATTTAAATTATATTCGTATTACCTATTGCCGTTTATTCCACTAGCGCATAAAATTTTTTTTGTTTTAACCACTATTATAATCTTCTGCTCTTTTCTGTCACTCCATTTCACCTTCAACGTTGTCTTACTTACTTCTATTCCCTCTATACGAGTCTCCCGTTTGCTCCCTTGCATTCAGAAGCGCCATCTCACACTGAACGCCGTAATCTCAGATATCGCGAGATTTCGGGCGCTCTGCTTAATCTGCATGGTAATTTGCGCGCGCTCCCGATTTTTCCTCAGAGTGCGTCTCTTCACCTCAGAGAGCATACTCCACACCTCTCACTGAATACACTTGACTAATTAATTAATTACCTAATTTCCTCTGTTAGTATACCTAATACAGTCATTTATATATATATATATATATATATATATATATACATATATTTCTATATATATTTTATATATATATATTTATATATATATATGTTTAATGTCATTTACATATCTCTCCAATTTACTCCAGTTTTTCTTTCCCTTATCTTTCCTCACACATTAGCAACATGAATCCCTCACAAGAACAACCGACTAGTCAACCCATGCCGGTTAACTATGAAGTAGTAACCACGGAGTCCATCCAACATATGGTGGACCAATCTGTTTCTAGATCAGTATCAGTGGCCATACAATCTGCCATGGTTTCTCTCCAAGACTCCATTTCAAAATCTCTTTCTTTAGTAATAGACCAAAGAACACCTCAGGTCTACCCTTCTACCCCTTCAGATAACTTCCTTTCCGCAGAAGATTCCATCACGGAATTAGCTAAAGGATTAAAAAAATCTGGCAAGATTGCCAGAAAGAGGAGGTTCTGTAGCGACCCTAAAATACCCAATATTTCTAAAACCCAGACCACGGGGACGAGTCAAAAAAAAAAAAAGGAAAACCCGCATATTTTAAGCGGTAATGATAAAGGTGGCGAAAAATCCCACAAAAGGCCCTCGGCCCGGGAGGAGACTAATAGACGGGCTATGACAGCCAGTAAGAGGGCTAAGAACATCTCTTACAAAGAAATGTCATCCATATCCCCATCCAGTGAGTCTGACTCTGACTCGGAAGACGGATTGCCTTTTTATTCTGAAGAGGACTCATCAGATAATCCTGACGAGTCAGTCCCAACTATCCAGCTCTCGGACTCCCTAATACTAGATAGTCAGGGCATTCCCTTTTTCAGCCCTAACCAAATAAAACACCCCAGATCTGGGGAGTGGGTTCCCTACTCTCAAATCTCAAAATTCTTATCTTTATGGGTCAACAAATCCCTAGACAAAGCTTTGAGGAATAAATTAAAAGCGGAGTGTCCGAGACCTACCCTGCCTCAGAAAATTTCCCAGACTCCGGAATTTGACCCCATCATCACCAAATACCTAAATAAAATGGGTAGAAATCCCAAAAGAGGCCTGGACAGATCATTCAAATTATGTCAAGACAAACTCCTAGACCTATTAGGACCTCTAACAAAAATACTAGACCTTTCCAAACAAGCTGCCGCTACAGGCCAACCAGTAGATACTGCAGTACTCCGCGGCTGGGCCCAAAGAGCCATATGCTTCTTCGGCAATATTAATTCTGCCATCAGCGCAGAGAAAAGACGAAATACCTTAATGAAGCTGGACCCACAGCTTTCTCACCTGGCTAACTCAGAACCAGATTCCTCGGCAGAGGGTCTTCTCTTCGGAGACACCCTCATTAAAGAAATTGGAAAATTTGTCTGAGTATTTACCTCTCTCAACAAAGCAAAAACATCCCTTAGAAAAGTAGGGCAACCAAAAATTTTGGGCAGGGCTGGGAAAGGCAGGGGTCGCTTTGACAGCCGAACCTCATACTTCAGACAGTCTCAACAGGCCCCCTACCACACAGAAAACAGACCTACCACTCCACATCTTCTGCCATACCTACACCATTCTTCCCTACCAGAGGATGCCCATGGAGAGCCCGAGGCCATCGAGGCTTCCCTAGATCAAGACCATCATCAGGTAAGCTTTTCTACCCTAAACTATTCCCACATACCCTTAGGGGAAGACTGAAACATTTTTTCCAGACTTGGGTTTCGCTAACCTCAACTCATGGATCCTGAATACTATCTCAGGTTATCAAATAGATTTTCTATCCCCTCCATCCCAAAACCACATACATCAACCAATACTCTTCTCTACCACAGACCAAAACCTCATAGAATCAGAGATAAAAGATCTCTTCTACAAAGGAGCCATCATCCAAGTTCCCCTCCTATCACCGGGTTTCATCAGCAACATCTTTCTAGTAAAAAAGAAAGATGGGGGTCACAGACCGGTCATAAATTTAAGAACCCTCATCGACTTTGTAACTTACCATCACTTCAAGATGGAGGGAATCCATCTTCTCAGGGACTTGTTACTCCCTCAGGATTGGCTCATAAGGATAGACCTAAAAGACGCCTATCTTACTGTTCCTATACACCCTCACCATCAATCTTACCTACAATTCTTTTGGAACGACCAAAAATGACAATTTACTTGCCTCCCATTCGGCCTATCATCGGCCCCTTGGTGCTTCACCAAGCTAATGAAACCAGTGATCTCATCATTAAGATCCCGGGGTGTACGTCTAATCATCTATTTGGACGACATCCTAATTATGGCACAGTCCCTTCCTCTAATTCGACTTCATGCACAGTGGACATTATCCCTTCTCACCAATCTGGGGTTCCTAATCAATTCCAAGAAATCTATTTTTTCCCCATCCAAGGAAATAGAATTTCTAGGTTTCAATATAAATACTGTTTCCGCTCTCCTGAGTCTTTCTACCAGGAAACTCTCCCTGATTCGGAAGGAAATCCGATCAGTATTAAACAAACATTTGGTATCCCTACGCACTATTGCACGGATAGTAGGGCTGTTATCGGCCTCCATACAAGCCATCTTTCCCTTACACTACAGGGCCCTTCAACGACTCAAGGCACAACATCTGCGGGAAGGCCTACAATATTCCAACAAAATTTCCCTATCTCCAGAAGCCAAAGCCAAAGAAGAAATGGTGGCTCCAACACATCCAGATCTGGAATGGGAAAATGATATTCAATTCCTTACCAGATCTGGTCCTAGAATCAGACGCCAGTCAATCAGGCTGGGGCGCTCGTTGCGGCCCTTATTCCACAGGAGGGAAATTGTCAGAAACAGAATCTTTCCTACACATCAACTGCTTGGAGCTCCTGGCAGCTTCTTTCGCTCTGAAGAGCTTTGCGAAAGACAAGTCACACTGCTGCATCCTACTGTTTATGGACAATATTGTCGCAGTACAGTATATCAATCGTTTAGGGGGCACCACTTCCAAAATGTTGAGCGACATTGCCAAGGATTTTTGGCATTTCTGCTTGGACAAGGACATTACCCTGAAAGCAGAATACATTCCGGGTTTGATCAATTTGGTTGCCGATTGGAACTCCTGATACCTATCGGATTCCAGCGACTGGCAACTGAATCCTCTCCTTTTCCAACAAATCAACAACTTATGGGGTCCCCTCCACATGGATCTATTTGCGTCACGACTAAACACCCAACTACCCATCTTTTTCAGCTGGCGCCCAGATCCGGATGCTCTGGCCATGGATGCTCTTCGCCAAATCTGGCCACAGAGACGCCTTTTACGATTTTCCCCCCTTCGCTTTAATCCCCAGAGTTCTGCTTCAGACGATATCCCAGAGATCCATATTAGTGATCATCACTCCTTGGTGGCCGTCTCAAACATGGTTCCCCACTCTACTCAGCCTGGCCATAGATATTCCAAGAATTCTCCCACTTTCCCAGGATCTCCTCCAAGATCCTTCAGGACATCCTCATCCTCTGATCTTGTCGGGACACCTATCATTAGTAGCCTGGTTGCTCTCGGGCAATCAAGATTCGATCACGGCCTTTCACAATCTACTCTCGACATCCTCTCTGACGCATGGGCACCAGGTACCAGAAAGGCTTATAGATCAGCCTGGAAAATTTGGCTTCATTGGTGCTCTCAACGGAACTTGGATCCCGTTCATGCATCTATTACCCACATCTTAAATTTTTTATCTGCATCCTTTGAATCAGGAAAAGCCTATAGAACCATAAACCTTTACCGATCTGCCATATCATCGGAACATACCCCTGTTAACTCCATCCCTGTTGGTAAACACCCGATGGTCTGCAGACTTATAAAGGGCATACGTTTTAGGAATCCCCCTGAGCCTAGATATCATTCTACTTGGGATATTACCCTCCTCCTAAACCTCTTCTCATCTTGGGAAGACAACGAACACCTATCCCTAAAACTACTTTCGTTTAAACTCACGGTTCTCTTATGTCTCATCTCTATTAAGAGAGTCTCAGACGTCAGAGCGTTGGACATCTCTAACAGATCTTTTACCCCTAACGGAGTAACCTTCCATATTGTTAGACGAACCAAAACCAATCTACACACGGTCTTCTACCCAGCTTTCTCCTCCCATAATAAATTATGTGTTGTCCGTTGTCTAAAGACATATGAACTTATGACCCAAACTCTATGCACCCCTCAAGCGTCCCAACTTCTTATCTCTTTTCGTAAACCACATCTTCTTATCCTCTCCTACGCTATCCAGATGGGTTAAGCTCACCATGCAGATGGCTAGGATTAACACATCAATCTTTGGTGCCCATTCAGTTCGAGGCGCAGTATCCACTAAAGTATTCCAAAAAAAAAAGCTCCCTCTCTGATATTCTGAAGGCCGCAGACTGGTCTTCAGAAACCACTTTTAAAACGTTTTATTTCAAACCTGACTCTCATGTCTCTATGTCTATGTTATAAATCTTTTTTACTTAGCTTTTAACTTGCACAATGAGAGCCTCCTGTTGCAATAAAATTTAAGATTTTCCTAGCTATTGTAACGGAAAATATAGATTTTATTGAAGACAGGAGGCAAACATTGTCCCTCCCTATTAACCCTACCCTAACTGTATATATTTTATCCCAGTAGCATACTAGAACATCCTGGATAATTCAAAGTTTCATACATCCTCAAAAGTTCCTGTTACTCCAGTTTCCTATCGTCTAAACCTACGACTATTCCATGATTGCATTATTCGGATTACTTCAAACCGGATCCACTCTTTCTCTGGTCGTCATCAAGAAAGAGGAGGGGTCTATGCTCACCTTATATAAACTGGGATGCTTATTGATTGGCTACCTGTGATTCCTCATTTACATACTGATTACCTGTTTTGAAAAAACTTTTAATTCACCTGTTGTAATAGTTCTTGCTGCTATGGGAGTAGTAAAAGAAAGTTAAGCACAATGTTCGCCTCCTGTCTTCAATAAAAATCTATATTTTCCGTTACAATAGCTAGGAAAATCTTCAATTATGTGCTCCTAACACCCCTCACCATGCATACATATGCCCCCAATACCTGCTTTTCATGTCTGAGCTTTCCTTCCCTCCTGGAAGACATCACATTATCCTGGCAGATCTGTTTACTTTCTCCCCTTCTTGTTTTGTTGAATACATAACTTTATTGATACACAAGCCTGGCTGCACTGCACAGTGATGAGTCACAGGCTGGACACGCCCCCCAGTCTGCTCTGCCTGCAGCAGCCACACCCACTACAACTCCTGTGTCCATCTTTCTACACCCAGACATTAACCCCTTCACGACCGCAATCTGTATATATACGTGATAGCTGCACATACCCCGTGCAGCTACCACGTGTATAGACGTCATGGCAGCTCTATTAAAGCTTCTGCCCCTGCCCTGCTGCTGTCACGGACAGCATACAGTTCAGTAATGCTGGCAAGGGACCAATCAGAGTGGCCCCTTGCCGACAATCGATCCGATTGGTTAGTCTGTGCAGACTAACCAATCGGATCGCGGCAGTGAAAAAATGCTGGTTTCAGGCTCTGATCTGCGCTCTGCAGATCAGAGCCTGAAATCAGGTAATGTGTCCTCGTGCCCCCCCCCGATCTGTGCCCCCATCTGTGCCCCCCTTCTGTGCCCCTCCAAGCCCCCCCTTGTGTCCGCCTGCCGCTGAAGCGCTTATCTCGTCCTGCCTCCTGCCCTGATGCGGTCCGCCCCCTTCCCGCCCCATACATTCCTCCTGCCCCCTCAATGCTGGCCGTGACACCCCCCACCTTCCAGCGCTGCCCCCGATGCGGTTCGGTCCCCCTGCTGTGTGTGATGGCGGCGGCTCCATTCCTGAGCCGCCGCCATCAGCAGAGAGTGTCAGCTCTATGCTGACACTCTGCTGTAACCACATAGATGCCGCGGGAGCGGCATCCATGGGGTCAATAGAGGGAGGGGGCTCCCTCTCTCCACCATCGGGGCTTGCCATGGCAACCGGACGCTTTGCAAAAGCGTCCGCTGTTGCCACCTACAGGGCATCTGATTGTATTATACTTTGCAATGCAAGAGCATTGCAAAATATAGTACAGCCATCAGCCCCACTGGATCTTCAAGATCCAGGAGGGACTTGATAAAAAAAAAGTGAAAATAATAAAAGTAAAAATAAATAAATAAATAAAAATGTAAAATTAAAAAAATTAATAGCTTTTTCCTATAAAAAATGAAAAAAAAAATACACATATTAGGTATCACCGCGTCCATAATGACAGTCTCTATAAATATATCACATGATAGACCCCGTCCGATAAACACCCTAATTTTTTTTTAACTGTGTAAAAAAAGCCATTTTTGTCACCTTACATCACAAAAAGTGCAACAGCAAGCAATCAAAAAGGCTTATGACCCCCAAAATAGTACCAATCAAACCGTTACCACATCCTGCAAAAAAATTATACCCTAATTAAGATAATCACCCAAAAAATAAAAAAGCTATGGCTCTCAGACTATGGAGACACTAAAACATCATTTTTTTGGTTTCAGAAATGCTATTATTGTGTAAAACAAGAAAAAGTATACATATTAGGTATTGCCACGTCCGTAACGATCTGCTCTATAAAACCGTCACATGACCTAACCCCTCAGATAAACGCTGTAAAAATAAATAAATAAAAACTGTTCCAAAACAGACAATTTATTGGTCACCTTGCCCCATAAAGTGTAATAATGAATGATCAAAAAATCCTATGTACCCAAAAATGGTACCAATAAAAACCTCAACTCTTTTTTCAAAAAACGAGCCCCTGCACAAGACGATCGGCAGAAAAATAAAAAACATATGGCGTTCAGAAAATGGACACACAAAAACATAATTTCTTTTTCAAAATTGCTTTATTATGTAAAACTGAAACAAACAAACAAAGAAAGTAGACATATTTGATATCATTGCGTCCGTAACAACCTGCTCTATAAAAATAGCACATGATCTACCCTGTCAGATGAATCTTGTAAAAAAATAAAACTGTGCCAAAACAGCCATTTTTCAGTTACCTTGCCTCACAAAAAACTTAATATAGAGCAATTAAAAATCATATGTACCCCAAAATAGTACCAATAAAACTGGCACCTTATCCCCAAGTTTCCAAAATAGGGTCACTTTTTGAAAGTTTCTACTGTATGGGTGCATCAGGGGGGTTTTAAATGGGACATGGCATCTAAAACCAGTTTAGCAAAATCTGCCTTCCAAAAACCATACGGCGTTCCTTTCCTTCTGCGCCCTGCCGTGCGCCCTTACATCAGTTTACGACCACATGTGGGGTGTTTCTGTAAACCGCAGAATAAGGGTAATAAATGTTGAGTTTTGTTTGGCTGTTAACCCTCAATGTGTTAAAGAATTTTTTTTTATAAAATGGAAAATCTGCCAAAAAAGTGAAATTTTGAAATTTCATCTCCATTTTCCTTTAATTCTTGTGGAACACCTAAAGGGTTAACAAAGTTTGTAAAATCAGTTTTGAGTAACTTGAGGGGTGTAGTTTCTACAATGGGGTCATTTATGGGGGGTTTCCACTATGTAAGCCCCACAAAGTGACTTCAGACCTGAACTGGTCCTTTAAAAAGTGGGTTTTGGAAATTTTCTTAAAAATTTGAAGAATTGCTTCTAAACTTCTAAGCCTTCTAACATCCTAAAAAAATAAAATGACATTTCCAAAACGATGCCAACATAAAATAGACATATGGGAAATGTTAAGTAGTAAATATTTTATTAGGTATGACTTTCTGTTTTAGAAGCAGAGAAATTGAAATTTTGAAAATTGTGATTTTTTCTAAATGTTTTATAAATTTGGGATTTTTTCATAAATAAAGGTGAAATATATTGACTCAAATTTATTACTATCATGAAGTACAATATGTCACGAGAAAACAATCTTAGAATGGCTTGGATAAATAAAAGTGTTCCAAAGCAATTACCACATAAAGTGACGCATGTCAGATTTGTAAATTTTGACCTGGACATTGGGGCATCAATGACCCTTGGTCATGAAAGGGTTAATCTACTTCTCACCTAGTGTCTAAATCCCATTACTGACTGTCCACAGGCTCTGCCCTCACATGTGTATCTAATCCTATCCTGTGTGATACAGCCTGCTGAGCTGTGTATGTAATTCCATCACTGACTGTCTGCAGGCTCTTCCCTCACTATCTCCAGAGTGTAAAAAACAGCTTGAATCAGCCAACGTATCCAAACACATCTGTATCTAATCCTATCCTGTGTGATATAGCCTTCTATGCGGTGTATCTAATTCCATCACTGACAGTCCACAGGCTCTTCCCTCACTATCTCCGGAGTGTGATAAACAGCTGGAATCAGCAAGCGTATCCAATCACATCTGTATCTAATCCTATCCTGTATGTGTGTCTGATACACATCCTGTTGTGTGCGATACTGCCTGCTGAAGTGTGTATCTAATCCCATCTTATATGCTACTGCCTGCTGAAGTGTGTATCTAATCCCATCTTCTATGATACAGCGTGCTAAAATATGTATCTAATCCCATTTTGTATGATACTGCCTGCTGAGCTGTGTATCTAATCCCATTTTGTATGACACAGCCTGCTGAGTGGTGTTTCTAAACCTGCCTTGTATGATCCTGCCCGCTGAGCTGTTTATCTAAACCCTTATGCACACGACCGTATCCATTTTGTGATCTGCAATGTTGGCAGTCCCATTGAATTCTATGGATTTGAGGTCCTCATTTTGAAGACCAGAATAGGACATGTTCTATCCTTGTTCTACTGGAACTGACATACGGATGTAAAAAAACACACTGATGACGTCCCTGTGCTATCCACATCCGTATGTCAGTTATTCGAAAGATAGAACATGTCCTATTCTGGTCCTTATAATGCATATCTAAAACCCATAGAACTCAATGGGACTGCAAAAAAATGTGAATCGCACACGGACAGTAACCTTATTTAGTGGATCTGCGATACGGTTCTGTGCATGAGCCCTATCACTTATACTCAATGCCCATAACAATGACATCCACAGTACCCACATAACAGTGACGTCCACAGTGCCCCCATAACAGTGACATCCACAGTGCCCCCAATAACAGTGACATCCACAGTGCCCCCATAACAGTGACATCCACAGTGCCCCCATAACAGTGACATCCACACTGCCCCCATAACAGTGACATCCACAGTGCTCCCATAACAGTGACGTCTACAGTGCCCCCATAACAATGACATCCACAGTGCCCCCATAACAGTGACATCCACAGTGCGTCCATAACAGTGACATCCACAGTGCGTCCATAACAGTGACATCCACAGTGCCCCTAGTGCCATCCAATGCACCCTATTTGTCAGCCAGTGTCCCATTGTGACATCCAGTGCCCCCAGTACCATTCAGTACCCCCACTATGCCATGCTATGCCCCCTTTTTTGCCATCCAGTGCCCCTGTTTTCCATGCATTGCTCCCTTGTGCCATCCAGTGTCCCCATTGTGCCATCCATTGCCCCATTGTGCCATCCAGTTCCCC
Organism: Bufo bufo; assembly: GCF_905171765.1. Lineage (NCBI taxonomy): Eukaryota > Metazoa > Chordata > Amphibia > Anura > Bufonidae > Bufo > Bufo bufo. Next base: position 604,880,942 of record NC_053391.1, read on the forward strand.
CTTGTTTGCCATCCAGTGCCCCTGTTTGCCATACATTGCCCCCTTGTGCCATCCAGTGTCCCCATTGTGCCATCCATTGCCCCCATTGTGCCATCCATTGCCCCTTGTGCCATCCAGTGCACTAATTGTGCCATGCAGTGCCCCCTTGTTTGCCATCCAGTGCCCGTTTGCCATCCAGTTCCCCCATTGTGCCATCCATTGCCCCATTGTGCCATCCAGTGCCCCCTTGTTTGCCATCCAGTGCCCCCTTGTTTGCCATGCATTGACCCCTTGTGCCATCCAGTGTCCACATTGTGCCATCCATTGCCCCCATTGTGCCATCCATTGCTCCTTGTGCCATCCATTGCCCCCTTGTGCCATCCAATGCCCCCATTGTGCCATCCAATGCCCCCTTGTGCCATCCAGTGCCCACTTGTGCCATCCAGTGCCCCCTTGTTTGCCTCAAATCACGCACAGAGTGGTACACATTTTGCTCAAGAATATCCCTGTATTTTGCACCACCATCTTTACCTCAACTCTGACCTGTTTCCCAGTCCCGGCTGCTGAAAAACATTCCCACAGCATGATGCTGCCACCACCATGTTTCACTGTGGGGATGGTGTTCTTTGGGTGATGTGATTTGTCTGGTTTGCACCAGAAATAGTGTTTTCTTTGATGGCCGAAAAGTTCAATTTTAGTCTCATCAGACCAGAGCACCTTCCTCCATACATTTTGGGAGTCTCCCACATGCCTTTCCGCAAACTCACAATGTGCCTTTTTGTTTTTAGCTGAAAGTAATGGCTTTCTTCTGGCCACTCTGCCATAAAACCCAACTCTATGTAGCATGGGTGTCTGTCTCTTGGCAGGTTTGCTGTTGTGCCATTTTCTTTTCATTTGGTTATCAAAGATTTGATGGTGCTCCTGGGGATCATCAAAGATTTGGATATTTTTTTATAACCTAACCCTGACTTGTACTTCTCAACAACATTGTCCCTTACTTGTTTGGAGAGTTCCTTAGTCTTCATGGCAGTGTTTTGTTAGTGATGCCTCTTGCTTAGGTGTTGCAGCCTTTGGGGCCTTTAAAAAAAGGTGTGTATATGTAATGACAGATCATGTGACACTTAGATTGCACACAGGTGGACATCATTTCATTGATTATGTCACTTCTGAAGGTAATTGGTTGCACCAGAGCTTTTTATGGGCTTCCTAACAAAGGGGTGAATACATACGCACGGGCCAATTTTCTGTTTTCTATTTTTAAACAATAGTTTTATTTATATATTTTTCTCATTTCACTTCACCAACTTAGACTTATTGTGTTCTGATCTATCACATAAAATTCAGATGAACAAAACATTGAATTTAAGACTGCAATGTAACAAAATACAAAAAAAGTCAAGGGAGTGAATACAAGGCACTGTGTATATATACAGTATCAGAACAGAATATATATATACATACTGTCCTGCCCATAACAGTTGCTCCAAGTGTCCACAGTTAGGTGTATCTTGCTGGACAGAGAGAATTTTGCAAGGGGTGACCCATGTTCTCTGGAACGTGACAGTACAAGGCAGGGATGGATATTTTGGAGAAATAATGCTAACTAGGTATTTTCCAGCAACGCTGAGTACATACCATCGACTCCCTAGAAGCATCAGAATCCACTAAGTTGTATAGTAGTGCAGTTTTTGCAGTAAAATGCTCTTACTATAACTGAACGGTTTCTTGAAGTCATAAAACATAGGCACTGACATGGGTATATTGATGCACTTCAGTGTGCTGAAAATGCCTAATCACAAATAATAAATTGAGGTTATTAGAAAAAAAAGAGGGCAATTGCTCATCTTTTGCAGCGGAATGTATGCTTTTGGGGTGCTGGCAATAAGCCAATGAACTGTAAAAAAATTTGGTTTTTAGTTTTACAAACAAAAAATAAAATACTGGTTGGCTGTCCCTATACAGAAAAAACAAGTTTGTTGCAGGATAGAACTTGCCAGCAAGCTGTATGAAGTGTGAAACAAAAAACAACACAAGAGTTAACAATCCCTCACTCGCTGTGCTATGCTATAGCCTATAAAACACTAAAATGTACCGAATTATATCTCCTTAGACTGAGTGTCCCTAGTACAGCTACGTAGGTTGTGTCTGTGATACCTTTTTTTTAGACACAGCGAGGATACATACTCTCAGGTCTCAAGTTGAACACAGAATGACATTTTATGACAGTCTCAAAAAAGGACCTGCCTTAATCCCGCTCCTGATTCGTTGAGCAGGCTGTCTGTCAGCCTCTGAGCCAATCAGGCCAACCCTCCCCCCTCCATCCAAGCATCATGTGATCCTCCATCTTCCATTACTCTATCACTAGGGTTCTTTCCGACCCCAATTCCCTGGTTATAATATTACAGGCTATTAATAATGCCCTCAATATACACTTTCGTATGTTCCTCAAATCAGGGCAATTTCTGAGATCATTAAGTATTGCTACAGTCAGCAGTGCTGGAACACTCGTCCCGACCTTTCTTTTTACTGTATCACCTGTAAAATGGAATTTCAATAAACCTGCAACTTAGAACAGTTCCATATTAAATGCCAAAAGTCTGCATTTTCCAGGTGAGACATCTAGAGTCTCTTTTAGAGTCTATATCCTATGCAAGAGAACAGGTGTCAATGTAAAATATTACATCGGGTCATCCTGTGATTACTAGATAAAGAGGAGTCCTTTATATTCTTATATATCTGATGCTATTGATGTATAGTGTTGATCACGAATATTCTAATTGCGAATTTTTTTCGTGAATATAGGTACTTTGAAAATTCGCGAATATTTAGAATATAATCTTCTTTGCCTAATAGTTGTAATTTTTTTCTCATCTCAAGTTCAGATTGGAAAAAAATGTCAACTATTGAAAAAAAAGATTATAGCACTATATTACTGTATTTTCCTGCGTATAAGACTACTTTTTAACACATGAAAATCTTCTCATAAGTCAGGGGTCGTCTTATACGCCGGGTGTCGTCTTATATGCCGGTATATGGCGTCCTGAAACTTATTTCCTAGCCAGACTGGAGGCTAGCTGAGCCACTGTGCGCTGAATCCCGGCCAGCCGCTCCTGAAGCAGCCCCCTCTCCCTGATCTCATTAGTTTTCTCATTTTGGCAGTATCACATTGCGTACTACTGCTCAGATCGTCTTAACCCCTTAAGGACGCATGACGTACCGGTACGGCATGTTTCCCAAGTCCTTAAGGACCCATGACGTACCGGTACGTCATGGGTTTAAACCGCGATTACGGAGCGGCGGGGGTTAATCGGAACAGGATGCCCGCTGAAATCATTCAGGGGGCATCCGGGCACAACGCCGGGGGGGTCATGTGACCTTCCCATATCGGCGATCGCCGCAAACCGCAGGTCAATTCAGACCTGCGGTTTGCGGCTTTACCTGCGGTTGCGGTGGCGGTGCCATCGGGTCCCCATGCGGCTGTGGGGGGGACCCGATGGCATGGAAGAGCCTGAGCCAGTGAAGAGCCTGTGAGATCCAGCCCCCTGGATCTCACAGGCCCCGGAAGCTGTATGAGTTATACACACAGTATTACTCATACAGCCAATGCATTCCAATACAGAAGTATTGGAATGCATAGTAAAGGAATATACCCCCCAAAGTTCAAGTCCCAAAGTGGGACAAGATATAAAGTGGAAAAAAAAAGTTGAAAAAATAAAGTTTCAAGTAAAAATAAACAAAAACATCATTTTCCCCAGATAAAGTTAAAAAAATTGGTAAAAAATAGGGAAAAAGAAAAAGTATACATATTAGGTATCGCCGCGTCCGTATCGACCGGCTCTATAAACATATCACATGACCTAACTCCTCAGATGAACACCGTAAAAAATAAAAACTGTGCAAAATAAACAATTTTTTTTGTCACCTTACATCAGAAAAAGTACAGCAGCAAGCGATCAAAAAGGCGTTTGCCCACCAAAATAGTACCAATCTAACCGTCACCTCATCCCGGAAAAAATGAGCCCCTACCTAAGACAATCGCCAAAATAATAAAAAAACTATGTCTCAGAATATGGAGACACTAAAACATCATTTTAAAAAAAAAAAAGAAGCTGTTCTTGTGTAAAACTTACATAAATAAAAAAAAGTATACATATTTGGTATCGCCACGTTCGTATCGACCTGCTCTATAAAAATTTCACATGACCTAACCTCTCAGATGAACACCGTAAAAAATAAAAAATAAAAACTGTGATAAATAAACCATTTTTTGTCACCTTACATCACAAAAAGTGTAATAGCAAGCGATCAAAAAGTCACACACACCCCAAAATAGTGCCAATAAAACCATCATCTCATCCCGCAAAAATCATACCCTACCCAAGGTAATCGCCCAAAAACTGAAAAAATTATGTCTCTCAGACTATGGAAACACAAAACATGATTTTTTTTGCTTCAAAAATAAAATCATTGTGTAAAACTTACATAAATAAAAAAGGTATATATATATATTAGGTATCGCCGCATCCGTGACAACCTGTTCTATAAAAATATCACATGATCTAACCTGTCAGATGAATGTTGTAAATAACAAAAAATAAAAACGGTGCCAAAACAGCTATTTCTTGTTATCTTGCCTCACAAAAAGTGTAATATAGAGCAACCAAAAATCATATGTACCCTAAACTAGTACCAACAATACTGCCACCCTATCCCGTAGTTTGTAAAATGGGGCCACTTTTTTGGAGTTTCTACTCTAGGGGTGCATCAGGGGGGCTTCAAATGGGACATGGTGTCAAAAAAAACAGTCCAGCAAAATCTGCCTCCCAAAAACCGTATGGCATTCCTTTCCTTCTGTGCCCTGCCGTGTGCCCGTACAGCTGTTTACGACCACATATGGGGTGTTTCTGTAAACTACAGAATCAGGGCCATAAATAATAAGTTTTGTTTGGCTGTTAACCCTTGCTTTGTTACTAGGAAAAATGGATTAAAATGGAAAATTTGCCAAAAAAATGTAATTCTGAAATTTCATCTCCATTTGCCAATAACTCTTGTGGAACACCTAACGAGTTAACGATGTTTGTAAAATCTGTTTTGAATACCTTGAGGGGTGAAGTTTTTTAGATGGGGTCACTTTTATGGAGTTTCTACTCTAGGGTTGCATCAGGGGGGCTTCAAATGGGACATGGTGTCAAAAAAAACAGTCCAGCAAAACCTGCCTTCCAAAAACCAGATGGCATTTCTTTCCTTCTGTGCCCTGCCGTGTGCCCGTACAGCTGTTTACGACCACATATGGGGTGTTTCTGTAAACTACAGAATCAGGGCCATAAATATTGAGTTTGGTTTGGTGGTTAACCCTTGCTTTGTAACTGGAAAAAAATTATTAAAAGGGAAAATCTGCCAAAAAAGTGAAATTTTGAAATTGTATCTCAATTTTCCATTAATTCTTGTGGAACACCTAAAGGGTTAACGACGTTTGTAAAAATCCGTTTTAAATACCTTGAGGGGTGTAGTTTCTAGAATGGGGTCTTTTTTTGGTGGTTTTTATTATGTAAGCCTCGCAAAGTGACTTCAGACCTGAACTGGTCCCTAAAATATGGGTTTTTCAAGATTTGCTTCTAAACTTCTAAGCCTTGTAACATCCCCAAAAAATAAAATATCATTCCCAAAATGATCCAAACATGAAGTAGACATATGGGGAATGTAAAGTAATAACTATTTTTGGAGGTGTTACTATGTATTATAGAAGTAGAGAATTTGAAACTTGGAAATTTGCAAATGTTTCTAAATTTTTGGTAAATTTGGTATTTTTTTAAGCAAAAAAATTAACTTTTTTGACCCAATTTTAGCAGTGTCATGAAGTACAATATGTGACGAAAAAACTGTCTCAGAACGGCCTGGGTAAGTAAAAGCGTTTTAAAGTTATCATCACTTAAAGTGACAGTGGTCAGATTTGCAAAAAATGGCCAAGTCCTTAAGGTGAAATAGTCACCTTTTTCACCCTGCCGCTGAACATAAGGACATACGTTAGCAAAATGTCCCCTTTTTCCACAGAAAAAACAGAATCTCATCTTAAGTCTAAAGTTCTTATCACCAGATCCAGGGGTCGCTCCCCCCAGCTGCATTGGTTCGTCACCAGACAAAGTGTTTTTTTACCCAAAAAATCTGAGGAGGCCGCCACCTTATATGATAGTATGTCCTGAGAGTGAGGAACGAAAAAGCCCAAGATCGAGCATCACCTTTAAGTAACAAAATTATTATACCCACTCTTTGACTCTCGTCCCCAGACGAGTTAGGATGTAGTCTAAAATATAATTTTCACGACTCCCTAAACCAAATAAAGTTGCCACTCTCCATGGAAAATCTGTCCGGGAGCTCGATCTTAGGTTCAGGACAGGTCTGGTTCCTGCTGCTGGTACCAGCCGCCTCTGGATCTGTGAGGTGGTCTTACGGAGGTCAGCTACCTCCAAAGACAGCCCCTGCAGTTGTTCGACTAGTGCAGAAATAGTATCCATTGCTGCACTGACACAAACAAAATGGTGTTTTTTTCAATGGTTGATAATGTCACAGTGTAGGGTGAGGAAAGGAATACCAGAATGACTACAGAAGGAAAATGACCCGAAACTAGGCCTCTGATCCCTTCCCAGAGGAACGAACCAGCGTCTCCGTGAGGCCTAGGAAACAATGAGCAAGAAGGGAAAACTAAGTACAAAGGGGAGTACACTTATCTTTAATAGAAAATGGATGAGCAGGAACTCAGAAGAGAACAACACACCAACTCCAGGCAGATAATATCAACCGCATGGTAAGAAGTGTGAGTCCAGACTAAATAGAGGAACAGTAATGACCACAAGCTATACCTGAACAAGAGGTATGGTCATGCCAACAACAACAATGCAAGTGAAAACCGAGAGGCTGTCAGATAACCTCACGTGATGCAAGTCTCTCAGATCTTCTAACCTCTGTCACGAGAGGGATCGTGACAGTGCCACTCCATGGTCTCTTCTTGATACTGCTGCCACCTCCAGACTCTGTCATTTCCCACTCTGTGGTCTCTTTCATGCTGCTTCCACCTCACCACTATGTCATAGGGCCACTCTGTGGACTTCTCATGCTGTTCTCACCTTTCCCACTTCATGACTGGGCCACTATTTTGCCTTTCGACCTGGCTGACATTATCATTTATTTGACCCTTCTTCTGATGTCAGAAGGAAGGAAAAATGAGATGCACAATGGAAACTGTCTATGTAACAGCTGTAAGGCCTGCATGACATGATCCCTATTTTGCATCAGAATTTGCTTATGATTTGGTAGCCAAAAGCAGGAGTGGGTACAAAACAGAAGACATGCAAATATTCCATTCATGTGTCATCTCTGTTTTGGATCCACTCCAGCAATCCAGCAATACTTTAGCAATACTTTTGGATTACTGACCAAATGCGGACCGAGAGAAGGCAAATGCTCCAGAGATAGAATCCGTTTTTTGGGGGTTATTGTTCTGTCGGATCAGAGGAAGGGCAAAATAATTTGTGATGTCAACACAAACTTACTGCTGAAACCCACTCCACTCTGTCGGGAAGGGGGGGGGGGTTCTACTTGTATAAGCGTTTAATAGAACAGGTTCTGTATAAATCTATGTGGAATGAGTGAATTGGCGTAAAAGGAGTGCTCTCTTTCACGCTATAGTAGGATCTTGGGCCTCTGCCTGGTGCTAACATTGACCTGTAAGGCTGAGTTCACGCTTGAGTTATTTGGTCAGTTTTGGCCCCGTAACTGCCCAAATAAGTGAAGTGTGCAGTGATTCTAAGGCGACGCCTGTCATCTGCATGTCATACTGACTCACAGTATTATTTCACTACCAAAGCAGACTCCCTATGCGTGTTACTGTAAGGCACAGTGTTCTACACCACTATAAGGGTTCTAAGGAAGTAACCGGTTTTAACGCGATTCGCCACAAATACATTTGGATCGAACCAAATTTTTGGGGAAAATTCTGCATAATTAAATTTTTGAAATTCTCTCATCTCTACTGGTGACAGTTGGAGGATGGAACTGAGCATGTACATCCATGAGCAGGACAGCAAATTTAGGAAAAGATTTCATTAAATAACTCAGTAGCTGTAATACATGTAATTACATACAATTGCAAAAGTAATCAGATCCAGGTACTGTTTTGAAAACTGTAAAAAAAATATCGTGGGACAACCACTTTAAGGTCATAGAGCATCTCATAGTTTTAGTAAATACAGGGTTATGGGTGCTTTGCACTCTCTAAGTTCTGGTCTGTGGTTGCTGTTACAGGCATTAGTGACTTGGGTTCCTAATGGCTACAGTACAAAAACATGTTGGAAGTGGCCAGAAACCATTGGCAGGCTGCACAGGCCTTTTCTTTTTTTTTTTGTCATTAAGCACTTTCTCTTTTAGACCCAAGTAAGGCAGAGATCTGAATCAAAGACAAGACACTGGATGCATTCCATAACCTGTCAGCAGGGTTCTTAGGGTCACTGCCTTTAGAGTGACGAATGCTGGAAGGGCCCAACTCCTCTCTAATCCTATGTATCTGACTGCAATATCTGTATTGTGCATTATCTTGCACCTGAAAAGTTTACTGTACTCTTCATACCAGTTCTATCTCCAGATAAGAACAGATCACAAATTACACCAAAGGACCTTATTATATAGTCAGGCTCCACCTAATAATGAAACTCATGTGGTGTTATGCTACAGCATCCAAACACATGGCCAGATACTGCAGACAACTGTGCAAGGTTTTTAATAGCCAAACAGCAAGAACATTCCATTATCTCTGCCTAGATGTATAGATTAAATGATAAATATGGAAAATAGGCACAAAACTCAATGATAAAAAATGATGTTGAAGTTTGCTATATCCTCAGATTAGTCCATCTCCTCCAATAATTAAGTTGCTGAGGTTATTCAGCAGTAGAAAACCATGGCTGGTCATAGAATGTGTATAGTATTTAAAGGAGTTATCCCATGACTAATGTAAAAAATGAAAATCCAACATCATATAGTACATGTCAACACCTTTCTAACAAATCAAGAACCAGCCCTGTACCTCACATGGATCCAGAGATCTCTGCATTCATTGCTCTGCTAGATTTATATCAAGCTGAAAGCTTAAGGGGAGTGTCTTTTCTGCTGCAGCTAAGGGGGCGTGTCTGAGCTCTCCCAATTACAGCTCAGGAGGCAGCGGAAGGATGAAACTGAGCATGTGCAGCCTTCTCAGTGAGCAGGTCAAAGAAATAAGAAAAAGAACAAACAGAAGGTGGCGCCATACAGATACATTTTATTGAATAACTTAGTGGCTATGATACCTTTTTAATTACATGCAATTATAAAAGTATTCCTATCCAGGTGCTAGTTTCAAAACTGTAGACTATTTTTTGTGGGACAATACCTTTAACCTCTTCCGGACACAAGGCGTACAGGTATTTTTGATCACCGCCATGCGGCGGGCGGTGATCGGAACCCGGTGCCTGCTCAAATCATTGAGCAGGCACCTGGGGCAAATGCCGGTAGGGGGGGGCGGATACCAGGGTATGCACATAGCGATGTGGGGGTGGGCTAATTCCACTCGCCACTAGCAACCTAATAACACGGCTAATATAGTCTAATGGAGGTGCGTCACTCTGTATAATCACAGGAGGCGCTACCTAGGATATTCAGTGGCAGATTAAAAGGACAACATACTGGACAGGTAAACACAGAGAGAGAGCGGCATGAAAAGAAGGGGAAACAAAGGAGGGAAAGGGAACATTGCAAGATAGAAGACATCATAGATTCATAGAAGACATCATAGATTCAAATAGCCCAGGTCGGCAACCTAGATAGTGGGCTGAAAGTACTGTGGTTGAATCAGGACTAGACACAAAATGATGGTATAATATATAGCCTGTTCATATTGGGCATAGTGTAATCCATATAGAGGGTGAATAATCGGTGTATTATTCCTAAGAAAAGGACATACATTCATATCTGGTATAGGGCTATACATATTCATTCATATATAGCTATAGCTGAGTGTACTATGTGGACAGATATCCAAATGAATAGATCAGGAAAGCCTAGGTCAATGAGTGGATCTTGACTCCTCAATGAAACAGCTGAATGAGAGCTGTTCATTAAGGCCTGTGGGATTGGTAGTCTTAAGCTCAAATATCCACCATGTCTCACGCTGCAATATCCTCCTATCCCAGTTACCCCCTCTCTTCAAGGGAGGGATTACTTCGATGCCCATAAAGATAATACCTCTATAATTACCATTATGGCTGATTTCAATATGCTTGGCCAATGGAGTGTCTCTTTTGTGCCTGATGTCTCCAAGATGTTCCCCCACCCTCTGTCGAAACTCACGTGTGGTTTTACCCACGTATTCCATACCACAATGACATGTGGCTCTATAGATGACTCCTTTGGATCTACAGTTTATAAATCCCTTGATGGAGTAGATTTTGCCAGTGACATTACTTTGGAATTCACTACCTTTTTTGATATAGGGGCATGCAACGCAGCCACTGCAGCGAAAGCATCCCGTAGGTGGTTTCAACCATCCACCTGACCGGTCATTGATCTCGTCGAAGTGGCTGCGCACTAGGCGGTCACGTATAGATTGCCCCCTACGATACGTGATGTTGGCCCTGGGTGCAACAATATTCCTAATGTCTGGGTCAAGCAAAAGGATGTTCCAATGTCTAGATAGCACCTCACGTACCTCTTTTGCAGCCCCATCAAAGGTGCCGATTAGGCGAATCTGTTTATCCTCCTTGACAATCTTGTTGGGATGTAACAGTTCTGTTCGATTTTTTGAACAGGCCCTCTGGAACGCAGTTCTAAGGGTCGAGTCGGGATAACCCTTTTCCCTGAATCTTAAACGTAAATCATCCGCCTGTTGTCTAAATTCTGCCATTGTGGAACAGTTCCTCCTCATTCGCAGGTACTGCCCAGTGGGAATGCCCCTTATGAGGGGAAGGGGGTGATGGCTTTTCCAATTAAGGAAGGCATTAGTGGATGTAGGCTTTCTGTATGTTTTAGTTTGAAGTTCGCCCTGTCTCCCTCTCATTATGACGACATCCAGAAAGGGAAGGGAGTCTTTTTGGACCTCAAACGTAAACCGTAGCCCCACATCATTAATGTTGAGTGTTTCAACAAAATGCTGCAGTTGACCTTCCTCTCCATTCCACAATAAAAAGACATCGTCGATGAATCTGACCCATGTCCCCACATTAGTGACGACATGGGCCAGTGATTCATCGAACACAATTGTCTCTTCCCACCAGCCCAGGAACAAGTTGGCATACGACGGGGCACAGGGACTCCCCATCGCCGTGCCCCTGAGCTGGTGGTAGAAGACACCATCAAAGAGGAAATAATTAGATGTCAAAATGAATTCCAAAAGTTTCATGACAAAATCATTATGGGCATAGTGTTGTCGGCCCCTGGTCAGCAAGAAGGTCTCTGCAGCTCTCAATCCCAGATGGTGTGGAATAGAGGAATATAGCGCCTCCACATCAATAGAGGCAAGCCAAGTATCCCCATCAATGCAGACACCTTCCAGTCGACCCAGAAGGTCACTAGTGTCCCTGATGTAAGACGGTAAAGTCTTCACAAAAGGGGCCAAAATGTGGTCCAAATAAATCCTTACATTTTGTCCTAAGCTGTTAACTCCGGCCACTATTGGTCTTCCTTTAAGGGGTGTTGTTCCCTTATGAACCTTCGGGAGACTATATAAGGTCGGAGTGGTGGGATATTTCTTATACAGGAACTCAAACTCATCTCCTGAAATGAGACCAGATGATTTGGCCTCACAAAGAATAGTTTTGAATGTAGCTTGATAGCCAGCAGTAGGATCAATTCTGAGTTTTTCATATGTGTCAGTGTCCCTCAGTAGGTCAAGGCAGAGCTTTTTATAGTCTGGTGTGTCCAGAATCACCACATTACCCCCTTTATCGGAGGATTTAATCGTGATGGTCCCATCACACGCCAGATGCTCTAAAGCCTTATACTCTTCTTTAGAGCAGTTGAATCTGGGTTTCTCCAGAGTCATCTGCTCCAAATCCTGCGATACCTGATTCAAAAACACATCGATGCAGGAGGGATCCCCAACTGGTGGCATTCTTACACTTCTATTTTTCAAAGTAGTAAAGGGCCCTTCACCCTCCTGCATAGTACAATCACTCAGATTGAACAGTAGTTTGACATCCTGTAGAATATCAGATGAAATGCCTAGTTCTTTACTCTCTCGTCTGTTGATCAAGGCATAGTGTTTGTGCCATTTGAGTTTCCTGGCAAACAAACTCAGGTCCTTGATCCAACTGAATAAATTGAAAAAGGAAGTTGGCACAAAAGACAGCCCTTTGCCCAGGATTGCCATTTCTGCCTGTTCCAATTTGCGTGAGGACAGATTCAATATCTGCCCGCACTGCTTTGACTTGGAGTTGTGGGTGATGCAGTCTGGTTGCGGTTTCGCAGATAATAGGGTATTCCTAAAAAACGGACACCACTATTATCATAAGAACCACGTGGACCACTGTTCTCATAGCCTCCCCGTGGCCCTCTACCCTTTCTGCATCCACGACCTCTCCCACGAATGGAAGGATTACCGTCCTTCTCGCCTTCAGAGGCTTCAGTTTCACTTGAGGAAATGTCAGAATCAGGTTTCCCCATTGTTTTTTGGGTTCCACGTTCAATATTGGTATAAACTCTGTTTTCTCGGAAATCTTGCAAGTCCCTATTAAACTGACGGTGTTTTCTTTCCTTTAAGTGAAACTGAAACCTCTCTAGCGTAATCTTGAGTTGTGCCTCCTTATTAGCAAAATCCGGTTCCTGTTTAAGTTTGTTTGTGACCTCAATCTGTTCTTTTAGTTTGTTATCCAAAAGGTTCAGATTGGTCCGTTCTTCCTCCAGCAAAAGAGACATAAACCGTAAGGAGCTTTTTGTCGCCTCCTCCTCCCATTTAGTCATAAGCGCAGAACTTCTGCATCTATTGGCTGGGGTAAGGGTGATTCTTAATCCCCTGGGAACTATCTGATGCTTTAGATAGTTCTCCAAGGATTGAATCTCCCACCAAGAACAGATCTGTTCTTTAAAAGTTTTAGTCAGATCTTTGAAGGCAGTTTTAAAGGAGGGGGTATATCTTTTTAAAGTCAAAGTTTTTTCAGAAAACACATCATTGGCCTCTGTTAACCAAGAGTTCCTATCCAGGCCTGTAGCCAGAAAACCTGCCATATCCAAATTCAACAATATGAATGAACACAACCAAGGTGAGTGCTGGTCAAACGAAATAGATATAAATGGCGCCCAAAATAAAGGGTCAGATTCATCGACGATGTCTTTTTATTGTGGAATGGAGAGGAAGGTCAACTGCAGCATTTTGTTGAAACACTCAACATTAATGATGTGGGGCTACGGTTTACGTTTGAGGTCCAAAAAGACTCCCTTCCCTTTCTGGATGTCGTCATAACGAGAGGGAGACAGGGCGAACTTCAAACTAAAACATACAGAAAGCCTACATCCACTAATGCCCTCCTTAATTGGAATAGCCATCACCCCCTTCCCCTCAAAAGGGGCATTCCCACTGGGCAGTACCTGCGAATGAGGAGGAACTGTTCCACAATGACAGAATTTAAACAACAGGCGGATGATTTACGTTTAAGATTCAGGGAAAAGGGTTATCCCGACTCGACCCTTAGAACAGCTTTCCAGAGGGCCTGTTCAAAAAATCGAACAGAACTGTTACATCCTAACAAGATTGTCAAGGAGGATAAACAGATTCGCCTAATCGGCACCTTTGATGGGGCTGCAAAAGAGGTACGTGAGGTGCTATCTAGACATTGGAACATCCTTTTGCTTGACCCAGACATTAGGAATATTGTTGCACCCAGGGCCAACATCACGTATCGTAGGGGGCGATCTATACGTGACCGCCTAGTGCGCAGCCACTTCGGCGAGATCAATGACCGGTCAGGTGGATGGTAAAACCACCTACGGGATGCTTTCGCTGCAGTGGCTGCGTTGCATGCCCCTATATCAAAAAAGGTAGTGAATTCCAAAGTAATGTCACTGGCAAAATCTACTCCATCAAGGGATTTATAAACTGTAGATCCAAAGGAGTCATCTATAGAGCCACATGTCATTGTGGTATGGAATACGTGGGTAAAACCACACGTGAGTTTCGACGGAGGGTGGGGGAACATCTTGGAGACATCAGGCACAAAAGAGACACTCCATTGGCCAAGCATATTGAAATCAGCCATAATGGTAATTATAGAGGTATTACCTTTATGGGCATCGAAGTAATTCCTCCCTTGTAGAGAGGGGGTAACTGGGATAGGAGGATATTGCAGCGTGAGACATGGTGGATATTTGAGCTTAAGACTACCAATCCCACAGGCCTTAATGAACAGCTCTCATTCAGCTGTTTCATTGAGGAGTCAAGATCCACTCATTGACCTAGGCTTTCCTGATCTATTCATTTGGATATCTGTCCACATAGTACACTCAGCTATAGCTATATATGAATGAATATGTATAGCCCTATACCAGATATGAATGTATGTCCTTTTCTTAGGAAAAATACACCGATTATTCACCCTCTATATGGATTACACTATGCCCAATATGAACAGGCTATATATTATACCATCATTTTGTGTCTAATCCTGATTCAACCACAGTACTTTCAGCCCACTATCTAGGTTGCCGACCTGGGCTATTTGAATCTATGATGTCTTCTATGAATCTATGATGTCTTCTATCTTGCAATGTTCCCTTTCCCTCCTTTGTATCCCCTTCTTTTCATGCTGCTCTCTCTCTGTGTTTGGGCACCTTATGTGGGGTGTCCATAAACACAGTTTGATATGCATCATCCCCACAAACTTTGATCTTTACCTGTCCAGTATGTTGGAATTAGCCCACCCCCACATCGCTATGTGCATACCCTAGAACCCGATCATGTGACTTCTAAGAGTAACGCGACGGTATACGTCACGCGTCACGTGATTGATCATGTGCGGCAGGAGGGAGGGGCGTATACGACGCGCGAGGCTTAAAAAGGACGCCAGCGCTAGTCATCCGCTCCCACTGCCATACGCAGGAGAGGTGCGGACCGAGGACGCAGGTTGACTACTCGGGCAAGCTAAGTACATCCGGTTGCACTCTATGGATTGTTTAACTAACTGCCACAACCTATGATTTAGGATACAACAGGCGTATACTGTTTTGTTGCTGTCTGCCTGCGCTCCTGGTAATATTTTGGTCCCCTGATGATCTGACATCGGTCAGTGAAACGCGTAGGGACATTTTCTTTTGTTTTGTTCACATAAATTTCTCTTGTCTGCCTGCCCTAGCGAGTGACTGGTCTTTTTGCTTCTGACGAAGCTGGGCAGTCAATGGATAGGTCTGAGGGCCATCTAGGGGCAGTCAGATAGAGTTAAGTTCTATAGTTAGGATACAGGGACATATTGAGGGGTAGAGACCCAGCATCTGTCTCCCTCCTATATCTCTATCCCTGTTTATTCCTAACTCACCCTCTGATATCCTTTATCGTTGGGCCTATTATTTTAATGGTATTAATAAAATATACATTTTAAGGTACTCTATTACTCAAATTATTAGATTCAAATCATAGCAGCGCTCCTCTCCTCCTCCTTTTGTGTCCGGAGCCCGAGGAGAGAGGAGCGCTACCTGCACGTGTGGAGCATCCCCCCATCTGTGCCCCAGCACCCATCCTTGCCCCCATGACCCGATCTGTGCCCCAGCACCCCCCATCTTATCTGCAAGTAATTAGGGAAAGTCTAGGGAAAGGTTGCACCAAGTAGACCGCAACTTTTTTGTACCATGCCCGGGTTTTGCGCATGGCGTTATATGGCTTGAGGACTTGATCAGAGAGATCAACTCCTCCCATATACCGATTGTAGTCGACGATAAAATCGGGCTTGAGGACCGTTGCCGCGGTACCATGCACAGGGACAGGGGTGATGCCGTTACCATGAATTGTGGACAGTACAATCTGACCAGCAACAGGTTTTCACTGGTAAGGGCACGGGTCTCACCCCTGGGGATAGGTACCTGGAGGGGGTGGGCAGGGAGGCCGCGTTGATTTCTCCACACGGTCTAACAAGTGGACGTGGATCTGGCGGCGAGGGACTGGAACAAGGGTATACTAGTATAAAAGTTATCCACGTACAGGTGATAACCTTTATCTAGCAGTGGGTGCATAAGGCCACACAAGTTTCCCGCTAACACCCAGAGTGGGGGGACATTCTGGGGGTTGAATACGGGAATCTCGCCCCTCGTACACACGAAACTTGTAGGTGTACCCTAAGGTACTCTCACAAAGTTTGT
Organism: Bufo bufo; assembly: GCF_905171765.1. Lineage (NCBI taxonomy): Eukaryota > Metazoa > Chordata > Amphibia > Anura > Bufonidae > Bufo > Bufo bufo. Next base: position 604,897,283 of record NC_053391.1, read on the forward strand.
ACAGCTTCACGCCATACCTCGCCCGCTTTGAGGGAACAAACTGGCAGAAAATGAGTCTCCAATTGAACGCAATGAGAGACTCATCAACCGCGATCTCCCTTCCAGGTACATAGGCCTGTACAAATTTGGCCCCAAAGTAATCGATGACCGGCGGTATCTTATACAGATGGTCATAGGCAGGATCACCTTGGGGGGGACATGCTGCATTATCTGAATAATGCAGGCATTTCTGGATGGCCTCAAACTGGGTACGGCGGGGCGTAGAGGGAAAGGAGCACCGTTTGGTTTTTGGAGGGCTGATCTTTATGGACCGGTTTATTTACACCGTGTCCTGTTTCAACCTCCCTGATGCACCCCTGGAGTAGAAACTCCCTAAAAGTGACCCCATTTTGGAAGCTACGGGATAAGGTGGCGGTTTTGTTGGGACTATTTTTAGGGTACATATGATTTTTGGTTGCTCTATATTACATTTTTGTGATGTAAGGTTACCAAAAATTGAAATTCTGAAATTTCATCTCCATTTGCCATTAACTGTTGAGGAACACCTAAAGGGTTAATAAAGTTTGTAAAATCAGTTTTGAATACGCTGAGGGGTGTAGTTTATTAGATGGGGTCACTTTTGTCGAGTTTCTACTCTAGGGTTGCATCAGGGGGGCTTCAAAAGGGACATGGTGTCAATAAAAAAGGCTATCAAAATCGGCCTTCCAGGAACCATGTCGGTCCTTGCCTTTTGCGCCCTGCCTTTTAGTGATACAGAAGTTTACGACCACAAAAGTGGCGTTTCTGTAAACTGCAGTATCGGGGTAATAAATATTACGTTTTGTTTGGTTGTTAACCCTTGCTTTGTTACCGGAAAAAACGGATTGAAATGGAAAAGTGCAAAAAATAGCTTTTTTGGCACAGTTTTTTTTTGTTTTTGTTTACCGTGTTAATATGGGGGGTTAGGTCATGGGGTATTTTTATAGAGGAGATTCTTACGGAAGCGTCGATACCTAATAAGTCTACTTTTTTACAATTATTTAGGTTTTAGACTATATTATCCTTTTTGATACAAAAAACATTTTTTGTATCACTGAAGTCTAAGAGACATTTTTTTTATTTTTTTTATTAGCCGATTATCTTATGTAGGGGCTCATTTTTTGTGGGATGAGAGGACGGTTTTATTGGCACTATTTTGGGGGCTATATGACTTTTGATCGCTTGCTATTAAAATTTTTGTTATGTAAGGTGACAAAAAAAGTTCTTTTTTTCTACTTTTTTTTTTTTTTGGACCATATTATACTGGCGGGTTAGGTCATGGGGTATTTTTTTTAGAGGAGATTATTACCGACGCGGCGTTACCTAATTTGTATACGTTTTTTTAATTATTTTAGTTTTTACAATTTTTTTTGGTGTCTCAAGTCTGAGAACCAGTTTTTTTATCCGATAGTCAGTGCTAAATTGGGATATAAATTTAGTACTCCATGGAAGTGTGGTGCTCCCTGAAGCAACCGTGAATGCAGAGGCCCGGATGACAGGGCACGTTTCGCACTGAGTTTTGGTGTCCTTCCGTATCCCCCTCCTGCGACACACTCTGCACTTTTTTTGGGCTCGTCCCTTCTTTCCAGTATGGGGGACCACACCTGGAAAGTGTTGGCCAGGGACGATCCGGGCGCCTCCAGTTCCCGAGGTACTCCGGCCTGCTCTTTCCCGGTCCGAAAAGATCAGGGCCTTGAGGACTGCCTTATAGAACTGAAGGAATTTCCCTGTGCTGCCAGCGCTCCGGGACAGCACAAAAGAGTTGTATAAGGCAACCTGCACCAAGTAGACCGCAACTTTTTTGTACCATGCCCGGGTTTTGCGCATGGCGTTATATGGCTTGAGGACTTGATCAGAGAGATCAACTCCTCCCATATACCGATTGTAGTCGACGATAAAATCGGGCTTGAGGACCGTTGCCGCGGTACCATGCACAGGGACAGGGGTGATGCCGTTACCATGAATTGTGGACAGTACAATCTGACCAGCAACAGGTTTTCACTGGTAAGGGCACGGGTCTCACCCCTGGGGATAGGTACCTGGAGGGGGTGGGCAGGGAGGCCGCGTTGATTTCTCCACACGGTCTAACAAGTGGACGTGGATCTGGCGGCGAGGGACTGGAACAAGGGTATACTAGTATAAAAGTTATCCACGTACAGGTGATAACCTTTATCTAGCAGTGGGTGCATAAGGCCACACAAGTTTCCCGCTAACACCCAGAGTGGGGGGACATTCTGGGGGTTGAATACGGGAATCTCGCCCCTCGTACACACGAAACTTGTAGGTGTACCCTAAGGTACTCTCACAAAGTTTGTACAGCTTCACGCCATACCTCGCCCGCTTTGAGGGAACAAACTGGCAGAAAATGAGTCTCCAATTGAACGCAATGAGAGACTCATCAACCGCGATCTCCCTTCCAGGTACATAGGCCTGTACAAATTTGGCCCCAAAGTAATCGATGACCAGCGGTATCTTATACAGATGGTCATAGGCAGGATCACCTTGGGGGGGACATGCTGCATTATCTGAATAATGCAGGCATTTCTGGATGGCCTCAAACTGGGTACGTGTCATGGCCGTACTGTAAAGTGGGGTCTGGTAGAGGACGTCCCCACTCCAGTAATGCCTGACACTAGGTCTCTTGACTAGGCCCATGTGCAGCACGAGGCCCCAAAATGTCCTCATCTCGGCTGCACTGACCGGGGTCCAGTCACCGGGCCTAGCCAAAAAGGAGCCAGGGTGTTGAGCAACGAACTGTTGGGCGTACAGGTTCGTCTGCTCCACCATTAGATTTACCAGTTGGTCACTGAAAAAAAGACTAAAAAAATCATATTCAGTGAAGCCCACTGTGGAAATCTGGATTCCTGATTTGCCTACAAACTCAGGAATGACGGGCTCAAATCGCTCTGGGGTACACCAGACAAGTTCACCGGCAGGGGGCTCCGGTGGATTTAACTGGTGGGCCGGAAAACTAGTACGAGCCCCAGAGCTGCTCGTACTAGGGTGGGCCACAGGGTCCCTAGCATGGCGGACCCCTTGCTCCGCCTGGCGGCGTCTCCACCGCCTTGGAGTCTCATCACAGGAAAGTGGGGTCATCCTCGTCCTCACTAGGACTCTCGCCCAAGCTGGGCCTATGCCTCCTCGGCCGAGAACATCTGGCGGGCCATAGGGGAGTGTGTGTGCGTGCGTGTAAATCTTTATTCAGTGTGCGTGTGTGAGGGGGCACGGGTGTTCACGTACTTATCCCTAAACTAACAGAAAAAAAGGGGAAAATGTGAAAAAAAAAAAAAAAAAAAATTCTAAACCGCTGATCAATTGTCCGAAGTTGATCAGCGGTGGGGTGTGCGATGTGCTAACAGTGGCCGGACGCTAAGAGTGCCGGCCACAGTCAGCGTACGAACAAAAAATAAAAAATAAAAAAATGCCTGCGCCCCAAAAAAGTTGTGGGGGGGAGGGGGGCAAGCGGCAGCACCCCTGGGGGGTCTAGGGTCACACAGCTGTGCTGTGGACCCCAGACACCCTACTTAGGGTGATGCAAGAAAACTTTTTTTTACCACTAACGTTCCCTTTATTTTCCCTGCCTAGCCCAACCTTTCCCTCTACGCCCCGCCGTGTGGCCGTACAGTAGTGTACGACCACATATGGGGTGTTTCTGTAAACGGCAGAGTCAGGGCAATAAAGATACAGTCTTGTTTGGCTGTTAACCCTTGCTTTGTTAGTGGAAAAAATTTGTTAAAATGGAAAATTTGGCAAAAAAATAAAATTTTCTAATTTCATCCCCATTTGCCTATAACGCTTAAGCAACACCTGAAGGGTTAACAAAGTTTGTAAAATCAGTTTTGAATACCTTGAGGGTGTAGTTTCTTAGATGGGGTTACTTTTATGGAGTTTCTACACTAGGGGTGTATCAGGGGGGCTTCAAATGGGACATGGTGTAAATAAACCAGTTCAGCAAAATCTGCCTTCCAAAAACCATATGGTGCACCTTTCCCTCTACGCCCTACTGTGTGCCCGTACAATAGTTTACGGCAACATATGGGGTGTTTCTGCAAACTAAAGAATCGGGGGAATAAATATTGAGTTTTGTTTGGCTGTTAACCCTTGCTTTGTTACTGGAAAAATAGATTAAAATGGAACATTTGCCAAAAATTCTAAATTCTGAAATTTTATCTCCATTTGCCATTAACTCTTGTGGAACACCTAAAGGGTTAACGACGTTTGTAATATCCGTTTTGAATACCTTGAGGGGTGTAGTTTCTAGAATGGGCTCACTTTTAGGGAGTTTCTATTATATAAGCCTCACAAAGTGACTTCAGACCTGAACTGGTCCCCAAAAATTGGGTTTTTGAAAATTTCTGAAAAATTTCAGGATTTGCTTCCAAACTTCTAAGCCTTGTAACATCCCCAAAGTATAAAATATCATTCCCAAAATGATCCAAACATAAAGTAGACATATGGGGAATGTAAAGTAATAACTATATTTGTAGGTATTACTATGTATTATAGAAGTAGAGAAATTGAAACTTGGAAATTAGCAATTTTTTTTTAAAATGTGGTAAATTTGGTATTTTTTTATAAATAAAAAAAAAAAAATTTGACCTCATTTTACCAGTGTCATGAAGTACAATATGTGATGAAAAAACAATCTCAGAATGGCCTGGATAAGTCAAAGCGTTTGAAAGTTATCACCACTTAAAGTGACACTGGTAAGATTTGCAAAAAATGGCCTGGTCCTTAAGGTGAAATTAGGGTGTGTCCTTAAGGAGTTAAACACCATCCCATTGAAGAGAATGGTGCTGAGCTGAAATCAAGAGCGTAAAAAGGAAAAAAAGAACACGAGGTTATCCCAACTCTATAAGGGGATCAACTGAATGCCCCTGAAGAGAAGGAAAGACGGGCGCCAACAGGACTGTGATGATATAAAGAAGTAGGTCACTTAAAAGGAAGTAGGCAGCTCAAATCAGTGTAAACTGAGTTTAAACACTAAGTCATAATACAGAAAAGACAACAAAAAAAGAAGGATCCGTAACCCGTGAGGTGAAGGAAACGACACCGGGAAGGAGAAGGATGAGCGCCAAATTTCCAATCTGTGATGTAGAATGCGAATATATATAGAGGTAATCAACGGATAAAAAACAGATAATAAATGATAAAAGCTTTAGAGCTTTTCCACTCACTTCACAAGGGGGGTCACCTCCAGGATAAACTCAAGACACCAGGGGTGATGCCAACAGGACTGTGATGATATAAAGAAGTAGGTCACTTAAAAGGAAGTAGGCAGCTCAAATCAGTGTAAACTGAGTTTAAACACTAAGTCATAATACAGAAAAGACAACAAAAAAAGAAGGATCCGTAACCCGTGAGGTGAAGGAAACGACACCGGGAAGGAGAAGGATGAGCGCCAAATTTCCAATCTGTGATGTAGAATGCGAATATATATATATATAGAGGTAATCAACGGATAAAAAACAGATAATAAATGATAAAAGCTTTAGAGCTTTTCCACTCACTTCACAAGGGGGGTCACCTCCAGGATAAACTCAAGACACCAGGGGTGATGCCCCCCTGATCCGAGATCGTTCGTAGAATCGTAGAGATCCATTGAAGAGAATGGTGCTGAGCTGAAATACCAGAAAAAAACTTTTTAATCTCTGACAATAGCTTTAAAGTAAATCTGTCACCAGTTTTACGGTGTCCTAACTAGTTGACAAATCCCCTTTGCAAAATCCCTGGTCACTTTCTTTAATTGACCCAGCTATTTTGCTAAAATTTTGTATTGAATGGCTCCAGTATATGCCGAAGAGTCCTGAATATTCATGAGCTACTGATTTTCTCTGCCTCCCTTCTGCTAATTCAGTAGGGAAAAAAAAACTGTAGGTTCTTATATGACAAACTACTTATTGTTTTAATTCAATTTTACCTTTCATATGAAAAGATAATATAACCATTAATAAAACATGGCTATAGAAGTTAATAAATTGAAATAACTAGCTTGTTGTGAGATAATTCCTTTCATCATCATATATTAAAACACAATTTCAGATTTGATAATACAGGCGTGTAGCATATAAGATTTCTATAAAAGCACATGATGCTACAATTGTAACAAGAAACTGTAAATGGTAACACCCAGTCTGAGTATAAAATCCACAGAAGACTGTGAATCCTCCAGAAGACAGCAGTTGAGCGGAATCTTCCGGAAAAATTCACAACTTCTTCCACATTGCTTTGTAAGAAGAACCATCATGTCTCATCATTCCACCGTCGCCTCTTCTGGATACAAGCACTTCAGCTCTTGTTCTGTAGCTTTACCTAAACATTCCAGTTCTCACAGCATCTTATCCAATTCTTCTAAACACATAGGACATGGACACAAGTCTCATCATTGCTTTAGCAGCGCAAGTGCACATAATATTGGATCCAAGGGACATAAGATCTCTGTAGCAGGTCACAAAAGTGGACATGGATCTGGATTTGGAGGTATTGGTGGTGGTTATGGAGGACAATCCGGTTGTGGAGGTATTACCCCTGTTACCATGAATGAAGGTCTTCTTGCTCCTCTTAATCTGGAAATTGACACTAGCATCCAGAGAGTGAGAACTGAAGAGAAGAATCAAATTAAAGGCCTCAACAATAAGTTTGCTTCATTTATTGACAAGGTAAGATTTGTGTGAAACTGACCATTTCTGATATTCTATGTTTTTAATAGAGAAAGATTTTCCAAATTTAAATTTCTAAAAAGGAAAAGTAATTTATTTAACTTCATTTTTCCTCAGCAGCTACACTAACTCAATTTAATGTAGGAGTATCATTTTTCCAAATGGAAATAGAAAGCCTCATTAGGATCCTACACAATAATATACTGTATTACAATTATATTAAAAAAAGACTAAGTAATAAGAATGTTAATATTAGTTACTAAATGGTACTATAATTAATATCTTATAATTCTGGACTTTTTAGGTGACATTTTTGGAGCAGCAGAATAAGATGCTAGAGACTAAATGGGCTTTTCTACAAGAACAAAGAACAGCCCAGTACCAGATTGAACCCTTGTTTGAATCTTTTATCAACAACCTAAGAAGCCAACTAGAAAACCTGGAATGTGAGAGGGCTCGTCTAGATGCAGAGAGAAACAACATGGAAAGCACTGTTGAAGATCTAAGAAGAAGGTACTGATTGTCCAAATTCTGAAAATTATTTTTTCCCAGCATTAAAAGAGTTGTCCCAGAATGACAACTTCTCATTTATCCACAGGATAGATGATGAGTGCCTGATCGTGGGGGTATACTGGGAGCCCCATCAATTACAAGTATGGGATCCCATGTTCCCTGGATGAACAGAGCAGCAGTTGAGCATGCACTCTGTTGCTCCATTCAAAGTCTATTGGAATGCTGAAGATTGCAGAGTACTGCACTTGTGTATTGTCGTCATGCCCATAGCGTTTAAATGGATTTAGGGGATACTATCTCTCCTTGCAGAGAGCGCCTTAATCAGCATGATGAGATTTATAGGCCATACATGCTCCTCTGGAATTCTGGAAAGAAAGGGATGCCAATGAGCTCTTAGCAAGCTCTGTCTCTAATGCCACCAGATGTAAAGCAGCTATCCTATAAGTCAATGTTCGACCCTTTAAAGAGGCCTTGAGACATTACTTGGATATTAAATAAGCCAGCACCTCATCTGCAGACAGCTGTTTTGGGGTGATTGTCCCTCATCAGTGCAGAGCATAGTACTGGCTTAACCAGGTGAGAGGCCTAAGTCAAGATTCGGGGCTACTAGACAAAATTTGATTGATATAAGACCATATTGATGTGTAGATTTTCTGAGAATGTTAACCAACAAGTGCTAGAATGTTTTATTGTATAATGATAAAAGTTCAGAAAATTGTCTGTTGCATTTCAGTATAGATGCATAAGTATACTATTAATGAAAATAAATCATTTAAAGATAGTCTGTCATTGATGAACAATCCATGAGAAGCATGTCATATATCAAGAGGATCTGAGCAGATTTATATATAATTTTATGGGAAATGTTATTCGTTAAAATCTTTGTTCATTCTATGCTTAAGGGTTCTACTCAGTGAATGACAGCCTTTCATGTATGACTGTGCATACAGAGATAGCCGTCAATCACTGATAGGGCCACCCAATGGACTCCCAAGGATAGAGTGAAAAGAGATTAAAATAAATTAAATAAAAGTGGTAAGGAATCTTTTAAAATGTATTTCAATCTCTTTAGTTCCTCCTCCTTTATAAGATGGTGTGGGCAGATCAGACACTATGTTCAACATCACAGGCTCCCTTTAGATTTATGGCCTATGAGCCTCCAGGTTATACAGAATACAAAATGTTCATTTCATTAACCAATTTTTCAATTATAGGTAAAATAGTTACAAATAGTTATTTTGATAAAGAGAGAATTAAATTGAATTCCCCAGGCCCTAATGCAAAACTGTGAGAAGGCCTTCCTACTTATGTTTCAGACGGCCTTTAGGTACCCTCATACACCAGGACGGTCGTACCACTAGCTCTGCACTTCCTATAGCTAGGTCCCTGTGGATAAAAATTACTGCAGAGATAGAAAAGTAAAAAAATAAGCAAAAAACAAAGTCACAAACAAGACATTAACCAGAAACATATTTCTTACAGCTATGAAGAAGAGGTGAACAGGCGCACAGCGGCTGAAAATCAGTTTGTTAGTGTAAAGAGAGTAAGTATGAAAATTATATAATAGATATTATACCAAAAAAGCCAGTGGCGTACCTTCAATGGAGACAGACTATACAACTGCTTTGGGGCCTTACGCTGGACTCCTCCTCTTCACAACGAGAAAACACAGTATTTTCATACAGCCGTCACTATGGGGAGCCTTAAAGAGATTATTGCAGCTTGTATTGCAGTCATACTAACTGCATACATTCCTATGCTCTGAGCTCCCCCTAGAGGTGGCTTCAGGCATCCAGCATTCCAGCTGTCTAGTGTAAATACACTGTAAAAATGGTGTTCAGAATAAGTGCCATATTTTTAACCACCTGTTTCACTTTTTCCAAAGTGGGTCAGGTGGTGATTGACTTTTTTATTACAGTTCTTTAGAACTAAAATTTCTTACCTTTAATAATAAATAAATACATTTGTCAGAAATCTGGGGTGTTTCTGGGGAGTGATTAACACACACTTTGCTTTCTAGTAATCTTAGGTCCATACTAAGCTTTGCTATGGGGCCCTGTGAGATCTATGTGGGCCCCTGCCTAAAACCGTTCATCTTAACCATTAATCTTAACAGACCATAAAAATTTTGATAATATGTGTTTATATTATATATTAATTGTATTGTATCTGTTTAGGATGTCGATGCTGCCTTCATCAACAAAGCTGAACTTCAAGCCAGGGCTGACTCCCTCACTGATGAAATTAACTTCCTAAGAACTCTATATGATGCGGTAATTACGCTATGTTCCGTTCATTTTCAATGAATACTGTATTCATTCGGCCATACAAATATATTTGATTTCAAATTGGTTTTACAGGAGATCAGTCAGCTCCAGGCTCAGATCTCAGACACTTCTGTAGTTGTATCCATGGACAATAGCCGAGACCTGGACCTGAACAGCATCATCTCTGAAGTCAGAGCTCAATATGAGGAGATTGCTAACAGAAGCAGAGCTGAGGCTGAGGCCATGTACCAGTCACGGGTGAGGGTAAAACATGGGAACTTAGTATTTGCCGTGATTAACAGTATTTTTTAATACTTAATTATTTTTTGTGGTGTCTCTAGTTTAATGAGCTCCGTATGGCAGCTGGAAGAAATGGAAATGATCTGCAAAACAGCAGAAATGAAATCAGTGGACTCAATCAAACAATCCAGAAACTTAAAGGAGAGATTGAATGTGCAAAATCCCAGGTAAGCAGAATAAAGATCAATGAATGATCAACATTTTACCAAAGGTAAAAACAATAGTAATTCCTAATACAATTACAGCGTGCTGCACTGGAAGATGCCATCAATGAAGCTGAGGAACGCGGTGAAGCTGCTGTTCGTGATGCCAAGAGAAAACTGGCTGAACTGGAGGCTGCTCTACAGAAGACCAAGCAGGACATGGCTCGCCAACTGAGAGACTACCAGGAGCTGATGAATGTCAAACTGGCTCTGGATATTGAGATTGCCACCTATAAGAAAATGCTGGAGGGAGAGGAATGCAAGTGAGTACAACCTACTGGAGACATAACCATAACCAATGTATACAAAACCAAATAATATAAAAGCTTTTTCTAGTCAATTACCAAACCAAGTGAAATGTCACAGACATACTATAATCACATTTCTAGAGGTCCATTTGTCTTTAGCCTACTAAAATGGCTACAGCTTCTAGTCAAAATAATCAAAATAACAAGTTTCACCTCTGCCTTTTATAGTGTTCTTTTTTACATGGTCAAGTCTGGTCCTTTTTCAAACAGGGTGAAATACAAAGAATGGCATAAGCCGTCCAAATATAAAAAAACAACATATTGAATCACACTAGACACATTACTAGAAGAAATGGATTTGTAAGAGAGTAAAAAGTCAAGAACAGTCACGGTATACAACACAAAATAATTATTGTAATGTTGTTTTTCAGGATCGCCGGTGGCAGGTCTGTGAATATTTGTAAGTATACGCATTGTGTTTGCCACATTTACATAATTCGTGCTACAGACACTTCCATACCTTTTCTTTTGGATAATCATACTGTATATGATATGTGCAATGCTATATGAGCAGCTTTATAAACCACTCTCTATAAAAAAAATAACTTAAAGGGTTATTCTAATTGAGAGATTTATGGTATATTGACAGTATATATCATACATCCCTGACAAACAAGCGCCTTACTTTTATGACCCTATAAGGAAAATGGGTTTCTATTCTTCCCATGTTCATAATACATAGGGGAGGAGAAATGTGGCCAGACATGCAAGGGATTATAGGGGTGTCCTAACATTTAACATTAGGAGATATGTGCCTGATTGGTAGGGATATGACCCCTGGGACTCCCACTAGTCACAAAAACTAAGGACCTGTGTTCCCCTGTATAAATGGAACATGCACACAGAGTCTCCATTCCTCCTAACAGAGCTAGCCATACAGTGCACCACTGCAGTTCCACTTCTTGCCACTCCACTTCTCTATGTGCACCACCAATAGAGGGCGCTCACATGTATCCTCCAACAACATTATCATTTAAAACACTGTATTAAAAAGAAAGATATATATTCACTGTAAGTTAATAATTTCCAATCTTTTGCAGCTGTTCTACATTCCAGCACTGGTGGAAAACACCATTCAGGAGGTCACCATGGTGGAAAACACCATTCAGGAGGTCACCATGGTGGACATCATCATTCTTATCCCCACCAAAAGGGAGGGCATAAATCCAGTAGCTGTGTCTATAGCAAACATCAGTCTGTCCACGGCCACCATTGTTGAAGTGGTACGTTAGATGCCTAACTCCAACATGCAATGGATATCATGATACTGTATATATTATGCCTTGTCACTATGCTTGCAGTGATTAGTCCATTACATACTGTATTAATCTAGTTGTTTCATCTAGGTTTATAGGATGCATTATAATCATGACTACTTGTCTATGCTGCCTTAAATAAATAAATTGAGCTGAGTGCAAACTTCATTACTCTTGGTTTTTAATTATTACACAATTCCAGTGAAATGATACCACACAATGGACATTTATAGCCCAATTCACAACATGATATTGCCATAAAATAATGCAAAAAACAAAGTGAGACCACCACACCATTCCATGCACAAATACACATACAAACTTTGGAAACATGGATAAATCTCATTTGTATTACTGTTTTAATAACTATATGAAAATTAGAATCTCTTTGCACACATTTTTGATCAAAACTGTGTCAGGCCGATCTTCTAGCGTCAACGTGGCTTCCAAATGACAGGACCTCCACTATCAGACTTGCCTCTCCTGGGCTAAAGCCTAGAAGATTCAGGGCAATGTGGAATCCAGCTATATTATACTTTCATTAGAGATGAACAAAGTTTCTTTGTAATTAATTACTTGCTCACGAAGCGCATTTCTTTGTAAATAGCAGGTGCAGATCCATATTAAAGCGTTTTAGTGTTTGCAAATTTAAAAGAATCATACTTACCATATCCATTTGATCGTGAAGAGGCCGCCATGGCCATATTGCTTGAAAATTCAGCCCAAGGTCTCACGTGGGGCAGCATTTCGAGTGAAATCCTCAAGGAAAATGGCCACGGTGGCCTCTTTGCGCTCAAATAAATGAGGCAAGAATGATTTTTTATTTTCACTGCCATTTCAGGGAAAATCTAGTTTTTACAGAAATTTGGTTCAAAGTCCACTTTGAGAACTTCTATTTTAATTTTTACTCCCTGCCTTCCCAGATCATTTTTCGGGTCAGTATGATTACAATGATACCTCCATAACATTTTATAGTTACAGTATGTCTACAGAGAAGTGTAAGGGCTCATTTTTTGAGGGTTAATCTATTCTATTTATTGATACCATTTTGGATTGTGTATGAAATTTTGATCACTTTTTATTCATCTTTTTGGGGATGGTGAATTGGCCATTTTCAGTTCAATTTTAAAAAATGTGCAGGATAAATACCTTCATTTTAATAGTTCATACATTTTGGAATTCGGCAATGCCTAAGGTTGATGAGCAAAGTTTTAAAAAATGTGATTTGGATGCTCCACCGAATTTTAGCCCAAAATTTTATTTTATCTGATTTTATTTGTGACGAAGCGCATTAAAAATCAGCTATTTCCCGGCTGCAGAGAGCCTTTATATCGGCGTACAACACTGTGCATTTCATAAACATGCATAAATAGTCCGCTGTGGTAGTGAAACAGTTACCGTGCGTCAATATGACAGGCAGTTGACAGGCATCACTCTTAGAATCACTTCACACCACTTATTTGGTCAGTTATGGGGCCAAAACTGACTAAATAAGTCAAGTGTGAACTCAGTCTAGCAGGTCAATGTTAGCATCAGGTATAAAGAACCGTGCAGAGGCCCAAGATTGTATTATAGAGTGAAAGATCGCACTCCTTTTACACTGTCAGCTGATTCCACATAGATTTCTACAGAACCTGTTCTATTAGACACTGATACATGTAGTGGCCCTAAAACAGAGTGAAGACTGTGTCAGCAGTAGGTTTGTGTTGACATCACTGTTTATTTTCCTCCTCTTCTGGCCCCTCACAAGAACAACTCCAAAAGAAATGGATCCTGTCTTTTGAGCATCTGTCTTCACACGGTGAGCATTTGGTCCATAATACATCAGTATTGCTAAGGCCAGAAAGAACAGAAGTGGATCAAAAACATGAATGACACATGATTGGAATATTTGCATGTTTTCTGTGTTTTTTACCCACTCCTACTTTTGGCTTCATGAGCATATCCTGAAATAGGGACCGTGTGATAGATGCCGTACGGATGCTTCAAACAGAGCATCAGTTTTTCAGACAGATCAGAAGACGGGTAAAATAAATGGTGATGTCAATAAGGCCAAATAGGGACACTAGTGGCCCCGTCACAGAGTGGGGAGGGTGGTAACCGCATGAGGAATCAACTTAGTGGCCCCGTCACAGAGTGGTGAGGTGGCAACTGCATGGGGAGTCAACATAGTGTCCAAGTTAGAGCATGGGCAGGGTGGTAAATGCATGAGGAGTCAACACAGTGGCCCAGTCACAGAGTGTGGAGGTGGGGGAAAACAGCAGTGGCAGTAACAGCACAAAATAGAAAGTGGCAGTGAGAGAAGATGGCAGCAATAGGCAATAGGCGTGTGGCATCAGGCGGGTGGCAGCATCAGAATAGTTGCTGAAGCAGGTGGCCAGAAGAAACAGGTCTTTTTTCATAAAGTTTGGGTGTGGCACCCACAATCATCTAATCTAATACATCAGGCACTGGCGCATGGAAATTCTGGCTGATCCACGCCTGATTCATCTTTACAAAGGTTAGTCTCTCAAGATTTTGGGTGGAAAGGCATGTTCTCTTTGGGGTAACTATGCCCCCCGCTGCAATAAACACTTGCTATGATGCCACACTACTGGCCAGGCAGGAAAGCTTGTCCAGGGCAAACTCGGACAGTTGCAGCCACAAATCAAGTTTGGCCTTCTAGTAGTCCAGGGGATTTTGGATGTGGGGTGGCAGGGTGCAGTCCAAGTATGCTACCACCTGCTGGTTCAGGTTTTACTCCATGTCCTGCTGCTGCTGGTGGAGGGTGGTTCCTTCAGTAGGCGGGTGAAGAAAAGTGCTTATTAGAGACACCAGACTTAAGCTACTGATGATGGAGCTTGTGCTGCTCCTGCCACTGCACCCCCCTCCACACATACATGGAGTGGGAAAGTGACCAATGAGCTCCACCCGCACCCCTGTGCCTGCCAACTTGCTCCGCAATTGCTACTGACAAGGGACAACTGGTCGACAATCCCTTAGCTAGGAAAGTGCAGGAAAGACAGACAACACATGAAACAGAGTAGTCAAAAAAGCCAAGTCAAAAACCAAGAGAGCAGTAAGGTACTGGAGGAGCAAGCAGAGGATCGTCAGAAGAATCTGAAGTCTGAACCAGGAGGAAACATCAAGACCAAGGGATGAGACGGATGGGAAATCAGAAGCCAAGCAGGAATAACAAACCAGGTAAGTATATCGCAGGAAGGACCACAATAACAGGCAATCTGTGGCCAGCAGATTGCCTGTTTAAATAGGGCGCTAGTGGAGTCATGTGACATGGCCAGCGTCACATGACTCCTGAGTTCCAATACAGCCCATACAGCCAAGCGCCGAGTAATCACCTCGGCACTCAGCCCCAGTGTGGTTCCCGGGCGCGCTGATGACGCGAGCGCTAGAGATGTCCCGAACTATTCGCCGGCAAACAGTTCCCGGCGAACATCGATTGTTCGCGTTCACCGTGGCGGGCGAACATATGCGATGTTCGGTCCGCCCCCTATACGTCATCATTGAGCAAACTTTGACCCTGTACCTCACAGTCAGCAGACACATTCCAGCCAATCAGCATACCCTCCCTCCCAGACCCTCCCACCTCCTAAAAGAAATTAGATTCATTCTGAAGCTGCAGTGTTAGTTAGAGCAGAGAGAGTGCTGCTGCTGCTGAATTAATAGGGAAAGCGTTAGCTAGGCCAGTGTTCTGTGTCCACTCCAGTCCACAAAGACTCATCTGCTGTAAGGACAGCGTCCTAACAGCACCCAAAAAAGCCCTTTTTAGGGCTGGTATATCAGTCTGCTTTTATTAATTTTTTCTATATATATATTGCAGGTGCCTGCCCGTGTGTGAGATGCCACAGGCCCACAGACTGTACTGTGCCCACTGCCCACCACTCATATAGGGTGGCACAGTACCTTGCAGATCAAAAAAGTAATTACATTTTTCCTCTGTAATATAATTGCAGTTGTCTGCCAGTGAGTGTCAGGCCCACTGACTGTTCTGTGCCCTCTGCCATTGCCCACCACTCATATCGGGTGGCAAAGTACCTTGCAGATAAAAAAGTAATTTCATTTTTCCTCTGTAATAGAATTGCAGTTGCCTGTTAGCGAGTGTCAGGCCCACAGACTGTACTGTGCCCACTGCCCACCACTCATATAGGATGGCACAGTACCTTGCAGATAAAAAAAGTCATTTAATTTTTTCTCTGTAATATAGTTGCAGTTGCCTGCCAGTGTGCGTCAGGCCCACCGACTGTACTGTGCCCACTGCCCACCACTCATATAGGGTGGCACAGTACCTTGCAGATAAAAAAGTCATTTAATTTTTCCTCTGTAATATAATTGCAGTTGCCTGCCAGTGAGTGTCAGGCCCACAGACTGTACTGTGTCCACTGCCCACCACTCATATAGGGTGGCACAGTACCTTGCAGAAAAAAAAGTCATTTAATTTTTCCTCTGTAATATGATTGCAGTTGCCTGCCAGTGTGTGTCAGGCCCACAGACTGTACTGTGCCCACTACTCATATAGGATGGCACAGTACCTTGCAGATAAAAAAGTCATTTAATTTTTCCTCTGCAATATAATTGCAGTTGCCTGCCAGTGTGTGTCAGGCCCACAGACTGTACTGTGCCCACTGCCCACCACTCATATAGGGTGGCACAGTACCTTGCAGATAAATAAGTCATTTCATTTTTCCTCTGTAATATAATTGCAGCTGCCTGCCAGTGAGTGTCAGGCCCACCGACTGTACTGTGCCCACTGCCCACCACTCATATAGGGTGGCACAGTACCTTGCAGATAAAAAAGTCATTTAATTTTTCCTCTGTAATATAATTGCAGTTGCCTGCCAGTGTGTGTCAGGCCCACAGACTGTACTGTGCCCACTGCCCACCACTCATATAGGGTGGCACAGTACCTTGCAGATAAATAAGTCATTAAATTTTTCCTCTGTAATATAATTGCAGTTGCCTGCCAGTGTGTGTCAGGCCCACAGACTGTACTTTGCCCACTGTCCACCACTCATATAGGGTGGCACAGTACCTTGCAGATAAAAAATTCATTAAATTTTTCCTCTGTAATATAATTGCAGTTGCCTGCCAGTGTGTGTCAGGCCCACAGACTGTACTGTGCCCACTGCCCACCACTCATATAGGGTGGAACAGTACCTTGCAGATAAAAAATTCATTTAATTTTTCCTCTGTAATATAATTGCAGTTGCCTGCCAGTGAGTGTCAGGCCCACTGACTGTACTGTGCCCACTGCCCACCACTCATATAGGGTGGCAAAGTACCTTGCACGCATAGTACCACTAATCTAAAAAAAAATGACAGGCAGAGGCAGGCCACCCCGCAGGGGCCGTCGTGGTGCTGTGATTTCCTTTGGCCCTAGAATAATGCCCAGTGTTCAGAGGCCACGTACCCTAAACTCAAAAAATTCTGAGGACATAGTTGACTGGCTTACACAGGACACCCAATCTTATACAGCTTCCGCTCGGAACCTTGACGCACCATCCTCCTCCAGCTCAGCTTCGGGCACCTCTCAAGTTTCCACTCGCCCGCCCGCCACCACCACCACCAACACTAGCACCACAGCCGCTTCACTTGATATGTCAGAGGAGTTATTTAAACATCAGTTGGAAGAAATGAGTGATGCGCAACTATTATTGCCAGTGGATGTAGATAACAGGGATATGTCCCAGTCAGGCAGCATTACACACATGGACGTATGGTGTGATGATGATGATGTTGTACCCTCTGCTGCTTCTTTTGCTGAGTTGTCAGATACAAGTGAAGCGGTTGATGATGACGATGTGTTCGTGGATGTCACGTGGGTGCCCTGCTCGAAGAGAAGAAGAACAGGGAGAAAGTTCAGATGGGGAGACAGAGAGGAGGAGGAGACGAGTTGGAAGCAGGGGGAGGTCGTCGCAAGGAGCTAGTGGCACAGTCAGACAGCATGTATCGGCACCCGGGGTCAGCCAGACAGCACGCCAATCAACGCATGCTGTTACCACCACCAGAATGCCGTCATTGCAAAGCTTAGCAGTGTGGCATTTTTTTTGTGTGTCTGCCTCTGATAACAGCGATGCCATTTGCAACCTGTGCCAAAAGAAACTGAGTCGTGGAAGTCCAACACCCACCTAGGTACAACTGCTTTGCGAAGGCACATGATCTCACATCACAAACGCCTATGGGATCAACACATGATTGATGAGTAAAAGCAGCACTCAAACTCAAAGCCACCATACTCCTCCTGGTCCAGCATCTTCAGCCACGTCAATTACTGCTGTCCTCCTTGCCCTCCTTGCCCCCTCTCAACCACCCGCCACTCAACTCTTAGCCCACCAGCTTTTACCATACAAGCTGGTGGAGTCTGAAGCCTTTAAAAAAAATTGTAGCTATTGGGACACCGCAGTGGAAGGTACCCGGCCGAATTGTTTTTTTCACAAAAGGCAATCCCCAACCTGTACTCTATTGTGGAAAAGGAAGTCATAGCATGTCTGGCACACAGTGTTGGGGCAAGGGTCCATCTGACCACTGATACCTGGTCTGCAAAGCACGGTAAGGGCAGGTATATCACGTACACTGCGCATTGGGTAAACCTGCTGACGGCTGCCAAGCATGGAATGCGTGGCTCTGCAGCGGAGTTGGTGACACCGCCACGACTTGCAGGCAGGCCTGCTGCCACCTCTTCTTCTCCTCCTACTCCATCCTCTTTGCTAACCTCCTCGGCTGACTCCTCTTCTGCTGCTGCGTCTTGCTCCACATCAACTGCACCCCCCAGCTTCCCAAGGGCTATTCCTCAACCCGGATACGACAGTGTCACGCCATCTTGGGGTTGACTTGCCTGAAAGCAGAGAGTCACACCGGACCAGCACTCCTGTCTGCCCTGAACGCACAGGTGGATCAGTGGCTGACCCCGCACCAACTGGAGATCGGCAAAGTGGTGTGTGACAACGGAAGAAATCTGTTGGCGGCATTGAATTTGGGCAAGTTGACACATGTGCCGTGCATGGCACATGTGTTGAATATGATCGTACAACGCTTTGTGTATAAGTACCCAGGCTTACAGGATGTCCTCAAGCAGGCCAGGAAGGTGTGTTGCCATTTCAGGCGTTCCTACACGGCCATGGCGCACTTTTCCAAAATTCAGCGGCGAAACAACATGCCAGTGAGGCGCTTGATTTGCGACAGCCCGACACATTGGAATTCAACACTCCCAATGTTCGACCGCCTGCTCCAACAAGAAAAAGCCGTCAACGAGTATTTGTATGACCGGGGTGCTAGGACAGCCTCTGCGGAGCTGGGTATTTTTTTGCCACGTTACTGGACGCTCATGCGCAATGCCTGTAGGCTCATGCGTCCTTTTGAGGAGGTGACAAACCTAGTCAGTCGCACCGAAGGCACCATCAGCGACCTCATCTCATTTGTTTTCTTCCTGGGGCGTGCCCTGCGAAGAGTGCTGGATCAGGACTTGGATGAGCGTAAACAGGAAGAGGAAGAGTTGTGGTCACCATCACCACCAGAAACAGCCTTATTATCACGGTCGGCGTGACTATCACATACGTGACACAGAGGGAGGGAACAAGGAAGGCCCTGCCCATGTGAGAGGGAAGGTGGTGACCCCTGACTCACCTAGCGGCTGGCACCTGGCTGCCCTGACGTCCCTAGACGGGTTCCTCACCCGTACGCCGATCACGTGCCTAAAGCCCTGGCTTTCCCTAAGCTGAGCCCTAGATAGTGAACAGGGCGGTGGGAACACTAGTCCGCACCACTAGCTCTAAAGGAAAACACCAAGGGAAGGACAGACAATACAAACTCAACATATAATCCCAGGTGGGCGACAACAGGAGACAACAAGAAGCCCAACAGGGATCCGGAGGGAAGCACTCTGGAACGACAACCAGGATTCACAACTCCAGTGGGTCAGTATAGATGTCCAGGCAGGAAGCTCTATAACTGGCAACTAGAGAAGAGTGAGGGGAGAATATAAGGAGGTTGGGAGTGGCAGACAAGAAACAGCTGAGGAGGAGAAGCTACGGATCCCTGATTGAGACAAAAAGGATAGCAAGGCAAACACAGAAAACAATCACTAAGAAACAACGTGATCTTTAGATATAGAGCGCGCAGCCACCCGCTGCGACCTCCTGACCCCGGGTATAACAGAGTCAGACGTGGCTCTTGATACCCTCGTGACACTTATCAGCATCGATGCTGGACCTGCGGCAACGCTGGAAGAGGAGTCTGAGGAGTCAGAGGAGGAATGTGGCTTTGAGGAGGAGAAAGACCAACCACAGAGGGCATCCCAGGGTGCTCGTTGTCACCTATCTGGGACCCGTTGTGTTGTACGTGGCTGGGGGGAAGAACAGACCTTCAATGAGATCAGTGAGGACGAGGAACGGGACATGAGTAGCTCGGCATCCAACCTTGTGCAAATGGGGTCTTTCATGCTGTCTTGCCTGTTGAGAGACCCTCGTATAAAAAGGCTGAAGGAGAACGACCTGTACTGGGTGGCCACGCTACTAGACCCCCAGTATAAGCAGAAAGTGGCTGAAATGTTACTGAATAACCGGAAGTTGGAAAGGATGCAGCAGTTCCAAAACAAGTTTAAAAGTATGCTTTACACAGCGTATAAGGGTGATGTCACAGCACAACGGGAATCTAACAGGGTAAGAGGTGAAAGTAATCCTCCTCCTACCATGACCATGCCGGCAAGGACAGGACGCTTTACAGACGTGTTGTTGATGGAAGACATGCAGAGCTTTTTAAGTCATACGCATCGCCACAGCCCTTCGGGGTCCACCAGACTACCTCGCCTTAACTCAGATATCGAAACTCGATGAACCCCTTGACTACTGGGTGTGCAGGCTTGACCTGTGGCCTGAGCTATCCCAATTTGCGATAGAACTTCTGGTCTGCCCCGCTTCAAGTGTCCTGTCAGAAAGGACCTTCAGCGTAGCAGGAGGTATTGTCACTGAGAAGAGAAGTCGCCTAGGTCAAAAAAGTCTAGATTACCTCACCTTTATTAAGATGAATGAGGAATGGATCCGGAAGGGACTGACAGTGGGGGATGCATTTGACTAAAAAAGGCCTGATGAGATGCCTTGGGCTAAAAATGGTCCCCACGCTGCTGTATTTAATCTCTGCATGCCGGATGACTTGCGTGACTTCTCCGCCACCAACTAGGGTTCAAGCCGCAATGTTTTAGTACACTTTCTGCCTGGAAAACTTTTTCCGGCCACTGCTACAGCAGGTGCTGCAACAATACCTAATTTTTTAGGCATGTGTACATGCCTAATTTTTCTGGCCTCTGGTGCTGCACTGTGGCTGCAAAAACAAAACAAAAAAAAAGGCACATACATGTGTCAATTCCCCTTCATGATCGTTACCTTGTTGTGGTGAAGGGGCTTGCGTATCACAATGAAGCGATCACCTCTATGAGTGTGTTGGCAATGTTGGCACACCCCAGATGATAAGGTCGTTGCTTTATTGTGAACAGACCAAAAGCGATCGGCTGGATAATTTTTCATAGAAAAAACATTAATTTTCTTTGTGATCATCTAAGGTGATCATTAAAGCCTACTAGGCCAACAATGGGCCCACACTGCAGAATCATTGTTTTCTGGGTCACTTACCTGTCACTGAACTACCTCAGCACGACCATAGGCTTTGAAAAACCGCCATCGCCTGCAATCTCCCGAACGTGCGCACGAGCACAGTCACCACTACACCAAGTTTAAAGCATAGAGGAAAAAAATTTATGTCATAAGTGTGTCAACTATTGACAACTCTTTGCGGTTGTTTGCGGTGCGTTAAACGGGGAGTTTGGTCTGTCAGTTTTTGGTCTGTCACTGTGAAGCGAGCGTAACCCTTACACTACCTGATTGATACAACATCATACCTGATCATATACACACACTGGGTGTTTTAAAGCACGTTGTTCCAAACTATTTAGAAATGTTAGGTGATTTATGCCCTTTATGGATTAAAACCTGAATCTGCGTCAACTACGTAATTTTCCATGGGAGTTTTGCCATGGATCCCCCTCAGGCATGCCACAGTCCAGGTGTTAGTCCCCTTGAAACAACTTTTCCATCACTATTGTGGCCAGAAAGAGTCCCTGTGGGTTTTAAAATTCGCCTGCCTATTGAAGTCTATGGCGGTTCACCCGGTTCGCCCGTAAATTTGCGTTCGCTGTTCGCGAATGGAAAATTTTATGTTCGCGACATCTCTAGCATCCCCGCCTCCAGGGACCACGCACAGAGCGCATCGTGACAGTACCCCCCTCCATGCGGTGCCACCGGACCCAAAACCCCAGGTGACAGTTTCTCTGGATGTTCCACATTAAATTTTTTGACAAGTCTAGAGGCATGAACATTCTTAGCTGGTACCCAGGATCCTTAGCTGGTCCATAGAATTTCCATGTAAGGCGCTTTAAAGTAAATCTGTCACCAGATTTACGGTGTCCTAACTAGTTGACAAATCCCCTTTGCAATATCCCTGGTCACTTTCTTTAATTGACCCAGCTATTTTGCTAAAATAGTGTATGCCGAAGAGTCCTGAATATTCATGAGCTCCTGATTTTCTCTGCCTCCCTTCTGCTAATTCAGTAGGAAAGAAAAACCTGTAGGTTCTTATATGACAAACTGCTTATTGTTTTAATTCAATTTTACCTTTCATATAAAAAGATAATATAACCATTAATAAAACATGGCTATAGAAGTTAATAAATTGAAATAACTAGCTTGTTGTGAGATAATTCCTTTCATCAAGATATATTAAAACACAATTTCAGATTTGATAATACAGGCGTGTAGCATATAAGATTTCTATAAAAGCACATGATGCTACAATTGTAACAAGAAACTGTAAATGGTAACACCCAGTCTGAGTATAAAATCCACAGAAGACTGCGAATCCTCCAGACCTTCAGAAGACAGCAGTTGAGCGGAATCTTCCACCTTGCTTTGTAAGAAGAACCATCATGTCTCATCATTCCACCGTCGCCTCTTCTGGATACAAGCACTTCAGCTCTTGTTCTGTAGCTTTACCTAAACATTCCAGTTCTCACAGCATCTTATCCAATTCTTCTAAACACATAGGACATGGACACAAGTCTCATCATTGCTTTAGCAGCACAAGTGCACATAATATTGGATCAAAGGGACATAAGATCTCTGTAGGAGGTCACAAAAGTGGACATGGATCTGGATTTGGAGGCATTGGTGGTGGTTATGGAGGACAATTCGGTTGTGGTGGTATTACCCCTGTTACCATGAATGAAGGTCTTCTTGCTCCTCTTAACCTGGAAATTGACACTAGCATCCAGAGAGTAAGAAATGAAGAGAAGAACCAAATTAAAGGCCTCAACAATAAGTTTGCTTCATTTATTGACAAGGTAAGATTTGTGTGAAACTGACCATTTCTGATATTCTATATTTTTAATAGAGAAAGATCTTCAGAATTTACATTTCTAAAAAGGAAAAGTAATTTATTTAACTTAATTTTTCCTCAGGCGCTACACTAACTCAATTTAATATAGGAGTATCATTTTTCCAAATGGAAATGAAAAGCCTCATTAAGAACCTACACAATTTCCTTATTGTTTAGATTACCTAGAGGCACCAGATGAAAGTTCTGGAATTTCCCAGTAAGCATACCCATAATTTATAAAGTGAAGAAAAGTGCAAGTAACTTAGATTTATAATTAGGTAAACTACAAATATTAAATTTCATCAAGCACAAAAAAATTCCACTCAAGTGGACTAATGATACAGTCGTAAATAAAATATACTGTATTACAATTATATAGAAAAAAACTGTAAGTAATAAGAATGTTAATATTTGTTACTAAATGGTACTATAATTAATATCTTATAATTTTGGACTTTTTAGGTGAGATTTTTGGAGCAGCAGAATAAGATGCTAGAGACTAAATGGGCTTTTCTACAAGAACAAAGAACAGCCCAGTACCAGATTGAACCCTTGTTTGAATCTTTTATCAACAACCTAAGAAGCCAACTAGAGAACCTGGAATGTGAGAGGGCTCGTCTAGATGCAGAGAGAAACAACATGGAAAGCACTGTTGAAGATCTAAGAAGAAGGTACTGATTGTTCAAATTCTGAAACTAAATTTTTCCCAACATTAAAAGAGTTGTCCCAGAATGACAACTTCTCATTAATCCACAGGATAGGTGATAAGTGCCTGATTGTGGGGGTATACTGGGAGCCCCATCAATTACAAGTATGGGATCCCATGTTCCCTGGATGAACAGAGCAGCAGTTGAGCATGCACTCTGTTGCTCCATTCAAAGTCTATTGGAATTCTGAAGATAGCAGAGTACTGCACTTGTGTATTGTCGTCATGCCCATAGCATTTAAATGGATTTGGGGGGTACTATCTCTCCTTGCAGAGAGCGCCTTAATCAGCATGATGAGATTTATAGGCCATACATGCTCCTCTGGAATTCTGGGAAGAAAGGGATGCAAATGAGCTCTTAGCAAGCTCTGCCTCTAATGCCACCAGATGTAAAGCAGCTATCCGATAAGTCAATGTTCGACCCTTTAAAGAGGCCTTGAGACATTACTTGGATATTAAATAAGCCAGCATCTCCTCTGCAGACCGCTGTTTCGGGGTGATTGTCCCTCATCAGTGCAGAGAATAGTACTGGCTTAACCAGGTGAGAGGCCTAAGTCAAGATTCGGGGCTACTAGATAAAATTTGATTGATATAAGACCATATTGATGTGTAGATTTCTGAGAATGTTAACCAACAAGTGCTAGAATGTTTTATTGTATAATAATAAAAGTTCAGAAAATTGTCTGTTGCATTTCAGTATGAATGCATAAGTATACTATTAATGAAAATAAATCATTTAAAGATAGTCTGTCATTGATGAACAATCCATGAGAAGCATGTCATATATCAAGAGGATCTGAGCAGATTTATATATAATTTTATGGGAAATGTTATTCGTTAAAATCTTTGTTCATTCTATGCTTAAGGGTTCTACTCAGTGAATGACAGCCTTTCATGTATGACTGTGCATACAGAGATAGCCGTCAATCACTGATAGGGCCACCCAATGGACTCCCAAGCATAGAGTGAGAAAAGATTAAAATAAATTAAATAAAAGTGATAAGGAATCTTTTAAAATGTATTTCAATCTCTTCAGTTCCTCCTCCTGTATAAGATGGTGTGGACAGATCAGACACTATGTTCAACATCACAGGCTCCCTTTAAATGATTTATGGACTATGAGCCTCCAGGTTATACAGAATACAAAATGTTCATTTCATTAACCTATTTTTTAATTATAGGTAAAATAGTTACAAATAGTTATTTTGATAAAGAGAGAATTAAATTGAATTCCCCAGGCCCTAATGCAAAACTTTGAGAAGGCCTTCCTACAGTACTTATGTTTCAGACGGCCTTTAGGTACCCTCATACACCAGGACGGTCGTACCACTAGCTCTGCACTTCCTATAGCTAGGTCCCTGTGGATAAAAATTACTGCAGTGATAGAAAAGTAAAAAAATAAGCAAAAACCAAAGTCACAAACAAGACATTAACCAGAAACATCTTTCTTACAGCTATGAAGAAGAGGTGAACAGGCGCACAGCGGCTGAAAATCAGTCTGTTAGTATAAAGAGAGTAAGTATGAAAATTATATAATAGATATTATACCAAAAAGCCAGTGGCGTACCTTCAATGGAGACAGACTATACAACTGCTTTGGGGCCTTACGCTGGACTCCTCCTCTTCACAACGAGAAAACACAGTATTTTCATACAGCCGTCACTATGGGGAGCCTTAAAGAGATTATTGCAGCTTGTATTGCAGTCATACTAACTGCATAAATTCCTATGCTCTGAGCTCCCCCTAGAGGTGGCTTCAGGCACCCAGCATTCCAGCTGTCTAGTGTAAATACACTGAGAAAATGGTGTTCAGAATAAGTGCCATATTTTTAACCACCTGTTTCACTTTTTCCAAAGTGGGTCAGGTGGTGATTGACTTTTTTATTACAGTTCTTTAGAACAAAAATTTCTTACCTTTAATAAAAAAAACATAAATTTGTCAGAAATCTGGGGTGTTTCTGGGGAGTGATTAACACACACTTTCCTTTCTAGTAATCTTAGGTCCATACTAAGTTTTGCTATGGGGCCCTGTGAGCATTGGCGTAGCTATAGGGGTCGCTGCGATCGCAATTGCGACCGGGCCCCTAAGTCAGGGGGGCCCACGGGGCCCCCTCAAGCCAGGAGAGCCACAGTAAAGCCGTACCTGCGGGCGGTGCGGCCCGCAGCTAAGTTGCTAACTAAAATCACATAGGGGGCGGAGCGGAGACTGAGTGGCGAGCCCTGCGTGCACTGTGCAGGGCAGACGAAGTGAGGAGGGGGAGCGGCTTCAGGTCAGGAAGAGAAGTGAGCAGCTGTGTGCTGCTGACCGCCGGGTTTGGTTGTGAGTGAGACTGCACTGTCTCTGTTCCAGCAGAGCCTCTGACTCTGAGCACATAAGGAATGTCGGTAATCATTCACCTCCTCACACCCCTGAAAGGCAGATGTTATGGTAGACCCTACAGAGCTACAGGACCTGACCGTTTGGTAGTATAAAGGACCTTTGATGATGTCATGATCGCGTGTGTAGGAGGAGTCAGCGCTGCAATTGGTCCGAAGAACTGTCTGTATAAACTGCTGCAGAGCAGTGTATGTAATGTGTACGGTGGTGCTTTGTGTGCAGCAGAGCTGTATGTGTAATGTGTACAGCAGAGCTGTGTGTGGGTAATGCATGCCGGCTGCAGCAGAGCTGTATATATATTGTGTGCAGTGGAGCTGTGTGTGAATGTTTGTGCAGCAGGGCTATATGTGTAATGTTACAGCACGGCTCTGTGTGAATGTGCATGCAGCAGTGCTATATGTGTAATGTGTAGAGCAGAGCTGTGTGAGAATGTGCGTGCAGCAGAGCTAGATATGTAATGTGTATGGTGAAGCTGTGTGTGTGTGTAGGTGCATGCAGCAGAGCTATACTGCATATGCAATGAGTACACAGGGTTGTGTGTGTGTGTGTGTGTGTAGGTGCATGCAGCAGAGCTATACTGCATATGCAATGAGTACACAGGGGTGTGTGTGTGTGTGTGTGTGTGTGTGTGTAGGTGCATGCAGCAGAGCTATACTGCATATGCAATGAGTACACAGGGTTGTGTGTGTGTGTGTGTGTGTGTGTAGGTGCATGCAGCAGAGCTATACTGCATATGTAATGAGTACACGGGGCTGTGTGTGTGTGTAGGTGCATGCAGCAGAGCTATACTGCATATGTAATGAGTACACGGGGCTGTGTGTGTAGGTGCATGCAGCAGAGCTATACTGCATATGTAATGAGTACAGTTGGGCTGTGTGTGTGTAGGTGCATGCAGCAGAACTATACTGCATATGTAATGAGTACAGTGGGGCTGTGTGTGTGTAAAAAGAGTAAAAAAAGAAAAAAATATATTTTAAAAAATATATAAAAATGCAATTCACCCTTTCCTAAAACTTAAAATAAAAACAAATATAAAAATTAACATTAGGGGTTTCGCCACATGCGAAAACACCTGTACTGTTAAAATATAAAAATATTTATCCCATATAAACGGCAAGATGGAAGAAAACTGTTAAAATGGCTGATTCTACGATTTTTGGTCTCTTCCCACCAAAAAATTGAACAAAATGTGATCAAAAAGTCATACACGCCCCAAAATGGTATCAATGAAATGTACAGGCCGCCCGCAATAAATGAGCCCTGACACAGCTCCATACACATAAAAATAAAAAGTTATGGGGGTCAGAATATAAAATGTATTGGTGAGATTTTAGCTCTGCCGTTGGGCGGGCATGGGAGCACAGGGATCTGGTGGTGTTAGGAAGGGGTATTGAGGGTAGGGGGCCCAAGATGAACTCTTGCACAAAGGCCCATGAGCCTTTAGCTACGCCCCTGCCTGTGAGATCTATGTGGGCCCCTGCCTAAAACCGTTCATCTTAACCATTAATCTTAACAGACCATAAAAATGTTGATAATATGTGTTTATATTATATATTAATTGTATTGTATCTGTTTAGGATGTCGATGCTGCCTTCATGAACAAAGCTGAACTTCAAGCCAGGGCTGACTCCCTCACTGATGAAATTAACTTCCTAAGAACTCTATATGATGCGGTAATTATGCTATGTTCCGTTCATTTTCAATGAATACTGTATTCATTCGGCCATACAAATATATTTGATTTCAAATTGGTTTTACAGGAGATCAGTCAGCTCCAGGCTCAGATCTCAGACACTTCTGTAGTTGTATCCATGGACAATAGCCGAGACCTGGACCTGAACAGCATCATCTCTGAAGTCAGAGCTCAATATGAGGAGATTGCTAACAGAAGCAGAGCTGAGGCTGAGGCCATGTACCAGTCACGGGTGAGGGTAAAACATGGGAACTTAGTATTTGCCGTGATTAACAGTATTTTTTAATACTTAATTATTTTTTGTGGTGTCTCTAGTTTAATGAGCTCCGTATGGCAGCTGGAAGAAATGGAAATGATCTGCAAAACAGCAGAAATGAGATCAGTGGACTCAATCAAACAATCCAGAAACTTAAAGGAGAGATTGAATGTGCAAAATCCCAGGTAAGCAGAATAAAGATCAATGAATGATGAACATTTTTCCAAAGGTAAAAACAATAGTAATTCCTAATACAATTACAGCGTGCTGCACTGGAAGATGCCATCAATGAAGCTGAGGATCGCGGTGAAGCTGCTGTTCGTGATGCCAAGAGTAAACTGGCTGAACTGGAGGCTGCTCTACAGAAGACCAAACAGGACATGGCTCGCCAACTGAGAGAATATCAGGAGCTGATGAATGTCAAACTGGCTCTGGATATTGAGATTGCCACCTATAAGAAGATGCTGGAGGGAGAGGAATGCAAGTGAGTACAACCTACTGGAGACATAACCATGGCCAATGTATACAAAACCAAATAATATAAAAGCTTTTTCTAGTCAATTACCAAACCAAGTGAAATGTCGCAGACATACTATAATCACATTTCTAGAGGTCCATTTGTCTTCAGCCTACTAAAATGGCTACAGCTGCTAGTCAAAATAATCAAAATAACAAGTTTCACCTCTGCCTTTTATAGTGTTCTCTTTTACATGGTCAAGTCTGGTCCTTTTTCAAACAGAGTGAAATACAAAGAATGGCATAAGCCGTCCAAATATTAAAAAACAACGTATTGAATCACACTAGACACATTACTAGAAGAAATGGATTTGTAAGAGAGTAAAAAGTCAAGCACAGTCACAGTATACAACACAAAATAATCATTGTAATGTTGTTTTTCAGGATCGCTGGTGGCAGGTCTGTGAATATTTGTAAGTATACGCATTGTGTTTGCCATATTTACATATTTCGTGCTACAGACACTTCCATACCTTTTCTTTTTGATAATCATACTGTATATGATATGTGCAATGCTATATGAGCAGCTTTATAAAGAAACTTGATTCGGCAATGCTCTGCCAGGAGATGTCTATACTGTCTATTTAAGGACACCCAGTGATTGTGATGTGAACTGCAGTCTGGCAACAGTTTTGCTAGCATGAAGGAACCTATGGTAGTATATAGAACCAAGGTTTAGAACCTCATCTGGTCCAATGGTTACATTGTCAGATTCACCACTCTCTATAAAAAAAATAACTTAAAGGGTTATTCTAATTGAGAGATTTATGGTATATTGACAGTATATATCATACATCCCTGACAAACAAGCGCCTTACTTTTATGACCCTATAAGGAAAATGGGTTTCTATTCTTCCCATGTTCATAATACATAGGGGAGGAGAAATGTGGCCAGACATGCAAGGGGTTATAGGGGTGTCCTAACATTTAACATTAGGAGATATGTGCCTGATTGGAAACGATATGACCCCTGGGACTCCCACCAGTCACAAAAACTAAGGACCTATGTTCCCCTGTATAAATGGAACATGCACACAGAGTCTCCATTCCTCCTAACAGAGCTAGCCATACAGTGCACCACTGCAGTTCCACTTCTTGCCACTCCACTTCTCTATGTGCACCACCAATAGAGGGCGCTCACACGTATCCTCCAAGTCATGCACTGGTGTCCATATTTCTCAATGTGAGCAACATTATCATTTAAAACACTGTATTAAAGGAAAGATATATATTCACTGTAAGTTAATAATTTCCAATCTTTTGCAGCTGTTCTACATTCCAGCACTGGTGGAAAACACCATTCAGGAGGTCACCATGGTGGAAAACACCATTCAGGAGGTCACCATGGTGGACATCATCATTCTTATCCCCACCAAAAGGGAGGGCATAAATCCAGTAGCTGTGTCTATAGCAAACATCAGTCTGTCCACGGCCACCATTGTTGAAGTGGTACGTTAGATGCCTAACTCCAACATGCAATGGATATCATGATACTGTATATATTATGCCTTGTCACTATGCTTGCAGTGATTAGTCCATTACATACTGTATTAATCTAGTTGTTTCATCTAGGTTTATAGGATGCATTATAATCATGACTACTTGTCTATGCTGCCTTAAATAAATAAATTGAGCTGAGTGCAAACTTCATTACTCTTGGTTTTTAATTATTACACAATTACAGTGAAATGATACCACACAATGGACACTTACTTATAGCCCAATTCACAACATGATATTGCCATAAAATAATGCAAAAAACAAAGTTAGACCACCACACCGTTCCATGCACAAATACACATGCAAACTTTGAAAACATGGATAAATCTCATTTGTATTACTGTTATAATTACTATATGAAAATTTGAATCTTTTTGCACACATTTTTGATCAAAACTCTGTCAGGCTGAACTTCTAGTGCCAACGTGGCTTCCAAATGACAGGACCTCAACTATCAGACCTGCCTCTCCTGGGCTGAAGCCTAGAAGATTCAGGGCAATGTGGAATCCAGCTATATTATACTTTGATTAGAGATGAACAAAGTTCTCTAAAATCCGATTTGGCTGCTTCCGAATTTTACAAAAAAATTTACTTTGTGATGAATTACTTGATCACGAAGCGCGTTTCTTTGTAAATAGCAGGTGCAGATCCATATTAAAGCGTTTTAGTGTTTGCAAATTTCAAAAAATCATACCTACCATATCCATTTGATCGTGAAGAGGCCGCCATGGCCATCTTTCTTGAAAATTCAGCCCAAAGTCTCACGCGGGGCGGGATTTCTAGTGAGATCCTCAAGGAAAATGGCCACGGTGGCCTCTTTGCGCTCAAATAAATGAGGCAAGTATTTTCACCGCCATTTCAGGGAAAATCTATTTTTTCCTGAAATTCTGTTCAAAGTCCACTTTGCGAACTTCGATTCCATTTTTAACTCCCTGCCTTCCCAGATATCATTTTTCGGGTCAGTATTATTACAATGATACCCCCATAACAATTTTATAGTTACAGTGTGTCTACAGAGAAGTGTAAGGGCTCATTTTTTGAGGGTCAATCTATTGTATTTATTGATACTATTTTGGATTGTGTATGAAATTTTGATCGCTTTTTATTCATCTTTTTGGGGATGGTAAATTGGCCATTTTCAGTTCAATTTTAAAATGTGCAGGATAAATACCTTCATTTTAATAGTTCATACATTTTGGAATGTGGCAATGCCTAAAGGTTGATGAGCAAAGTTTTAAAAAATGTGATTTGGACGCTTCACCGAATTTTATCCCAAAATGTTATTTTATCTGATTTTATTTGTGATGAAGCGCATTAAAAATCAGCTATTTCCTGGCTGCAGAGAGCCTTTATATCGGCGTACAACACTATGCATTTCATAAACATGCATAAATAGTCCACTGTGGTAGTGAAACAGTTACTGTGCGTCAATATGACAGGCAGATGACAGGCATCACTCTTAGAATCACTTCACACCACTTATTTGGTCAGTTATGGGGCCAAAACTGACTAAATAAGTCAAGTGTGAACTGAGTCTAGCAGGTCAATGTTAGCATCAGGTATAAAGAACCGTGCAGAGGCCCAAGATTGTATTATAGAGTGAAAGAGCGCACTCCTTTTACACTGTCAGCTGAATCCACATAGATTTCTACAGAACCTGTTATATTAGACACTGATACATGTAGTGGCCCCAAGACAGAGTGAAGACTGTGTCAGCAGTAGGTTTGTGTTGACATCACTGTTTATTTTCCCCCTCTTCTGGCCCCTCACAAGAACAACCCCAAAAGAAATGGATTCTGTCTTTTGAGCATCTGTCTTCACATGGTGAGCATTTGGTACATAATACATCAGTATTGCTAAGGCCAGAAAGAACAGAAGTGGATCAAAAACATGAATGACACATGATTGGAATATTTGCATGTCTTCTGTGTTTTTTACCCACTCATCATGAGTATATCCTGAAATAGGGACCGTGTGATAGATGCCGTACGGATGCTCCAAAGAGAGCATCTGTTGTGTTTTCAATGGATGAATCAATAAAATATTTGATATCATTGAATAAAATATTTGATAATATTGAATAAAAATAATTGATTTACACAAGGGCTCAGAACAATGTAGTGCAAATATCGACAATCATAAAATAAAATCTCAAATTCAATTGTTCAGTCCAAATTTGGTATAAACATCTGGGTATTGGTGCAGTCCAATCGAATATTATAATGTCCCACTTCTCATTACAGCAGCGTCCCGCTGAACATGAAGTAGATAGCGGCGTCCCGCTATAGAATTACTTGCAAGTAAGATTTACCTTATATCAACCGAAGGTTCTCCAGACTTTAAACTTTGGGTCCTCTCCTCAGAAGTGTCTGTGACACAATGTATCAAGAGGTTTACCTAGACGACTCTGTGTTTCTGTTGAATTTAACTGCCAAGTCCACCAGATCTCAATCTGTTGGTGGAAAAACTGCAGTGATGTTTGTAGCAGAGATATTCCGTCAAAGGAGGCTTCCAAGTGTAGTCTGTAAGTCGGTCGGTTTGGGGTACTTTGTTCCTTCAATATACAGATGGGGGGTGTAGTACCAGACGCGTTTCGGGGTCCAAGTTATTGCCCCTTTCTCAGTGGAAGGGGCAATAACTTGGACCCCGAAACGCGTGTCCAGGAGTGTCAGCACAGAGGGCCTGTCACACACACAGGGAGTGGGGAAGTGACCACTGAGCTCCACCTGCATCCCTGTCCCTGCCTACTTGCCTCGCAAGTCCTATTGACAAGGGACAACTGGTCGACAAGCCCTTAGCTAGGAAAGTGCAGGAAAGACAGACAACACATGCAACAGAGTAGTCAAACAAGCCGAGTTAAAAACCAAGAGAGCAGTAAGGTACCGGAGGAGCAAGCAGAGGATCGTCAGGAGAAGCCGAAGTCAGGACCAGGAAGAAACGCCAAGACCAAGGGATGAGACGGACGGGAAATCAGAAGCCAAGCAAGAACAAACCAGGTAAGTATATCGCAGGAAGGACCACAATAACAGGCAATCTGCGGCCAGCAGATTGCCCGTTTAAATAGGGCGCTAGTGGAGTCATGTGACGTGGCCAGCATCACATGACTCCTAAGTTCCAATACAGCCCATACAGCCGAGCGTTGAGTGCTCAGCAAGGGAACGGGTGACGCCGGGCGCACTGATGACGCGAGCACTCCTCGGCCGTCCCTGCCTCCTGGAACCATGCACAGAGCGCATCATGACAGGGCCAACCTGGTCAGATCTTTGTGACAATTGGCGATGGCGCACATAGGCTACGGCCAACTGACTACATATGATGTCTCGATAGTAGTTGAGTTTATCTTCCCTTTCAGCAGGCGGAAAAAGTGATGCATCTGGCCATTTGTGCAAGGGACTCGGAGGGACTCCCTGCCTCCATCTCTACTGCATACTGCCACGGTGTGTGTTGGGTCACCTGCCTGGCCTTCCTCATCGCCCTCCAGCTCCTCATGGTCCTCCTGCTGCTCCTGCTCCTCTCCTGTCGCTGCAGATAAACCTTCCATTTCTGTATACATTGCTTGTCCATGAATGTACTCCTCTTCCTCCTCCTCCACCAGTTCAGTACCCACAGGGCTCATGTGGCCATGAGATGTAGGCACCACATCTCCAGTCCCCTGGCCAGCCAGATTTATCTGCTCCAGGACGTTAAGGTGTGGAATGTTGTTGTTCATTGCGTAGTACTGGCAACTGACAAATAAAGTGCCCTCCTCAAAGGGCCTGAGCAAACTGCTGGTGTCACGCATGAACTGCCATTGGCTAACGTTGAAGTTACACCGGGAGTGCTCCTGTCTGCCTACATCATCAATAATTCATTTATGGCCTTCCTCTGCTCATATAGTCAGTCAATCATGTGCAGGATGGAGTTCCAATGGGTGGAAACGTTGCATATCAGGCGATGTTTGTAAATGCTATTCTGCCTTTGCAGCTCCAGGAGGACGTGTTTTGTAGTGGAAAAGTTGCTGAATTGCATGCACAGTTTCCTGGCCATTTTTCAGGCTGTTTTGCAGTTGGGTGGAAGACTTAAGGAACCGCTTTACAACCAGAATAAAGACTTGCGCCATCCAGAGCGCAAGGGTCAGCCCTCCTTGATGCAGCACTGACACAATGTTCTTCCCGTTATCAGTGACCACAGTTCCGATCTTCAGTTGGCAAGGAGAGAGCCAGAATTCAATTTCCTCCTGAAGGACACGAAGCAGTTCCTCCCTGGTGTGACTCGATTCGCCCAGGCAAACCAGGTGCAGAATGGCATGACACCACTGTGCTCTGCATAGGTGGTATGCTGGAGGAGGTCTCCAAATTGTGCCTGCAGTGGAGGCTGAGGATAAGGTTGAGGATGAGGAGGCAGAAGAGGCCATTGGAGCATGACTCACAGCTTGAGAACATGGAGGTGGCAGTGGCAGTGCCGTCGCCTGGTCAATTTGCTGGTGTGGCTGGGTAGGAACCACATTTACCCAGTGGGCCATTAAGTACATTTATTGTCCTTGACTGCAGTTACAGCTCCACACGTCGGCATTGCCGTGAACTTTAGCAGATACCGACAGGCTCAAGGACGGGCCCACCTTCTGTTCAACATACGTGTGCAGGGCTAGTACAGCCTTTTTGGAGAAGTAATGATGGCTTGGAACTCTCCACCTTGACTTTGCACAAGCTATCAGTTCTCTGAAATCTGCAGAGTCCACCATATGGAAAGTAGCAGCACCTTGGCCAGGAGCACGTTCAGCTTCTGCACCGTTGGATGAGTGCATGCATACTGTTGTAAGATGGGAAGGAAACACAGCTACCTTCTGCTGAGGTGATGGAGCCTTGACTGCTGGAGAAAGGGGTGCACTTGTAGATGCAGCGTCAGGCTGTACCACTACATTAGCGCCACGGTTTTCTCAGGCCACTTTATGGTGATGTCACGGATGGTGTACAGGGAAACAAGACAATACAATATAATCTATGAGTCACTGGATCCACAACTAAGGAACAAAAGGGAGACCCCTGCATGAGACCTGCCACTCTCCCTGACTGCTCAGCCTATGCGAACACCCCAAAGGTGGATGGGCGCATATCCACGTACCTCGACTATCTTACAGCTGAAGACCCTACAATAGTGAGGGGACAAGACCACCGGCCCCCTACACAGACACGGAGGGAGCCAGGGTCACCTGGATCCAGCAAACAGAAAATCACAAATACATAAACAGTACTTATCTTGCAGACGACTGGGAACTAGGAAAGGCATGCACACACACTCCAGGAAGTTGTATAAGCCGCAACCTAATGCATCATGGGGAGGAACTTAAAGGGAAGCAATCAGTCCAACTGCATGACAGCTGAGATAGGCTAACGAGATGAGGAACTGAAATCAAAACAAAGAAACTCAAGGAGGAGGTTCTGGACGGCTCCTGTCAGAGCTTCTCAGCTGTCTGGTTGTGACAGGTGATGCTGCATGTGTTGATGCAAGGTGATGTTGCCAACATTGGCACCCTGGCCACGCTTCAATGTCTGCCCACAAATTCTACAAACGGCCACACTGACGTCATCCAGCGACTAGATGAAAAATTCCTACACTGGGAAGTATGACATTTTTCCCCCATCGTTCCATGCTGACTGCATAATGCTGTTGCTGCCTCCAAGAACCCGTGTACCACTAGTTCGTCCAGACAGGTAGGCTCCTGAGTAGCAGACAGTCTACCCTGGGCACATTTTGCTCCAGACCTCACACTGCTGCCACCCTGATGACTCAAGACCACGCTACCACCCTGCAGGCTCAGCTGCTGCCTCACACTCAAGCTGCCGCCTTCTTCTCCTGATGATAATGATGAATCCCCCTCTTCAACAGGCTCTCATGTGCGATCAGCTACATCATCATCCACTACTATCTGCACGTCACTGATGTCACCCTCACCAGTCTCAGGGCCGCATGCCTGACTGCTCGCAACACCTGCTCCCGCACGACTCTCATCATTGCTAGTTGCCTGCCTACCAGAGGAAGCAGCAGATCTCTACTCCATATTTTTCGGGGCAGTAGCTGCTGACTGTCCCCAAGAAGCTCGTCTTCACTGAAAAATGGAGCAGACGACATACAATACTTCCTGAGCAGAAGGAACAGGAAATGAAAGAGGCAGGTTCATGACAGGTGGGGGCACAGAGCTTGTTCCTGGGCCATGCCAACTATGCTTATATGTA
The DNA here is from genome assembly GCF_905171765.1 of Bufo bufo. Classification (NCBI taxonomy): domain Eukaryota; kingdom Metazoa; phylum Chordata; class Amphibia; order Anura; family Bufonidae; genus Bufo; species Bufo bufo. The sequence goes on from NC_053391.1 coordinate 604,933,484, forward strand.
AAAGGACATCGACACCCTAAAATTTGTCGTATCAGGCTGCAATTTCACCACAATTAAACAATTAGGGATTAAATGAATGAATTATGTGAAAACGAATGTGGACACCATAAAATCTGTAGTATCAGGCTGCAATTTTATCCCAGAATGAAGGATGGATGAATGAATGTACTTATATGTAAAAATAGGCGAACACCCCAAAATTTGTAGCATCAGGCTACAATTTCACCCCAATAACACAATTAAGGATATACTGATTTAATTAGGTATGGAAGAATGTGAACACCCTAAAATCTGTAGTATAAGGCCCCAATTTCACCCAAGAATAAAGGATGAATGGATGTACTTATATATAAAAGAATGTCATCACCCCAAAATCTGTATTATCAGGCCGCAATTTCACTCTGATTAAGCAATTAAGGATTAATGGATTTACTAATGTAAAAAAGAACGTGAACACCCAAAAATCTGTAGTATCAGACCTCAATTTTACCCCAATAACAGCATCAAGGATTAATGAAATAATTTATGTTTAACCCCTTCCCGACTGCAATCCGTCTATATACGTGCTATTTGCACATACCCCGTGCAGCTAGCACGTGTATAGACGTCATGGCAGCTCTTTAATCCAAGTGCTGCAAAACGCTTGGATTAAAGCTTCTGCCCCTGGACTGCTGCTGTCACGGACAGCATACAGTCCAGTAATGCCTGCAAGTGACCAGAGTGGTCACTTGCCTGCAATCGATCCGATTGGTTAGTCTGTGCAGACTAACCAATCGGATCGTGGCACTGTTAAAATGCCGGTTTCATGCTCTTATCTGCGCTCTGCAGATCAGAGCCTGAAATCAGGCACTGGCTGCTGTGTGCCCCCGATATGTTCCCCCTGATATGTGCCCCCTGATGTCTTCCCTGGTGTCCGTCCGCCCCTTGATTTATTCCCTGCTTGCTGTTTCCTCCATGCTTTGCCCCCATCTGTGCCGTTCCTGCCCCCATCTGTGCCGGTCCTGCCCCCATCTGTGCCGGTCCTGCCCCCATTTCGACCCGTGGGTCCCCCTGCTCCGCCCCCCTGCTATTTGTGATAGCGGCGGCTCTGTTCCTGAGCCGCTGCCATCAACAGTGAGTGTCAGCTGTATGCTGACACTATGCTGTAACCCCTTTGATGCTGCTGACAGCGGCATCCAAGGGGTTCACAGAGGGAGGGGGCTCCCTCTCTCAAACACGGGGCTGCCGCGCTGCGATGGCAGCGCCTGATGGTTGCCAGGGCAACCGGACGCCTTGCAAAGGCGTCCAGTGTTGCCATCTATCAGTGTAAAACTGATAGTATTATACTTTGCAATGCAAGAGCATTGCAAAGTATAGTACAGCCATCAGCCCCACTGGATCTTCAAGAAAAAAAAAGTGTGAAAATAAAAAAGTTAAAATAAATAAGTAAATATGTAAATTCAAAATAAAATAAATTGCCTTTTACTATATCCGCTAATTTATAAGAGATTAAAATATGAAAAAATAAATAAACTACACATATTAGGTATCACCCCATCCGTAACTACAGTCTCTATAAATATATCACATGATCGACCCCGTCCGATAAACACCATAAAAATAAAAAATAAAAACTGTGCAAAAAAGCCATTTTGTCACCCTACATCACAAAAAGTGCAACACTAAGCAATCAAAAAGGTATATGTACTACAAAATGGTACCAATAAAATCGTCACCTCATCCCGCAAAAAATGAGCCCCTACATAAAAAAATTGCTTAAAAAATAAAAAAAACTATATTTTAATCATAATGAATGATCAAAAAATGATATGTACCCAAAAATGGTGCCAATAAAAACATCAACTCTTTCTGCAAAAAACGAGCCCCTGCACAAGACGATCGGTAGAAAAATAAAAAAATAAGGCGTTCAGAAAATGGAGACACAAAAACATATTTTTTTTTTCCAAAAATGCTTTATTATGTAAAACTGAAACAAAGAAAGTAGACATATTTGATATCATCGCGTCCGTAACAACCTTCTCAATAAAAATAGCACATGATTTACCCTGTCAGATGAATGTTGTAAAAAATAAAAAATAAAACGGTGTCATTTTTTGGTTACCTCGCCTCACAAAAAAATGTAATATAGAGCAATTAAAAATCATATGTACCCCAAAATAGTACCAATAAATCTGGCACCTTATCCCCTAGTTTTCAAAATGGGGTCACTTTTTGGGAGTTTCTACTGTAAGGGTGCATCAGGGGGGCTTCAAATGGGACATGGCATCTAAAAACCAGTCCAGCAAAATCTGCCTTCCAAAAACCATCTGGCACTCCTTTTCTTCTGTGCTCTGCCGTGTGCCCGTACAGAAGTTTATGACCATATGTGGGGCCTTTCTGTAAACCGTAGAATCAGGTTAATAAATATAGAATTTTGTTTGGCTGTTAGCCCTCAATGTGTTAAAGAAAAAAATTGATTAAAATGGAAAATGTGACAAAAAAGCTAAATTTTGAAATATTATCTCCATATTCCTTTAATTCTTGTGGAACACCTAAAGGGTTAACTAAGTTTGGTCCTCCATTCCAAACTAGATGCAGAATTTAAAAAAATTGAAAGAAAACCTGTTGGCCCTCCTGACATGTCTGTTTTAGTAACACTTTCAAAATAATTCTGGAGCATCTTTTCTTAAAACTCCATGCTGTGTCATTCCTCCTTCAAATGTAAAAGTAAATTGGCAACTGGGTGTTACCGTCTCTTGTCAACAGGATGTAGAGGCACAGGGTAAAGTCAATTGTCAATTATTCATATATTTCCAGGTTGAATAACAGAGGGATGTCATAACCTATTTGTAGAATAGTTGCTTCAGCACTATTGCTACTTTGTGGGGAAGACAAGAATTTGCTAAAATAGACAAATAGACATGTCAGGGGAGCTGAAAGGTCCTCAACTGCTGGCCTACAGCTAATGGATATGTCCACCTCATAAAAAAAAAAATAACTAAACCTGAATCATTTTAGAAATTACAAATGTCTGTAAAATAGTTGTATAAACTCCTCCTGTTGCTGTCATCATGACATAGTCATTAATATATGATACAATACCTACCTAAAAGGCCAACCTCTATAAACAATATGTATTATAACACCCTACACATATGTCATCACTGAGTCAACTAAACTTAGCTAAGCTATATTGTGTTACTTTGCAATTTAAGTGTTGCCCTAAGCACCTGTATGTTTTAACCCATTGAACCTGTAGGGTGTGGAGGAGACTGCTGGGAGTTTCCAGTTTTATTATATCTTTATACTTTTATGTGTCAATTCTGGTGGTGCATTTGTTTTTGCCAATATATGTCCAGAGATGGAAACCAGTTACTGCTGTTACTGGAATAATGTCTTATGCTATATTTTTTAAAGTATGAACACTCTAAGCACAAGTTACATGTGGCTTACCTACATGCTGTATTATGTACAGTATAGTGTTTACATAGCACGTTTTGTGATAAGCAAAGTTCTGCAAAAATGGTTCAGCCTGAAAAGACACAATGAGGGTGCTGACATCTGGTGTACGGGTGTGCAGTCTTTTCAGATTCCAATGCAGCAACCCCCTGAGAAGCCGTTATAGCAGATAGTAGTGGTAGTGGCCCTGATGAAGTGTTGAGACACGGTGAGCTCCCTGGGGATCGTGCACTTGAGATATATTATAAGAATGTAACAAAGTCTTTTTGTGCAATGAAATACGTACAGTATCAACATACTTTATGTGCATTTCCTCTCTGGCACCAGTAAGGAATCTGGAGGCTGGTTGGATGGTTGCAATTCTGCATTTACTGGCGTAGTGGTTAGTTGGTGACAGGTGTCTTAGCTGTAGTTCCTCACCTTAAAGCAGTGTCTGTAGATGCAGATGAAGCAGTTCACCCTGCTGCCTGGAATCTCAATGCTTTACTTGAGAATTTTAAGTAGTTCTCCGTGGAGAATTTTGTAGCAGGAGCTTTGGAGGATGACTCCTCTTCTCTGTGTCCACACAGGAACTCCCCTTCTTGGCAGGGAGCAGGATCAGCCTACCCCTACCAAGAGAGGAAGAACATGAGAGTAAACCCTGTTCCTGCCAACCTTTGCCGTCCATTCATTGCTGGGACCTACGGCCAGAAATAAACAATAAAATACATGATAAATAACAATATACAATTTGTAGCAATTTGTAGCACCCCCAGGTCTTGGGTATTACAGCAACACCAGTAACACAGTGACTGAGATAGTAGAATGAGGTAATTGTGTGAGCCTAGTCTACAAGCACATCTTAAGGAGACTCTACAACACATAGCCAGCATACATCCACGAATCAGGAAATAAGAGGTTCTTTTGTAATGGAGATTAATTGTTCTTGTAACTTGATTTTGATAGCTGGCATCACCATGGACAGCCCAGGACCTGACAAAAGTCCCCATGGGTGGCCCTTGTTAGTGCCTAATAGGATATGTAAAGGATAATCAGTCTAAGCCCAATGTGTTATGCAAAAGACAAAGTTAAACGAGTACCTCCAAAGAATATGAAATGACCGTACAGGTGTGCACTGCCATGGCTAGATATGCACTATAATTTACATACACACTTAAAGTAAATTATAATAAATTTGTCGGACTGATCTATCAATGTAACCAAAAATATTATTTAGTAATCCCTTGACCTTTGAATAGGTCACTGACTGGATAAAGGGAAAAAAAATGTTGATTTTTTTTTTTTTTGCTTGTTTGCAATATAATATATATATATATATATATATATATATATATATATGAATCTGATCTTGGTTGTAATTTTTAGCTAAACTGCATTATTATTTTTTTGTGTGCTCTTTGGTCTAATAGCAAAGCAGGCCTATACTATTCTGCGATTACATGCAGTAGGGCAGCATAACATGATGACAGATCCACTTAAAGGCCTTCAGTGAAATTTTTATCGCATTTTACTCATTTCAGGCTAAAAAAGATTTTTTCATTTAGTCTTTATTAAAAATGTTCAGCAGATACAAGGGTTAAAAAATAAGTCTATTTGCATATTGTCGCTCCTGAGTTTTGTCAGCTGACGGCTCATGTAAAGCCTTATCTTTGAACTCCTGACCTCATAAACACTCATTATAGCTAAACTCTTATCAAACTGAAGAATATGGCTTAAATGAATGTCTATGAGGTCAGGAGGATCATAGATAAGGCTTTGTATGAGCCTTCAACTGACAGGACTGAGAAGTGATAATCTGCAAACAGACTGATTTTTAACCCGTGTAATAATAATAAAGACCAATTGAAAAAATAATTTTTAGCCAAATCGAGTAAAATGCAATTATAAAAAAAAATGCCCCGCAGGTGTGTATAGCCTTTAAAGCTTTTGCCATTTCATACCAGGTACATCAAATCTGGAACAACATTTTGAGACAGTTTTGAAGGGAATAAACTGGTCTATTTAGCACAAGAGCAATATGAGAGCCAGTGGCGTAGCTATCAGGAAAGCAGGGGAAGCAGCTGCTTCGGGGCCCGAGCTCAGAAGGGGCACGGGAGCAGTCACTGTACTTTGTCACCCAGGGCCCTTGTCAGAGCAGCTGACTTCTCCTGCACCGGGTCCAGAGTCCTGCACTTGCACCTCTGTCACTGACCTGACATCAGTGACATTGCACCGCCTCTTCCTCTCCTCAGTTCTGATGATGGACAGTGACCAGCATCAGGACAGTCCAATGTGAGTGGAGCTAGCATATCCCCGCCTCCTTTCCTACCTGCGATTCCTTCAGCCTGAAGCTTCCATGCCCAGCATGCTGAACATCAGTTGGATTGCCACAACTGCACCAGTGATGTGAGTGGCAGGGGAACTGCAGTTATATTCAGCTTTCCCAGACTGTGCGTCCATGTATGCGGTGAGTGTGTACAGTCAGGTCCATAAATATTGGGACATCGACACAATTCTAACATTTTTGGCTCTATACACCACCACAATGGATTTGAAATGAAACGTACTAGATGTGCTTTAACTGCAGACCCTCAGCTTTAATTTGAGGGTATTTACATCCAAATCAGGTGAACGGTGTAGGAATTACAACAGTTTGCATATGTGCCTCCCACTTGTTAAGGGACTAAAAGTAATGGGACAGAATAATAATCATAAATCAAACTTAAATATTTTTAATACTTGGTTGCAAATCCTTTGCAGTCAATTGCAGCCTTAAGTCTGGAACGCATAGACATCACCAGACGCTGGGTTTCATCCCTGGTGATGCTCTGCCAGGCCTGTACTGCAACTGTTTTAAGTTCCTGCTTGTTCTTGGGGCATTTTCCCTACAGTTGTGTCTTCAGCAAGTGAAATGCATGCTCAATCGGATTCAGGTCCGGTGATTGACTTGGCCATTGCATAACATTCCATTTCTTTCCCTTAAAAAACTCTTTGGTTGCTTTTGCAGTATGCTTTGGGTCATTGTCCTTCTGCACTGTGAAGCGCCATCCAATGAGTTCTGAAGCATTCGGCTGAATATTAGCAGATAATATTGCCCGAAACACTTCAGAATTCATCCTGCTGCTTTTGTAAGCAGTCACATCATCAATAAATACAAGAGAACCAGTTCTATTGGCAGCCATACATGCCCACGCCATGACTACCACCACCATGCTTTGCTGATGAGGTGGTATGCTTAGGATCATGAGCAGTTCCTTTCCTTCTCCATACTCTTCTCTTCCCATGACTCTGGTAGAAGTTGATCTTGGTCTCATCTGTCCATAGGATGTTGTTCCAGAACTGTGAAGGCTTTTTTAGATGTCATTTGTCAAACTCTAATCTGGCCTTCCTGTTTTTGAGGCTCACCAATGGTTTACATCTGTATTCACTCTAGTGAAGTCTTCTCTTGATTGTTGACTTTGACACACATACACCAACTCCTGGAGAGTGTTCTTGATCTGGCCAACTGTTGTGAAGGGTGTTTTCTTCACCAGTGAAAGAATTCTTCGGTCATCCACCACAGTTGTTTTCCGTGGTCTTCCGGGTCTTTTGGTGTTGCTGAGCTCACTGGTGCGTTCCTTCTTTTTAAGAATGTTCCAAACAGTTGTTTTGGCCACGCCTAATGTTTTTGCTATCTCTCTGATGAGTTTGTTTTGTTTTTTCAGCCTAATGATGGCTTGCTTCACTGATAGCGACAGCTCTTTGGATCTCATCTTGAGAGTGAACAGCAACAGATACCAAATGCAAATAGCACACTTGAAATGAACTCTGGACCTTTTATCTGCTCATTGTAATTGGGATAATGAGGGAATAACACACACCTGGCCATGGAACAGCTGAGAAGCCAATTGTCTCGTTACTTTTGGTCCCATAACAAGTGGGAGGCACATATGCAAACTGTTGTAATTCCTACATCGTTCACCTGATTTGGATGTAAATACCCTCAAATGAAATCTGACAGTCTGCAGTTAAAGCACATCTAGTATGTTTCATTTCAAATCCATTGTGGTGGGGTATAGAGCCAAAAATGTTAGAATTGTGTCAATGTCCCAATATTTATGGACCTGACTGTATATGAGTGCATCTATGTATATGGTGAGCACATGTATGAGTGCGTCCATCTATGTGGAGAGTGCGTGTATGAGTGCATCTATGTATTTGTTAAGTGCGTGTAAGAGTGTGTCCATGTATGTGGAGAGTGCGTGTATGAGTGTGTCCATGTATGTGGATAGTGCGTCCCTGTATGTGGAGAGTGCGTGTATGACTGCGTCCATGTACGTGGAGAGTGCGTGTATGACTGCGTCCATGTATGTGGAGAGTGCGTCCATGTACGTGGAGAGTGCATATATGACAGTGTCCATGGCTGCAGTATAAAAGGTACAGAGGCTAAAGGTACTTTCACACTTGCGGTAGGACGGATCCGACAGACTGTTCACCCAGTCGGATCCGTCCTTCCGCTATTTCGCCGTGCTGCCGCTCCGTCCCCATTGACTATAATGGGGACGGGGGCAGAGCTCCGGCGCAGCACGGTAGTGCACGGCGAAAGGCCGCCGGACTAAAAGTCCTGCATGTCCGACTTTTTAGTCCGGCGGCCTCTCACCGCGAACTGCCGGAGCGGCGGCACGGCGAAATAGCGAAAGGACGGATCCGACAGGGTGAACAGCCTGTTGGATCCGTCCTGCCGCAAGTGTGAAAGTACCCTAAAATAGTTGTGGATATGTAGAGCTAAATCAGACATGTCTATTACAATTGCAGCGCAAGTTTTAACCACAGGTTTATACCCTCCTAGTGACCAGGCCCTTTTTTACAAATCGGCACTTGACAACTTTAACGGTTTATTGCTCGGCCATGCAACTTGGCACCCAAATGAATTTTACCTCCTTTTCTTCTCACAAATACAGCTTTCTTTTGGTGGTATTTGCTTGCTGCTGAGATTTTTCGTTTTTCTGATATTAATCAAAATAGACCGCAATTTTCTCAAAAAAAGTGTATTTTTAACTTTCTCTGGTTAAATTGTTCAAATATAATTACATTTCTATACAAGTTTGTGTCAGAATTTATTGTGCTACATGTCTAAAAATAATCCAATAAGTGTATATTTATTGGTTTGCGCAAAAGTTATAGCGTTTACAAACTATGGTACAAAAGTGTGAATTTCCACATTTTGAAGCAGCTCTGACTTTCTGAGCACCTGTCATGTTTCTTGAGGTGCTAGAATGCCAGGGTACTATAAATACCCCCCAAATGACCCCATTTTAGAAAGAAGACACCCCAAAGTATTCGAGGAGGGGCATGGTGAGTTTATGTATGATTTAATTTTTTTTCACAAGTTAGCGGAAACTGACACTTTGGGCGGGGCTAAACTGTGAGCAACCCTGTAAAGCCTAAAGGTACTCGTTGGACTTTCGGCCCCTTTACGCACCTAGGCTGCAAAAAATTGTCACACATGTGATATCGCCGTACTCAGAAGAAGTAGGGCAATGTGTTTTGGGGTGTATTTTTACATATACCCATGCTGGGTGAGAGAAATATCTCTGTAAATTGACAACTTTGTATAAAAAAAATGTAAAAAGTTGTCATTTACAGAGATATTTCTCACGCAGCATGGGTATGTGTGAAAAGACACCCCAAAACACATTGCCCTACTTCTCCTGAGTACGTCTATACCACATGTGTGACACTTTTTTGCAGCCTAGGTGCGCAAAGGGGCCCAAATTCCAATGAGTACCTTTTAGGAGGGCATTTTTAGACATTTGGATTCCATACTTCTTCTCACGCTTTAGGGCCCCTAAAATGCCAGGGCAGTATAAATACCCCACATGTGACCCCATTTTGGAAAGAAGACACCCCAAGGTATTCCGTGAGGGGCATGGCGAGTTCATAGAAGATTTTTTTTTTTGGCACAAGTTAGCGGAAATTGTTTTTTTTTTATTTTTTATCACAAAGTCTCCCTTTCCGCTAACTTGTGACAAAAAGTTCAATCTTTCATGGTCTCAATATGCCCCTCAGCGAATACCTTGGGGTGTCTTCTTTCCAAAATGGGGTCATTTGTGGGGTGTTTGTACTGCCCCTGGCATTTGAGGGTCTCCACAATCATTACATGTATGGCCAGCATTAGGAGTTTCTGCTATTCTCCTTATATTGAGCATACGGGTAATGAGATTTTTTTTTCCGTTCAGCCTCTGCGCTGAAAGAAAAAATGAACGGCACAGATTTCTTTATTTGCATTGATCAATGTGGATGAAAAAATCTCCGCCTAAAAATGTGCAAAAAAAAAAAAAGAGGGGAAAGGCGTCTGCCAGGACATAGGAGCTCCGCCCAACATCCAAACCCACTCAGCTCGTATGCCCTGGCAAACCCGATTTCTCCATTCACATCAATGTGGATGAATAAATCATTGCCAGATTTCTTTTTTTCCTTTTCAGTATCTTTTTTACTGAAGAGGAGAAATCTCGTCTTGCAGCGCCGCATACACCGACTTTGTGTAATCTGACAGCAGCGCAATGCTTCTGTCAGAATGCACATCAGTGCTGTAGCTGGTTGATCGCTTGGTCCACCTAGAAGCTAAAAAAAAAAAAAAAAAAGGAAACAAAAACCAGGCAGCAACGCAATAAATTTATTAACATCAACTTTTATAAACTTTATATAACATTTGAAACAGAACATTAACTTTTTTGCTTACCGTTGATTTTTTTTTTTTTTACCTTTAGAGGACAAACCTCTCCTTCCCCATGGGACAATGTGCAAAGCGCAAATCACCCAGAGATGTGGCGAAGTACATTATGCACTTTGTCCCAGGTGAAAGGAGAGGTTTGTAGCAGCTCTGTGTGAAAGGGCCCTAAGACCCCTGTGTGCCTGTCCTGTGTCACGCGATTCCTACACTAATAGTGTACCTGTGTGTGGTACTTGCGGAAACACTCCCCTATGCATAGGGCAGGCTGGTCAGGACAGTCAGGACAAAAAAAGGTGGTGTCATGCCTTATTCCAGCCCTGCTACAGACACGACATATTTTTCTTGGGGAACGCTGAGTTGGGGTACCAGGATAGACACTGGGGAAGTGTCTGCCATGTAGCCGGCTCACTACATCAGGGACTTGGGGCACGGACCCTCCTGCATACAGGAGTTCCGAAATGGTCTCTTCCTGGAATTTTAGGAAGGATCCCATTCTCCCAGCCTTACTGTAGAGAACAAAACTATTATAGACAGCTAATTGAATTAAATAAACAGACACCTTCTTATACCAGCGTCTGGTGCGGCGGGACACTAAATAGGGAGCCAACATCTGGTCATTGAAGTCCACCCCTCCCATGTGAAGGTTATAGTCGTGGACAGAGAGGGGTTTCTCAATGACTCCAGTTGCCCTTTCAATTTGGACAGTCGTGTCTGCGTGAATGGTGGACAGAAGGTAAACGTCCCTCTTGTCCCTCCACTTCACCGCGAGCAGTTCTTGGTCACACAAAAGTCAGCCCTCTCCCCCCGTGCAAGTCGGGTATTAACGAGCCGTTGGGGGAATCCCCGGCGACAAGGTCGCGCGGTGCCACAGCATTGAACTCCGACTATATGTAAGTGCCGAAAGAGGGCCACGCTTGTGTAAAAATTGTCCACGTATAAGTGGTACCCCTTGTGGAGTAAGGGTGACACCAAGTCTCAGACAATCTTGCCACTGCTCCCCAGGTAGTCAGGGCATCCGACCGGCTCCAGTTTTGAGTCTTTTCCCTCATAGACCCTAAAACGATATGTATAGCCTGTGGCCCTTTCACAGAGTTTATACAGTTTGACCCCATACGCGCTTACTGGGGATGTACTGTTTGATGCCAAGGCGCCCGGTAAAATGTACAAGGGACTCGTCTATGCAGATGTTCTGATTGGGGGTATACACATCTGCAAACCTGGATGACAAACGGTCTATGAGGGGCAGAATTTTGTGGAGCCGGTCATAAGCAGGGTGGCCTCTTGGATGACAGGTTTTATTGTCAGTAAAATGCATAAAGTGCATGATGCCCTCAAAACGTGCCCTGGACATAGTAGCAGAGAACATGGGCATGTAATGTATTGAGTCTTTAGACCAAAAGGACCGCAATACATTTTTTTTAGTTAGACCCATGCTGAGGATAAGGCCCAAAAATATTTTAAATTCGGAAACTGTGACTGGTTTCCATCGGAAAGGCTGGGCATAGAAGCTTTCCGGATTGGCAGTTATATACTGTGTGGTGTAGCGGTTGGTTTCTGCCACAACAAAGTCATAGAGATCCGCGGTGAAGAACAGCTCAAAAAACTCAAGGGCTGATCCTAAATGAGCTGTCTCCACGCAAACTCCAGACTGGGCGGTGAAAGGGGGCAATACGGGTGCGGCGGAAGCAGGGGATTGCCAATTTGGGTTTGCCAGCACCTCTGGGAGACTAAGGGCTCTACGGGCCTGTGAACGTGGTGGCTGCGACAGGGGAGTTACTGCACGTGCCACCGTACCAGCATGAACTGCCCTTCTGGTGCTCGCCACTTCACCAGGGAATGCGGCAGTGCTGGTAGAAGGTCCAGGATGTGCTGCGCTGCTGGTGTATGCCGCACCATAAAAAGATCAGCGCTAGCACCACTCTGCTGCAAATGAGGCTCATCACGCGGGGTATGCAGAACACTGACATGGGGTCGGGTACGCCTGACCACAGCAGGGACCTCAACCTCGTCATCTTCACTAGCGGTTAGAGTGCCACTGCTCTCTACAGGTTCATATTCTGAACCATTGGATTCAGCGGGTAAGGCGTCCCCATCGCTTTCATCCATCAGGGCCAGAATCCTGTAGGCCTATTCAGCGGAATACCCCTTTGACATTTTGAGCATTTGCCACATCTCTCCCTATGCTCAGCTCACAGGGCAATGGCAGTGACCGTGCGGGATAAGGGCTGTGATAGGGCTGTGATATCACATGGCTAGCTCCGGATTGGCTGGCTGCACGGCATTATGGGTGATATCGTGTTTCTAGGCTTCTTACTTTCACTTTGTAATACGTCCAGCTGTCATTTTTAGAAAAACTGATTAGTTACCACGAAGCACGAGGAAATTCGGATTTGTTGTGAATTGAAGTTTTCCCTAACTTCAGATCGAATTCTTTGCTCAACATTAATTATAATAATGTGTACAAATGTCTTCCATTTCAAATAATATTTCCAGACTAGAGATGAGCGAACCCGAACTGTACCGAATTTTGGGGTGTCCGTGACACGGACCCGAACCCGAACATTTTCGTAAAAGTCCGTGTTCGGGTTCGGTGTTCGGCGCTTTCTTGGCACTTTTTGAAAGGCTGCAAAGCAGCCAATCAACAAGCGTCATACTACTTGCCCCAAGAGGCCATCACAGCCTTGCCTACTATTGGCATGGCTGTGATTGGCCAGTGCAGCATGTGACCCAGCCTCTATATATGCTTGGGTCACGTTGCGCTGCACGTCACTCTGCTGATTCAAGCATAGGGAGAGGTTGCAGCTGCGACGTTAGGGCGAGATTAGGCAGTGATTAACTCCTCCAAAAGACTTCATTCTGTGATCGATCTGCAGCTGTGGATCATTGAAGTGCTAGTATTGACTTGCTCACTTTTTTGAGGTTGCCCAGAGCGTTTTTAGATCACTTTTTTTCTGGGGTGATCGGCGGCCATTTTGTGACTTGTGGTGCGCCAGCACAAGCTATCACCAAGTGTATTTAACCATCAATAGTGTGGTTATTTTGTGCTATATCCTACATCAGCTGCAGGCTGAGCCTGTGTCACCGAAGTGCATTTAACCATCAACAGTCTGGTTATTTTTTGGCCATATACTACATCAGCTGCAGGCTGAGCCTGTGTCACCGAAGTGCATTTAACCATCAACAGTCTGATTATTGTTTGGCCATATACTACATCTGGTGCAGGCTGAGCCTGTGTCACCCAAGTGCATTTAACCATCAACAGTGTGGTTATTTTTTGGCCATATACTACATCAGGGGCAAGTTGAGCCTGTCACCCAGCGCCTAAAAAATAGACCTGACATTTCTATTCAAGCAAATCTGTACTGTTTTTTGTAGTGACCGTAAAAGCACACTTTTTTTTCTGGGTTGAAAAACTATTCCCAAATTTGCCATTCTCCAAATAACTAGTTTCTGGTATTTGAGGCCTACTTGAAATCTATCCCAAAAAGGATATCTTACATTGAAGGTACTGATAGTGTCATTCAGAAAAACCTAAGACACACGCTACCGTGCAGATAGAAGTCTGATTCTGAGATTAAACCTTAACCTGTCACACAGTGCAAAAAAAACCAGGTCTCACATTTCTATTCAAGCAAATCTGTACTGTTTTATCTGGTCAAGTTATTTGTAGCGACCGTAAAAGCCCTATTTTTTTTCTGGGTTGAATAACTATTCCCAAATTTGCCATTCTCCAAATAACTAGTTTCTGGTATTTGAGGCCTACTTGAAATCTATCCCAAAAAGGATATCTGACATTGAAGGTACTGATAGTGTCATTCAGAAAAACCTAAGACACACGCTACCGTGCAGATAGAAGTCTGATTCTGAGATTAAACCTTAACCTGTCACACAGTGCAAAAAAAAACAGGTCTCACATTTCTATTCAATGGTTCCGGGTGTTCACTCCAAGGTCATGGAAGTCACGCCTGCGACCACCCCGTTCTCCGAGGGATATGTCCTGAAATCTAGCTGAAAGCTGCAGAACATCAGTCGGAGGTCTCTCCACTACTGGCGGGCCTCTCTGGCGCCCTCTTCCCACAAGCAAAGGCTCGGCTGGTGGCTGCTGGGGTCTTTCAATGCATCTAGGTTCTTGAGCCTCTTGCTCCTGTCCAGGCTGTCCTTGGCTGGGCTGCCCCCTGGCACGTGCTCTTCCGCGGGCTCTGGCTCGTCCACTCATCTTCTATTCCTGAGAGGATATAAACTGCTAATAAGGTCAATCTGCCGCATAGCAGCTCCGCCGTGGCACAATCACCTCAGAACTCGCACACTGATGACTTTAGGTATCTTCACTGGTCACTTTGAGCAGAATGATGACATCCGAGTCACGGCACCAAATGTAACCCTCTTTTCCTTGCACCATCTGCGACACCTCCAGCTTTCACACTCACTCGGTCACCAGCTCCTCCAGGCATAAACTCTAAGTGGACTTTAAGGGACGACACTCAGGTCTTCTGTGGTTTAAAGCTTAATGGAGGTGGAGTGCACTTGGCTGGAGCCTGTAATACAACAGGGAAACACTGCCACTATGTGGTATACAGCCAGGTCACCAGCCCACCTATATCATAACAGGCAGTCATTATATTACATTCCCACATACATGTTACAGGATATAACAAAGCATACAGAAAAATGAACAAGAGAAAATCATTTACAAAGATATTGCAGCAGGGTGACCTGGAATACAGCATGTCTTGCAGCTATTTTAGGAAGAACACATGGCTCTCTAACTGTACATCATCTACTCAGCCTAGCATGTGCTGCAGGGTTTAAAGGCTGCTAAAAAACATACAGTCACCTCTTTACATTCTACAGAACTATTATGGGTATATATTATAACTTTTTACAATAGATAAATGAACTTTAGCTTTAGAGAACTTAGACAGAGATCCTACCTCCTTCACAGTAAATGTCTGCACTGAGGAGACCAAACCAAGTAGCAGAATACACAGGGGGCTTTCTGGAAGAGTCCACTGTAAAGACTCTGTCTGTTAAAACTTTCCTCAGTTATCTAATAGCACATTTGAAGAGGTTTATTTAGCATGTCCTGACTCTCTGCTAACAGCTTATGAATATATGGAACTATATTTAACAAGTGATCATTGCTGCAGCTCCTGTATATTGGTATGACCCTATTGCAAACCTGCAGACTGGATATTTGGTGAAACTTCATGTGGTTCATATCGACTGTACTACACCACTGACTTGGTGCCTGGGCCTAAATATGTGACAGTGGCCTGTTCCAGTGGTGGGTGACGTGATGCCTGATTCTCTGCTATGACATGAAGACAGATTCTGTGCTGACATAAGGCCAGATTCTCTGTTACGGGACCTCTCTCCTCTGCCTGGGTGCCGGGGCCTAAATGTGAGACAGTGTCCTGTTCCAGTGGTGGGTGACGTGATGCCTGATTCTCTGCTATGACATGAAGACAGATTCTTTGCTGACATAAGGCCAGATTCTCTGTTACGGGACCTCTCTCCTCTGCCTGGGCCTAAATGTGTGACAGTGGCCTGTTCCAGTGGTGGGTGACGTGAAGCCTGATTCTCTGCTATGACATGAAGACTGATTCTGCGCTGACATAAGGCCAGATTCTCTGTTACGGGACCTCTCTCCTCTGCCTGGGTGCATGGGCCTAAATGTGTGACAGTGGCCTGTTCCAGTGGTGGGTGACGTGATGCCTGATTCTCTGCTATGACATGAAGACAGATTCTGTGCTGACATAAGGCCAGATTCTCTGTTACAGGACCTCTCTCCTCTGTCTGATTGCCGGGGCCTAAATGTGTGACAGTGGTCTGTTCCAGTGGTGGGTGACGTGAAGCCTGATTCTCTGCTATGACATGAAGACAGATTCTGTGCTGACATAAGGCCAGATTCTCTGTTACGGGACCTCTCTCCTCTGTCTGGGTGCCGGGGCCTAAATGTGTGACAGTGGCCTGTTCCAGTGGTGGGTGACGTGATGCCTGATTCTCTGCTATGACATGAAGACTTATTCTGTGCTGACATGAAGCCAGATTCTCTTTTACGCGACCTCTCTCCTCTGCCTGGGTGCCTGGGCCTAAATGTGTGACAGTGTCCTGTTCCAGTGGTGGGTGACGTGATGCCTGATTCTCTGCTATGACATGAAGACAGATTCTGTGCTGACATAAGGCCAGATTCTCTGTTACGGGACCTCTCTCCTCTGCCTGGGCCTAAATGTGTGACAGTGGCCTGTTCCAGTGGTGGGTGACGTGAAGCCTGATTCTCTGCTATGACATGAAGACAGATTCTGTGCTGACATAAGGCCAGATTCTCTGTTACAGGACCTCTCTCCTCTGTCTGGGTGCCGGGGCCTAAATGTGTGACAGTGGCCTGTTCCAGTGGTGGGTGACGTGATGCCTGATTCTCTGCTATGACATGAAGACAGATTCTGTGCTGACATAAGGCCAGATTCTCTGTTACGGGACCTCTCTCCTCTGTCTGGGTGCCGGGGCCTAAATGTGTGACTGTGGCCTGTTCCAGTGGTGGGTGACGTGATGCCTGATTCTCTGCTATGACATGAAGACAGATTCTGTGCTGACATAAGGCCATATTCTCTGTTACGGGACCTCTCTCCTCTGTCTGGGTGCCGGGGCCTAAATGTGTGACAGTGGCCTGTTCCAGTGGTGGGTGACGTGATGCCTGATTCTCTGCTATGACATGAAGACTTATTCTGTGCTGACATGAAGCCATATTCTCTTTTACGCGACCTCTCTCCTCTGCCTGGGTGCCTGGGCCTAAATGTGTGACAGTGTCCTGTTCCAGTGGTGGGTGACGTGATGCCTGATTCTCTGCTATGACATGAAGACAGATTCTGTGCTGACATAAGGCCAGATTCTCTGTTACGGGACCTCTCTCCTCTGCCTGGGCCTAAATGTGTGACAGTGGCCTGTTCCAGTGGTGGGTGACGTGAAGCCTGATTCTCTGCTATGACATGAAGACAGATTCTGTGCTGACATAAGGCCAGATTCTCTGTTACAGGACCTCTCTCCTCTGTCTGGGTGCCGGGGCCTAAATGTGTGACAGTGGCCTGTTCCAGTGGTGGGTGACGTGATGCCTGATTCTCTGCTATGACATGAAGACAGATTCTGTGCTGACATAAGGCCAGATTCTCTGTTACGGGACCGCTCTCCTCTGTCTGGGTGCCGGGGCCTAAATGTGTGACAGTGGCCTGTTCCAGTGGTGGGTGACGTGATGCTTGATTCTCTGCTATGACATGAAGACTTATTCTGTGCTGACATGAAGCCATATTCTCTTTTACGCGACCTCTCTCCTCTGCCTGGGTGCCTGGGCCTAAATGTGTGACAGTGTCCTGTTCCAGTGGTGGGTGACGTGATGCCTGATTCTCTGCTATGACATGAAGACAGATTCTGTGCTGACATAAGGCCAGATTCTCTGTTACGGGACCTCTCTCCTCTGCCTGGGTGCCTGGGCCTAAATGTGTGACAGTGGCCTGTTCCAGTGGTGGGTGACGTGAAGCCTGATTCTCTGCTATGACATGAAGACTGATTCTGTGCTGACATGAAGCCAGATTCTCTGCTATGGCATGAAGAGACTGATTCTGTGCTGACATGAAGCCAGATTCTTTGCTATGGCATGAAGAGACTGATTCTCTGCTGACGTGAAGCCAGATTCTCTGCTATGGGACCTCTGTCCAATTGATATTGGGTCATTTTTATTTTTTGAATTTTTTTTTAAATTAATTTCCCTATCCACATTTGTTTGCAGGGGATTTACCTACATGTTGCTGCCTTTTGTAGCCCTCTAGCTCTTTCCTGGTCTGTTTTACAGCCTTTTTAGTGCCCAAAAGTTCGGGTCCCCATTGACTTCAATGGGGTTCGGGTTCGGGACGAAGTTCGGGTCGGGTTCGGATCCCGAACCCGAACATTTCCGGGAAGTTCGGCCGAACTTCTCGAACCCGAACATCCAGTTGTTCGCTCAACTCTATTCCAGACAACAGTGGAAATATCCTTTTTTTTACAGACTATCCAGAAATTTACAGTTAGCATCTCTGTACAGCTCCTATTGAAAAATGTAAACACTCAACTATGTTAGTCTGTTTCTAAATAGTTTAGTACTATATTGTTTACTCTTTACTGTATCTAGAAGAAAACACATTCTTTCCCTTGAGCACATCCAATAATGTACATTTTATAACTTTGAAAATGCAGGCGTGTTGCTGAACTGCCCTCTATAAACTGAGACAAGTAATGCTACCCATGCAACACTCATGAAGTCGTAATCAATTTACGTGATTGTTACTAAACAAATCAAGTATAAAAGCAGCAGAAGATCTTAAGCCACTTCACTCTCATTAACTGTAGGCCACTACCTTTGTGAGAAGAACCATCATGTCTCATCATTCTAACCTGACTTCCTCCGGACACAAGCACTTCAGCTCTTGTTCTGTAGTTTTACCTAAACATTCCAGCTCTCACAACATCCTATCACACTCTTCTAAACACATGGGACATGGCCACAAGAAAGAACATTGCTTTAGCAGCAAGAGTGCCCATAACATTGGATCCAAAGGACATAAGATCTCAGTTGGAAGCTGTCACATGGGCAAAAGTGGACATGGGTCTGGATTCGGAAGTATTGGAGGCTTTGAAAGATCCACTTGTTCTGCAGGGATCAACCCTGTCACTGTAAACCAGAGTCTTCTTGCTCCTCTAAATTTGGAGATTGACCCAAGCATCCAGAAAGTGAGAACTGAGGAAAAGAATCAAATCAAAGGACTGAATAATAAATTTGCCTCCTTCATTGACAAGGTAGGTTGTATAATATATACAATGCATTTATAAACCTTTTTAACATTTTGTTATGTTGTGGCCTTATGCTAAAAAAAAAAAAATCATGTATTTCCCCATCAATGTTCACGCAATACCCTAAATTGACAAAGTGAAAACAAACAGAATGTTGGAAATCTTTCTAATATTCTGAAAAGAAAAAACTAAAATGTTGAATTAACATAAGTATTCATACCCTTTAATCAGTACTTAGTAAAAAGCACCTTCGGCAGCGAATACAGCATCCAGTCTTCTTGAGTATGTTGCCACAAGGTTTGCCCACTTGGATTTGGGGATATTTTGCCATTCTTCGCTGCAGATACTCTCAAGTTCTGTCAGGTTGGATGAGGACCGTCAGTGGACAACCATTTTTGTCATTGTCTTGTTGGAAGGTGAACTTTCAAAGTAGTCCAGAGTACTTTGGCTCAGGTTTTCATTAAGAATATCTCTGTCTGTACTTTTCTCCATTCAGCTTTAACTAAACCCTAACTAGTCTCCCTGTCTCAGCTTCTGAAAAGCACCCCTACAGCATGATGCTGCCACCACCCAATGTAGGAATGATATTGGTCAGGTGATGAGTAGTGTTGATCACAAATATTCTAATCGCGAATTTTTATCGCAAATATCGGCACTTCGAGAATTCGCAAAAATTTACAATATAGTGCTATATATTCGTAATCTCAAATATTCTATGTTTTTTTTTCATCAGTACTACTGCTTCTTGCTTGTGGGCCAATGAGAAGGCTGCAATATCTTTGTCTGAGCTTAGCAACATCCCTAGCAACCAATAGGAAAGTTGCCTACTCCTTATTATATAGGAAACTCCCCAGCAGCCATTTTCTGCTGTTTTTTGCAGTTCTGAGAGAGAGAGCAGTGACATTACTGTGCTTTGTGCTTTCATCTGGATCCAATTCCTTATCCAATTACATTAGATAATTAGTTAGCTCATATATATAATACAGATAGTTAGTGGGAGATAGTCAGTGTAGGCTGGATAGTGATATAGTGTAGCTGATAGGTTCCAGTGCAGGGTGTTAGGTAGTGTGATAGGAATTAGTGTTTCTCTGCTGTCCATACATACATGCTACAGACATAGTGCTGTGATGTCACAACAACACTTAGTGCACCAATCAGTAATATCTACTCAGACCTGATAAAATGTGTAGTTGCATGTATTGCGCAAAAAAATGTGCATCATTAGTGCCGATTTGCGCAATTGCAAAAATAATTACTGGAGATCGCGAATTCTAGAATTCACAAATTTATTGTGAATATTATGTGAAAAATTAGCGAAATATCGCAAAAAGGAATATTGATGAGCAGTGCCTCTTTTCTTACTAAAATGACACTTAGAACTGATGGAAAAAGGTTCAAGCTTGGTTTGATCAGACCAGATAATCTTGTTTCTCAAAGTCTGAAAGTCCCTTAGATCAGGTATGCTCAAACTGCGGCCCTCCAGCTGTTGTAAAACTACAACTCCCACAGTGCCCTGCTGTAGGCTGTTCAGGCATGCTGGGAGTTGTAGTTTTGCAACAGCTGGAGGGCCGAAAGTTGAGCATGCCTGCCTTAGATGCTTTCTTGCAAACTCCATGTGGGCTTTCATGTATCTTTTCTGAGGATAAACTTCTTTCTGGCCACTCTATCAAAAAGCTCGGAATGGTGGAGTGCTGCAGTGATGGTAAAACTTCAGATCCCTGTATAGGGGTTAAAGGTTGAAGGTCAGGGGAGCCACTTAGATAATGCTCTTAGGAGTAGCTTCAAGTCAAAGTTCAGTAGACACAGTGGATCCACAACCACTTTGCAACATTTTGCTCAATTGTGGTGCTGGCAATCTGTGCTTGACTCTCTTGACCCCTATGAGTCAGCAATCTACTCACTTCTAATGGTGTTATTTAAGAAGCCTCCTGGTCTTCACCCTTTAAACCTTATACAATGATCTGGACTTTCTCAAAATGTATTTCGTTCTGATTCGTCCAAACCTACAGAACACAGTTCAGGGACAATTTTCAGAGGAGTATTGCCCGGCCGCAACCTAAAGACTTTCCCCGTATTATCCTATGGGACTGAAAATTGTCAATCCCTGTGCTTTGTTCCACTGTACAATTAACATTCCATAGTGTAAAAAATTGTTTATTGCAGATTTTCTGAGGTTGAATGTCTCCATTAATTTTAATAAGTGATGTAGTCCGCACAAAAATCCACCCTTAGCTTTCTTCTCTTTTTGGAAAGAAAGCTAATTTGCATATCTCTTTTCCAGAAACCCAGGGGAGCATTGCCTGGCCTATAAGACTCCTCACTCCTACTAGGTCCTCAGATATTCTCCATAAGGAGAAATAGTACCCCTAGATTACCAACCAAGGCCTCTCACCTAGCTAAGCCAAATCTCTCTGCTCTGCGCTGATGAGGTGCAATTTAAATTATGCATTTGAAGCCTGTTTAAAAGGCTAAGCATTGACTCTTTGGCTTGATATCTAGCATCTGGTGACAGCAGAAGCTTAGTTTTCTGTTCATTTTGATAGGAAAGGTAATTTGCATACCCAGAGAAGGATTACCTGGCCCATCTCTAAAGATGAATCAGAAAAAATTCTGTTTCTATTGAATCAATTTGCTAATTTCTCATCTGGACTGCAATGCAGGTGAACTACCAGGCTGCTACCTGTTGGAGTAGTCTCTCATAGGGGTCAAGAGACCACCATGGAACACAGAGGTTTCAGGAAAAACCATAGTTAGGGACACGCAAAAGTCTGAGAATCAGGGAAGACAGTACAGAAATCAAGAGAGGCAGAGAAGTGTCAAATCTGGTAGACGTTCATACATGGGAGAGTTAAAGATAAATAGCTACATGATCTGCATGTGGATTACCGCTAATTTATGGGCTGAAACTATTTACCCGAAGGCTCTATTCAGCTTTCATCTCATTTTTGCCTTTCATTGGAGTTATACGCAAAGAGTATTTCCAACATGTACCTCCAATGGAAGCTGTGACATTTGCCACCATATATGCATACACCTTGAAAGTGAAAAAAGTATACTGTATTTTTTTTCTTCTCGCTATGCCTTGTATAAGAAAGTGCAGCAAAGTACACTTTCTTACTCCGTGAGTATTTTCTTTCTTATAAACAGTAATAGCAGAACTTTGCTGATGGGTGCAAATACAGTATGTATATATATATATATATATATATATATTGAGGAAGGCTCTAGCACTGAGCTGAAACGTCGCATTGCCTTATGGGTAAATACATTTATTTTTTCATTTTATTTTCTGGAGTGCTGCCCGTTTTTCGATTCTCTATAAACGGGGTTTGCTTATCCCCAGTTGGGCTGCTGCACCCACCTGCCTTTTACCTTGACGGTGCTGCCCCCCCCCCCCCTTTTCTTTTTATATATATATTAATTCATGGTAATTACTGGTTTACAATAACTGTACCTTAATATCTGGACTTGCATGTAGGTAAGATTTCTGGAGCAGCAGAACAAAATGCTGGAAACCAAGTGGGCTTTTCTACAAAAACAGAAAACAGCCAATTGTCAGATTGAACCTCTGTTTGAGGCTTTTATCAGAAATCTTAGGATACAGCTGGACAATCTGGAATGTGAAAATTCTCGTTTGGAATCAGAAAGAAACAACATGGAGGAAACAATGGAAGAATTTAAGCGAAAGTAAGAAAATAATTGTAAACGCAAATTTTTCTAAAAAGAACTTCAATGATAATTACTTTTGAAAAACTGATAAAGTGTCCTTGGACAACCCTTAGACTTCAGATTTAATGTCCACCTTCTACAATGTAATTGTGGAAAGTTCCATTGCCAGGATACATTTTTTTAGTATTTGCTAGGCTACACTCTATAACTTAATCAGAAATAGGGCAATAGGCTAACTTTTAACATGTGTATCCCTACAGTCAGATCATTCAAAATTCAAACACCATAAAATTAGTTAAAGAGGATATTTAGTTTATTCAATATTATACTCGAGTTAATAGAGGGAGGTCTTCTGTTCAGAATCCTCGTCTTTTGGCCAGAGTGGACAGTAGTTACAAAAAGTATCTCTGCTCTAAAAGACCTTTCCTCTCCTGTTCTGCTTTACGTAGAGAACCCATTGATTTGAATGGGTACTATGTAATACCTAATTTCCACTGTTCTGGTGCTGCAGTAAAATTGACCGCTTACTGTTTGGTGATAATTTGTGCTCCCATTAAGGTCCCTTTACACCAGCCAACTGGCCAGGCAATTATCATGAAAGCACCATTCATTCCTGACAACTGCCTGCTCGTAAAGGAGGTGAAAGCTGTATTTATACGCAACAATCACCTGCACTGTATGGGGATGAGTGATCACTACTGCAATCACCCACCCTCATACAGATTTAACGTTTCTGGGTTGCTGATTCTTGATTACACAGAACAATCTGTTGCCTCATAACAATTGTAACGGGCGCCTCCACCTAGGGCCCTCTATGTAATGTGACCAAGGTATAGGAATGCCGAGTGGTATAGTGCGGCCTAAAATGTCCCATTATATGTGTCACGGTGCTCCTACCTGGATACGGTTATACCCCAGGCTTTGGCTCCAAAGCAATAAATAGGGGGTATAATTGAGGAATTTGAAAGAAAATTGAGTCCAGACCTTGTATGTAGTTGAACAGCACCTTTACTTGAATAAACTTTTATCAGAAACAATCTTCAAGCTTTGTCTTGGTCCCAGCAGGCTTTAGCATTAAAACTGGCAGGCAAACTTGTCTCTGTAAAACATCTGTTTCTCTCTGGCTCTGCTGTACAGACTGGCTGACTGTATAACTCTGATTATTCTGTCTGCTGCACTTTCTCTCTGTAGTCTGACTCTTAAGTAATGCCAGTAAACTATGCTCCTGGCTTCTGAGGCTTTAAGCTTTGACCTCCATGGCCAGCAGAGCTCTGGCTAGCTGCACACCTTCCCCTAGCAGGGTGTAAGCTAGAACTGAATAGAAACAGGGATCCACCCTTTCTGCAGGAAGTAGGACTCGCCCACTTCTCTCCAAGGGGGGGTTAGAATGGAATGGAAAGCTCCATTCTACCTAACTTCATCTCTACTGTGTTTTCTGCCACCTGCTGGTGAACCAGGCACATTACATGTGAACATAACAGTTACAAAGATTAGAAATGCACAGTGTATAGGACCTGAACAAAATACATAAGATGATGCTTTTCTAGCCCATTAGAGATAGTAGCAGGGTGCAGACGTGGAAATATCACTCTGGGGTGTTACACAATGATTTTAAGTGTCACATTAACAATGTTCACACCCATTGAAAGTGTATTTGCTTGTTTATAAGGTGGAACCTTTACATGAGCCAATTGTCAGGAACGAGCATTCGTATGAACGTTAATTCCTGGTAATCTGCCAACGTAGAGATATTCCAAATTAGACAACCAGTTAAAGAGGAAAGTCCACCTTAATCATTATTAGTAGGGCTCTATATCCTTAGAAACAGACAGTGACATCTGCAGTGAATAGGATATTCCTGACTGAAGGCTAAGCGATTTGAACATCTTCAAGTCAAAAGACAATCGGGCATGATGTTGAGGGTCACAGGACAGAGATTCTTACTTAAATATAACTTTTAAATACAATATAAGTAACCATGTCATCCCACTGATAGGTATGAAGAAGAAATGAATAGACGTACAGCAGCAGAGAATGAGTTTGTCTTGCTAAAGAGGGTATGTACCAACATCTACACCCTAGCTATTGCCCTGAAGGTTATGGTCACACATTCAGTTTTCTTTATGCAGTTTTAGAAGCCAAAACCAGTTTTAAAAAAAAGGAGGAGATATCGTATTTGTTCTTTAAACTTTCTCTCCTTTTATGATCTACTCCTGATTTTGGCTTCCAAAACTGCATCAGGAAACCTTTCTGTGTGGCCATACCTAATAGAAATGAGATTATATAAAGTACAGGCTATTTATCCACTTATTTCTGCAGGATGTTGATGCTGCTTTTATGAGCAAAACAGAACTGCAAGCTAAGGCTGACTCTCTGACCGATGAGATCAACTTCTTACGGGCTCTCTATGATGCGGTAAGAGTCATTCACTCTTTGGCACAAACTATCAATATTTTTTGGGTTGTTTTATTAAAACGGTCTGGTACTAACATAAGATGATGTGTATGCTTTGTACGCTGATACCTGATTATTTTCTAAATACGCAGGAGATCAGTCAGCTCCAGGCTCAGATCTCAGACACCTCCGTGGTCGTCTCCATGGACAACAGTCGAGACCTGGACATGGACAGCATCATTGCGGAAGTTAGAGCTCAGTATGAGGATATTGCTAACAGAAGCAGAGCTGAGGCTGAGGCCATGTACCAGTCAAGGGTAAGTCTGACCTAGATACTAAATACAGAAGTAGCTATCATTTTTTTGACTGGCTTTACAAGTTAACGCAACTAACTCTAACAAAAAAGCATTAAAATAAAACAAGAAATCACATTAAAGTGACCATCCAGGTGCAGCTGGTGTCAACATAACACTGTCTATTCTGTACAGTAAAACCTCTTTGAGGCAACCACCCAAAAATGAATTGAAAAGGGGTCTTTTTGAGGGTGGCTTCTGAAAGAAGATGGCCATCATATATAATAAAGTATATGTGGTAGAACTGATAAATCTGTCATAGGTCTGAATAAAGAGGTGGACTTTTGAGGATATTCACTGCATTCAACTGCATTTATTAATATTAAAGGGGGTGGCCACTTTCTGGTTACTGTTCACCAATGTATTTTTACGATGATTATATGGCCGTTACTAATAAAACCTTTATTGAAATTCTATGCCATTTTCTATATTTCATCAGGTAGGCTCCCTTGTTCTTTATATGCTTAGCAAGTTCTTTTTTTCCTGTGTCAACAGTTTGACGAACTTCGCATGACATCTGGAAGAAATGGCAATGATCTAGAAAACAGCAGGAATGTGATTGCTGAACTGAACCGAGCAATTCAGAGACTCAAGGGAGAGATTGAATGTGCTAAATCTCAGGTAAATAAAATCTGGCATCATGCAAACACATATAAAAGATGATATGTTGTTATCTGGGTACAATAAGCAACTATCATAGAATATATTATGTATGTGAAATACCATAAATTATCCTCTACATTACATATGCATTCTTTACTGTTGAGTCAAAGAACTTCAGTAACTTGGATTGAACCCATTTAATGACTGCACATGTACAGCGTAAGTCGAGAATTTAAAGGGCAGGCGCCATATCTGCCAAGTTTCTGTTGTTTTACACATGGAGGCAAAGTCTGTGATTGGCAATAATGCAGATCATGGAATTTTAAGCCCTCAGAAGCTGTGGTCATTTGTGGCTTTTCCCATAAGTGATGCACTTCCGGGGGCTGGGTGGCTCCCCCTGCTGAGATCAAGAGAACTATTCGGTTACTATGTCAGCCACAGGCCCTCTAAAGGATCTGAAGCCTGCCACAGTAATGAAAGGTAACATCTATGTATAGCTATAGATAACACAGAATCTGATATTCGCAAAAAGCAAATGCCACAGCTCACCTCCTCCTTCTCGATGCACCGTCACCTCAACACAGGTCACAGAGCATGCCCACAACATTGTCACATGTATATACACGGGTCATCTTCAGATTACAGGTTCTTATTGTCCTCATAAGAAGATTTAAAAAAAAAGAATATCTGGGTTTAACTGGTGATAAAATATAGATGGTGTATTTCCTTTATATAGTCAAAGCCTCTATAAAAGATACATTAGTATATAGGCTTCATGACTTTTACTTTAGCATTGACGGTCAATTAGATGGTTTTGACCTCAGTACCAGGTTTCTGTAATACTATGGAACCCTTGGTGCCAATGGAACACACTAGTATTTAAAGCTGTCACCGGGGAGCCACTATTTTTAGAGAACACAAAGCTCCCTATCTTATACAGAATTATTTAATGTATTCATAGCGTGCTGCACTGGAATCAGCAGTCTCAGAGGCTGAGGAACGTGGTGAGGCTGCTGTCCAGGATGCCAAGCATAAACTGACTGAACTGGAGGCTGCTCTACAGAAGACCAAGCAGGACATGGCTCGCCAACTGAGAGAATACCAGGAGCTGATGAATGTCAAACTGGCTCTGGATATTGAGATTGCCACCTATAAGAAGATGCTGGAAGGAGAAGAGTGCAGGTGACTGCAGATTACAGAAATATCTTAAAATGTTGCATATATAAACTATGTAGTAATAATATAAAGCTGTAGAACATACTAAAATGACACACTTTTGCTTTGTTCTAGACTGGCTTCTGATGACTCAGTGAGCATCTGTAAGTGAAACGCATCACAATTTGCAATCTACACCTTTGGTTCCCATGCATGTATCTCCCTTCATTCTAACAAGCTTTTTCTTTTTCAGCTGTCCTGCACTCCAGCACTGGAGGCAAACACCATTCAGGAGCATCTTCTCATGGTGGACATAATCATCATCATCCTAAAGGTGGATTCAGTTGTGCCAGTGGACAAAGTTATGGCCACGCATACACAGGCAAACATCACTCCAGCCATGAGCATCACTGCTGAAATAGAAATCCTGCCAAACCCTTGCTGTTCCTCATTTGTAGTCTTAAAGGCTATGTATACCTTCGGAGGCAATTTTTGTTTATGATTGCATTATAGTCATTTTTGGCTAGAAATCATATTTTCATTTGGCCTTTATTAAAAATATTGAGCCATTTTGACACAAAGGGTTAACTGTTAAAGGGTTAACTGTTTTTCTAATTGTGTGACTAGTACTTTCACTTTTACTTTGTGCCATTATCTAAAAACCTTTATCTCTAAACTACTAATAGGTCATAAACACTTATTTAAGCCACATTCTTATCAGTAAGATAAGGATTGAGCTTTAATGAGTGTTTAGGGCTCTTTCACACTTGCGTTCTTGTCTTCCGGCATAGAGTTCCGTCGTCGGGGCTCTATGCCGGAAGAATCCTGATCAGGATTATCCTAATGCATTCTGAATGGAGAGAAATCCGTTCAGGATGCATCAGGATGTCTTCAGTTCCGGTACGGAACGTTTGTTGGCCGGAGAAAATACCGCAGCATGCTGCGCTTTTTGCTCCGGCCAAAAATCCGGAACACTTGCCGCAAGGCCGGATCCGGAATTAATGCCCATTGGAAGGCATTGATCCGGATCCGGCCTTAAGCTAAACGTCGTTTCGGCGCATTGCCGGAGCCGACATTTAGCTTTTTCTGAATGGTTACCATGGCTGCCGGGACGCTAAAGTCCTGACAGCCATGGTAAAGTGTAGCGGGGAGCAGCATACTTACCGTCCGTGCGGCTCCCAGGGTGCTCCAGAGTGACGTCAGGGCGCCCCAAGCGCATGGATCACGTGATCGCATGGATCACGTCATCCATGCGCATGGGGCGCTCTGACGTCATTCTGGAGCGCCCCGGGAGCCGCACGGACTGTAAGTATACTGCTCCCCCGCTCCCCACTAATACTATGGCAGCCAGGACTTTAATAGCGTCCTGGGTGCCATAGTAACACTGAAAGCATTTGGAAGACCGTTCCGTCTTCAAATGCTTTCAGTACACTTGCGTTTTTCCGGATCCGGCGGGCACCTCCGGCAACGGAAGTGCATGCCGGATCCCAACAACGCAAGTGTGAAAGAGGCCTTATAATGTCAGAGATCATAGATAAGGAGTCCATCTGCTCCCCAGATGACAAAAGACACAGGCTGCTACTAGAGCATGTCGGGTCTGTGCAGAAAAAAGGATTCCATATTTTTAATAAAGACCAATTGAAAAAATGATTTTTAGCTCAAAATAAGTACAATGCAATAATAATTTAAAAAAAATGTCCCCAAAGGTGTACATAGCCTTTAACTATGTTCTGTTCTTGCTTTTCTGAATTAAGTGCATGTATGTTACCTTACACTATTCCTCAATAAACCTCTATTTGCATGGCAGCTTTGATGCATTTTGACCGTTATTAAAAAAAGGTTCATAGAAATGTAATAAATTCAGGCTACAGGTTAAAGGTTGATAATAGAAATGAGGCAAGTTATTGAAAATTCAACTAGTTCGCCGAATTACACTAAGAAATTTGCTTTGTGCCTAATAAGCGGGTGCAATGACACGAAACAACGACGCCCCCTCCCCCTGTCATTGAACCCCTCAGATGCTGCGCTCAATCTTGAGCTGTGACGTATGACATCACCATGCCGTTGTCATCACATCACCGTGCAAGATTTTGTGCAGTGTCTTTAATTGAGATGGCCGCTGCGGCCTCTTCGCGCGCAAATATATGAGGTAAGTACTACTTTTTTTCTTTTCCCGTCATTTCAGGAAAAATTGATCAATTACCAAGAAGCGTGATGATATTCGGCTTTGCGGCAAACTGAGTTTTTCCAAAAATTCGGATCGAAAGTCCACCTTGGATACTTCGATTCACTCAACACTATTTGATAACACTGAACATTGCTTTTTTTTTTATTTTATAGAAAAAGATTTTTTATTTCCATCATAATAAAACACAAGACACATCATACTAGAAAAAACAGCCAGTACAAAGAAACCACTATAAAAAAAAAAACAACGTAGTTACATCAGACGTTATGTCTGAACAGTCTTGCGGCAGTGCCGCTCTCCGTTTCCTTTCCATATCCTCATACACTTTAATTTGTTGAAGATACAAGATCCATTCATTTATCGCGGGTGGAGAAACAGAACCCCAATGTCTGACTCAAATAACTTTTGCCAACATCAAACCCCTCATCCAGATCTGCCTAACCCGGGCCGGGACTTCCATATCTAATGGATAATCTCCCAACAACACTGTCACCATCCCAGGGCTGTACCTCGAGGGGTACTCCTTTTGTAGGGTTTCAAAAATTTGTTCCCAATACCTTTTTATTTTACTACATTCCCAGAGTAAATCTGCATTCACATACCCATATTTCAGGCAGCAGCAGTCTCGGCCTTTATTCCGGGAAAGTTTTGCTTGGATTTTTGGTGTATAGTACAGCCGGTGAAGAATCTTAAATTGGATTTATCTATGGGTGTTAGAAAATGTAACCTTTCTCACAATCCTGTAAATACTAGGCCATTTCAGTGGTGAGCAATGCAGCTCTTGCTCCCATTTACATGAGCTTCTATATAAAGTTACAGTTGCCAGTGCTGTTCGCAATTTAGCTATCTTAACTGTCTCACCTATCCGGGAATAACAATAATCAAAAAATACATTCTTCCGTGGACAAATACAACCTTTATTCCTAGAGGCCTCGTATGCGTGTTTTAAACGTGAATACATAAACACATCTAATAATGTATTATCCGTGAAGTTATAATCAAAAAAGGATTTAAAGTGTCCCCGTACGAACAGATGACACCTATTAACCACCCCCCTACGTGACCAATAAACATAATCAGTGATTTTAAAGAATTCCGTCAAGTTCCTGTTCTCCCATACAGGGGTAAAAGCAAAAGAGTGAGATACCTTCAAAATCTTCTTAAAGGGTTTCTATCACTTCGTATCACATATTTAGGTGTCAGACACTAGCGATCCGCTAGTGTCTGCTCTAACAAACCATCCTAATATGATAGGTTTTGGGGCAGCCGTTTCGCTAAAATAAGAACTTATATCTATATGCTAATGAGC
This sequence comes from Bufo bufo, assembly GCF_905171765.1. Lineage (NCBI taxonomy): Eukaryota > Metazoa > Chordata > Amphibia > Anura > Bufonidae > Bufo > Bufo bufo. Next base: position 604,964,101 of record NC_053391.1, read on the forward strand.
CTCTAGGTGCTATGGGGGCGTCATTAGCACCTAGAGGCTCCGTCTACCTTCATAAACTGTCGCCGCCCAGCGTGTCCCTCCAGCCCGCCCATCTCCTGCTGAATGCGATCCTCTCCGTGCGCGTCTCTGTTCGGTGCATGCGCAGTGAATGTCTGACCGCTTCCCTGCTCAGACATCTCCACTGCGCCTGCGCCGATGACATCATAGTGCTCCGAGGAACAGGCGCAGTGGAGATGTCTGTGCAGGGAAGCGGCCAGACATTCACTGCGCATGCGCCAAACAGAGACCCGCACGGAGAGGATCGCATTCAGCAGGAGATGGGCGGGCTACAGGGACGCGCTGGGCGGCGACAGTTTATGAAGGTAGACGGAGCCTCTAGGTGCTAATGACGCCCCCATAGCACCTAGAGGCTCATTAGCATATAGATATAAGTTCTTATTTTAGCGAAACGGCTGCCCCAAAACCTATCATATTAGGATGGTTTGTTAGAGCAGAAACTAGCGGATCGCTAGTGTCTGACACCTAAATATGTCATACGAAGTGATAGAAACCCTTTAAGCTTATTCCAGACCATTTGTAGGGACCAAGGAATCAATAAGGACTTCCTCACCCCCAAATAACCAGATTCCAAACATGAGAAAATATTCTCTAATGGTTTCCCCATATTGTGCTAATAAACTATCAGTGAATCTACAACACCGCTGCACCTGTGCACATAAAAAATATCCCTGAAAGAAAGGGAGTGATAGTCCACCATCTAATTCCGACAACCATAGATATTTTTGTTTTATTCTCACCCTCTTTCTCCCCCATATTAGATCGTTAATAAGACACTCCAATCTATGAAAGAAAATATCATGAATCCATACTGGGGAAGCACACATCGGGTACATCACAATAGGAAGGGCAATCATCTTAATAAGGGCTATTCGATCCACCTGAGCCAGAATCAATTTCTGCCAAGCACATATTTTGGACTTTACTTCGTTCAAAACCGGAGCTAAATTATGCTCATAAAACCTCTTTATAGGGAGACCGATCTTGATCCCCAAGTACTCCAGGGTGTCATTCGGAGCAAGAACCTTTACTCCACTCCCCTCATCTACGGCCTTGCGGTTAAGCGGGAGGAGAGATGACTTAGACCAATTAACCCGATAGCCCGAGAATCTACCAAAGTCCTCCACTACTGTCATCACATAAGGGAGAATTTTCCATCCCCGGTCCAAAAACAAAATGACGTCATCGGCATACAGGCTTATTTTATCGCTCACTCCTGTCACCCCAAAGCCGTCTACACTATTATCTGAACGGATCTTACAGGCCAATGGTTCAATAAATAAGGCAAAAAGAAGGGGAGAGAGCAGGCATCCCTGCCTCATCCCACGCCGCATCGTAATGGGGGAGGTACAAGTACCGTTGATGTTTAACCGGGCTAACGGCTGTTCATATAGCATTTGAGTCATCTCTGTAAATACGGTCCCCAATCCAAAGTGAGACATAGTAGCCCACAAAAAAGACCACTCCATCCTGTCAAACGCCTTTGCGGCATCTAAAGACAGGATAGAGTGGTCTATACTAGCCCCAACCGAGAGATTCAAGTACACCCTATAGAGGCTCATCTGTATTTGTCGGCCCGGAATGAATCCTGTCTGATTATTATGTACCAGAGAGGCTATGACCTTTTTCAGGCGATTAGCCAATATTTTGGCAAAGATCTTTATCCTTTTTCAACACCAAGGTAATCACTACCTCTCTAAATGATGGAGGCAAAGAGCCAGATACACAGGATTCATTCAGGAGAATTGGGAGGAGCGATTTAGCGTGGTACCTATAGAGTTCAAACGGCAGACCATCAGGGCCAGAGGATGAATTATATTTCAGTACTGGAAGAATCGATCGCAGCTCCTCCAGGTCAATAGGGCGCTCCAACATTTCCCTATCCTGTAGTTCTAGCTGGGGAAGCCCTAATTGTTGTAGATATTGCTCCATATCGTCCCGTCTAAGCGTAATATCCGACTGATAGAGCACAGAGTAGTATTTCACAAATTCCTCCCTAATCAGCGGTGAGGATCTCACCCTATTACCTTTTGCGTTCCTAATCTCACTTATAGTAGTAGCCACTCTCTGGTTAGCAACCAACCGTGCCAAGAACTTTTCTGTTTTACCCGATTCGCAGAAGCGATTTTGACCCTGGAAAAGAACCTTATGTTGAGCTTTACTATATAAAAGTATCTTAAACTGTGCATTGGCCTCTTTTAACTGCATTATGTTTTGCTCATTATAGTTAGTGATCAATACACCCTGTAATCTCCTAATTGTCAACTGTTGTTCCCTTTGACGAAGTTCAGATCTATACCGGTTAATTTTAGAGAAATATATACCCCTTATATGGGCCTTCAATACATCCCACACATAATGAATATGTGTCGAGCCTACATTGAATCCCCAAAATTGCTGTATTTCATAATCTACCTGACCCTGCTCTCCTATCACATCCAGCCAGTGCGAATTCAGTTTAAAAATTCTGCCTGATGCTGAAGGATCCACCTCTCTGAGCGAGATCAGGACTGGAGAATGATCTGATATTCCATGGGGTTCGTACTTCATTTTCACAATTTGATGACACAAATCTCGACTTGCAAAAGCCAGATCAATACGGGACATTGACCCATAGGACTGGCTAAAGCAAGAATAGATTATATTATTGCCATAGAGGTGCCGCCAGATATCAACCAGCGCCAGCTCCTGGCAAACAGAGCTCAAAGAAGATCCAGTCCGACCTTGCCCAGCAGAGGAGAAACGGTCCAACCCAGGATCAAGTACAGAATTAAAATCTCCGGCTACTAGTAACGGACAGGGTTTTTTTGTGGCCAGATATTTAGCTAATAAAGAGAGAACTGTTGGTTTATATTGTGGAGGAATATAGACAAATGCCATTATAATCTCCTGCCCTTTCCAATACCCATGCAAGAAGACAAATCTCCCTTCTTTATCAATCATGCTATCCACCGGTAGAAATTCCATACCACCATGGATATAGACACTAACCCCTCTTGAATAAGAGGGGAAGTAAGCGTGATATTCAAAAGAAGCCAATTTTCTTTTCAATGTATAGAGCCTGTCCACTACTGCATGGGTTTCTAACAATGCAACGATTGCTGACAAATGGCGGGCCATCTGATCAAACACCACCGTCCTCTTCACCCTGTCTCCCAACCCTCTCACATTCCAGAATAGAATGCTACCTGACATAGACAATTAATGCCTGATAATCCTGGTCTCCCATCTAGGAGAGAGGCACACAAGAACGCAAAGCGAGTGACGACAGCCAATCCCTCCCCAATACCCACCCGCAAAATACCCCCTTCATGATTGATAAGGAAAAACACATTACCCATCAACCTCTTCCAATCCACCAAACCTCCCCCCAGATCTCCCTCCTCCCACAACCTTATTTTCTTTACATTTTCTTTATAGCCCTGCCGTGTCCAGCCGGACTATATCATTATGCACTACACTCAGTTTGGCTGGGTACATCATTGAGTATTTAACATTAGCTGCAGCTAATCTTTTTTTGACCTCCAAGAAGGATCTTCTTTTAATTTGGGTCTCTCGTGAGAAGTCTGGATATATTGATATCAAATTACCATCTAAGTATGTCTCTAATTTTCCGTCTAAGTACCCAATCCAGATCTTTTGAGCAAACTAGTTTCGCCAGAACTGCCCTAGGGGGAGCCCCTGGTGGGGACTTTTTGGAGGGGATTCTATGGGCCCTTTCCACACAAAAGTAGATGCATCATGATCCGGCCCCAAGTTATCCACCAACCATTTTTGAATAAAGTTTGAAGGGTTATCCTGTTCTATCCCTTCTGGAAAACCTACTAGTCGCAAGTTATTTCTACGGGATCTATCTTCCAAATCTATCAGTTTCCCTCTAAGCCAGGATCGGTCTGCATCTATCTCATCCAGTCTCTTTTTTAATAGACTGGTCTCTGAAGTGGCTAAATCCACTGCAGATTCCAGCTCCTTCACCTTCACTCTTAGTTTAGCCATCTCGTCTCTAATTATCGCAATATCACCTTGTACTGCTGAGAGGGACAAGGCCATCTCTGCAACTGAGGTATTAGTGACATTTACTACTCCCAAAATATCATAGAGTTTTTTATTGATACTCTCAAAACCTTCGCTCTGGGATATGTCAACCTTTGTAGTGCCTAACTCTGGCCGGTCCGTGATACCCACTCCCTGCTCAACCTGTAGGGCAGATCTCTGTGTACCTCCCCTAGTTTTAGGTGGAGGAGACTTCAAGAATTTGTCTAGGCGAGCCTGGGGGCTTCCCCCCTGACCACTTTTCGGCGAGGCCATCCCTCCTGACTTACGGAACAGGCAGCATTTTATAGGACCCCGTACGGAGAATACCCACAGAAGAAAACCAATATTAGAGCCTAGAGGTATGCACACACAGGAATTTCCAGTACCAGATCCACTACTAATCCGGATCGGGACAAGGAAATACCTGCCGTCAACTACAAGACCCAAAGAGCATACCTCACAGACCCAAATGAATGACTTTTACTTAAATTAAACGCAAGTAGATATTGCGCCTGGCTTCAGAGAATGAGCTGAATATAAGCAGAAGACAGGTATAAAGACAGGGGGAATGCTAACTAGGGCAAAGGCGTACAAGTATTCTGCAGTATGCAGGCCCCCTCCCACCACTATACCAACTTAAAAACACACTATACGAATGAGGGACTTATTTCGCTCTAGACAACAATGTAGTTCCACTGGTCCAGAGGGCATCAAACCCAAATCACTGTGGGGCCAAGGAGCTTGTTACATAAAAGTCTTATAAGGGTACGATAATTTTAACACACGGGTCCTCTGTAATAGATCAGGTGAATGCCTTCTCAGACCCCATGATCCTGCCCGACCGTTAGAGCCCCCAGTTACAACTGGTCCACCCAGGAGATAAAGGCGAAAAAGTTGTCAAGCCAGCCAGCCAAAGTCCTCTCAGCACCTGGTATTTATTCAGTGGGCCATTCCAGCCAGGTATATCCACAAGTACACCTAACCGTTACCGATGGCACAGCCGGCAGCAGCAGGACTTTACCCGTGGTCCCCACCCCTCACAAGCACACTACACAGTGCATCCAGGGGGGACCCCACTCCAGAGTCCAACAGGACACAGTCCCCACTCACGGCTCCCCCGATGTCCAGGACCAGACACCACCGCTCGCCAGTGTCCACCGCACGATCAGGAGGGAGAGGAGCGCAGCGGCGTCTGCACACTGCTCCCCAGCATCCACCTAGTAATTAAACCAGTAATGATTAAAATACAACAGTCACAAAATACACATAGATTTGCGTTCACTAATAGTGATCCTATGTGATAAAGAGTACCCTATAATAATGTACCCACTCAGTGTACATGAACATACACAAACAGAAGATATACTGAGACTAAAACTGGTATAGTAGCAAAATATAATATACTTTATTAGGTGATATATAAAAAATTATACAAAATGTAATGCATCAGATAAAAAAGGTGGACTACACCTGAGGGGACATAACATAGTCACACAAAAATAAGGAAAAAGGGGCAGTGAAGCAACCACAAAAATTATGACATATATCGAGCACCTTGACACATAAGGATATCACATAAGGATATCTTTCTTCCCCAGAAGAAAGCATTGCAGCCGAAACGCGCGTCAGGATACGTGGCTCTCCTGAGTAGGACAGGTCTTTATCCTTATGGGTATGTAACCTTATAGTGTGAGGCTTTGTTGGAACTATCCCTTTTCTCGTGGCACAATCAGCTACTCTGTGCATGCTGCGGGGGTTTATCTCTGTGATCCCCGTTTTTCACTTAGTGGATGTGGGTGTCTGGGTGATTAATCCCCGCTACCCTCATATATGGTTCCACTTACAGCAGTCATTTACATGCATGGGACCATTAAAGTGATTGATTGTTATGCACATGCATGTCTTCATGTGGGTTTTAGTATAGTGCACACACAGTTTTGTGTCCATGTGGAGACATGTAACTGCATACTAATACGATCTAGACATTAGTGACATCTCTAGACACATTGGATAGGTCTTATATATGCATATGTATGCTTGGAGATCTATATACTGTATGTATTATCCTTTCTGACATTTATGACGAATAGATGTGATATCCTTATGTGTCAAGGTGCTCGATATATGTCATAATTTTTGTGGTTGCTTCACTGCCCCTTTTTCCTTATTTTTGTGTGACTATGTTATGTCCCCTCAGGTGTAGTCCACCTTTTTTATCTGATGCAGTACATTATGTATAATTTTTAATATATCACCTAATAAAGTATATTATATTTTGCTACTATACCCGTTTTAGTCTCAGTATATCTTCTGTTTGCGTATAGTAATTAAACCAGGCAGGGAGAACCTCTGGAAAACTAGTAACTGGAATACTACATGATCGAAAATTGAGTAACCTCCGCAGAAAATAGTCACTGTAAGTATTTTATTTTGTTCATGTACCACAATTTAGTTCTGTCATAAGAATTGCTACAGTTCATTGCCTGTCGTTGACACATCAGTACAAAAAGGGGTAAAGGTGTGCCCATACACATAAGTTAAAGGTCAGCTGAAATGGCCGATTCTGACTATTATAGTCAGCCATCAAAAATGAATTAATGAACAATTGATCACAAAGGCTACCAAAAATCTGTCAGGTTGGATTTTTCCAGCTGAAACTACAAGTGTATGGCATGATCTGCTGAATATGACCAATTATGTCCCACTTTGAGAAAGCCCATTGGGGGAGATTTATCAAACTGGTGTAAAGGAGAACTGGCTTAGTTGCCCATAGCAACCAATCAGATTCCACCTTTCATTGTTGACAGCTCCTTTAGAAAATGAAAGGTGAAATATGATTGGTTGCTATGGGCAACTAAGCCAGTTCTGCTTTACACCAATTTGATAAATCTCCCCCATTGTTTTTTATTTAACTATATCCCTGATAATTTAGTCCGGCATGTCGATGTTTGTATAAATCAAACACCATCATTACAGCTGATACCAGTCTTGTATGTATGGCAAGCTTTAGGCCTCATGCACACTATAATATTTTACATCCATATGCCATTCACGTTTTTGCTGACCCATTCATTTCTATAGAGCCATAGACACATCCATATTTTTTTGCGGATCTATGTTGCCACCCCACAAATGATAGAACATGATTTATTCTGGTCCGTATTACTGACAAGAATAGTCATATCTATTAAGTGGATTCACACAGAAGGGATCTGTATATTGCAGATCTGTGGTTTGCAGACCCAAATAAGAACAGGGTTATGTGCATGAGGCCTTACTAGAAGACTTTGGACCCCAAAGCATAATCTTTAACATAGCCCCCACCTACCATGCACCATTATTAAAACCTATGTCTTGTTATGTGACAGAGGGGACTGGTACCCCCTCAGGTATCAGGACCAAAGTGAGACTGCTACATCTGCAACTCCTACAGCTTATCAGCACACTAAGGCTGGGTTAACACGGGCGTTGCAGGAAAAGATGCGGGTGCGTTGCGGGAAAATGCGCAATTTTTCAGAGCGAGTGCAAAGCGTTTTAATGCGTTTTGCACGCGCGTGAGAAAAATTGGCATGTTTGGTACCCAGACCCGAACCCGGACTTCTTGACAGAAGTTCGGGTTTGGGATCAGTGTTGTGTAGATTTTATTATTTTCCCTTATAACATGGTTAGGAGTGAAAATAATGCTAAGTAAATTAAGGATGGAGGGGTTAAAAAATAAAAATAAAAATTTAACTCACCTCATCCACTTGTTCGCGCAGCCCAGCTTGTCTTCTTTCTTCTTCTTTGAGGACCTGGGAGGAAAAGGAGCTTGGGTGATGGCACTGTGCTCATCACATGGTCCATCACCATAGTGATGGACCATGTGATGGACCATGTGATGAGCGCAGTGACGTCCTTTTTCTCCGAGGTCCACAAAGAAGAAGAAAGAAGTGGATGAGGTGAGTTTAATCTTTTATTTTTTAACCCCTCCATCCCGAATTTACTTAGCATTTTGTATTAAGAATGCTATTATTTTCACTTATAACCATGTTATAAGGGAAAATAATAAAGAACGGGTCCCCATCCCAATCGTCACCTAGCAACCATGCGTGAAAATCTCACCGCATCCGCACTTGCTTGCAGATGCTTGCGATTTTCACGCAGCCCCATTCACTTCTATGGGGCCTGTGTTGCGTGAAAAACGCACAATGTAGAGCATGCTGCGTTTTTTACACAACGCACAAGTAATGCGTGAAAATCGCCGCTCATCTGCACAGCCCCATTGAAGTGAATGGGTCAGGAATCAGTGTGCGTGCAATGCGTTCACCTCACGCATTGCAACCGCACTGAATTCTCGCCCATGTGAAAGGGGCCTAAAAGTGGGATTTCCAGTAGCCAATTATGTCAACCAGCTTCAGACTTTTTTTTTTTTTTTAAACATGGACATTTTTTATAGATTTTCCATTAAAGAAATGAAGAACAAATTACATTGATGGTACTATACAGGATAACACAAAAGTATCAAATACAAAGAATGTGGATTGAACTACTGCAGTAATAGTATAAGACAATAATGAAGTAATATGGAATAAGATTAAAACCTTAACGACCTTGTCATTTTTCACCTTAAGGACCAGGCTATTTTTTGCAAATCTGACATGTGTTACTTTATGTGGTAATAACTTTAAAAAGCTTTTACTTATCCAGGCCATTCTCAGATTGCTTTCTCGTCACATATTGTACTTCATGATAGTGGTAAAACTGAGTCAAAAAATTTTATTTTGTGAATGCCATTTTATTTTTTGGGGACGTTAGAAGGCTTAGAAGTATAGAAGCAAATCTTGACATTTTTCATAAAATTTCCCAAAAACGCTTTTTAAGGACCAGTTCAGGTCTGAAGTCACTTTGTGAGAGTTACATAATAGAAACCACCCAAACATGACCCCATTTTAGAAACTACACATCTCAAGGTACTCAAAACTGATTTTACAAACTTTGTTAACCCTTGTTTGGCAGATTTTCCATTTTAATCCATTTTCTCCAGTAACAAAGCAAGGGTTAACAGCCAAACAAAACTCAATATTTATTACCCTGATTCTGTAGTTTACAGAAACACCCCATATGTGGTCGATAACTGCTGTATGGCCACACGGCAGGGCGCAGAAGGAAAGGACCGCCATATGGTTTTTGGAAGGCAGATTTCATTGGAATAATTTTAAGCTGCCGTGTCACATTTGAAGACCCCTTGATGCACCCCTAGAGTAGAAACTCCAAAAAAAGACCCAATTTTGGAAACTACGGGATAAGGTGACAGTTTTGTTGATACTATTTTAGGGTACATATGATTTTTGGCTGCACTATAGTACACTTTTTGTGAGGCAAGGTAACAAAAAATAGCTGTTTTGGCACAGTTTTTATTTTTTGTTATTTACAGTGTTCATCTAACAGGTTAGATCATGTGGTATTTTTATAGAGCAATACCAAATATGACTAGAGCAATACCAAATATGACTACTTTTTTGGGTTGTTTGTTTCATTTTTACATAATAAAGAATTTTTGAAAAAAAAATGATTTTTTTTAGTGTCTCCATATTCTGAAAGCCATATATTATTTTTTTTTTGGGTGACTGTCTTATGTAGGGGCTAATTTTTTTCAGTGTGAGATGACTATTTGATTGGTACTATTTTAGGGTGCATATGACTTTTTGATCGCTAGGTATTAAACTTTTTGTGATGTAAGGTGACAAAAAATAATTTTTTTTACAAACTTTTTAAAACAATTTTTACAGTGTCCACCTGAGGGGTTAGGTCATGTGAAATTTTTATACAGCAGGTTCTTATGGACGCAGCAATATCTAATATGTATACTTTGATTTATTTATTTAAGTTTTACACAATAATATGTCTGAGAGCCATATTATTATTTTTTTGGGCCTTTGTCTTAGGTAGGGGCTAATTTTTTTAAGGATGAGGTGACGGTTTGATTGGCACTATTTGGGGTGTATATGAGTTTTTGATTGCTTGCTATTACACTTTTTGAGATGTAAGGGGACAAAAAATGGCTTTTGACACCGTTTTTATTATATTTTTTTTTACAGTGTTCAGCATAGGGGTTAGGTCATGTGGTATTTTTATAGAGTAGGTTTTTACGGACGCGGCAATACCTAATATGTTTTTACGGACGCGGTGATACCTAAAGTATGAATAATACTTTTTTTTTCTTTCCCTATTTTTCCTTTTTTTTTTTTACTTTATTTTGGGAAAAGGAGTCAGTAACATCCAGATCTCTGCTGCTGATTGCGGCACCGCACGCGGAGAGGCGGGGGGGGGGGGGGTGTGTGGAAGGACCGCATAACGAAAATGCTCGTCCTGGGGTACTAAGTACCAGCCTTTTAGGACAAGTATTCTCTTCTTGGGTCCTTAACGTGTTAAAGAAGTTGTCCAGTCCCAAAATAAAAATTATTTTTATGTCCTTACTAGGGTTGAGCGAACCCGTTGGTACCAAACTTTAGCATTTTTGGACCCCGAACCCGAACATTTCAGTAAAAGTTCGGGTTCGGGTTGGGTGTTCGGCGCTTTCTTGGCGCTTTTTGAAAGGCTGCAAAGCAGTCAATCAACAAGTGGTTAACTGTCTGACCTTAGAAACCATCACAGCCATGCCTACTAATGGCATGGCTGTGATTGGCCAGTGCAGCATGTGACCCAGCCTCTATATAAGCTGGAGTCACGTAGCGCTGCACGTCACTCTGCTGTGTTTAGTGTAGGGAGAGGATGCTGCTGGTGATTTCAGGGAGAGAATAGGAGAGAGTCTTTGCTCAAAATCTGAATCTAACTCAGCGATCTACATACATTGTGTTTTGTGGGTGCAGGGCACAATTTTTCTTTCCTGCCCTGAGCCCATTGACCGAAAAAAAAAAACTTTAATAAGTCAGTTAGGGCGGCGGCGGCCATTTTATGCAAGCTCAGTGCACCAGCACTGCATCTGAGCTTTTGGGACATTGAAAATCCAAATTTTTTTGGCAATATACAACATCTGGATTAGTCAGTGTGCAATTTAAGCTAGAAATACAGCCATCATTTTCTGGGGTTTTAAAAACACACTTTTTTTTTACCAAAAAACACTATTTTCCTGATCAGAAAGTGTTAAATTCAAGTTTAATATATGCAGCTTTCTTATTCTGTTACCAAAAAAACACTTTTTTGGCAATATACAACATCTGGATTAGTCAGTGTGCAATTTAAGCTAGAAGTACAGCCATCATTTTCTGGGATTTTAAAAACTATTTTTTTTTGCCAAAAAACACTATTTTCAGGCCTTGCAGCTTTAGCACGTGTGAAATTACAGGCTTATATACTGCTGTCAAATTCAGTTGTTAAACAAACACTCGTTTGGGCAAAAAAAATTTAGTTGGCAGCCTTTGATGCAGATGTCATTGTGAGATACACCCTTAATACATTTGGGTTAGATTCTGAGATTTGAAATACCGCCATTTGGTGCACCAATATTTAATTCAGGCCTACTGTGGGTCAGGCCATGTGAGATACACCCTTTACATACAGGGGTTTGATTCAGGCATTTGAAATACAGCCATTTTGGGCAAGGAAATCTTTAATTGAGGCCTACAGTGGGTCAGGCCGTGTGAGATACACCCTTTACATACAGGGGTTTGATTCAGGCATTTGAAATACAGCCATTTTGGGCAAGGAAATCTTTAATTGAGGCCTACAGTGGGTCAGGCAGTGTGAGATACACCCTTTACATACAGGGGTTTGATTCAGGCATTTGAAATACAGCCATTTGGGGTAAAGAAATCTTTAATTGAGGCCTAGTCTGGTTCAAGCCGTGTGAGATACACCCTTTACATACAGGGGTTTGATTTAGGCATCTTAAATACAGCCATTTTGGGTAAAGAAATCTTTAATTGAGGCCTACAGTGGGTCAGACCGTGTGAGATACACCCTTTAAATACAGGGGTTTGATTCAGGCATTTGAAATACAGCCATTTTAGGCAAGGAAATCTTTAATTGAGGCCTACAGTGGGTCAGGCCGTGTGAGATACACCCTTTAAATACAGGAGTTTGATTCAAACATTTGAAATACAGCCATTTTTGGCAAATAAATCTTTAAATGAGGCCTAGTCTGGTTCAGGCCGTGTGAGATACACCCTTTACATACAGGGGTTTGATTTAGGCATTTAAAATACAGCCATTATGGGCAAAGAAATCTTTAATTGAGGCCTAGTCTGGTTCAGGCCGTGTGAGATACACCTTTTATATACAGGGGTTTGATTTATGCATTTGAAATACAGCAATTTTGGGCAAATAAATCTTTAACTGAGGCCTAGTCTGGTTCAGGCCGTGTGAGATACATCCTTTACATACAGGGGTTTGATTCAGGCATTTGAAATACAGCCATTTTAGGCAAGGAAATCTTTAATTGAGGCCTACAGTGGGTCAGGACGTGTGACATACACCCTTTAAATACAGGGGTTTTAATTTATGCATTTGAAATACAGCAATTTTGGGCAAATAAATCTTTAATTGAGGCCTAGTCTGGTTCAGGCCGTGTGAGATACACCCTTTAAATACAGGGGTTTTATTCAGGCATTTGAAATACAGCTATTTTGGGAAAATAAATCTTTAATTGAGGCCTAGTCTGGTTCAGGCCATGTGAGATACACCCTTTACATACTGTCGTTCTATTCTACTATTAACCACCTCCGGACCGCCTAATGCAGATTCGCGTTCCGGAGGTGGCAGCCCTGTGCAGAGTCACGCATATATGCGTCATCTCGCGTGAGCTGAGATTTCCTGTGAACGCGCGCACACAGGCGCACGCGCTCACAGGAACGGAAGGTAAGAGAGTGGATCTCCAGCCTGTCAGCGGCGATCGTTCGCTGGCAGGCTGGAGATGTGATTTTTTTAACCCCTAACAGGTATATTAGACGCTGTTTTGATAACAGCGTCTAATATACCTGCTACCTGGTCCTCTGGTGGTCCCCTTTGTTTGGATCGACCACCAGAGGACACAGGTAGCTCAGTAATATGTTGCACCAAGCACCACTACACTACACCCCCCCCCTGTCACTTATTAACCCCTTATTCACCCTTGATCACCCCTGATCACCCCATATAGACTCCCTGATCACCCCCCTGTTATTGATTACCCCCCTGTCATTGATCACCCCCCTGTAAAGCTCTATTCAGACGTCCGCATGATTTTTACGGATCCACTGATAGATGGATCGGATCCGCAAAACGCATACGGATGTCTGAATGGAGCCTTACAGGGGCGTGATCAATGACGGTGGTGATCACCCCATATAGACTCCCTGATCACCCCCCTGTCATTGATCACCCCCCTGTCATTGATCACCCCCCTGTAAGGCTGCATTCAGATGTCCGTATGATTTTTACGGATCCACTGATACATGGATGGGATCCGCAAAACACGTACGGACATCTGAATGGAGCCTTACAGGGGAGTGATCAATGACGGAGGTGATCACCCCATATAGACTCCCTGATCACCCCCCTGTCATTGATCACCCCCCTGTAAGGCTGCATTCAGATGTCCGTATGATTTTTACGGATCCACTGATACATGGATCGGATCCGCAAAACACGTACGGACATCTGAATGGAGCCTTACAGGGGAGTGATCAATGACGGAGGTGATCACCCCATATAGACTCCCTGATCACCCCCCTGTCATTAATCACCCCCCTGTAAGGCTGCATTCAGATGTCCGTATAATTTTTACTGATCCACTGATACATGGATCGGATCCGCAAAACACATACGGACAACTGAATGGAGCCTTACAGGGGGGTGATCACCCCATATAGACTCCCTGATCACCCCCCTGTCATTGATCACCCCCCTGTCATTGATCACCCCCCTGTCAGGCTGCATTCAGATGTCCGTATGATTTTTACGGATCCACTGATGCATGGATCGGATCCGCAAAACACATACGGACATCTGAATGGAGCCTTACAGGGGGGTGATCACCCCATATAGACTCCCTGATCACCCCCCTGTCATTGATCCCCCCCCTGTCATTGATCTCCCCCCTGTCAGGCTGCATTCAGATGTCCGTATGATTTTCACGGATCCACTGATGCATGGATCGGATCCGAAAAACACATACGGACATCTGAATGGAGCCTTATAGGGGGGTGATCAATGACAGGGGGGTGATCACCCCATATAGACTCCCTGATCACCCCCCTGTCATTGATCACCCCCCTGTCATTGATCATCCCCCTGTCATTGATCACCCCCCTGTCATTGATCACCCCCCTGTAAGGCTCCATTCAGACATTTTTTTGGCCCAAGTTAGCGGAAATTATTATTTTTTTTCTTACAAAGTCTCATATTCCACTAACTTGTGTCAAAAAATAAAATCTCACATGAACTCACCATACCCCTCACGGAATCCAAATGCGTAAAATTTTTTAGACATTTATATTCCAGACTTCTTCTCACGCTTTAGGGCCCCTAGAATGCCAGGGCAGTATAAATACCCCACATGTGACCCCATTTCGGAAAGAAGACACCCCAAGGTATTCCATGAGGGGCATATTGAGTCCATGAAAGATTGAAATTTTTGTCCCAAGTTAGCGGAAAGGGAGACTTTGTGAGAAAAAAATATATATATCAATTTCCGCTAACTTGTGCCAAAAAAAAAAAAATTATATGAACTCGCCATGCCCCTCATTGAATACCTTGGGGTGTATTCTTTCCAAAATGGGGTCACATGTGGGGTATTTATACTGCCCTGGCATTCTAGGGGCCCTAAAGCGTGAGAAGAAGTCTGGGATCCAAATGTCAAAAAATGCCCTCATAAAATGAATGTGGGCCCCTTTGCGCATCTAGGCTGCAAAAAAGTGTCACACATGTGGTATCGCCATACTCAGGAGAAGTTGGCCAGTGTGTTTTGGGGTGTCATTTTACATATACCCATGCTGGGTGAGATAAATATCTTGGTCAAATGCCAACTTTGAATAAAAAATTGGAAAAGTTGTCTTTTGCCGAGATATTTCTCTCACCCGGCATGAGTATATGTAAAAAGACACCCCAAAACACATTGCCCAACTTCTCCTGAATACGGCGATACCACATGTGTGACACTTTTTTCCAGCCTATGTGGGCAAAGGGGCCCACATTCCAAAGAGCACCTTTCGGATTTCACAGGTCATTTACCTACAAACCACACATTAGGGCCCCTGGAAAATGCCAGGGCAGTATAAATACCCCACAAGTGACCCCATTTTGGAAAGAAGACACCCCAAGGTATTCTGTGAGGGGCATGGCGAGTTCCTAGAATTTTATATTTTTTGTCACAAGTTAGCGGAAAATGATGATTTTTTTTTTTTTTTTCCTTACAAAGTCTCATATTCCACTAACTTGTGACAAAAAATAAAAACTTCCATGAACTCACTATGCCCATCACGAAATACCTTCTTTCCAAAATGGGGTCACTTGTGGGGTAGTTATACTGCCCTGGCATTCTAGGGGCCCAAATGTGTGGTAAGAAGTTTGAAATCAAAATGTGTAAAAAATGACCGGTGAAATCCGAAAGGTGCTCTTTGGAATATGGGCCCCTTTGCCCACCTAGGCTGCAAAAAAGTGTCACACATGTGGTATCTCATTTTACATATACCCATGCTGGGTGAGAGAAATAACTTGGCAAAAGACAACTTTTCCCATTTTTTTTATACAAAGTTGGCATTTGACCAAGATATTTATCTCACCCAGCATGGGTATATGTAAAATGACACCCCAAAACACATTCCCCAACTTCTCCTGAGTACGGCGATACCACATGTGTGGAATTTTTTTGCAGCCTAGGTGGGCAAAGGGGCCCACATTCCAAAGAGCACCTTTCGGATTTCACAGGTCATTTTTTACACATTTTGATTTCAAACTACTTACCACACATTTGGGCCCCTAGAATGCCAGGGCAGTATAACTACCCCACAAGTGACCCCATTTTGGAAAGAAGACACCCCAAGGTATTCGCTGATGGGCATAGTGAGTTCATAGAAGTTTTTATTTTTTGTCACAAGTTAGTGGAATATGAGACTTTGTAAGAAAAAATAAAAATAAAAAAATCATTATTTTCCACTAACTTGTGACAAAAAATAAAAAGTTCTATGAACTCACTATGCCCTTCAGCGAATACCTTAGGGTGTCTACTTTCCGAAATGGGGTCATTTGTGGTGTGTTTGTACTGTCTGGGCATTGTAGAACCTCAGGAAACATGACAGGTGCTCAGAAAGTCAGAGCTGCTTCAAAAAGCGGAAATTCACATTTTTGTACCATAGTTTGTAAACGCTATAACTTTTACCCAAACCATTTTTTTTTTTTACCCAAACATTTTTTTTTTATCAAAGACAAGTAGAACAATAAATTTAGAGAAAAATTTATATATGGATGTCGTTTTTTTTTGCAAAATTTTACAACTGAAAGTGAAAAATGTCATTTTTTTGCAAAAAAATCGTTAAATTTCGATTAATAACAAAAAAAGTAAAAATGTCAGCAGCAATAAAATACCACCAAATGAAAGCTCTATTAGTGAGAAGAAAAGGAGGTAAAATTCATTTGGGTGGTAAGTTGCATGACCGAGCAATAAACGGTGAAAGTAGGGTAGGTCAGAAGTGTAAAAAGTGGCCTGGTCTTTAAGGGTGTTTAAGCTATAGGGGCTGAGGTGGTTAATTAAACACCCATTTAGGGCAAGATCCTAAATTCGAGAAATATGAGGAGAGCGTCAAATAATGGACGTGGCCCAGGTCGTGGTGCTGCTGGTGGAGCTCCTGTTGCAGGGAGAGGACGTGGTCGATCTGTGCCAGCCAGACTAGGCCTCAGTGAAACCCCTTCCTCAGGTGCGAGTAGGCGACAGAACCTGCAGCGGTATTTGGTTGGGCCTAATGCGGCTCTACGAATGGTGAGGCCTGAAAAAGTACAGGCGATAGTAGATTGAGTTGCTGACAGTGGATCCAGTTCCTTCACATTGTCTCCCACCAAGTCTCCTGCTGAAAGACCACAGTTGGCACCTGCAGCCGATGTCCATCAGTCTTTCAACTCACCCCCTTGCAAATCATCCAAGCAGTCTGAGCCCCAAGTCATGCAGCAGTCTCTTCTGCTTTTTGATGACTCTGTTAGCAGGGTTTCCCAGGGCCATCCACCTAGCCCTGCCCCAGAAGTGGAAGAGATTGAGTGCACCGATGCCCAACCACTTATATTTCAAGATGAGTACATGGGAGGACCATCGCAGCACGTCTCGGATGATGACGAAACACAGGTGCCAACTGCTGGGGCTTTCAAAAGTGTGCAGACCGACAAGGAAAGCAGGGGTGAAGACTGGGTGGAAGATGATGTGGAGGACGATGAGGTCCTCGACCCCACATAGAACAAAGGTCATGCAAGTGACTTATGTACTTCGGAGGAAGAGGCGGTAGTCGCACAGAGCCACCAGCAAAGCAGAAGAGGGAGCAGGGTGCAAAAGCGGAACGGCCGTCCTCTAGACAGTACATCTGCTACTGCCCACCGCAGCAAGGGACCGAGCGCACCAAAGCCAGCTCCAAGGAGTTCCCTGGCGTGGCAGTTCTTCAGACAATGTGCTGACGACAAGACACGACTGGTTTGCACGCTGTGCAATCAGAGCCTGAAGCGAGGCATAAACGTTCTCAACCTGAGCACAACCTGCATGACCAGGCATTTAAGTGCAAAGCACGAGCTGCAGAGGAGTAGACACCTCAAAAACCAAGAAAGGTCTCTGGCTCCTCCTGCTTCCTCTTCTGCTGCAGTCTCGGCCTCTTCATCCACCTCTGGAGTGACAGTGCCACCTGCCACTCCACAAACAGAGGATCTGCCAGCAACACCAACACCTGGGTCACCAAGCATCTCCACAATGTCCCAAGGAAGCGTTCAGCTTTCTATCTCAAAAACGCTTGAGAGGAAGTAACCCCCTACCCACCGGCGATCCCTAGCCCTGAATGCCAGCATTTCTAAATTACTGGCATTTGAAATGCTGTCATTCCGTCTGGTGGAGACGGATAAAATTAAAGGCCTTATGGCGGTGGCTGTCCCACAGTACATCGTGCCCAGCCGCCACTACTTTTCCAGGAGAGCCATCCCTTCCCTGCACAACCAAGTAGGGGACAAAATCAGGTGTGCACTGCGCAACGCCATCTGTGGCAAGGTGCACCTGACTACGGATACGTGGGCCAGTAAGCACGGTCAGGGCCGTTATATCTCCATAACAGCACACTGGGTAAATGCAGTGGCGGCTGGGCCTGAGGCGGATAGCAGTTTGGCGCATGTCCTTCCACCACCGAGGATTGCAGGGCGCTTTAGTTTGCCTTCTGTTGCTTTTTACTCCTACTCTGATTCCTCATCCTCTACTAGCTCCTCATCCGGTCAGCGTAACACCTTCACTACCAACTTCAGCACAGCCAGGGGTAAACGACAGCAGGCAGTTTTAAAACGTATCTGTTTGGGGGACAAACCTCACACTGCGCAGGAGTTGTGGGCGGGCCTTGAACAACAGACCGATGAGTGGTTTGTGCCAGTCAGCCTCAAGCCCGGTGTGCGATAATGGGTGAAATCTCGTAGCAGCTCTGGGACTAGCCGAATTGACGCACATCCCTTGCCTGGCACATGTGCTGAATTTGGTGGTGCAGAGATTCCTTAAAAATGACCCCGATATGTCAGAGCTTCTGCATAAAGTGCGGGCCGTCTGAGCATGCTTTCGGCGTTCTCACCCTGCTGCTGCTCGCCTGTCAGCGCTGCAGCGTAACTTCGGCCTTCCCGCTCACCGCCTCATATGCGACGTGCCCACAAGGTGGAACTCCACCTTGCACATGCTGGCCAGACTGTGCGAGCAGCAGCAGGCGATAGTGGAGTTTCAGCTGCAGCACGCACGGGTAAGTCGCTCAGCGGAACAGCACAATGACTGGGCCTCCTTGCGAGACCTGTGTTCCTTGTTGCGCTGTTTCGAGTACTCCACCAACATGGCCAGTGCCGATAACGCCGTTCTCAGAGGAACTATCCCACTTCTATGCCTCCTTGAAAAAACGCTGTTGGCGATGATGGAAGTGGATTTGGCACAGGAGGAGAAGGAGGGATCATTTCATAGGGTTTCCGACCAGTCATTCCCAAGTGGCACCGAGGGTGGGTTCCTGCACCCACAAACGCCAGGTACACATCTGTCCAGCAGACAGTCACAGCAGGGTGGCACCCAGACCAGCTCATGGCCATCACTGGTGTGGCTGGGGGGATACAGAGTAAACAGACGATACACCTTCCACAGAGGAAAGCTTTCCGTTGCCTCTGGGCACCCTGGCACACATGAGTGATTACATGCTGCAGTGTCTCCGCAACGACCGCCGAGTTGCCCACATTCTAACTTGTGCTGATTACTGGGTGGCCACGCTGCTGGATCCCTGTTACAAGGACAACGAACCGTCCTTAATTCCGTCACTGGAGCGTGATCGTAAGATGCGCGAGTACAATCGCATGCTGTTAGACGCGCTGCTAGTGGCATTCCCACCTGACAGCGGGGGCATAGTGGAAGCACAAGGCGAAGGCAGAGGAAGAGGTCGCTAACGCAGCTGGGGCACCGCCAGCACCTCAGAAGGCAGGGTTAGCATGGCTGAAATGTGGAAAAGCTTTGTCAGCACACCACAACAACCAGCACCACCAGCTGATATGGAACGTCTTAGCAGGAGGCAGCATTTCACCAACATGGTGGAGCAGTATGTGTGCACACGCCTACACGTGCTGAATGACGGGTCTGCCCCCTTCAACTTCTGGGTCTCCAAATTGGGCACATGGCCAGAGCTTTCCCTTTACGCCTTGGAGGTGCTGGCCTGCCCTGCAGCCAGTGTATTATCTGAACGTGTGTTTAGCACGGCAGGGGGCGTCATCACAGACAAGCGCAGCCGTCTGTCCACAGCCAATGTGGACAAGCTCACGTTCATTAAAATGAACCAGGGATGGATCCCTCAGGACTTGGTCGTACCTTGTGCAGCATAGACATGTATACTGGCACTAACCAGCCATTGTTATACTGCAGCGCAATTGCTCATTCTTGTATTTTGGATATTTCACACTCTTTTAGAGTGTACCCTAATTAAAAAAATATATATTAAAACAGAAAACCTGTGTTGGCTACCTCGTCCTCCTCCACTGCCGCTTCCACCTACACCGCTACATCCACCGCCTCCTCAAATTCCTACTCCATTTGGAACTCCACCTCCTAAATCTAATTTTTTTTTTTTATTTGTACGTATTTTATTTTATATCATTTCACTACTTTGTCAGTTACATTTTCTGGTGAAATTCACCAATTTTTGGGTGAATAGTACAACTGCTATACCTAGTAGGCCGGTTAAAAAAAAAATGTCATTCACATTTTCGGGTGAAATTCACAAATTTTTGGGTGTGATGTACCCCTGCAATACCTAGTAGGCCGGTTAAAAAAAAAAATAATAATTGTCAGTTACATTTTCAGTTGAAATTCAACAATTTTTGGGTGTGAAGTACCACTGCTATACCTAGTAGACAGGTTTAAAAAAAATAATTGTCAGTTACATTTTCTGGTAAAAAATTCACCAATTTTTGGGTGTGATGTACCACTGCTATACCGAGTAGAAAGGTAAAAAAAAAAATATTTGCATGTTACATTTTTTGGTGAAATTCACCAATTTTTGGGTGCAATATACCCCTGCTCTACAAAGTAGACAGGTTAATAAATTTCACTAATTTTTCTGTTACATTCTTGGGTTGACATTATACAATTTTAGACGTGAATAAACCTCTGCTCTGCATAGGTGACAGGGAATAAAATTTCTGAAATTCTTCTTTAATTGATGCGCACCACCTCCTTTGATTCAATGCTTAAACTTTAACATGTTGTACCACATTTGCGCTTCAATACTTTGTCCCACATTTCCGCTTTACTCTTTTGGCCCACATTTGGTCTTCTGTAATTTGTACCACATTTGCACTTTAACAGCTTTTCCCACATTTCCGCTTTACTCTTTTGGCCCACATTTGGGCTTCTGTAATTTGTCCAAAATTTTCGCCTCAATAATTTTTCCCATAATTCCGCTTTACTCTTCTGGCCCACATTTGGGCTTCTGTAATTTGTCCCACATTTGCAATTTAACAGCTTTTACCACATTTCCGCTCGATCCCATTTTTTTTTAAATAAATTTATCTCCCTTAACCCCTTAAGGACATAGGACGTACCGGTACGCCCTATTTCCCGAGTCCTTAAGGACCAAGGACGTACCGGTACATCCTAACTTGAAAAATGGCATTCCGGCGCCCCAGGGGTTAATCGGAACGGGATTTTGGCTGAAATCATTCAGCCGGCATCCTGTCACAACGCCAGGGGGGTCATGTGACCCCCCCGTGTCGGCGATCGCAGCAAACCGCAGGTCAATTCAGACTCAGATCTGCGGTTTGCTGCGCTTTTTGCAGTTTCTGATCCCCGCGGTCCCTGACCGCGGGGATCAGAAACTTTAGAGTGGCTAAAATCAATATTTTTCACCCCCCCCCTGCACCCCTGCATGATTTGATGCCGGCGGGTGGTGCGGGGGGGGGGGGGTGTCGCAGGCGGTGGGGGCGTTGCGGGAGGCGGGCGGTGCGGCAGGCGGGATCGCGATCCCCTGCCCGCCTCCCCATGAATGATCGTTGGCTTCTAGTGGGTATACCAGGGTGCCAGCACACTGCTGGCACCCTGGTATAAACGGCTGACATCTGTGCAGATGTCAGCCGTTTAACCCTTTCCATACCGTGGTCCGTACGGACCGCTGTATGGAAAAAGTTAACTGTCATAGGTCAAGGAGCTCCCTCCTTCTCCATCGGGGGGCTGCTGTGCCTTTGCAGCCCCCCGATGGAGAGGGAGAGAGCCCCCCGACAGCCCCCCTCAGCCCTGTGCTTACACTTCCCCGTCTGCGAAGTTGTGGCAGACGGGGAAGGTTCCCATGGCAACAGGACGCCTGCTCAGGCGTCCTGCTGTCCATGGTGCTGAACAGATCTATGCTAAAAGCATAGATCTGTTCAGTGTAAGTAAAATACAGTACAGTGCAATATATATTGTACTGTACTGTATTATACAGACATCAGACCCACTGGATCTTCAAGAACCAAGTGGGTCTGGGTCAAAAAAATGTAAAAAAAAGTGAAAAAAGTTAAGATAAAAAAAAAAACATTTATCACTGAATAAAAATTAAAAAAATAAAATACACTACACATATTAGGTATCGCCGCGTCCGTAACGACCTGATCTATAAAACGGTCATGTTACTTTCCCCGCACGGTGAACGTCATAAAAATAAAAAAATAAAAACTATGAGAAAATTGAAATTTTGCCCACCTTACTTCCCAAAAAAGGTAATAAAAGTGATCAAAAAAGTTGCATGTACGCCAAAATAGTACCAATCAAACCGTCATCTCATCCCTCAAAAAATGAGACCCTACTCAAGATAATCGCCCAAAAACTGAAAAGACTATGGCTCTTAGACTATGGAAACACTAAAACATGATTTTTTTTTGTTTCAAAAATGAAATCATTGTGTAAAACTTACATAAATAAAAAAATAGTATACATATTAGGTATCACCGCGTCCGTATCGACCGGCTCTATAAAAATATCACATGACCTAACCCCTCAGGTGACCACCGTAAAAAAATAAAAACAGTGTAAAAAAAGCCATTTTTTGCCATCTTACGTCACAAAAAGTGTAATAGCAAGCAATCAAAAAGTCATATGCACCCCAAAATAGTGCCAATCAAACCATCATCTCATCCCGCAAAAAATGAGACCCTACTCAAGATAATCGCCCAAAAACTGAAAAAACTATGGCTATTAGACTATGGAGACACTAAAACATTTTTTTGGTTTTAAAAATGAAGTTATTGTATAAAACTTACATAAATAAAAAGAATTGTATACATATTAGGTATCGCCGCGTCCGTGACAACCTGCTCTATAAAATTACCACATGATCTAACCTGTCAGATGAATGTTGTAAATAACAAAAAAAAAAAACGTGCCAAAAAAGCTATTTCTTGTTACCTTGCTGCACAAAAAGTGTAATATAGAGCAACCAAAAATCATATGTACCCTAAACTAGTACCAACAAAACTGCCACCCTATCCCGTAGTTTCTAAAATGGAGTCACTTTTTTGGAGTTTCTACTCTATGGGTGCATCAGGGGGCTTCAAATGGGACATGGTGTCAAAAAACCAGTCCAGCAAAATCTGCCTTCCAAAAACCGTATGGCATTCCTTTCCTTCTGCGCCCTGCTGTGTGCCTGTACAGCTGTTTACGACCACATATGGGGTGTTTCTGTAAACTACAAAATAAGGGCCATAAATAATGAGTTTTGTTTGGCTGTTAACCCTTGCTTTGTAACTGGAAAAAAAATATTAAAATGGAAAATCTGCCAAAAATGTGAAATTTGGAAATTGTGTCTCTATTTTCCATTAAATCTTGTGCAACACCTAAAGGGTTAACAAAGTTTGTAAAATCTGTTTTGAATACCTTGAAGGGTGTAGTTTCTTAGATGGGGTCACTTTTATGGAGTTTCTACTCCAGGGGTGCATCAGGGGGGCTTCAAATGGGACATTGTGTCAAAAAAACAGTCCAGCAAAATTAGCCCTCCAAAAACCAAACGGCGCACCTTTCACTTTACGCCCTACTGTGTGGCCGTACAGTAGTTTATGGCCACATATGGGGTGTTTCTGTAAACAGCAGAGTCAGGGCAATAAAGATGCAGTCTTGTTTGGCTGTTAACCCTTGCTTTGTTAGTGGAAAAAATGGGTTAAAATTGAAAATTAGGCAAAAAAATGAAATTCTCAAATTTCATCCCTGTGCAACACCTAAAGGGTTAACGACGTATGTAAAATCAGTTTTGAATACCTTGAGGGGTGTCGTTTCTTAGATGGGGTCACTTTTAGGGAGTTTCTCCTCTAGGGGTGCATCAGGGGGCTTCAAATGGGACATGGTTTAAATAAACCAATCCATAAAAATCAGCCTTCCAAAAACCAAACGGCGCACCTTTCACTCTACGCCCCGCCGTGTGGCCGTACAGTAGTTTACGGCCACATATTGGGTGTTTCTGTAAACGGCAGAGTTTCTTAGATGGGGTCATTTTTGGGTGGTTTCTATTATGTAAGCCTCGCAAATCGACTTCAGACCTGAACTGGTCCCTAAAAATTTAGTTTTTGTAAATTTCAGAAAAATTTCAAGATTTGCTTCTAAACTTCTAAGCCTTATAACAACCCCAAAAAATAAAATATCATTCCCAAAATAATTCAAACATGAAGTAGACATATGGGGAATGTAAAGTCATCACAAATTTTTGGGGTATTACTATGTATTACAGAAGTAGAGAAACTGAAACTTTAAAATTTGCAAATTTTTCAAAATTTTTGATAAATTAGGTATTTGTTTGTGCAAAAAAAATAATTTTTTTGACTTCATTTTGCCAGTGTCATGAAGTACAATATGTGACGAAAAAACAATCTCAGAATGGCCTGGATAAATCAAAGCGTTTTAAAGTTATTAGCACTTAAAGTGACACTGGTCAGATTTCCAAAAAATGGCCTGGTCCTTAAGGTGAAAATGAGCCCGGTCCCTAAGAGGTTAAATTTGGTCTCTTTTTCTCACACTCACTCTCCGGCGTGGATTCCTGATTCGCTGATAACCTTGATCAACATGGTAGGCTCAGAAAAGAACATCGAAAGTTGATAAAGATATCCAAATGGATGGTGGATGTCACTGGGGCACCTCTACATAGGTGACAGGAACATAAATTTTAAAAAATCGTCAATTACATTGTCAGGTGACATTTTTCAAATTTTGCCAGATAGAAACCCCTGCTCTGCATAGTTGACAGGGAATAAAATTTAATAAATTCTTCAGTAATTAATGCTCCCCACATCCTTTCATTCAATGCTTAAACTTTAAAAAGTTGTCACACTTTTATGCTTTAATTATTTGTCCCATGATTCAACTCTATAATTTTAAATTTGAAAAAATTAATCCTCCCTTGGATGTGGCCTCTCTTTCTCACACTCCCTCTCCGGCGTAGATCCCTGATTCCCCGCCACCCGTGATCACCATGGTAGGCGCAGAAAAGAACATGGAAAGTTGATAGAGCAGATATAAAATTGGATCGTGAACATCACGGGGACGTGCGACATGGTGGGGCAGTAAGTTGTCACACGCCTACACGAACTGACTGACAGGGGTCAGCCCCTGCAAATTCTGGGTCTCCAAATTGGGCACATGGCCTGAGCTTGCCCTTTACCCCTTGGAGGTGCTGCCCTTTACCCCTTGGAGGTGTATTGTCTGAACGTGTGTTTAGCACGACTGCAGGGGGTTATCACAGGTTATATTTCCCAATGTTTTGGGGTGTACCCTAATTTAAAAAAAATTAAATAAATTTAAAACCAAAAAGCAGTGTAGGCTACCTCCTCCTCCGCCGCTTCCATCTACACTGCCACATCCACCGCCTCCTCAACCTCCTATTCCATATGGACCTCGTCCTCCTAGATCAAGATTATTATTTTTTATTTTTACGTATTTTATGTTATTTAAAGTCATTTCCCTATCCACATTTGTTTGCAGAACACTTGCCATGCTCTTAACCACATTTTGATGCCATTTGCAGCCCTCTAGCCCTTTCCATGACATTTTTACAGCCATTTTAGTGCTCAAAAGTTCGGATCCCAAACTCAACTTTTTTTGTGAAGTTCGGGCGAACCCGTCGAACCCGAACATCCAGTTGTCCGCTCAACTCTAATCAACATCCTTTAAAAATAACCATTTCTGAATGTAGCTTTAATTCTGTAATGTATTTCTTTAATTTTATTGCTCTTCTCTTCTGTTCTGGCCTATGGTCAGATGACCATGTCCATGCAGATCTTTCTCATTTCCTGTGATGCTATGTCTCTGGAAGAGGCAGTGATAGGGGAATGTCTATGTAACTAGCTGGATGGGAGGAGCTATAAACTAGCTGGGTGTTGTTAAGTGCAGCCTCAGCAATATGCAGCATAACATCACTGACGCCAGTGCCTGGTTGCAGTGGTAATGCTGGGTATATAGGCATGTCACTCATGCACAGGGATAAATTGGACACAAACCCCAGTGAGCCAGATCTGGTTGTGGCTTTATGAGACCAGCTGCCTCCCAAAAGTATTTTGTAGCTCAGCATTTTGGCCCTGCGTGTCACTGAAGATCTATCAGTATGCTATATTAGCATAAGTATTACTCATGATTGCCCTCCACATATCACTATAGGGCCCTATATAAAATGAGGATGTTCAATATTTGACAACAGAACTGCACATAAGGATTGGAGAAGTCTCTCCTATTGTCTTAAAATGATATTCCATTGTATTTTTGCATTGGCCCCACCCACCACCAATGTGGCTATAGTGCAACGGGTGCCTCCCGCTAGGGCCCTCTATATATAAAACGGGTCCCAGGTGTAGGAATGCTGAGTGATATAGTGCGGCCTAAAATGTCCCTATATGTGTGTGACAGTGCTCCTACCTGGATACGGCTGGACCCCAGGCTTTGGTTCCAAAGCAATAAGTAGGGGGAATAATTTAGGGATTTGAAAGAAAGATTAAGTCCAGACCTTGTATGCAGTTGAACAACAGTTTTACTTCGCATAAACGTTCTCCAAAACGGTTTACAGACTTTGTCTTGGTCCCAGCAGGCTTTAGCATTAAAACTGGCAGGCAAACTCGACTCTGCTACATCCGTTTCTCTCTGGCTCTGCTGTACTGACAGGCTGACTGTATGACTTTGCTTCTTCTTGTATGCTGCACTTCTCTTTGTATAGTCTGTCTCTAGATTAGGCCAGGGTACTGTCTTCCGGGCTCCTGAGGCTCTAAGCTTTGGTCTCCATGGCCAGAAGAGCTGAGGGTGCTCTGGCTGGCTTGGAAACGTCCAGCAGAGATGTGCCCCCTGCACAACTTTCCCCTAGCTGGGGGTAAGCTAGACTGACTAGAACTTCTGCCCCACCCTTCCTGCAGGAAGTAGGACTCACCCACTCCCCTACAGAGGGGGGTTAGAATGGAATGGCAAGTTCTATTCTCTCTAAGATAGCCCTACAATGTTTTCTGCCACCTGCTGGTGAACCAGGCACATACATGTGAACATAACAGTTGCAAACAGATTAGGAATGCACAGTGTGGAGGACCTGGAATAAATGCATAAGATGACATGAGGTTAAACCAATAAATACAGTAGCAAGGTGCTGAAGTGGTAACACCACTCTGGGGTGTTACAATAGCTGACGGATTGATGACACTGCCTACTTGTGTTGACCCCACCTGCTGCAAGCTTAGACTCACCTACAATATCAACCACTTAAAGGGAGTCTTTCACCTAAAATCACCATTATAGAACACTAACATCAGGATCTCCATTACATTCCCCATATTAGAATGCTACCTTCCATATTGCTGTCCATCGCCGGTTTTCTCAGAAAAACACATATTTATTATGGGCAGAGGCACAAGGCCGATTAGATTGGGATGTACGGGCCGGCACATGCGCATTAAACGCTCTTGTGCCTCTGCCCATAATGGGGAATGAAGTGCGCAGGCGCGGCAAATCCGTTGAACGGCGCTGGCTCTGTATTTATTACTAAGAGGAGGACGTAATCAGAAGAACCTAGGGCCGGCCAGAGGGGCGAAAGGGGAGGGGTTTTGTATGAAAAGTGCCGAGGCGCCTGGGCAACGGCCGCATGAATGTCACCCCTGGGCACCTTCAGAAGCGAATTAACATATTGAATAAAAGTGTTTTTCTGAGAAAATTGGCGATGGACAGCAATTTAGAAGGTAGCTTTCTAATATAGGGAATGTAATGGAGATCCTGATGTTAGTGTTCTATAATGGTGATTTTAGGTGAAAGACTCCCATTTAATGATCAGGCATGAAAAAGACTTAGGCTGCTTTCATACGAGCGAGTTGCACACTCCAGACGCGTAGCATGAGTATAACACAGCACCCGTCCTAAACTTCTAGCACTGCCTGGCTCACTTAGCATTATATTGATTTATCATGCTATGTAACCCTTATCGTTTCTGAAATGCATTAGATAACAGTGACATACTGCTGTCAGTGTTATCCAATGCAAAATGCAGGGCGCTCATAACCAGCCACAGACACCCATTCAGCTACAGCTGGAGGACCCCAAAAGTTTCATCCAAAGAGAACTATGTTACCTAGCCCCAGTTACAGTTACAGAGCTCTTATATAATGAAAGCCACAAAGCCATCGGCTGTAAGAAGAACAAGTGTCATCCATTGCACCAAACAACTCCCCTGTAACCTAGCTTAGCACAGACCTCAACATGCCAAAGGGTGCTGCAGTGTTCTTCTATGTGAAGAGGCACATCACACAATGCCATGGCCTGTTTTACAGTGGGTACCTGCTGCCCTCTAGTGTCCTCCTTCTATAC
Organism: Bufo bufo; assembly: GCF_905171765.1. Taxonomy (NCBI): domain Eukaryota; kingdom Metazoa; phylum Chordata; class Amphibia; order Anura; family Bufonidae; genus Bufo; species Bufo bufo. The sequence goes on from NC_053391.1 coordinate 604,992,674, forward strand.
TGCAGCAATAAATTGGAACTGTTACAGAAACTAATAACATCGCAGACATTCTAGATTTACTAAGTATCTTTTTACTACAACTCATGGTTTCTCCATCTCTTCATGGTTCGGGTCCATTCACACGTCCGTGGTGTATTGCGGATCCGCAATACACCCGGCCGGAACCCCCATAGAACTGCCTATTCTTGTTCGCCATTGCGGACAAGAATAGAACATGTTCTATTTTTTTCGGGAGCCGCGGACCAGAAGATCGGGGGCGCGCTCTGGAAATGCGGATGCACACACTGTGTGCTGTCCTCATCTCTTCTGGCCCCATAGAGAATGAATGGGTCCGGATACGTTCCGCAATGTTACGGAACAGATTCGGACCCATTCTACGGATGTGTCAATGGACCCTTTGTCAGAAATTACCGCCATCTATGCCATGACAAATTAAATCAAATTAACAGATTCTTTAGCCCCTTAATGGGGTTATGACATAATAGATGTGAAAAATGAAAACCAGACGTCGTATAGTACATGACAATACCTTTCTAGCAAAGCTAGAACCAGCCCTGTACCTCACATGGGTCCAGAGATCTCTACATTTATTGCTCCAATTGCTCTGTTAGAATATCTTCAGCCTGGTAGCTCAGGGGGCATGTCCTTTCTGCTGCAGCTCTCTAACTGTACGGCACAGCTTCTTACAGAGCATATGGCTGGTGACAGTTGAAGATTTAAACTGAGTGCATTCAACCAGCAAGTAAAACATATATTAAAAAAAAATAAGGAACATCACAAACAGCAGGTGGCGCTATACACAAAAAATTTATTGGATAGCTCACTGGCTATACGATACTATTCAGATCCAGGTGCTGGTTTGAAAAATGTAGGATATGCTTCATAACACATCCCCTTTAAAGGGAATCTGTTACTAAATACCTCTCAATAAAACCATGACATGGGAGATGTGTCCTTGTCAGTGGAATCTAATTGCGTTGGTCCCATCTCGCTCTGTGGCTACATTGCAGAGAAAACAGCATTTTAATAACATGCAAATTAGTCTCTGGATGCAATGAGGACATTTCTGTTGCAGGTCGTTGCACCCAGAGGCCCGGTCATCCTCCTACAGGCCGTGCCCCCAACACTTTGACTGACAAGGACAAGCAGTGAAGACGAGTGAAGAGGATTGCATTTTGTTTGCCATAATTAAGTGTTCTTGAATGGGAAGACTACTTACTGTTATCTCACATATATATTCTTCTTATTATAGCCAAATTTACCACCCTACCTCCTCCCACAGTTTTTACACTACATAGACAGTAATATACCGAAACGTGTGGATTGTTCCTGCTATTACTTTGCGGAACGTTTTGCCGAATGGTTCACAAAATATCAGCATTTTTGTGGTGAAATTGGTCCAATAGGAATGAATGATGGAATGTTCAAAACTTGAGTGGGAGCTGACAAAAGCTAGAGTGTGAGCTGAAAAATCAGAACATGATGTCTAAACTGCCACCACTCCCTTATTTTCAAGCCCACCTACACAAATCTTATATCAAAACATTCAGCTATCCCTGCTGCCACTAAAAATGTCCACGGCTAAGCCATAGTCCTAATAGTTTTCACAATATGACCATTTGTTTGCAACTCACGCCGCCCATTGACATTCATTGAAACTCCACTCTAGTTACTTAGCAATTTCTAAACTGTGACTGTGCCCCTTCATTTTTAATATTTCAGAAACATACTGTGCATCATGTAGGTCTGGGTCTTGTGATTCTCACAATATAAAGCTCTTCAGTGTAGGATTTATAATTTTTAAACTACAACCGTTTGAAGATGGCAACCACCAGTGAAGTGAGCAAGTTGGAGCAGTTTGTTTTTAACCTCTCTTCTCTGCCCTTGCTGTAGAGTGAGTTGCCATAGGAACCCAAGTGTGTGAGCAGCCAGCAGAGTGACAAAAGCTCGAGTGTGAGATGAAAAATCAGGACATGATTTCTAAACTGCCACCACTCCCTCATTTTCAAGCCCACCTACACAAATCGCCTGCTAATGTTTTTATAAATGTATGTTTTAATGTATGCGATTGAGCTGACGGTTATTATACCGTATCTACATCTACTCTACCCCTGATGAATCTGACAGCATCACCTGTCAGAGGAAACGCGTCGGGAACGACCTTTGAAAGAAACATCTGAACAGGCCAGCACTAGGAGATAACAACAGGGTCAGAATAACAGGGACAGCCACCGAGAAGTGGGGTCGCTCCGCAGGGGGTGATTCTCCCGCATATAGGCGGAGACCTCTCCGCTTTTAGGCAGGAGAACAATAGCTCGCTAGGGACATTCTCCTACCTACCTGTCTGACCTACTGCCTCAAGCGACTTAGCAATTTAACATCACTTGGAACCACATTTGTTTCAGCAGACCAAGGGGACTACTACGGATCCAATTGATCACCCAAGCTGCCTTAATATTGTGACCACGTATCCTCCATGCATCAAACCGTGAGTGGTGATCATAATAAGTGGTTTTACCATAGTGTTATTATCTATGCTACAGGACTATGTATGTGTGTGTGTAATCTGATGCTGCATATACATATACATAGTGCCTAGTAACTTTTGCCTATCTATATGCCTGAGCAAGGTCTGTGTGTTTCTTTCTTCAAGCAGTCATCACTATTATTATTATTGTGGGACATATATTTTATATATATATTATCTGATAAAAGTTAAGTTTTAAGTAAGATAACAAATCAGTGATACAGTTTAATTGTTCCTACAACATATTTATCCTAAACCAATACTGTGAATTATGTTTTAATTTAACTGTGAAGCACTTTGGGCAACAACATTGCAATTAAATGTGCTATATAAATAAATAAATAAAAGTTGAAATGCATTTCTCACTCTATCAAGCTTGCCATGTGCACTTTTTAAATTTGATCAATCAATTGGTTAGTGTAATGTTTACTATCTTTACTCACTCCAAACACTCCACACAGTTACTCTGCCCACTCCATAAAGTTACTCTGCCCAGTCCAACCTTCCCACAGTTACTCCAGCCACTCCAACCACACAACAGTTACTCCAGCCACTCCAACCACACAACAGTTACTCAAGCCACTCCACCCAGTTGCTCCGCCCACTCCAGTTGTAGACTACTGGTGGAGGCAAGAACACTTCACACAATTTCCCCAGAAATTGTAGCTTTCTTGTTTTTTCCTTTTATTTTGTTGATGCTGCTGTATGCTGAATTTTTTTTATCAGAATGGAAAAAAAAATTGAGCATCAATCCCAATTCCAAAAAAAGTTGGGATGCTATGTAAAATGTGAATAAAAACAGAATGCAGTGATCTGCAAATCTCATGGACCTCTGTCCCAATATAGAGAAAAAGTCGGCACAGCTGTAACTGCGGTCTTACTCAAATACTATAAACACCGACCGCATCGTCTTCAAAGTACCAACAATCTAGCAGTGCACACGCCATCAAAGTAAATTACATAAGTTCATAACAAAAAGAGATGCAAAGGGCGGCACTCACCAATGTTGTATTCAGATAGGCAGTCCTTTATTGTGTTACAAAAACATCTAAAATGGCAAGCAGCGGCAGTATGCGTCAATCCCACACATGTTGGCGGCAACGGCCGTGCAAAACCGTACTTCCTCAGGCCACTGACAATAGTGTATCCACACGTGCTGTGTTTTATGCTAGTCTGGTTGCAATCAGCCATGGTCACATGACAAACCAAAACCGGACATACACATATTTAAAAACAAACAACATTGTTGCCAAAACAAGAAGCAACGATAGCAAACAACATCACAGAAATATACTCAAATCATTTCCTAATGCATCCGAACGTAGAATCCATCTGGCTTCATTTTTCAGTAATAACCGATGCCTGTCCCCCCCCCCCTGAAGGAAAACTGCGGGCAAGTTCAATGCATGCAAATTTTAAGGTTTTGCGCTACCTTCATGTATCTCTCTCATGTGTTTAATAAATCTGGGACAACCTTTCCCTGATTTTATGGAATTAATATGCTCCCTGATTCTTTCAAACAGACATCTAATTGTTTTCCCCACATAGAAATGGCCACAACTGCCTGTCAGTAAATATACTACAAACTTGCTCCTGCATGTTATAAAGTCCTTTACTCTATGCTGTACTCCTCCAAAAGCCAACATTTTTTTTCTGAGAATTGAAAGAACAAAAAGAGCAACTGCCACACTTAAAATTCCCTTCCGGTCTGTTCCCCCGTAGCCAATTGCTACTTAACGTATGGATACGCTGTTGTCAGTGGCCTGAGAAATGGCTGTCGCTGCCAACATGCGTGGAATTGACGCATACTGCCCCTGCTTGCCATTTTAGATGTTTTTGTAACACAATAAAGGACTGCCTATCTGAATACAACATTGGTGAGTGCCGCCCTTTACATCTCTTTTTGTTATGAACTCATGGACCCATGTTTGATTCAAAATAGATCATGTAGCACATATCAGATGGTGAAAGTGAGGCATTATACCCTTTCATGAAAATAATTGTCTCACTTAAAACTTGATGGCAGCAACGCGTCTCAAAAAAAGTTGGGGCCATGTCTACCATTTTGTAGCGTCCCCTCTCCGTTATGCGGCTGTTCCGTGCATTGGGGACTGCAATCTGCATACTGCAGTATTTTCTCCATCCAAAATTCCGGAATACTTGCCAGATTTTACATTGAAATGCATTAATGCCGAATCCGGCCCCAAGTGTTCCGGAAAAACGGATCCGGTATTGCAATGCATTTGTGAGATGGATTCGCATCCAGATCCGTCTACAAATGGTATTCGTTTGCATACAGTTTGCCGGATCTGCCTGCTGGAATCCAGCAATGCAAATGTGAAAGTACCCTTACCGTAAAGAATCCTCTTTCCTCCAAACGCAGAGGATGTCCCCTCGTCACAGTCACAGTCCTGGGGATAAATAGATGATGGGATAGATCTCTGTACTGACTCCTGATATATTTATACATAGTAATTAGATCTCCCCTCAGTCGTCTTTTTTCTAAAGTGAATAACCCTAATTTTGATAATCTTTCAGGGTACTGTAGTCCACCCATTCCAGTTATTACTTTAGTTGCTTTTCTCTGGACCCTCTCCAGCTCTGCTATGTCTGCCTTGTTTACAGGAGCCCAGAACTGTACACAGTACTCCATGTGTGGTCTGACTAGTGATTTTATTTATTTATTTATTTAATGTACTTATACACTGCGTGCAGAATTATTAGGCAAATGAGTATTTTGACCACATCATCCTCTTTATGCATGTTGTCTTACTCCAAGCTGTATAGGCTCGAAAGCCTACTACCAATTAAGCATATTAGGTGATGTGCACCTCTGTAATGAGAAGGGGTGTGGTCTAATGACATCAACACCCTATATTAGGTGTGCATAATTATTAGGCAACTTCCTTTCCTTTGGCAAAATGGGTCAAAAGAAGGACTTGACAGGCTCAGAAAAGTCAAAAATAGTGAGATATCTTGCAGAGGGATGCAGCACTCTTAAAATTGCAAAGCTTCTGAAGCGTGATCATCGAACAATCAAGCGTTTCATTCAAAATAGTCAACAGGGTCGCAAGAAGCGTGTGGAAAAACCAAGGCGCAAAATAACTGCCCATGAACTGAGAAAAGTCAAGCGTGCAGCTGCCAAGATGCCACTTGCCACCAGTTTGGTCATATTTCAGAGCTGCTACATCACTGGAGTGCCCAAAAGCACAAGGTTGCAATACTCAGAGACATGGCCAAGGTAAGAAAGGCTGAAAGACGACCACCACTGAACAAGACACACAAGCTGAAACGTCAAGACTGGGCCAAGAAATATCTCAAGACTGATTTTTCTAAGGTTTTATGGACTGATGAAATGAGAGTGAGTCTTGATGGGCCAGATGGATGGGCCCGTGGCTGGATTGGTAAAGGGCAGAGAGCTCCAGTCCGACTCAGACGCCAGCAAGGTGGAGGTGGAGTAATGGTTTGGGCTGGTATCATCAAAGATGAGCTTGTGGGGCCTTTTCGGGTTGAGGATGGAGTCAAGCTCAACTCCCAGTCATACTGCCAGTTTCTGGAAGACACCTTCTTCAAGCAGTGGTACAGGAAGAAGTCTGCATCCTTCAAGGAAAACATGATTTTCATGCAGAACAATGCTCCATCACACGCGTCCAAGTACTCCACAGCGTGGCTGGCAAGAAAGGGTATAAAAGAAGAAAATCTAATGACATGGCCTCCTTGTTCACCTGATCTGAACCCCATTGAGAACCTGTGGTCCATCATCAAATGTGAGATTTACAAGGAGGGAAAACAGTACACCTCTCTGAACAGTGTCTGGGAGGCTGTGGTTGCTGCTGCACGCAATGTTGATGGTGAACAGATCAAAACACTGACAGAATCCATGGATGGCAGGCTTTTGAGTGTCCTTGCAAAGAAAGGTGGCTATATTGGTCACTGATTTGTTTTTGTTTTGTTTTTGAATGTCAGAAATGTATATTTGTGAATGTTGAGATGTTATATTGGTTTCACTGGTAAAAATAAATAATTGAAATGGGTATATATTTGTTTTTTGTTAAGTTGCCTAATAATTATGCACAGTAATAGTCACCTGCACACACAGATATCCCCCTAAAATAGCTAAAACTAAAAACAAACTAAAAACTACTTCCAAAAATATTCAGCTTTGATATTAATGAGTTTTTTGGGTTCATTGAGAACATGGTTGTTGTTCAATAATAAAATTAATCCTCAAAAATACAACTTGCCTAATAATTCTGCACTCCCTGTATAGCGCTACTATATTCCGCAGACATTAGCATCCAACTGTCCCCAATTTTGCTCACAATCTAAGGTCCCTATCAGTATGTTTATGGAGTGTGGGAGGAAACCGGAGTACCCAGAGGAAACCCACGCAAACACGGGGAGAACATAAAAACTCCATGCAGATGTTGCTCTTGGTCGGATTCGAACCTAGGACCCCAGCGCTGCTGAGCCACCGTGCTGCACAGTGATTTGTAAAGTGGTAGGACTATGTTCTCATCACAGGCATCTTTGCCTTTTTTGATGCAACCCATTATCTTATTGGTCTTGGCAGCAGCTGCCTGACACTGGTTTCTATAGCTTAGTTTGCTGTTTACTAAAATCCCTAAGTCCTTTTCCATGTCAGTGTTACCCAGTGTTTTACCATTTAGTATGTACGGGTGACTTGCATTATTCCTTCCCATGTGCATAACTTTACATTTGTCAGTGTTAAACCTCATCTGCCACTTATCTGCCCAAGCCTGCAATCTATCCAGATCGCTCTGTAGTAGTATACTGTCCTCTTCAGTGTAAATTACTTTACACAGTTTAGTGTCTTCTGCAAAAAATTGATATTTTATTGTGCAAGCCTTCTACAAGATCATAGGATGCATGTAACGTATTAGTACCAGATGTATAACTTTTCATTTACATCTGTCACAATGATCAACTCTATTACCCCATTAGCAACATCCCTATTTTTGGTCCTTAGTGACCAAGCAACTTTTTTTTTCTTTTTTTTCATAGTTGCTATACCTTTTTTTCCTTTTCCTTTTTTACTTTTGGACAAGTTGTAGCTTTAATTCACCTTTTTGGGGTAGAAATAACTCATTGATTTTCATTTAGTAACAGTTTTTGTCTGCCATTGTCCTTTTACATTGTAACATTTGCGACAGGATAACTTTACTGTCTAGGTCAGTATGTTTACAGTGATATCAAATATAGTTTTCATTTTTACTGTTTTTGCACAATAAAACCCATTTAAAAAAATAATAAAAAATTTGCATCCCAAGATGTATAGCTTTTTTATTTTTCTTTCTACGGACGACTTGCATTTTCATTGATATTTTAATAGATTTTTTTTGTGGTAAGCAAAAAAAGCAATTTTTGCATTTTTTTCTGGCGTCTCCCATTAAAAAGCATTTTGTAATGGAAAAAAATGTGTGTAAGTTAACTGGATTTTTTTTTACCAAATCTCTTTTTTTTGCAACTTAGTCCCACAATGGGACTTTGCCATGTTATCTTTATAGCACAGTGTCTCATGCTGTCAGTAGGATACTGACAAGCAGTCTATGAGGCCATACAGGCAAAGACAGAGAGTGGACCTGGAAGCCTTCCTTGGACCCCTGGCTGCCATATACACACATCATCAACCCACGATCTCATACACAGCGGTGCTGATGGCTGACAGATGGAGCCCCCTCCCTCTGAAACCACTTAGATGATGCAGTTGCTGTTCACTGTGGCATCTGAGGAATTAAACATCTAAGGGCTCATGCACACGAACGTGTGCTGCCTGTTGCCATATTGCGGACCTCATTTGCAGATCCGCAATACACGGGCACCGTTCTGTGTGCATTCCGCATCACGGATGCGGATCCATTCACTTCAATGGGTCCGCAAATTCGGAGATGCGGAACGGAATCACGGAACAGAACACTATGGATTGGATATACTATGGAGAGCTTCCGTGGGGTTCTGTTCCGTACTTCCATTCCGCAAAAAGATAGAACTTGCTCTATCTATTTGTTGAATGGGTCTGGATTCATCCGGGCGGTAGTACGGAGGTGGAAGTGCATTGAATGCACGGAACGGCCCACCTGCGGCCAAGTGAATGAGCCCTAAGACGGGTGTTTCTGTCAATCTCGGCTGTTAGAGCAGGAGCCCGGCTGTCATAAGACAGCTAAGCTCTAGGCTCTTCCCTACACGGGAGATCCATGTGGCACTTAGGATAGGCCTCTGTAAAAAGGCAGCAGCCTAGCCTAAGGCCCTTTAGTGACTGCCGTAAAAAGTCATATTGGGGGGCACTAGGGAGTTAAACCAGTCATAATGCCTGGTAGGGCTGATGATGGTCACTAAAGTAAGCCCCCTTTTCTCTGCAACTGTAGTTATATGTAAATGAGGTGCTCAGAGCACTGAGTAGCTGGACTAGCCCCTCAAGCACCACTTTACTTTCACTTCTCCCTGTTGCCACTCACACCCCCAGTGAGATTGACAGGGCTCAGATCCTGGTACTGAAATCTCTTGCATAAGTCAGCTGCAGTATCATCAGCGCATATGCAGTGAAGATCTCAGAGCTGAAACAACCACTCCAAGAACTTCTGTGCCAGTGTATGAGCAAGATTTCATGCATCAGAGCTGTGAGGATTGCCTGAGTGCACCATTTATAAGCAGGTACAATTCAGAGTAGGAATCATTGATGCAAATCTTTGGACATGGTCCTTCAGCCAGTTTTCACTTCAGTTACAAACTATACTTTCTTTGTAATGTTGATCGAGCACCATAGTGTTCAGGTGCTTGGGGGCTCGGGCCGAACACATCAGGATGCTCTACCGAGCACCCGAGTATAATGGAAGTCAATGGGAGAACCCGAGAATTAAACCAGTCACCCCCTGCTCTGAAGAGGAGAGGGTGCCTAGTTCATAGGAAAAGGTCAGAAATTGATGGAAACACCACCGAAATGGTTCAGGAACAGCATCGGGAGGATTTATGGATGCATCTTGCAGGTCGCTGCTGGGAACGATGTTGTCCGAGTAGTACGCCACTTTTACAGACTGACAATAAATAATACGCACAAAACCAAAGATAAAATCGATTTTAGAGGAAAAATTGTTAGGAAAAATTATTTCCTCTATATTTACTTGTATATAAAGTGCAAGTGCTGCCAAAAATTTCAAGGAAGAGGCACTCCGATACAACCTGTATATCACATAAAGGAGGGCCTCATTTACATTGTGGTACAATTGTTCAGGTAGTGCGACTCCTACACTCATAAAGCCTATGCACTAAGTGAAAGGGCTGCCAAAAATTACAAGGAACCGACACTACAATGCACCCTATGTTACACATAAAGGAATGCATCATACATAGCCTTGAAAAATTATGATTGATGGCCTGCTGGTGACCCTCAAAAACATTCGGAGCAAGGGCCTGCTTATCTGAGCATCTAAAACATAATGGGCGAGGGCCTGCTGCCGCTTTGTTGACTATAGATAACCTGGGTCCGAGCGCACGTCCCCGTGACGGCGACGGTCTATTCGGATGTCTGCCCTATCGACTTTCAATGTTATTTTCAGCGCCAACCACGGTGATTACGGTTAACACGGAATCAGGGTTTGATTCCAGAGAGGGAGCCTGAGAAACAGCTACGGCTACCACTTCCAAGCAAGGCAGCATGCGCGCAAATTACCTATTAGATATAATTAGGTGAGGGCCTACAGGTGAGCTGACCCTCTAAAAGATTGTAGGTGAGAGCCTGCTGGTGAGCTGACCCTCTAAAATATTGAAGGTGAGGGCCTGCATGTGAGCTGACCCTCTAAAACATTATATGCGAGGGCCTGCAGGTGAGATGACGCTGTAAAATATTGTAGGTGAGGGCCTGTAGGTGAGCTGACCCTGTAAAATATTTTAGGTGCGGGCCTGCTGGTGAGCTGGACCTGTATAACATTATATGCAAGGGCCTGCTGGTGAGCTGACCCTGCAAAACATTATATGCGAGGGCCTGCTGGTGAGCTGATCCTGTAAAAGATTTTAGTTGTGGGCCTGCTGGTGAGCTGACCCTGTAAAACATTATATGCGAGGGCCTACTGGTGAGCTGACCCTGTAAAAGATTTTAGGTGCAGGTCTGCTGGTGAGCTGACCCTGTAAAACATTGTAGTTGAGGGCCTGCTGGTGAGCTGACCCTCTAAAAAATGATATGCGAGGGCCTGTAGCTGAGCTGACCCTGTAAAACATTATATGCGAAGGGCATATATGGGAGGGCATTATCTGCGACAAATAAGCATGTTGATATGATGGAAGAGGAGGAGGAGGATGAGAAAAAGAAGAATCAACCATATACCCTTGTTTGTGGTGGAAGGAGTGCATGTGAATACAGTGTATTCAGTACATTATAAACAACACATTTAAAGTGCCTTTATGTTCAGCCGCTTTCCTCTGGTGAAGTTGAGAAGTCATGGTAAATCCAGGCCTTGTTCATTTTTATAAGAGTCAACCTGTCAGCATTTTCAGTTGACAGGCAGATACGCTTATCTGTTATAATGCCACCAGCAGCACTAAATTCCCGCTCAGACAAAACGCTAGCGGCAGGGCAGGCCAGCACCTCCAAGGTCAGTTCGTACCACGTGTCAAGCTTGGACACACAGTAGTTGTAAGGCACTGAGGGATCATTGAGGACGCTGACACGGTCTGCTATGTACTCCTTCACCATCTTCCAAAATTTTTGGATGCGCACACTTTACACTGGAGATGTGGCGCAGCTAATGTCACTGTCAGAAGCGGACACCGTCTATTGAAAAAGTACACTGGATTTTACAGATATTTTTTGGATGCGCACACTTTGCACTGGAGATGTGGCGCGGATAATTTAACTGTCCGCAGCGGACACCGTCTACGATAAAAGTACACTGGATGTTACAGATATTTTAGGGATGCACACACTTTACACAGGAGATGTGGCGCGGATAATTTAACTGTCCAGCGGCCTATTAGACACTATTTAGTGCAGGATGCGCTAAAAATATATATTGCTGCTGTCACACACAATAGTTCTTAAAAGTTTTTCTAATAAAAATCTTCCAATAGCACTCCCTACACTGTCTGTCCCTTCCTATGCTTGCAGCCAGCCAGTAGCACAGGGGCAACACGTGAGGTGCACGGTGGACCGATGAGGGGCCAAAGTATAACACACAGTTCATCAGTTTACTCACGGTTAGCAAATCCTCCAGGGCACGCTCTGTGGTAGGGAAGCATCAGCCAAGATGGTGGTTGAGGTGCCCTTGATGTTAGGGGTGCTTAGGGTGCTTGTTGCGGCTGAGTCCCTTGATGTTTTTTGTCGTGACGCCAGTACCGTTAATGGTGGTACAACCATTAGTAGTAATAATGAGGTAGACAGTGGTAAGATGCAACTCACAACTTTTACTGTTGATGACTTTGGTTGGTAGCAGTACAAAATACACTTGATGTCTCTTGATGTTTTTAGAGTTGGTCTGCAAATCCACTGTTTCTAGGCTTTTCAGGTTTGACTTGGAGCTGTGGGTTAGGTGTAACTTGTTCCTATTGATGTGCTCTGTCCTATTCCTTGTCCTTTTCCTACAAGATGAACATTGGGACAGGTAAACTTAAAAGTATGGTGTGGCTGCCAGAAGTCCTCCACCATACGCAAAGGTGTCTGTAGCCCTCAATAATGGCAGTTATCACCGATTATTCCTTAGGAAGCTTGTTTCTATTCCAGGGAGGAAAACTCTCTCCTACTGGTCAGGGATGCAAGAGTATAGTCCGGCCACAGAAGGAAAACGCTCTTCTACGCCTCACATCTTAGTACCACCTCATGGCGAAGTTGGCTCCACTCACTAATCTGTGTCATGGAGTCTTCACTCTACATTTTCTCCCACTAATCTAATCTGATCTACTCAGATCTGCTCCCATCTCTAACTACATTTTCAACAACTCCTAATCTGAACTGACCGCCTGACCTGGGGATATATATGACCTAAATTTTATCCCCATCTAGTGGTGGGATGTATAAATTACACCTAATCTGCCTGGTAACAGGGATTTTGCAGATACATTAATACAAAGTCATGCAATACCGCACAATACAATTGTTAAGATAAAAAGTGCCCACACACACGTAGTGGGACGCTGCATGCTGCATGCTCAGCTCTCCCTGACTAAGGCTGAGCCAAACACATGTCATCGGGTGCTATATAGTACCCGATTACGCGTCCCGGCCAGCAAATCACTGTAATGCCAGTAACCAACATGTGTATGGCATTATAGTGAGGGCAGTATTTACCTGCACGTTTATTGCATAGCAGCCAAGAAATGTGCGGGGAGGATACTCGAGCATTGCGCCCGAGCACATGCGGTACTCGGTAGTACTGCCATGTGCCGAGCATCGAGATGCTCGAGCCGAACACCTCAATTAACCGAGCATGCTCAATCAACACTATTTCTTAGGTCATGTGTGACGGTCAAGGACTGCAAACTGTGGATCTGCAAAACACGGGCATCATAGTGTTGACCCTTTGAATTAAATTGATCCACAACCCACAAGATCCAGCCAGGGACAGGACATGTGCTATCTTTTGCTGTGCGGAGGCACTGACCCAGAAGCGTGCGAAAGGGCTTCCGTGTGCTTCCAGACCCGTACCTCCACAGCACAAAAGATAGGACATGTCAATGGGTCCATATAGACATGTAGGGTTCACACGTTGGTTGCCTGTGTTTTGCGGCTCAGAGTTTTCCGGTCCACAAAACGGGAATAGCTGTCACACGGTCTGTGAACGCAGCCTAAGCCTGTAGACCTTATTTTTCCTATTAAATGTCTATGAGTGTCAGTATCAAATGTCTTCTCAAATGTCTTCCCATAAACACTACATTCACAGCCGCCCCTCTGTCCACGCTTCTATTTACCTCCTGATAAAAATAATATCAGGCTAGTCTGACAACTTCTGTCCTTAGTAAATCCTTGTTGGTTATTCAAACAGCTGTTCAGCGGTCGTGCGTGAGACGGACCCCCGCCAATCTAATATCGCTGACCTATCCTGAGGATAGGTCATCAATATTGGAAAAGGAGACACTCCATTTAATCCCCTCATAATTAGTGATGATCGAGCATGCTTGGCCGAGTACCGCATGTGCTCGAGCTCAATGCTCAAGTCTCCCCCCCACACGTTTCTTGGCTGGTACGCAGCCAATAAACGTGCAGGGAGGTACTGGCACGCACTGTAATGCCATAGCCATGTTGGCTACTAACATTACAGTGATTGGCTGCCCAAAACGCGTCTTCAGGTGCTATAAAGCACCCGATGACACGTGTTAGGCTCAGTCTTAGGGTCCAATCGCACGTCCGCAAAATGGGTCCGCATTTTGCAGAACAGATGCGGACCCATTCATTTTCAATGCGACCGGAATGTGCTGTCCGCATCTGCATTTGCGGTTTTGCACTTCCGTTCCGCAAAAAAATAGAATATGTCCTATTCTTGTCCCCAATTGCGGACAAGAAAAGGCATTTTCTATGAGCGTACTGGCGATGTATGGTCCTCAAAATGCGGAACGCACATTGCCGGTGTCCGTGTTTTGCAGATCTGCAAAACACATACGGACGTGTGAATGGACCCTTAGTCAGGGAGAGCTGAGCATAGGAAGGGAAAGACAGTATAGGGAGTGTTATTGGAAGATTTTTATTACAAAAACTTTTCAGAGGCCCAAAAGTCCTTTTAAGGACTATTGTGTGTGACAGCAGCAATATATGTTTCTAGCGCAACCTGCGCTAAATTGCTCAGTCTTAGGGAGAGCTGTGCATAGGAAGGGACAGAGTGTAGCGAGTGTTATTGGAAGACTTTTACTAGAAAAACATTTCAGAGACCCAAAAGTCCTTCTAAGAACTATTGTGTGTGACAGCAGCAATATACACTGCCTGTCCAAAAAAAAAGTCGCCACAAAAAAAAAAGGTCAAACACTCTAATATTTTGTTGGACCGCCTTTAGCTTTGATTACGGCACGCATTCGCTGTGGCATTGTTTCGATAAGCTTCTGCAATGTCACAAGATTTATTTCCATCCAGTGTTGCATACATTTTTCACCAAGATCTTGCATTGATGATGGTAGAGTCTGACCGATGCGAAAAAGCCTTCTCTAGCACATCCCAAAGATTCTCAAAGGGGGTTAAGGTCTGGACTCTGTGGTGGCCAATCCATGTGTGACAATGATCTCTCATGCTCCCTGAACCACTCTTTCACAATTTGAGCCCGATGAATCCTGGCATTGTCATCTTGGAATATGCCCGTGCCATCAGGGAAGAAAAAATCCATTGATGAAATAACCTGGTCATTCAGTATGTTCAGGTAGTCGCTGACCTTATTCTTGGAGCACATACTGTTACTGAACCTAGACCTGACCAACTGCAGCAACCCCAGATCATAGCACTGCCCCCACAGGCTTGTACAGTAGGCACTAGGCATGATGGCTGCATCACTTCATCTGCCTCTCTTCTTACCCTGATGAGCCCATCACTCTGAAACAGGGTAAATCTTTTCTCATCAGACCACATGACCTTTTTCCATTGCTCCAGAGTCCAATCTTTCTAGCAAACTGAAGCATTTTTTTCTTGTTTGCCTCACTGATTAGTGGTTTTCTTACGACTACACAGCTGTTCAGTCCGAATACCTTGAGTTCCCTTCGCATTGTGCGTGTGGAAATGCTCTTACTTTCACTATTAAACATAGCCCTGAGTTCTACTGTTGTTTTTCTTCAATTTGATTTCACCAAACGTTTAAGAGATCACCGATCACGATCATTCAGGACTTTTTCCCCACCACATTTCTTCCTCGAATACGATGGGTCCCCACTATCCTTCCAGTTTTTAATAATGCGTTGGACAGTTCTTAACTAGGGATGAGCAAACCCGGACTGTATAGTTCGGGTTCGTACCGAATTTTGGGTTGTCCGTGACACGGACCCGAACCCGAACATTTTCGTAAAAGTCTGGGTTCGGGTTCGGTATTCGGCGCTTTCTTGGCGCTTTTTGAAAGGCTGCAAAGCAGCCAATCAACAAGCGTCATACTACTTGCCCCAAGAGGCCATCACAGCCTTGCCTACTATTGGCATGGCTGTGATTGGCCAGTGCAGCATGTGACCCAGCCTCTATATAAGCTTGGGTCACGTAGCGCTGCACGTCACTCTGCTGATTCAAGCATAGGGAGAGGTTGCTGGTGCGACGTTGCGGCGAGATTAGGCAGATTAACTCCTCCAAAAGACTTCATTCTGTGATCGATCTCCAGCTGTGGATCATTGAAGTGCTAATATCGACTTGCTCACTTTTTTTAGGCTGCCCAGAGCGTTTTTATATGACTTTTTTCTGGGGTGATCGGCGGCCATTTTGTGGCTTGTGGTGCGCCAGCACAAGCTACCACCAAGTGCTTTTAACCATCAATAGTGTGGTTATTTTTTGCTATATATTACATCAGCTGCAGGCTGAGCCTGTGTCACCCAAGTGCATTTAACCATCAACAGTGTGGTTAATTTTTGGCCATATACTACATCAGGCGCAGGCTGAGCCTGTGTCACCCAAGTGCATTTAACCATCAATAGTGTGGTTATTTTTTGGCCATATACTACATCAGGGGCAAGTTGAGCCTGTCACCCAGCGCCTAAAAAATAGACCTGACATTTCTATT
Source organism: Bufo bufo (assembly GCF_905171765.1). Lineage (NCBI taxonomy): Eukaryota > Metazoa > Chordata > Amphibia > Anura > Bufonidae > Bufo > Bufo bufo. The sequence goes on from NC_053391.1 coordinate 605,008,880, forward strand.
CAACCAAATCTGTACTGTTTTAGCTGGTCAAGTTATTTGTAGTGACCGTAAAAGCACAGTTTTTGTTCTGAGTTGAAAAACTATTCCCAAATTTGACATTCTCAAAATAAGTAGTTTCTGCTATATCAGGCCTACTTGAAATCTATCCCAAAAAGGATATCTTAGATTCAAGGTGCTGATAGTGTCATTCAGAAAAACTTAACACACACGCTACCGTGCAGATACAAGTCTAATTCTGTGATTAAACGTATACCTGTCACACAGCGCAAAAAAAAAACAGGCCTCACATTTCTATTCAACCAAATCTGTACTGTTTTAGCTGGTCAAGTTATTTGTAGTGACCGTAAAAGCACAGTTTTTGTTCTGAGTTGAAAAACTATTCCCAAATTTGCCATTCTCAAAATTGTGGTGAACGGGAACAATGAGGAAAACATCTAATAAGGGACGCGGACGTGGACGTGAACATGGTCGTGGTGGTGTTAGTGGACCCTCTGGTTCTGGGAGAGGACGTGGCCGTTCTGCCACAGCCACACGTCCTAGTGAACCAACTACCTCAGGTCCCAGTAGCCAGCAGAATTTACAGCGATATTTGGTGGGGCCCAATGCCGTTCTAAGGATGGTAAGGCCTGAGCAGGTACAGGCATTAGTCAATTGGGTGGCCGACAGTGGATCCAGCACGTTCACATTATCTCCCACCCAGTCTTCTGCAGAAAGCGCACAGATGGCGCATGAAAACCAAGCCCATCGGTCTGTCACATCACCCCCATGCATATCAGGTAAACTGTCTGAGCCTCAAGTTATGCAGCAGTCTCTTATGCTGTTTGAAGACTCTGCTGCCAGGGTTTCCCAAGGGCATCCACCTAGCGCTTCCCCAGGGGTGGAAGACATAGCATGCACTAACGCACAACCACTTATTTTTCCTGATGATGAGGACATGGGAATACCACCTCAGCACGTCTCTGATGATGACGAAACACAGGTGCCAACTGCTGCGTCTTTCTGCAGTGTGCAGATTGAACAGGAGGTCAGGGATCAAGACTGGGTGGAAGACGATGCAGGGGACGATGAGGTCCTAGACCCCACATGGAATGAAGGTCGTGCCACTGACTTTCACAGTTCGGAGGAAGAGGCAGTGGTGAGACCGAGCCAACAGCGTAGCAAAAGAGGGAGCAGTGGGCAAAATCAGAACACCCGCCGCCAAGAGACTCCGCCTGCTACTGACCGCCGCCATCTGGGACCGAGCACTCCAAAGGCAGCTTCAAGGAGTTCCCTGGCATGGCACTTCTTCAAACAATGTGCTGACGACAAGACCCGAGTGGTTTGCACGCTGTGCCATCAGAGCCTGAAGCGAGGCATTAACGTTCTGAACCTTAGCACAACCTGCATGACCAGGCACCTGCATGCAAAGCATGAACTGCAGTGGAGTAAACACCTTAAAAACAAGGAAGTCACTCAGGCTCCCCCTGCTACCTCTTCTGCTGCTGCCGCCTCGGCCTCTTCTGCTGCTGCCGCCGCCTCGGCCTCTTCTGCTGCTGCTGCCGCTGCCTCGGCCTCTTCCTCCGCCTCTGGAGGAACGTTGGCACCTGCCGCCCAGCAAACATGGGATGTACCACCAACACCACCACCTGCGTCACCAAGCATCTCAACCATGTCACACGGCAGCGTTCAGCTCTCCATCTCACAAACATTTGAGAGAAAGCGTAAATTCCCACCTAGCCACCCTCGATCCCTGGCCCTGAATGCCAGGATTTCTAAACTACTGGCCTATGAAATGCTGTCATTTAGGCTAGTGGACACACACAGCTTCAAACAGCTCATGTCGCCTGCTGTCCCACAGTATGTTGTTCCCAGCCGGCACTACTTCTCCAAGAGAGCCGTGCCTTCCCTGCACAACCAAGTGTCCGATAAAATCAAGTGTGCACTGCGCAACGCCATCTGTGGCAAGGTCCACCTAACTACAGATACGTGGACCAGTAAGCACGGCCAGGGACGCTATATCTCCCTAACTGCACACTGGGTAAATGTAGTGGCGGCTGGGCCCCAGGCGGAGAGCTGTTTGGCGCACGTCCTTCCGCCGCCAAGGATCGCAGGGCAACATTCTTTGACTCCTGTCTCCTCCTCCTCCTACTCCGCTTCCTCCTCCTCTTCTTCCACCTGCTCATCCAGTCAGCCACACACCTTCACCACCAACTTCAGCACAGCCCGGGGTAAACGTCAGCAGGCCGTTCTGAAACTCATATGTTTGGGGGACAGGCCCCACACCGCACAGGAGTTGTGGCGGGGTATAGAACAACAGACCGACGAGTGGTTGCTGCCGATGAGCCTCAAGTCCGGCCTGGTGGTGGGCGAAATCTCGTTGCAGCTCTGGGACTAGCCGGTTTGATGCACATCCCTTGCCTGGCGCATGTGCTGAATTTGGTGGTGCAGAAGTTCATTCGCAACTACCCCGACATGTCAGAGCTGCTACATAAAGTGCGGGCCGTCTGTTCGCGCTTCCGGCTTTCACACCCTGCCGCTGCTCGCCTGTCTGCGCTACAGCGTAACTTCGGCCTTCCCGCTCGCAGCCTCATATGCGACGTGCCTACCAGGTGGAACTCCACCTTGCATAAGCTGGACAGACTGTGCGAGAAGCAGCAGGTCATAGTGGAGTTTCAGCTGCAGCATGCACGGGTCAGTCGCACTGCGGATCAGACCCACTTCACCACCAATGACTGGGCCTCCATGCGAGACCTGTGTACCCTGTTGCGCTGTTTCGAGTACTCCACCAACATGGCCAGTGGCGATGACGCCGTTATCAGCGGTACAATACCACTTCTATGTCTCCTTGAGAAAACACTTAGGGCGATGATGGAAGAGGAGGTGGCCCAGGAGGAAGAGGAGGAAGAGGGGTCATTTTTAGCTCTTTCAGGCCAGTCTCTTCGAAGTGACTCAGAGGGAGGTTTTTTGCAACACCAGAGGCCAGGTACAAATGTGGCCAGACAGGGCCCACTACTGGAGGACGAGGATGAGGAGGAGGTGGAGGAGGATGAGGATGAAGCATGTTCACAGCGGGGTGGCACCCAAAGCAGCTCGGGCCCATCACTGGTGCGTGGCTGGGGGGAAACACAGGACGATGACGATATGCCTCCCACAGAGGACAGCTTGTCCTTACCTCTGGGCAGCCTGGCACACATGAGCGACTACATGCTGCAGTGCCTGCGCAACGACAGCAGAGTTGCCCACATTTTAACGTGTGCGGACTACTGGGTTGCCACCCTGCTGGATCCCCGGTACAAAGACAATGTGCCCACCTTACTTCCTACACTGGAGCGTGATAGGAAGATGCGCGAGTACAAGCGCACGTTGGTAGACGCGCTACTGAGAGCATTCCCAAATGTCACAGGGGAACCAGTGGAAGCCCAATGCGAAGGCAGAGGAGGAGCAAGAGGTCGCCAACGCAGCTGTGTCACGGCCAGCTCCTCTGAGGGCAGGGTTAGCATGGCAGATATGTGGAAATGTTTTGTCACCACGCCACAGCTAACTGCAACACCACCTGATACGGAACGTGTTAGCAGGAGACAACATTTCACTAACATGGTGGAACAGTACCTGTGCACACCCCTCCACGTACTGACTGATGGTTCGGCCCCATTCAACTTCTGGGTCTCCAAATTGTCCACGTGGCCAGAGCTAGCATTTTATGCCTTGGAGGTGCTGGCCTGCCCGGCGGCCAGCGTTTTGTCTGAACGTGTATTCAGCACGGCAGGGGGCGTCATTACAGACAAACGCAGCCGCCTGTCTACAGCCTGTCATGGTCTTACCTTCTTGCTGTTCTCCTTCGTTTGACATGTGCTGGCGGCCATCTTGGTTTCTGGGTTTCTTGTAGCCTTCCACCCTGCGGCTCCTCCTTCCCACTGGGAGGAGCTGGATGCCTAGCTCATATATATAGGAGGTCTGTGGCTTCAGTTCCTTGCTTGGTCCTCCTGTGTTCACATGCTTCTAAGACTGCTGCTGCTTCTGGTTCCTGATCCTGGCTTCGTCTGACTACCCTGCTGGTTCCTGATCCTGGCTTCGTCTGACTACCCTGCTGGTTCCTGATCCTGGCTTCGTCTGACTACCCTGCTGGTTCCTGATCCTGGCTTCGTCTGACTACCCTTCTGGTTCCTGATCTCTGGCCTCTCAAAGACTCTGCTTCGGTTTCACCATTCGTTTGGACTTTTGCTTTACAGCTTTATTTTCAATAAAGCCTTCTTATTTTCACTTATCTCTTGTTGTACGTCTGGTTCATGGTTCCGTGACACAGCCAATGTGGACAAGCTGACGTTCATAAAAATGAACCAGGCATGGATCCCACAGGACCTGTCCATTCCTTGTGCAGATTAGAAATTAACTACCTCCCCATAACAATATATTATTCTACTCCAGGGCACTTCCTCATTCAATCCTATTTTTATTTTCATTTTACCATTATATTGCGGGGCAACCCAAAGTTGAATGAACCTCTCCTCTGTCTGGGTGCCGGGGCCTAAATGTGTGAGAGTGGCCTGTTCCAGTGGTGGGTGACGTGAAGCCTGATTCTCTGCTATGACATGAAGACTGATTCTGTGCTGACATAAGGCCAGATTCTCTGTTACGGGACCTCTCTCCTCTGCCTGGGTGCCTGGGCCTAAATGTGTGACAGTGGCCTGTTCCAGTGGTGGGTGACGTGAAGCCTGATTCTCTGCTATGACATGAAGACTGATTCTGTGCTGACATAAGGCCAGATTCTCTGTTACGGGACCTCTCTCCTCTGCCTGGGTGCCTGGGCCTAAATGTGTGACAGTGGCCTGTTCCAGTGGTGGGTGACGTGAAGCCTGATTCTCTGCTATGACATGAAGACTGATTCTGCGCTGACATAAGGCCAGATTCTCTGTTACGGGACCTCTCTCCTCTGTCTGGGTGCCGGGGCCTAAATGTGTGACAGTGGCCTGTTCCAGTGGTGGGTGACGTGAAGCCTGATTCTCTGCTATGACATGAAGACTGATTCTGTGCTGACATAAGGCCAGATTCTCTGTTACGGGACCTCTCTCCTCTGCCTGGGTGCCTGGGCCTAAATGTGTGACAGTGGCCTGTTCCAGTGGTGGGTGACGTGAAGCCTGATTCTCTGCTATGACATGAAGACTGATTCTGCGCTGACATAAGGCCAGATTCTCTGTTACGGGACCTCTCTCCTCTGTCTGGGTGCCGGGGCCTAAATGTGTGACAGTGGCCTGTTCCAGTGGTGGGTGACGTGAAGCCTGATTCTCTGCTATGACATTAAGACTGATTCTGTGCTGACATAAGGCCAGATTCTCTGTTACGGGACCTCTCTCCTCTGCCTGGGTGCCTGGGCCTAAATGTGTGACAGTGGCCTGTTCCAGTGGTGGGTGACGTGAAGCCTAATTCTCTGCTATGACATGAAGACTGATTCTGTGCTGACATAAGGCTAGATTCTCTGTTACGGGACCTCTCTCCTCTGCCTGGGTGCCTGGGCCTAAATGTGTGACAGTGGCCTGTTCCAGTGGTGGGTGACGTGAAGCCTGATTCTCTGCTATGACATGAAGACAGATTCTGTGCTGACATAAGGCCAGATTCTCTGTTACGGGACCTCTCTCCTCTGTCTGGGTGCGCGGGCCTAAATATGTGACAGTGGCCTGTTCCAGTGGTGGGTGACGTGAAGCCTGATTCTCTGCTATGACATGAAGACTGATTCTGCGCTGATATGAAGCCAGATTCTCTGCTATGGCATGAAGAGACTGATTCTCTGCTGACATGAAGCCAGATTCTCTGCTATGGCATGAAGAGACTGATTCTCTGCTGATGTGAAGCCAGATTCTCTGCTATGGGACCTCTGTCCAATTGATATTGGTTCATTTTAATTTTTTTAATTTTTATTTTAATTCATTTCCCTATCCACATTTGTTTGCAGGGGATTTACCTACATGTTGCTGCCTTTTGCAGCCCTCTAGCTCTTTCCTGGGCTGTTTTACAGCCTTTTTAGTGCCGAAAAGTTTGGGTCCCCATTGACTTCAAAGGGGTTCGGGTTTGGGACGAAGTTCGGGTCGGGTTCGGATCCCGAACCCGAACATTTCCGGGAAGTTCGGCCGAACTTCTCGAACCCGAACATCCAGGTGTTCGCTCAACTCTATTCTTAACCCAATTTTAGATGTTTCTGCAATCTCCTTAGATGTTTTCTCTGCTTGATGCATGCCAATGATTTAACCCATCTTAAACAAACTAACATCTTTTCCACGACCACGAGTTGTGTCTTTCGACATGGTTATTTAAGAAATGAGAAGCAACTCATTGCACCAGTTGGGGTTAAATAACTTATTGCCAGCTGAAAAATAAATCGCCCATGCAGTAATTATCCAATAGGAGGCTCATACCTATTTGCTTAGTTAAATCCAGGTGGCGACTTTTTTTTTGGACAGGCAGTGTATATTTTTAGCGCATCCTGTGCTAAATAGCGTCTAATAGGCCGCTGCGGACAGTTAAATTTTCCATGCCACATCTCCTGTGTAAAGTGTGCGCATCCCTAAAATATCAGTGACATCCAGTGTACTTTTTCAATAGACGGTGTCTGCTGCGGACAGTGAGATTAGCGGCGCCACATCTTCTGTGTAAAGTGTGCGCATCCCAAAAATATCTGTGACATCCAGTGTACTTTTTCCGTAGATGGAAAGAACATGCGAACATATGGAGATATTTGCGCCCGCCATATTCTTTTACATTGTGAAGAACTTTGACCCATGACACATCCATCAGGTGGTACAGGACAGCCAATTGAGACGTTTCAGCACATGGACATACCCCCTACCTTATAAATAAACCTGATCTGGCCGCCATTTTACATTCAGTGTTTTCCCATTGTAGGGAGAGGTTGCTGTGTGGAGCAGGGACAGGCTGTTAGGGACACCAAACGCTAGCTAATAGGGCCACAAAAGTCATTTTAAGCACTAGTATAGGTGTGCTATCGATAGGTGTGATACACAGAGGGGTGCGATATACTTATAATATACTTTTATAATGAGTCAAAAACACATAGATCTATATAGTGATTACCTGGAAGTCAAGGGCCTAGGGGCTAGGGGCTTACTAGGGCCATTTTTATATAGGGTAAGGTTCCGGACGGGGTCGCTCTTATCAGGGCGGGTGGTCTGTGGTTAGGCTATCAGGGCCAGAATAGCACCCCCCTGTAGGGCAATATCGGGGACAGTTCTTTGCCCACCCTGTCCTTCAATACCACATCATCATCTAGCCCAGGGATAGATGTTTTTTGCTTACCCTCCGGGATTCATGGATGTGCACTGGAACCCCCCGGATTGTGGTAGGACATATGGTTTGTGATTTGGTGCCGCGAGCACCTGATTTAGTGCCGCCGAGCACTTGTTATTGTCTACCACATCTATGCTTTTTGCTTAACTTTAATAATTAAATTTATTTTCATTTTGAGGGTTATCTTTTCCATTCACACGTCCGCAAAATGGGTCCGCATCCGTTCCACAATTTTGCGGAACGGGTGCAGATCCATTCATATTCAATGGGGCCGGAATGTGCTGACCGCATACGCACTTCCATATCTGTGCTTCCGTTTCCGCAAAAAAAAGAACATGTCCTATTCTTGTCCGCAATTGCAGACAAGATTAGGCATTTTCTATTATAGTGCCAGCGATGTGCGGTCCACAAATTGCGGAATGCACATTGCCGTTGTCCGTGTTTTGCGGATCCGCAAAACACTTACGGACGTGTGAATGGACCCTCATAGTAACATTATTAAAGGTTACGTTTTATCTTCATGTATATTCTAATGAATTGCCTTCCTTGTACAATGTTATAATAATATAATATGTTAGAAAGTATATTATAGTGCATTTGTATTGTGCGGCAGTTGTGTGCGGTTCTGCTGCGATACTGCATAGAGGGACAAGCGTTATTGGAACAAATAATTTCTACTGGTGTGATATACCAGTCGCCCCCCAAAAAACTGATTGAAGCGGGGTGTTATATACCAATATACTTTCTTTATAGTGCATTTGGGTACTGTATAGTGCATTTGCACATGCACGTACGCAAAAATTATATTAGCAATATTTAGCATTAAAAAAAATTATGAATGGAGATCGCAAATTCGAATAAGGCTACTTTCACACTAGCGTTCGGGTGTCCGCTCGTGCGCACCGTTTGAAGGGGCTCACGAGCGGCACCGAACGCATCCGTCTGGCCCCAATGCATTCTGAGTGGAGGCGGATCCACTGAGAATGCATCCGCCTGCCAGCGCTCAGCCTCCGCTCCGCTCAGTGAGCGGACACCTGAACGCTGCTTGCAGCGTTCGGGTGTCCGCCTGGCCGTGCGGAGGCGAGCGGATCCGTCCACACTTACAATGGAAGTCAATGGGGACGGATCCGCTTGAAGATGACACTATATGGCTCAATCTTCAAGCGGATGCGTTCCCTATTGACTTTCAATGTAAAGTCTGAACGGATCCGCTCAGACAACTTTCACACTTAGAAAATTTTCTAAGTTTTAATGCAGACGCATCCGTTCTGAACGGATGCGAACGCCTGCATTATCGGAGCGGATCCGTCTGATGAATCATCAGACGGATCCGCTCCGAACGCTAGTGTGAAAGTAGCCTAATACATCTGGTATGTCACTGTCCATGTTGTAGGACTATTTGTGCACTTCTAGAAATTATTTCTTGGCTGCAAATATGAGCTGAAGGTTTTTCCGGTTCGCCTGCCATTAAAATGAATGGGACCCGCCGTGAACTTACGGTTCACGAACATTTGATCGCGTTCGCGCAATCGCGTTCGCGAACCATCCCGGCAGATGTTCGTCCATCACTACTGGGCAGGAAGGGAGGGAGTGCTCAGCAGAACTCAGGATGAAAACACCTTTATCTGAGTCTTGATGAAGAGATTTACCTTTCCTTACACAAAGTCTGATGCAAGCGAATTTCTACTACAAATAATTCTATTACACCCCTGGAACCCAAAGACTTTGGTTTCCCGGAAGCAGCTCGGGGCGTCATGGGAATAACGCCGCCGGATCACCGGTCGTCATCATTTATGGTTGGAACTACGACGGTATCTGATCGTCTTCGAACCTCTGACTTTCGTTTTTGATTAATGAAAACAGTCTTGGCAAATGCTTTCGCTTCGGTTCTTCTTGCACCGGTCCAAGAATTTCACCTCTAGTGGCGCAATACGGATTCCCCCAGCCGTCCCTCTTAATCATGGCACCAGTTACAAAAAAACAAAAAAATTGAACCAGAGTCCTATTCCATTATTCCTAGCTGAAGTATTCAGGCGACCCAGCCTGCTTTGAACACTGTCAATTTTTTCAATGGTCAGCTAAACAGCAGGCACTCTCCCATAATTATTTAAATGGTCAGATCAGCAGCAGGCCCTCAACCATAATATTTTAGAGGGTCAGATTAGCAGCAGGCCCTTACCTACAATCTTTTACAGGGTCAGCTCACAGGGGCGTAGCTAGAAATGCATGGGCCCCATAGCAAAAAAAAATTATGCCCCCCCCCGTGCCATCCACAGATCCCCCTCCCCTAAATAGTGCCATCCACAGATCCCCCTCCCCTAAATAGTGCCATCCACAGATCCCCCTCCCCTAAATAGTGCCATCCACAGATCCCCCTCCCCTAAATAGTGCCATCCACAGATCCCCCTCCCCTAAATAGTGCCATCCACAGATCCCTCTCCCCTAAATAGTGCCATCCACAGATCCCCCTCCCCTAAATAGTGCCATCCACAGATCCCCCTCCCCTAAATAGTGCCATCCACAGATCCCCCTCCCCTAAATAGTGCCATCCACAGATCCCCCTCCCCTAAATAGTGCCATCCACAGATCCCTCTCCCCTAAACAGTGCCATCCACAGATCCCCCTCCCCTAAATAGTGCCATCAACAGATCCCCCTCCCCTAAATAGTGCCATCCACAGATCCCCCTCCCCTAAATAGTGCCATCAACAGATCCCCCTCCCCTAAATAGTGCCATCCACAGATCCCCCTCCCCTAAATAGTGCCATCAACAGATCCCCCCTCCCCTAAATAGTGCCATACACAGATCCCCCTCCCCTAAATAGTGCCATCCACAGATCCCCCTCCCCTAAATAGTGCCATCCACAGATCCCCCTCCCCTAAATAGTGCCATCCACAGATCCCCCTCCCCTAAATAGTGCCATCAACAGATCCCCCCTCCCCTAAATAGTGCCATACACAGATCCCCCTCCCCTAAACAGTGCCATCCACAGCATCAGGTGCCTTCCCCCCCCCATGTGCCAGTCAGTATCAGGTGCCAACCCCCCCCCCCCCCCCCAGGTGCCAGTATCAGGTCAGGTACCAACCCCCCTCCCCCATGTGCCAGTATCAAGTGCCCCCCGCTCCCCCCATGGCAGTAACAGTCGGGTATTAAAAAAATAAAAAAAATAAACACTTCTACTTACCTCCATGTCAGCGATGCGATGCAGCCTCTTCCTGTGTCCCGCCCTGTATGTCCATATATGGAGTCAGTGCTTGTATTTCAGAAAAGGTTTCTACTGGGATTCGAACCCACGACCTTCTGTATCAGAGGCAGAGCACCTAAACACAAGACCATAAGAGCCGGCTTGCTGCTGACTGAAAAATTCAGAGACTTCTATACACATGACAGCTGCTCATCTATAGAGATATAGCAGAGCTGAGTGTGCTGGGATAGCTGTCATATAGAGATATAGCAGTGCTGGGTGTGTTGGGGCAGCTGTCATGTGTATAGCTGTACACTTAGCCAGCTATAACAGTAGAAGTGTCAAATTTTTTCAATCAGTTGCTTTATGGCTGTGCGGGTTAATGCTTTGCCTCTGATACACTGACACATAGGAGGTTGTGGGTTCGAATCCCAGACACATCAGGAGACTTTAGAATATAAGATTAGATCACATTAGCGAGGGGGCCTGAACATTAAGACTGCTGCTGTGAAGGGGCCCTGAACATTAAGACATCGATATTTAACTAGCTTGAAAATAAACTGTCGGGCCCCGAAGCAGCCCTGCTTCCCCGGTAGTTACGCCACCTCCTGGCTGCCTGTGTGTAGTGTCTGTGTTAATTAAAAAAATAAAAAAAAACACTGAATGCGGTCGGACGGGCGCCCAGTGGCGTAGGGCCCCATAGCCACCGCTAAGGTTGCTATGGCGATCCCTACGCCACTGTCAGCTCACCTGCAGGCCCTTACCTAATTATACCTAATAGGTAATTTGTGCACATGCTGCCTTGCTTGGAAGTAGTAGCCGTAGCTGTTTCTCAGGCTCCCTCTCCGGAATCAAACCCTGATTCCCCGTTACCCGTGGTTGGCGCTGAAAATAACATCGAAAGTTGATAAGGCAGACATTCGAATGGATCGTCACGGGGACGTGCGATCGAGCCCAGGTTATCTAGAGTCAAGAAAGCGGCAGCAGACCCTCGCCCATAATGTTTTAGATGGTCAGATCAGCAGGCCCTTGCTCCAAATGTTTTTGAGGGCCACCAGCAGGCCATCAATCATAATTTTTCAAGGCTGTGCATGATGCCCTCTGTTATGTGTAACAAAGGGTGTTTTGGAGTGCCGGATCCTTGCAATTTTTGCCAGCCCTTTCACTTAGTGCATAGGCTTTATGAGTGTAGGAGTCCCACTACCTGAACAATTGTACCAGAATGTGAATGAGGCCCTCCTTTATGTGATATACAGGTTGTATAGTGACGTACTACTCGGACAACATTGTTCCCGGCAGCGACCTGGGAGTCCAAGATGCATCCAGACATCCTCCCCATGCTGTTCCCGAACCATTTTGGTGGTGTTTCCATCAATTTCTGACCTTTTACTATGAAAAAGGCACCCTTCCATCTTCAGAGCAGGGGGTGCCTGTTTAATGCTCGGGTTCTCCCATTGACTTCCATTATACTCTGGTGCTCGGTAAAGCATCCCGATGTGTTCCACCCGAGCACCTAAGCACTATGGTGCTCGATCAACACTACTCAAATATTTTTTTTCGTTAAATCGGTATTCCGGTTAGAACAAGTAACCAAGAGGGGATAACTTTTCCTAGCCAGAATGCCCATTTAAAATTACTGGTCTATAATCACATAAGAAAGACCTAGAGCCCTTTTTTATGGCACTGTGTGAGCAGGGGTTAATCGGTAAGGCTGGTGCATTGAGCTATGTCTAGAGCAGGTCCTGAGGTGGAGATTTGGGGATGCATAACACTTGGATTATCTCTTGGTATTCTTTGAGCCATATGCCACCTGACCAGGCCATTTAGCATCGCAAGGCCCCATTTACACGAAAGTAAGGCACCCATCACAAACGGCAGATCCACAGTACACAGACACTGTCCGTGTGTACTCCATGCTGTAGATGCGGACCCATTAACTTGAATAGGTCCGCAACCCACAACATACAGATAGGACATGTCCAATCTTTTGTGGAACAGAGGCACGGATTGGAACCCTACAGAAACACTCAGAAGTGCTTCGAAGGTCACTGTTAAAGGGGCGGGCACTGTGGAGGTCACTGTTAAAGGGGCAGGCACTTTGGAGGTCAATGTTAAAGGGGCAGGTGTTGTAGAGGTCACTGTTAAACGGGCAGGCACTGTGGAGGTCACTGTTAAAGGGGCAGACACTGTGGAAGTCACTGTTAAAGGGGCAGACACTGTGGAAGTCACTGTTAAAGGGGCGGGCACTGTGGAGGTCACTGTTGAAGGGGTGGGCACTGTGGAGGTCACTGTTAAAGGGGCAGACACTGTGGAAGTCACTGTTAAAGGGGCGGGCGCTGTGGAGGTCACTGTTGAAGGGGCGGGCGCTGTGGAGGTCACTGTTGAAGGGGCGGGCGCTGTGGAGGTCACTGTTGAAGGGGCGGACACTGTGGAGAACACTGTTAAAGGGGCGGGCACTGTGGAGGTCACTGTTGAAGGGGCGGGCGCTGTGGAGGTCACTGTTAAAGGGGTGGGCACTGTGGAGGTCACTGTTAAAGGGGCGGACACTGTAGAGATTATTGTTAAAGGAATGGGCACTGTGCAGGTCACTGTTAAAGGGACAGATGCTGTGGAGGTCACTGTTAAAAAAGCGGGCACTGTGGAGGTCACTTAAAGGGGTGGGCACTGTGGAGGTCACTGTTAAATGGGCGGGCGCTGTGGAGGTAATTTTGAAAGAGGTGGGTGCTGTGGAGGTCACTGTTAAAGGGGTGGGCACTGTGGAGGTCATTGTTAAAGGGGCGGGCACTGTGGAGGTCACTGTTGAAGGGGCGGGCGCTGTGGAGGTCACTGTTGAAGGGGCGGACACTGTGGAGAACACTGTTAAAGGGGCGGGCACTGTGGAGGTCACTGTTGAAGGGGCGGGCGCTGTGGAGGTCACTGTTAAAGGGGTGGGCACTGTGGAGGTCACTGTTAAAGGGGCGGACACTGTAGAGATCATTGTTAAAGGAATGGGCACTGTGCAGGTCACTGTTAAAGGGACAGATGCTGTGGAGGTCACTGTTAAAAAAGCGGGCACTGTGGAGGTCACTTAAAGGGGTGGGCACTGTGGAGGTCACTGTTAAATGGGCGGGCGCTGTGGAGGTAATTTTGAAAGAGGTGGGCGCTGTGGAGGTCACTTTTAAAGGGTTGGGCACTGTGGAGGTCACTGTAAAAGAGGCAGGCACTGTGGTGGTCACTGTTAAAGGGGCGGGCGCTGTGGAGGTAATTGTGAAAGAGGTGGGCGCTGTGGAGGTCACTGTTAAAGGGGCAGGCGCTGTGGAGGTCTCTATTAAAGGGGCAGGCGCTGTGGAGGTCACTGTTAAAGCGGCAGGCACTGTGAAGGTCACTGTCAAGGGTTTAGGATCCTGTGAAACTCACTGTTAAAGGGGCAGACTGCTGTGAGGGTCAAAGTTAAGGGGATAGGCTTCTGTGGAGGTCCCATTTTAAAGTGGCGGGGCACTGTGGGGGGGGCAGTGTTAAGGGGTGGGGGACTATGGAGTTGACTGTTAAAGGGGCGGGGTGCTGTAGAGTTCACTGTTATGGGGGATACTGTGGATATATTTTAACGACACGCAGAAACACTGAATTAAATAGATGAAATATACCATGCAAAGCCGGGTCCTTCTGCTAGTTGAATATAAATGTTAGGGCAATTAGAAAACTAAAATTTTTATTCAGCCCTCCTAAGCAGTTAGAGAAAAGTTAGCTGGCATCCAAAAAATATATATTTTTTGCATTCCGTATACTGTCCGTATTTGGCGTTCCTTATACGGTCTGTATATGGAACCATTCATTTCAATGGGTCCACAAAAGATGCGGACAGCACTCTGTGTGCTGTCCACATCTGTTGCTCCGTTCCGTGGCCTCCGCAAAAATTATGAGGCATGTCCTATAATGATTTTGCTTATTGAGAACTGCACACCTTTCTGGAGGTGGGTGCTCATAGAGAGATAAGTCAATATGTAGGAGAAAATCTATGGCACACCACTTTTAAATGATGAAGAAGGCATCTCAGAACTCTGAAACGCGTATGGTGATTCCCCCACAAACCTGCTAAACATGCCATCCTGGAAGCGCTTCCATTTAATCGACTCTACCCGACTATTGGATCGAAAAGACCGATATACAACGTTCACGAACCGAACGAAGTGAAGACACGTGAGACGCCATACAAGTGACGTCACACACACGTGGGACGCCGAAGAACCCGAACGGCCATCACAGAACACAGAGCGTAGTAAGGACGCTCTAGCAGTCGGGACACCCGTACCTTATAAAGAAGGTAAACCACAGTCAGGGTGCAGCCCTTCTCACCGTGTGGGACGCCACACTAGGCGCAGCACCCGACTGGTACACCACCCCCCCTCCTTTTTTTCTTTTTCATTTTTATCACTACCACTAATAGTGACCGGCCAGCAATACCTAACAGGGAAGCACTGCGTATATTTTGCCTTACCGATATTTTATATATTTAAACATTTTTTACTGCGTCTCCACCCATCTACGAACTGTTCACAAGGGACATCTACCCACCAAAGTGCCAACAAGCTATTGAAGGTGGTAATTACTGCTATACGACCACCGCATTGCTCCATTTGCACTCCACTTTTGCATTGTACATTTTATTATTATTCCTTTTTTAATATTTCCTTTTTTATTATTTTCTATTTTTTCATTCAATTTTTACGAAAGTGGTTATTATTACCAATCATTGCAGAATATTACCTTCTAAAACCAACCCTTTCCTACATTATCGATATTAATAAATGCATATTTTTATCCATCAATCTGTCTATATTGCTCTTTAAGCGTTATGACCAGGTGTAGAGTGCCGGTTTTCATTGTACATGATTATGGATTATCACCTCAGTAGTAAGTAACTACATATGTGAAAATTTTATTTTGAGTTAAGATTTGACAGTTATCCTTTAACCACTTGCCATCTGGGCCATTTGCCCCCTTCCTGACCAGGCCTAATTTTGCAAGACTGACATATCTCACTTTATGTGGTAATAACTTTGGAACGCCTTTACCTATCCAAGTCATTCAGAGATTGTTTTCTCGTGACACATTGTACTTCATGATAGTCATAAATTTGAGACAAAATATTTCACCTTTATTTATGAAAAAATCCCAAATTTACCAAAAATTTCGAAAAATTTGCAATTTTCTAAATTTCAATTTCTCTGCTTTTAAAACAGAAAGTGATACCTCATAAAATATTTATTACTTAACATTCCCCATATGTCTACTTTATGTTGGCATCATTTGGGAAATGTCATTTTATTTTTTTAGGACGTTAGAAGGCTTACAAGTTTAGAAGCAATTCTTCAAATTTTTAAGAAAATTGCCAAAACCTACTTTTTAAGGACCAGTTCAGGTCTGAAGTCACTTTGTGGGGCCTACATAGTGGATACCCCCATAAATGACCCCATTGTAGAAACTAAACCCCTTAAGGTATTCAAAACCGATTTTACAAACTTTGTTAACCCTTTAGGCGTTCCACAAGAATTAAAGGAAAATGGAGATCAAATTTTTAAATTTCACTTTTTTGGCAGATTTTCCATTTTAATCAATTTTTTTCTTTAACACATCAATGGTTAACAGCCAAACAAAACTCAATATTTATTACCCAGATTCTGCGGTTTACAGAAACACCCCACATGTGGTCATAAACTGCTGTATGGGCACACGGCAGGGCGCAGAAGATAAGGAACTCCACATGGTTTTTAGATGCCATGTCCCATTTGAAGCCCCCTGATGCACCCTTACAGTAGAAACTCCCAAGAAGTGATCCCATTTTGGAAACTAGGGGATAAGGTGCCAGTTTAATTGCTACTATTTTTTGGTACATATGATTTTTTGATCATTCATTATAACACTTTATGGGGCAAGGTGACCAAAAAATTTGTTGTTTTAGCACAGTTTCTATTTATTTATTTTTACAGCGTTCACCTGAGGGGTTCAGTCAAGTGACATTTTTATAGAGAAGATTGTTACGGACGTGGCGATACCTAATATGTATACTTTTTCTTATTTATTAAAGTTTTACACAATAATAGCATTTTTGAAACAAAAAAATTATGGTTTTAATGTGTCCATGTTCTGAGAGCTATAGTTTTTTTATTTTTTGAGAGATTTTCTTATGTAGGGGCTCATTTTTTGCGGGATGAGGTGACGGTTTTATTGGTACCATTTTGTGGGACATACGCATTTTTGATCACTTGGTGTTGCACCTTATGTTATGTAAGGTGACAAAATTGCTTCTTTTGACACAGTTTTTTTTTTTTTTTTTTACGGTGTTTACCTGAGGGGTTAGCTCATGTGATATTTTTATAGAGCTGGTTTTTACGGACGCGGAAATACCTAATATGTATACTTTTTTTAATTTGTTTCACTTTAACACAATAATAGCAGTTTTGAAACCAAAAAAATGATGTTTTAGTGTCTCCATATTCTAAGAGCTATAGTTTTTTTAATTTTTTTAAAGATATTCTTATGTAGGGGCTAATTTTTTGCGGGATGAGGTGACGGTTTTAGTAGTACCATTTTGTGGGACATACGCGTTTTTGATCACTTGGTGTTGCACCTTTTGTGATGTAAGGTGACAAAAATTGCTTGTTTTGACATATTATTTATATTTTTTTTTTACGGTGTTCACCCGAGCGGTTAGGTCATGTGATATTTTTATAGAGCTGGTTTTTACGGACGCGGAAATACCAAATATGTCTATTTTATTTTATTTTTTATATTTTTAACATTTTATTTTTTATTCCTTACTTGGGGAATTTTTTTTTTTACATGTGAAACCTTTTTTTTATTTTCTTTTTTCAACCCTTTATTTTTTATTTTTTTATTTTACACTTTTCGTCCCCCATAAGGTCATACAAGACCTCTGGGGGACATTTACTTCACTTTTTCTTTTTTTTTTTCACTGTTGATTTCTCCTGTAACTGGGGCTGACATAGTAGCCCCAGTTACAGCAGAAATACACCCCCCAGAGAGGCTGTACAGCATAATTCAGCGCTGTACAGCCTCAGAGCAGGGCTGATCGAGGTCTCTGAAAGACCTCACACAGCTCCTGCACTCTCCGGTCACGGCGATCACATGACCGCCGGGCCGGAAAAGGTGAGCGCTGTGTATGCAGCGATCCAGAAGGCAGGGACACCTGGGCACTGTCCCTGCCTTCTCTCTGGGTTGCCCTGCTGTCACTGACAGCGGGCAACCCGATCAGCAGCTGCACGATTAGTGTGCAGCTGCAGTTTCTGAACGGACGTTCTGGATCGTCCATTCAGAAATAGAGATCCACCTCCCGGACGTTTATATCCTATGGGCGGACGGGAGGTGGTTAAAGGCTATGTACACCTTGGGGGCAATTTTTTATGATTTTATTTTACTCATTTCAAGCTACAAATCGTTTTTTAAATTGATCTTTATTAGAAAACTAGCAGAAGGACCCGGCTTCGCATGGGTATATTTCATCTATGTAATGTAATGTTTGTATGTGTCGTTAAAAGATATTGACAGTATCCACTATAACAGTGAAAACTACAGTACCCCACGCCATTAACATTGAACTCCACAGCCCCCCATTGACCCCCCCACAGTGCCCAGTCTCCTTAAAATGGGACCTCCACAGCAGCCCACCCCCTTAACTTTGACCTTCACAGCAGCCTGCCCCTTTAACAGTGAGTTCCACAGGACCCCACCCCCTTGACAGTGACCTCCAGAGGGGCCCGTCCTCTTAACAGTGACCTCTATAGCACCCGCTTCTTAACACTGACCATAGTTTACAGTCCCCTTAACTGACCTCCGCCATTCCAGGCCACCTTAACATAGACCTCCAAAGTGACTGCCCCTTTAACAGTGACTGCCACAGTACCCCAATCCCTTAACAGTAACCTCCACTGTACCCCGCTCCCTTAACAGTGACCTCACAGTACCCGCTGCCCCATTAATAGTGGCCTCCACAGTCCCCTCCTCCCTTAACAGTCAGCTCCACAGTGCCTGCCCCTTTAACAGTGACCTCCACAGCTGCTGCCCTCTTATTAGTGACCTCCACAGTACCCCATCTTGTTAACAGTAATTTCCACAATAACCCGTCCCCTCAACAGTGACCTCCACAGAGCTCCG
This sequence comes from Bufo bufo, assembly GCF_905171765.1. Lineage (NCBI taxonomy): Eukaryota > Metazoa > Chordata > Amphibia > Anura > Bufonidae > Bufo > Bufo bufo. The sequence continues at coordinate 605,027,489 of NC_053391.1, forward strand.
TTCCGTTAAAATGTGACCTCCGCAACATCCCACCCCCTTAACAGTGATCTATACAGCACCCTGCCCCTTAACACTGACCTCCATAGCAGACCGTCCCCTTAACTGGAACCTCCACCATTCCCTGCCCCTTTAACAGTGACCTCCACAGCATCCCGCCTCTTTAACAGTGACCTCCACAAGGGTCCGCCCCTTTAAGAGTGACCTCCACAAGGGTCCGCCCCTTTGCTAGTGACAGTACCCCATCTCCTTAACAGTGATTTTCACAACACCCCATCCCCTTAACAGTGGCCTCTACAGCAATCTGCCCCTTAACACTGACATCCATAGCGGAACGTCCCCTTATTTGTAAACTCCACAGCAGCCTGCCCCTGGGGTGGCCAGAGGTCCAGTTTTAGGCCGGACAGTCCGGCTTTGAGACTCCCTGTCCTCTGTCCGGCATAGGCCCTGGAAGTACACAATGTGCTGTCTGAACGTAAGCTGCAGGGAGATAGTCACCCTCCCTCCCACCCCTGCAGCTGACAGATGTTGATTTTTACCTTTATTTTTTTCAATTCCCGTCGGCTACGGAGTGGGAGGGTGTGTGGCCTAATCAGGTCAGGGCATGGCTTATTGGAACCTGGAGGCGGAGTTTATAAGTTCATCTTTTGAGGGTGGCCCTTAATTGTGATCTCCACAGCACTCCGCTCCCTTAACAGTGTCATCCACAGCACCCTGCCCCTAAAGTGTAAATGTCATGTTTTCATCTAAAAGATCAATTTTAGCACATGTTACTGCTGCTACTGCATTATGCATAAAGTAATCTTTAGTTTACAATATGAGGATATTCTCAAGATGGCTCCTCTATCATTTCTCTGAAGCCAAAACTGCCTTCCCTCACTTCACATACACACTTGCTGTAGTCAGCAGCTTCCTGCCAGCCAATCAAATTGGATTACTAAAAGACAGACACAATTTAAGTAAAATTGGGCGCCACTCAATATTAGGCAATCATACAGACAAGTTGGATAGTGTCAGAAAGTTTATATATATATATATATATATATATATATATATATATATATATATATTCACTCAAAATAATAACAAAATGTTGCATAAAACAATACAAATCAATACATTAAAATAGCGCATATATAAGAACTCTTGGGGTAATAAAATTCACTTGGAAATAACTGAAATTCAATCGCACTGAGTGCCTAAGGGTCATTATAGCCGTGGCTGTTAGTAGATCTTCCCAACAGTTGTAGTCCAAAGACAAATGTAATCCAAAGACAGATATGGATAAAGCAATAGTCCAAAGACAAATATAATGGTTGTCCACAACTTATACAGTGACTGTATGTCACACAATTTGATATAAAAATCAATGGTAGTTCCACACTTTATCTCTCAGTCAATTTTGTACTATAAACTGAGTACTTTACCGCTCCTGATGTTAGGCCGCTTGTGCGCCAAAATCCTCCGGTGCAATGCTCTTGTTGTGAACTGCAAGGACCTGTGAGCCGGATCTCTATATGAAGTTCCCCACGTTCCTGGCTTTTCGTTATAGCGGTCTTTCCGCTTTGACCTTCCAGGACCTGTTGTGGCATCCCACGTGGTTTGCTGGGCGGTTAGATGACTTTCAATTCCAGGCGGGGTTATTTCAAATTTCTTTAGCCTCCAAATGTGGATAAGATGTTTTTCTTTAGTCGTCCCTCACTGTCATTTACCATACGCGTTTCGGGGTGAAAGAGCCCCTTCCTCAGTGGTATTGGCTAATGCATTTTTAGGTATTGAAATAACCCCGCCTGGAATTGAAAATGTCATCTGACCGCCCAGCAAACCACGTGGGACGCCACAACAGGTCCTGGAAGGTCAAAGCGGAAAGACCGCTATAACGAAAAGCTAGGAACGTGGGGAACTTCATATAGAGATCCGTCTCACAGGTCCTTGCAGCTCACAACAAGAGCATTGCACCGGAGGATTTTGGCGCACAAGCGGCCTAACATCAGGAGCGGTAAAGTACTCAGTTTATAGTACAAAATTGACTGTGAAATAAAGTGTGGAACTACCATTGATTTTTATATCAAATTGTGTGACATACAGTCACTGTATAAGTTGTGGACAACCATTATATTTGTCTTTGGACTATTGCTTTATCCATATCTGTCTTTGGATTACATTTGTCTTTGGACTACAACTGTTGGGAAGATCTACTAACAGCCACGGCTATAAGGGCCCTCAGGCCCTTAGTCAGTTATTTCCAAGTGAATTTTATTACCCCAAGAGTTCTTATATATGTGCTATTTTAACCCCTTAAGGACCGGGCTCATTTTCACCTTAAGGACCAGGCCATTTTTTGCAAATCTGACCAGTGTCACTTTAAGTGCTCATAACTTTAAAACGCTTTGACTTATCCAGGCCATTCTGAGATTGTTTTTTCGTCACATATTGTACTTCATGACACTGGTAAAATGAAGTCAAAAAAATTATTTTTTTTGCACAAAAAAATACCTAATTTACCAAAAATTTGAAAAAAATTAGCAAATTTCAAAGTTTCAGTTTCTCTACTTCTGTAATACATAGTAATACCCCAAAAAATTGTGATGACTTTACATTCCCCATATGTCTACTTCATGTTTGAATTGTTTTGGGAATGATATTTTATTTTGTGCGGATGTTATAAGGCTTAGAAGTTTAGAAGCAAATCTTGAAATTTTTCAGAAATTTACAAAAACTCAATTTTTAGCGACCAGTTCAGGTCTGAAGTCACTTTGCGAGGCTTACATAATAGAAACCACCCAAAAATGACCCCATCTAAGAAACTACACCCCTCAAGGTATTCAAAACTGATTTTGCATACATTGTTAACCCTTTAGGTGTTGCACAAGAGTTATTGGCAAATGGGGAGGAAATTTGAGAATTTCATATTTTTGTCAAATTTTTCATTTTAACCCATTTTTTCCACTAACAAAGCAAGGGTTAACAGCCAAACAAGATTGTATCTTTATTGCCCTGACTCTGCCGTTTACAGAAACACCCAATATGTGGCCGTAAACTACTGTACGGCCACACAGCGGGGCGTAGAGTGAAAGGTGCGCCGTTTGGTTTTTGGAAGGCTGATTTTTATGGACTGGTTTTTTGACACCATGTCCCATTTGAAGCCCCCTGATGCACCCCTAGAGGAGAAACTCCCTAAAAGTGACCCCATCTAAGAAACTACACCCCTCAAGGTATTTAAAACTGATTTTACATACGTCGTTAACCCTTTAGGTGTTGCACAAGAGTTATTGGCAAATGGGGATGAAATTTGAGAATTTCATTTTTTTGCCTAATTTTCAATTTTAACCCATTTTTTCCACTAACAAAGCAAGGGTTAACAGCCAAACAAGATTGTATCTTTATTGCCCTGACTCTGCCGTTTACAGAAACACCCCATATGTGGCCGTAAACTACTGTACGGGCACACAGTAGGGCGTAGAGTGAAAGGTGCGCGGTTTGGTTTTTGGAAGCCAGATTTTGCTGGACTGTTTTTTTGACACCATGTCCCATTTGAAGCCCCCCTGATGCACCCCTAGATTAGAAATTCCATAAAAGTGACCCCATCTAAGAAACTACACCCCTCAAGCTATTCAAAACTGATTTTACAAACTTTGTTAACCCTTTAGGTGTTGCACAAGATTTAATGGAAAATAGAGACACAATTTCAAAATTTCACATTTTTGGCAGATTTTCCATTTTAATATTTTTTTTCTAGCTACAAAGCAAGGGTTAACAGCCAAACAAAACTCAATATTTATGGCCCTTATTCTGTAGTTTACAGAAACACCCCATATGTGGTTGTAAACCGCTGTACGGGCACACGGCAGAGCGCAGAAGGAAAGGAATTCCATACGGTTTTTGGAAGGCAGGTTTTGCTGGACAGTTTTTTTTGACACCATGTCCCATTTGAAGCCCCCCTGATGCACCCCTAGAGTAGAAACTCCAAAAAAGTGACTCCATTTTAGAAACTACGGGATAGGGTGGCAGTTTTGTTGGTACTAGTTTAGGGTACATATGATTTTTGGTTGCTCTATATTACACTTTTTGTGCAGCAAGGTAACAAGAAATAGCTTTTTTGCCACGTTTTTTTTTTTTTGTTATTTACAACATTCATCTGACAGGTTTTATCATGTGGTAATTTTATAGAGCAGGTTGTCACGGACGCGGCGATACCTAATATGTATACAATTTTTTTTATTTATGTAAGTTTTATACAATAACTTCATTTTTAAAACCAAAAAAATGTTTTAGTGTCTCCATAGTCTAAGAGCCATAGTTTTTTCAGTTTTTAGGCGATTATCTTGAGTAGGGTCTCATTTTTTGTGGGAGGAGATGACTGTTTGATTGGCACTATTTTGGGGTGCATATAACTTTTTGATCGCTCGCTATTACACTTTTTGTGACGTAAGATGGCAAAAAATGGCTTTATTTACACCGTTTTTGTTTTTATTTTTTTACGGTGGTCACCTGAGGGGTTAGGTCATGTGATATTTTTATAGAGCCGGTCGATACGGACGCGGCGATACCTAATATGTATACTTTTTATTTTATTTATGTAAGTTTTACACAATGATTTCATTTTTGAAACAAAAAAAATCATGTTTTAGTGTCTCCATAGTAAGAGCCATAGTTTTTTCAGTTTTTGGGTGATTATCTTGAGTAGGGTATGATTTTTTGCGGGATGAGATGACGGTTTGATTGGTACTATTTTGGCGTACATGCAACTTTTTTGATCACTTTTATTACCTTTTTTGGGAAGTAAGGTGGGCAAAATTTCAATTTTCTCATAGTTTTTATTTTTTTATTTTTATGGCGTTCACCGTGCGGGGAAAGTAACATGACTGTTTTATAGATCAGGTCGTTACGGACGCGGCGATACCTAATATGTGTAGTGTATTTTATTTTTTTAATTTTTATTCAGTGATAAATGTTTTTTTTTTTATCTTAACTTTTTTCACTTTTTTTTTACATTTTTGTGACCCAGACCCACTTGGTTCTTGAAGATCCAGGGGGTCTGATGTCTGTATAATACAGTACAGTACAATATATATTGTTCTGTACTGTATTTTACTTACACTGAACAGATCTATGCTTTTAGCACAGATCTGTTCAGCACCATGGACAGCAGGACGCCTGAGCAGGCGTCCTGTTGCCATGGGAACCTTCCCCGTCTGCTCAGAACTTCGCAGACGGGGAAGGGTAAGCACGGGGCTGAGGGGGGCTCTCTGGGGGCTCTCTCCCTCTCCATCGGACACAGCAGCCCCCCGATGGAGAGGGAGGGAGCTCCCTGACCGATGACAGTTAACTTTTTCCATACAGCGGTCCGTACGGACCGCGGTATGGAAAGGGTTAAACGGCTGACATCTTCACAGATGTCAGCCGTTTATACCAGGGTGCCAGCAATGTGCTGGCACCCTGGTATACCCACTAGAAGCCAACGATCATTCATGGGGAGGCGGGCGGGGGATCGCGATCCCGCCTGCCGCACCGCCCGCCTCCCGCAACGCCCCCACCGCATGCGACACCCCCCCCCCCCCGCACCACCCTCTGGCATAAAATCGTGCAGGGGTGCAGGGGGGGGGGGGGTGAAAAATATTTATTTTAGCCACTCTAAAGTTTCTGATCCCCGCGGTCAGGGACCGCGGCGATCAGAAACTGCAAAAAGCGCAGCAAACCGCAGGTCTGAATTGACCTGCGGTTTGCTGCGATCGCCGATACAGGGGGGTCAAATGACCCCCCCCTGCATTGTTACGGGATGCCGGCTGAATGATTTCAGCCGAAATCCCGTTCCAATTAACCCCTGGGGCGCCGGAATACAGATTTTAAGTCAGGACGTACCGGTACGTCCTGGGTCCTTAAGGACTCGGGAAATAGGGCGTACCGGTACGTCCTGGGTCCTTAAGGGGTTAATGTATTGATTGGTATTGTTTTATGCAACATGTTATTATTTTGAGTGAATATATACAGTCGTGGCCAAAAGTTTTGAGAATTACATAAATATTGGAAATTGGAAAAGTTGCTGCTTAAGTTTTTATAATAGCAATTTGCATATACTCCAGAATGTTATGAAGAGTGATCAGATTAATTGCATAGTCCTTCTTTGCCATGAAAATTTACTTAATCCCCAAAAAAACTTTCCACTGCATTTCATTGCTGTCATTAAAGGAACTGCTGAGATCATTTCAGTAATCGTCTTGTTAACTCAGGTGAGAATGTTGACGAGCACAAGGCTGGAGATCATTATGTCAGGCTGATTGGGTTAAAATGGCAGACTTGACATGTTAAAAGGAGGGTGATGCTTGAAATCATTGTTCTTCCATTGTTAACCATGGTGACCTGCAAAAAAACGCGTGCAGCCATCATTGTGTTGCATAAAAATGGCTTCACAGGCAAGGATATTGTGGCTACTAAGATTGCACCTCAATCAACAACCACGTCAAGGTCACCTCTATGAGTGGTCCCTAACACTAATTCCTACCTGTTTATGGGCCATAAAACAGGTAGGAACTAGTGTTAGGGACCACTCATAGAGGCGACCTTGACGTGGTGAGTGGCTTATTACGCTTTGGCCAAAATGTACACCAATGCCTCATTCAACATCCAGCATGGAGGCAGGGCAGAGTGCTGGTTGCAGAGTGTGATTGCATTTGTTTTTGCGTTTGTAATGGTGAATTATGTTTATTTAATCTGAATAGGTTCCAACTTCCTATATTTTGTTATGATTCATATGTTTATAGGGTTTGGAGCTGATTCCTTTTAAATTTTATAGATTTATAACACCATTTTCTAATTATATTTCTACACTTAAAGGAGTTATGTCATCAATAAATGTTATTTTAATATAATTCAGTATGAAAAACAAGTTACTTTTTTATCTTCTTTCTGCCACAAAATTCTCATTACATAATTATAATGGTGCCCCTGGTGTTTAATCTGTATAGTAATGTGCACATCCACCTACTGAGGTGGTCGCACATGCTCAATTTCATCCTTCAACTGCCATTAGCCCTATGTACTGTTAGAAGCTGTGAGATACAGAGAGAGCTGCAGCAGAACAGACACACCCCTTGAGCTATGATAGGTACAAAGTTGCAGCTAAAAGTGCCTGAACAGCACGCCCCCCGATCTAAAATCCTGAAATAAATATGGCAGAGCAATTGGAGCAATGAGTGGGAAGACCTGTAGATCCATGTGAGGTACAGGGCTGGTTCTAGCTTTGTTAGAAGAGTATTGTACTACATAGAGTAAAACGGGAGTTCCCATTTTTATTGTTTTAAATTCTGCATACATAACTATCTTATATTAGGCAGTTGACCCCTATATGCAGTAGAATGGTATCGCCCTTGTATCAGTCCTGTTTAATATATCCACGGCCTAACTGGAACTTAACATCAGTCATGTGACACTCCACACATCATATAAGGCCTGACCTTCAGTAAGCAGCAGTTACATGACATACGTGTGCTTGGTCAGCACACCAGACATATCCATTTGATCATTAAATAGGACTAGTGGTGGAACAATGATTTTTATTGTGGTCATTAGAGTAACTACATCACTGTGGGTATTTACAGAGGCAGCCAAGCTAAACGCGTTAAAGTGGATGTTCGGGTTCAGAGCTGAACATATCCCCATATTCACCCAGGCAGCCCTGCTGATATGAGCATCTGAGCATTTCATGCTCCCATGCTCTCCCTTGCCCTGTGCTATATTTCACAGGGCAAATGCTGTTTGTTTATATTATTTATATAACAAACCTAGCAGTGTTGCCAGTGACGTCACTGGCAGTGATGGGTGGGCTCTAGCATTTTATGTCACCTGGCTCACTGCTAGGTGGAGGACTCCCCCTAGTTTTACCCATGGGGAGCCCGGTATGTCACTGGATCTTCAAAAAAAGCCTTTGCCCTGCACGATTCAGCGCTGGGCAAAGGAGAGCATTGGACCATGAAACGCTCCAATGCTCATATCAGGGAGGCTGCCTGGGTGAAAATGGGGATATGTCCAGGTTCAGCTCTGAACCTGGACAGCCCCATTAAGTGAAAAATGTTAACTGACTTTTTTTAAATCGATTTCAATGGCTTTTGTCACGAGATAACACAGTGACATATGTTATCAGAGTTAGTTTTTGCTTGGCTACATCTGTACATGTTACCTGTCTGTAGGAGATGTTGTAAGATGGCCTCCTCTCTCTTCCTGATGTTGTCATGTTATTAATAAAGTTTATTATTTAAAAAAAACAACAACACAGAGATCTGCATCTACATAGACCTGTTGAGGTGATGATACTGGCAGTAATACTATATATACTGTGTATATGTTCTGCTCCCTAGATCATTGGGCAGTTAACTGAAAGCTAGGTCATATGAAACTTGTGAGGGTCACATGACTGACACCATGTTTAGTCCTATTCAGTTCCCCTATGGATGCATTTTACAGAACTAAAAGGGGTTGTACCCTTTTTTCTGTAGGCAGAGGCTACACTGTGGATATAATAGAGGTCTTCAAGCAAAATTTTAAATAAATGACTATTAAAAAAGTGTTCAACATCCTATTCTTTAAAAATGTAATTGTAATCATTAAAAAAGAATACCTCTTTAAATGATGCAATTCTTTGAATGCAATATCTGAAAATTGCATACTGTACCGTATTTCTGGAGATTTTATTATATGACACAATAGACAGACATAAAGCAGACACACAGTGCTGCATAGTCTGTACAGGGAAGAAGTGGGTGCATTCAGGATGGCTTGTCCCGGGGAAGCTTTCTACATACATACTGATAGGAAATCTCAACGTCCCACTTGGTACCCCTGGTACCGAACTTCTAGTATCGGCTTGGTTTGAGTCTTGTTCTGACGTCAGGAGAGCGCTTCACTCAGTAGGGAATAACAGACACAACAATGATGTACTGGATGAACGCTCTAAAATTTATTATTAGTACAAACAGATTATATAGAGGGGTTTACGCCCCCATATTAGTTATTTATTCAACCTATCATAAATCAACATCTTCTATTCTACAGGCAAATAAAGCAAAGAGCGGAACTTCCATATTTGGGGGAAACATCTGGGCGTAGTGCCAAAGAGATAAGATTCATTTTACAAAGAACAGAAACTGATACACAAACAAAGAAGCTTCTACATGTTGTATAACATGGATTCCCTTCACATACAATTAGCAACGCTACAATTAAATACATACATGGTGCATTGCCTGCGATGCTAATTCACACTTGCTCTGTTAGAATACACTTATGCAGAATAAATGCTGCAAGTTCTATATGGTACGTTTGCACCACAATATTATTCCCATTTAATAACCACCTTGGAGACACTGTATTTGGCAGGTTTTATTTGCTCTGCAACCGCTACAAAACTAGAATCTAATGATCCTATTGACACTGAGCTATTGTCTGGTGATAGCTGAACCTCTTATAGCATTGTCCTCTGTTATCACATTGTATCATTATGAAAGGGCAATGTTCCTTGAAGTCATAGAGCAATATTTATAGTGCGGTTTATTGACTGATTAATCCATGTCTGTGGTAAAATACAGATTAGTCTCAAATCAGATAATATCTTCAAATTAATTCTAAATGTTTTCCATACATTCATAGTAGCGTACTAATCCAAATGAATTGGCACAAAGGAAGGGATTTTGTAAAATATGCTCTTAATTGTGAGAGTAGTAATGACAACCATTATAGAATTATCTGCTTTGTACATTTCCCTTTTTGTTAAACGTGTCTTCCAACAATAATCTGATCACTAAGTTTTTTTACAGTGGGGCCCCTCAGTGGTCATCTGTAACATGTGAGGAAACCCAGCAGCGAGTATTTAATTTCCCTTCAGCGCCACCATAGGTCAAGTAAAGCATTACAATAGGTGAATGTCCTGAATGGGGGACCTTCAAAAAGTGTCATTAATTGACTAATCTATAGGTTTGACACCTTTGCCAGTAAAAATATTGACCAGATAAATAGGAGGTGTGATGTTGAGAGGAAGACTTTATGCAAACATCTTTTTTAGAGATGAGTGAGTTTCATATTTTGAAATTCGTTCACGCTTCCTTTGGTGGTAAAAGCAGAATTGCGTTATGGATTCCGTTAGCACATACCATAACGCAATTCCATGACGGAATGCATAACGGAATGCCTTTAGAGGCATTACGTTATTCATTCCGTCATAATAGAAGTCTATGGCCTGCATAACGGATCCGTCTTTATTCAAAGATGAAATAAGGGTCTGACAAATGATAAAGAATGCCTGTTTTTGTACAGTAGTCCAGCCATCTTAATAAAATAGACGAGTACATATAAAGCTGCAAGAGCTAGCTACCAACTGGTATCTATAGTGCTTGTGAGTAGGGATGAGCAAACCCGAACTGTATAGTTCAGGTTCGTACCGAATTTTGGGGTGTCCGTGACACGGACCTGAACCCGAACATTTTCGTAAAAGTCTGTGTTCGGGTTCGGTGTTCGGCGCTTTCTTGGCGCTTTTTGAAAGGCTGCAAAGCAGCCAATCAACAAGCGTCATACTACTTGCCCCAAGAGGCCATCACAGCCTTGCCTACTATTGGCATGGCTGTGATTGGCCAGTGCAGCATGTGACCCAGCCTCTATATAAGCTTGGGTCACGTTTTGCGCTGCACGTCACTCTGCTGATTCAAGCATAGGGAGAGGTTGCAGCTGCGACGTTAGGGCGAGATTAGGCAGATTAACTCCTCCAAAAGACTTCATTCTGTGATCGATCTGCAGCTGTGGATCATTGAAGTGCTATTATTGACTTGCTCACTTTTTTGAGGCTGCCCAGAGCGTTTTTAGATCACTTTTTTTCTGGGGTGATCGGCGGCCATTTTGTGACTTGTGGTGCGCCAGCACAAGCTATCACCAAGTGTATTTAACCATCAATAGTGTGGTTATTTTGTGCTATATCCTACATCAGCTGCAGGCTGAGCCTGTGTCACCGAAGTGCATTTAACCATCAACAGTCTGGTTATTTTTTGGCCATATACTACATCAGCTGCAGGCTGAGCCTGTGTCACCGAAGTGCATTTAACCATCAACAGTCTGATTATTTTTTGGCCATATACTACATCTGGTGCAGGCTGAGCCTGTGTCACCCAAGTGCATTTAACCATCAACAGTGTGGTTATTTTTTGGCCATATGCTACATCAGGGGCAAGATGAGCCTGTCACCCAGCGCCTAAAAAATAGACCTGACATTTCTATTCAACCAAATCTGTACTGTTTTAGCTGGTCAAGTTATTTGTAGTGACCGTAAAAGCACACTTTTTTTTTCTGGGTTGAAAAACTATTCCCAAATTTGCCATTCTCCAAATAACTAGTTTCTGGTATTTGAGGCCTACTTGAAATCTATCCCAAAAAGGATATCTTACATTGAAGGTACTGATAGTGTCATTCAGAAAAGCCTAAGACACACGCTACCGTGCAGATAGAAGTCTGATTCTGAGATTAAACCTTAACCTGTCACACAGTGCAAAAAAAAAACAGGTCTCACATATTTATTCAAGCAAATCTGTACTGTTTTAGCTGGTCAAGTTATTTGTAGCGACCGTAAAAGCACACTTTTTTTTCTGGGTTGAAAAACTATTCCCAAATTTGCCATTCTCCAAATAACTAGTTTCTGGTATTTGAGGCCTACTTGAAATCTATCCCAAAAAGGATATCTTACATTGAAGGTACTGATAGTGTCATTCAGAAAAACCTAAGACACACGCTACCGTGCAGATAGAAGTCTGATTCTGAGATTAAACCTTAACCTGTCACACAGTGCAAAAAAAAACAGGTCTCATATTTATTCAAGCAAATCTGTACTGTTTTAGCTGGTCAAGTTATTTGTAGCGACCGTAAAAGCACACTTTTTTTTCTGGGTTGAAAAACTATTCCCAAATTTGCCATTCTCCAAATAACTAGTTTCTGGTATTTGAGGCCTACTTGAAATCTATCCCAAAAAGGATATCTTACATTGAAGGTACTGATAGTGTCCTTCAGAAAAACCTAAGACACACGCTACCGTGCAGATAGAAGTCTGATTCTTAGATTAAACCTTAACCTGTCACACAGTGCAAAAAAAAACAGGTCTCACATATTTATTCAAGCAAATCTGTACTTTTTTAGCTGGTCAAGTTATTTGTAGCGACCGTAAAAGCACACTTTTTTTTCTGGTTTGAAAAACTATTCCCAAATTTGCCACTCTCAAAATTGTGGTGAACGGGAACAATGAGGAAAACATCTAATAAGGGACGCGGACGTGGACATGGTCGTGGTGGTGTTAGTGGACCCTCTGGTGCTGGGAGAGGACGTGGCCGTTCTGCCACAGCCACATGTCCTAGTGTACCAACTACCTCAGGTCCCAGTAGCCGCCAGAATTTACAGGGATATTTGGTGGGGCCCAATGCCGTTCTAAGGATGGTAAGGCCTGAGCAGGTACAGGCATTAGTCAATTGGGTGGCCGACAGTGCATACAGCACGTTCACATTATCTCCCACCCAGTCTTCTGCAGAAAGCGCACAGATGGCGCATGAAAACCAAGCCCATCAGTCTGTCACATCACCCCCATGCATATCAGGGAAACTGTCTGAGCCTCAAGTTATGCAGCAGTCTCTTATGCTGTTTGAAGACTCTGCTGCCAGGGTTTCCCAAGGGCATCCACCTAGCTCTTCACCAGGGGTGGAAGAGATAGAATGCACTAACGCACAACCACTTATGTTTCCTGATGATGAGGACATGGGAATACCACCTCAGCACGTCTCTGATGATGACGAAACACAGGTGCCAACTGCTGCGTCTTTCTGCAGTGTGCAGACTGAACAGGAGGTCAGGGGTCAAGACTGGGTGGAAGACGATGCAGGGGATGATGAGGTCCTAGACCCCACATGGAATGAAGGTCGTGCCACTGACTTTCACAGTTCGGAGGAAGAGGCAGTGGTGAGACCGAGCCAACAGCGTAGCAAAAGAGGGAGCAGTGGGCAAAATCAGAACACCCGCCGCCAAGAGACTCCGCCTGCTACTGACCGCCGCCATCTGGGACTGAGCACCCCAAAGGCAGCTTCAAGGAGTTCCCTGGCATGGCACTTCTTCAAACAATGTGCTGACGACAAGACCCGAGTGGTTTGCACGCTGTGCCATCAGAGCCTGAAGCGAGGCATTAACGTTCTGAACCTTAGCACAACCTGCATGACCAGGCACCTGCATGCAAAGCATGAACTGCAGTGGAGTAAACACCTTAAAAACAAGGAAGTCACTCAGGCTCCCCCTGCTGCCTCTTCTGCTGCTGCCGCCTCGGCCTCTTCTGCTGCTGCTGCCGCCTCGGCCTCTTCTGCTGCTGCTGCCGCCGCCTCGGCCTCTTCCTCTGCCTCTGGAGGAACGTTGGCACCTGCCGCCCAGCAAACATGGGATGTACCACCAACACCACCACCTGCGTCACCAAGCATCTCAACCATGTCACACGGCAGCGTTCAGCTCTCCATCTCACAAACATTTGAGTGAAAGCGTAAATTCCCACCTAGCCACCCTCGATCCCTGGCCCTCAATGCCAGCATTTCTAAACTACTGGCCTATGAAATGCTGTCATTTAGGCTGGTGGACACACACAGCTTCAAACAGCTCATGTCACTTGCTGTCCCACAGTATGTTGTTCCCAGCCGCCACTACTTCTTCAAGAGAGCCGTGCCTTCCCTGCACAAACAAGTGTCCGATAAAATCAAGTGTGCACTGCGCAACGCCATCTGTGGCAAGGTCCACCTAACCACAGATACGTGGACCAGTAAGCACGGCCAGGGACGCTATATCTCCCTAACTGCACACTGGGTAAATGTAGTGGCGGCTGGGCCCCAGGCGGAGAGCTGTTTGGCGCACGTCCTTCCGCCGCCAAGGATCGCAGGGCAACATTCTTTGCCTCCTGTCTCCTCCTCCTCCTACTCAGCTTCCTCCTCCTCTTCTTCCACCTGCTCATCCAGTCAGCCACACACGTTCACTACCAACTTCAGCACAGCACGGGGTAAACGTCAGCAGGCCATTCTGAAACTCATATGTTTGGGGGACAGGCCCCACACCGCACAGGAGTTGTGGCGGGGTATAGAACAACAGACCGACGAGTGGTTGCTGCCGGTGAGCCTCAAGCCCGGCCTGGTGGTGTGCGATAATGGGCGAAATCTCGTTGCAGCTCTGGGACTAGCCGGTTTGACGCACATCCCTTGCCTGGCGCATGTGCTGAATTTGGTGGTGCAGAAGTTCATTCGCAACTACCCCGACATGTCAGAGCTGCTGCATAAAGTGCGGGCCGTCTGTTCGCGCTTCCGGCGTTCACACTCTGCCGCTGCTCGTCTGTCTGCGCTACAGCATAAATTCCGCCTTCCCGCTCACCGCCTCATATGCGACGTACCCACCAGGTGGAACTCCACCTTGCATATGCTGGACAGACTGTGCGAGCAGCAGCAGCCCATAGTGGAGTTTCAGCTGCAGCACGCACGGGTCAGTCGCACTGTGGATCAGACACACTTCACCACCAATGACTGGGCCTCCATGCGAGACCTGTGTGCCCTGTTGCGCTGTTTCGAGTACTCCACCAACATGGCCAGTGGCGATGACGCCGTTATCAGCGTTACTATACCACTTCTATGTCTCCTTGAGAAAACACTTAGGGTGATGATGGAAGAGGAGGTGGCCCAGGAGGAAGAGGAGGAAGAGGGGTCATTTTTAGCACTTTCAGGCCAGTCTCTTCGAAGTGACTCAGAGGGAGTTTTTTTGCAACACCAGAGGCCAGGTACAAATGTGGCCAGACAGGGCCCACTACTGGAGGACGAGGAGGACGAGGAGGAGGAGGAGGTGGAGGAGGATGAGGATGAAGCATGTTCACAGCGGGGTGGCACCCAAAGCAGCTCGGGCCCATCACTGCTGCGTGGCTGGGGGGAAACACAGGACGATGACGATACGCCTCCCACAAAGGACAGCTTGTCCTTAACTCTGGGCAGCCTGGCACACATGAGCGACTACATGCTGCAGTGCCTGCGCAACGACAGCAGAGTTGCCCACATTTTAACGTGTGCGGACTACTGGGTTGCCACCCTGCTGGATCCCCGGTACAAAGACAATGTGCCCACCTTACTTCCTACACTGGAGCGTGATAGGAAGATGCGCGAGTACAAGCGCACGTTGGTAGACGCGCTACTGAGAGCATTCCCAAATGTCACAGGGGAACCAATGGAAGCCAAAGGCGAAGGCAGAGGAGGAGCAAGAGGTCGCCAACGCAGCTGTGTCACGGCCAGCTCCTCTGAGGGCAGGGTTAGCATGGCAGAGATGTGGAAAAGTTTTGTCACCACGCCACAGCTAAGTGCACCACCACCTGATACGGAACGTGTTAGCAGGAGGCAACATTTCACTAACATGGTGGAACAGTACCTGTGCACACCCCTCCACGTACTGACTGATGGTTCGGCCCCATTCAACTTCTGGGTCTCCAAATTGTCCACGTGGCCAGAGCTAGCCTTTTATGCCTTGGAGGTGCTGGCCTGCCCGGCGGCCAGCGTTTTGTCTGAACGTGTATTCAGCACGGCAGGGGGCGTCATTACAGACAAACGCAGCCGCCTGTCTACAGCCAATGTGGACAAGCTGACGTTCATAAAAATGAACCAGGCATGCATCCCACAGGACCTGTCCATCCCTTGTGCAGATTAGATATTAACTACCTCCCCTTAACAATATATTATTCTACTCCATGGCACTTCCTCATTCAATACTATTTTTAATTTAATTTTACCATTATATTGCGGGGCAACCCAAAGTTGAATGAACCTCTCCTGTGTCTGGGTGCCGGGGCCTAAATGTGTGACAGTGGCCTGTTCCAGTGGTGGGTGACGTGAAGCCTGATTCTCTGCTATGACATGAAGACTGATTCTGCGCTGACATAAGGCCAGATTCTCTGTTACGGGACCTCCCTCCTCTGCCTGGGTGCCGGGGCCTAAATGTGTGACAGCGGCCTGTTCCAGTGGTGGGTGACGTGATGCCTGATTCTCTGCTATGACATGAAGACAGATTCTGTGCTGACATAAGGCCAGATTCTCTGTTACAGGACCTCTCTCCTCTGTCTGGGTGCCGGGGCCTAAATGTGTGACAGTGGCCTGTTCCAGTGGTGGGTGACGTGAAGCCTGATTCTCTGCTATGACATGAAGACTGATTCTGCGCTGACATAAGGCCAGATTCTCTGTTACGCGACCTCTCTCCTCTGCCTGGGTGCCTGGGCCTAAATGTGTGACAGTGGCCTGTTCCAGTGGTGGGTGACGTGATGCCTGATTCTCTGCTATGACATGAAGACTGATTCTGCGCTGACATAAGGCCAGATTCTCTGTTACGGGACCTCTCTCCTCTGCCTGGGTGCCTGGGCCTAAATGTGTGACAGTGGCCTGTTCCAGTGGTGGGTGACGTGATGCCTGATTCTCTGCTATGACATGAAGACAGATTCTGTGCTGACATAAGGCCAGATTCTCTGTTACGGGACCTCTCTCCTCTGCCTGGGTGCCTGGGCCTAAATGTGTGACAGTGGCCTGTTCCAGTGGTGGGTGACGTGAAGCCTGATTCTCTGCTATGACATGAAGACAGATTCTGTGCTGACATGAAGCCAGATTCTTTGCTATGGCATGAAGAGACTGATTCTCTGCTGACGTGAAGCCAGATTCTCTGCTATGGGACCTCTGTCCAATTGATATTGGGTCATTTTTATTTATTTTTATTTTATTTTAATTCATTTCCCTATCCACATTTGTTTGCAGGGGATTTACCTACATGTTGCTGCCTTTTGCAGCCCTCTAGCTCTTTCCTGGGCTGTTTTACAGCCTTTTTAGTGCCCAAAAGTTCGGGTCCCTATTGACTTCAATGGGGTTCGGGACGAAGTTCGGGTCGGGTTCGGATCCCGAACCCGAACATTTCCGGGAAGTTCGGCCGAACTTCTCGAACCCGAACATCCAGGTGTTCGCTCAACTCTACTTGTGAGTACATGGGGTATATTGGATACTTTTGGATGAAATGATCAGGTTCTGAGGAAAATTATTGAAGAAGGTGATTAGATAAGAGTTAAAGGGGATTTCCAGGAGTTTTATACTGATGATTAGAGATGAAAAAATGTGGTTACTTCGGCAAATTTTTCCCAAAAATTTGCTTCGATCTGAATTAATTCAGCATGACGTGCGTTTAATCAGGTCTTTCCCAGCCTGAAGTTGACCTTTATGGAGAATGTATCCTGGTGTACATCACTGTGTAGTGTAGCAACACGCATAGCTAGTCCTTTCTGGTAGCAAAACAGTTACTGCGCATCGAAATGACGTGCTGGTCACATATATGGATCCACGCATCATCGTGCAGGCCACCAACATTCCTAGATAACCCCTTGTTAAATAAAAAAAAGCATACAGCATTCTTCAGTAGAGAAGAAAACAAAAAAAAAAAACGCTGCGCCCCGAAGCGGGTGTCCCGATGACTCTTTAGTGGAACAAAATAAGGACATAGAGGCAGCGCCAATAATCCATGTTATGGCAGTGCAAGCACACGCATTTGAATCCCTTCTGTTAGGTGTAGAATGACTGTGAATCACTATTAGGCTTCATGCAAATGACCTTCGGCAGCCCGTGCCCGTATTGGAGCCCGCAAACACCAGCTCCGCAATATACGGGCTTTGGCTATGTGCACATCATATAACGCATGTAGACCCATTCACTTTAATGAGTCCACAATCCAGGAGATACTGTGCGGTGCGGAACAGAGGCACGGATTGGAAGCCCATGAAGAAGTACGGAGTGCTTCTGTGGGTTTTCTGTCCATGCCTCTGGACCGCAAAAAAGTAGTGCATGCACTACTTTTTTTCAGTGAGGACCATCGGATGTGGATCGCGAACCCCTTTCATATGATTGGGTCATTGTCAGCAAATTGCGGTCCACAGTACAGGCAAAGCCGACGCATGGTTATGTGTATAAGGCCTTAGGCTTAGTTGTCACTTCACTTATTTAATCAGTAATAGTCATCTCAAAGCTGGTGCGGGTATCCACAGAATAAGTGCATATCTATTTAAGATACCTAATCCGAGAGTAGGCTTGGCTCTTGAATTTGCCTCACAATAAGTGATGGAAATAACGGACCATACAGGGGAAACTCGAAAAATTAGAATATTGTGCAAAGTTCATTTATTTCAGTAATGCAACTTAAAAGGTGAAACTAACATATGAGATAGACTCATCACATGCAAAGCAAGATATTTCAAGCCTTTATTTGTTATAATTTCAATGATTATGGCTTACAGCTTAGGGTACTTTCACATTAGCGGCAGGGGACTCCGGCACGCTGTCTCGGCGGGTGAACAGTCTGTCAGATCCGTCCTGCCGCTAGTTCATCCCCGCCTCCAATGTAGTCAATGGGGACGGAGCGGCAGTCCGGGGGCACACGTGAACCATCCGACAGGCTGTTTACCCGCCGGAACAGCCTGCCGGACTCCCCTGCCGCTAGTGTATAATTAGCCTTATGAAAACCCCAAAGCCACAATCTCAGGTACCCTTTGCTCAGGGGGTATGGATTAATTAGCTGACTAGAGTGTGACACTTTGAGCCTAGAATATTGAACCTTTTCACAATATTCTAATTTTAAGTTGCATTACTGAAATAAATGAACTTTTGCACGATATTCAAATTTTTCGAGTTTCACCTGTATAACAGAATTGTGAACACCACCTTACAGGTCAATGTTGGCATTAGATCTAATTTATTGGCATGGACTTAACTGTGCAGTGCATATTTACCATAAATTTGCAAATTTGAGAATTCGTGATCTCCAGTCATTATTTTCTTGATTGCGAAAATCGACAATGTAATATACCGTATTTTCTGGCGTATAAGACGATCGGGCGTATAAGACGACCCCCACCTTCCATTTAAAATAAAGGTTTTGGACTATACTCGCCGTATAAGACTACCCCTGAATGCCTAGCCCTCCCTGTCTTCAAGACGATCTTCTCCAGTCTAGGGAACTGACTGGGATCTGTGGATGGCACTGTTATGAGGAAGGGGATCTGTGAATGGCACTGTTACGGGGAGGGGGATCTGTGGATGGCATTGTTATGGGAGGGGGATCTGTGGATGACACTGCTATGAGGGGGGGGATCTATGGATGACACTATATAGCATCTTATGCTATATGTGTCATCCACAGATCCACCCCATGGCAGTGTTATCCACAGATCCCCCTCCCCATAACAGTGCCATCCACAGATCCCCCCTAAACAGTGCCATGCACAGATCCCCCCCAAACAGTGCCATCCACAGATCTCCCCTAAACAGTGCCATCCACATATCCCCCTCCCCTAAACAGTGCCATCCACATATCCCCCTCCCCTAAACAGTGCCATCCACATATCCCCCTCCCCTAAACAGTGCCATCCACAGATCCCCCCCCAAACAGTGCATTCCACAGATCCCCCCCTAAACAGTGCCATCCACAGATCCCCTTCTCCAACGCTCACAGGAGTACCGTACATTTATAAACTGTAATCCGTAACTTTAATCATCGCTCATCTCTTTACTAGGATACCTTACTCTCAGCTCCGGTAAGAGCAGGCAGTGCGGGCGGCGCTCACTCACTGATGTCACGCGCCTGCGCCGCCTAGTGGGAGGAGCAGGCACGTGACATCAGTGAGTGAGCGCCGCCCGCACTGCTGCTGTTACCGGAGCTGAGAGTAAGGTATCCTAGTAAAGAGATCAGCGATGATTAAAGTTAAAGTTACTGATTACAGTTTATAAATGTACTCCTGTGAGCGGTGTGGCCCTGTATATTCTAACCCCCAGGCAAGCATCCCCGTCACCATGGGAACGCCTGGGGGTTAGAATATACCATCGGATCTGAGTATACCCGGCGTATAAGACGACCCCCGACTTTTGAAAAGAATTTCTAGTGTTAGAAAGTCGTCTTATACGCCGGAAAATACGGTACTCGCGATAAAAATTTGCCATTAACACTAAGGCCCCTTTCACACGGGCGAGAATTCCGCGCGGGTGCAATGCGTGAGGTGAACGCATTGCACCCACACTGAATCCGGACCTATTCACTTCAATGGAGCTGTGCACATGAGCGGTGATTTTCATGCATCACTTGTGCGTTGCGTGAAAATCCCAGCAAGCTCCATATTGTGCGTTGTTCACGCAACGCAGGCTCCAAAGAAGTGAATGAGGCTGCGTAAAAATCGCAAGCATCCGCAAGTTAGTGCGGATACGGTGGGATTTTCACGCATGGTTGTTAGGTGACGATCGGGATGGGGTCCCGATCTTTATGATTTTCCCTTATAACATGGTTATAAGGGAAAATAATAGCATTCTTAATACAGAATGCATAGTAAAATAGGGCTGGAGGGGTTAAAAAAATAACTCACCTCATCCACTTGTTCGCGCAGCCCGGCTTGTCTTCTTTCTTCTTCTTTGAGGACCTGGGAGAAAAGGACCTTTGGTGACGTCCCTATGCTCATCACATGATCCATCACATGGTCCAGTACCATGGTGATGGACCATGTGATGAGCGCAGTGACGTCACCAAAGGTACTTTTCTCCCAGGTCCTCAAAGAAGAAGAAAGAAGACAAGCCGGGCTGTGCGAACAAGTGGATGAGGTGAGTTTATTATTTTTTTTAACCCCTCCATCCCTAATTTACTTAGCATTCTGCATTAAGAATGCTAATTTTTTCCCTTATAACCATATTATAAGGGAAAATATTAAAATCTACAGAATACCTAACCCAAACCCGAACTTTAGTGAAGAAGTCCGGGTTTGGGTCTGGGTACCACATTCAGTTTTTTCTCATGCGCGTGCAAAATGCATTGCACTCACATGGAAAAAACGGAAGAACGCAACACAATCGCATACAAAACTCACTCAACTCGCAGGCAAAATCGCACGATTTTCCCGCGACGCACCCGCATCCTATCCGGCCCTCACACACGACGACCGTTTGAAAGGAGCCTAAGGGGTAGGCAACTTTCCTATTGGTTGCTAGGGATGTTGCTAAGTGCCGATATTTGCGATAAATTTGCGATTAGAATATTCGCAATCAACACTGTTTGCGAATACAAATATATAGCACTATATTCTAAATATTTGCGAATTCTCGAAGTGGCGATATTCGGGATTAAAATTCAAATATTCGCGCTCAACATTACTGTGCAGTGGCCCAATGACAGTGTGGAGGGTGTCAGCAGTAAGGCTGTGTTCACATAACTGTTCATTTTTCCGTTCTGCTGATCTGTCAGAAGAACAGGCCAAAAAAGCAGATCCTGTAGTTTGAGCATCCACCTTCACAACGTCAGTATTTGATCAGTATTGGACCCACTCCTGCTTTTGGCTTCCAAATCATGATCAAATCCTGATGCAAAATACTGACTGTTTGATAGAGGCCTCATGCTCAATTTGTTTTGGTCATTTGCCACTGAAATCGGCTTTATTCAGATGAAAAAGAAATCCTGCATGCAGGACTTTATTGGCCACTGTCACACGGTCAGTATTTGGTCAGTTTTTTGCATCAGTATTTGATCAGTATTGGTAAGGCAAAAACAGGAGTGGGTCCAAAACAGAGATAACATGTGATGGAAATACTTGCATGACCTCTGTGTTTTAGACACAATCCTGTTTTTGGCTTCCAAATAATGATCAAATCCTGATGCAAAATTCTGGACGCTCAAAATGACAGGCCCCCTTTTTTATTTTCCTGGTTCTTCTGATGGATCAGAAGAATGGAAGAATAAATGGTGATGTCAAGACGGCCAAACAGGGACACTAGTGGCCCCGTAACAGACTAGTGAGGGTGGCAACAGCATGGAGAGTCACAATAGTCTTCCTGGAACAGAGTGGGGAGGGGGGAGGCAACAGAAGTGGCAGTAACAGCACAAGATGGTGGCTGATGACAGTAGGGGCAGATGGCAGTAGAGGCATCAGGCATGTGGTATCAGGTGGATGATAGCATCAGCAATGTGGCAGAAGGACGTGGGTAGAAGTAACGGGCAATTTATCATGTTTTTCCTGCAGTTTTTCCTACAGTTATATCATAGCTGACAAAATTATCTAGTCTGTTGTATATGGAATCGGTATCTAGAAAATCCTGATTGATCCAGGTCTGATTCATCTTTATAAAAGGTTAGTCTCTCAACATTTTGTGTTGAAAGGCAAGTTCTCTTTGGGTGTAACTATGCCACCCGCCACACTAAACACCATTTCTGATGCCACACTACTGTCTGGGCAGAAAAGCTTGCCCAGGGCAAACTCGGCTGTTGCAGCCACAATTCAAGTTTGCCTTCCCAGTAGTCCAAGGTATATTGGATCTGGGGTGGCATGGTGCAGTCCTATGATGCCACCACCTGTTGGTTCAGGTTCTTCTCTATGTACTGCTAGTGCTGGCTGTTTTTTTCAGTAGGCGGGTGAAGAAAGGTGGTCATCAGAGACTCAAGGCTTAAGTTGCTGCTGATGGAGCTGGTGCTGCTCCTGCCCCTCACCCCCCCTCGATCATTTATGGCAGTGGAGCGTGAGCACAGAGGGTCCCCCCAGTTAGACCTTTGTGATGATGGGCAATAGGGCACCTAAGCAGCGACCAACCGACTATGAAGGATGTCTCGATAGTAGTTGGGTTTTTCATCCCTCTCAGAAGATGTTAAAAAGGCCCCCATTTTGGAGCGGCAGTCTGGTTCTAACTTGGTGGAGAGCCATTAGTCATCCCTCTACCAAATGGTGATAATGCAGCTGTCACAACGCAAGCAACTCCACATGCATCTGGCCATTTGTGCAACGGGACTCAGAGGGACTCCCTGCCTCCATCTTTACAGCATACTTGTTCCTCATGGCCTTCCAGCTCTATATGCTCCTCCTTATCCTCTCCTGTCGCTTGAGCAGATAAACCACCTAGTTCTGTATAGCATTCCTGGGCATTTATGTCCTCCTCCTCCTGTGCCATTTCAGCCTGCACAGGGCTCAGATGGCTTTGATGACGTGAAGAAGAGGAATGACATAATTCATCCCATAATCCTGGCGACTGACAAATAAAGTGGCCCAGTTAATAAACCTGAGCAAACGGCAGTTGTCATGCATGAATTACCACTGTCTAACGTCAAAATTGCACTGGGAGTAGTCCAGTCAGTCTGCATCATCAAGAAATTCGGTCACGGGTTTTCTCTGCTCATACAGTCGGTCTAACATGTGGAGGGTGGAGTTCTAACTTGTGGAAACATCGCATATGAGGCGATGTAGGGGAACACCATTCTGCCTTTGCAGGTCAAGCAAGGTGTGTTTTGCATGGTAGGAGTGGCTCAAGTGTATGCACAGTGTACTTGACATTTTCAAGACATCTTGCAGGTGGGTGAAAGACTTGAGGAATTGGGTGACAACTAGATTGAAGACATGTGCCATGCGGGGTGCATGGATCAGCACTCCCTGACGCAGCGCAGACAGAATGTTCTTCCTGTTATCGATGACCATGGTTCCTATCTCCAGTTGGCGAAGAGATAGCCAGGATTGGATTTCTTGGTTGATGACACAAAGCATTTCCTTTTCTGTGTGACTTCTTTCACTCAGGCTGAGTAGGTGCCGAACCGTGTGACAACGCTCCACAAAACAGCACGGTCATGAACTGCACCAGACACCGACAGGCTCAAGGACTGGCCCACCTTCTGCTCAACATACGTGAGCAGGGCTGGTACAGTTTTTTTAGAGAACTAATGACCGCTTGAAACTCTCCACCTTGGTTGGGAACAAGCCATCAGTTCTCTGAGATGTTCAGAGTCTACGATATGGAAAAGGAGGGACTGTAGTGCCAGCAATTTTGCCAGATGCACGTTCAGCTTCTGCGCCGTTGGATGAGTGCATGCATACTGTTGTCTCTTTGCAATCGCCTCGGTCAGGCCCGCTTTTGCCATGAGGTGAGATGAGGATCTCGTCTCAGGCGGCGTTTTGTGCTGCCTTTAAAGGGGCTGCATCGGCCGATGCCTCCCTTTTCACTGGCGCTGTTCTTTTCCCTTTATAAGATACAGTGCATCTTATAAAGAGAATATTAGTGAGCACTTCCATTATGGGAGAGTGAAGCACTGTACTTACCCTTCCTCATGCTTGCTCTTCTCAGGCCCCGCGCTGCTGTGTCCTGGCTGCCTGCAGTATCAGAAAATACAGAGCTCACTCTGACCTGACGCTACAGGCAGTCAGGTGACTGTGCAGCGCAGGCCTAGAGAAGAGAGCAGGACCTGGAGAGTGACGGCTGAGCAGGAGAGGTAAGTTTATTTCTTTTACAGTCTCATCTGAGGTCTGATATATACTATAAAAATCTGTTCATAATATAGCTATGCACATAAAGCTAAGTGGCCAACAGTATGGTTCTGCATTGAGCACTGTATTTAACCAAAATTCACACAGTTGTATTTATGAGGCTTATTCCTATACCTCTGTCCTGACACTTTCTGAAGATTTTAGTCAGATTGTTATCTGATATGGGGGTCTGTTAGTCTAATGGGGGTCTGATTGGGGGTATGTAAGTCTAATGGAGGTCTGTAAGTATAATAGGGGTCTGATATGGGGGCTGTAGGTCTAATGGTGGTCTGATATGGGGGTCTGGAGGTCTGATGGGGGATTGGTATGGGGCTCTGGAGGTCTAATGGGGATCTGTAGGTCTGGTCTGATATGGGGGTCTGGAAGTCTAAAGGGGTCTGACATGGGGTTCTGGAGGTCTTGTCTGAGAGGTCTAATGGGGATCTGAGAGGTCTGATGGGGGTCTTGTCTGAGGCCTGATATTGGGGGGTCTGACATGGAGGTTTAATGGGGTCTGATTTGAGATCTGATATGGGGTCTGACATAGAGGTCTAAAGAAGGTCTGGTCTGAGATGGGGGGTCTCATCTAAGGTTTGATATGGGGGTCTGATCTGAAAGGTAAGGGGGTATTTTTTTGTACTGGCGCACTATGTGGTACCAGTATTTTCAGGGGAAGTGTTTCTGCAGTATAGTATTGGGGAGCACGGCAGACACAGTATTGAGGGTGGCAAAATGGGGTGTTGAGAAGGTAGGAGGATAATGGAAAAGTAGGAAACTAAGTTGTCTGTTTGTCAAACTCAGCAGAGAGAAGAGATGGCTGAAAGACATCATCATGGCGGTCTGGTCTGAATGGAGAAGATGAGGAAACAGAATATCAGAAAAGAGAAGTCTCTGGATGTTTGAGGTACATATGTGGCGCTGTATTACCCTGTATGTTCTGTAACGCTGTATGTAATGTTTTCCAAGTATGTCTTTAAAAGGGTTGTCCACTTATTTCGTATGAGTGCTGTCTTCTCTGCAAATGCTTTGTGGAGCAGGTGAACAGAGCAGAGAAAGCAGCTCTCATATGAATGTTGCCTTCTCTTCAGCTGATCAGCAGGGGTGCCTGGTGTCGGACCTCCGCCGATCTGAAGGGAATGGGTTAGGTTGAAAATTTGACATGTGGGGGACATTTCAATTTTTACTTCAGGCAGCAGAAAGGCTAGGTGTTTACCTGACTGCTGGTATATATTTATGTGTGCGAGCAGTTTA
Organism: Bufo bufo; assembly: GCF_905171765.1. Lineage (NCBI taxonomy): Eukaryota > Metazoa > Chordata > Amphibia > Anura > Bufonidae > Bufo > Bufo bufo. Next base: position 605,053,086 of record NC_053391.1, read on the forward strand.
TTACTATTGGTCTTTATTGCGATCTAGAAACAGTTGGCTATTTCGCTTCCCTACCTTTCATTTTTAATGGGAAGGGGGGCACCATTTCATTTTTCGCTTCAGGCAGCACAAAAGCTAGAATCGGCCCTGGCCTTGGTGATCGATTGCTGGCGAAACACATGATGAGGAGTAGGGGGAGGAGCAGCATCAGAAGAAATAGACGACACTGAAGTCAATGAGAAGGAACTACAGCCTCCTTCTGCTGAGGTTGAGGAGTTCTGACTGCTGGAGAAGGCGTGCAGGCTGCTTGGAGATGCATCGGTTGCTGTGTCAGGCTGTACCACTACATTAGTGCCACGGTTTTCCCAGGCCACTTTATGGTGATGCTCCATGTGTTGACACAGGGCCGTGGTGCCAACATTCACACCGTGACCACGCTTCACCTTCTGCCTACATATCATACATACTTGCCATGCTAACGTCCTCCAGCGACTAGATAAAAAATTCCCACTCTGCCGAGTATGGCATTTTACCACCAACACTCCATGCTGACTGACTGTCACTGCCTTTATGAACCTGTGCACCACTAGATGTTTTCATACAGGTAGGCTCCTGAGTAGCAGACAGTCTACCCTGGGTGCGTTTGGCTCCAAATCTCTCACTGCTGCCATCCTGCTGCTGTCTCACGGGCCTGCTGCTACCCTCAATCCCCAGATGACCGTGCCCCCTGCCTCACCCGGCTCGCACGTGCGATCAGCTACATCATCATCCACTAATGTCTGTTCGTCACTTATGTCTGTTTGTCACTTATGTCACCCTCACCAGTCTCATGGCCATGTCCCGGACTGCTTGCAAAATGTCCTCCCACACGACTGTCATCATCGCTAGTTGCACGCCTAAGGGAGGATGCAGCAGACCTGTCCTCCAAGCCTGTGCTGGCCTGTAGATGCTACCTGCCCTCACTAAGCTCATCCTCACTGAAAAGGGCAGTGCCAACTAAATGCCGATTACAGCATCATTTTTGCCACTCCCTGTTCCTTTTGAGGGTCCAGGCAACTGTCTGTTGGCTATAGTGTACAGTAACTGAATCAGAAATATAACAGATCAAGTATGAATGGTGCAGCAGATAGACTAGAAACATGCACCTATATACTACACCGCATGTTGACAATGAGTCTGATGCACCATACGTCTATGGGTGCAGCAGATTAACTAGGTACACCGCCTACTGTATATATTAGACCGACTGTTGAGACTAATTCTGATGCACAGTATGTCTATATATAACAGAACAGATTATGTATACAGTAAATGGCACAGCAAATAAACCATATAAACCTGCCTATATACTGCCTATATATTACACCGCTAGTGTTGATTGAGCACCATAGTGCTCGGGTCGAAACACATCAGGATGCTCGGGTCCTCTATCGAGCACCCGAGTATAATGGAAGTCAATGGGAGAATCCGAGCATTAAACCAGGCACCCCCAGCTCTGAAGATGGGAGGTTGCCTGGTTCATAGAAAAAAGGTCAAAAATTTATGAAAACACCACCTAAATGGTTCGGTAACAGCATGAGGAGAATGTCTGGATGCACCTTGGACTACCAGTACGCCACTTTTACTACGCACAATACGCACAAAACCAAAGATAAAATCGATTTTAGAGGAAAAATTGTTAGGAAACATTCTTTCCTGTATATTTACTTGTATATAAAGTGCAAGTGCTGCCAAAAATTTCAAGGAAGAGGCACTCCGATATGACCTGTATATCACATAAGGGAGGGCCTCATTCACATTGTGGTACAATTGTTCATGTAGTAGGACTCCTACACTCATAAAGCCTATGCACTAAGTGAAAGGGCTGCCAAAAATTACAAGAAATCGGCACTACAATACACCATAAAGGAGCGCATCATACACAGCCTTGGAAAATTATGAATGATGGCCTGCTTGTGACCCTCAAAAACATTATGGGCGAGGGCCTGCTGCTGCTTTGGTGACTCTAGATAACCCTGTAAAAGATTTTAGGTGCGGGCCTGCAGGTGAGCTGACCCTCTAAAACATTATTTGCGAGGGCCTGCTGGTGAGCTGACCCTGTAAAAGATATGAGGTGCGGGCCTGCTGGTGAGCTGACCCAGTAAAAGAGTTGTGGGTCTGGTGGTGAGCTGACCCTGTAAAACATTATATGCGAAGGCCTGCTGGTAAGCTGACCCTGTAAAACATTATATGCGAGGGCCTGCTGGTGAGCTGATCCTCTAAAAAATTATAGACGAGTGCCTGCAGCTGGGCTGACCCTGTAATACATTATATGCAATGGATATATATGCGAGGGCATTATATGCGACGAATAAGCATGTTTTGATATGATGGAGCAGGAGAAGGAGGATGAGAAAAAAGAAGATTCAACCATATACTCTTGTTTGTGGTGGAAGGGGTGCATGGGAATACAGTGTATTCAGTACATTATAAAAAACACATTTAAAGTGACTTTATGTTCATCAGCTTTCCTCTGGTGGAGTCGAGAAGTCATGGTCAATCCAGGCCTTTTTCTTTTTATAAGAGTCAACCTGTCAGCATTTTCCGTTGACAGGCAGATACGCTTATCTGTTATAATGCCAACAGCAGCACTAAATACCCCCTCAGACAAAACGCTGGTGGCAGGGCAAGCCAGCACCTCCAAGGCGTAGAGCGCCAGTTCTTGCCACCTGTCCAGCTTGGACACCCAGTAGTTGTAAGGCGCTGAGGGATCATTGAGGATGCTGACATGATCTGCTATGTACTCCTTCACCAGCTTTCAAAATATTTCCCTCCTTGTGACACTAGGCCACGCATCAGGGTGAGGGTTCTGGTGGGGTGTCATGAAAATGTCCCAGGTTTTAAAGAGTGTTGCCCTGTCACTGTTGGTACTGCTGTGTGTTCCCCTTGTCGCCACTCCTTGGTTGGCCAAGGAACTACAGACTCTGCCGCCAGCGTTGTCAGATGGAAAGTTTTGAAGCAATTTTTCAACAAGGATCTTCTGGTATTGCACCGTTTTGCTCATCCTTTCCACCAGAGGAATGAGAGATGAGAAGTTCTCTTTGTAGAGGGGGTCGAGAAGGGTGAACAACCAGTATTCCATGTTGTCTAAAATGCGTATAACGCGCGGGTCGCTGGAAAGGCAGCCTAACATGAAGTCAGCCATGTGTGCCAGAGTACCAACAGGCAAGACTTCGCTGTCGTCATCAGGAGGATCACTCTCATTCTCCTCATCCTCTTCCTCCTCTTATACCCACACACGCTGAACAGATGGAATTAAACTTCCATGGGTACTACCCTCTGTAGCTGAGGCAACAGTCTCCTGCTCCTCCTCTTCGTCGTCCAATTCGCGCTGAGAAGACGAACTGTGGGTGGTCTGGCTATCACCCTGTGTAATGTCTTCCCCAATTTCCACCTCTTCCACATACAAAGCGTCGTCCTTAATTGTGAGCATCGAGGGTTTGAGTAGACACAGAAGTGGGATGGTTACGCTGATAATAGAGGCATCACCGCTCACCATCTGTGTTGATTCCTCAAAGTTTCTTAAAACCTCACAAAGGTCAGACATCCATGCCCACTCCTTGCTTGTGAATAGCAGAAGCTGACTGGAAAGGCGACGACCATGTTGCAGCTGGTATTCTACTACTGCCTTCTGCTGCTCACAAAGCTTGGCCAACATGTGTAACGTGGAGTTCCAGTGCGTGCTTACGTCGCACAACAGTCGGTGAGCTGGCAATTGCAAGCGCTGCTGCAGCGTTACCAGACGGGCGGCAGCTGTAGGGTGACTTGCGGAAATGGGCACACACGTGCCGCACCTTCACCAGTAGCTCAGGCAAATTGGGGTAGGTTTTGAGAAACCGCTGAACCATAAGGTTGAACACGTGGGCTAGGCATGGGATGTATCTGAGCGTGCCGAGCTCTACAGCCACCACCAAGTTACGGCCATTATCAGACACAACCATGCCTGGTTTCTTATCCCCTGCCACAGCTCTGCGGCAGTGTGCTGTTTGTTCCCTAAGCATATCAGCTTCAGAACGGCCTGTTGCCGCTTCCCCACTGCAGTGCTACACTGCTTCCAGCATATCGACTGATGACTGACTGGTGCAGCATGCAGATAATTCGGAGGTGGACGTGGAGGAGGAGGCAGAGGAGGAGAAGTGGGGTTTGTCAGAAACCCTGATCGATGTAGGGCCCCCAATCCTTGGCGTCGGTAGCACCTGTGCCATCCCAGGGTACGACTCGCTCCCGGCCTCCTCAACATTCACCCAGTGTGTCGTCAGGAAAATGTAGCGTCCCTAGCCGAATGCACTTGTCCATGTGTTCGTGGTTAGGTGGAACTTTCCTGTAACTGTGTTTGTCAGGGCACGTGTGATGTTCTGGGACACATGTTGGTGTAAGGCGGGCACGGCACACCTTGAAAAATAGTGGCAGCTGGGGACTGCGTAATGCCGTCATCAGACTGCGGAAGGCCTCAGTGTCCAAAAGCCTAAATGGCAACATTTCCAGGGCCAGTAATTTGGAAAGCTGCGCATTTAGTGCTATGGCCTGTGGGTGGGTGGCTCGGTATTTTCGCTTGCGTTTAAAGGCCTGGGGTAAGGACATTTTGATGCTGCGCTGGGACACGGAGGTGGATGTGGTCGCTGATGGTGCTTGCAAAGGTCCAGGTGCAGGGCGGGAGGCATCCAGGCCTGCGATTTGACAAGGGAATGGCGAGCACATAACACTGTGGAAGAGGAGGCATTGGTGTAAGCGGCAGACACAGATTGTGGACCCAGGCATTCGTCCCACTTATTTCGGTGCTTGGATGCCATGTGGCGGATCATCTTGGTGGTGGTGAGGTTACTAGTGTTCATGCCTCGGCTCATTTTCATATGGCACAGGTTGCAAACTACTATTCTTTTGTCATCCGCACTTTCCATTCGCGCCATACTGCGGAACATCTACCCCTTGGCAAGGGAGATTTCCGCAAGGGGGTGCTCTGTGGAACAGTTGCGGGCCTGTTTGGTGTGCCCCGCCTTCTCCCTTTTGGCACCCCACTGCCTCTTCCAGCCTGTTGCGTTGCTGCAGATCCCTCCCCCTCTGCTGTCCTCGCTCAGCTCTCGACCTTCCCAGGTTGGGTCAGTGACCTCATCGTCCACCACCTCCTCTTTCACTTCCTCACTCTGATCATCCTCCTGATTTGGTGATCTAACCACAATCTCAATGATTGACAACTGTGTCTCATCCTCTTCATCAACCTCTTGAGACAGTAATTGCGGTTGACTCATTGGCAACTATGTCTCATCATCATCATCCACTAAGGTTGAGCAAACCCGAACTGTAAAGTTCGGGTTCATACCGAACTTTAGGATTTTTGGACCCCGGACCCAGTAAAAGTTCGAGTTCGGTGTTTGGCGAGTTAATGGCGCTTTATGAAAGGCTGCGGAGCAGCCTATCAACAATTGTTTAACTCTGTGCTCTTAGAAGCCATCACAGACATACGCCTACTAATGGCATGGCTGTGATTGGCCAGTGCAGCATGTGGCCCAGCCTCTATATAAGCTGGAGTCACATAGCGCTGCACGTCACTCTGCTGTTTCTAGTTTAGGGAGAGGATGCTGCTGCTGTGAGGGAGAGAATAGGAAAGAATCTTTAATCAGAAGTGCTTGTTAACTCAGCGATCTACATAGATTTAGCTTTGTGGGTGCAGTGCACAATCTTTTTACCCTGCCCTGAGCCCAGTGACACAGAAAAATAACTTTTATCTGCCTGTTAGTTAGGTGGGCGGCGGCGGCGATTTTATGCAAGCTCAGTGCACCAGCACAACATATGTGCATTTGTGACAATCAAATCCAAGCTTGAAATACTGCAATAATAATCTGGGTTTAAAAAAACACAAATTTTTGGCAATGCCCTACATCTGGGGCCTATGCTGCATTTTTTAGTGTGAAAAACAAGTTTGAAATACTGCAATAATAATCTGTGTTTAAAAAAACACCCATTTTTGGCAATATCCTACATCTGGTGCCTTTACAGCATTTGTCAGTGTGACATACAAGCTATAAATACTGCAATAATATTCTGGGTTTAAAAAAACACCCATTTTGGGCAAAATACTTAATTTGCAGCCTTTGCTGCATCTGTCAATGTGAGATACACGCGTTAGATACTGGTGTTCTATTCGGTTATTAAAAAACAAGAGTGGTGTCCTGGGCCTCCCTGCAAACTGGGACATGAAGCTAAGTATCGTGGATGATTGTTTTTCTTGTGCTCTGGCAGCAGGCACAGTTTCTCCGCGTTCAGGGCCACGGCCTCTGCATGCACCATTAGCATCATGGCCACTTCACCATCCCTTACTGCTTGCCTTCTTCACTTTAAATGTGATATATGCTTGAAAGTCTGTCACACGTACAGTAGCGTAGGATTTGAAAGTGTATGCGCAAAAAAATTTACAAAGGTATTTGTGATGAGGAAATGTTATACAGGACAGGTACCACAGGTAATGCCACTGTTCGCAGTGTCTATGGAAAAAGGTACACTGGATGTCACTAATATTTTAGGAATGCGCACACTTTAAACAGGAGATGTGATGCGGATAATTGAACTGTCCGCAGTGGCCTATTACATGGTATTTAGCGCAGGATGCTCTAAAAATATATATTGCTGCTGTCACACACAATAGTCCTTACAAGGACTTTTGGGTCTCTGAAGCGTTTTTGTTAAAAAAAATATATTCAATTACACTCCCTACACTCTCTGTCCCTCCCTATGCTCAGCTCCCAGTGACTTCGAATGAGCTGAACATGCGTCATCGGGTGCTATATAGCACCCAATGACGCATTTCGGCCAGCCAATCACTGTAATGCCGGTAGCCAACATGGCTAATGGCATTGCAGTGAGGGCAGTACTTACCCGCTTGTTTATTGGCTGCGTAGCAGCCAAGAAATGTGCGGGGAGGAGACTCGAGAATGGAGCTCGAGCACATGCAGTACTCGGCCGAGTACCGCCATGTGCCCAGCATCGAGATGCTCGAACCGAACAGGTGTTTGGCCGAGCATGCTCGATCATCACTATACACTGCTTGTTGACAATGAGTCTGATGTACCGTACGTCTATGTATAACTTAACAGATTAATTATTAATGGCGCAGAAGATTATAGGTACACTTACATATATATATAAGACCGGTTGTTGAGACTAAGTGTGATTGGCTGTATATGGTGCAGCCACTGGATTGGGTGCGGCTGTATCCTTGATCCTGTTGACGGCGGCACGCCTACATCGGAACGTGATGACGTCACGGACATGCGCAATAGGCTTGTCGAGACGCCGACTTGAGTCAGAAACATGGCTGAGGTAATTGAATGGCACATATTGGGATATCAGGTACACATTGCTTTTATTATTAACTACAGATAGTCTGATTGGAGCCCAGACCATTTTAAATGTCACACATGTGTTGATTTGATTGAGCCCTCAGTCGATTAGCTCTACTATGTCACAGGAGTGGCTAGTGTGGTGTATATATGATTGCCCCCTTTTTGTATTTGTATACTTGATAAAGGCTACTGCGTAGACGAAACGTCGTATCTTTTGTGTGTGCACTCTTGGCTCCCATTAAACAGTCACACCGGACATGCTGCTGTGAATCTTTTTTGCTATCTACAACTAAGTCTGATGCACAGTCAGTCTATGTATAACAACAAATTAATAATTAATGGCACAGCAGTGGAAGAAGATGCACAGAACTATTGCACAGTGTCTGCACTGTCCCTGCAGTCTCCCTATACCCTCCCGATGCTCTCTTTACAATGTCTGAAGACTCTTATGACTAGCTGGTCGGAACCCGCTGCTCAATGTAACCAATTCCCTCTGAGGGAAATATCTGAGCACACCCCTCTTTCTTTCTCCCCTCGAGTCTCTCCTCTGGTGGTGAGGAGAGACTCGAGGGGAGTACCAGGTGCAACCTCAGAGGGGAATTGGAACATGAGGGAATTGGGAACAGAGTGTGAAGCCACTGGACTGACCTCCAGGTGACATAATACACCCAGTAGATGCTGGGAGGCCAGAGGCTGTTCAGAAAGAGAGGTAGTCAGAAAGAGAGGTAGTCAAGGCAAAAGTCAGGGCAGGTGGCAATCAGGCAAAGTCCATAATACGGAAACCAAAGTCCAGTACACGGAAAGACAAGAACCAACAGAACACCTTAGCTCAAATATATAACTAGACTAGCTAGGAACCTAAGTTGCTCAGGTGCCTTCCTGTAGAAGAAGACACCTTTAAATACATCTTGCAGACAAGCCATAGGTTGGGGAAGATAGGAGGCATCCTCATGTTGCCTCACATATGGAGGAGAGTGAAATAAATGTGAGCACTACTAAGTTAAAACTTTCTGATGTCCTGTCAGTATTTCAGCAGTAATGTCCTAACTAGCATGTGAACCTGAGGTGTACATCCCATTCATTCACACACTATATTGCTGTATTCACAGACACATGAAGTATTGTACTATCTATTTCGCCATGGAAGATTCCACATGCAGATACTAAATGTGTTGAAGACTTGCCATAGCAATCTTACTGAAAGCTGACACTGACAAAGATCTCAGAACCTAAAACATGAGACTGTCCCCCAACATGTTTCGCCAGCTAGACAGAATTGCAGGTACAGGGAGCTGGGTTATTACTCTCCATACAATCTCCCTACACTGTCCCTATCCATTATTCTACAATTAAAACATTGCTAAAACACTGTCCCTAGCACTTACCAAATCTCTCCCTATGCTCAGGTCACAGTAAAATGGCAGAGACTGGGCAGGATTAGGCTGTGAAATCACAGGGGATGGCTATCTGCTGATTGGCTGTCTGCACAGCAATATGTGTAATATCTCCTTCCCAGGATTCGTACTTTCAATTAGTAACAAGTGTAGCTGCCACTTAGGGAAGAAAATTCATTACTACGAAGCATGAGGAAATTCATTGCTAATTCAATTCATTTCACTTTGATTCGCTCAACACCACTGATGACCTACCCAGAGGATAGGTCATCAGTATAAAACTTCCAGAAAACCCGTCTAACTTCTCTCCAATCACCCTCTGATTAGTGGGGGTCAGATACCCAGGACACGGCAGTTTCGAGAAGCCAGTGGTTCTCACAGTAGCGCCACGGTCTTTTCTACTCAACCCAAGCACAGTGCCATACATTGTACAGTGGCAGTGCTTGGTATCGCAACTCAGCCCCATTCACTTCAATGGAGTTGAACTGTGCTTAGGCCACATGACATCACATGGTGGGGGTCCCAGGTGACTACAGCATCTGAAGGGTTAAAAGTCTACGACCAGTAATGAAAATGACAGAATATGGTTGTCATGTCAATTTTAGTGCACAATGAATGCCATAAATACAAAACCCCAAAAAACCTTGGTGGAATTGCCATATTTTCCAATTTCACCACACAAAGAATTGTTTTCCAATATTTCAATACAAGCTATAGTAAAATAAACAGTGCCATTAAAAAAATACTTGGACCGAAAAAAAAAAAAGGATGTAAGGACAAACAGTACCCCCCAAATCCTGACCTAGACCACCAATCAAGTTAAGTCAGTACTCTGCACTGATGTGGGGCAATCACTCCGAAACAGCCTTCTGTGGATGACTTATTTATTATCAGTCATGTCTCAAGGCCTATTTAAAGGGTTGGACATTGACTTATAGGATTTCTGCCTTACATCTGGTGGCATTAGAGGCAGAGCTTGCTAAGAGCTCATTTGCATCCCTTTCTTCCCAGAATTCCAGAGGAGCATGTATGGCCTATAAGTCTCTTCACGCCGATTAAGGCGCTCTCTGTAGGAAGAGTTAGTTCTCCCTAAATCCTCACCTAGGGAAGAGATGGCACCTGGATGCACTATGGGTAGAAGGAAATCAGTTGAGGCAATGTGATATGTGATATAATGTTGGAAATGTTGGCAATGTTGGCAATGTTCTGGTGGGAAACCTTGGGTCCTGGCATTTATATGGATGCTGCTATGACACGTACTGCCAACCTAAACATTGTTGCAGATTGAGAACACTGCTTCATGACCGCAGTATTACCTAATGGCAGTAGTGTCTTTCTGCAGGATAAAGCTCCTTAAAAAAAACACATAGCAAAGATAATTTTCACAAAGTATAGACAAGGAGGAAGGGGATATTGTACCTCTACATGATTGATGATTGTATTGTAGATGAACACTGAAATGGAAAGCTTTGATTTACATACAGGATGTCCCCTTCAAAATCTAGTTTCAAAGTAAGCATACCGCCTTGTAGGATAGGTGCCCTGTAATGTAATTTTACCTTATTTTTATGCAAAAAAAGATTTTTTTGTGCACAATGGGCAGGACCAGAATCACTTGGCTATAATGCTGCCCAATGCCTCCCCTTCTTGTTTGATTGATAGTCCATTCGATTTCAGAGCAGAGTGGTGCACTGTGCACTGAATGATGTGGCCCCACCCACCATGCACTGAAAACGTTATTGGCATAAAAATAAAAGGAAGCATTTTTAAGGAGTAGATGACTGGATTTTCACAGGAAAGGTATGATTATGTTTCTGGGTGTTACAGTGACGACTCTAGACTGCCCTCTGCTTCCCATCGACCAGAGGCTGCTTCGCGCTCCCCTCCTATTCCTTATGGGTCCAGCCAGCAGGGTAGCTCTGTTCTTCCGAGCAGGCTGAGGTTTGCTTGCCGACTTAGCCTCTCCTTCCTGGCCTATAGGAAGTGTTCACTTGCCCTCGCTAGCTCTTAAAGGGACAGCACATGCACTTAGTTCTCACCAGCCAATGGCTGGTTACCTGTGGTTATTTAAAGCACCTTCCTCAGTGGGATGGTCCCTAAGCAATAAGGTCTCTTAGCTTAGCTTATTAAATATCCTGAAAAGGTGTGCTGTTCTATTTTATGCCCATGTACCAACATGTGCCTGTTTATCTGTATTGATCTCCCTCTGCCGCACCTGGCCTGTGCCTGTTTACCCATGTTGATCTAATTCTACTTTCCCTGACCTCAGACCAGATATCATAATAAATGTACTCCCTAGCCTGACTTCAGCCTGTCTCTGACTACAATTCTTCTTGACCCCTCGGTGCCGTGCAATGGTTTCTTTGACTACAGGAGTCATTTGTCAACCACACAGTGACTGCTTCAAAAATAATTAGTCTAGTAGCTCCATGCAGCAAAGCCTAGATCCTAAATAGTGGTCAATGCCAGGGGACTGCCAGGATAATGCTCTTAGGCTTAGCCCAAAATCAGACCTTTTGGTTAATACAGTGGTTCAACACTTAGGGGCACATTTATTAAGACTAGCGTTTTAGACACCAGCTTAAATAAAGGCCCATATCTGGCGGTGGATCTGCCGTAACTTCATCGCATCCAGCGCCAGTTCTAAATGCAAGACAGCTTCCTAGCTGTCTTACATTTAGATCATTTTTCTACGCCTAAAACAGCCCACACCACACAATTTTAGACCTGGCGCGAGCTGTGAAAAGTCGTAGATAGTGGCACAACTAATAGTTAATAGTGATGAGCAGAAGGGGTCATATTCGAATTTGCGATATTTCGCGAATATTTCGTAGAATATTCGCCGAATATTCGTGAATTAGAATATTCGTTATATTCTACGATTTTTTTACTCGAAAAATCGACAAGGTAATGATCAAGTAAGGGCCCTTTCACACTTGCGTTGTCCGGATCCGGCGTGTAATCCATTTGCCGGAATTACACGCCGGATCCGTAAAAACGCAAGTGAACTGAAAGCATTTGAAGACGGATCCGTCTTCAAAATGCGTTCAGTGTTACTATGGCAGCCAGGACGCTATTAAAGTCCTGGTTGCCGTAGTAGTAGTAGGGAGCGAGGGAGCAGTATACTTACCGTCCGTGCGGCTCCCGGGGCGCTCCAGAATGACGTCAGAGCACCCCATGCGCATGGATGACGTGTCCATGCGATCACGTCATCCATGCGCGTGGGGCGCCCTGACGTCACTCTGGAGCGCCCGGGGAGCCGCAAGGACGGTAAGTATACTGCTCCCCCGCTCCCCACTACACTTTACCATGGCTGCCAGGACTTTAGCGTCTTGGCAGCCATGGTAACCATTTAGAAAAAGCTAAACGTCGGATCCGGCAATGCGCCGAAACGACGTTTAGCTTAAGGCCGGATCCGGATCAATGCCTTTCAATGGGCATTAATTCCGGATCCGGCCTTGCGGCAAGTGTTCAGGATTTTTGGCTGGAGCAAAAAGCACAGCATGCTGCGGTATTTTCTCCGGCCCAAAAACGTTCCGGTCCGGAACTGAAGACATCCTGATGCATCCTGAACGGATTTCTCTCCATTCAGAATGCATTAGGATAAAACTGATCAGGATTCTTCCGGCATAGAGCCCCGACGACGGAACTCTATGCCGGAAGAAAAGAACGCAAGTGTGAAAGAGCCCTAACATGTGAATTTTTGAAATGCGAATTTTCGTAATGCGAATTTTTATTGTGAATTTTCCAATAGCCGATCAAAAACATGATTCCTCCCTGCTTATTGCTTGTGGGCCAATGAGTCAGCACTATATCGAGCACTATATCGAATATATTTGTTTTTTCTAATATTCGTAATATTCTAAAACGAGAATATATAGCAATATAGAGAATATTTGAAAAAAACGAATATAGAGCAATTTAGCTAATATAGTGCTATAATCTTTTTTTTTTCAATAGTAGAATTTTTTTTCAATCTGAACTTCACATGAGAAAAAAAGTACAACTACTAGACAAAGAAGATTATAGCACTATATTAGTTAAATCGCTATATATTTGTTTTTTTTTTTAAATATTTGCTATATTGTTATATATTCTTGTTTTAGAATATTACAAATATTCGAAAAAACAAATATATTCGATATAGTACTATATATTAGTTTTTTACAATATTCAGCATTTTTCCCCATTTAAAGTTATGATTCCTCCCTGCTTCTTGCTTGCGGGCCAATGAGTCATTGGCCCACAAGCAAGAAGCATGGAGGAATCATGTTTTTACTCGGCAATTCAAAAATTTGCAATAAAAATTCGCATTGCAAAAATTTGCATTACAAAAATTCGCAGTTCAAAATCTCAAATATTCAAAATTACGAATATATATCACTATATTCTAAATATTCGCGAATTTTCGAAGTACCTATATTCGCGATAAAAATTCTCAATTTGAATATTCGTGATCAACACTAATAGTTAATTAAGTCAAATTTTTTATTTTTTTTTAAGATTCAAAAATAGCCCCCGTACTGTTGTATTACCAGGCATCTACCGTACATGGGGGTATGCTTGCTTTGAAACAGATTTTTGAGGAGACAGATTGTCTTTAACCCTTTCACCCTAGAGGATTTTTCATTTTAGTATTGAGGGCTTGTTTTTGTGGGACAAGTTGTACTTTTTAATGGCACCATGTAACCTGCTCCTTGTAGCTGGCCAGCTAAGACCTGTCCTAGGTTGCTAATATGGCTTATATGTGTATACAGCTAGACCTGCCAATAACCTTATTACAGTTACTATGTTTATATGTTAAAGACAAAAGCAGAGTTATTTACTGTGACTTCATGTTTTTGGATGTCATATAACAGTTATATATTGTGTTCACAGAAGCAGAAAAGATAATATGCCTTTAAGATTCATTATCATCTATGAATGTAAGGTAAGCTCAATGACACAGCAGAATCAACAGAAAGCATAGCGTTAAACAGTTGTTACTGAGTAGGAGTCTTGACCAATCACAGCCAGCCTCACACTGAGCAGGAGTCTTGACCAATCACAGCCAGCCTTACACTCAGACTGTGTGGGACATCCCCTGCTAGAATTATTATTCACCAGAGAGAGGAGCTGAAAGGATCTGTTTTACAGATTGTGGACGCCTGGGAGGGCAGGAAAAAGGACCAAAGTTGATAGTGAGCTCACCAAAGGGATGCTTCATGTTTGCCACAAGTCCAGGGAACTTTCTTCTGGCCAGGCCAAGATTTCTCCTTTGGCTCCCTTGTCAGTTGTTCCCATCCTCATGCACCCACAAATTCAGTCATCAGATATATGGCTTTCATTGTCCCATAGCAGACTAGGTGATTTGAAAAGGGTCCAGGTATCTTCGGGCTATTACACTGCCCTATCAGGGGATACTGAACCTGGAAAAGATTTCATCCAGAGGAATGATTTCGAGATTATTTGTAGGCAGTTTATGACCTCCAGGTTCATTCCACTACCTGATCCGACATGGCTAGAGAATTTCATTCTGTTGCCACATCTACCCCATAAGAGTACTACCCTCATTTATAGACAGATACTCAGTACGAGAGACTCAAACTTACCACCGTGGGTCGCTGAGTGGGAAAGAGAACTCCGCCTTGTGTTAGACGATACTAGTAGAAAGTGGATCCAAAAGTGTTCACATGGATTCTCCAAGTGCATAAAAATACAAGAGAATTCTGTCAAGGTAGCGTTAAGGTGGTATAGGACCCCTGAGTACCTTTTCAAAATTAGGTTGCTTCCCACTTATCTCTGCTGGGGTTATAACGCCGCCACTGGTTCACTCTCTCACATCTGGTGGTTCTGTCCGGCCATACAACCTTTTTGGGCAGTTGTTGAAAGAGCCATGAATAAGATCTGTGCCACGAACTTAAAACTCACCGCTCAGCTGGTATTGCTCTGGTTGCCCACTTCCAATTTTCGCCCAGGGAAAAACAATCTGACCACACATTTACTTATGGCTGCAAAGCTTCTGATTCCTGTAAAATGGAAATCAGTTGAACCACCAACGATAGAAATGTGGTGGGACAGGGTCCACCAGATGTGCCAAATGGAGTAGCTGATAGGATGGACGTACCACTGTAGAGACCGATTTCTGCAACTCTGGCAACCCTGGTTGAACTATAGGGCTAGTCTTTTTGGGTGACCAGCTATTCGGAATTTTCTTTTCTTCTTCCTCTTCCATTTTCTTTATTTTTGTAGCCGCCTTTAGAGGTGTCTTTTCTTTAAGAATCACTCATACCATATCTTAGATGATGTGTTTAGAGTTAGCATCACTGCTACTTCCGAGCGAACTATAGTTGGTATATTGGGTTGACACAATGTTGGGGCTGTTGGTTTTTTGAATGTATGTCAATGTGTTTTGTAAGATCGTTCATCCAAGGGCCTTTTAGCCCTAGCTGAGCGATTATCATGTCCTAGCCTGTATTGTTAGGCTGTGCCTTCGAAGGTCCATACCTTGATGTTTTTTGTGATGTGATTCACTCAACATTGTATCTATGTGCTAAATTGATGATCTTTGTTTGTCCAATAAAAAGAGATTTCAAACAGAGAGAGGAGCTGAAAAGACACACAGTTCCAGTCAGAGCTGAGTTTTATGTAAGCAAAGAGGCCAAAATAGGTATTTAGAACAGTTTTATAATGTTCCTATTGTTAATGTAGTGATTAGAACTGTATACTGAACCAGTTATATGTTTACTTACAGTTCCACCAAACTGCTCAAAGCAAATGTATAGAGTAAACTTCAAACCAAGTAGAGCAAGTAGAACTATTGGTAGACCTCATATATACCTCTCAGAGAGATCATAAAGTGCTTAAATAACTTAAAGTGAGAGTACAGATACTGAAGAGAGAAATATATCCACCATTTTATGTTGAATGACAAGATTGAACAGTTGAACCACCATCTTATGCATACCGCCATTTTGTGATACTTTATTCAACACGTATTTTGTACATGGACTATCTGCTGCGGAGGCGGCAGTGCTATATATGAAGAAAAGTTGAAGTTAATAACGAAGTTATTTAAAGCATTTGGTATGCTCTTTAAGCCTACTGTTTCTATAGAATGCCACTAGAAGAATTACAGAGTAACAGACAGTCAGTCTGCTTGAACTAAAAAGTTAGAGATATCAAAATTCTTCTAATGCCACAGCGCAAAAGGCACTTCATAGTGATGCGCCTGCCACATTCCTGACCGCCCTTAGATTATAAGCGTCCAGGCATTTATTTCCGGCATCAGATGAATGCCATTAAAAAAAAAATAATAATTATGCCAAGACATTTTTTGGTCACCTTGCCTCCAAAAAAACATAATATCAATCAATCAAAAAGTCGTATGTACCCCAAAATGTACCAATAAAAATGTCACCTCATCCTCACACAAGACCATATCCAGAAACATAAAAAAAAAAAAATAGCAATACAAAATGTTTTTTTTTTCTCCAAAAATGCTCATATTGTGTAAAATAAAACAAATACAATTAAACATATTTGGTATCACCGCATCTGTAAAGACTGGCTGTATAAAAATATCACATGATCAGATGAGCGCCACAAAAAATTAAAATAAAAACAACTTTTTTTGCCACCTAGCCCCCAAAAAACATAATATCAAGTCAAAAAGTCTTATGTACCTGAAAATGTCACTAATAAAAAGTACAGTCTGTCCTGTAAAACATAAGCTCTTGAAAGTCTATGTTGGCAGAAATATTTTTTTTTTATGGATGTTAGTATATTGTAATGCAAAATAAAACAAATTTTAATAAAAAGTGATTTTGTGAATTTGAATCCCTCTGCTTTAAAGACAGATAATATTCATTAATTAATAGTGATAAGCGGCATAGACAATATTCATTTTCGTGATATTTCGCTGATTTTTCGCATAATATTCGCAATAAAGTCTAAAAAAAAAATAATTCGAGAATTTGAGATCTCCAGTCATTATTTTTGCAATTGCGCAAATCGGCACTAATGATGCGCATATTTTTTGCGCAATACATGCAACTTCACATTTTATCAGGTCTGAGTAGATATTACTGATTGGTGCACTAAGTATTGTTGTGACATGACAGCACTGTGTCTAACAGAGACACTAATCCCTATCACACTACCCTGCACTATATCACTATCTAACCTACACTGACTATCTCCCACTAACTATCTGTATTATATATATGAGCTAACTAACTATCTAATGTAATTAAATAAGGAGGATCCAGATGAGTCTACAAAGCACAGAGCACAGCAATGACACAGTTTTCTCTCTCAGAACAGCAAAAAACTGCTGGAAATGGCTGTTGGGGAGTTTTTTATATAGTAAAGGGGTAGGCAACTTTCCTATTGGTTGCTAGGGATGTTGCCAAGCTCTGACAAAGATATTGCAGCTTTCTCATTGGCCCACAAGCAAGAAGCAGTAGTACTGGTGAAAAAAAGCTACAATATTCGCAATTACGAATATATAGCACTATATTCTAGATTTTCGCGAATTCTCGAACTGTCGATATTCGCGATAAAACTTTGCGATTAGAATATTCGCGATCAACACTATTAATTAACATTCCCCATATGTCTACTTTATGTTGGCATCATTTTGATAATGTCATTTTATTCTCTTAGGATGTTAGAATTTTTGAAATTTTTAGGAAAATTTCCAAAGTCAACTCTTTTAAGGACCAGTTCAGTTCTGAAGTCACTTTATGGGGCTTACATAATAGAACCAACCCATAAATGACCCCATTTTAGAAACGACACCCCTCAAACTATTCAAAACTGGTTTTAGAAATGTTGTAAACCCTTTAGGTATTTGATAGGAATTGAATCAAAATAGAGGTGAAATTTCAAAATTTCACTTTTTTTTTCAGATTTTCCATTTTAATCATTTTTCTCCTGGAACACAGCAAGGGTTAACAACAAAACAAAAACAAACCTCAATATTTATTACCCTGATTCTGCAGTTTGCAGAAACACCCCATATGTGGTCGCATACCGCTGTTTGGGCAGACGACAGGGCACAGAAAGCAAGGAGCACCATATTGGTTTTGGAGGGCAGATTTTGCTGGAATGGTCTTTGGGCACCATATTGCATTTGAAAAGACCCTGAGGTTCCCCCACAGTCAAAACCCCAAAAAGTGACCACATTTTGTAAACTACACCACTCAAGGAATTTTTAAGGGGTGTAGCAAGCATTTCACTTAAAAGGTGTTTCATCTAATTTTTAATACTTGCGTGCGAAAATGAAAATTTTTTATTTTTTATTTTACAAGAAAATTGTGCTTTAGGCCCAAACTTTCTTTTTCACAAAAGATAACAGAAGAATACCTCCCCCCCCCCCCCCCACAATTTGCTACCCACTTTCTCCTGAATACAGTAACACCCCAATTGTGGTCGTAAACTGTTATTTGGGGATATGCCAGGGCTCAGAAGGGAGGAATCGGCATCTGGATTTTCTAACATGGAAGATTCTGTCAGGATTTTTAAGAGCAATAATTTTTTTTATTTTTTGTTGAATGAGCTGTGTGAGGACTTATTTTGTGCAGGACAAGCTGTAGTTTTTATTGGCACCCTTTTTGGGGTATATTTGGCTTTCTGGTTGCTTTTTAGCTCATTTTTGGGGAGGTGAAGTCACAAAAAAAAATTGTGTCATTTTTCAATTTTTTTTATACCGTTTACTTGATGGGGTAGATCATGTGATATTTTTGTACAGCCAATTGTTACAGACGCTGCGATACCAAACATGTCTACTTTTTATTTAATTTTTTTTACATTTAACACGATAAGAGCATTTTTAGAAAAAAAAATCATGTTTTTGTGTTGGAATTTTTTTTAGAGCCATATTTTTTTATTTTTCTGGCTATGGTTTGTGTGGGGGCTCATTTTTTGCGGCAAGAGGTGCCATTTTTATTGCTACCATTTTGGGGTACATATGAATTTTTGATTGATTAACATTATGTTTTTTGGGAGGTGAGCTAACAAAAAAAATCTGTTTTGAAGTAATATTTTTATTTTTATTTTTTTATGGTGTTCATCTGATTGGATAGATCATATGATATTATTATAGAGGTGGTCATTGCGGACACGGTGATACCAAATATGTGTATTTAATTTTTTTTTCTTCTAGTAGCCCCAGTTACTGTGGAAATACACTCCCCAGGGAGGCCGTACAGCATAAGGCCGAGTTCACACGAACGTGTGTGACCCGTGCCTGTGCTGCGGCCCTCAAATAGCGGGCCGCAATGCACGATCGCCGGCCGTAGGTCTTGTTCTATCTTTTAGCGGAACGGAAGTACGGGACGTAACCCCACGGAGGCACTCCCGTCCCGTGCGGCCGTTCCGTGATTCCGGATTTGCGGACCCATTGATCACACACGTTCGTGTGAACTTAGCCTAATACTGTGCTGTACAGCCTCAGTGCAGGGCTGATCGTGGTCTATGGAAGACCCACCAGCTCCTGCAGTCCACTGACCCCGGCAGTCGCATGACAATCGGACCGAGACAGGAAGCGGCATAGCGCTTCCTGATCTGTATAAACAGAGCTCCTTGTGTGCTGTGTATACAGCAATCTAGAAGGCAGGGACATACAGGAATGGTCCCTGCCTTCTCTCTGGGGTGTGAGCCCCCGCTCAGCAGCTGCACGCTAATTGCCTCTAAAACTCTAAACCTTCAAAAAAATAAAATAACATTACCAAAATGATGCCAACATAAAGTAGACATATGATGAATGTTAATAAGTATTTTATTATGTTTCACTGTGTTAAAAACAGGGAGATTCAAATTTAGAAAATAGTGAATTTTTCCAAATTTTCTGTAAATTTGGGATTTATTATAAATGTAAAATGTATTGACTAAAATTTACCATTAACATGTCATGAGAAAACAATCTCAGAATGGCTTGGGTAAGTAAAAGCATTCTAAAGTTATTACCACATAAAGTGACACATCTCAGATTTGCTAAATTAGGCTTGGTCAGGAAAGGGGGTAAATGGCCCAGTCTGGAAGTGCATATGATGTAGTGGGAAGTTGAAATAAAATTCCAATTGGGGTGGAACTGGAAAAAAAAACGCAATTCCACCATAGTTGTATGGATTTTGTTTATACAGAGTTCCCTGTGTGGTACAACTCACCTACTAGCATCATTTTCCTGGTCATTACAATGATACCACATTTATATATACTGTATTCTTTCTTTTGTTTTAATACAAAAAAAAAATTCTGTTGTGCTTAGGGGTCTGTGAACCAGTCTTGAACCTTACATGGATCCAGAGTTCTTACCATTCATTGCTCCAAGTGCTCTGCTAGATACATTTATTTTAGGCTGGCAGGACAGGAGGTGTGTCCTTTTCTCAAGGGGCATGTCCTTTGTACTGCAATCCTCTAACTGTAACCATCACTGAAGAAATAAGGCTACTTTCCCACTAGCGACACAGACCTCCAGCAGGCTGCCGCTAGTGACCATGTGCCCCTGGAGTGTCGCTCCATCCTGGACTATAATAGGGGCGGTGCGGAGTTCCGGCGGAGGCATGGCAGCACAAGGTGAGAGGCTGCTGAAATAAATGTCGGGCATGTCATAGTTTTATTCCGGCAGCCTCTCGCCATGCACTGCCGTGCCTCCGCCCCCATTATAGTTAATGGGGAAGGAGCGGCAGTTCGGGGGCACACGGTCACTAGTGGCAGGACGGATCCGACAGGCTGTTCACCTAACGGAACAGCCTGCCGGAGGTCCGTGCCGCTAGTTTGAAAGTAGCCTAAGCTGGTTGTATTGGATGGCTGTAACTGAGTGTGTGCATGCACCTCAGCAAGGTAGACAAAGTAATAAGGAAAAGAACAAACAGTAGGTTCTATCATAATGATAGATTTTATTGAAAAACTCAGTAGCTAAAACTAATTTTTAGTTAGATGTAATTGCAATAGCATTGAGATCCAGGTGTTGCTTTAAAAAAAAACTAATTTTCATAGGAAAATCCCTTTAAGGGTAGTTTCACACTTGCGTTAAAGTTTCCCGGTATTGAGTTCCATCCTAGGGGCTCAATACCGGAAAAAATGCTTCAGTTTTAGGCCTCATGCACACGACCGTATTTTTTTGCGGTCCGCAAAACGGGGTTCCGTTTTCCCGTGATCCGTGACCGTTTTTTCGTCCGTGGGTCTTCCTTGATTTTTGGAGGATCCACGGACATGAAAAAAAAGTCGTTTTGGTGTCCGCCTGGCCGTGTGGAGCCAAACGGATCCGTCCTGAATTACAATGCAAGTCAATGGGGACGGATCCGTTTGACGTTGACACAATATGGTGCCATTTCAAACGGATCCGTCCCCATTGACTTTCAATGTAAAGTCTGGAGTCCCTTTTATACCATCAGATCGGAGTTTTCTCCAATCCGATGGTATATTTTAACTTGAAGCGTCCCCATCACCATGGGAACGCCTCTATGTTAGAATATACTGTCGGATATGAGTGAGATCGTGAAACCTCATTTCCGACAGTATATTCTAACACAGAGGCGTTCCCATGGTGATGGGGACGCTTCTAGTTAGAATATACTACAAACTGTGTACATGACTGCCCCCTGCTGCCTAGCAGCATCCGATCTCTTACAGGGGGCCGTGATCAGCACAATTAACCCCTTAGGTGCCGCACCTGAAGGGGTTAATTGTACTATCATATCCCCCTGTAAGAGATCAGGGCTGCCAGGCAGCAGGGGGCAGACCCCCCCCTCCCCAGTTTGAATATCATTGGTGGCCAGTGCGGCCCCCCCCCCCCTCCTCCCTCTATTGTAATAATTCGTTGGTGGCACAGTGTGCCCCCCCCCCCCCCCCCTTCTATTGTAATAAATCGTTGGTGGCACAGTGTGCGCCCCCCATTGGCCCCCCCTCCCTCTATAGCATTAACAACATTGGTGGCTAGTGTGCGGCCTCCCATCTTCCCCCCCCCCCCCCCCAATCATTGGTGGCAGCGGGTTACTAGCAATAGTACAATAGTAAAGATTCATACTTACCTGGGAGCTGCGAGGTTCGTGTCCGGCCGGGAGCTCCTCCTACTAGTAAGTGACAGTTCATTTAGCAATGCGCCGCACAGACCTGTCACTTACCAGTAGGTGGAGCTCCCGGCCGGACACTAACATCGCAGCAGCAGCCTGGAGCAGGTAAGTATGAATCTTCTACTAGTGTACTATTGCTAAGTAACCATGGCAACCAGGACTGTAGTAGCGTCCCGGTTGCCATGGTTACCGATCGGAGCCCCAGCGATTAAACTGGGACTCCGATCGGAACTCCGCTGCCACCAATGATGGAGGGGGGGGGGGGGAGAGATGGGAGGCCGCACACTGGCCACCAATGTTGTTAATGCTATAGAGGGAGGGGGGGCCAATGGGGGGCGCACACTGTGCCACCAACGAATTATTACAATAGCGGGAGGGAGGGTGTAGTGTACGGGAGTTGTAATACCCGTCACTACCAAAGTGTCACTTGGTGTGCTGTCGTCCCTCCTAATTATGGGGAAATTGTTGTATGCCAGTTTTATAAAATGTAATGTAATGTGTGTATTTCCCTGTCACTGAAACTTGCACTTACAGGCCGGCTAGGGGTGTCATTCCAGCTCTTAGGCATTAGAGGGAGCTAGGGAGCCCTAGTTTATATAAGGGCCAGACAAGGAAGGGAAAGTCAGTGTAACCTGATCTAGTGTGGAGTGCAGAAGTCAGTCTAGACCACAGCTCAGAAGTTTCTAGAGCCTGAGGAAGTTTCCAGAAGCTGAGAGAGACAGAGGCAAAGATCAGGAAAGCAAGAGGTACTCAGAAAGACAGAGGAGGTACTTATTAAAGCTATAGCCAAGGAGATAAAGCCAGAACTAGGTTAATGGGCCTTGGTGAAGATATGCTGTATTCCAGGATCAGACAGAATTAGAGTGCAAGCTCCTGTGCTGCAAGTCCTGTGTTCAACACTCTGTAATTACCCTGCTATAACTGAATTGCCTGCATCGACCGAATTGCAAAATCGACTGTATGCTTAGGAACTGCATTTCCTATATTGTCTCTGCTTGCAAAACTACTAAAGTTGGAGTTCTGTTTTAAGACTACGTTTCCTCAATTTATTCCTGCATCCGCAAACGGCGTGCCACCGTTTACTTGGCACTGGCGTCACGAACTATTTCTACCTATACCTGCCCTTGCAGAGAGTCAGCCGTACCAGGTTAGTGTACATTGCACTACATCAACCAGAAACACCTACTACACACAACTTGAGTATGCTGCACATCTCTTTTGGCGTTCCACGAACAGGATACGCACGCTTTCTAGTGCAAGAAGCGTGAACTTTGTGCCTTATACAGTTGCCCTGTGACCAAAGTGACAATTTTCCTGTTTTATTCAAGTGGAATTTGTGGACTGAAAATCGTATCCAAAGTGTACCAAAAACCTCTAAAAAGCGCTGTGCAGTGTTGCGCTACCCAGAGGAAGAAAATCGCCGCATTGGAGTGTGGTTTTGTGGACTTTTTACAATCCTGCTTGCTGTCAGTGAATGGACAGCGTTTTGCTAAAGATGGCCACCGGCTGCCTGGAGTAAAGTTTCCCGCGCCGCTGAGGACATTCGTGGGCGGATCCCTGCAAAGACACAGAGAGTCCCGCCCCTCTTCATCATCGCACCGCTGCGGCCCTGCTTCTCCTGCGTCACCGCGGGCTCAGGACGTCCGGAACCTCGCGAGACTTGGCCTGCGCAAGACCAGCGATACCGGTAAGCACTTGTAACCGGAGGGAAGGGGATTGTTCCGGCCCCTTTAGTTGCCAGCGGCCACCTCTCAATAGACTACCATGTTAGAGCCAGGAGTGCCTGAGCAGCCGGCCCCGGGAGAGCTTGCGGCTCCTAATCATCCTACAGCCCCCAGCATGATGCCCTTTACCATGCCTTACTATTTCGGGGCCCCATGGTTCCCCCGCTACAGGGGAGAGACCCATACCCTAAGGGACTTTAAAGAAAAGTTGCTGGCACTATTCCGATTGTACCCTATAAATGCCGACCAGCAAATGGAAATCATGCTGGCGCAACTGGAGGGAGCTGCCCGCAGGGAAGTGTTATCATGGCCTGCTACTGAGCGGAGTACTCTAGAACAGATCTTCACCCGCCTCAGAGCCACTTTTGAAACTAGGACTGCCTCAGAGATAAAGATGCACTTCTTTGGCAAGAAACAGAAGTCCGGTGAGTCCCTCCGTGACTTTGCCCTATCACTTCAGGAGGCTTTAGAGGCTGTAATCCAGATAGATCCCAAAGAGGCTGATAACCGGGACCAGACCCTGAGGGAACAATTTATCAACGGGGTGTCTAGTGAACAAATAAGGACCCAGTTAAAGATGCTGTCCGCCCAGCACCCTAACAGTGCCTTTCTGGACTTTAAAGAACTGGCTATAAAAATTCTGGGGTCCACAGTATCTCCTGAGTTGAGCGCCCTATCTGAGTCATCAGCCTGCAAGCCAAAACCGCTTGTCACTAACCGAGCTGAGGCCGGCCAAGCTGTTCAAGTGTCAGCTACTGATACTATTGCCATGCTGACAGAGCAAGTAAATCACCTCACTAAAAGTCTAGAGAAAGTGTGCAGAAAAATAGAGGAATGGGAAAAACCCATAATGACAGAAGAAGAGTTCCTGTCACCTCCTAGGCCGTTCTCACCTCCATACCAAGAGACTCACCCCAGGGATCCTGGGAGGCGTAATAGAGGTCGCAAGAAGCCCGTGTGTACATACTGCAAAAAGCTGGGACACACAGAATCCACGTGCTGGCAGTTAAACGGGCAACCCCTGAGGCTGAGGACCACCCCTCGGGAGGTAGAACACTAGGTCCAGAGGATCCAAATTGGATGCCACGTTATGTAGGATCCCATCCTAAAATCAATATAGAGATCAACGGGGTCCCCTTTGAAGCCCTATTAGATACTGGGTCTCAGGTCACTACTATTCAGCTGCCTGCATTTGAAAAGTTCTGGGACACCAACCAGTTGACCCAACCGCCTGAATCCTGGGTGGAAATTATCGCCAGCAATGGCAAACCAGTAAAGGTTCATGGATACTGGGAACCCACCCTGCAGGTGGGAGAAGTAACCCTGCCTCAACAGGGAGTGATCGTAGTACAGGCCGGTGACAGAGGAGGACATCCTGTCATTCTAGGCACCAATGTTTTCAAAAACTGTTATTCAGAAATACTTGCTGTATTACATCAGACTTTGCCCACTGCTTCCTCTGCATCCAGGAGGGTGATTCAAAAGACTATTACAGTGTTAAGTGCCCAGCAGAGGTTTGCTAATGGGAAAGGAGAAATTTGTACTGCCAGGATCCGTGATATTAAGCCTGTGACTTTGCCTCCTAATTCTCAAACTCTTTTGTGGTGTCGTGCTGTCCTGGGAGTCGAAGGCCGAGATTATCCAGCCCTGGTGGAACCACTCCAGATGGAGGATTATCCTTATGTGAGAGCTGCCAAGTGCCTGGTGAACGTCTCCCAAGGTAAAGTACCTGTCCGTCTGATTAATCTGAGTAATCATCCTGTTGCGCTTACTAAGCATTGCCCTGTTGCCCAGCTGTCCCAGGTGTCCTTCCAAGACATCATTCGTCTTCCAGTGACAGAAAAGCCGCCAGCTGCAGACAGCAGATGTTCGCCGGTGACCCAGCCACAAGTGCCCTGGTGGGAAGAGCTCCATGTAGGGGACGAGACTACCCCCCAACATCAACAAGAAGGGATTCTACAGCTTGTCAAGGAGCACCACCAGGCCTTCAGTAAGCATGCTACTGACTATGGAGAGGTTAGTGTCATACAACACACCATACCTACTGGCTCTCATCCTCCTATCAAGGAGAGATACAGACCCTTACCACCTACTTCATATCAGACTGTAAAGGAAATGATCCAAGAAATGAAAGACTCTAATGTGATCCGGGACAGCCGTAGTCCGTGGGCTGCACCCCTGGTTCTTGTAAAGAAGAAGGACGGTAGTATCCGTTTCTGTGTGGATTATAGGAAAATTAATCAAATAACCCACAAAGATGCATACCCACTGCCCCGCATTGAGGAGTCACTAACTGCTCTGGGCTCCTCTGCCTATTTCTCCACATTGGACTTGACCAGTGGCTACTGGCAAGTACCCATGGCCCCTGCAGATAGAGAAAAGACTGCCTTCACTACTCCCATGGGCCTGTTCGAATTCAATTGTATGCCGTTCGGGCTATGTAATGCCCCAGGAACTTTCCAGAGACTAATGGAACGGTGTTTGGGTCACAAAAACTTCGAAACAGTGCTGCTGTATCTTGATGACGTCATTGTGTACTCAAAAACATATGAGGACCATCTGAAACATTTGGCAGAAGTATTTGAAATCCTTATCAAATATGGCTTGAAGGTAAAGCCATCCAAGTGTCACCTGCTCAAACCTGCAGTAAGATACCTGGGGCATATAGTAAGCGGAGAGGGAGTGCAACCTGACCCTGATAAATTAGCAGCTGTCCGTAATTGGCCGGTTCCTACTACCGTCAAAGAGGTGAGGAGTTTCCTTGGTTTTGCCGGCTACTATAGACGTTTTATCCCCCATTTTGCTCAAATAGCTGATCCTATCCAGGAACTCTTGAGGGGGCAACCCAAAAAGAGTCCTAGAACTCCTGTGCCCATTGAGTGGAATGAGAAAAGAGAGATAGCGTTCAAATTGCTAAAAAAGAAACTGACCGAGCCTCCTGTGTTAGGTTATCCAGATTATAGCAAGCCTTTCCATCTTTATACCGATGCTAGCAAGCGAGGCCTGGGAGCTGTGTTAGCCCAGATCCAAGAGGGAAAAGAGAGAGTGATAGCATATGCAAGCCGCTCCCTGAAAGGAGCTGAGAAAAATGACCAGAATTATAGTTCCTTCAAACTAGAGTTCCTGGCATTAGTGTGGGCGGTGACAGAAAAATTCAAGGATTATCTAGCCGCCACCCCGTTCATTGCATTCACTGACAATAACCCTCTGGCACATCTCAATACAGCTAGATTGGGGGCCTTGGAGCAGAGATGGGCCTCTCGCCTTGCCAACTATAATTTCTCTGTAAAGTATCGTGCTGGACGTACTAATGATAACGCTGATGCTTTATCCAGGCTTCCCACAGAGACAGCTCCTGATGATGTGCGAGATGCTTGGGAAGATGTAGAGATGCCGGCTTTCTATAACAAATTTGCTCAACAGGATCAGGCTCGAGCTACCAATAACAGAGCTGCAGTTCCTTCACCCTCCAGTAGGCCTGAACCTAAAGAAGAAAGGTGGGTGAAACTACAGTCTGAAAGTAGAGTGCTGGGTGAGTTGTTGGACTTCATTACTAGTGGCAGAGCCCCTGAGAGGATTCGGCGTAAGAGTGCAGATCCTGAGCTCATCAAACTGTGGAGACAGCGCCATCAACTCTTCATACAAAAGGGCCTATTGCTACGGAGAAGCCTAGACCCAGTGTCCAACGAAAGAGTACACCAGATTCTCATACCCCGACGAGATGCAGGTATGGTGTTGGAGATGTACCACAATCAATCCGGTCACTTTGGGGTCCAAAAGACTGAAGCTACTATCCGCCAGCGGTTTTACTGGGTAGGCATGAGAGAAGACATGGAGAAGTGGTGTCGAGAGTGTGTAGCCTGTGCCTTGAAACGAAGTGAGCACCATGATCAGAGGGCACCACTGAGACCCATTGTAAGTACCCGTCCTCTTGAACTTGTCGCCATCGACCATGTAAAACTGGAGCCTAGTCGCTCAGGGTATGCTTATGCCATGACTATTATTGACCATTTCACAAAGTTTGTTGTAGCAGTGCCTGTGAGAGACCAGACAGCCAAGACTACAGCCGAAATGTTCTGGAAGCACTTCCTCCTGCCCTATGGATGTCCAGAAAAGATCCTCACCGATCAAGGACCTGCTTTTGAGTCCCATCTGTTCCATGAACTGTGCCGCTTACACAACTGTAAGAAGATCCGGACGACGGCCTACCATCCTCAAGGTAACGGATTATGTGAAAAAATGAATCAGACCTTGATAGAGATGCTGAGGGCCGTGCCTCCTGAGAACAGAGGAGATTGGCCCAGTCTGTTGCCACAGCTCATGTTCACATACAATCATACCATACATTGTTCCACCGGGTATACCCCTTTTTACTTGATGTTTGGGCGCCAAGGGACATTGCCTGCTGATCATTCATTGGACATACATGTGCCTGATTGCATTAACCCATTACCTAACACCGACTGGGTTGCTGAGCACCAAAGGCGGTTAGATGCAGCCAAAGCCATTGTTCAGGAACGTATGGACCTTGCTAGAGACCGACAGCAGAGAGACTATGATCAGGCAGCCCATGCAGAACCCTTGACCATAGGGGCCGTGGTATGGTTAAAGAATAACCGTCGTACCAGCAAATTGGACAGTAAGTGGGAGCGAAGTCCCTATGTTGTCACTGCAATCCCAAATGTTGGAACTCACACTTATGAGATCACCCGGGAAGACAAGGGATCCCAAATTGTACACCGAAACCGGTTGAAGCTCTGCCTGACACCAGAACCTAGTGCCGAGAGTTCTGGATCTGAATATCCTGTGTCAGAGTCAGCAATACAGCCCGAGGATCCTATGCAGGCTGTTAGTAATCTGAGGTATGACGCTGATCCCATGCATTGGCTTCTGACACCGTGGTTGAACTTGCTGGTGCCTGCTCCGGCACCTACTGTAGCTTCACCTCCAGAAGAGCCGGTTCAAGATGCTCCGGATCCAGTACCCCCTCTCGTGGATATTGTTGTTCCAGTTGTTCCTGTTGTTCCAGCTGTTCCTGACCAAGGTCTCACGGATGGAGACCCTCCTGTTGCTCCTCTCCCTCCTACCTCGTTGCTAAGGGAAGAGGAGACCCCTGTGTTGAGAAGGTCTACCCGGATGACCAGGGGACGTCCGCCAGTCCGTTTAGGAGACTTTGATTATTCTGGTGGTGTCTCCTCCCAAACAGTTGCCACGGGCAATACCTTGTTGGACATTTGTGCGCAAGAATGGACTCCCCCACGTGAGCCCTTGCCTGTGCTACACCCACAGGAAACCCCTGGGTAGTTCCGTTATTATGCTGTCATTTTATTGTGCAACTTCATACTAAGGAAATGTGCCCAGAGATGGACTCCACCGCATGAGAGCCTCTGTGATTAATAAGAAATAACCTGGGTACGGACTCATGTTTGTTATTTGAGCCTCCAAGAACTTTTATACCGTTTTCTACTGTTTTATCATGGACTTATTCATTGTCATGGACTATCCTGGTTATAATGTTACGCTGTGCCAGGTCAGCGCCCCCGTTCCATTCACTATCCTGAGAGAAGAGAACGACGCCCCTTGTCACTACCCTTCACCTTTGCCAATTGGACCTGATGTAAATGTAAATGCAGATGAATTACATGTATGTATGCCTGCATGTCTCTATTTTCTATTTCAGGTAGAGATTCCAGTTGGGCGACCCATGATGGAGTACGAGGTCGTACTCAGCTTAAAGCAGTGGGGTATGTAGTGTACGGGAGTTGTAATACCCGTCACTACCAAAGTGTCACTTGGTGTGCTGTCGTCCCTCCTAATTATGGGGAAATTGTTGTATGCCAGTTTTATAAAATGTAATGTAATGTGTGTATTTCCCTGTCACTGAAACTTGCACTTACAGGCCGGCTAGGGGTGTCATTCCAGCTCTTAGGCATTAGAGGGAGCTAGGGAGCCCTAGTTTATATAAGGGCCAGACAAGGAAGGGAAAGTCAGTGTAACCTGATCTAGTGTGGAGTGCAGAAGTCAGTCTAGACCACAGCTCAGAAGTTTCTAGAGCCTGAGGAAGTTTCCAGAAGCTGAGAGAGACAGAGGCAAAGATCAGGAAAGCAAGAGGTACTCAGAAAGACAGAGGAGGTACTTATTAAAGCTATAGCCAAGGAGATAAAGCCAGAACTAGGTTAATGGGCCTTGGTGAAGATATGCTGTATTCCAGGATCAGACAGAATTAGAGTGCAAGCTCCTGTGCTGCAAGTCCTGTGTTCAACACTCTGTAATTACCCTGCTATAACTGAATTGCCTGCATCGACCGAATTGCAAAATCGACTGTATGCTTAGGAACTGCATTTCCTATATTGTCTCTGCTTGCAAAACTACTAAAGTTGGAGTTCTGTTTTAAGACTACGTTTCCTCAATTTATTCCTGCATCCGCAAACGGCGTGCCACCGTTTACTTGGCACTGGCGTCACGAACTATTTCTACCTATACCTGCCCTTGCAGAGAGTCAGCCGTACCAGGTTAGTGTACATTGCACTACATCAACCAGAAACACCTACTACACACAACTTGAGTATGCTGCAAGGGGGGGGGTGGGGCGCACACTGTGCCACCAACGAATTATTACAATAGAGGGAGGGGGGGGCGCACTGGCCACCAATGATATTCAAACTGGGGAGGGGGGGGAGGGTCTGCCCCCTGCTGCCTGGCAGCCCTGATCTCTTACAGGGGGCCGTGATCAGCACAATTAACCCCTTCAGGTGCCGCACCTGAAGGGGTTAATTGTGCTGATCACGGCCCCCTGTAAGAGATCGGGTGCTGCCAGGCAGCAGGGGGCAGTCTTGTACACAGTTTGTAGTGTATTCTAACTAGAAGCGTCCCCATCACCATGGGAACGCTTCTGTGTTAGAATATACTGTCGGTTCTGAGTTTTCACGAAGTGAAAACTCAGCTTTGAAAAAGCTTTTATGCAGACGGATCTTCGGATCCGTCTGTATAAAAACTAACCTACGGCCACGGATCACGGACACGGATGCCAATCTTGTGTGCATCCGTGTTCTTTCACGGACCCATTGACTTGAATGGGTCCGTGAACCGTTGACCGTGAAAAAAATAGGACAGGTCATATTTTTTTCACGGCCAGGAAACACGGCTCACGGATGCGGCTGCCAAACGGTGCATTTTCCGTTTTTTCCACGGACCCATTGAAAGTCAATGGGTCCGCGAAAAAAAACGGAAAACGGCACAACGGCCACGGATGCACACAACGGTCGTGTGCATGAGGCCTTATCCTAATGCATTCTGAATGGAGAGCAATCCATTCAGTATGCATCAGGTTGTGTTCAGTTCAGTCACTCTTATGGTATTTGGCCAGAGAAAATACTGCGGCATGCTGCGGTATTTTCTCTGTCCAAAATTCCAGAACACTTGACGGAATATCGGATCAGACATTAATTTCCATTGAAATGCATTACTGCCAGATCCGGTATCAAGTGTTCCGGTAAAACGGATCCGGATTTCCAGTCTGCACTTGCGCAGCCCTTTACTAGATGAGTCTGCATAAAAGCTTTTTCAGAGCTGAGTCGTGAAAACTCAAATACGACAGTATATTTTAACACAGAGGCGTTCCCATAGTGATGGGGACGCTTCTAGTTAGAATATACTACAAACTGTGTACATGACTGCCCCCTGCTGCCTGGCAGCACCCGATCTCTTACAGGGGTCTGTGATCCACACAATTAACCCCCCAGGTGCTGCACCTGAAGGGGTTAATTGTGCGTATCATAGCCCCCTGTAAGAGATCAGGGGCTGCCAGGCAGCAGGGGGCACAACCCGCTCCCTCCCCAGTTTTAATTTTATTGGTGGCCAGTGCGGCCGGCCCCCTGGCCCCCCCTCCCTCCCTTTATTGTATTATCATTGGTAGCCAGTGTGCGGCCTCCCCCGCCCCCCTCCCTCCCTCTATTGTATTATCATTGGTGGCCAGTGTGCGCCCCCCCGGCCCCCCCCCTCTATTGTATTAATATCATGTGTGGCCAGTGTGCGACCCCCCCGGCCCCCCCTCCCTGCTTCTATTGTATTATCATTGGTGGCACAGTGTGCAGCCCCCCCTCCCTCCCTCTATTGTATTAATATCATTGGTGGAACAGTGTGCGGCCTCCCCTCCCCCCCCCATCATTGGTGGCAGCGGAGAGTTCCGATCGGAGTCCCAGTTTAATCGCTGGGGCTCCGATCGGTAACCATGGCAACCAGGACGCTACTGCAGTCCTGGTTGCCATGGTTACTTAGCAATATTAGAAGCATCATACTTACCTGCTGCGCTGTCTGTGACCGGCCGGGAGCTCCTCCTACTGGTAAGTGACAGATCATTAAGCAATGCGCCGCACAGACCTGTCACTTACCAGTAGGAGGAGCTCCCGGCCGGTCACAGACAGCGCAGCAGGTAAGTATGATGCTTCTAATATTGCTAAGTAACCATGGCAACCAGGACTGCAGTAGCATCCTGGTTACCATGGTTACCGATCGGAGCCCCAGCGATTAAACTGGGACTCCGATCGAAACTCTCCGCTGCCACCAATGATCGGGGGGGGGGGGGGGGGAGGGGAGGCTGCACACTGGCCACCAATGATATTAATACAATAGAGGGGGGGCCGGGGGGGGCGCACACTGGCCACCAATGATAATACAATAAAGGGAGGGAGGGAGGGGGGCCGGGGGGCCGGCCGCACTGGCCACCAATGAAATTAAAACTGGGGAGGGAGGGGGGTGTGCCCCCTGCTGCCTGGCAGCCCCTGATCTCTTACAGGGGGCTATGATACGCACAATTAACCCCTTCAGGTGCGGTACCTGAGGGGTTAATTGTGCTGATCACAGCCCCCTGTAAGAGATCGGGTGCTGCCAGGCAGCAGGGGGCAGTCATGTACACAGTTCGTAATATATTCTAACTTGAAGCGTCCCCATCACTATGGGAAAGCCTCTGTGTTAGAATATACTGTCGGATATGAGTTTCACGATCTAACTCAAATCCGATGGTATATTCTAACATAGAGGTGTTCCCATGGTGATGGGGACGCTTCTAGTTAAAATATACCATCGGATTGGAGAAAACTCCGGTCCTATGGTATATTAACTCCTGACTTTACATTGAAAGTCAATGGGGGACGGATCCGTTTGCAATTGCACCATATTGTGTCAACGTCAAACGGATCCGTCCCCATTGACTTGCATTGTAATTCAGGACGAATCCGTTTGGCTCCGCACGGCCAGGCGGACACCAAAACAACTTTTTTTTCATGTCCGTGGATCCTCCAAAAGTCAAGGAAGACCCACGGACGAAAAAACGGGCACGGATCACAGACCAACGGAACCCCGTTTTGCGGACCGTGAAAAAATACTGTCGTGTGCATGAGGCCTAACTCTTGCACGCTGCTTTATAACAATAATAATCTTTATGTACAGTATATAGCGCCAACATATTCTGCAGCGCTTTACAGTCAGGGGATTCAAGTACAAACATAGCAACAAACAAGTGAATGATTAAAACAAGAGGAATGAAGACCCTGCTTGTGAGAGCTTACAATCTATGAGGAGATAGGGATGAGACAAAAGGTAACAAGACCCTGATTTGTGCAATGGTCCGGCCATCTTAAAACACAATAGGGGAGTAGATTTAAGGCCTCTTGCACACGACCGTATGCCCTCCTAGACATACGGTCCGTAAGTGAGCCATATGTCCCGGAGCGACATTGATCGTGCGCACGGGAGTGCACAGCATCATAGATTACAGTGATGCTGTGGAGGTCTGGTCGCCCGCGGGGCTATTGTCCTGCACCGTATATCTCGGAGGGCATACGGTCGTGTGCAAGAGGCCTAAGGCTGCAGGAGCCAGTCTCCAGCAGATATCTGTAGTGCTTCTGGGTGCATGGGTGTGGTGGATACTGATGAATCAGGTGCAAAAAAATCATGTTGAAGGGGAGTGGTGGGGGCATATCGGCCCATAGCCATCTGTCTTCCATCTCAACTTCTTGCACATCAGCCAAGCAGTCTGAGCCCCAAGTAATGCAGCAGTCACTTATGCTTTTTGATGACTCTGCTGGTGGGGGTTTCGTGGGCCATCCACCTAGCCCTGCCCCAGAAGTGGAAGAAATTGAGTGCTCTGATGCCCAACCACTTATCTTTGAGGATCAGGACATTCGAGGACCAACTCAGCAAGTCTCTCATGATGAGGAATACGAAACATAGGTGTCAACTGCTGTGGGTGGAAGATGATGTGGAGACCTCACATGGAATCCGAGTGACTTATGCAGTTCAGAGGAAGAGGTGGTGGCCACACAGCGCCAGCCGCACAGCACAAGGGGGAGCAGGGTACAAAACCCTACTGGATCCCCGCTACAAGGACAATGTGCTGTACTTACTTCTGCAACTGGAGCGTGATTGGAAGATGCATCAATACAAACGCACGCTGGTAGATGCACATGACGGCATTCCCACCTGACATTAAAGGGAACCTGTCACCAGTTTTATGGTGTCCTAACTAAGGGCAACATAAATAAGTGATTGATTCTCTTAGCACAATGCTGGGTCACTTACTTTAATTGACCCAGTCAATCTGCCAACATATTGTATTGAAAAGCTCCAGCTGATAATGATGAGTCATGAATATTCATGAGCTCCTGACTCTCCCCGCCCACCTGCTGCTGAGTGACAGTTTGTTTCCATATGAATCAGCAGCAGGTGGGCAGGGGAGTGGCTATAGCTCTGAATTTAATATACGCTGGACTCAATGACATCACGCTGGACTCAAATCGGCTCATTAGCATGCGGCATCTTTGTGTGTATATTATGAGGTAACCATCTGTCACACCAGTAACTGAATACATCTAAGGCACTTTTTAGTAGTTAATGATTGTATATAATTAGTTAGATTATAATCAAATATCCACATGACAGGTTCCCTTTAAGGGTTGTGTGGAGGCATGAGGCGGGGTTACGAGGAGGAAGTCACCAGCGCAGCTGGGGCACTTTCACCACCTCAGAAAGGAGCAGAGGCATGGCCAAAATGTGGAAAACCTTCGTCAGCACACCACAACATCCAGCACCACCATTTGATACGGACCATCTTAGCAGGAGGCAGCGTTTCAGCAACATGGTGGAACAGTACGTGTGCACACTTCTGCACCTACTGACTGATGGGTTTGCCCCATTTATGTTTAAACTGTTTTTATTCAGTTTTTTTTTTCAAAAACATTTAACATGTTCACATTTCAATCCATGAAGTACATAATATATATGCAAAAACAAATTACATACCATCAAAAATATCCCTGTAATGTGACGGTCTCCAAATTGAACACATGTCCTGAGCTTGCCCTTTATGCCTTGGAGGTGCTGGCCTGACCTGCGGCCAGTGTATTATCTGAACGTGTATTTAGCACGGCAGGGGGTGTTATCGCGGACAAGCGCATCCGCCTGTCCACAGCCAATGTGGACAAGCTCACGTTCATTGAAATGAACCAGGCATGGATCCCACATACACAAAAAAAAAATACTAAATAAAAAACAAGGAAACCACAGATACAGTGTTGGCTACTATTGTTGGGCGTGAATAATCGAATCGCGAATATTTATCGCGAATATCAGCACTTCGAAAATCCACAAATATTTAGAATATAGTGCTATATATTCGGATTTGAGAATATTCGTAATTTTTTTTTCCATCTGAACACATGATTCCTCCCTGCTTCTTGCTTGTGGGCCAATGAGAAGGCAGCAATGTCTTTGTCTGAGCCTAGCAGCATCCCTAGCAACCAATATGAAAATTGCCTACCCTTTTAGGCCTCATGCACACAACCATTTTTCGGGTCCGCATCCGAGCCGCAGTTTTTGAGGCTCGGGTGCGAACCCATTCACTTTAATGGGGGCGCAAAACATGCAGACAGCACTCTGTGTGCTGTCCGCATCCGTTGCTCCGTTCCGAGGCCCAGCAAAAAAAATATAGCATGTCGTATTCTTGTCCGTTTTGCGGACAAGAATAGGCATGTCTACAATGGGCCGCCCGTTCCGTTCCGCAAATTGCGGAAGGCACACGGGAGGCTTCAGTTTTTTGCGGTTTGCAGACCGTACCAGGGACCAGACCAGCCCACTGCGCCACGTGACAATGGTTGCTCAAGCCCTTCAGGCTGATTCACCTCATGCCCTCACATGTTGTTAAGCCCTACGCCAGGCCGTAACTTGAGCATAAATCACCACCTGAAGCCTGCAAGCACACCCATGCACTAACACGAAACTTTCATTGCCACCACCCGTCAGTTATAAGGTGGACAGGGCACCCCTGAGTGTTCCACTCGCAAGCAATGAAAGAATGGACAATGCACTCCACTTCAAGGGAGGTGCCGTGGTATAAGGGTATAACTCACTAAAGTCAATGTAAATGAAACCACGCATTCTCAAAATTGATGCTGCAAATTTTTTTTTTTATATAGTGTTCCTTTTAACAATACTAGGTATGTCAAAACTGAAACAAAAAAGAGGAAAAAATGAGATTTGGGCAGAGTAATGGTGCACAAACCAATTCGATTGGTTCTCCCACTTTGTGACACCCAAATATCCAGGGATTGCATTTTTATGCCTTTCCTCCAGGGGCAGGCCTGAGGGGGATTCTCACTCCCACCTCTGGCTCAGCCCCTCTGGGCCAAGCTACATTACCCATGCAGCCGGCCCCCTGGCCAACTAGGGAACAGGTATGAAAATATCAAAAAGATAGTTTCCCAGTTGCCCTGGTGAAGATACAGACCCGAGCCTTTCTTCATAATTCATATCTCATCGTTCCGAGTCCTAGCGTATCAAACGCGACACGTCCAGGACGCTTGGAAGGTTAGAAGGCGAGTTGATATACCATGTCTGGTGTCCAGAGGTGTCCAGAGGTGATGAGCTGGATTTTGGGGGACATCTGCGCCCTCCTGAACAAGTTATGAAGGATTACTAATTATTGTTCATTCTCTGGTTAGACAAAAGCTGCTGACAAGAGGTGCTGGAGAGTCTGCAGCCCCCTGTCCTGAGGTGTGACCAGCAAACGGTCCATCCTTGTTAGCATCTCTGTGCTAACTACAACCCGGGGGGGGGGGCAGTTTTCTGTTTCCCAGGTCCGAGGCAGACAGCTCGGCTCTCTATGCATCCTTTAACTAATTCATAAATCCATTACCCCCAACAAGGCTGCTGGCCTTGTAATACAAATACATAAATACCCACTGTATACATGTAAATCACACCGGAATATGTTACACTATGACATATAACTATAAAACATATATGACAGCAAACATTATAATAACTAGGAATAAGGTGGTCCTTATTCCTGACATACTATATAAGAAACTCCCCAGCTGGCATTTTCTGCATTTTTTTTTACAGTTATGAGAGAGACAGCAGTGTCATTGCTGTGCTCTGTGTTTTGCTGTCACATTACATAGTTAGCTTATATATATAAAATACAGATAGTGTGAGATAGTCAGTGTAGGTTAGATAGTGGTATTGTGTAGCTGATAGGTTCCAGTGCAGGGTGTTAGGTAGTGTGATAGGAATTACTGTTTCTCTGCTGTCCATACATACATGCTACAAACATAGTGCTGTGATATGACAAGTTCACAACAATACTTAGTGCACCAATCAGTAATATGTAGTCAGACCTGCTAAAATATGAAGTTGCCCATATTGCGCCAAAATATGTGCATGATTAATTGCCGATTTTCGCACTCGCGAATATATTGGTGCACTCTATCTGCATATAAAGCTACTGTAATGTTCTGTTGTGCCAACCATTTTCTCCAGTCTCAGGAAACTTCTAACTGCTTGAAAAATATAGCAATAGTGACCCACGCATGTATTGTGCGTGCAATAAGAGAATATTACATTGCCGATTTTGCAATCAAGAAAAAAATGGCGAATACTCGAATTCGCGAGTATATGACGAATATTCGCCCAAATATTCGCGAAATATCGCAAAATGTAATATTGCCCGTGACGCTCATCGATATTGGCTACCTCCTCTGCCTCTTCCGCCTCTTCCACCTACACCACCTTGTCCGCTTCCTATTCCACTCGGACCTCTAACTCCTGGTCCAAGATAGTTATTTGTTATATTGGCAGAGTAGAGAAGTATACCGGCTGCACCCAGCCAACTTTTATACTCCAGTACAGTTTGTTCTGTTTGCCATTTTCCAATCTTTTGGGCCTCCCAAAATAAATTAAAAAAAAAAAAAGAAAAAACTAAATAATACAAAATAAAAAAAACAACAACACAAAAACAGTATTGGCTACCTACTGTGCCTCCTCCACCTCTTCTTCTTCAAGTGCTATGTCTACCTCCTCTTTCACTTGGACCTCCACCTCCTGGCTCAAGATTACTATTTGTTATATTGGCATTGTTAAACTCCAGCGTAGTTTGTTTGTTCTGTTTGCCATTTGCAAATGTTTTGGGGCTTGCCCACAAAAAAAAAAAAACAGTGTTGGCTACCTCCTCTGCCTTCTTTGCCTCTTTCACCTACACCGCCATGTCCACCTCCTCCTCCACTCGGACCTCCACCTCCTGGTTCAAGATTATTATTTTCTATTCTATTTTAAGTCATTATCCTATCCACATTTGTTTGCAGGGCAATTGTCCTGCTCTTACACCATTTTTCTTCCTTTTGAGGCCCTCTAACCCTTTTTGTGACTATTTTACAGCCATTTTACAGCACCAAAGTCCAGATCCCCATTGACATCTATGGGGTCAAGGGTCAAGATCGGGTACCCGAACCAAACTTTGAAACAAAGTTCAGCCGAACCTGTCGAACCCGAACATCCACAGGTTCGCTCATCTCTAGTCTTTGACCTGAGTTACAGATCCACATGTTTGCTCTGCCATGAAACTTTAGTAGACACTGACAGACTCAAGGACTGGCCCACCTTCTGCTCAACATATGTGTGCAGGTCTGGTACAGCCTTTTTGGACACGTAATGACAGCTTGGGACTCTCCTCCTTGGCTCGGCACAAACCACATGGAAAGGGAGGGACTGTAGTACCAGCAAGTTGGCCAGCAGCACGTTCTGCTTTTGAGCCGTTGGATGAGTGCACGCATACTGTTGTCTTTTTGCAATCACCTCAGTGATCGATTGCAGGGAAAATGAATGACAAGGAGGAGCAGAAGCATCAAGACCAGTAGGTGATGGAAATAAAACACAGCTCCATTCTGCTGAGGTGCTGGACTGCTGGAGAAGGGGTGTGGGCCACTGGAAGATTCAGAGGTTGCTGTGTCAGGCTGTACCACTACATTAGCTCCCCTGTTTTCCCAGGCCACTTTATGGTGATGCTCCATGTGTTAACACAGTGCCGTGGTGCCAACACTGGCACCCTAGCCACGCTTCACCTTTTGCCCACAGATTCTACTCATTGCCACGCTGATGTCCTCTGGTGATTTGGTGAAAAATTCCCACACTGGTGAGTATGTCATTTTCCCCCCACCACTGCATGCTGACTGCCTGTTGCCGCTGCCTTTGTGAACCTGTGAACTAGTAGTTGTTTCCAGATAGGTAGGTTTCTGAGTAGCAGACAGTCTACCCTGGGCATGTTTGGCTCCAGACCTCACACTGCTGCCAACCTGCTGACTCACGGCCATGCTAGCCCCTTGCTGGCTCAACCGCAACTGCGCAAGCTGCCACCCTCATGCCCTGATGATGATGACGCCCCCTCTTTACCCGGCTCCCAGGTGTAATCATCTACATCGTCATCCACTACTGTCTGCATGTCACTGATGTCACCCTCACTAGTCTCAGAGCTATGTGCCTGTCCACTCGCAACACCTGCTCCCACACTACTCTCAACATCACTACTTGCCCACCTACCAGAGGAAGCAGTGGATTTCTCCTCCACATCTTGGCTGGAAAGTTGCTGATTGTCCTCAAGAAGCTCATCCTCGCTGAAAAGCGGAGCAGATCCAATGGTGTACAATACTTCCTGAGCAGAAGGATCAGAAAATGAAAGAGGCAGGTTCAGGAAAAGTGGGGGCACTAAGCATGGTATCAGAGGAACCCACGGACTCCTGGCCGGGGGTGTCTGATATCAGTTAAGATGATGTTGAAGACCAAGTCAACCGTTCAAGGGCAGATGAGTTGCTGGTCCAAACAAGACAGCTGGATGACACTGGCAGCTCTGACCAGTCGCTGCAACTGCTGCAACGCCCTACCCTTCCACCGCTGCTAATACTGCCAGCTGCAGAAACATTTTTGCCACTGCCCGTTCCCTTAGAAGGCCCTGGCACCTGCCTGTCGGACATACTATACTGTAAAAGTAACTTTAAGTGTAAAATAGCAGTAGTGTAAACTGCAATGTCACCCCAGAATGAAGGATAAATGGATTTACTTATCTATAAAAGAACTTAAACATCCTAAAATCAGTAATATCAGGCTGCAATTTCACCACAATTACACAATTAAAGGATCAACAGATTGAATTAGGCTACTTTCACACTGGCGTTTCTGAGTCCGCTTGTGAGATCCGTTTCAGGGCTCTCACAAGCGCCCAAACTGGATCATTTAAGCCCCAATGCATTCTGAATGGATAAGGATCCGTTCAGAATGCATCAATTTGGCTGTGTTTGGTCTCGGTTACGTTTTTTAGACTGTCAATAAAACGCAGCTTGCAGCGTTTTGGTGACCGTCTGACTATGCGGAGCCAAACTGATCCGTCTAGACTTACAATGTAAGTCAATGGGGATGGATCCGTTTTTCATTGACACAATATGGTGCAATTGAAAACGGATCCTTCCCTCACTGACTTTCAATGTAAGTCAAGACGGACCCGTTTTGACTGACTTTTATTTTTATGAATAATGCAAATGGATCCGTTATTAACGGATACAAGCGTTTGCATTATACGTATTATCTTGCAGATACAAGACGGATCTGCACAAAACGTGAGTGTGAAAGTAGCCTAATGTATAAAAGAACGTGAACACCTTAAAATCTGTAGTATCAAGCTGCAATACCCAATTACACAATTAAAGGCTATAGACACCTTTGTGCACTAAAAATCAATAACCCCATATCTTACCGTAATGCAGCACATAATAAAATTGCACTTGTTTGTTTACTGGTATCAGCTTTGCTTCACTTGCTCTCAGAAATGTTCTGATATGAGTTTTGCTCAGGGCTGTCATTTCCTGTGAGAATCTGTGGGCATTCCTGTGGATTTCACATGAACCAGCACAAGCTCTGCTGCCCCGCCCCCACATCCTCAGTTACCCTTCAAGCATCGGGCCGCTGCCACAGAAGAGCAGCACCTCGAGGGTATGCCCTCCATACAGCGCTCCCTAAGGACCTTGGCATGGAAGGGGTTAAACGGACAACATTGGTTCCAGCACCGATGTCGGCCGTTTCAAGCAAAGTGTCAGCTGTATGTTACAGCTAATAATCTGCCCCGCTGCCACTCTGCAAACCTTGACTTGGGGGAATGGCGAGGGGGGCTTGTTGTGTCGCTTGCCATCCTGAAAGGGGGGCTTGTTGCAGCGCCGGCCATCCTGAAAGGAGGGGTGGGCGTGGGGGCTTGTTGCTGCGCCGGCCATCCTGAAGGGAAGGGGGGGTGATGGCTTGTATGAAGGTGAGGACGGCCATCCTACACGGCGGGGGAAGGGGGGGGAGGGATGGCATCGGGCCGCTGCCACAGCAGAGCAGCGGCCCGATGGTTAGCCCCTTCCATACAGCGGTCCCTAAGGACCATGGCATGGAAGCGGTTATGTCTGCAGTTTGAAGCAGACTGTCAGCTGTATGTTACAGCTGACAGCAGAGGTCGCACTATATTTTATTCAGAAGAGTAAAACTACTCTTAACAATTTTGAATATTTTTAGCCAAGGAGGAGTACAAATTTTGTAGTAATCTAATATATAAAGCTGAGTGTATGTGTGTGTGTGTGTCCGCTAAAAGAAATCTGCACCGTCGCATTTACAATCACGAAATTTGGCACACAGGTACATCAGGTGTCCAGGAAGGTTTTAGAGCAGGTCTCCGCTCTGTAGGCCGTACCGTTCCTGAGATATTCCCAAAAAATGCATTAGCCAATAGAAGCTTGGTCACATGACCCTTATCAGCCAACAGAAGCTCGCAGGCCGTTAGCCTCCACATACACAGTTTTACTCCAGGTCCATAACAACCCAGCCATTTATCTTCACTGCTGTAGATGAGCTTTAAAGGAAATCTGTCACAAGGATAATCGCTATTGAAGTAAAGGCATGGCCTAATAGCACTTAGTACCTTATTTCAAGATGTGCCTTTGTTCCAGCAATAGATGTTTTTATCCTCTGAAAATCCAGTTTATTTGGTATGCAAATGAGCAAGTAAGGTGCCCAGACGGGCATCACTCTTGCAGGTAGGAG
Source organism: Bufo bufo (assembly GCF_905171765.1). Lineage (NCBI taxonomy): Eukaryota > Metazoa > Chordata > Amphibia > Anura > Bufonidae > Bufo > Bufo bufo. Next base: position 605,095,010 of record NC_053391.1, read on the forward strand.
CCCAGACACGTCCCCTGCCACACCACAATGTGTCCACCCTCAAAAGACTTAAAACCCCGCCCCCAGGCCCAGATAAGCCACGCCCCTGATCTGGATAGACCACGCCCCCCACTCCTGAGCCAACAGGGATTGAAAAAATGAAGGTAAAAATCAACTTTTTTCAGCTGCAGGGGAGGGAGGGTAACTTTCTCTCTGCAGGTCACGCTCAGACAGCGCAGTGCTGCTGTCTTAGAGTGAGCTGTTCAAAAGGACACGCCCCCAATACAGTTAGGCACGTCCCCTCCCACTCCTCAGCCAACTGAGTTGGAAAAAATGAAGTTAAAAATCAACTTCTAGGTCCCGCTAAGCTACACCCCGATCTGGTTAGGCCACGCCCCCCCCCCACTCCTCAGCTTACAGGGATTGAAAAAATGAAGGTAAAAATCAACTTATGTCAGCTGCAGAGATGGGAGGGACGGTGACTTTCTCCCTGCAGCTCACAGTTAGACAGTACAGTGCTGCTGTCTTAGCGTGAGCTGTTCAAAAAGACACTCCCCCGATCCAGTAAAGGACACTGTTAACCTCTTCAGGACACAGGGCGTACAGGTACGCCCTTATGTCCTGGTACTTAAGGACACAGGGCGTAGCTGTACGCCCTGTGTATTTTCGATCACCGCCGCGCGGCGGGCGGTGATCAGAACCCCGTGCCTGCTCAAATCATTAAGCAGGCACCTGGGGCAAATGCGCCGGGGGGTCCTGTGACCCCCCATGTATGCGATCGCAGAAAACCGCAGGTCAATTCAGACCTGCGTTTTTTTGCGTTTCCAGGTTATTCGGGTCTCTGAAGACCCGATAACCCGGAACAGGATGGTGATGGTGGTGTGATTTTAGCCCACCAATCACCATCCTGCGATCCTGAGTGGTGATGGTGACATCACCTCTCAGGATCGCCTCTGATTGGTCTGTGGGCGGGCCGGCGGGAGATTCAAAAGATGCAGGCGCTCCTCTCCTCCTCCTTTTGTGTTCCGGAGCCGGAGGAGAGAGGAACTGTCTGCACGTATCGTCCATCGGTGCCAGCATCACCCCATCTGTGCCCCCCAGGACCCGATCTGTGCCCCAGCACCCCCCATCTGAACTTCAGGTACATAGGAAAAGCATAGGGAAAGTTTGGGTTAGGCAGGGGAAAAAAAGGGAAAGTTAGTTTGTAAAACTTTTATTGCATCACCCTAACTTAGGGTGTCTGGGGTTCACAGCACAGCTGTCTGACCCTAGACCCCCCAGGGGACTTCGGACAGTTGATCAGCGGTTTTGATTTTTTTTTTTTACATTTGTTGCCCTTTTTTTAGTTAGTTTTTTTTTTTTCTGTTAGTTTTAGGGTGAGTTCGTGAACACCCGTGCCCCCACACACGCACACCAAGTAAAGTTTTACACACACGCACATACACACACAGACACACACTCCCCTATGGCCCGCCTGACGTTCTCGGCCGAGGAGGCATACGCCCAGCTTGCCTCCGACTCCGAGAGTCCCAGTGAGGACGAGGATGACCCCACATTCCTGTTGTCATCCCCGTCCTCCTCATCATCTAGCAATGATGATGAGCCCCCAAGGCGGCGGAGACGCCACGAGGCGGAGCAAGGGGACCGCCATGTTAGGGACCCTGTGGCCCAGCCTAGTACGAGCAGCTCTGGGGCTCGTACTGGTTTCCCGGCCCACCAGTTAAATCCACCGGAGCACCGTGCCGGTGAATTAGTCTGGTGTAGCCCAGATGGATACGAGCCCGTGATTCCTGATTTTGTAGGCCAATCAGGAATCCAGATTTCCACCGTGGGCTACACTGAATATGACTTTTTTTGTCATTTTTTCAGTGACCCACTGGTAAATCTGATGGTGGATCAGACGAACCTGTACGCCCAACAGTTCGTTGCTCAACACCCGGGCTTCTTTTTGGCCAGGCCCGGTGGCTGGACGCCGTTCAGTGCAGCCAAAAAGAGGACATTTTGGGGCCTCGTGCTGCATATGGGCCTGGTCAAAAAACCCAGTGTCAGGCATTACTGGAGTGGGGACGTCCTCTACCAGGCCCCACTTTACAGTACAGCCATGACACGCTCCCGGTTTGAGGCCATCCGGAAATGTCTGCCTTATTCCGATAATGCAGCATGTCCCCCCCAAGGTGATCCTGCCTATGACCGTCTGTAGGGGAGACTCATTTTCCGCCAGTATGTGCCCTCCAAGCGGGCGAGGTATGGCGTGAAGCTATACAAAATTTGTGAGAGTACCTCAGGGTACACTTACAAATTTTGTGTATACGAGGGGCGAGATTCCCGGATTCAACCCCGAGAATGTCCCCCCCTCTGGGTGTTACCGGGAAACTTGTGTGGGACCTTATGTACCCACTGCTGGATAAGGGTTACCACCTTTACGTGGATAAATTTTATACCAGTATCCCCTTGTTCCAGTCCCTTGCCGCCAGATCCACGTCCGCTTGTTGGACCGTGCGGAAAAATCAACGCGGCCTCCCTGACCACCCCCTCCAGGTACCTATCCCCAGGGGTGAGACCCGTGCCCTTACCACTGGAAACCTGTTGCTGGTCAGGTTAAGGACAAGAGGGATGTCCTTATGCTGTCCACAATTCATGGTAACGGCATCACCCCTGTCCCTGTGCGAGGTACCGCGGCAACGGTCCTCAAGCCCGATTATATCGTTGACTACAATCGGTATATGGGAGGAGTTGATCTCTCAGATCAAGTCCTCAACCCATATAACGCCATGCGCAAAACCCGGGCATGGTACAAAAAAGTTGCGGTCTACTTGGTACAGGTTGCCTTGTACAACTCTTTTGTGCTGTCCTGGAGCGCTGGCAACACAGGGACATTCCTCCAGTTCTATGAGGCAGTCCTCAAGGCTCTGATCTTTTCGGACCGGGAAAGAGCAGGCCGGAGTACCTCGGGAACTGTAGGCGCCCGGATCGTCCCTGGCCAACACTTTCCAGGTGTGGTCCCCCATACTGGAAAGAAGGGACAAACCCAAAAAAAGTGCAGAGTGTGTCGCAGGAGGGGGATACGGAAGGACCCCACTACTCAGTGCGACACGTGCCCCGATCATCCGGGCCTCTGCATTGACGGTTGCTTCAGGGAGTATCACACTTCCATGGAGTACTAAATTTATATCCCAATTTAGCACTGACATCGGATAAAAAAAAATAGTTCTCAGACTTGAGACACCCAAAAAAACTAAAATAATTGATTAAAAGTAGACATATTAGGTATCGCCGCGTCGGTAATAATCTTCTCTATAAAAATACCCTATGAGCTAACCCCCTAGATTAACACAGTCCAGAAAAAAAAAATGTGCAAAAAAAGTTTTTTTTTTGTCACCTTTCGTAATAAAAAGTTTAATAGCAAGCGATCAAAAAGTCATATAGCCCCCAAAATAGTGCTAATAAAACCGTCCGCTCATCCCGCAAAAAATAAGCCCCCACATAAGATGATCGGATAAAAAAAATAAAAAAAATGACACAGACTTTAGAGATACAAAAAAAAATTTTTGTATCAAAAAGGATAATATAGTCAAAAACCTAAATAAATGTAAAAAAAGTGGACTTATTAGGTATCGCCGCGTCCGTAAGAATCTCCTCTATAAAAATACCCCATGACCCAACCCCCCAGATTAACACGGTCAAAAAAAAAAAGGTGCAAAAAAATATTTTTTTGTCACCTTACATAACAAAAAGTTTAATAGCAAGCGATCAAAAAGTCATATAGCCCCCAAAATAGTGCCAATAAAACCGTCCGCCCATCCCTCACAAAATGAGCCCCCATATAAAATAATCGGATAAAAAAATATTTAAAAAATGACACTTAGACTTTAGAGATACAAAAAAAATTGTTTTTGTATCAAAAAGGATAATATAGTCGAAAACCTAAAAAAATGTAGACTTAGTAGGTATCGCTGCGTCCGTAAGAATCTCCTCTATAAAAATATCCCATGACCCAACCACCTAGATTAACACGGTTAAAAAAAAAACGGTGCCAAAACCGCTATTTTTGGCACTTTTCCATTTCAATACGTTTTTTTCCGGTAACAAAACAAGGGTTAACAACCAAACAAAAGTTAATATTTATTACCCTGATACTGAAGTTTACAGAAACGCTACATTTGTGGTCGTAAACTGCTGTATCAGTAAAAGGGAGGCCGCAAAAAGAAAGGACCGACATGGTTTCTGGAAGGCCGATTTTGATGGCCTTTTTTATTGACACTATGTCCCTTTTGAAGCCCCCCTGATGCCCCCCTAGAGTAAAAACTCCCTAAAAGTGACCCCATCTAAGAAACTACACCCCTCAAGGTATTCAAAACTGATTATACAAACTTTATTAACCCTTTAGGTGTTCCTCAACAGTTAATGGCAAATGGAGATGGAATTTCAGAATTTCAATTTTTGGTAACCTTGCCTCACAAAAATGTAATATAGAGCAACCAAAAATCATATGTACCCTAAAAATAGTCCCCAAAAAAATGCCACCTTATCCCGTAGTTTCCAAAGTGGGGCCACTTTTAAGGAGTTTCTACTCCAGGGGTGCATAAGGGGGGTTGAAACAGGACACGGTGTAAATAAACCAGTCCATAAAAATCAGCACTCCAATCAGCACTCCAGTAAAGACACAGTCTTGTTTGGCTGTTAACCCTTGCTTTGTTAGTGGAAAAAATTGGTTAAAATGGAAAATAAGGCAAAAAAATGAAATTTTCAAATTTCATCCCCATTTGCCAATAACTCTTGTGCAACACCTAAAAGGTTAACGACGTATGTAAAATCAGTTTTTAATACCTTGAGGGGTGTAGTTTCTTAGATGGGGTCACTTTTAGGGAGTTTATACTCCAGGGGTGCATCAGGGGGGTTGAAACAGGACACGGTGTAAATAAACCGGTCCATAAAATTCAGCCCTCCAAAAACCAAACGGTGCACCTTTCATTATACGCCCCGTTGTGTGGCCGTACAGTAGTTTACGGCCGCATATTGGGTGTTTCTGTAAACGGCAGAGTCAGGGAAATAAAGATACAGTCTTGTTTGGCTGTTAACCCTTGCTTTGTTAGTGGAAAAAATGGGTTAAAATGGAAAATTTGACAAAAAAATGAAATTCTCAAATTTCATCCCCATTTGCCAATAACTCTTGTGCAACACCTAAAGGGTTAACAACGTATGTAAAATCAGTTTTGAATACCTTGAGTGGTATAGTTTCTTAGATGGGGTCACTTTTAGGGAGTTTCTACTCTAGGGGTGCATCAGGGGGCTTCAAATGGGACATGGTGTAAATAAACCAGTCCAGCAAAATCTGCCTTCCAAAAACCAAACGGCGCACCTTTCACTCTACGCCCCGCTGTGTGGCCGTACAGTAGTTTACGGCCACATATTGGGTGTTTCTGTAAACGGCAGAGTCAGGGCAATAAAGATACAGTCTTGTTTGGCTGTTAACCCTTGCTTTATTAGTGGAAAAATGGGTTAAAATGGAAAATTAGACAAAAAAATTAAATTCGCAAATTTCATCCCCGTTTGCCAATAACTCTTGTGCAACACCTAAAGGGTTAACAACGTATGTAAAATCAGTTTTGAATACCTTTAGGGGTGTAGTTTCTTAGATGGGGTCATTTTTGGGTGGTTTCCATTATGTAAGCCTCGCAAAGTGACTTCATACCGTCTCCTTCTTCCAGGCTGTAGCGCTGGCCAATCGCAGCGCTCAGCTCATAGCCTGAGAGGTTTTTTTCTCTCTCAGGCTATGGGCTGAGCGCTGCGATTGGCCAGCACTCCAGCCTGGGAGAAGGAGACGCCGGCAGGCTCCTCCCAGTTGAGCCGAAAATCTGCAAATACCGGAGCCTATACCGGGAGAGCGGAGCGGCGCCCAGGGATAATAGTAAGTGCAGGGAGATCCCTGGGCGCCGCTCTCCATGTCTGTATGCTTAGTTTAGATTTTTTATTGTAGTGAAAGGTCCTCTTTAAAAAGGTTATCCAACCCCTATAATCCCCCCTTGCTACCTGGCACCAGCGTAGTTTCTGATGCTAGCATTGGCGCCGCTGCATCGTCCAGTCAGTCGGATCAACACATGCAGTGACGGGTGGGGGTGGGGGGGGCCAACCTATAACAGACTGCAACGGGGACAAGCCTTCCAAGCATCACCTGCACTGCTAGGGAGACTCGTTCCTGTTGGGGTCTGCTATTGGCTGCCCCCTGTCACCAGATGTTTTGATCCACACGACGTGAAGATGCATCGGCAGCAGTGCGGGCATCAGAAGTGATGCAGGTTCTGGGGAGCAAGATAAGTGCAACCTATGGGAGGGGCCCAGGCATTAGAGGGGGCATTATAGGGTTTGAATAACCCCTTTAAGATTAGAATTTGAATTTCCGAGAAGGCTATACTGTACAATGAGTTTTGACATATCATAAAAGATAAGGTATTAAGTCAGTATTAAATAATGATATGTCACCCCCAATTTTGCTTAAATAAATCAGTAAACAATCTAGTTATATCCTAAAATGTGTGCCGCTTTTATTAATTTCCCTTGTCTTCATTTTCAGCCTTTCATGAGATCACTGCCATGTAGATTTCAAATTACTACATATGTATTGCAATAAAATATAGCATTTAGACAGCACTTGTATGCTGCAAATAATTTATTAGGACGTGCTATCCTTTATGATCATTTTTATCTCTTCAGAGAAACGCTGGAATTTAGCCAGTTAGAGTAAGTACATAGGCTTGTAGCCCATACTTAAAAACAAATAAAATTTACTGAAGCATTTGTCTGTTTCTGCAGATTCAACAGTATTATATTTATGGGGCAGATGCAGCCAGATAAATATTATGACAAGGTGTAAGGTGTGTGAAAGAGCTTTAATTTTCAAGAACTATAAATAGGATATGGCATTGCCCATAGAAGCCAATAAAAGGGTCTCTCTGTTTTATTGTTGACCAAGCCCAAATTAACATCTGTAATATAAGGTCTTACCACCAATAGATGCCAACAGAGCTGGTTCTGTCAGAGGCTGTACTCCATTACACTTTGAGGCAACTCTTCAACTTTTGGTAGCCTGCTCAACGAGACAAAATGCAAAAATACTGTACCTCAACTAAATCTGGATCTAGAAACTTCAGTTCTCTTTCTCATTCACCAAGGAATGCAGGTGGATTCAGTGTGACCTCTTACCAGAGGGGTCCAAGCTTTGGTAGCAGAAGCCTTTACAATGTAGGCTCTGGTGGCAGCAGAATCTCAGTTGGAAGTGTTCATCCAATGAGGAGCTCATACGTGTATGGTGGACCTGGAAGTGGTGTTGGTGGTTCAAGCTTCAGCTCTAGGTTTGGTGGTGGATATGGTGGTCGCTCTGCATTTGGTGCTGGTGGTGGATTTGGTGTTGGTGGAGGAATTGGAAGTTATGGTTTTGGGTCTGGTACTGGATATGCTGGTGGATTTTGTCCACTTGGCATCACACCTGTTACTGTCAACAAAAGTCTCCTTATACCACTAAATTTGGAGAATGATCCAATGTTACAAAAAGTAAGAATAGAAGAAAAAGAGCAGATTAAAACACTCAACAACAAATTTGCCTCCTTCATTGACAAGGTATTATATAATACATTTTTAAACTACGAAAGGCTTAATCATACATATGTTCTGTAACAAATTGTTGACTAATTTACAGGTTCGTTTTCTTGAGCAACAAAATAAAGTGCTAGAGACTAAATGGACACTTTTACAAGAGCAAAAAACTGTCAAAAGTGATGTGGGACCCCTCTTTGAGACTTATATAAACATTCTAAGACAGAAACTTGAATCCCATAATATGGACAGAAAAAAACTGGAAGCTGACCTTAAAAACATGCAAGATGTGGTAGAGGATTATAAAAAAAGGTAAGTAAAATTTTCTGCAATAACTAAAACAAAATGTCCATAACTTAAAGGTGCACATTTAATAACAATCACTGTTATTCTCATATGTGTTGATATTTTTGCTGTTGCAAAAAATATATACCTTTTGATTTTTCTTCAGATACGAAGATGAAATTAATAAGCGCACCTCTGCTGAAAATAATTTTGTTGTCCTTAAAAAAGTGAGTACATAGAGTAAAATTTGTCACATTGCATGGTTGTTGTAAATGAAAGATCTGGTAACTTATGCTTCTGTTTATGATAATGGTTGACATTTGTATTGTCCAAGTATTGTTTCTTGTTTTTCAGTCCATGGAATATGGTAATTTACAATTGCTCTGTCTAATATTATTTATTTCCCATACTGAGCTAAAATATTTTTAAACTAATCTGACAGTTCTGTGGTTTCCTTTAGCACTCCACATTTTCCCTAGATCTAAAATATGTTACACAGTGGTATACCATGGTTATTTAAAGTATAATGGTACCAAGTAACTACAGACTTGTGAATACCCTATGGTTTGACACACTCTGAGACAGGGACACAGATTGGGGAGGGGCTGGCAGAGCATACGATCCAGGCAATAGGTGCTGTGTTTTAACATGCCACTTTTGTCTTGGCCAGGGTATTACATGCAGGTCAAAAGCAGCAAAATGAATCTGTGCCTCGTTACACCTTTGATCTAAGATATTTCATGATAAGCAGGAAATGTTGACCATTGTTCTCCGAGTCACTTGTGTAATGAAAATAGGAGAACTATTATGTCCTTCAATTACTGGCAAGAACTATCTTGTTCTATTGTTGTTGATATATGTATTGCTAGCTCATCCTTTCTCAGTTGGTAGATGCCAACAGAATGTGACAGAAGACTACCAACATGTTTAGGTTCATATTTCCATTAACTACAAGCCCTTTTCCTAGCAACTTCAAAGAATTTCAGAAGATCTAGTTTTTCTATATAACTGCAGTCTGGTATTCCTGTTTAGATGTGTGCTCTATTTGAGACAAATTTGTTACATTTCTGACTTTATAACTACTTTTATAGTTTTGTAAGCCATAATGGAAAATCAAATGTAGGATATCTAAATGTATAATCTTGAAGGTTCTTCGTCACTTTGGACCAGTCCTGTAAACCACAGTACTGCATTCACAGTACACCTGACGCTGAGCTCAGATCAGCCATTATCTTATAATCACTCTGGTTCTCCTGCTGTGCTACCACAAACCAGCCTTGCAATGCAAAGCGAGGACCTCTTCTGGAGTCCTTTTCATTATGTGCGCATGCTGTGGGGTACTCTTTATGCAATACACGGTCATATACAGATGTGGGAGTGGATGTGGGGGATCTGAGTATATAGATAAAATTGACTAATCAGCGCTCAGTGTCAGGTGTACTATTCATGCAGTACTGCAATTATAAGGGCTTGTCCAAGGTGACAGAGTCTGGTTAACAGATTCATTATGTTATCTATTCATGTTAAACTGGTTTAAGCCTGGTGACTGATCATTAAGTTCCAACTGACCAAAAGGAACAATTCTTTCCAATTAAGTAATTTGTAAATGGATGTATGTACAGGGTGGGCCATTTATATGGATACACTTTAATAAAAATGGGAATGGTTGGTGATATTAACTTCCTGTTTGTGGAACATTAGTATATGTGAGGGGGGAAACTTTTCAAGATGGGTGGTGACCATGGCGGCCATTTTGAAGTCGGCCATTTTGAATCCAACTTTTGTTTTTTCAATAGGAAGAGGGTCATGTGACACATCAAACTTATTGGGAATTTCACAAGAAAAACAATGATGTGCTTGGTTTTAACGTAACTTTATTCTTTCATGAGTTATTTACAAGTTTCTGACCACTTATAAAATGTGTTCAATGTGCTGCCCATTGTGTTGGATTGTCAATGCAACCCTCTTCTCCCACTCTTCACACACTGATAGCAACACCACAGGAGAAATGCTAGCACAGGCTTCCAGTATCCGTAGTTTCAGGTGCTGCACATCTCGTATCTTCACAGCATAGACGATTGCCTTCAGATCATACGAGATGTGCAGCACCTGAAACTACGGATACTGGAAGCCTGTGCTAGCACTTCTCCTGCGGTGTTGCTATCAGTGTGTGAAGAGTGGGAGAAGAGGGTTGCATTGACAATCCAACACAATGGGCAGCACATTGAACACATTTTATAAGTGGTCAGAAACCTGTAAATAACTCATGAAAGAATAAAGTTAAGTTAAAACCAAGCACACCATTGTTTTTCTTGTGAAATTACCAATAAGTTTGATGTGTCACATGACCCTCTTCCTATTGAAAAAACAAAAGTTGGATTCAAAATGGCCGACTTCAAAATGGCCGCCATGGTCACCACCCATCTTGAAAAGTTTCTTCCCTCACATATACTAATGTGCCACAAACAGGAAGTTAATATCAACAACCATTCCCATTTTATTAAGGTGTATCCATATAAATGGCCCACCCTGTATATTAAATGTACTTCTGGGTTGACTTTCAGAGAGTTGCCCAGTTAAGAAACATCCTTTTCATATTCCAACTTAGAGAGGGTCCTCTGTTCATAACCCTTTTCTTTTTTGCCAGAGAGGAGAGCAATTGCAAAGAGTGGTTCTTCCTTTGGACGACCTGTCCTACCCTACATTACACAAGCAACCCATTCTTTTGAATATACACTTCGTAATGCTTTATTTCCCCCGTGGTGGCACTGCAAACAAATTGGAATATTAGAGGTTTCTCCACAGATTACAGTTGATTGCTAGGGATCCCAAGTAGGGATTATCCAAAACAAAGAACTTCTTTAAGTAAATCTTCTAGATTGTTGATTTATACTCTGTGTGGCTATCGGTAACTTTGCTGTGTCTGTAGTTCTGATTAGTTTATACCCTAACCACTTTGACATTTTAACATATAACTTCTTTGATTTAGGATGTGGATGCTGCCTTCTTGAATAGAACAGAACTCGAGGCAAAGGTTGCAGAGTTGGTAGCTTATATCAGATTCTTACAAGAAATATACCAGCTGGTAATATTTTTGCATATATTAGTTCTCTGTAAGCATTTTGAAACAAATACTCCTATAAAATCTCTAGCTTGCTCTCGAAGACAGATCACTGACCCAGTTCTGTCGTGTTATAATAAGTGTTGAGTGCGAATATTCGAATAGCGGTTTTTTTTAGCGAATATCGGCACTTTGCTAATTCGTGAATATTTCGAATATAGTGCTATAAATTCGCTATTTCGAATATTCTTTTTTTTTTTTTTATTGTTATATTTTTCTTTCCCACTTCCCAAAAGTAGTTCTTACCTGTCCTGAGGATTCCTGGCTTCCTGGCTGCTCCAGTCAGTGCCCGTTGCCGCTTCTGCCGACTTCTGTGCTCATGGAGCGTCCCCATCACCATAGGAACGCCTCCATACTAGAATGTACTCTCGGATGTGAGAATTAAGTTGAAATCGCAATGCGATTACTTCAAGTTATATTAATCGAATTGCGATTTCAACTTAGCACTGCTATATTCCATATTCGTTAACTTTGTTAATTCTAGCAAGCTGACCCATTAGAAACACAGCTCTAAGTTGAAATTTCAATTCGATTAATATAACTTGAAGTAATCGCATTGCGATTTCAACTTAGACCTGGTTTACTATGGTTGGCTTGGTAGAATTAGCAAAGATGACGAATATGACGAATGTATTCGTCATATTCCTCAATACGAAGATAACGAAGTATTCTACATCTTCGTTTTAGCTCCATATTCGCCAACTTCACTAACTCTAGCAATCAAATAGGAAGGTTGACTATAGAGACAGCTGTGTTTAATTTGCTATGTTACTTAGCTTTTTTTTTAATAAATAGAATAATTATAATACTTATCAAGTATTATAATTATTTTATTTATTTAAAAAAAAGCTAAGTAATATTATTGCATAGCGAATTAAAAACTTAGCTGTCTCTAGTCAACTTTCCTATTTGATTGCTAGAATTAGCGAAGTTGACGTATATGGAGCTAAAACAAAGAAGGAGAATTACGTTATCTTCGTTTTGAGGAATATGACGAATACATTCGTCATATTCGTCATCTTCGCTAATTCTAGATATCAAACCAATAGGAAAGTTACCTTAAGTTAAAATCGCAATACGCGATTATTTAAATCGCATATTAATCGCGATAACTAGAATAATGACGAATATTCGATTTCGGCGAATATGAGACGAATATTCAAGCGAATATTCACAAATTTTGTCGAAATCGAATATGGCACCTCCCGCTCATCACTAGTTATAATATTCTATAGAAATTCTTTGTATTAACTTCTGAACTGCTAAGACATTTCCATAACATAGAGATATCACTTGAATCCCCAACATGTTTTCTGCCATGAAACCCAGTAGAACTGAAGGTATAGTCTCCACATATGACTGCTAGAACCCTGCACCATGGAAAAACATGGAAACAATTTTCACCAATTAATTATTTGCCTTTCAGATACATATAATCAAGTATTGTCTGGTTGCTATTTTAGGAGATAGAACAGCTCCATGAACAAATTTCAGATACTTCAGTTGTGGTGAGCATGGATAACAGCAGAGATCTGAATGTGGAGAGCATCATTGCAGAGGTCAGAGCTCAATACGAGGCTATGGCTAACAAGAGCAGAACAGAGGCTGAATCATGGTATCAAACTAAGGTGAGTGTCTTTCACTAAATACTGTAAGTCCATCGATAAAATCTTTCCTAAATGGTTCAAAATTCATATTAATTGAATCATTAACTATGATTGTATTTACTTATATTAATAGACTGGTGTTCTCTGGGTTTTCATTTTCAGTATGAGGAATTGCGTATCTCCGCTAATAAGCATGGCGACGACTTAAGGACCACCAAAATTGAAATTGCAGAGCAAAACAGAATGATGAACAGACTTAAGGGAGAAATAGACAATGTTAAAGCTCAGGTACCATAATTATATTTTCCTTATGTAATATATGTGAGCACAGCAAATGAGTTTCTTAAAGGGAATCTGTCACCATGAAAATGCAACGTAATCTAAAGGAAGCAGATTATAGAGGATAAGGTGCTGAATAGATTGATATAGAGGTTAATGGGAAAAGATACAGTATAACATATTTTATTTATTAAAATGTCTGATTATTATGGCCTTCGAAGTCAAGGAGATGTTCCTATCAGTGATTGACAGCCTGTCCTCTATGGCTGTGTATACAGAGATAGCTGTCAATCACTGATCAGACCGCCTCCTGGACTTCAAAGCTCAGAATGAGAAGAAATATAAAAGAGTGATATACAGGTTATACTGAATGTTTCCCCATAAATCTATATCTCAATCTGCTCAGCTCCACCTGCTTTATAACATGCCGCCTGAAGCTCAGACACCATGTTTAATGTCACAGTTTCCTTTTAAGCAAAAAAACAAGTACAAATTTGATGCGCGCTAAACTTGATTTTAGGATAATGAACTTAAAAGTATGCTAACTCTGTAAATTTACCAATTCTTCAATTATGTGTGAGCAAAAAGTACAAATGTATTTTTTCTAATGGAGAATACAATGCCTCTAGACTCAAATTACATTTCTTACCTCATACCCCAATTTGCTGTATGTATGAGTCCTTGCTATTTCAAAATTTTTCTTTTTCATCTACAAAAGCGAGCCAAATGCGAATCTGCTATAGCAGAGGCTGAAGAACGTGGAGAAGCTGCTATCCGAGATGCTAAAAATAAACTTGCTGAATTGGAGGATGCTCTACAAAACTGCAAGCATGACCTGGCTCGCCAAATTCGTGAATACCAGGAATTGATGAATATCAAATTGGCTTTCGATGTGGAGCTTGCCACCTACAGGAAACTTTTGGAAGGAGAAGAGAACAGGTGAGGAGTAAGGAGACACATCTGACACATCGGGTTCAGACATTACACAAAAAGAATATATTGTATTGCCATATTTAGAGGGACTTGCAATGTTTTGACATTCACAAAGTCAAAATATCATTCACATTTATCCTCAATGACCACTAGACAACACCTTGTATTTAAAATTATTATATTTTTGGCTTTTTATTTTCCATAGTTCTTGGTACTTGTCTGCTTTTTTGGTCAGTGCCATTTGGGGGAAAGCAGTGATTTGTGACTACAGTTTACCTACAGAGCCTACAGGGAGTCTGAGGTAGTCTATGGCACGCCACTGGTCTCCTTATTGGCTCGAGCTGCTGCTTTCTTCCTCCTCTGTGCAGCTTTCCCTCACCAGAGCAGGGTTATTATGATTTTGAGTCTCCTGGTTCATATATATATATATATATATATATAAAAATATAAATATATATATATATATATATATATATATGTATATATATATACACATCGTGTTTCTTTTTAGCTATTTTTTTAACCCAATATCCTCTGTTTCTTGGCAGGTTGTGCGGAGATGGCGGCCCTGTCAGTATCTGTAAGTATGACTCCTGATATCAGTGACATTTGCAGTTTTTTTGGAAGCCATTTAGTAACTAATGTTTTGCTCTTCACAGCGGTGGTGAGCTCCAGTACTGGAGGAATCATTTCTTCAGGTGGAGGAGGCTATGATAGTGGAAGCGGATTCTACCATGGAGGATCTGGCTACAGCTCTAGCAGTGGAAGAAATGTGTCTGGAAATAAATTTAGCAGTGGAAGCGGCATGAGCTCTGGATATTCCACAGGTGGATTACACAGTGGTTCTGTTGAGCATGTTACAGGTGGTCTGCACACCCCTGGGGGTTATACTTCTGGTGGTGGAAGCAGCTCAAGTGTTAGCATTGTCAGAAAAACAACATCATCCACAAGAAAAGTCTAAAGCTTTTATAGTTTGATGTGCAATTTTCCGATTTTATGCTTCCCTGTACTTCCTTACACATAATCTTCTATCCTTTTGAGGAAAGGTTTACTTTAAAGTTTTTGACTGTCATTTAACATTATCCAATGCAGTAAATAATGAGGTTCTGTAGCCATATTTGTGAGTTTTAAAAGATGAGAACACACTTGTTTTAAACTTATACAATGCTATAAAGAAATAGGTGAAGTAATTAAGCTCCCAAAAGTGAATGCTACTATAAGACCTAAACATTACCCCCACCTTATGTATTAACCAGAGGTATAACTTGAAACTCCTAAACCCCAGTGCAAAATCTTAGGCATCAGAACCTGCTATCTCAGCAGCCTTATTGCTCTTCCTTTAGCATCAGTTGTGGTGTATCGTGAATCTGTTACAATTCACTTTGTCCCAACCTATATAATAATAAGCATTTTACACTAGCCTCTGCATTTCAAATAATGCATTGCTGTCTTACTTGCAACAATTCACTTGCATTTCTTAGCGCCAACATTTCCAATGTGGTCAGCAACCTGTGTATGCAAAGTGATAGTCATACTGTATATCCTTTAATGAACAGGCCATTCTTAATTCAAAGATGTAATTTATATTTTGTGATGTGCTGCATAAATTCCCACACAATGTACACATGATACATCTGTACTTGATCATTCGATCTCATATGACTTGGTGAAGAACATGCATCTATTATATAGATCAATGCAGTTTGTAAGATGTCATTTGGATCCATTGTATTTACAGTAACTACACATGCTGTAGCTCACCAGTCAGAAATTATCTAAATTGTCTACATGCAAATTACTGGATATTATAAAATGCGTTTAAAACCTTCTAAAATAAACTATTTTCTGCTTTTTGACTCATAATTCTGTCTGTTTTGCTTATTTAAGTAACTGTTGTAATATCCTTTCCATTTAGAAAGGTATTGATTTACAATTTTTCCTATTCCTTGAGTCCAGTCTCTATTATGTCTCTATAATGCCTGTTTTACTGAATAGATGTTAATCAAGTTCAAAGGCATGGCTATTTAAGCCAGAGGAAGGCAACAGAAAAATTCATGTGAATCAAACTAAATAACGAAATAACAGAATACAATGTCAATCAGCTGCTTCTAAGTCTAGCAGGATATGGCTATATATTAAAGAGGCACTGACTTGCGGGACAGGGATGCAATATTACCACTTTACAAAATTTTGATGCTGCCTCATGTTTAATATGCAGTTCAGTTCTGGGCACTAGTACATAGAAAGGATGCCCTGGAGCTGGAAAAAAGTACAAAGAGCAACTAAACTGATAAGAGGTATGGAGTAGAGTTGAGCGAACCCGAACTGTAAAGTTCGGGTTCGTACCAAACTTTAGCTTTTTTTGGACCCGGACCCGAACCCAAACATTTACATAAAAGTTCGGCTTCGTGTTCAGTGTTCGTCGATTTTTATGGTGCTTTTTGAAAGGCTGCAAAGCAGCCAATCAACAAGCATTTAACTGTGTGCCCTTAGAAGCCATCACAGCTATGCATACTATTGGCATGGCTGTGATTGGCCAACTGCAGCATGTGACCCAGCCTCTATATAAGGCTGAGTCACGTAGCACTGCATGTCACTCTGCTATTCTTAGTGTAGGGAGAGGATGCTGCTGCTGTCAGGGACAGATCAGGGATAAATACTAAGAAGAACTGCCTTATAACTCAGTGATCTCAATCCAATGTATAGGGGGTTGAGTCAGCACAACCTGCCTGCAGGTGCACATCACTATGGCGAAATACATACACAAACGGAAAATGCAAATGTGATCGCACACTACATCCAGCACTCTGCCCTCCATGCTGGATGAGACATTGGTTTATATTTTGGCCAAAGCATAGTAAGCCACTCACCGCGTCAAGGTCGTCTCAATTGAGTGGTCCCTAACTTTTGTTCCCACCTGTTCATGGGCCATGACAGCAACATAAAATCCAGGGAATGCAGGTCAGCATGCAAGCCAAGTACACTTTGCTTGTAACCCCGTCCTGTGCCATTACAGCTTTCATCGGATCCAGGGATGCAAGTACCAACATGCATGCTGAACCCACCATACACTTCTCCTGGAGCCAGATGGCTAATGGTAGGTTCTATATAAGCAGACTCAGTTTTATACTGACTTTAAATGGCCCATGAACAGGTGGGAACAAAAGTTAGGGACCACTCAATTGAGACGACCTTGACGCGGTGAGTGGCTTACTATGCTTTGGCCAAAATATAAACCAATGTCTCATCCAGCATGGAGGGCAGAGTGCTGGATGTAGTGTGCGATCACATTTGCATTTTCCGTTTGTGTATGTATTTCGCCATAGTGATCTGCACCTGCAGGCAGGTTGTGCGGACTCAACCCCCTATATATTTTTTTCTTTGTAGCATATATTGGAGGCGTGGCAATCTCCTTTGAGTCAAGCACACCTGACCAGTTAATCTGTCCTGGAGGCTGGTTTTAAAGTCAGTATAAAACTGAGTCTGCTTGTATAGAACCTACCATTAGCCATCTGGCTCCAGGAGAAGTATATGGTGGGTTCAGCATGCATGTTGGTACTTGCATCCCTGGATCCGATGAAAGCTGTAATGGCACCGGACGGGGTTACAAGCAAAGTGTACTTGGCTTGCATGCTGACCTGCATTCCCTGGATTTTATGTGGCTGTCTTGGCCCATGAACAGGTAGGAACTAGAGTTAGGGACCACTCAATTGAGACGACCTTGACGCGGTGAGTGGCTTACTATGCTTTGGCCAAAATATAAACCAATGTCTCATCCAGCATGGAGGGCAGAGTGCTGGATGTAGTGTGCGATCACATTTGCATTTTCCGCTCGATCCAATGTGTTTTGTGGGTGGAGTGCACAGTTTTTTTAATCCTGCACTGAGCCAACTTCTGTTGAAAACCCTTTTTTTTTTTTACTTCAGTTTGTCACTATGAATACCTAATCGGCAGCCATTTTATGCAGACATGCTGGTGCAGCACTATCTATCTGCATGTCTGCTAGTCCAGAAATACAGCTCAACCCTATTTCACCTTAAAGAGGACCTTTCACTGCTGTACAAATTAAAAAACTAACTAACTGGCCAATCGCAGCGCACAGCTATAGCCAGGCTATGAGCTGTGCGCTGCGATTGGCCAGCGCTGCAGCAAGGGACACGCCTCATACAAAAAATCAGTCAGAGTGAGCACAGACACCGGAGCCTATACCGGGTGAACGGAGCGGCGCCCAGACATACTAGTAAGTGCAGGGGGACCCCTGGGCGCCGCTCTGCCAACTGATATAGTTAGTTTTTAGTTTGTACAGTAGTGAAAGGTCCTCTTTAAGGACTTGGCCATTTATTGCAAATCTGACCAGTGTCAATTTAAGTGCTGATAACTTTAAAACACTTTGACTTATCCAGGCCATTCTGAGATTGTTTTTTCGTCATATATTGTACTTCATGACACTGGTAAAATGAAGTAAAAAAAATTCATTTTTATTTATAAAAAAATACTAAATTTACCCAAATTTTGGAAAAAATTACAAATTTCCAAGTTTCAATTTCTCTACTTCTATAATACATAGTAATACCTCCAAAAATAATTATTACTTTACATTCCCCATATGTCTACTTCATGTTTGGATCATTTTGGGAATGATATTTTTTTGGGGGGGATGTTACAAGCCTTAGAAGTTTAGAAGCAAATCTTGAACTTTTTCAGAAATTTTCAAAAACCCAATTTTTAGGGACCAGTTCAGGTCTGAAGTCACTTTGCGAGGCTTACATGACAGAAACCACCCAGAAATGACCCCATTATATAAACTACACCCTTCAAAGTATTCAGAAGGAAAGGAATGCCATACGGTTTTCGGAAGGCAGGTTTTGCTGGACTGGTTTTTTTGACACCATGTCCCATTTTAAGCCCCCCTGATGCACCCCTAGAGTAGAAACTCCATAAAAGTGACCCCATTTAAGAAACTACACCCCTCAAGGTATTCAAAACTGATTTTACAAACGTCGTTAACCCTTTAGGTGTTCCACAAGAATGAATGGAAAATAGAGATCCAATTTCAAAATTTCACTTTTTTGGCAGATTTTCCATTTTAATAATATTTTTCCAGTTACAAAGCAAGAGTTAACAGCCAAACCAAACTCAATATTTATAGCCCTGATTCGGTAGTTTACAGAAACACCCGATATGTGGTTGTAAACCGCTGTACGGGCACACGGCAGGGCGCAGAAGGAAAGGAATGCCATACGGTTTTTGGAAGGCAGGTTTTGCTGGACTGGTTTTTTTGACACCATGTCCCATTTGAAGCCCCCCTGATGCACCCCTAGAGTAGAAACTCCATAAAAGTGACCCCATCTAAGAAACTACGGGATAGGGTGGCAGTTTTGTTGGTACTAGTTTAGGGTACATCTGATTTTTGGTTGCTCTATATTACACTTTTTATGAGGTAAGGTAACAAGAAATAGCTGTTTTGGCACCGTTTTTATTTTTTGTTATTTACAACATTCATCTGACAGGTTAGATCACGTGATATTTTTATAGACCAGGTTGTCACGGATGCGGCGATACCTAATATGTATACTTTTTTTTATTTATGTAAGTTTTACACAATGATTTCATTTTTGAAGCAAAAAAATCATGTTTTAGTGTTTCCGTAGTCTGAGAGCCATAATTTTTTCAGTTTTTGGGCGATTACCTTGGGTAGGGAATTATTTTTGCGAGATGAGATTACGGTTTTATTGGCACTATTTTGGGGTGCGTGTGACTTTTTGATCGCTCGCTATTACTCTTTTTGTGATGTAAGGTGATAAAAAATGGTTTATTTAGCACAGTTTTTATTTGAAATTTTTTACGGTGTTCATCTGAGGGGTTAGGTCATGTGATATTTTTATAGAGCCGGTCGATACGAATGCAGCGATACCAAATATGTATACTTTTTTTTATTTATGTAAGTTTTACACAATAACAGGTTTTTAAAAAAAAAAAAAAATTATGTTTTAGTGTCTCCATATTCTGAGCCATAGTATTTTTATCGATTGTCTTAGGTAGGGGCTAATTTTTTGCAGGATGAGGTGACGGTTAAATTGGTACTATTTTGGTGGGCAAACGCCTTTTTGATCGCTTGCTGTTCTACTTTTTGTGATGTAAGGTGACAAAAAAATGGTTTATTTAGCACAGTTTTTATTTTTTACAGTGTTCATCTGAGGGGTTAGGTCATGTGATATGTTTATAGAGCCAGTCTATACGGACGCGGCGATACCTAATATGTATACTTTTTTTCCCCCCTATTTTTTACAATTTTTTTTTAACTTTATTTGGGGAAAATGAAGTTTTTGTTTATTTTTACTTGGAACTTTATTTTTTTTTGGGAAAACTTTATTTTTTCAACTTTTTTTTCACTTAATTTTTTGTCATACTTTGGGACTTGACCTTTTGGGGGCTCTAATCCTTTATAATGCATTCCAATACTTCTGTATTGGAATGCATTGGCTGTATGAGTAATACTGAGTGTATTACTCATACAGCTTCCGGCCTGTGAGATCCAGGGGGCTGGATCCCACAGGCTCTTCACGGGAAGGCAGCGTGATGCCTTCCTTAGACATCGCGCTGCCTTCCATGCCATCGGGTCCCCCCCACAGCCCCATGGGGACCCGAGGGCACCACCGCCGCCGCAACTTAGAAAAGCCGCAAACCGGGCGGCGGTGATCGGAACAACACATGACGTGCCGGTACGTCATGGGTCCTTAAGGACTCGGGAACCATGCCGTACCAATATGTCATGGGTCCCTAAGGGGTAAAAAAAAAGTTATTTTTTTCATATAGTGCACCAGCACTATCTATCTGCATGTCTGCTAGTCCAGAAATACTGCTTTTTTGCTGACTGTGCTTAAAAGTTTTTTTTTTTCATATACTGGTCATCTTTGATTACACGTGCATAAGTGACTGTCGCATTTAGGCCACAAATACGGCCATTATGTTACTGCGTTTAAAAAAATAATTATTTTTTCATATACTCGTCATCTTTGATTACACGTGCATAGGTGACAGTCACATTTAGGCCACAAATAGGGCCATTTGTTTACTGCGGTTGAAATAAACCGTGTGTTCATATGCTGCTCATTTTGAATTTAACGTACATAGAATGCAGTCACATTTAGGCCACAAATACGGCCATTCGTTTTCTGCGGTTGAAATAAACCGTGTGTTCATATACTGCTCATTTTGGATTTAACGTACATAGAATACAGTCACATTTTGGCCACAAATACGGCCATTCGTTTACTGCGGTTGAAAAAAACCGTGTGTTCATATACAGCTCATTTTGTATTTAACGTACATAGAATACAGTCACATTTAGGCCACAAATACGGCCATTCGTTTACTGCGGTTGAAATAAACCATGTGTTCATATACTGCACATTTTAAATTTAGCGTACATAGAATACAGTCACATTTTGGCCACAAATACGGCCATTCGTTTACTGCGGTTGAAATAAACCGTGTGTTCATATACTGGTCATCTTTGAATACACGTGCATAGGTGACAGTCACATTTAGGCCACAAATACGGCCATTCGTTTACTGCGATTGAAATAAACCGTGTTCATATACTGCTCATTTTGAATTTAACGTACATAGAATACAGTCACATTTAGGTCACAAATACGGCCATTCGTTTACTTCGGTTGAAATAAACCGTGTGTTCATATACTGCTCATTTTGGATTTAACGTACATCGAATACAGTCACATTTAGGCCACAAATACCGCTGTCATATAGAGTTTTAAAAAAAATATTGAGTGCAATACCCTACATCAGGGTTTATATTGGCGGTTAATTATTTTTAACATACTTAACCAATTTTTACTTTGCTTTGTGAACGCTAACTATGAGGCAAACATCTAATAAGGGACGCGGCCATGGTCGCGGTGGTGGTGTTGGTGGAGCCTCTGGTGCAGGGAGAGGACGTGGCCATTCTGCCACAGCTACACGTCCTACTGAACCTACTACCTCAGGTCCCAGTAGCCGCCAGAAGATACAGCGATATTTGGTCGGGCCTAATGCCGTTCTAAGGATGGTAAGGCCTGAGCAAGTACAGGCGCTAGTCAATTGGGTGGCCAACAGTGGATCCAGCGCGTTCACATTATCTCCCACCCAGTCTTCTGCAGAAAGCGCACAGGTGGCGCCTGAAACCCATGCCCATCAGTCTGTCACATCACCCCCGTGCATATCGGGGAACCTGTCTGAGCCTCAAGTCATGCAGCAGTCTCTTATGCTGTTTGAAGACTCTGCTGGCAGGGTTTCCCAAGGGCATCCACCTAGTCCCAGGGGTGGAATACATAGAATGCACTGACGCACAACCACTTATGTTTCCTGAGGAGGACATGGGAATACCACCTCAGCACGTCTCTGATGATGACGAAACACAGGTGCCAACTGCGTTGTCTTTCTGCAGTGTGCAGACCGAAAAGGAGGTCAGGGAGGAAGACTGGATTGAAGACGATGCAGGGGACGATGAGGTCCTAGACCCCACATGGAATGAAGGTCGTGCTACTGGCTTTCAGAGTTCGGAGTAAGAGGCAGTGGTAAGACCGAGCCAACAGCGTAGCAAAAACGGGAGCAGGGTGCAAAAGCAGAGCAGCCGTCGCCGAAACAGTTTGCCTGCTACTGGCCACCGCCACCAGGGACCGAGCACACCAAAGTCAGCATCAAGGAGTTCCCTGGCATGGCACTTCTTCACACAATGTGCTGACGACAAGACCCGAGTGGTTTGCACGCTGTGCCATCAGAGCCTGAAGCAAGGCATTAACGTTCTGAACCTTAGCACAACCTGCATGACCAGGCATCTACATGCGAGACACGGGCTGCAGTGGAGTAAGCACCTTCAAAACCATGAAACGGCTCAGGCCCCTCCTGCTCCGTCTTCTGCTGCTGCCTTGGCCTCTTCCTCCGCCTCTGGAGGAACGTTGGCACCTGCCGCCAAGCAAACAGAGGATGTGCCACCAACAACACCACCTTCGTCACCAAGCATCTCCACCATGTCACACGGAGGCGTTCAGCTCTCCATCTCACAAACCTTTGAGAGAAAGCATAAATTCCCACCTAGCCACTTTCGATCCCTGGCCCTGAATGCCAGCATTTCTAAACTACTGGCCTTTGAAATGCTGTCATTCAGGCTGTTGGAGACAGACAGCTTCAAACAGCTCATGTTGCTTGCTGTCCCACAGTACGTCGTTCCCAGACGCCACTACTTCTCCAGGAGAGCCGTGCCCTCCCTGCACAACCAAGTATCGGATAAAATCAAGTGTGCACTGCGCAACGCCATCTGTGGCAAGGTTCACCTAACCACAGATATGTGGACCAGTAAGCACGGCCAGGGACGCTATATCTCCCTAACTGCACACTGTGTAAATATAGTGGCGGCTGGGCTTTAGGCGGAGAGTTGTTTGGCGCACGTCCTTCCGCCGCTAAGGATCGCAGGGCATCTTTCTTTGCCTCTTGTTGCCTCCTCTTCCTACTCGGCTTCCTCCTCCTCTTCTACCACCTCCTCATCCGGTCAGCGACAGACCTTCACCACCAACTTCAGCACAGCCAGGGGTAAACGTCAGCAGGCCGTTCTGAAACTAATGTGTTTGGGGGACAGGTCCCACACAGCGCAGGAGTTGTGGCGGGGTATAGAACAACAAACCGACGAGTGGTTTCTGCCAGTGAGCCTCAAGCCAAGCCTGGTAGTGTGCGATAATGGGTGAAATCTCGTTGCAGCTCTGGGACTAGCCGGTTTGACGCACATCCCTTGCCTGGCGCATGTGCTAAATTTGGTGGTGCAGAAATTCATTCACAACTATCCCGACATGTCAGAGCTGCTGCGTAAAGTGCGGGCCGTCTGTGCGCGCTTTCAGCGTTCTCAACCTGCCGCCGCTCGGCTGTCTGCTCTACAGCGTAACTTCGGCCTTCCCGCTCACCGCCTCATATGCGACATGCCCACCAGGTCGAACTCTACCTTGCACATGCTGGAGAGACTGTGCGAGCAGCAGCAGGCCATAGTGGAGTTTCAGCTGCAGCACGCACGGGTGAGTCACACTGCGGAACAGCACCACTTCACCACCAATGACTGGGCCTCCATGCGAGACCTATGTGCCCTGTTGCGCTGTTTCGAGTACTCCTCAAACATGGCCAGTGGCGATGACGCCGTTATCAGCCTTACAATACCACTCCTATGTCTCCTTGAGAAAACACTTAGGGCGATGATGGAAGAGGATGTGGCCCAGGACAAGGAGGAGGAAGAGGGGTCATCTCTAACACTTTCAGGCCAGTCTTTTAGAAGTGGCTCAGAAAGAGGATTTTTGCAACAGCAGAGGCCAGGTACAAATTTGGCCAGCCAGGGCCCACTACTGGAGGACGAGGAGGATAAGGAGGAGGATGGGGATGAAGCATGTTCACAGCGGGGTGGCATCCAACGTAGCTTGGGCCCATAGCTGGTGCGTGGCTCGGGGGATACGGAGGACGCAGACGATACGCCTCCCACAGAGGACAGCTTGTCCTTACCTCTGGGCAGCCTGGCACACATGAGCGACTACATGCTGCAGTGCCTGCTCAATGACAGCAGAGTTGCCCATATTTTTACGTGTGCTGACTACTGGGTGGCCAACCTGCTGGATGCCCGTCACAAAGACAATGTGCCGTCCTTAATTCCCTCACTGGAGCGTGAAGATGCGCGACTACAGGCGCACGCTGGTAGACGCGGTCCTGAGACCATTCCCGACTGACGCCGGGGGACAAGTGGAAGCACAAGGCGAAGGCAGGGGAGGAGGAAGAGGTCGCCAACGCAGCTGTGTCAGCGCCAGCACCTTAGAAGGCAGGGTTAGCATGGCTGACATGTGGAAAAGCTTTGTCACCTCGCCGCAACAACCGGCCCCAACTGCCGGAGCGTGTTAGCAGGAGGCAGCATTTGAACAATATGGTGGAACAGTACCTGTGCACACGCCTACACGTACTGACTGATGGTTCTGCCCCATTCAACTTCTGGGTCTCCAAATTGTCCACATGGCCAGAGCTTGCCCTGTATGCCTTGGAGGTGCTGGCCTGCCCTGCAGCCAGTGTACTCTCTGAACGTGTATTTAGCACGGCAGGAGGCGTCATTACAGACAGACGCAGCCGCCTGTCCACAGCCAACGTGGACAAGCTCACGTTCAAATGAACCAGGCTTGGATCCCACAAGACTTGTCTGTACCTTGTGCAGAATGGACATTTATACCACCATCAAACATACATTCTTGTACTTAAGTCAAGTGCAATGATTCTTTGTTTTCTTTTTTTTTTATTTGTCCCAATATTTTGGGGGCTACCTACCCCAATAAAAAATAAAAAAAGAACATGGTTGGCTACCTCCTTCTCCTCCTCTATTGCTGCCTCCACCTACAACACCACATTCACTGCCTCCTCAACCTCCGACTCCATATCCACCTCCTTCTCTGAGTTGCAGGTTAATAATTTGTAATTTTTTGTTATTTTATTTTATTTTCCTATCCACATTTGTTTGCAGAGCAATTTCCATGTTCTTAAGCACATTTGACTGCATTTTACATCCCTCTAGCCTTTTCAAGGACTATTTTAGAGATATTTTAATGCAAAAAAGTGGCAATTTTAGTGCCCTAAATTGAAAAAATTCTTATTTTCAATTGTCGGGTGACATTTTACCATTTTTGGCGTATACAAACCCCTGCTGTGCCTGGGTGACAGGGGCCTAAATCTCTCAAAACTGTCTGTTCTATTGCTGGGTGACATGAACCCCCTTTTGCCGTGAATGAACCCCTGCTGTGCCTGGGTGACAGGGGCCTAAATCTCTCAAAATCCTCTGTTTTATTGCTGGGTGACATGAACCCCCTTTTGCCATGAATGAACCCCTGCTCTGCATTGCTGACAGGGAACTAAAATTAGTGAAAACATCTGTTACTGATCGGAAGATGCGCGACTACAAGCGCACGCTGCTGATGGCATTCCCACCTGACAGCGGGGCACAGTGGAAGCACAAGGCGAAGGCAGAGGAGGAGGAAGAGGTCGCCAATGCAGCTGGGGCACCACCAGCACCTGAGAAGGCAGGGTTAGCATGGCCCAAATGTGAAAAAGCTTTGTCAGCCTTGGAGGTGCTGACCTGCCCTGCAGCCAGTGTATAGTGTGAACGTGTGTTTAGAACGGCAGAGAGCATTATCACAGGCCGCAGCCAATGTGGACAAGCTTATGTTTATTAAAATGAACCAGGCATGGATCCCACAGGACTTGTCCGTACCTTGTGCAGAATAGACATTTATACCAGCCTCAACCATCTATTTTTGTACTCAAGTGCACTTATTCTTTGTTTTATTTTGTTATATGTCCCAATATTTTGGGGGATACCCAAATGTAAAAATATAAAATAACACAAATCAGTGTTGGCTACCTATTCCTCCTTCACCGCCGCTCCCACCTACACCGCCACGTCAACCTACACCGCCACAACCACCCATCCACCGCCTCCTCAACCTCCTACTCATAGATCCAGATTTTTATTTTAAATGTTTCTGTATTTTATGTTATTTTAAGTCATTTCCCTATCCACATTTGTTTGCAGAACAATTGCCATGCTCTTAAGCACATTTTGATGCCTTTTGCAGCCCTCTAGCCCTTTCCAGGACTATTTTAGAGCCATTTTAGTGCCCAAAAGTTCGGGTCCCCATTGACTTCAATGGGGTTTGGGTTCGGGGTCAAGTTCGGGTCAAGTTCGGGTCCCGAACCCGAACTTTTTTTCAAGTTCGGCTGAACTCGTCGAACCCGAACATCCAGGTGTCCGCTCAACTCTAGTATGGAGGGTCTTATGGTGTTGCTTCCTACTAACTGGCTGATCGTTCAGTGGGTGTGAAGCGCTGCATTTGAATCCACAGTAAGAGGACGAGTGATCCTTAGGCCGCTTTCGCACCCATTTATTAGGCCGCTTTCACACAGAAACAAAACTAGGTGTGGGTCAAAAACACAGAACAGGTACAAATTATACCTTATCTTTTTATATAGGCTCCACTTATGGTTTTGGCTCACAATTACTGCTGGAAATCACTGATCAAGCATTGATTTGTGAAAGTGGCCCTATGACGATAGATTAAAAATAGAGATGAGAGAATTTCTCAAAAATTTCATTTGGCTGGATCGCCAAATTTTCAGAAAAAATTAGCTTAAATCCGGATTTATTTGCAGCGAATCGTGTAAAAAAATTGCTATTTACAGACTGCAGAGAGCCTGGAGGTGGCGGCAGCATGAGGAGGCCACAGAGTGGCACAATGACACAGTGTGAAGTTCGCAGCAGTATGAGAAGGCCACAGAGTGGCACAATGACAGAGTCTGGAGTTGGTGACAGCATCAGGAGGCTACAGAGTGGCTCAATGACAGAGATTCTGGAGATGGCGGCATCATGAGAAGGCCACAGAGTGGCAAGATGACAGAGTGTGTAGTTTGCAGTAGCATAAGAAGGCCACAGAGTAACACAAAAGAGTCTGGAGTTGGCAACAGCATCAGGAGGCTACAGAGTGGCTCAATGATAGACTCTGGAGTTGGCGACAGCATGAGGAGGCCACATAGTGGCACAATGACAGAGTCTGGATAAAAGACTGAGGGCACGGATTGTTGAGAAAGATGCAGATGGAAAATTATCTGTAGAACTGTACGACGGTAACCTGCAGATTAATGCAGCCCTCAAAAGTAAGTTGGGTTTGTCGGTTCCAAAACCTAAATTAGATTGTGGGGCGGGTGATCAGTCTAAGGCCTTTCAAGCAGCAGCAGCATGATACCACAGAGTGGTAAGGTGACTTAGTGTGGAGATGGCAGCATGAGGAGGCCACATAGTGGCATGGTGACATAGTGTTGAGATGGCAGCAACAGCAGCAGCATGATACCATAGAGTGGCACAGTGACATAGCGTGGAGATGGCAGCAGCAGTATGATACCACAGAGTGGTAAGGAGACATAGTGTGGAGATGGCAGCAACAGCAGCAGCATGATACCACAGAGTGGCATGGTGACATAGTGTGGAAATGGAAGCATCAGGAGGACACAGAGTGGCATGGTGACATGGTGTGGAGATGGATGATCTAATCTGCTGCATCAGGCATCGGTGAGTGGAAATCCTTGTCGACCCACGCCTGATTTATCTTGACAAAAGTAAGTCTCTCCACATTTTGGGTGGACAGGCGAGTTCTTCTTGGGGTAACTATGGCCCTCGGCACACTAAACACCCGCTCTGATGCCACACTACTGGCTGGGAAGGACAGCTCTTCCAAGGCAAACTCTGCCAGTTGCGGCCACAAATCCAGTTTGGCTGCCCAGTAGTCCAGCGGATCTTTAATGTGGGGTGGTAGGGTGCTGTCCAAGTATGCCACCACCTGCTGGTTCAGGTCCTACTTCAGGTCTACCTGCTGCTGCTGGTGAGTAGTTTCTTCACTATGCGGGTGAAGAGATCTGCTTATCATGGACTCTAGACTCAGGCTGCTGCTGATGGAGCTGCTACTGTTCCTGCCATCGCACCCCTCCCCAGCAGCCATGGCACTGGAATGTGAACACAGGTCAGACCTGCGAGAGGATGGACGATGGTGCAGATAGGCAGAGGCTAAATGGCTACATAAGATGTCTCTGAAGTACTTCAGTTTGTCCTCCCTCTCAGTGGGTCTAAAAAAGGCCCCCATTTTGGAACAGTAGCAAGGGTCCAACATGGTGGAGAGACAGAATTCATCCCTTTGCTGGTTGGTGACAATTCTGCTGTCACTACGCAAACAAGTGGGCATGCAGCGGGCCATTTGTGCAAGTGACTCTGAAGGATTCCCTGCATCCATCTCCACTGCAGACTGCCACAGTGTGTCTGGGTCCTCTGTCTTGTTTTCCTCATCGCCCTCTTGCTCCTCCGCCTGCTCCTGCTCCTCCTCTCCTGTCACCGCAGTAAAAAAAAACATTCAATTGGCTACATATTGCCTGTGCTCTAATGTCCTCCTCCCCCTCCTCCTCCTCTTTCAGTTGAGCCCCCGCAGGGCTCAGGTGGCCGTGAGATCTAAGTGCCATGTCTCCAGTCCCCTGACAAGCCATATTCACCAGCATCTGTTCCAGGACATGAAGCAGTGGAATTATGGCGTTCATCCCGTAGTCCTGGCGACTGACAAAGACCGTGGCCTCCTCAAAGGGCCTGAGCAAACGGCAGGTGTCACGCATGAGTTGCCACTGGCTGACATCGAAGTTACAAAGGGGAGTACTCCTATCCATTTGAATCATCAAGAAATCGTTGATGGCCTTTGTCTGTTCATACAGTCGGTCCAACATATGGATGGTGGAATTCCAACGGGTGGAAACGTCGCATATCAGCCTATGTTGGGAAACCCCGTTCTGCCGCTGCTGCTCAAGGAGGGTGTGCTTTGTAGTGTATGAGAGGCTGAAGTGCATGCAAAGTTTCCTGGCCATTTTTAGGATGTCTTGCAGATGGGTGGAAGACATCAGGAACCACTTGACAACCAGATTGAACACGTATGCCATGCAGGGTGCATGGCTCAGCCTTCCTTTACACAGCGCCGACAACATGTTTGTCCTGTTGTTGGTCACCATGGTTCAGATTTTCCGTTGTCACGGAGAAAGCCAGCAGTCGATTTCTTTCTGAAGAACACGGAGCAGTTCCTCCCCTGTGTGACTACATTCGCCGAGGCAAACCAGGTGCATAACCACGTGAAACCGCTGTGCCCTGAACATGTGGAATGCTTGAGGGGCACTGTGACTTGTCCCTGCAGTGGAGGCTGAGGATATGGTGGAGGATGAGGAGGCAGAGGCGGACATTGTCGCAGGACAAATGGTGTGACAACCTGGAGGCGGAAGCGGCGTCACCTGGCCAAATTGCTAGTGTGGCTGTGCAGGAACCACATTCACCCAGTGGGCCAGAAAGGACATGTATTGTCCCTGACCATATTTACAGCTTGACATGTCGGCACTACCGTGCACTATGGCAGACACAGACAGGCTCAATGACTGGCCCACCTTCTGTTCTACATACGTGTGCAGGGCTGGTACTGCCTTTTGTGAAAATAAATGACGGCTTGGACTCTCCACCTCGGCTCGGCACAAGACATCAGTTTTATGAAAGGTGCAGAGTCCACCACTTGGAAAGGGAGGGACTGCAGCACCAGCAACTTGGCCAGGAGCATGTTCAGCTTCTGCGCCATTGGATGCGTGCATGCATACTGCTGTCTCTTGGCAATCGCTTCAGTGATTGATTGCTGGCGGAATGACTGACGAGGAGTAGAAGGAAGAGGAGCGGTAGCTTCAGGACCAGCAGACGATGGGACAGACAGACAGCTCCCTTCTGCTGAGTCGATGGAGACTTGACTGCCTGCAATGGGGTGCGTACCACTAGGGGATGCAGCGGTGGCTGCGGCAGGCTGGACCACCACATCAGAGCCACGATTGTCCCAGGCCACTTCATGGTGTCGCTGCTTATGTTGACGCAGGGCAGTGGTGCCAACAGTGGCCCCCTGGCCATGCCTCACCTTCTGCCCACAGATTCGACATATGGCTATGTTCACCTCCTCCAGAGTCTTGACAAAAAACTGCCACACCGCCGAGTAGCTGATTTTCCCCCCAACACTCCGCACTAACTGACTGCTAGTGCCGCTGCTTGCACCGGTGCACCACTCCTTTCCGGCTGCTGTGAAGCTGGTGGTCTACCCTGGGCCGGGTTGGCTGCTGATCTCCTACTGCTGCCACCCTGCTGACTCCCAGCCATGCTACCACGTTGCTGGCTCAGCCTTTGCCTCGTAGGCAAGCTGCTACCCTCTTCTCTCGATGATGATGAAGCCCCTTCTTCACCCTGCTCCCGCAATCGGCTTCATTATCATCGAGTAGTGTCTGCAAGTCATTAGTGTCCTCCTCAACGCTCTCTGGGTCTGGAGCCTGACCGCTCGCAACACAACCTCCCACGCCACTTCCTCATCACTACATGGCCGCCTAGCGGAGGAAACGGCGGATGTCTCCTCCAAATATTGGCTGTGCTTTAGCTGCTGACTGTCCTCCAGTAGCTCATCCTTGCTGAATAGTAGAGCTGAGCCCACAGCAGATAGTACTTCAGTGGCTGAGGAAACAGCAAAGGACAGAGGCAGTTTTAGGACAGGTGAGGGCACAGGGCCTGATCCCGGGCCATGCCAACTAAGGGGTGTGTCTGATGAACCCACCGACATTTATGTCTCTGCCACTCCTCTGTGCATGTCCTGGCACTTCTCTGTCTGACATACTTTTAGCTGAACTAAAATAATTAAAAGCAAATTAAAACAACCCTAAAAGCCCAGAATATATTTATCTTTTTGGACAGAAATAGGCCACTAACCACTTTTAGCACAAATACAAGTAAACGTGAACTGCCTATATATCTCTCGTTTTGGACTGAAATAGGCCACTAAATTATTATAGCGGAAATAAAAAGAAACGTGACCTGAGTATATATTTCTCGTACTCGACTGAAAAAGGCCAATAAATGATTTTAGCGTAAATAGCAGGAAAAGTTAACTGCGTATATTTTTCTCTTTTGTTTCTTACATATGGCAAAAAACGCATTAAGCGCAAATAACACCAAAATGTGAACTACGTATTTTTTTCTCTTATTGTACTGAACTGGCAATAAATGGTTTGAACGCAAATAACACCAAATGTCAACTGTGTGTATGAAATAACTGCAGAAGTGACCTGAGTAAATATATTTCTTGTTGAATTGAAAAAGGCCACTATACGCTTTCACCAGAAATTACTGCAACAGTGTAGTGAGTATATATTTTTCTTGTATTACTGATATAAGGCCACTATACGCTTTCACCAGAAATAACTGCAACAGTGCAGTGGTTATATATTTTTCTTGTATTACTGAAATAAGGCCACTATACGCTTTCATCAGAAATAACTGCAACAGTGCAGTGAGTATATATTTTTCTTGCATAACAGAAATACGACCCTATACGCTTTCACCAGTAATTACTGCAACAGTGCAGTACGTATATATTTTTCTTGTAATACTGAAATAAGGCCACTATACGCTTTCTCCAGAAATAACTGCAGAAGTGACCTGAGAAAATATATTTCTTGTTGGACTGAAATAGGCCACTATACGCTTTCTCCAGAAATAACTGCAGAAGTGACCTGAGAAAATATATTTCTTGTTGGACTGAAATAGGCCACTATACTCTTTCACCAGAAATAACTGCAACAGTGCAGAGCGTATCTATTTTTCGTTGTTTACTGAAATACGTCCCTATACGTTTTTAACAGAAATAACTACAGAAGTGACCTGAAAATGTATTTTTCGTGTTGGACTGAAATAGGCCACTATACGCTTTCACCAGCAGTGCATATATATTTTTATATTTTTTAATTAAATAGGCCCCTTTACTCTTTCACCAGAAATGAATGCAACCGTGCAGTGCGTTTAAATGTTTTGTGTATTACTGAAATACCGCCCTATGCTCTTTCACAAGAAATGACTGCAAATGATTTTAGCGTACCGTAAATAACAACAAAAGTGACCTGCATATATATTTTTTGTATTGTATTGAAATAGGCCACTAAATGATATCAGCGCAGTTAACAGCAAAAGCGACCTGCGTATATATTTATCTTTTTCCACAGATAAAAGCCACTAAAGGCTTTTCAACATAGCACTTGCACCCCGATAACTAATTGCTGGAATGACAGAGAGGTATTATGAGACTATGTAATGTTTCCCCATGTAATGTTTCCCTGCACTTGTAAATCGATTGTTTTCACAATAAGGAATTTACTATAACTCTCCCTAGCATCTGCACATGTCTCTCCCTGACTGTGAAATGATTCCTCTCACTGTCCTTTCCCTGCACTTGTAAATCGCTGGTTTTCACAATGAGGAAATTCTGATGACTCTCCCTTACTAGCATCTGCACATGTCTCTCCCTGACTGTGAAATGATTCATCTCACTATCCTTTCACTGCACTAGTAAATCGCTTCTTTCCTTTTTTTTTTAACAATTAGTTTTTCTTTCACTCTCCCTAGTGCCTGCATACACATCTAAGATAGCCGCCATATTTATAGGGCTGTGACATCACCGGGCAGGCTGGCTGCTGATTGGATGCATGCATGGCATTATGGGTCATCCCGCCTTCCCAGAGTTCCTTGACCCATGTCCTCACACGTGTAGCCGCCAATTTAGATGCCATTTTAGCCGCCCGCCATTGTAGGAAATAATGCGATTCGTTACCACGAAGCGTGAGGAAATTTGCATTCGTTCAGAATCAAATTTTTCCTGAAATGTGGAACGAATTCGACTTCGTCAGCTTCAATTCGCTCATCTCTAATTAAAAATATTAAACTTATTTCGTTTTGAGAAGAGTCGTCTAAAGGCCCCTTTACTGGGGCCAATTTTGCAGGCGATTGTCGGGAGGAAGCGTTTCTTCCAGACAAGCTCCTATTCATTGTTGAAGGAGACCACTGCTATTACATGAAGCAATCTTCTCCACAGTATGAGGAGCAGTGATCAGAAATGCCATCGTCCTTGTCCCCATACAGACTCGTTGTTCGCCGGCAGAATATGTTTTTTACACAGGACGATCTGCAGCCAGCAAACGATTTAGATGACCAGTGACCACATGAATGATGCAATTACTCGATAAACAAACGTTTTGCTCATTCATTGGGTAATATGTGGCACCTTTACATCGCTATGAACATTCCTATGAACGCTTGTTAGCGATCATTGTGGCCAAGAATTGTCCCGTGTAAAGGGCTCTTAAGTGGAGACATGATTAACTTAAACAAATATGTATTAATGACCTGTACAAGCAATATAGTGAAAAGCTGTTCCCTGTAAAATCTCCTCAAAAGACAAGGGGCACTGCTTCCCTCTTAATAAGAAAAGGTTCAGTCTCCTAAGGGTACTTTCACACTAGCGTTTTTCTTTTCCGGCACTGAATTTCGTCCTAGGGGCTCTACTGATCAGTTTTATCCCCATGTATTCTGAATGGAGAGAAATCCATTCAGGATGCATCAGGATGTCTTCAGTTCAGTCACTGAACGGCGTTTTGGACGGAGGAAATACCGTAGCATGCTGCGGTATTATCTCCGTCCAAAATTCCGGATCAGTTGCTGGAATGCCGGATCCGCATTAATTTACATTGAAATGTAATATTGCCGGATCCAGCATTAAAAATACCGCAATGCCGGATCCGTCCTTCCGGTCTGCGCATGCGCAGACAGGAATTTTTTTTAAAATAATATATAACGGATCCGTTTCTCCAGATGACATCCGGAGAGACGGATCCGCTCTTGCAATGCATTTGTAAGACGGATCTTCATCCGGTTCCGTCTACAAATGCTGTCTGTTTGCATGCAGATTGCCAACGACAGAACTGCTTGCCGGATCACTCTGCCGCAAGTCTGAAAGTAGTCTGAGGCGTAAAATAAGAACTGTGAATCTGTGGAATAGTCCGCCTCATGACCTGGCCACGCCAGGAACAGTGGATGGTTTTAAAAAAGTATTAGATAAATAATAAAATTGCGTTAATACTTATGAAATGGGTAGAAATCTGGTTCTCATTCCCATTTCCTAAATTCACATGCTTCCCTCAGGCTCTAAAAGGGAAGTGGTGGACATTCTGCCAGCCTATGGCTTGCCTTCCAGGAGAATGAAGGAACCTGCCTTTGTGGGAGGGTGCCTAAGCAATAGGTACTCTAGCTTTGTAGTTCCTGGGAAGATGCACTATATACTTTTTTGATTTTCCATGCCCGACCACTGTTTATTTACCAGATTTGGCTTTCTGTTGCCTGACCTCTTCTTGACTCTTGTATTGACCTATTGACCCTGTGCTGCCTGCCCCAACTCATATTAAAGATATATGCAATAATACCACACAGCTGATCACCACAAGTCTTATGTGGCCTGGGACTGATGCTATCCAGCCCTGCGGCCTTCCCCCCTTTGATCCTCCCGAATTCCCTTCTCAGTAGACTGGGAGCAACTATTGTCACATAATGACACTACTGCTAAATGGGAATGCTTTAACCCCTTCCTGACCAATGATGTAATAGTACGTCTTAGCGGCAGGTGCCTTCCCGCCATTTGAAGTACTATTACATCATGCTGATCGTGCCCACCCGATTAGTGCAGGGGCCTGGCATTCACTGATAGTATTCGCTGGCATCGCTGCACCGCTATGCCAGCTCTGACTGCAGCATAGAAGCTTTTCTGGCGGATGAGGATCTCGATCGGGTCCCCACTCCTCAGTGATGAGGACCCGATGGTTGAGAAGGCAGTCTTCTGCGGAAGCCTAGAAGATTCAGCCCCTGGCTGGGTCTCCTAGACAACTGTTAGTGTATTACACTGTGTAATACACTAACAGGTAATGCATTACAATAAAGATGTATTGTAATGCATTGCAGAGGGGAAAAAAAAACTGCCGGCGGCCCGTGCCGTCGCAGATCGCTGTGACCAGGCTGTCATTAGACAGCTGCGGTTACAGGGAGAAGTACGGAAGACAGCTGTAGCAGCCTGGCTGTAATACACGCACTCTGCTACAAGCCTGTATTACATTGAAAAAGTTGAAAGCCGGCAGGGTGCGCTTTTTCTTATGTAAGAGCGCCACCTGCTTACTGTTGGCTGGAAATTAACCTCTTCCTGCCTTGACTGTGGGAGAAAGGGGTTAATTCACTTTAAAAAAGTTAATAAATAAATAATTGAAAAAAACAAAAAATAAAAATAAATAAATGAAAAAAATGTAAATAATAAATAAAAAAATAAAAGTGATAAAAAAAGGCATATGCCCCCAAAAATAGTACCAATCAAACAGTCACCTCATCCTGCAAAAAAATGATACCCTACAATCGCCCAAAAAATAAAAAAAAGCTATGGCTCTTAGATTATGAAGACACTAAAACATATATATTTTTTTTCAAAAATGCTATTGTTGTGTAAAACTCAAATAAATAAGAAGTATACATATTAGGTATTGCCACGTTCGTAACAATCTGCTCTATAAAACTGTCACATGACCTAACCCCTCAGATGAACGCTGTAAAAATAAATAAATATAAACTGTTCCAAAATTGTTCTGTCCCCACATGAAGGCGAATGAAGGTGTAAATGATAATGACTTTGTGACTGGCCTACCTTCGTATCCAAGCAGTGGAGCAGACCGGACCGGCAGATGCTCAGGTTAGATGGATCCAGACGTAGACATGAGGATGCAATCAAACGTGGGTTTATTTGATCCAGAGCAGTGACATACGGTGATACAATACAGGAATACAGTAGATGCTGTGGTGTGGATGTCTTTCCAGAGGCTAACTGCTGAGGCAACTGCTGGTCAAAAACTGATGCCTTCACAAGCCGAGGTGTGTGTCTCCAGTCACAAAGGATGCAGCACTGAAAAAGGCTACAGGAAGTGACCAGGCCCAAGGCTGCTAAAACCACGCCCAGAGAAAACTTTATAGACAACGAACGAAGCGTGCAGCATACAAATTCCGGCCAGCAGATGGCAGCAGAGAACAATAGATTTAAACAACATAGGTAAAAACAAGAAATAATACAGTGCAGAAATTCAATATGAAAGGAACAGCACACTCCCCGTCTGAAATTCACTTTGGGGATTTCACTATGACGAATGTCCATAAAATATAAACAACCTGTAAAAGAAAACATGTTAGAATGCAAACATAGATTAGTCCTGTTCACCCTGCAGGGACGTTCTCGACGGGTAATATTAAAATGAGTTTGTTGATTGGTCTTGAGAACGTTTTAAGCTCGCCTTTCCTGAAGATCTTCAACTCCACCTTCCGGACCTTGCCATCCTTGCTAGGGAAAACCTTTGAAATTAGTCCGATAGGCCAGTCAATCCTTTCGGTTTGTTGCTCTTTCATCAATACAAGGTCTCCTTCCTTCAAGTTTGGTTTGTTGTGTTGCCATTTTCTTCTTCCTTGAAGAATACTGAGGTACTCCTTTCGCCACCTGTTCCAGAAGTAATCTGCTAGATATTGTACACGTTTCCAGTGTTTTTGGTAGATGTTAGCAT
The DNA here is from genome assembly GCF_905171765.1 of Bufo bufo. Lineage (NCBI taxonomy): Eukaryota > Metazoa > Chordata > Amphibia > Anura > Bufonidae > Bufo > Bufo bufo. Next base: position 605,131,871 of record NC_053391.1, read on the forward strand.
GAGTAAATTCTCCACTAGGTGTTAGCGTACTCTCAGTCTTTTGGGTAAGTAGAATAGCCGGAGTCAGTATGGCAGGTGTTTCAGGATCCATAGACACTGGCACAAGGGGTCTTGAGTTGATAATAGCCGAAACTTCGGCAAGAAGGGTGACTAGAGTCTCATGTGTGAGTCTTGACGAGTTTACATCCATCAGCATAGAATTTAAGATGTTGCGTGAGATGCCGATCATTCTCTCCCAGGAGCCCCCCATGTGGGAACTATGAGGAGGATTGAAAATCCAGGTGCAACCTTTTTCCGCCAACTGATCTTGAATGGACTTGGTGTCGATGTTAAGTTCTCTACAAGCTCCGATGAAGTTGCTTCCCTGGTCAGACCTCAATTGTTTTACTGGTCCTCTGATTGCGAAGAACCGTCTTAAGGCATTGATAAGGCTGGATGTGTCCATAGATTCTATCACCTCTATGTGAACTGCTCGCACACTCATGCAAGTAAATAGTACAGCCCAACGCTTACTGTTTGCGTGACCGCCGCGAGTCCTGCGTGCGGATACCATCCATGGCCCAAAGACATCTAGGCCAACATAGGTGAAAGGCGGCTCTGTACATAGTCTGTCCGCAGGCAAGTCGGCCATTTGTTGGTGTAGTTGTTTTCCTCTTGCTTTACGACAGTGCACACATTCATGCAATACTTGGGCCACGCGTTTTTTCATACCTATAATCCAAAGGCCAGCAGACCGTATTTTGCCCTCAGTAATTTGCCTGCCTTGGTGTTCGGCCCTTTCGTGGTAGTGTCGGATTAGCAAGACGGTGATATGATGTTTGCTGGGAATGATGAGAGGATTTTGTGCTGCAATTCCCAGATGGGCTTGATTCAAACGACCACCAACTCTTAGCAAGCCAAAACTGTCGATAACTGGATTTAAGTTGGCAAGAGGGCTTTTTAAAGGAATCTGCTGTTTGTTGTACAAGCACTTCCATTCTATGTTGAAATTTTCCTGCTGGACGTGACGTAATATGAGGTACTCACTATGAGAGATGTCCTCAGCAGAGAAGGGTTTATGACAGGCATGCCAACCATGACAATCTTTATCTTGGTGAGTATTATGATAACATCTTGCAATGTGCACTAACCTTGCAATAGTTCTGACGAGTCTCATCCAGCTGGAGAAACGTTCAAAGCGCTGACAACCGAAGCTGGCGGTTTGCTTTGTTCCAGTGACTAATGCACTAACTTCAGCGCGGATTTCTGGATCATTATCCGGATCCTGGATGCTGAAAACTTCCTGTACACATTCGTCCGCCTCTTCAAGCAGAAACTCTGGACCTGTAAGCCAAGTAGAGTTAATAAAGGAACCTATAGACATAGGCCTAGTGGCGTGATCTGCTGGATTAAGTTCGGATGGTACGTAGTGCCATTGTTCAGGTTTGGAGGACCTCCTGATTCTCTCTATGCGGTTACTAACGTACACATAGAATCGCTTGGTCCGATTGTGGATGTAACCTAAAACGACCTTACTGTCGGTGTAATACTGGACTTCAGCTATGTCGACACCCAGTTCTTGTTGTATGAAATCCGCAATCTCAACTGCCAACACAGTCCCACAAAGTTCCAGTCTGGGAATAGTATGATCGGGCTTGGGGGCTAACTTAGCCTTACCAAAGACGAATCCAACGTGGTTTTGGTTGTTAGGTTCTGTCACTTTCAGATAGGCAACCGCTGCGATGGCCTCCGTGGAGGCGTCCGAGAACACGTGGAGTTCTTTCTTTATGCTAGAGGAAAGTGAAGTTTTAATATAGCATCTCGGGATGTGGATCTCATCCAAGGCACACAAGGATCGCTTCCAGGCTTCCCATTTTTGCTCTTTCTCGGAGGGAAGTGGGGTATCCCAATCCTTGACTGTTTCAGAAAACTGTCTCAATAGAGATTTACCTTGTATGGTGATGGGCGCTACAAATCCCAGCGGATCAAATAGGCTGTTTACCACTGATAGGACGCCTCGTTTTGTGAATGGCTTGTCTGCACAACTTATCTGAAAACCGAAGGAGTCAGCCGAGAGATCCCATCTGAGGCCCAAGCTCCTCTGCACAGGTGGACTGTCCAGTCCCAAGTTAATGTCCTTGAATCCTGGTGCATGATCGCCTGATTCGAAGGCCCTCATAACGGCCAGGCTGTTTGAAGCAATTTTGTGTAGTCTAAGTTTAGCTTGGTACAACATACTTTGAGTCCTTTTGAGCAGATCGATAGCCGCTTCTTCAGTCGGTAGTGATTTGAGTCCATCGTCTACGTAGAAGTCCTTTTCTACAAAGTCTCTGGCGTCTTTACCGTACTCGGATTCTCCCTCTAAGGCAGTTCGCCGAAGGCCGTAAGTTGCCACGGCAGGTGAAGGGCTGTTTCCAAATACGTGTACCCTCATACGATATTCTGCCATCTCTGCGTTGGTGTCGTTATTCTTGTACCACAGAAACCTGAGGAAATTCCGGTGGTCCTCTCTGACTACGAAACAGTGGAACATCTGTTCAATGTCGGCGGTGATGGCAACGAGCTCTTTTCTGAACCTCATCAGCACTCCAACTAGGTTATTCGTCAGATTAGGACCTGTGAGAAGGACATCATTAAGAGATACACCTTGATGTTTGGCACTTGAGTCGAAAACAACCCTAATTTGATTAGGTTTCCGTGGGTGATACACTCCAAATGAAGGCAAGTACCAGCACTCGTCGTTCTTCCCTAAGGATGGAGCTGGTTCTGCATGGTTGTTGCGGAATATTTTGTCGATAAAGGCAACGATGTGTTCTCTCATCTCAGGCTTACTGTTCATGGTACGCTGAAGAGAGTTAAATCTAGACAGAGCTTGTTCCCTATTGTTCGGGAGTCTCACCCTGGTAGCTCGGAAGGGTAATGGAGAAACCCAGTGATTGGTTTCGTCTTTAAGGAACTCATTGTCCATTATCTTGATAAATTCTCTGTCCTCTACTGACAAAGCTACTTTATCATCGTCCTTGCTGGTATGAAAGACTAATCTTCCCAAGTTGTCAGCAAAGTAGGGAATGTCGTCAGGTGGTTGTATGAGGTCTGGAGGCTTCTCTTTCACCTCATAGTGATGAGGGCAAGGCTTAATGCAAGTTGTGCGTCCATCTCCACGCACGTACGTTTTGAATGAGCGGATTTTTGGTTGATCCAAGCATACATTTCCTATGACTACCCATCCCAAGTCCAGTCTCTGGGCGTATGGTGCATAGTCGGGACCATTACACTGTTGACGCACCTTGTGTACCCTTAGATTGTCTCTGCCAAGCAGGAGTAGAATCTCGGCGTTGTTGTCCATAGGTGGGATAACGTTGGCTAGGTGCCTTAGGTGTGGATGGTGAAATGCAGCTTCCGGGGTAGGAATTTCATCCCTATGGTTGGGTATTTGATCGCATTCGATCAGCGTCGGTAGAGGTATTTCCGTATTTCCACTGACGGAACAAGCGATGAATCCTTGTGCCCTCCTGCCGCTAGTCTCTATGCGACCCGAGCAGGTGTTTAAGATGTAGGGTTCTGATGGTCCCTTTATTCCAAAGGCTTCAAAGAATTTAGGTCCTGCTAGGGAACGGTTGCTTTGGTCGTCAATGATGGCATACATTTTTACTGCCTTTTCTGGTAGCCCCTCCGGGTAGACCTTGATTAGGCATATGCGGGCACAACATTTCTCACTCTGGCCCTCCCCACATACGTCCAAGCATGAGCAGGAAACAGCAGTGGCTGTGTTAGCGTGGTTCTGGGGCTCCCCGCCATGACTTGGAGCAGGACTGGTGGTGACGGCAGCAGGTGAATCCCTTGTGAGTGGAGTTGGGTGCATAGCTGAGGCATGTCTATCACTATGACACTCCTCACACTTGATAATGGATTTGCAGTCCTTAGCCATGTGCTCCAATGAAGCGCAGCACTTGAAACATACCCCAAGCTCGGTCAGGACTTTCCTGCGCTCCTGTATTGTTTTGGATCTAAATCCTCTGCATTTGTTCAGTGAGTGTGGTTTTTTATGAATGGGACATTCACGATTGAAGGCCTTGTCTCCTGATGAGGTAGTGTACTGTCTACCAGTGGGTACTGCAGATGATGGTAGGTTAGTCTTTCTAACATTCACGCTGCTCTTAAAGTCTCTGTGTTTATGTACAATACTTTCATACCTTGATGATGGTGTCACTGAGGCTGTAGTATTGAACTCCAGGAAGTCGAGGCTGGGGTCATTCCTCATCTGGGACTGTTCATCGATGAACCTACAGAAATGAATAAATGGGGGAAAAGTGACGTCATGCACTCTTTTGTACCTTGAGACTGATGCCGCCCACTTCTCTTGCAGGCTGTATGGTAACTTCACGACAATTGGGTTCACCCCATGGGCTGTATCGAGGTAGCACAGCCCGGACAGACGAGGGTCTCTTTTGGCAAGCTCCAGTTCCATGAGCAAATCACTTAAATCCTGAAGCTTATGGACATCCTTGAGACTGATCTTGGGGACGTTCTGCAGTCTCCTGAATAGTGCCTTCTCTATTGCTTCTGCACTGCCAAAGGTGCGTTCGAGTCTCTGCCAGGCTGCAGCGAGACCTGCTTCTGCTTGTCCTACATAGACAGTTCTAAGGCTCTTGATGCGATTTGTGGAGCCTGGGCCCAGCCAGTTGATCAAGAGGTCGAGCTCCTGCTCTGCAGTTAGGTTGAGGTTGGCGATGGCGGCTTTGAAGGTTGCCTTCCAGGCTCTGTAGCTCTCCGCACGGTCATCAAATTTTGAAAGACTGGTGTTAATTAGCTCTCTGCTCACCATAAACCTGGCAAACTCAGACATATCTGATTTCTCACTGCTTGTTGCCATGACAACTTGTGATGCCCCTGGGGCGTATAGGCTGCGTGGCGTGAAAGGGTGAGATGCTTCCGGGTAGAATGATGTTGCTGCAGGGTTGAGCTGTGGTCTAGCCTCTGTAGATTCTGATGACTGCTGTTTGAGCTGTGGACGTAGGCCAGGAAACACCTGGTAGCCATCTTGCTGTAATAACTGCCCTTGAGAGAGCGCGTCTGGGCGACTGTTATTGGATTGCTCGGGTGCTGTGGGTGTCACTGGCACTGCGGGTAGAGCTGACTTGGAGGTTTCGGTGTTGTTGGCTTGGACAGTACTGCACACTGAGGGTGGTGCAGGTAACTGTTTCAGTACATAGTCGCTGGTGCGATCAGCTGGATCGTCTATCTCCTCTGGTGGTAAGCAGACTGAATCAAGGCCTTGGCTCAATGCTTGCTCAAGTAGTCTTACTTTTGCTAATGCGATTTCCTCTTCCCTCTCTGATTCAAGGATCTTTATTCGAGCCTCTGCTTCTGCCCTCTTGGCTTCTGCCTCCGCTTCTGCCCTCTTGGCTTCTGCCTCCGCTTCAGCCCTCTTGGCCGCCGCCTCCGCTTCTGCCCTCTTGGCTTCTGCCTCTGCTTCAGCCCTCTTGGCCGCCGCCTCCGCTTCTGCCCTCTTGGCTTCTGCCTCTGCTTCAGCCCTCTTGGCCGCCGCCTCCGCTTCTGCCCTCTTGGCCGCCGCCTCCGCTTCAGCCCTCTTGGCTTCTGCCTCCGCTTCAGCCCTCTTGGCCGCCGCCTCTGCTTCTGCCTTCTTGGCTTCTGCCTCCGCTTCAGCCCTCTTGGCCGCCGTCTGTGCTTCTGCCCTCGCAAGGACTTCTTTTTCGGTGAAGGAACGCCTCACTTTGGATTGCTCTGCATTTATGCGGGCCTCTAGTAATCTGTCGCTCAGGGTGGAGCTTCTAGAGCATGATGATCTGTAGGACCGCGAGGAATGTTTGGATGAATGCGATCTGTGTGATCTAGTTTCTTGCAAATGAGAGATACGGAGTTCCACTTTATCTTTAGCACCCAGCACCATGGCGTCTCTTTGTCTGTCTATTGATTCTGCCTTGCACAATTCTGACGGGGCTTCTTCAATATTAGAGTCTTTTAGAAAGGTTATATACCTTGTGGACAGTCTCTTGTATCTTTCATGGGCTGCATTCAGCCGCCCGACGGCAACTTGTAAGCTGGTGGCATCGCCTGAGGAGGACTTAAGTTCTGATATGAGGGAGGAAACTCGTTCCCATAGCTCTTCCAGGTTGTCACATAGCTCATCTTTCCTGGTGTGATAGTTTTCTGTGATCTTTATAGTTGGTTTGAGAGAGCGCCTTGGTCGCGTGACTTGGTCTGCTGGAAGTATGGGTTCTACCTCCAGCTCTTCATAATGATCAGTATCAGGTTGCATTTGCTTTATTTCATCACTGGGGAACTGTACGAGGTCCTTTTCGGCCATTTTGATTTAAGGTGCGCTGTCTCTTTAAGAAAATGAACTTTTGAATTGGGGGTTGAAAATTGCAGTGCGGCTCAGATGAGGCACCCCGATGAGTTTCCCAAGGTGTTTTAAGTGAATAGCGGGGTTTTGGTTTGAGGGAGGCCCCGCGTGTGTGAACAGTCCTTATATCGTGCGAGCAAGGGTTAATATAGGATGTAGAAAGTGGCTTGGCGAGTAGTGGAGGACTTCCAGGCGAGAATACATCTACTGCGGACACGCCGTGCTTCCCCTTAGGCTTATGGGACGTGCACTGTTGCCGGGCAGATTTGCTGGGAGTGGGCCTGTTGCAGGGGAGGTTCCTGAGTGTGGCACTGGGCTCTGAGGGAACCTGTAGCCGGGCATTGGACATTCAGACGGATATTGACTGGGATATAAGGCTTTAAGGCAGTTTTTGACTGTTCTGTCCCCACATGAAGGCGAATGAAGGTGTAAATGATAATGACTTTGTGACTGGCCTACCTTCGTATCCAAGCAGTGGAGCAGACCGGACCGGCAGATGCTCAGGTTAGATGGATCCAGACGTAGACATGAGGATGCAATCAAACGTGGGTTTATTTGATCCAGAGCAGTGACATACGGTGATACAATACAGGAATACAGTAGATGCTGTGGTGTGGATGTCTTTCCAGAGGCTAACTGCTGAGGCAACTGCTGGTCAAAAACTGATGCCTTCACAAGCCGAGGTGTGTGTCTCCAGTCACAAAGGATGCAGCACTGAAAAAGGCTACAGGAAGTGACCAGGCCCAAGGCTGCTAAAACCACGCCCAGAGAAAACTTTATAGACAACGAACGAAGCGTGCAGCATACAAATTCCGGCCAGCAGATGGCAGCAGAGAACAATAGATTTAAACAACATAGGTAAAAACAAGAAATAATACAGTGCAGAAATTCAATATGAAAGGAACAGCACAAAAATAACCAATTTTTTGGTCACCTTGCCCTATAAAGTGTAATAATGAATGATCAAAAAATCCTATGTACCCAAAAATGGTAGCAATAAAAACTTCAACTCTTTCTGTAAAAAAGGAGCCCCTGCACAAGACGATCGGCTGAAAAAAATAAAAATAAATGACGTTCAGAAAATGGACACACAAAAACATAATTTATTTTTCAAAAATGCTTTATTATGTAAACCTGAAACAAAGAAAGTAGATATATTTGATTCACCGCATCCGTAACAATCTGCTCTATAAAAATAGCACATGATCTACCCTGTCAGATGAATCTTGTAAAAAATTATTAAAAAAACGGTGCCAAAACAGACATTTGTTGGTTACCTAAGCCTTGCCTCACAAAAAACGTAATATATAGCAAATAAAAATCATATGTACCCCAAAATAGTAGCAATACAACTGGCACTTTATCCTCTAGTTTCCAAAATGGGGTCACTTTTTTGGAGTTTCTACTGTAAGGGTGCATCAGGGGGGCTTCAAATGGGACATGGCATCTAAAAACCAGTCCAGCAAAATCTGCCTTCCAAAAACCATATGGCGCTCCTTTCCTTCTGCTCCCTGCCTTGTGCCTTTACATCAGTTTACAACCACATGTGTGGTGTTTATGTAAACCACAGAATCAGGGTAATAAATATAGAGTTTTGTCTGGCTGTTAACCAGGGGCGTCGTTAGGTCAAAACATTCGGGGCTTGAGCCGGGGTTATGCTGGCGGGGCCGATGTCTCCTGCGCTGTGCTGCGCTACTCTACACCGCCCACCCCCCCATCATTGGTGGCAGCGGCAGTTGCGATCGGAGTCCCAGCAGTGTAATGCTGGGGCTCGGATCGGTTACCATGGCAGCCAGGATGCTACTGAAGTCCTGTCTGCCATGGTCAGTTAATCAGCAGCATACTTACATGCGCTGTGGCCGCCCAGCGCTCCTTCTTATCGTAACTCGTCACAGGTCTGTGTGGCTTATTGCTATAAGCATAAGCAATGTGCCACACAGACCTGTGAGTTATAAGAAGAAGGAGTGCCGGGCGGCCATGTAAGTATGCTGCTGACTTCAGTAGCGTACTGGCTGCCATGGTAACCAATCGGAGCCCCAGCATTACACTGCTGGGACTCCAATGGGAACTGTCGCTGCCACAAATGATCTGGGGAGGGGGGCGCACTGCCCACCAATGATTTTAATACTGGGGAGGGTGCACTGCCCACCAATGATTTTAATACTGGGGGGGCACTGCCCACCAATGATTTTGATACTGGGGAGGGGGGGGTAGGGCGCACTGCCCACCAATGATTTTAATACCGGGGAGGGGGGGAGGGTGCAGTGCCCACCAATGATTTTAATAGTGGGGAGGGCGCACTGCCCACCAATGATTTTAAAACTGGGGAGGGGGGGAGGGCGCACTGCCCACCAAAGATTTTAATACCGGGGAGGGGGGCGAGGGCGCACTGCCCACCAATGATTTTAATACCGGGGAGGGTGCACTGCCCACCAATGATTTTAATACTTGGGAGGGGAAGGGGGAGGGTGCACTGCCCACCAATGATTTTAATACTGAGGGGATGATCTGTGGTGTTGCCCAGACGGCTAGGCCCTTCACAGTAGTTATTAACCCCTTTCAGCAGTCCCCCATTCGCTGAAGGGGGAACTGCTGAAAGGGGTTAATAATTACTGTGAAGGCGGGACTGCTGAAAGGGATTAATAACTACTGTGAAGGGGGGGGGGCCTGCTGAAAGGGGCTAATAACTAGGGGGGTAGGGGGATTATCTGTGGGTTTGCCCAGATTGCAAGGCCCTTCACAGTAGTTATTAACCCCTTTCAGCAGTACTCCATTCACTGAAGAGGGGACTGCTGAAAAGGGTTTATAACTACTGTGAAGGGGGGACTGCTGAAAGGGATTAATAACTACTGTGAAGGGGGGGGGGGCTGCTGAAAGGGGCTAATAACTACTGAGAAGGCCCCCCCAGGTGATGGAAGCAAGGCTTCATGGGATGGGGGGGTGTCTTCACAGGGGCGTGAAACAGTGGGCTTGTGCCCCGGATGTTTTTAGACCCTAGCAACTCCCCTGCTGTTAACCCTCAATGTGTTAAAGAAAAAAATATATTAAAAAGGAAAATCTGCCAAAAAAGTGAAATTTTGAAATTTCATCTCCATTTTCCTTTAATTCTTGTGGAACACCTAAAGTGTTAGCAAAGTTTGTAAAATCAGTTTTGAGTAACTTGAGGGGTGTAGTTTCTACAATGGGGTCATTTATGAGGGGGTTTCCACTATGTAAGCCCCATAAAGTGACTTCAGATCTGAACTGGTACTTAAAAAGTGGGTTTTGGAAATTTTCTTAAAAATGTGAAGAATTGCTTCTAAACTTCTAAGCCTTCTAACGTCCTAAAAAAATAAAACGACATTTACAAAATGATGCCAACATGAAGTAGACATACGGGAAATGTTAAGTAGTAAATATTTTATGAGGTATCACTTTCTGTTTTAAAAGCAGAGAAATAAATATTTTGAAAATTGAAAATTTTCAAAAATTTGGGGTAAATTTTGGATTTTTTCATAAATAAAGATGAAATATATTGACTCAAATTTATGACTGTCATGAAGTACAATGTTTCACGAGAAAACAATCTCAGAATGGCTTGGATAAATAAAAGTGTCCCAAAGCTATTACCACATAAAGTGACGCATGTCAGATTTGTGAATTTTGACCTGGAAACTGGGGCATCAATGACCTTTGGTCATAAAAGGGTTAAAAAAATATTCAAATGTCCAAATTTCCCTTAGGCGAATAACTAAAAAAAAAAAACTGAAAAACTGGCCTGGTAAGGAAGGGGGATAAACACCCCGGTAATTAAGTAGTTAATAAAAAAAAAATTTGAAAAAACACAAATCTTAGGTATTGCCGCGTCCATAACAAACGGCTCTATAAATATATCACATAATCTACCACATCAGATAAACACAGTGAAAAAAATATAAAAACTGTGCCAAAAAGCAATTTTTGTCACCTTACATCACAAAAAGTGCAACACCAAGCGATAAAAAAGTCATATGCGCCCCAAAATCAAACCGTCACGTCATCCCGCAAAAAATGAGCCCCTACATAAGACAATCAGCCAAAAGATAGAAAAGACTATGGCTCTCAGAATATAGAGACATAATAAAAAATAATTGCTTCAAAATGCTTTTATTGTGTTAAAGTGAAATAAATAAAAAAAAGTTTACATATTAGGTATCGCCACGTCCGTGATGACCTAACCCCTCAGGTAAACACAGTAAAAAAAATGTCAAAAAGCCATTTTTATCACCTTACATCACAGAAGTGTAACACCAAGCGATCAAAAAGTACTATGCACGCCAAAATAGTACCAATCAAACCGTCACCTCATCCTGCAAAAAAAAGACCAACTACATAGGACAATCGTCCAAAAAAAAAATATATATATATGGCTCTCATAATATGGAGACAATAAAATATGATTTTATTTTCTACTCTAGGGTGCATTAGGGGGCTGCAAATTGGACATGGTGTCCAGCAAACTCTGCCTTCCAAAAACCATATGCCACTTATTTCCTTCTGCAGCCCTGCTGTTCGCCCATACAGCAGGTCACAACTAGTGATGATCGAGCACCAAAGTATTCGGGTGTTCTGCCCGAACACATTGTTATATGTGTGTGCTCGACCGGAAGTCAATGGGAGACAAGCAGGCACCCCCTGCTCTGAAGAGGGGAGGGTTCCTGACTGCCTGGTCCATTGGAAAAGGTCAGAAAGTGACAGAAACACCACCGAAATGGATCGGGAACAGCATGGGGACAATGTCTGGATGCATCTTGGACTCCCAGGTCGCTGCTGGGAACTATGTTGTCCGAGTTGTACGCCACTTTTACAGACTGACAAAAATACGCCCAAACCCCCACCCCCCAAAAAAAAAAAACTATTTTACAGGAAAAATTGTTAGGAAACATTCTTTCCTGTATATTCAATTGTATATAAAGTGCAAGTGCTGCAAAAAATTACAAGGAAGAGGCACTCCGATACAACTTGTATATCACATAAAGGAGGGCCTCATTCACATTGTGGTACAATTGTTGAGGTAGTGGGACTCCTACACTCATAAAGTCTATGCACTAAGTGAAAGGGCTGCCAAAAATTAAAAGGAACCGGCACTCCAATACACCCTTTATTACACATAAAGGAGGCTATTATACACACCCTTGAAAAATTATGATTGGTGGCCTGCTCGTGACCCTCAAAAACATTTGGAGTAGGGGCTTGCTGATCTGACCATCCAAAACATGAGGGGCGAGGGCCTGAGGGTGAGCTAATGCTCTAAAACATTATATGTGAGTGCATGCTGTACAGCTGATGCTCTAAAACATTATATGCAAGTGCATGCTGTTCAGCTGACGCTCTAACATTATATTAAGTTGAGGGCCTGCAGTTGAGCTATTATTAGAGTGGAGGGAATATATACAATCTGGATGATGAGGAGGAGAAAACAGGATTCAACCATATACTCTTTTTTTTTTGGTGGAAAAGGTGCATGGGAATACACTACAGTAGATTGAGTACATTATAAATGATAGATTGAAATTGCCTTTATGTTCATCATCAGCTCAGCTGTCCTCTGGTGGAGTTGAGAAGTCAGGGGCAATCCAGGCCTTGTCCATTTTTATCTGAGTCAACCTGTCAGCATTGCCAGTGGACAAGCGGATACGCTTATCTATTATAATGCCACCAGAAGCACTAAATACACGCTCAGACAAAGTGCTGGCGGCAGGGCAGGCCAGAATCTCCAAGACGTAGAGTGCAAGTTCATGCCACGTGTAAGGCACTGAGGGATCATTTAGGATGCTGACACGGTCTGCTATGTATTCCTTCACCATAGAAACATAGAAACATAGAATGTGTCGGCAGATAAGAACCATTTGGCCCATCTAGTCTGCCCAATATACTGAGTACTATGGATAGCCCCTGGCCCTATCTTAAATGAAGGATGGCCTTATGCCTATCCCATGCATGCTTAAACTCCTTCACTGTATTTGCAGCTACCACTTCTGCAGGAAGGCTATTCCATGCATCCACTACTCTCTCAGTAAAGTAATACTTCCTGATATTACTTTTAAACCTTTGCCCCTCTAATTTAAAACAATGTCCTCTTGTAGCAGTTTTTCTTCTTTTAAATATAATCCCCTCTTTTACCTTGTTGATTCCCTTTATGTATTTAAAAGTTTCTATCATATCCCTTCTGTCTCATCTTTCTTCCAAGCTATACATGTTAAGGTCCTTTAATATTTCCTGGTAAGTTTTATCCTGCAATCCATGTACCAGTTTAGTAGCTCTTCTCTGAACTCTTCCAAAACTTTTCCCTATTTGTACCACTAGGCAGCGCTTCAGGGTGAGGTTGCTGGTGGGGTGTCATGAAAGTGTCCCATGCCTTGGAGAGTGTTGCCCTGCCTTTGTTGGAACTGCAGTGTGTTCCCCTTGTCTCCCTTCCTCGGTTGCCTAAGGAAGTACGGACTCTGCCGGCCGCATTGTCAGATGGCAAATTTTGAAGCAATCTCTCAACAAGTACCTTCTGGTATTGCACAGTTTTACTCGTCCTCTCCTCCACAGGAATGAGAGATGAGAAGTTCTCTTTGTAGCGGGGGTTGAGAAGGGTGAACACCCAGTAATCCGTGTTATCTAAAATGTGTATAACGCGAGGGTTGCGGGAAAGGCAGCCTAACATGAAGTCAGCCATGTGTGCCAGAGTACCAACAGGCAAGACGTCGATGTCGACAACAGGATGACCCTCCATCTCCTCATCCTCCTCCTCTTCTTCCCATCCACGCTGAACAGATGGAATTAAAGTTCCATGGGTACTACCCTCTGTAGCAGAGGCAACTGTCTCCAACTCCTCTTCATGGTCCAATTTGCGCTAAGAAGACAAACTGTGGGTGGTCTGGCTATCAATCTGTGCAATGTCCTCCCCCATTTCTTTGTCTGCCACATTCAGAGCACTGTCATTAATTGTGAGCACTGATCGTTTGAGTAGACACAGCAATGGGAAGGTTACGCTGATAATAGAGTTATCGCCACCAACCATCTGTGTGGATTTATCAAAGTTTTTTAAAACCTCACAGAGGTCTGACATCAATGCCCACTCCTCGCTTGGGAATAGTGGCAGTTGACTCGAAAGGCGACGACCATGTTGCAGCTGGTATTCCACAACTACCCTCTGCTGCCCACAAAGCCTGGCCAACATGTAGAATGGAGAGTTCCAGCGCGTGCTCACGTCGCACAGCAGTCGGTGAGCTGGAAGCCGCAAACGTTGCTGCAGCGTTGACAGACCGGCTGAAGCAGTAGACGACTTGCGGAAATGGGGACACATGCGGCGCGCCTTCACTTGTAGCTCTGGCAAATTGGGGTAGGTTTTGATAAACCGCTAAACCACTAAGTTTAAGACGTGGGCTAGGCATGGGATGTGTCAGGTTGCCGAGCTCCAAAGCCGCCACCAAGTTACGGCCATTGTCAGACACAACCATTCCTGGTTGTAGGTTGAGAGGCGAGAGCCACAGCTCGGTCTGGTCCCTTATACCCTGACACAGCTCTGTGGCGGTGTGCTGTTTGTCCCCTAAGCAGATCAGCTTCAGCATGGCCTGTTGATGCTTACCCACAGCAGTGCTACACTGCTTCCAGCTAGCGACTGATGGCTGATGGTGGAAGTGGAGGAGGATGCAGTTAAGGAGAAGTGGGGGTTGGAGCCAGTAACATAGCTGCTGGTGGAAACCCTGATGGACGTAGGGCCCGCAATCCTGGGCGTGGGAAGCACCTGTGCCATCCCAGGGTACGACTCACTCCCGGCCTCCACAACATTCACCCAGTGTGCGGTCACGGAAATGTAGCATCCCTGGCCACCAGCATTTGTCCATGTGTCCATGGTGAAGTGGATCTTCCCAGTAAGTGCATTGGTCAGGGCACGGGAGATGTTCTAGGTAGAGTTGAGCGGACACCTGGATGTTTGGTTCGACGAGTTCAGCCGAACTTGAAAAAAAGTTTGGGTTCGGGACCCGAACTTGACCTGAACATGAACCCGAACCCCATTGAAGTCAATGGGGACCCGAACTTTTGGGCACTGAAATGGCTCTAAAATAGTCCTGGAAAGGGCTAGAGGGCTGCAAAAGGCATCAAAATGTGCTTAAGAGCATGGCAACTGTTCTGCAAACAAATGTGGATAGGGAACTGACTTAAAATAACATAAAATACAGAAAAATTTAAAATAACAATCTGGATCTAGGAGTAGGAGGTTGAGGAGGCGGTGGATGGGTGGATGTGGCGGTGTAGGTTGACGTGGCGGTGTAGGTGGAAGCGGCGGTGAAGGAGGAATAGGTAGCCAACACTGATTTGTGTTATTTTTTATTTTTAAATTTGGGTATCCCCCAAAATATTGGGACATATAACAAAATAAAACAAAGAATAAGTGCACTTGAGTACAAGAATGGATGGTTGAGGCTGGTATAAATGTCTATTCTGCACAAGGTACGGACAAGTCCTGTGGGATCCATGCCTGGTTCATTTTAATAAACATAAGCTTGTCCACATTGGCTGCGGCCTGTGATAATGCTCTCTCCCGTGCTAAACACACGTTCACACTATACACTGGCTGCAGAACAGGTCAACACCTCCAAGGCTGACAAAGCTTTTCCACATTTTGGCCATGCTAACCCTGCCTTCTCAGGTGCTGGCGGTGCCCCAGCTGCGTTGGCGACCTCTTCCTCCTCCTCTGCCTTCGCCTTGTGCTTCCACTGTGCCCCCGCTGTCAGGTGGGAATGCCATCAGCAGCGTGCGCTTGTAGAGAGCATATCACAGAGGCTCAGGTGCGTGAAAGTCTATCTCCGGGTACAGGCTTAAACGTTGCAAAACGGATAAAAGGTAAATAGTCCCTTAAAAAGTCCTTTAAGGAAATAGAACATAATAAATGCAGGTCAGTCTTTTTCTTGAATTCTGGAACTCCAGACAATGTAAGGATGTACTAAAACGTTGAATCGGCAGAGCTGGAAGTTGTCTTCTCGGCTGCTGGGGCAGGAAATCTCTATAACGGACAGGTGGTTGTCCTCTTGTAATCCTGTCGGATCTACGAAGTGGCTGAGACTCGGTCTTGTTTCAAGGGAACTTGGTGTTTCCTGAGCTGTAGTAGTCACAACTTCTGGTTGAAGTGCAGGGATGCTGGTCTTAGCAGGCACTAAGATGTTGAGCCAGGAAGTTAAGAACCATTGTAACGGATCAGAGTCTAGTAATGTTCTTCCAAAAGACTGCATTGATTCTTCTGAATCAGATGATTTTACAGGCTTTGGTTCTACGGATTGAATTTCCTCTTGAACAGCTTGTTCTTGAAGAGTTTCTTCTTGGGTATGTTCCTTGAGACACAGTTTAAGGCAATTTTGATGCACTACACGTGATGTGTCCTCTTGGGTAATCTCATAAGTATCAGTCTCTGGATTAAGAATAGCAGTAATAGTGTAAAGTTCTCTCTCCCATTTGCTATCTAATTTGCTGGTACAATGGTTGTTTTTTAACCACACACGATCACCAATTTTGAGAGGTTCTGCTCTGGCAGATTGGTTATAATCTCTCTGCTGTTTTTCATGAGCATGTTCCATACGTTGTTGAACAATTTCTTGTGCATCAATCAAACATCTTTGGTGCTCACTCACCCAATCAATCAGTTTTTAGTAGAGGGTTGATTGCATCAGGCCCAAAGTATGATCAGCAGGCAGTGTACCTTGTCGGCCAAACATAAGATAGTAGGGTGTATACCCAGTAAAACAATGAATAGTGTTATTGTAGGTATACATTATTAGAGGCAATAGAGTAGGCCAATCATTTCTTTTAGCAGGTGGTACTGCTCTTCCCTTGGGGATGGTAGGCTGTGGTCCTGATTTTCTGACAGTTGTGAAAAGTACATAATTCTTTAAAGAGTTGCAACTCAAAAGCTGATCCCTTATCTGTAAGGATTCTTTCCGGGCATCCATATGGCAACAAGAAATGTTTCCTGAAAGCATCTGCAGTAGTTTTAGAGGTCAAGTCTTTGACAGGCTACAACAAATTTAGTGTAATGATCAATGATGGTCATAGCATATGTGTAACCTGAGCGACTTGGTTCCAGCTTCACATGGTCAATTGCAAATATTTCTAGCGGTGTTCGGCTAACAATGGAATGTAAGGGTGCTTTTTGGTCATGTTTCTCGTTTCTTCCAACAGCACAGGTGGAACATTCTCGACACCACTTTTCAATGTCTCCTCTCATCCCGATCCAGTAGAATCTTCTACGGATGGTGGCTTCTGTTTTCTGCACGCCAAAGTGTCCTGATTGATCATGGTACATCTCAAGAATTATTCTTGTATCTCGGCGTTGTATTAAGATTTGATACAGACGATCCCAGGTAATTGGATCTAAGGTCCTTCTTAATAGTAGGCCCTTCTGTAGAAAGAGGTGTTTTCTGTGTCTCCATAGTTTTGACAATTCTGGATCAGCATTCCTCCTGCGGATTCTTTCTGGGGTTCTTCCGCTGGTGAAGAAATCTTGTAGTTCACCCAACACTCTGCTTTTATTTTGCAACTTGATCCATCTTTCTTTGTCCACTTGGGATTTTGGATCCACTTGTTGTTGAAGGTTAAGGACCTTTTTCCCTTTGATGGTGATAATGTCTTGGTGGGCAATGTTTTTGTAGAAGGATGGCATTTCTACCTCTTCCCAAAACATCTTCTTGTGAAGTAGGGTCTTCTTGAGTCGGCAGACGAGATAATGCATCCGCATTTTCATTTGCTTTTCCTGTTCTGTACTTCACAGTGAAATTGTAGTTAGCAAGGCGTGAAGCCCATCTTTGTTCTAATGCTCCCAACTTGGTGGTGTTAAGATGCGCTAGCGGGTTGTTATCTGTGAATGCCACGAAGGGTGTTGCGGCAAGGTAATCTTTAAATTTCTCTGTAACAGCCCACACAAGTGCGAGGAATTCCAATTTGAAGGAACTATAGTTTTGGTTGTTTCTTTCAGTACCTCTAAGAGATCTACTAGCGTAGGAAATGACTCTTTCTTTACCTTCTTGTATTTGTGACAAAACAGCTCCCAGGCCTTTCTTACTGGCATCTGTGTAAAGATTAAATGGCTGTTGGTAATCCGGATAACCTAAGATTGGTGGCTCTGTTAACTTCTTCTTCAGGAGCTGGAAGGCAATTTCTCTTTCGGTGTTCCATTCAACTGGTATTGGAGATCTCTGATACCTTTTAGGATGTCCTCTGAGAAGTTCTAATATTGGCTCTGCAATATGGGCAAAGTGAGGAATAAAGCGTCTATAGTATCCTGCAAAACTGAGGAAACTTCTCACTTCTTTCACCGTAGTAGGAGTAGGCCAATTTCGGACTGCGGCTATCTTTTCTGGATCCGGTTTAACATCTTCAGAGCTGACAATATGCCCTAAGTATTTGACTTCTGGCTTCAGTAGATAACACTTAGATGGTTTGACTTTGAGTCCATGTTTAATGAGGACTTGAAAAACTTTGGCCAGATGTTTCAAGTGATCTTAATAAGATTTGGAGTAGATGATGAGATCGTCTAAGTACAACAGGACAGTTTCAAAATTTTTGTGGCCCAGACAACGCTCTTTTAATCTTTGAAAAGTTCCAGGCGCATTGCAAAGTCTAAAAGGCATGCAGTTGAACTCAAATAGGCCCATAGGGGTGGTAAATACAGTCTTCTCACGATCTTCAGGTGCCATTGGTACTTGCCAGTATCCACTGGTTAAATCAAGAGTATAGAAGTAGGCTGAAGATCCTAAAGCTGTCAAGGATTCCTCTATGCGTGGTAAAGGGTAACAATCCTTGTGAGTGATTTGATTGATTTTTCTGTAGTCCACACAGAATCTGATGTTGCCGTCTTTTTTCCGGACAAGGACTAGTGGTTCAGCCCATGGACTATGGCTGTCTTTAATGATATTGGAGTCTTTCATCTCCTGGATCATTTGCTTTATGGATTGGTACATAGTTGGTGGTATAGGCCGATACCTTTCCTTGATCGGTGGGTGTGAACCTGTAGGGATGGAGTGCTTTATGATATCTACTTCTCCATAGTCTGTAGAATGCTTACTGAAGGAATAGTGATGCTCCTTCACAATTTTCAGTACTCCCTCCTATTGGTGTTCTGGTGTTGAAGCATCTCCCACATGAAGTTCTTTCCACCAGGGGGTGCTTAAATTTTGATCTTGTGGGTGTTGTTTCTTAGTAAGTTGCTCTTTGGTATTCGTAGCCACGCTGATGACATCTTGAAAGGTAACTTGGATCAGCTGTGCAATGGGGCGGTACTTTGTCAATGTTACACTGTGATCACTCAAGTTTAGGAGTCGAATTGGCACTTTACCTTGAGAGACGGTTACTAGGTTTCTTGCAGCTCTAACTAGAGGATAGTCTTCCTAAACAACCGGCTCTACCAGGGCTTGGTAGTCTTGACCTTGAATTCCGACTACAGCTCGGCACCACAAGAGGGTTTTGGTGTTGGGTTTGAGAATCACAAGTTGATTATCTCGGATGCGGACACAGCAAATTTCTCCTTTTTCATTGGCGAATCTCTGTTGCGCATTTAGTACACGGATGGTTTGTTGGATCACCTTCTTAGAAGCAGAAGAGGCAGTAGGCACTGACTGGTGCAAGGCTTCCAGCATTTCAACATAACAGTTCCTGAGGATGTTTATTCCTAGGACTATTGGAGGGTTATTGTTATTTTCTCTGACTTGTACCACAATAATGCCTTGTTGGGATAGTGTAGTTTCTCCTACTTGAATGGTAGGTTCCCAATAACCAAGTATTGGTACGGATTTGCCGTTACTAGCAATGAGACTCAGTCAGGATTCTAGGGGCTGGGTAAGCTGATTTTGGTCCCAGTATTTTTCAAATGCTGTTTGTTGGATGGTAGTGACTTGGGATCCTGTGTCAACTAGGGCAACAAAAGGAACTCCATTTATTTGAAGTGTCACTTCTGGACGGGATCCTACGTGTCTTGGCATCCAATATGGATCTTCTGGACCTATTGATTTACATCCGGAGGGGTGGTCCTTGGCCTCGGGGGTCGCCCGTTTAACTGCCAGCAGGTTGCTTCAGTATGACCTGGCTTGTGACAGTATGTGCAGATAGGCTGCTTAGGGGTACTAGCGCGGTCAGGAGGGCGTCCACCCGAATTTCTGGAATAAGTCTCTTTATAGTCAGGAGAGAAGAGCCTTCTGGACACAGGTTTCTCATCCTCCAGCAATAATGGTTTTTCCCACTGTTCCAACTTTTGGTGAAATTGGACTTGCTCAATAAGGGCAGCAACTGCGTCAGGAATTGGGGCTTGGGTTGCCTGACTGATGACAGGTAAAGGTTTTACAGGGGTGACCAGCTGTGTTGCTGGCACCAAAGCGGATCTAACAGGTTCAGTTGGTGGACTTTTTCCCAGTATACTGATAGCTAATTCTTTAAAATCTAAGAAGGCAGCACATGGATGTTGGACGGCTAATATTCTTAGCTGGCTCTTTAAATTGTCTGTATTGATGCTTTCAATAAATTGCTCTTTCAGGGTTATGTCCTGATTCTCTGCCTCAAGGGGGTCTACTCCACCTGGGGCACAGCCACCACTACATTTACCCAGTGTGCAGTTAGGGAGATATAGCGTCCCTGGCCGTGCTTACTGGTCCACGTATCTGTGGTTAGGTGGACCTTGCCACAGATGGCGTTGCGCAGTACACACTTGATTTTATCCGATAGTTGGTTGTGCAGGGAGGGCACGGCTCTCCTGGAGAAGTAGAGGCGGCTGGGAACGACGTACTTTGGGACAGCAAGCGACATGAGCTGTTTGAAGCTGTCCGTCTCCACCAGCCTAAATGACAGCATTTCAAAAGCCAGTAGTTTAGAAATGCTGGCATTCAGGGCCAGGGATCGAGGGTGGCTAGGTAAGAATTTACGCTTTCTCTCTAAGGTTTGTGAGATGGAGAGCTGAACGTTTCCGTGTGACATGGTGGAGATGCTTGGTGACGGAGGTGGTGGTGTTGGTGGCGCATCCTCTGTTTGCTGGGCGGCAGGTGCCAACGTTCCTCCAGAGGCGGAGGAAAAGGCCGAGGTAGCAGCAGAAGATGGTGCAGGAGGGGCCTGAGCCCTTTCTTGGTTTTGAAGGTGCTTACTCCACTGCAGCCCGTGTCTCGCATGTAGATGCCTGGTCATGCAGGTTGTGCTAAGGTTAAGAATGTTAATGCCTCACTTCAGGCTCTGATGGCACAGCGTGCAAACCACTCGGGTCTTGTCGTCAGCACATTGTGTGAAGTAGTGCCATGCCAGGGAACTCCTTGAAGCTGCCTTTGGTGTGCTCGGTTCCTGGTGACGGTGGCCAGTAGCAGGCGAACTGTTTTGGCGACGGCTGCTCTGCTTTTGCACCCTGCTCCCTCTTTTGCTACACTGTTGGCTCGGTCTCACCACTGTCTCTTCCTCCGAACTCTGAAAGTCAGTGGCACGACCTTCATTCCATGTGGGGTCTAGGACCTCATCGTCCCCTGCATCGTCTTCCAACCAGTCTTCCTCCCTGACCTCCTTTTCGGTCTGCACACTGCAGAAAGACAACGCAGTTGGCACCTGTGTTTCGTCATCATCAGAGACATGCTGAGATGGTATTCCCATGTCCTAATCAGGAAACATAAGTGGTTGTGCGTCAGTGCATTCTATGTCTTCCACCCCTGGGGAAGGACTAGGTGGATGCCCTTGGGAAACCCTGCTAGCAGAGTCTTCAAACAGCATAAGATACTGCTGCATGACTTGAGGCTCAGACAGGTTCCCCGATATGCACGGGGGTGATGTGACAGACTGATGGGCATAAGTTTCAGGCGCCACCTGTGCGCTTTCTGCAGAAGACTAGGTGGGAGATAATGTGAACCTGCTGGATCCACTGTCGGCCACCCAATCGACTAGCGCCTGTACTTGCTCAGGCCTTACCATCCTTAGAACGGCATTAGGCCCGACCAAATATCGCTGTAGATTCTGGCGGCTACTGGGACCTGAGGTAGTAGGTTCAGTAGGACGTGTAGCTGTGGCAGAACGGCCACGTCCTCTCCCTGCACCAGAGGCTCCACCAACACCACCACCACGACCATGACCGCGTCCCTTATTAGATGTTTGCCTCATAGTTAGCGTTCACCAAGCAAAGTAAAAAGTGGTTAAGTATGTTAAAAATAATTAATCGCCAATAAAAACCCTGATGTAGGGTATTGCACTAAATTTTTTTATTTAAAACTCTATATGACAGCGGTATTTGTGGCCTAAATTTCACAGTAACTTATGCCCCTCTAATCCCAGATGTGCAGTGTATTAGAGTTTTTTTTTAACCCCAGTAAGCAAAAGCCGTATTTCTGGCCTAAATTTCACAGTAATTTATGCACCTCTAATCCCAGATGTGCAGTACATCAGAGGTTTTTTTAACCCCAGTAAGCAACAGCCGTATTTGTGGCCTAAATTTCACAGTAACTTATGCACCTTTAATCCCAGATGTGCAGTATATCAGAGGTTTTTTAACCCCAGTAAGCAAAAGCCGTATTTGTGGCCTAAATTTCACAGTAATTTATGCACCTCTAATCCCAGATGTGAAGTATATCAGAGGGTTTTTTTTAACCCCAGTAAGAAAAAGCTGTATTTTTGGCCTAAATTTCACAGGAACTTATGCACCTCTATTCCCAGATGTGCAGTATATCAGAGTTTTTTTTTTAACCCCAGTAAGCAAAAGCTGTATTTGTGGCCTAAATTTCACAGTAACTTATGCACCTCTAATCCTAGATGTGCAGTATATCAGAGGGTTTTTTAACCCCAGTTAGAAAATGCTGTATTTCTGGCCTAAAATGAACAGTCCCTTATGCACCTATAATCCTAGATGTGCACTATATAAAACGAGGGGTTTGTTTCACCCAGTATGCCCCAGTATGCCAAAGCCGTATTTCTGGCCTAAATGTGACACTCACTTATGCACCTATAATCCTAGATGTGCAGTATATCAGAGGTTTTTTTTTAACCCCAGTAAGCAAAAGCTGTATTTGTGGCCTAAATTTCACAGTAATTTATGCACCTCTAATCCCAGATATGCAGTATATCAGAGGTTTTTTTTTAACCCCAGTAAGCAAAAGCTGTATTTTTGGCCTAAATTTCACAGTAACTTATGCACCTCTATTCCCAGATGTGCAGTATATCAGAGGGTTTTTTTTTAACCCCAGTAAGCAAAAGCTGTATTTGTGGCCTAAATTTCACAGTAACTTATGCACCTCTAATCCTAGATGTGCAGTATATCAGAGGGTTTTTTAACCCCAGTTAGAAAATGCTGTATTTCTGGCCTAAAATGAACAGTCCCTTATGCACCTATAATCCTAGATGTGCACTATATGAAACGAGGGGTTTGTTTCACCCAGTATGCCCCAGTATGCCAAAGCCGTATTTCTGGCCTAAATGTGACACTCACTTATGCACCTATAATCCTAGATGTGCACTATATGAAACAGATGTTTTTTTTTTTTTTACCCCAGTATGCCCCAGTATGAGAAAGTCGTATTTGTGGCCTAAATTTCACAGGAACTAATGCACCTCTAATCCCAGATGTGCAGTATATCAGAGGGTGTTTTAACCCCAGTAAGCAAAAGCTGTTTTTGTGGCCTAAATTTCACAGTAATTTATGCACCTCTAATCCCAGATGTGCAGTATATCAGAGGTTTTTTTTTAACCCCAGTAAGCAAAAGCTGTATTTGTGGCCTAAATTTCACAGTAACTTATGCACCTCTATTCCCAGATGTGCAGTATATCAGAGTTTTTTTTTTTAACCCCAGTACGCAAAAGCTGTATTTGTGGCCTAAATGTGACACTCACTTATGCACGTCTAATCCCAGATGTTCAGTATATCAGAGGGTTTTTTAACCCCAGTTAGCAAAAGCTGTATTTCTGGCCTAAAATGAACAGTCCCTTATGCACCTATAATCCTACATGTGCACTATATGAAACAGAGGGGTTTGTTTCACCCAGTATGCCCCAGTATGCCAAAGCCGTATTTCTGGCCTAAATGTGACACTCACTTATGCACCTATAATCCTAGCTGTGCACTATATGAAACAGATGTTTTTTTTTCACCCCAGTATGAGAAAGCCGTATTTCTGGCCTAAATTTCACAGTCACTTATGCAGCGATAATCCTAGATGTGCACTATATGAAACAGAGTTTTTTTTTTAACCCCAGTGACTCAAAGCAGTATTTCTGGACTTGCAGTCATGCCGATATCCTGTGCTGGTGCACTATCGTTGCATAAAATGGCTGCCGATTATGTATTGATATTGACTAACTGAAGAAAAAAAAGGTCATTTTCAGCAGTAGTTGGCTCAGGGCAGGCTTAAAACAATTGTGCACTGCACCCACAAAACACATTTGCTGTAGATCGCTGAGTAAAGAAGCAGTTCTTCATAAGATTCCTCCCTGATCTCTCCCTCACAGCAGCTGCAGCCTATCCCTACACTAATCCGAGCAGAGTGACGGGCGGCGCTGCGTGACTCCAGCTTAAATAGAGCCTGGGTCACATGCTGCAGTTGGCCAATCACAGCCATGCCAATAGTAGGCATGGCTGTGATGGCCTTTTGGGGAAAGTAGTATGATGCTTGTTGATTGGCTGTTGTGCAGCCTTTCAAAAAGCGCCAAGAAAGTGCCGAACACCGAACCCGAACTTTCACGGAAATGTTCGGGTCGGGGGTCCAAAAATCCTAAAGTTCGGTACGAACCCGAACTTTACAGTTCGGGTTTGCTCAACCCTAATCTTGACCTCTGACACAGTCCTGGGTTCGAAGGTGGTGTAGAGACGTTCAAATATCTGCTCCAGTGTCCTCCTCTCTGAGCTTGGCCAGGATTTCACTTCTCTGAGAGCAGCTCCTTCCAATTGCGCAAGGAGAATCTCCATCTGTTGTTCTGGGGATACAGGGTACAATCTGAGCACAGCAAGAATTTTCTCTTTAAAGTCCCTTAAAGTATGAACTTCTCCAGAATATCGCGGGAACCAGGGGGCCCCAAAATAATAAGGCATGGTTAAAGGCATTAAGCTTGGTGCTGCAGCAGTTGGGATTGCGCTGGGACCGGCTGCGGCTGCCGCAGGGGGTCCACGGAGATTAGGTTGCACGTTATCTTCCTGCACAGACATGGTAACAGCAGGTGAATTATGGTTAGGTAAGTTAACAGTGGCTGTATACACTTTTTTTTTTCTTGTGCGGCGTTGCTATGGGCAACTGCTATCTTGCGGGTGTATGGCACTTTAAGAAACTTGGTGCCGGCTGAATACAGTGTTTGAACAGCGCCTGTTTAAGTCTCGGACAGCGCTCCTGGCTATCAACGCTCCCTTATGATTAGCAGGGGCAAATCGGAGTACTCACAGGTTGCGATTACTACTTGGGAGACGGCAAGCAATGCGATTCTCTCCGCTAACTCGCATGTGAAAATCTTGCGATGTTTAGGATACACGCAAGTCACACTCTCCTCCCGTCCGCGGCGTCTAACTTTGATGTGGCTACAAGCAGAGGAGGCAGCGCTGCGTTTGCATATAGGTTCGGCCTTTGAGAGTTGATACAGTAAAGGTAGGACGAGTCTAGCCGGACAGTTTTGCATAAATGGGCGGCACTAGGTTTTTCCGCTCTTCAGGGGGTGTTACTAACTTGTCCACAGTGATGGCGCAGTATTTTTTTTTAAACAAGAAGGCCTCCGGTGGCCATTTTAAGTGCATAGAAACAGTCTATTCAATGACAGCAAGCCGTTTTAGTGACACACAAATGTCTGCTTTTCTCACTTTTAACACAGCGATTTCTATGCTGGTGACTAGTATAGCACTTCCATGCAATTTCCAAACAGTTTAAACAGTTCTGTAGCCCAATACAGTGCGCAATAAGCAAAAGTCTCTCATTAAAGCAAAGGGGCTTATTCTCATATGACAGTCTCTCAAATATGGCGCAGGGGTTAATATCCTGTTCGTGACACCAAGAAAGATATGCAGCCAGCCAGAACCGCAGGGGCAACACGCGAGGTGCACGGTGGGCCGATGAGGGGCCAAATAATAACACAGTTCATCGGTTTACTCACGGTTAGCAGGAAGCCTCCCTGGGCTGGCAGCACAGTGTTGAGGAAGACAGCACGAAATCCTCCGGGGCACACTCTGTGGTAGGGAAGCACCAGCCTAGATGGAGGTTGAGGTGCCCTTGGTGGCAGTGGTGTTTAGGGTGCTTGTGGCGGCTGGGTCCCTTGGTGGTAGTTGTCGTGACGCCAGTACCGTTAATGGTGGTACAACCAATTGTAAGAATGAAGTAGACAGTGGTAGGATACAGCTCACAACTTTTACTGATGTCGGGTCCAGTTGCGGCATATACATCCAGACAGAATACAGTCTTTTGCAATTTAGAGGAATTCTGTTGATCCACTGTTAATAGGTTTGGCTGGGTTTAGCTTAGCTTGAAGGTTCTGTATAAGTATTTCTGGTAGGTGACTTTGCTTCAGGTCCCTAGTAAACCAGAGTAATTTGGTGAGGTTGCCTGTGGCTAAAGTATCCTTCACCTGGGTTCCCAAAGGTCTTTTATGCCTGGTATGTGGCTTTTATCCTTTGGTTTGTTAGCCTTTCCTTTCTTTTGTCCCTTCGTGGACTAGACTTTTACCTGAGCAGAAGTGCTAGATTTGCACTCTCTCAAGCTCAGCAACAGACTAACTGACTACTAATCTATCCCACTAGGCCTGACTTAAGTATTTATATGACCTAAGTGCTATCCCCATCTAGTGGTGGGATGTATAAATCACACGTAGCCAGCCAGGGGCGGACTGAGAACCCTCAGGGCCCCCGGGCAAAATAAATTAAGGGCCCCCTTACAGGTCCCACCCATGTTCTGTTGCAAGCCCCACCCTTGCCCCGCCTCCAGCCACACCCTACACAATCTTTAATAAGATTTGAAAGTTAAAGCGACACAAAAGGCACCCAGACCACTTCAGCTCATTGAAGTGGTCTGGGTACAGTGTCCCTTTTGCAAATCGAGCTGCAATGTTCTAGAGAAACTGCATTGTTTACGTTCCAGCAATAAGTCAGCCTCTAGTGGGTGGCAGCCACCTGAGGGCTTCCTGGATTCAAACAGACCTTTGGTCTGGTATCTGACGCTGGACGCATGATGACCTCTAG
Organism: Bufo bufo; assembly: GCF_905171765.1. Classification (NCBI taxonomy): domain Eukaryota; kingdom Metazoa; phylum Chordata; class Amphibia; order Anura; family Bufonidae; genus Bufo; species Bufo bufo. Next base: position 605,158,369 of record NC_053391.1, read on the forward strand.
GGTCAGATTTTTCCCCATAGGAAAGCATTGATTCAATGCTCTCATATGGGGTGATCTAATCTCAGCGTCCATTAGTGAGCCTCTGTTAGAAGCAGTCCCCTCCACCTTGTACTTGTTCCACTGATCTGCTACTTGCGGGCTACATGGGCATGAGTTCAGTCACTTCGATGCGTGATCCCTCGAGACCCGTGACCTACAGCGACGGGTCTCGCGGGATCACGCGCTGCAGGACGGGATAGCGCACCGAAGTGACTGAACTCATGCATGCGCAGCCCACAAGTAGCGGAACAATTACAAGAGGGGTGGGGAATAGCCAAATTAAAAAATATTTTGAACCAAAAGGTTTGCTTTTGGTGGGTTTTAAACTAATGGTGGTCTGTAGATGGCACTGTTGTGGGGGCTCTGTGGATGGCACTGTTGTGGGGGCTCTGTGGATGGCACTGTTGTGGGGGCTCTGTGGATGGCACTGTTGTGGGGGCTCTGTGGATGGCACTGTCGTGGGGGCTCTGTGGATGGCACTGTTGTGGGGGCTCTGTGGATGGCACTGTTGTGGGGGCTCTGTGAATGGCACTGTTGTGGGGGCTCTGTGGGTGGCACTGTTGTGGGGGCTCTGTGGGTGGCACTGTTGTGGGGGCTCTGTGGGTGGCACTGTTGTGGGGGCTCTGTGGATGGCACTGTTTTGAGGGCTCTGTGGATGGCACTGTTGTGGGGGCTCTGTGGATGGCACTGTTGTGGGGGCTCTGTGGGTGGCACTGTTGTGGGGGCTCTGTGGGTGGCACTGTTGTGGGGGCTCTGTGGGTGGCACTGTTGTGGGGGCTCTGTGGATGGCACTGTGGGTGACACATATATAGCACCTTATGCTATATATGTGTCATCCACAGATCCCCCCATAACAGTGTCCCTGTGAGAGAATGACCCCCAATACAGGGTCTGGGGGCCGGCATCTGGTGTTGTAATGGCAGCGGGGCCCGGTGCAGTCACTGTATTCTATCGCACCGGGCCCCGCTCAGTGTAATACTAATATTCATATGTGAACAAGAAGAGAAATCCTCTGCGATCCTCTCCCTCTCTGTACTCACAAACTCAGTAGCAGGCAGGCCGGGCGGCAGCGCAACCCACTGACGTCACGCGCCTGCTCCTCCCACTTTATGAATGAAGCAGGCGTCAGTGAGTTGCGCTGCCGCCCCGGCCTGCCTGCTACTGAGTTTGTGAGTACAGAGAGGGAGAGGATCGCAGAGGATTTCTCTTCTTGTTCACATATGAATATTAGTATTACACTGAGCTGGGCCCGGTGCGGTAGAATACAGTGAGTGCACCGGGCCCCGCTGCCATTACCACATTGTTATTCTGCGGCGGGCCCCCATCCCGGCCGGGCCCTCGGACCATGTCCGAAGTGCCCGACCAGTCAGTCCGCCCCTGTAGCCAGCCTATGAACAGGGATACAATAGGTGATATAATGCAAATAACATGCAATGCAATAATGCAGTTTTACAGTGATTTTGCAGTTCCCACGTGTCCTGAGTGGGACGCTGCACATCTCCTGCCTTGAAACCGTACAACACCAAGGTCATCCCAGCAACCATCAGCCAGGAGCCCCAACATCAAGCTGTGCCCCAAGGGAAGGAAGGGTGTTGGCACCTATCATTGGCCCTAGAGAGCATTAGTGTGAGGAAGGCCATGGTGAATGACTATTGCAGCCAGAACCACTATCACTCCCATCCTCAACTCCCGCTCCTCCAGTGCTTGCAGCGGATGCATTGGGTCCAACCGAGCAGGTGCAGCTCATAGAGCGTAGCTTTCTATTCTGACACGTAGATAAAGATTCAGTAGACAGGGTGTCTTTATCAAGTCCATGGTCCCTGAATGGGCATAAAGTGTAGTAAAGCAGCAAAGCGTTAAACTGCTAGGATCACGCATTTTTACGGGATGAGTCATCCAGGATCTATATCAGTGCAGTGGGTGTGTGATATGCCAGGCCGCAGAGGGAAACTTCAGAGCAGTTTGGGCCTGTGTCATACCTATCACATACTGTCCAAAATACCTGTAAAATAACCAGTTGTATGGAGAATCATGTAGATAAGCCTATAGCTGACGCTGGGTGTATAGTTTATTTCATGAAAACCATCCGATTTAGATAATGCACTACCACAATATCACTTGCAGAGACACAATATTTTACAGCGCTTTTTCATGATTTTTTTCCCATGCACTTTTCTTAGAGTATGCTGCATAAGGGAGTTCACAGTTGCATAAAGTCCTTTTTGTTCCTTTAACTGGTTATTGGTTTGCTGTTTTCCATAGATTCCAATTCATTCTAATAGTTTGCATGTTCTACTACAGGCTTCAGCAACCTTTAGCACTCCAGCTGTTGTGAAACTACAATTCCCAGCATGCTCCACTCATTTCTATGGGAGTTCCGAGAACAGCAGAACAAGTTTGCATGCTGGGAGTTGTAGTCTCACAACAGCTGGAGTGCCGATGGTTGCCTACCCCTGTTCTACAGTATATAGTCTATGGGGAATTAATTAATGGCTTTGCACCACTTTGATGGTATACAGAAGTTATGGCGCATGCCATGTTTGTACTATAACTTGTGACTTTTCTTGCCAGTGATGTAAAAATGGGAGAGGTTTATCAGGAAGGCTGGAGCCTTCGGCAGACCACCAGAGATTGGCGCAAATTACAAAACAAATCTATTCCTACTTATAGCAGGCGTAGACATGAGAGCTATGAGGCTTTTAGAGCATAGATTGCTGCGATGTGGTGACATTCTCACACTGCCTGTGCCAGGTCTTAGACATCGTTCTGATGTCATCACATCTGCTCGATGATGTCATCGTGACCACCCACACTGAGACAAGGCAACTCATGTCACAGCTGGAAGAGCAAAGAAGTGAGTTAAGTATTTTTATTTTTACTTTATCTCTACTACTGGGGGCATACATAATTACTGAAAGCATGCTGGGACAACAACTACTGGGGCATACTGAAGCAATAACTACTTGGGGAATACCTGAGCAATGATTAATGGGAGCATACTGGGGCAATACCTAATCGGGCTATACTGGGGCCATAAGAACTACTGGACCAAAAATGGTGCAATAAGTATTACTGGGGTACCACTGGGGCCAAAAAAGAGCTACTGGAGGCATACTGGAGATGCTACTGGGGCCGTGAGGACTATTGGGGACATTACTAGGGCAGTAAGAACTTCTAGGGTTATTACTGGGGAAATTAGAACTACCGGAGGCACTACTGGGGAACACATAACGACTAGGGCAGTGATGGCTAACCTCCGGCACTTCAGCTGTGTTGAAACTATGACTCCCAACATGCTCAATTCATTTATATGGAGGCCAAGCAAGTGTACATCTTGGGAGTTGTAGTTTTACCACAGCTGGAGTGCCAGAGGTTAGCCATGACAGGACTAGGGGCTCTATAGGGGGCATTATAACTCTTGAGAATACAATCTGCAGGTTGTGCTTTTAAATACTTCTTGGTAGCCGATCAAGCTGGCTTCCTGCCTCCCAATACTGTAGAGAGAAAAGGGTTAAAGTGGTTCTCTCACTTCAGCAAGTGGCATTTATCATGTAGACAAAGTTAACAAAAAACATCCCCGTGTACATAGAATTAAACTAATTGCTGACTTTTAGAAAAGGGAGTGGTGTCTTTTTCTTAACTAATGATCTGGCTGCAGGGCTCAGCTGCATTGGATTCTGATTAGCTGCATCAGGGGAATACAAAGACCCCAGGCATGTCACTGCTCAAGTGTGTTAGATTCCTTGTGGTGGGTCCATACTTGAACATTGCTTTTTAACAGGAAACAATAAATTCCCCCTCTTGCTGCTGGTGATAAAAATAAGGGGCATAAGGAGCGAAAGTGTGTTTGGGTCTATTCCTTAGGTATTGTTTTTCAAACGTTGCAAAACCCTCTCAGCCAAGGTGTTGAGATAACCTGAGAAAGGGTAGAAGCAAGCACAATTTTTTTTTTTCTTTAAAGGGAGTCCTTTTATGAAGAGGCAGGAGGGTGGCTAAGGTAGGGCCCAACATAAGGCAAACAAACAGGGGCCAGTCTGTCTCATACTTTGTTAACCTCTCAGGGATCTTGTATTTCTCAGATTAGGGAGAAGAACTATTCCTCTCCCAGATGAAAGAGTGGATCTCAGATGGTGGTTTTGCAGCAGTGAACTTGTGGCTTGAATAGCTGGAACACTGGTGAACTCCAGTGGCCACAGTTGATGTTGCAGGATCCTCAGCTGCATAACTCGGGCCCCCCTGGAAACAAAAGTAGAGGCTGGAGCCAGCCTGGGTGTAGAGAATTTGTGGCTCCATTGATAGAGGGAAACAGGCTTCGGGGTATAGCCAGACAAGGTTTTCTTTCCAGTACCATTGTTGCTCCTCCAGTGGTAGCTTCCATGGCAATACAGGGGTCTGTGATGGCCCAAGGTTGATGTTGACCATGTTGGTAGCCAGTATAGTGGTGACTGACAGGGGTTCTGGAAACCCTCGGATGAGAGGCTCTGGTATTGACCGTAGCAATGGCCATTGCAGAGAGTCGCATCAGTAGACGCCCTCAGGCCCCACATGCCGCTACAAGTCAAGGTCCTCAGGCATATGATACAATATGTGGATGACCCACTCCTCCATCATTGTCTTGTGCTGCAGGGGATCTGGTGGCCCTTCTTCTCTCAAAGTGGTGGGACTCAAATCATGGCCTATCATGGTGGAGAACCAATGCACAGGTCCTCCCTGGTTGGTAGATGAAATGGGAGCCACAGCCATAAATGCCACACTTGTTGGTGCAGGTCGCAAGAAAGTCGCTGGTGTCTGGCTCCCCAGTTGAGCCGCCCGTATTTCATCAACTACTGATTTTGGTTTGGGGTCATCACCCCACATCATGGCTGACCAGTTGGGCTTCAGCCTTCACTCTGCCATCTTGCAGCATGTGGCAGGCCTTCTTTGCTTTCGGTCTCTGCACCTCAGCAGCTTGTAGAGTCAGGCAACCTCTTCCATCCCAGGAACACATTGTCTTCTTGGCCAAAAGGCCTTTGACTTGGCAAAATAACAACTGGGAACCTGGCTAATGGTGTCGGACTCCCACGCCCAGTGGAGCATAGCGCAGACAGGTCTTGCCTCCTCCTCTGCTGTCATTCTCTCAGATTTCTGGGTCTAAAGTGGCAGAGCTTCAGCGCACATGGCATGGATCCAAAATGGCCAATTAACCCCCTATGTGATGGCGTGCAGTGAATTGAGAATTTCTGAGGATAGGCCATCAGTATTAAAAATCCATTTAAGGCTGCTTTCTTTCTGTGTTGAAAGCTCCTTTCTGGGCATTTTTTCTGTGCTACAAAAATGTTCTCCTGAATGGAAACCTAACGGATTACATTATAGTCATTGGGGTATGTTAGGCTCTGTTTGCTTCAGTTATGTGCCTGTAATGGAGCAGAAAAAAGTACCGTAAATAGATGTGAAAGTAGCCTAATGGTAGCTGTTTACATTCCTATATATTGAGTTCCCCTAGTGGTGGCTGCAGGCATCCATATTTGTAATATATTATCTGAAGGGAAGCAATAATTTAGAGCTCTATGAGTAGATTCATCAATGTATTTATGCCAGTTTTCTGGCATAAACACATTGAGAAATAATGTGAAAGTTGACTAAAGTAGGTAAGGCCCAAGGATGACTTTCTATTACAGTATTTTAAGTAAAAATTTATGAAATTTGAGGTGTTGTCCTTTGCATTCCCTGCGAGTGACTGATGCACACATAGAAACATAGAAACATAGAATGTGTTGGCAGATAAGAACCATTTGGCCCATCTAGTCTGCCCAATATACTGAATCCTATGAATAGCCCCTGCCCAATCTTATATGAAGGATAGCCTTATGCCTATCCCATGCATGCTTAAACTCCTTCACTGTATTTGCAGCTACCACTTCTGCAGGAAGGCTATTCCATGCATCCACTACTCTCTCAGTAAAGTAATACTTCCTGATATTACTTTTAAACCTTTGCCCCTCTAATTTAAAACAATGTCCTCTTGTAGCAGTTTTTTTTTAATTTTAAATATTCTCTCCTCTTTTACCTTGTTGATTCCCTTTATATATTCAAAAGTTTCTATCATATCCCCTCTGTCTCGTCTTTCTTCCAAGCTATACATGTTAAGGTCCTTTAATCTTTCCTGGTAAGTTTTATTCTGCAATCCATGTACCAGTTTAGTAGTTCTTCTCTGAACTGTCTCCAAAGTATCAATATCCTTCTGGAGATATGGTCTCCAGTACTGCGCACAATACTCCAAATGAGGTCTCACTAGTGCTCTGTAGAGCGGCATGAGCACCTCCCTCTTTCTACTGGTAATGCCTCTCCCTATACACCCAAGCATTCTGCTAGCATTTCCTGCTGCTCTATGACATTGTCTGCCTACCTTTAAGTCTTCTGAAATAATTACCCCTAAATCCCTTTCCTCAGATACTGAGGTTAGGACTGTATAACAGATTTTATATTCTGCTCTTGGGTTTTTACGCCCCAGGTGCATTATCTTGCACTTATCAACATTAAATTTTGTTGCCAGATTTTTGACCATTCCTCTAGTTTTCCTAAATCCTTTTCCATTTGGTGTATCCCTCCAGGAACATCAACCCTGTTACAAATCTTTGTGTCATCAGCAAAAAGACACACCTTACCATGGAGGCCTTCTGCAATTTCGCTGATAAAGATATTAAACAATATGGGTCCCAGAACAGATCCATGAGGTACACCACTGGTAATAAGACCATGGTCTGAATATACTGACTACAACCCTCTGTTGTCTGTCCCTCAGCCACTGCCTAATCCAACTCCACACGTGCATGGAAATTGGATGGGGCAAGGATTCCACACCAAGTTTAGCTATGGGGGCCTTTAAGATCTGTGTATGCCTCTGTCTCAATGTGAATGTGTTCCTAATACACCAATATATCCTATATTATACAAGGCACAGTAAGCTAGTAAAGTTAAAAATTTCACTTAAAGATACGTGTCAAAAATAATAGCAACGGAGCGAGGCGCAGACATAGCGCAGGGCGTACTGACTTAGGGGGAAGACTGGAGGCTAGTAAGGGGTTAATGATGCTGGGTTGGTGCATGGTTGGGGGCTGGGCTGCTGGACGGAGTGGGGGGAGCTGGTAATTTCGCGGGCTGTATATAAATAACTGAGGGAGGGGCTACTGGTCAGTTGCCAGCTTGAGCCAGCGAGTTTTTCCCACCCTCCCGCCCTTGTATTGGTTGTAGCCCTGTGGCAGTTTAGCAGGGGCTGCTTGATATGGGATCCTGGGGAAGCAATTCAATGGTTAAGAGATGCAGGACATGTTGGAGCCTGCATCTCATATGGTTTGTTAATACCGAGGATGGGGCTCCTGTTTGGGCTACAAGGCCTACAGGAGGGATACTGGTATACAGTAGGTGAACCCGATTTTGTGTCAATCTCGCTGTATTTCTCGGCGAGATTGAGCACATACGAGCCCCATCGCGGGAGCCAGCGCCGAGCTGGCTTGCCGCGATGGAGACAGAGCCGTCATAGAAGCGACGGGAGATCCGACTTGGATTCCCGCCAATTCTACACGTGTGCGGCGTTTGTTATGAATCCTGAGGGGGAAGTCCCCGCCGGATTTTAAATAAAAATCCGGCCTGGGTCCCGCCCTCAGGAGCATACCGGGCCCTTAGGTCTGTTATGGGTTGTAAGGAGAGCCCCCCCTACGCCGAAAAAAACGGCGTAGGGGGTCCCCCTACAATCCATACCAGACCCGTATCCAAAGCACGCTACCCGGCCAGCCAGGAAGGGAGTGGGGACGAGCGAGCGCCCCCCCCCCCCTCCTGAGCCGTACCAGGCTGCATGCCCTCAACATGGGGGGTTGGGTGCTCTGGGGCAGGGGGCGCACTGCGGCCCCCCCCACCTCAGAGCACCCTGTCCCCATGTTGATGAGGACAGGGCCCCTTCCCGACAACCCTGGCCGTTGGTTGTCGGGGTATGCGGGCGGGAGGCTTATCGGAATCTGGGAGCCCCCTTTAATAAGGGGGCCCCCAGATACCGGCCCCCCACCCTAAGTGAATGAGTATGGGGTACATCGTACCCCTACCCATTCACCTGCAAGAAAAGTGGTAAAAACACAAATAAACCACACAGTGTATTAAAATATTTTATTTTTCTGCTCCGGAGGCCGCCCCCTGTCTTCTTTATTAGCTCTTTTACCAGGGGGGGGCTCTTCTTCTTCCGATATCCCGACGGGTCTTCTCCGCTATCCGGGGGGTCTTCTCAACTCTCCGGGGTTCTCCTTCTGTCTTCTCCTTCTGTCTTGTTGTCTCCTTCTGTCTTCTGTCTCCGGGGTTCTCCTTCTGTTTTCGCCTCTCTCTGTTGTTGACTCGGCGCACCCCGGTTCTTCGTCTCGCGAGACTCGGCGCACCCCGATTCTTCGTCTCGCGAGACGAAGAATCGGGGTGCGCCGAGTCTCGCGAGACGAAGAATCGGGGTGCGCCGAGTCTCGCGAGACGAAGAACCGGGGTGCGCCGAGTCAACAACAGAGAGAGGCGAAAACAGAAGGAGAACCCCGGAGACAGAAGACAGAAGGAGACAACAAGACAGAAGGAGAAGACAGAAGGAGACAACAAGACAGAAGGAGAAGACAGAAGGAGAACCCCGGAGAGTTGAGAAGACCCCCCCGGATAGCGGAGAAGACAGAAGGAGAACCCCGGAGACAGAAGACAGAAGGAGACAACAAGACAGAAGGAGAAGACAGAAGGAGAACCCCGGAGAGTTGAGAAGACCCCCCCGGATAGCGGAGAAGACAGAAGGAGAACCCCGGAGAGTTGAGAAGACCCCCCGGATAGCGGAGAAGACCCGTCGGGATATCGGAAGAAGAAGAGCCCCCCCCCTGGTAAAAGAGCTAATAAAGAAGACAGGGGGCGGCCTCCGGAGCAGAAAAATAAAATATTTTAATACACTGTGTGGTTTATTTGTGTTTTTACCACTTTTCTTGCAGGTGAATGGGTAGGGGTACGATGTACCCCATACTCATTCACTTAGGGTGGGGGGCCGGTATCTGGGGGCCCCCTTATTAAAGGGGGCTCCCAGATTCCGATAAGCCTCCCGCCCGCATACCCCGACAACCAACGGCCAGGGTTGTCGGGAAGGGGCCCTGTCCTCATCAACATGGGGACAAGGTGCTCTGAGGTGGGGGGGCCGCAGTGCGCCCCCTGCCCCAGAGCACCCAACCCCCCATGTTGAGGGCATGCAGCCTGGTACGGCTCAGGAGGGGGGGGGGGGGGGGGGGGCGCTCGCTCGTCCCCACTCCCTTCCTGGCTGGCCGGGGTAGCGTGCTTTGGATACGGGTCTGGTATGGATTGTAGGGGGACCCCCTACGCCGTTTTTTTCGGCGTAGGGGGGGGCTCTCCTTACAACCCATAACAGACCTAAGGGCCCGGTATGCTCCTGAGGGCGGGACCCAGGCCGGATTTTTATTTAAAATCCGGCGGGGACTTCCCCCTCAGGATTCATAACAAACGCCGCACACGTGTAGAATTGGCGGGAATCCAAGTCGGATCTCCCGTCGCTTCTATGACGCGCTTGCTGGGATGTGCTGTCACTATCCCAGTGAGTGCGAGATCTCGGCACCATGTCGCCGAGTATCAGCGCGACGCTGTCGTGCTAAAAACACAATGTCAGAAACACCTACTGTACTTCAAGGAGTTGGTGCCCTTGGGTCGGTGAGTGCGGCCAAGGGTAAGCTTGAAGTACGAGGTGAGGCGGTGAAGGAGGATACTGCTAGTTTGGGTTGCCCTCCAGGATCCTTGTTACGGTGCAGTAGGTGATAATGTTGAGGGATGTTTAATAAGTGCCTGCTGTTATTATTGTTATTATTATTCATGTTATATGGTGAAAGATGTTGCTTTAATGTGTGGAATAATAAAGTTTGGCCGTCATGGTCATTTTACCAAGCAAGTAGGTGTTGGTGTGATTATTTAAAGGGGATCTGGGTAGGTATCAGTAGACGGAGGAAATTCTTCCATCCTATTAAGTCACTGTGATTTTTCTAAATAAATATTCACAGGAAACAATTTTCTTTTTCATTTAGGGATGGCAGGTGGATTCTTAGCATCCACTGTCACATGTAGACCGCAAAGGTATTTTCAAGAGGCTCTCTTGTGGTGACAGACTTTTGATCTTCACTTTAGTGATTCAGTATCAGTCAGACTCACTGAGACAGGCTCAAATTGAACCACTGAAATGAAGATTAGAAGTTTGACTGAGGAATAATCAATTCTGACTCTGTACCTAAGGGTATTAAACACTGCAGACAGTGCCACAGCTGCCTGATGAGGGACGGAGCCAAGAGGACTGGTCTGGAACCTGAATGGAGCTCAGTTGGAGGCCTCCCTGGCCCTGGATACTGCTGTAATGCTGGCTGCGGCAAGGATAACAATCAAAATATCTTTAGGGGGTTTACTATTGCAAAAGTCACAATGTCCCAGGACTCTTCCAGTCTACAATAAACCTCAACAACAAACGACACGGGCCACTTTCAGTTTCATATGTATTTCACTTCATTGCCATAATATTTCATTCAATCCATAACTTGCAACATATATCTTAAAAGCAAAATGGCTGCACACCGTTATATATACAAACAATAGAGCTAAGAAATGGGGGTCATTCTAGATAAAAGTGGTACAATACCGACTATAAATGAATAATGGAAGCTCTTAGCGCACATACGTGTCGGGCCCATCTACCAGGCGTCAAGGTGGCTTCCTCAGATGGGTCCCTATCACTAAATATACTGCCTCACTTTGGACTTACTTAAGCCTACAATATTCAGGGCAGTGTAGGAACCAGCTACAAACGTACTCTGCTCAGAAGTCCCAGGTAGATGGGCGTGTTCAGTCTAAAAGAAGTGCTACCCTCAATATATTGCAAGAAAATTTAGACTAGAACCTTCAGAATCACAGGTGCATATCCATGAAGCGAACATAATTACAAAAAACAAAATGGCTGCACACCGTTATATATACAAACAATAGAGCTAAGAAATGGGGGTCATTCAAGATAAAAGTGGTACAATACCGACTATAAATGAAGCCACCTTGACGCCTGGTAGATGGGCCCGACACGTATGTGCGCTAAGAGCTTCCATTATTCATTTATAGTCGGTATTGTACCACTTTTATCTAGAATGACTCATTAATATATAACTTTTAATACGATGTGCAATAAAATACACCACAAGGATGCATAAACATAACAAACATACAATTGAGGGGTCCAACCAAGGTACCCCAATACTGGTAGTAAGAAAGTAGATCTGCTACACCTGTGTGGGTGCACGCATTCTTACCCGACCAACCAGATGGCTAGGATCAGCTTGACTTGGGTATTGCCTGGACCGAACGACGTCCCGTGGTGGCGTGGTGTCAGAGGAGGCAAAGATGGAACTGTGCCCTATCTTACCCTAGAGAGAGGGGAAGGGGACTGCTCCCATACTGCCTACCTACACAGAGCAGCCCGTCCGGAAACCTGTCCCTAGTTGGGGACCTGATCACTAGCACTAAAAATATATACACGTTCCTTTCAGACCTCCCGACTTGGCACATTTCTGTTGTGTAGACTCCTCAGGGGAAGATGGTACACATAGGAAGAGCAAAAAATGTAAGACCGCGGGTAAGAAGACCCTGCAGCAAAAAAAAGCTCTAGCAATTTTAGAAAGAGCCTGTGGACTGTCACCCCCGGTGTTGGGATGCAGTGCTGCAGAGGAATAGATGTTCCTCTACTAGTCGGTGTATGAGGATATGGTGGTCCTCACTCAAGTTAGTGTCCCTCTAGTTTTGGGGAATATACTAAACATCTACCAGCCACACTGATACATACCTCTGTGGGATTTAAATAAAACCCATGCACGCTTCTCTTGGGAGGACTGCCCTGCAATCGTCCGCTCCGGCGTCTGACGTCACACGCATGCGCGATGCGCCACATGCCAGACGCCGACACCACGTGATACAGGCGGCCAGCCACAATCACGGAGAGGCGGGCAGGGGGGTTACCTAGGCAACAATAACAATAGGTAGGCAACCATACAGAGCGCTCTCAGTCAAGCGTGTCCATAGTAACGCTGTGACACAGAATCGCAGCAAGATTATAATTACATTTATTGCATGGACACAAGGGACAAGGTTCATTGCAGGAGGGGCTACAAACTTTAGGCCATATACCCTATGAAAATTATAGCACTAAGGGAATTGGTACTCTAATCACCCCCAGGGTATGTTAGATGAAACAACCAAAATCAAGCCTCTCATTGAGACCCAGGGTGGTGGAGGTCTTCAGACAGAAAATCCAGCTTGATTCACGCAGAGAAGGTTCTTATCCCAGTCACCTCCCCTGAAGGGAGGCTTCACGAGGTCAATGCCCATAAATCTCAGTTGGGCACTACCATTATGGGCTGTATGTACATGCTTGGACAGCGGGATATCCCGTTTATGTGAGATGTCCCCCAGGTGCTCCCCTATCCTCCTCCTGAATTCGTGTATCGTTTTCCCTATATACTCCATCCCACATTCGCACTGGATGCAATATACAACCCCTCTGGACCTGCAGTTGATGAAATGTGGGATGGAGTATTGTTTGCCTGTGACAGAGCTCACAAATTATTTTGTAGTGTGTATGAATTTACATGCTACGCAATTGCCACACTTGTGACAGCCCACAACCTTAGACCGCAACCAGGTAGATTGAGTCACGTTGGGCGAAAAGTGACTGTGCACGAGTTTGTCATGCAGATTGCGCCCCCTTCTGTAGGTGATTTGGGGTTGATCACCTAATACATCATTCAGGTCAGGGTCCATTTTGAGGACCTCCCAGTGACGTTGTATAATTTGTTTGACCTGTTTAGACCCCCTGTCAAAGTTAGTAATGATTCTTAGCACTTTGGCCTCGGGGGTGGAGGATATATTGGGGGTTAGCAGAGAGGATCTAGGGCGGGATAGGGCAGCCTGATATGCAGACCTGAGGACGTAGTCAGGGTATCCCCTTGACAAAAACCTCCTCCTCAAGTCAGCCGCCTGCGTGACAAACTCGTGCTTATCTGAACAATTACGTCTCAGTCGAAGATATTGACCCCTCGGGATCCCCCTCCTGAGTGGGAGAGGATGATTACTCTCCCATCTCAGGAGGGAATTCGTAGAGTTGGCCTTCCTATAGATGGAAGTATCCAATTAACCCCTGTTATTCTTTGTAATTCTAATGTCTAGGAAGGGCAAACTCGTGGGGTGCGATTCACACGTAAAGTGCATCCCAATCTCATTCTGGTTGAGATGCTGCACAAAGGCCTCAAAGCCCGTCTGGTCACCATTCCAGAGGATGAAAATATCATCAATATTTTGCGCCCACAGACCAATTTCAGAGTTGTCCACTGCTTCGTCTTCCCTAAAGACCAGAGTCTCCTCCCACCAGCCCAGGAATAGATTTGCATACGAGGGGGCACAGGGGCTCCCCATCGCAATACCCCTGAGCTGGTGGTAGGTCCTACCGTCAAATGAGAAGAAATTTCTGGTTAAGGTGAATTCAAGAATGCGGAGGACAAATTGGCTGTGGGCACGATACTGACAACCTCGCGATCAAAGGAAATGTTCAACAGCTGTCAAGCCAAGCCGGTGTGGTATGGAGGAATATAAAGCCTCCACATCAACACTGGAGAGAAGGCAAGTCTCCTCCAATGTCAAACCCTCTAATTGCTTGAGGAGGTCAGTGGTGTCTCTGACATGGGATGGCAGAGCAGCCACAAAGGGTGCTAGTACCCGGTCGATATACACCCCTAAATTCTGATTGAGATTATCCACCCCAGAGACTATAGGTCTCCCTTTTAGGGGGATAACCCCTTTGTGGACTTTGGGGAGACAATAGAACGTCGATCAACGGGGATGTGCTGGGTATAGAAAGGCATACTCATCCGCTGTGATGATTTGAGCAGCTTTAGCATCGTCCAAAATGGCTTTCAATTCCCGTTTATAGCCATCAGTGGGGTCCCTATCCAGAATTTCATAGGTATCTTTATCAGATAATAGGTTTCTACACATATTCTTATATTGCACTGAGTCCATGACCACTATGTTCCCCCCCTTGTCAGCCGGTTTGATAATAATATGGGGATCATCTGCTAATGTAGAGATGGCGGTGGTCACACACTCAGCGCAGTTGGAATAATGCATAGAAACTCTAAGGTCCTCCAGATCTCTGGTGACCATATTGAGAAACACATCAATGCAAGACAGTTCATTTGCAGTGGGTGGCATTTTTGTACTCTTCAACTTCAGATTAGTGAAGGGGCCCTTTCCCTGAATGGACCCCTGTTCGATATTAAGGGAATGTAAAAGTTGTACATCACCCGATAATTCAACGGGGATCCCTAATTCCAGGCACTGACGCTGATCCATGTGTTTGAAGTGTTTATGCCACCTCAGTTTGCGAATGAACAGGTTAATGTCCTTTACTGATGTAAATCTGTCAAATTTGGGAGTGGGTACAAACGATAGACCCAATTCCAACATCCTAATCTCGTCCTGGCTGAGGAGGCGCGAAGATAGATTAACCACTTGAGGTCCCAAGACTATGTTGGAGGTTGTTGTGTGCGGCTGCGCAGCGGGTATTCTAGAGTCTGGTTGAATTGCCCTAAAAAACGGTTATCCCATCCCCTGTAGGAGCCTCGAGCTCTACCTCTTCTGGAGTTACCCCTATTGGGGTACTTGTTCACTTTAGGAACTATCTCTTTATCAGAGTCTGATAATTCAGTTTCAGCAGAGGATCGCTCTGAGTTACTTGGTATCGCCTCCCTTTTAGTGTTGCTCAGGGATGAATATATGCGATTCTCTTTGAAATCAGAGAGATCCCTAATGAACTGCCGGTGTTTTTGCTCTGTATGGTTGCCTACCTATTGTTATTGTTTCCTAGGTAACCCCCCTGGCCGCCTCTCCGTGATTGTGACTGGCCGCCTGTATCACGTGGTGTCACGTGACATGTGGCGCGCGCATGCGTGTTACGTCAGACGCCGGAGCGGACGATCGCAGGGTGGTCCTCCCAAGAGAGGCGTGCATGGGTCTTATTTAAATCCCACAGAGGTATGTATCAGTGTGGCTGATAGATGTTTAGTATATTCCCCAAAACTAGAGGGACACCATATCCTCATACACCGACTAGCAGAGCAACATCTATCCCTCTGCGGCACTGCATCCCAACACCGGGGGTGACAGTCCACAGGCTCTTTCTAAAATTGCTAGAGCTTTTTTTGGCTGCAGGGTCTTCTTACCCGCGGTCTTACATTTTTTTGCTCTTCCTATGTGTACCATCTTCCCCTGAGGAGTCGACACGACAGAAACGTGCCACATCGGGAGGTCTGAAAGGAACGTGTATATATTTTTAGTGCTAGTGATCAGGTCCCCAACTAGGGACAGGTATCCGGACGGGGTCGCCCCTTTCGGGGCGAGTGCTCTGTGTAGGTAAGCAGTATGGGAGCAGTCCCCTTCCCCTCTCTCTAGGGTAAGATAGGGCACAGTTCCATCTTTGCCTCCTCTGACACCACGCCACCACGGGATGTCGTTCGGTCCAGGCAATACCCAAGTCAAGCTGATCCTAGCCATCTGGTTGGTCGGGTAAGACTGCGTGCACCCACACAGGTGTAGCAGATCTACTTTCTTACTACCAGTATTGGGGTACCTTGGTTGGACCCCTCAATTGTATGTTTGTTATGTTGATGCATCCTTGTGGTGTATTTTATTGCACATCGTATTAAAAGTTATATATTAATGAGCATATTCCCCCCCCCCCTTTCCTGATGTTTCACCTGGTGGGCACGTCGCATATGAGGTGGTGAGCAGGAAGGCCGAAGTTACGCTGTAGAGCAGACAGCCGAGCGGCGGCAGGATGAGAACGCCGGAAGCGCGCACAGACGGCCCGCACTTTACGCAGCAGCTCTGACATATCGGGGTAGTTGTGAATGAATTTATGCACCAGTAAATTCAGCACATGTGCCAGGCAAGGGATGTGCGTCAAACCGGCTAGTCCCAGAGCTGCAACGAGATTTCGCCCATTATCGCACACCACCAGGCCGGGCTTGAGGCTCACTGGCAGCAACCACTCGTCGGTCTGTTGTTCTATACCCCGCCACAACTCCTGCGCGGTGTGGGGCCTGTCCCCCAAACACATCAGTTTCAGAACGGCCTGCTGACATTTACCCCTAGCTGTGCTGAAGTTGGTGGTGAAGGTCTGTCACTGACTGGATGAGGAGGTGGTAGAAAAGGAGGAGGAATCCGAGTAGAAAGAGGAGGCAACAGGAGGCAAAGAATGATGCCCTGCGATCCTTGGCGGCGGAAGGACGTGCGCCAAACAGCTCTCTGCCTGGGGCCCAGCAGCCACTACATATACCCAGTGTGCAGTTAGGGAGATATAGCGTCCCTGGTCGTGCTTACTGGTCCACATATCTGTGGTTAGGTGGACCTTGCCACAGATGGCGTTGCGCAGTGCACACTTGATTTTATCCGATACTTGGTTGTGCAAGGAGGGCACGGCTCTCCTAGAGAAGTAGTGGTGGCTGGGAACGACGTACTGTGGGACAGCAAGTGACATGAGCTGTTTGAAGCTGTCCGTCTCCACCAGCCTGAATGACAGCATTTCAAAGGCCAGTAGTTTAGAAATGCTGGCATTCAGGGCCAGGGATCGAGGGTGGCTAGGTGGGAATTTACGCTTTCTCTCAAAGGTTTGTGAGATGGAGAGCTGAACGTTTCCGTTTGACATGGTGGAGATCCTTGGTGACAGAGGTGGTGTTGTTGGTGGGACATCCTCTGCTTGCTGGGCGGCAGGTGCCAACGTTCCTCCAGAGGCGGAGGAAGAGGCCGAGGCAGCAGCAGAAGAGGGAGCAGGAGGGGCCAAAGCCCTTTCTTGGTTTTGAAGGTGCTTGCTCCACTGCAGCCCTTGTCTCGCATGTAGATGCCTGGTCATGCTGGTTGTGCTAAGGTTCAGAACGTTAATGCCTTGCTTCAGGCTCTGATGGCACAGCATGCAAACCACTCGGGTCTTGTCGTCAGCACATTGTGTGAAGAAGTGCCATGCCAGGGAACTCCTTGAAGCTGCCTTTGGTGTGCTCGGTCCCTGGTGACAGTGGCCAGTAGCAGGCGAACAGTTTTGGCGACGGCTGCTCTGCTTTTGCACCCTGCTCCCGCTTTTGCTACGCTGTTGGCTCGGTCTCACCACTGCCTCTTCCTCCGTACTCTGAAAGTCAGTGGCACGACCTTTATTCCATGGGGGGTCTAGAACCTCATCGTCCCCTGCATCGTCTTCCACCCAGTCTTCCTCCCTGACCTCCTTTTCCGTCTGCACACTGCAGAAAGACAACGCAGTTGGCACCTGTGTTTCGTCATCATCAGAGACGAGCTGAGGTATTCCCTTGTCCTCATCAGGAAACATAAGTGGTTGTGCGTTAGTGCATTCTATGTCTTCCACCCCTGGGGAAGGGCTAGGTGGATGCCCTCGGGAAACCCTGCCAGCAGAGTCTTCAAACAGCATAAGAGACTGCTGCATGACTTGAGGCTCAGACAGGTTCCCCGATATGCACGGGGGTGATGTGACAGACTGATGGGCATGGGTTTTAGGCGCCACCTGTGCGCTTTCTGCAGAAGACTGGGTGGGAGATAATGTGAACGTGCTGGATCCACTGTCTGACACCCAATTGACTAGCGCCTGTACTTGCTCAGGCCTTACAATCCTTAGAACGGCATTAGGCCCGAAAAGATATCGCTGTAGATTCTGGCGGCTACTGGGACCTGAGGTAGTAGTTTCAGTAGGACGTGTAGCTGTGGCAGAATGGCCACATCCTCTTCCTGCACCAGAGGCTCCACCAACACCACCACCACGACCGCGTCCCTTATTAGATGTTTGCCTCATAGTTAGCGTTCACAAAGCAAAGTAAAAAGTGGTAAAGTCTGTTAAAAATAATAAACCGCCAATAAAAACCCTGATGTAGGGTATTGCACTCAATATTTATTTTTTTTTACTCTATATGACAGCGGTATTTGTGGCCTAAATTTCACAGTAACTTATGCATGTCTAATCCCAGATGTGCAGTATATTAGAGGGTTTTTTCACCCCAGTAACCAAAAAGCCGTATTTCTGGCCTAAATGTGACAGTCACTTATGCACGTCTAATCCCATATGTGCAGTATATAAGAGGGTTTTTTCACCCCAGTAGCCAAAAAGCCGTATTTCTGGCCTAAATGCGACAGTCACTTATGCACGTCTAATCCCAGATGTGCAGTATATGAGAGGGTTTTTTCACCCCAGTAACCAAAAAGCCGTATTTCTGGCCTAAATGTGACATTCACTTTTGCACGTCTAATCCCAGATGTGCAGTATATAATAGAAGGTTTTTTCACCCCAGTAACCAAAAAGCCGTATTTCTGGCCTAAATGTGACAGTCACTTATGCATGTCTAATCCCAGATGTGCAGTATATTAGAGGGTTTTTTCACCCGAGTAACCAAAAAGCCGTATTTCTGGCATAAATGTGACAGTCACTTATGCACGTCTAATCTCAGATGTGCAGTATATCAGAGGGTTTTTCACCCCAGTAATCACAAAGCCGTATTTCTTGCCTAAATGTGACAGTCACTTATGCACGTCTAATCCCAGATGTGCAGTATATTAGAGGGTTTCTTCAGCCCAACAACCAAAAAGCCGTATTTCTGGCCTAAATGTGACAGTCACTTATGTGCGTCTAATCCCAGATGTGCAGTATATCAGAGGTTTTTTTCACCCCAGTAACCAAAAAGCCGTATTTCTGGCCTAAATGTGACAGTCACTTATGCATGTCTAATCCCAGATGTGCAGTATATCAGAGGATTTTTTCACCCCAGTAACTAAAAAGCCGTATTTCTGGCCTAAATGTGACATTCACTTTTGCGCGTCTAATCCCAGATGTGCAGTATATTAGAAGGTTTTTTCACCCCAGTAACCAAAAAGCCGTATTTCTGGCCTAAATGTGACACTCACTTATGCACGTCTAATTCCAGATGTGCAGTATATTAGAGGGTTTTTTCACCCGAGTAACCAAAAAGCCGTATTTCTGGCCTAAATGTGACAGTCACTTATGCGCGTCTAATCCCAGATGTGCAGTATATCAGAGGGTTTTTTCACCCCAGTAATCAAAAATCTGTATATTTCTGACCTAAATGTGACAGTCACTTATGCACGTCTTATCCCAGATGTGCAGTGTATTAGAAGGTTTTTTCACCCCAGTAATCACAAAGATGTATTTCTGGCCTAAATGTGACACTCACTTATGCATGTCTTATCCCAGATGTGCAGTATATTAGAGGGTTTTTTCACCCCAGTAAGCAAAAAGATGTATTTCTGGCCTAAATGTGACAGTCACTTATGTACAACTAATGCCAGATGTGCAGTATATTAGAGGGTTTTTTCACCCTAGTAAGCAAAAGATGTATTTCTGGCCTAAATGTGACACTCACTTATGCACGTCTAATCCTAGATGTGTACTATATGAAAAAAATGATTTTTTTTTAACCCCAGTAAGCAAAAAGCTGTATTTCTGGACTTGCAGACATGCAGATAGCCTGTGCTGGTGCACTATTGTTGCATAATATGGCTGCCGATTATGTATTTATATTGACAATCTGAAGTAAAAAAAAGTTAGTTTTCAGCAGTAGTTGGCTCAGGGCAGGCTTAAAACAATTGTGCACTGAACCCACAAAACACATTTGCTGTAGATCGCTGAGTAAAAAAAGCTTCTTGTTTAGATTTCTCCCTGATCTCTCCCTCACAGCAGCTGCAGCCTCTCCCTATACTAATCCGAGCAGAGTGATGGGCGGCGCTACATGACTCCAGCTTAAATATGGGTCACATGCTGCAGTTGGCCAATCACAGCCATGCCAATAGTAGGCATGGCTGTGATGGCCTTTTGGGGCAAGTAGTATGACGCTTGCTGATTGGCTGCTGTGTAGCCTTTCAAAAAGCGCCGAACACCGAACACCGAACCCGAACTTTTACAGTTCGTGTTCAGTCAACTCTAGTAGCCACCTTGCCGCCTGGTAGATGGTCCCTACACGTATGTGCGCTAAGAGCTTCCATTATTCATTTATAGTGGTATTGTACAACTTTTATCTAGAATGACCCCCATTTCTTAGCTCTATTATTTGTATATATAACGGTGTGCAGCCATTTTGTTTTTTGTAATTATGTTCGCTTCATGGATATGCACCTGTGATTCTGAAGGTTCTAGTCTAAATTCTCTTGCAATATATTGAGGGTAGCACCTCTTTTAGACTGAACGCGCCCATCTACCTGGGACTTCTGAGCAGAGTACGTTTGTAGCTGGTTCCTACACTGCCCTGAATATTGTAGGCTTAAGTAAGTCCAAAGTGAGGCAGTATATTTAGTGATAGGGACCCATCTGAGGAAGCCACCTTGACGCCTGGTAGATGGGCCCGACACGTATGTGCGCTAAGAGCTTCCATTATTCATTTATAGTCGGTATTGTACCACTTTTATCTAGAATGACCCTCATTTCTTAGCTCTTTTGTTTGTATATATAACGGTGTGCAGCCATTTTGTTTTTTGAAATTATGTTCGCTTCATGGATATGCACCTGTGATTCTGAAGGTTTTAGTCTAAATTTTCTTGCAATATATCTTAAAACCAATATTTCATAAGTCCATAGACAGCACATAGATGAAAAAGTGCCGTCCTAGAGCCGTATACCTTTCATTTGAGAAAGCTGATGAGAGTCCACATGAGAGGTAGAAAGTCAGCCTGCCAAGACGCTCTACCGCGATTTTTCAGGGAACACGCCTCCTTTCTCAAGCCTGTGCAGGCTCATTCCTGTGGATTTAAATAACCTATCCAATTAATGCAAAAACATCTGAAAAGAAACACCCCCAATTAGCATCAAAAACTCCACATAGAACACTGCTCCATTAATGAACAGAATAACGGTTGAAACAAAAGAACTTTTATTCAGTTGTTAAACAAAAACAATCCCTTCCCCAGAGCCTTTATTGCAGGGACATAGTGGTAAGGGCAGTCAGGGCAGGTACCCCCCTGTGCAGAGGCTGGAGGGGGGGGCACAACAGCTATGTGGTTTATTTCCACGGTGAAGCAGGGAGCTGGCCGCTCCCTGCTTCCTGATCTCAGGGGCTCCCCAGCAGCCGCACATCCTGCTGCTTGCTGTGTGGGAGGAGGAGTGAAAGTCAGAGAGGTAAAATCAGTCTCCTGCACAGCCAGCAGCGCAATGTGTGTGAGTGTAATCCTGAACCCTTGCCCCAAGTGCTGGAAAGCCTAGCTTTGCCTTACTGCAACTCAACTGCGGGAAAGATACAGGAGAGGAGCCTTGACTTGTTGGTTGCCCTGCCATGGTCTGTACAATGCTAGCAACCAGTGCCCAGCATGCAGCCCCTGTCTGTCCACGCTGCACAGCAACAGCACAAGTCATGTCAGACAGTAAATGAAGACCAGGATTTTCACGCCAAGTACCCACTATTGACAAGGTGTTCAAATTGAATACCCCAAGGAAGCAAACATAGAGAGAAATGAGAGATTATATCATTTTTCCCACCTTCTGAACACCCCATCCTGCCACCCCCAATACTGTGGCCTCTGTGCTTCCCAATACTAAACTGCAGAAATAGATAGTCCACTTGAATATACTAATACCTCCTTCAATAATTATCAACACAGTGCCCTCAAAAATAATTGGGACGTCAATCCCCTGTTACGTCACTTCCCAGCAGGCGTTACGCTGCACTACTCTTGGCCACAGATCCCTTGATAAAGGTGGCCATCTGACCGAAACGTTGGGGCTTTATATAGCCTGTAAAGATTAATGTAAACTCTGGATAAATAGAATGCACAAAATGAATTGATTACGTACATTATGCATTAAAGCATCACTAAAAATATTTTTGATGTGCCATAGATTTTCTTACAAACTCAAAAATAATTGGACCTAGCAAATAGTGCCCTTGACAGTAACAGTGCCACAAACATAATGTCCCTCAAAATAATTGTATTAAACTGATAGTGTGCCAGGGTGCCCCTGTGGCAGGCGCAGCACTATGAAGTGCCTTTTGCGCTGTGGCATTAGAAGAATTTTAAAATCTCTAACTTTTTAGTCCAAACAGACTGTCTGTTACTCTGTAATTTTTTTTAGCGCCATTCTATGGAAACAGTAGGTTTAAAGAGCACACCAAATGCTTGAAATAACTTCTTTATTAACTTTAACTTTTCTTCATATATAAAACTGCCGCCTCCGCAGCAGATAGTCCATGTACAAAACACGTGTTGAATAAAGATTCACAAAATGGTGGTATGCATAAGATGGTGGTTCAACTGTTCAATCTTGTCATTCAACATAAAATGGTGGCTATATTTCTCTCTTCAGTATCTGTACTCTCACTTTAAGTTATTTAACTCTTTCATGACCAAGGGTCATGAACAAGTCTAATTTTGCTAATCTGACATGTGTCATTTTATGTGGTAATAACTTTGGAACGCTTTTACTTATCCAAACCATTCTGAGTTTGTTTTCTCGTGACACATTGTACTTCATGATAGTCATACATTTGAGTCAATATATTTCACCTTTATTTATGAAAAAATCCCAAATTTACCCAAAATTTTAAAAAAAAACAACGCAATTTTCTAAATTTCAATTTCTCTGCTTTTAAAACAGAAAGTGATACCTCATAAATTATTTATTACTTAACATTCCTCATATGTATAATTTATGTTGGCATCATTTTGGAAATGTCATTTTATTTTTTTAGGACGTTAGAAGGCTTAGAAGTTTAGAATAAATTCTTAAAATTTTTAGGAAAATTTCCAAAACCCACTTTTTAAGGACCAGTTCAGGTCTGAAGTCAGTTTGTGGGGCTTACATAGTAGAAACCTCCCATAAATTACCCCATTTCAGAAAATAAACCCCTCAAGTTACTCAAAACTGATTTTACAAACTTTGTTAACCCTTTAGGTGTTCCACAAGAATGAAAGGAAATGGAGATGAAATTTCTAAATTTTTTGTCCGATTTTCCATTTAAATTTTTTTTTTTTTTAATAAACACATTGAGGGCTGACAGCCAAACAGAATTCAATATTTATTAACCTGATTCTGCGGTTAACAGAAACACCCCACATGTGGTCGTAAAGTGCTGTACAGGCACACGGCAGGGCACAGAAGAAAAGGAGCGCCATATGGTTTTTGGAGGGCAGATTTTACTGGACTGGTTTTTAGATGACATGTCCCATTTGAAGCCCCCCTGATGCACCCTTACAGTAGAAACTCCCAAAAAGTGACCCCATTTTGAAAACTAGAGGATAAGGTGCCAGTTTTATTGGTACTATTTTGGGCTACATATGATTTTTAATTGCTCTACATTACGTTTTTTGTGAGGCGAGGTAACCAAAAAATTGCTGTTATGGCATCGTTTTTTTTTTTATTTTTTTATAACTTTCATCTGACAGGGTAAATCATGTGCTATTTTTAAAGAGAAGGTTGTTACGGATGCAGTGATATCAAATATGTCTACTTTGTTTGTTTGTTTGTTTCATTTTTACATAATAAAGCATTTTTGAAAAAAAAATTATGTTTTTCTGTCTTCATTTTTTGAACACCTTATTTTTTTATTTTTCTGCCGATCGTCTTGTGCAGGGGCTCTTTTTTGCAGAAAGAGTTGATGTTTTTATTGGTACCCTTTTTGGGTACATATGATATTTTGATCATTCATTATTACACTTTATAGGGCAAGGTGACAAAAAAATTGGTTGTTTTGGAACAGTTTTTATTTTTATTTTTTTACAGCATTCACCTGAGTGGTTAGGTCATGTGATATTTTTATAGAGCAGATCATTATGGACGTGACAATACCTAATATGTATACTTTTTCTTATTTATTTAAGTTTTACACAATAATAGCATTTTTGAAACAAAAAAAAATATGTTTTAGTGTCTCCATAGTCTGAGAGCCATATATTTTTTTTTTTTGACCAATTGTCTTAGGGTCTCATTTTTTGAGGGATGAGGTGTCAGTTAGATTGGTACTATTTTGGGGGACATACACCTTTTTCATTGCTTGGTGTTGCAATTTTTGTGAAGTAAGGTGACCAAAAATGGCTTTTTTGGCACTGTTTTTATTTTTTATTTTTTTGCGGTTTTCAGCTGAGGTGTTAGGTCATGTGATATTTTTATAGAGCTGGTTGTTACGGACGCGGCGATACCTAATATGTATACTTTTTAAAATAGATTTCACTTTAACACAATAATAGCATATTTGAAACAAAAAAATGATGTTTTAGTGTCTCCACGTTCTAAGAGCTATATATATATTTTTTTTTTTAAGCGATTTTCTTATGTAGATGTTTTCCTATGCGGGATTAGGTGACGGTTTTATTGGTACCATTTTGTAGTACGTACGCCATTTTGATCGCTTAGTGTTTCACTTTTTGTGATGTAGGGTGACAAAAATGACTTTTTTTTACACAGTTTTTATTTTTATGGTGTTTATCGGACAGTGTGGATCATGTGATATATTTATAGAGTCGGTTGTTACAAATGCGGTGATACCTAAGATGTATAGTTTATTTATTTTTTCATATTTTAATCTCTTATAAATGAGTGGATATAGTAAAAGGCAATTTATTTTGATTTTAATTTATATTTAAAAAATAATAATTCACACTTTTTTTTTTTATCAAGTCCCACTTGGATCTTAAAGATCCAGTGGGGCTGATGGCTGTACTATACTTTGCATTCCTCTTGCATTGCAAAGTATATTACTATCAGTTTTACACTGATAGATGGCAACACTGGACGCCTTTGCAAGGCATCCGGTTGCCATGGCAACCATCGGGCGCTGCCATCTGTTAACCCCTTGGATGCCGTCGACAGCGGCATCTAAGGGGTTACAGCAGAGTTTCAGCATACAGCTGACACTTGCTGTTGATGGAGGCGGCTCAGGAACGGAGCAGCCGCCATCACAAATAGCAGGGGCACAGAGCAGGGGGGCGGAGCACGGTCAAAATAGGGGCAGGGCCGGCACAGATGGGGCAGGGCCGGCACAGATAGGGGCAGAGCATGGAGGAAACAGCAAGCAGGGAAAACATCAAGGGGCGGACGGACACCAGGGAAGACATCAGGGGGCACAGATCAGGGGGCACAGATCGGGGGGCACATATTGGGGGCACACAGCAGCCAGTCCCTGATTTCAGGCTCTGATCTGCAGATCACAGCCTGAAACCAGCATTTTAACACTGCCGGGATCCGATTGGATAGTCTGCACAGACTAACCAATTGGATCAATTGCAGGCAAGGGACCAGTCTGATTGGTCCCTTGCCGGCATTACTGGACTGTATGCTGTCAGTGACAGCAGCAGTCCAGGGGCAGAAGCTTTAATCCAAGCATTTTGCAGCGCTTGGATTAAAGAGCTGCCATTACGAACTATACACGTGCCAGCTGCATGGGGCATGTGCAAATAGAACCTATTTAGCCGTATGGCAGTCGGGAAGGGGTTAAACACTTATGATCTCTCTGAGAGGTATATCTGAGGTTTAACCAATAGTTCTACTTGCTCTACTTGGTTTGCAGTATGCTCTATACAATTGCTTTGAGCAGTTTGCAGATTGTAGTATGCTTTTTTGCAATTTGGTCGCAATTTGGTGGTTCTGTAAGTAAACACAGAACTGAAACATAGAAACATAGAATGTGTCGGCAGATAAGAACCATTTGCCCCATCTAGTCTGCCCAATATACTGAATACTATGGATAGCCCCTGGCCCTATCTTATATGAAGGATGGCCTTATGCCTATCCCATGCATGTTAAACTCCTCCACTGTATTTGCAGCTACCACTTCTGCAGGAAGGCTATTCCATGCATCCACTACTCTCTCAGTAAAGTAATACTTCCTGATATTACT
This sequence comes from Bufo bufo, assembly GCF_905171765.1. Taxonomy (NCBI): domain Eukaryota; kingdom Metazoa; phylum Chordata; class Amphibia; order Anura; family Bufonidae; genus Bufo; species Bufo bufo. Next base: position 605,184,360 of record NC_053391.1, read on the forward strand.
TTTAAACCTTTGCCCCTCTAATTTAAAACTATGTCCTCTTGGAGCAGTTTTTCTTCTTTTAAATATTCTCTCCTCTTTTACCTTGTTGATTCCCTTTATGTATTTAAAAGTTTCTATCATATCCCCTCTGTCTCGTCTTTCTTCCAAGCTATACATGTTAAGGTCCTTTAACCTTTCCTGGTAAGTTTTATCCTGCAATCTATGTACTAGTTTAGTTGCTTTTCTCTGAACTCTCTCCAAAGTATCTATATCCTTCTGGAGATATGGTCTCCAGTACTGCGCACAATACTCCAAATGAGGTCTCACTAGTGCTCTGTAGAGCGGCATGAGCACCTCCCTCTTTCTACTGGTAATACCTCTCCCTATACACCCAAGCATTCTGCTAGCATTTCCTGCTGCTCTATGACATTGTCTGCCTACTAGTGATGAGTGAGCATGCTCGGCCGAATACCTGTTCGGCTTGAGCATCGCAATGCTCAGCCGAATAATTTGGATGTTCAAATACAATTTAATATAATGGAAGTCAATGGGAGAAGCCTAGGCACCCCCTGCTCAGAAGAGAAGAGAGTGTCTAGTTCATAAAAAAAAAGGTTAGAAATTGATGGAAACCCCATCAAAATGGTTCAGAAACAGCATTAAGAGGATAGCTGGATGCATCTTAGACTCCTATTATGTATGACATACAATAGACAACCACACAAAGGCTATATGCCTAAAGCCAGGTAAGTACAAGCCATCAATCTATCCATGAGACAGATAACAGTCAACATACCTAACAATGGCAGCCTTGTACACTATGAGATATTCCAAACCAGCTCTCATCTGACTGAGAACCAGTAAACCTCAAAGTTATTTTGCATCTGTTGGATGGCTTGGGTGGACCTGCACACCTAGATCAATATCATTAGGGTGACAAAAAGTTTTCCGATTGTCCTAACATAATATTCAATAACCTTTCTATACAGTTTTGGCATTAAAAACTCATTTGCATAAACATGGGCATATGTGTCACGGGTGTATGTGAGCAACAATAGTAATACACAGTACAGAGCTACTGACTGGACCCAGAACTAGGGAGGATAAAGGGTGACCCCTGTCCGACCCTCAACGCTCTCCCTATTCTGCTAAAGCACATGCCCGGATCCAAATGGCGGAACGAGGCATGCCCACGTGCCTAAGACTAATGACCCCTGTAACCCCTACAATAGTGGAAGGGGCACGGCCACCAGTGCCCTACTCAGTATATGGAGGGAACCGTGGCCACCTCAGATCCAGTCAGAAAATAAACAGGAACACAACAATGTCTGCACACTTAGCTGAAGATGTTGCAGCCGCAGAGAAGACGGATCCAAGGACAGGCTGGCAATATCCGGAGTGCTAGCTGCAGCAGAACACAGGTCCAGTGAACTGATAGCTACAAGTGAAGAAACTAAAGCCAGAGCTACAACTGAAGTGAGAACTATAATCCACATCCTATCATAGGAGGAGGGGTGATATAAAGAGAGGGAAATCAAACACATGAAGGACAGCTGTGGTGAAAGAAACCAAAAGTAAACAGAGTAGTGAGAACTCCTCCCAGCTCTAGTAGTGACATCATCACAGGGGTGGAGAAACAGAGCTGTGAGAACGTCCCAAAGCTCTGGTAGTGACAGTACCCCCCCCTCTACGGGTGGTCTCCGGACACCCAGGACCCACCTTCTCAGGATGAGCCCTATGAAATGCCCTGATGAGGCGAGTGGCTTTAATTTCCGACACCGGAACCCACATCCTCTCCTCAGGACCATAACCCTTCCAATGAACGAGGTACTGAAGAGAACCGCGGACCATGCGAGAGTCCACAATTCTGGAAACCTCAAACTCCAGATTGCCATCAACCAAAATCGGAGGAGGAGGCAAAGAGGAGGGCACCGTGGGCTGGACATATGGTTTTAAGAGAGATCTGTGAAATACATTATGTATCTTCCAAACCCGTGGAAGATCAAGACGGAAGGCAACAGGATTGATGACTGACAAGATTTTATAAGGCCCAATAAACTTGGGACCCGATTTCCAGGAGGGAACCTTCAACTTAATGTTTCTAGTAGACAACCACACCAGATCACCCACATTCAGGTCCGGACCAGGCACACGTCTCTTATCAGCCACACGCTTATACCTCTCACTCATCTTTTTAAGATTACTCTGAATCTTTTGCCAAATGGTAGACAAAGACGAGGAAAATCTCTCCTCCTCAGGTAAACCAGAAAGAGCCCCTCCCGAGAATGTCCCAAACTGCGGATGGAACCCATATGCACCAAAGAATGGTGACTTATCAGAAGATTCCTGACGACGGTTGTTCAGAGCAAACTCAGCAAGAGGGAGAAATGAACACCAATCCTCCTGGTTCTCTGCCACAAAACAGCGCAAATTTGTCTCCAGATTCTGATTGAGGCGCTCAGTCTGACCATTCGACTGCGGATAAAAAGCAGAAGAGAAGGACAGCCGAACCCCCAGGCGAGAACAGAAAGCCTTCCAGAACCTGGACACAAACTGCGTGCCTCTATCGGAAACAATATCAGAGGGAATGCCGTGCAATTTAACAATATGGTCGACAAAAGCTTGCGCCAACGTTTTAGCATTGGGTAAACCAGGGAAAGGTACGAAATGAGCCATCTTGCTAAAACGGTCCACCACCACCAGGATCACCGACTTCCCCGAGGAACGAGGAAGATCCGTGATAAAGTCCATGGACAGGTGTGTCCAAGGACGGGAAGGAATGGGTAACGGGAGAAGGGAACCTGAAGGCCGTGAACGAGGGACCTTAGCGCGAGCGCACGTCTCACAAGCAGCCACAAAACCCTCCACCGACTTACGAAGAGCCGGCCACCAAAATCTCCGAGCAATGAGATCCACCGTGGCTCTACTCCCGGGGTGACCAGCAAGAACCGTATCATGATGCTCCTTAAAGAGTTTGTGACGTAGCTCAGGAGGCACGAACAACTTCCCAGAAGGACAACGGGCAGGTGTCTCAGTCTGGGCAGCCTGGACCTCGGCCTCCAAATCGGAATATAGAGCAGAAACAACTACCCCCTCCGCCAAAATGGGACCCGGGTCCTCGGAGTTTCCTCCTCCCGGAAAACAGCGAGAGAGAGCATCAGCCTTCACATTTTTTATCCCAGGTCGGAATGTAACAACAAAATTGAATCTGGAGAAGAACAGAGACCATCTGGCCTGTCTCGGATTCATACGCCTGGCCGACTCCAAGTATGCCAGATTCTTATGGTCGGTAAAAACGGTGATAGGGTGCCTGGCCCCCTCCAACCAATGGCGCCATTCCTCGAAAGCCAACTTGATGGCCAACAACTCCCTATCTCCCACATCATAGTTTCTCTCTGCCGGGGAGAGTTTTTTAGAGAAAAAGGCACAGGGTCGCCACTTGGCAGGGGAAGGGCCCTGGGACAAAACCGCACCCACACCCACCTCGGAAGCATCCACCTCAACAATAAAGGGTAAGGAAACATCGGGATGCACCAAGACGGGAGCAGACGCAAAATTCTCTTTAATCTTAGAAAAGGCTGCAAGCGCCTCATCCGACCAAAAGGAAAAATCTGCCCCCTTTTTTGTCATGTCAGTGAGGGGTTTGACAACAGAGGAATAATTCAAAATGAACTTTCTGTAATAGTTCGCAAAACCCAGAAAGCGCATCAATGCCTTCTGATTCTCAGGAAGCTCCCACTCAAGTACAGCACGGACCTTCTCGGGATCCATGCGAAAACCAGAAGCAGAGAGGAGAAAACCCAGAAATTGAATCTCCGATACCATAAAAAGACATTTCTCCAGCTTGGCGTACAATTTATTTTCCCGCAGAATCTGCAGAACCTGAAAAAGATGATCCTGATGGGTCTGAACATCAGGGGAAAAAATCAAAATATCATCAAGATACACCAATACAAATTTCCCCATTAAATGATAGAAAATACTATTAACAAAATGCTGAAAGACGGCCGGAGCATTCATCAGGCCGAAAGGCATAACGAGATTCTCGAAATGCCCGTCAGGGGTATTAAAGGCCGTTTTCCATTCATCCCCCTCTCTGACCCTGACCAGGTTGTACGCGCCTCTCAAATCCAATTTGGAAAACACCTTGGCCCCAACAATTTGATTGAAGAGGTCCGGGATCAGAGGAAGGGGATAGGGATCGCGAATCGTGATACGGTTCAGCTCCCTAAAATCTAGGCAAGGTCTCAGAGAGCCATCTTTCTTTTTAACAAAAAAAAAACCCGCGGCCACAGGTGACTTTGAGGGACGAATATGCCCCTTTTCGAGACTCTCGGAGATGTAAGTTCGCATAGCGATTCTTTCCGGTTGTGAGAGATTGTAGAGGCGTGCTTTTGACAGCTTGGCGCCGGGAATGAGGTTAATGGGACAGTCAAACTCCCGGTGAGGAGGTAGCTCCTGAACACCGCTCTCGGAAAACACGTCCGAGAAATCAGAGAGAAATGATGGCACCGTTTTAGTAGACACCTCTGCAAAAGTCGCTGTGAGACAATTCTCTCTACAAAAATCACTCCACTCATTTATTTGCCTTCCTTGCCAATCAATAGTGGGGTTATGTCTAGTGAGCCAGGGTAACCCCAAAACTAGAGGAGACGGCAATCCGTTAAGGACAAAACAAGATATATCCTCCACATGAGTGTCACCTACAGCTAGCCGGATATTGTGAACAATGCCCTTCAGAGATCTCTGTGAGAGTGGAGCAGAGTCAATAGCAAAAACAGGTATATCTTTATCTAATGTGCAAACCTGAAAACCATGCATGGCTACAAATTGAGTGTCAATAAGATTGACGGCCGCTCCACTATCGACAAAAATCTCACAAGAAATGACTTTGCTCTCTAGCGCCACCCTGGCAGACAGGAGAAAACGGGAACTGCAGGTCAGAGGAAAAGCATCAAATCCTACATCAACTTTGCCCAAAGTAGCAGATGAAGCAGAACTTGATGATTTACCTTTTGAGATTTTTCTCTTATTATCGCTCTTAGTACGGTTCAAGAATCTCCTAGACGGACAAACATTTGCCAAATGACCTATGCCCCCACAACAAAAACAGACCATACTCTGAGGACTAAATCCTCTTTTATCAGGGGCAAGTCGAGCTAGCTGCATGGGCTCCTCCTCAGAGGGGAGCGAGACAGGATGAGGCCCCTGCACACTGAATGAGTCCGCACCACTGCCCCTAGACTGACAATGGCTGGACAGAGAGGTCTCGTATCTTTCTCTTAGACGCCTGTCAAGGCGTACCGCCAATGACATGGCAGACTCTAAGGACGTTGGTCTCTCATGGAAAGCAAACGCATCTTTTAATCTCACCGAGAGACCATGACAGAACTGACTCCGGAGTGCAGCATCATTCCAACCCGAATCAGCTGCCCATCTCCGAAATTCAGAACAATAAAGCTCCGCAGACCGTTTGTTCTGGCTTAAAACACGTAGGTTAGATTCGGCCAGAGCAACACGATCCGGGTCATCATAAATCTGCCCCAGGGCCACAAAAAATCCCTCCACGGATCGAAGGGAGGGATCCCCTGATGGCAGCGAAAAAGCCCAAGTCTGAGCATTACCCCTGAGCAGGGAGATGACAATCCTCACCCTCTGCTCTTGATTACCAGAAGAGTGAGGACACAAGCAAAAATGGAGTTTGCATGCCTCTCTGAAACGAACAAAATTCTCACTGCCCCCGGAGAACGTCTCCGGAAGGCCTCTTTCACACGACCGTTGTGTGCACCCGTGGCCGTTGTGCCGTTTTCCGTTTTTTTTCGCGGACCCCATGACTTTCAATGGGTCCGTGGAAAAAACGGAAAATGCACCGTTTTGCAGCCGCATCCGAGATCCGTGTTTCCTGGCCGTGAAAAAAATATGACCTGTCCTATTTTTTTCACGGCCAACGGTTCACGGACCCATTCAAGTCAATGGGTCCGTGAAAGAACACGGATGCACACAAGATTGGCATCCGTGTCCGTGATCCGTGGCCGTAGGTTAGTTTTTATACAGACGGATCCGAAGATCCGTCTGCATAAAAGCTTTTTCATAGCTGAGTTTTCACTTCGTGAAAACTCAGAACCGACAGTATATTCTAACACAGAAGCGTTCCCATGGTGATGGGGACGCTTCTAGTTAGAATACACTACAAACTGTGTACAAGACTGCCCCCTGCTGCCTGGCAGCACCCTATCTCTTACAGGGGGCCGTGATCAGCACAATTAACCCCTTCAGGTGCGGCACCTGAATGGGTTAATTGTACTCTCATATCCCCTGTAAGAGATCAGGGCTGCCAGGCAGCAGGGGGCAGACCCTCCCCCCCTCCCCAGTTTGAATATCATTGGTGGCCAGTGCGGCCCCCCCCCCCCCCCTCTATTGTAATTATTCGTTGGTGGCACAGTGTGCGCCCCCCCCCCCCTCCCTCTATTGTAATAATTCGTTGGTGGCACAGTGTGCGCCCCCCCCCTCTCTCCCTCTATTGTAATAAATCGTTGGTGGCACAGTGTGCGCCCCCCTCTCTCCCTCTATTGTAATAATTCGTTGGTGGCACAGTGTGCGCCCCCCATCGGCCCCCCTCCCTCTATAGCATTAACAACATTGGTGGCCAGTGTGCGGCCTCCCATCTCCCCCCCCCCCCCCCCCATCATTGGTGGCAGCGGAGTTCCGATCGGAGTCCCAGTTTAATCGCTGGGGCTCCGATCGGTAACCATGGCAACCAGGACTGTTGCCATGGTTACTTAGCAATAGTACAATAGTAGAAGATTCATACTTACCTGCTGCTGGCTGCTGCTGCGATGTTCGTGTCCGGCCGGGAGCTCCACCTACTGGTAAGTGACAGGGTCTGTGCGGCGCATTGCTAAATGAACTGTCACTTACCAGTAGGATGAGCTCCCGGCCGGACACGCACATCGCAGCTCCCAGGTAAGTATTAATCTTTTACTATTGTACTATTGCTAGAACTCCGCTGCCACCAATGATGGGGGGGGGGGGGGGGGGGGAAGATGGGAGGCCGCACACTGGCCACCAATGTTGTTAATGCTATAGAGGGAGGGGGGGCCGATGGGGGGCGCACACTGTGCCACCAACGATTTATTACAATAGAGGGAGGAAGGGGGGGGGGGCGGGGTGGCGCACACTGTGCCACCAACGAATTATTACAATAGAGGGAGGAAGGGAGGGGGCCGCACTGGCCACCAATGATATTCAAACTGGGGAGGGGGGGGTCTGCCCCCTGCTGCCTGGCAGCCCTGATCTCTTACAGGGGTATATGATAGTACAATTAACCCCTTCAGGTGCGGCACCTGAGGGGTTAATTGTGCTGATCACGGCCCCCTGTAAGAGATCGGATACTGCTAGGCAGCAGGGGGCAGTCATGTAAACAGTTTGTAGTATATTCTAACTAGAAGCGTCCCCATCACCATGGGAACGCCTCTGTGTTAGAATATACTGTCGGAAATGAGGTTTCACGATCTAACTCATATCCGACAGTATATTCTAACATAGAGGCGTTCCCATGGTGATGGGGACGCTTCAAGTTAAAATATACCATCGGATTGGAGAAAACTCCGATCCGATGGTATAAAAGGGACTCCAGACTTTACATTGAAAGTCAATGGGGACGGATCCGTTTGAAATGGCACCATATTGTGTCAACATCAAACGGATCCGTCCCCATTGACTTGCATTGTAATTCAGGACGGATCCGTTTGGCTCCGCACGGCCAGGCGGACACCAAAACGACTTTTTTTTCATGTCCGTGGATCCTCCAAAAATCAAGGAAGACCCACGGACGAAAAAACGGTCACGGATCACGGAAAAAACGGGACCCCGTTTTGCGGACCGTGAAAATATACTGTCGTGTGCAATAAGCCGAAGTGAGACCTTGGGCTCGCAACAGACTCCATGAGCCGGAGCAGGGCCCAATGCTTGAAGCTGGGTCATAGATTGACGGAGATCCGCTACTTCCAAAGAAAGACCCTGCATGCGGTCAACCAGGTCAGAAAGCGGATCCATGTCAAAAAAGGACGGTTTTGGTGGATTATAATGTCACGGGTGTATGTGAGCAACAATAGTAATACACAGTACAGAGCTACTGACTGGACCCAGAACTAGGGAGGATAAAGGGTGACCCCTGTCCGACCCTCAACGCTCTCCCTATTCTGCTAAAGCACATGCCCGGATCCAAATGGCGGAACGAGGCATGCCCACGTGCCTAAGACTAATGACCCCTGTAACCCCTACAATAGTGGAAGGGGCACGGCCACCAGTGCCCTACTCAGTATATGGAGGGAACCGTGGCCACCTCAGATCCAGTCAGAAAATAAACAGGAACACAACAATGTCTGCACACTTAGCTGAAGATGTTGCAGCCGCAGAGAAGACGGATCCAAGGACAGGCTGGCAATATCCGGAGTGCTAGCTGCAGCAGAACACAGGTCCAGTGAACTGATAGCTACAAGTGAAGAAACTAAAGCCAGAGCTACAACTGAAGTGAGAACTATAATCCACATCCTATCATAGGAGGAGGGGTGATATAAAGAGAGGGAAATCAAACACATGAAGGACAGCTGTGGTGAAAGAAACCAAAAGTAAACAGAGTAGTGAGAACTCCTCCCAGCTCTAGTAGTGACATCATCACAGGGGTGGAGAAACAGAGCTGTGAGAACGTCCCAAAGCTCTGGTAGTGACAATATGGGAAAGACATGCAAATGAGCAGAATCTGCCTTGTTTTTCAGCTGTCATAAGACTATGAAAACCAATAGAAGGCGTTATAGAGTTATGAATAGCGCCCTTTTTTGGTTTTACAGTCTTATGACAAGACAAATATTCTTGTCAGAAGACTATCAAACCAATTGTCACGGCCTTTGGTGTGCACTGTGACACTTGGCCACGCTTGCTGATTCCTGCGGCAATGTGTTGCTGTGTCTGCATGCGGGGGCAGCGTCACAGCCTTTGTGGTGTGTGCCGTGACATGGTTGCCTTGCATGTTGTTGCCTCCGGCAACGTGTATTTGTTATGGTGTTTTCACTGCTTTGGTGTGCACGGGGTTAAGGTGTGTTTGGTAGGTGTGGTGGGTGTGATCTCAGGCCTCCTTATATGTTGGCATGGTGGAGCCTGAGGTCAGTTTGTATTTTGCTGTCAGCTTGGTGTGGAGCTCTGCTCCTGGGCTGTTGTGATTATGTCTGTGTGAGCCACCGTTATTTGTTATATTGTTTTCCCTTGCTTTCCCTCCTGCTTGCTTCTGTTTACCCTTCCCCACCTGTGGTGTATGTTTTATGGTGTGGGCCTTGTTTGCTGGTGTGTGTTCTTCTAATGGGGCTTGCTTTCCTGGAGGGGTTTAAGCAAACAGCTAGACTCTGAGTCTCCAGTCCATCTTGTCGGCGACAGGTAAGTCCTGATAACTTTTGTTGTCTGTTGTCTTATGTACTTACCTGTCGTTCGACTGTGGCCCTGTCTAGTTGGTGGTCAGTTGCTGGGCTTCAGGAGACACCATTCATCCGTGGTGAAGAATGAATGGGTGGTCTCTGCCCTGTCTTCAGAATTAAGGCACAGCAGGGATTCCCAGGGTCCTAGGTCGGTGAGCATGAGCCCCCTTACCATCTGAGGTGGCTCATGCGCTAGGAGTCTAGGGAGAACCTAGGGTTGCATTAGGAGGTGACTTGCTCCCTGTTCCCTGCTACCTGGCTAGCAGCCACCGCCATTGCACGGCGGGGGGTTTCCCCCACACTTGCCGAGACATTATAACAAATAATGGCTCCGCAGTCCCCCACCTTCGAAAGAGGGTGCAGCATGTATCGCCATCCGTTTAGTGTGCATTAGCGTTCTCCAGAGGGAGAGCGTTATGGGGGTTTCACCGTTAACGGCGCGGTGCGTGGCTTTTTCCACGCCATTCTATTATACCGTTGTCTGTGTTGGTGCCCCCTCGTCCCTCTCTATGTTCCTATCTCAGGTCGTCTGCTGGCAACATTCCTTTGGTGTTCCAGCGGTGTGCTGGTTGGGGAGTGGTTGCTGGCAGCGACCTGGAGTGGGAGCGTTTTATTGAGTCGGACGCGGTGTCCAGTATGTCCTTCAGACTGCTTAGCTGGCTGGCGGCCAGGGACCTAGGTGATGGTCCTGGCTTGCTGGTGGTAGTCTTGGAGGGACATGCTGACACTGACCTTTTATTCCCCTCCCATTTTTTGTTGTGCCCCACCAACTTCCCCTTTTAATGTTGGGGGGGCTTTGAGGGGTGGGAATGTCACGGCCTTTGGTGTGCACTGTGACACTTGGCCACGCTTGCTGTTGCCTGCGGCAATGTGTTGATGTGTCTGCATGTGGGGGCAGTGTCACGGCCTTTGTGGTGTGTGCCGTGACATGGTTGCCTTGCATGTTGTTGCCTCCGGCAACGTGCATTTGTTATGGTGTTTTCCCTGTTTTGGTGTGCACGGGGTTAAGGTGTGTTTGGTAGGTGTGGTGGGTGTGACCTCAGGCATCCTTATATGTTGGCGTGGTGGAGCCTGAGATCAGTTTGTATTTTGTTGTCAGCTTGGTGTGGAGCTCTGCTCCTGGGCTGTTGTGATTATGTCTGTGTGAGCCACCGTTATTTGTTATATTGTTTTCCCTTGCTTTCCCTCCTGCTTGCTTCTGTTTACCCTTCCCCACCTGTGGTGTATGTTGTATGGTGTGGGCCTTGTTTGCTGGTGTGTGTGCTCCTAATGGGGCTTGCTTTCCTGGAGGGGTTTAAGCAAACAGTTAGACTGTGAGTTTCCGGTCCATCTCGTCGGTGACAGGTAAGTCCTGATAACTTTTGTTGTCTGTTGTCTTATGTACTTACCTGTCGTTCGGCTGTGGCCCTGTCTAGTTGGTGGTCAGTTGCTGGGCTTCAGGAGACACCATTCATCCGTGGTGAAGAATGAATGGGTGGTCTCTGCCCTGTCTTCAGGATTAGGGCATAGCAGGGATTCCCAGGGTCCTAGGTCGGTGAGCATGAGCCCCCTTACCATCTGAGGCGGCTAATGCGCTAGGAGTCTAGGGAGAACCTAGGGTTGCATTAGGAGGTGACTTGCTCCCTGTTCCCTGCTACCTGGCTAGCAGCCACCGCCATTGCACGGCGGAGGGTTTCCCCCACGCCCCGTCGTGACACCAATAGAGGGTGTTATTGAGTTATGAATAGCGCCCTCTATTGGTTTTACAGTCTTATGACGAGACAAATATTCTGGTCAGAAGACTATCAAACCAATAGAGGGCGCTGTTCATAACTTAATATTGCCCTCTATTGGTTTCATAGTCTTCTGACAAGAATATTAGACTGAGTCTTATAATAAGCTTATTAGTGTAGCCTTTTGCATGGAAAATTCGCGATTAGAATATTCACAATTAGAATATTCTCAATTAGAATATTCGCGATCTACACTAGGATGATATCTGACACTGGGAAAGCTGGGTAATAACTCAGTGATAAAATCTGACACTGGGAAAGCTGGGTAATAACTTGCGATCTACATCTACAATGTGAAATACTGGTCCTATGATGAGACCTGAACTAGTATAGCTACCCAAAAAAATAAACAAAGTACTTTGTTTATATTTTTTTTGGGGTATCTATACTAGTTCAGGTCTCATCATAGGACCAGTATTTCACATTGTTGAAATAATTCCCAGTGCCAGGGTCATCCAGGGAGTATCAGGAGGCACGAGACACGGGATCGCCCCTATCGGGGCGGCTTTTCCGTTTGCAGGCAGGGCGACAATATTAGGGCCAGAATCAGGGACATTGCCCCAGAAGCCTATGAAACACTTGTCTGCCACCCTGCAAACGTAGGCTAGTGGAATATTATTTCCACATCTATTTTTTTTATTTATTTCTTGATTTATATTTTTTTCTGTACTATAAGGGTCCATTGGCTTTTATTACCGACTTATTAAAAGTTATGTTTTAGAATATATGGTATCTCTGTGAAGTCTACTCTAATTGACCATATTCTACTATAGTTCCGTGAACAGGGTTATGTTCAACCTGTGAGACTCCCTTATAAGTGTGCCAATATTAAAATGCCCCCTTATAAGTGTGCCAGTAAAAATAAGCCCCCATATAATGTGAGCTAGTAGTAAAAATACCCCTTACAATGTGTACCACCACAAAAAAATGCCCCCTTATAATGTGTGCTAGTAAATAAAAAGCCTTCCTATAACATATGACCATAGTAAAAATGCCCTCTTATAATGTACGCCAGTACAAATGCCCACTTATAGTGTCTCCATAGTGTATTGGAGTCTATTAGAGAAGCAATTTAATAATTGCTTGTTCAAGTTCCTGTCACGGCTGTATGTGAGCAACAAGAGCATACACAGTGAATATAGCTACTGACCGGACCCAAACTAGGGAGGATAAAGGGTGACCCCTGTCAGACCCTAAAAGCTCTCCCTATGCTGCTAAGCACATGTCCGGATCCAAATGGTGGATCGAGACATGCCCGCGTACCTAAGGCTGATGACCACTGTAACCCCTACAATAGTGGAAGGGGCACGCCACCGGTGCCCTGCTCAGTATATGGACGGAACCGGGGTCACTTCGGATCCAGTCAGCAAACAAACAGAAACACACAATGTCTGCACACTTAACTAAAGGAGCTGCAGCAGCAGTGAAAGCAGATCCAAAGTCAGCTGACAATATCCGAGGTACTTGCTGCAGCAGAACACAGGTCCAGTGAAATGATATCATACAAGTGAAGATACTCAAGCGAGAGATACAACTCAAATGAAAAATATAATCCGCACCCTACAAAGGAGGAGGGGTGATTTAAAGGCAGAGAAATCAAACACAGAAGGGACAGCTGGGAGGAATGAAACAGAAAGTAAAGACCTCATCACAGGGGCGGGGAAACAGAGCAGAGAGAACTACTCCAAGCTCTAGTAGTGACATCATCACAGGGGTGGAGAAACAGAGCTGTGAGAACGTCTCAAAGCTCTGGTAGTGACAGTTCCATATGGGAAGTTTTAAAAAGTTTTTTTAAACATATGTAAAAAAAAAAATTAAAACATTAAAATTAGAGGTGGGACGAATCAAATTTTTTTTTTAAATCCGAATCCGAAAAGGTTCTCGAATATATCGAATCTTTCGAATCTCGAATCCTACGAATCCTGTACATAATTGTGTGAACGGTGTAAGAAACAAAGTCAGACCGCGTCAGTTTGTCTGAACCTCCACCTCCAGTATCATAGTGCCATCTCCCCCCATAATGTGCCAGTATCATAGTGCCATCTCCCCCCAATGTGCCAGTATCATAGTTCCATCTCCCCCATAATGTGCCAGTATTATAGTGCCACCTCCCCCATAATGTGCCAGTATCATAGTGCCATCTCCCCCCATAATGTGCCAGTATTATAGTGCCACCTCCGCCCATAATGTGCCAGTATCATAGTGCCATCTCCCCCATAATGTGCCAGTATTATAGTGCCACCTCCCCCCATAATGTGCCAGTATCATAGTGCCATCTCCCCCATAATGTGGCAGTATCATAGTGCCATCTCCCCTCATAATGTGCCAGTATCATAGTGCCCCCCCCCCCCCCAATGTGCCAGTAGTATCAGTGCCATTTCCCCTATAATGTGCCAGTATCATAGTGCCTCCCCCCCCAATGTGCCAGTAGTATCAGTGCCATCTCCCCCCATAATGTGCCAGTATCATAGTGCCTCCCCCCCAATGTGCCAGTAGTATCATAGTGCCTCTCACCTCTCCCCCTCGCCAATGTGCCAGTAACAGATTAAAAAAAAAAACACTTACTTACCTCCGGTGCGATGCAGGCCTCTTCTGGCAGTTGTCCCGCGCTGTACGACTCTGGCGGCGCGATGACGTCATTGCGCCGCTTGCACCGGCCTCTGATAGGCTGCGGGCCTTGTGCCGGCAGCCTATCAGAGGAACAGCGAAAGGAAACACCTCTCCCTCCCCTGTCGCAGCAGCGAAGCGCTCATCTTCTAGAGTGCCCTGCCGCCGCCACCACCAGTCTGGGCACCACCGGGATTCGTATCCTGTAAATTACGTCGGGATTCGAGTCCACGAATCCAGCAAGATTCGAGGGATTCGTGGATTCGACGAATGCCCCGTCCCATCTCTAATTAAAATCACCCCCTTTTCCCTAAAATCAAAATCAAAATAGATAAACAATAATAAACATCATGGGCATCACTGCGTGCAACAAGGCCCGTACTATTAAAGTAAAAAATGAGGTGAAATGGGAAAAAAAGTCAAAATGGCCAATTCACCTCCTCAAAAAATGTAATAAGAAATGATCGAAAAGTCATACACACTCCAAAGTGGTGTAAATAAAACGTAAAGATAGCTCCACAAAAAAATGAGCCCTCACACAGTTCCGCACACATAAATATAAAAAAGTTATAGGGGTCAGAATATGGCAATAAAAAGTGAAAATACATTTTTCCAATTATTTTTTTCCCCCCAGTATTAGAACGCAAGATAAAACTATACAGATGTGGTATCACTATAATTGTACTGACCTATAGGGAACATAGTAAAAACAAAACCCATAAGACTGTGGCTGATTTGCTTTTTTTTTTCCAATTTCATTCCATTTGGAATTTTTCCCAGTACATCATATGTAATATTAAATGGTGCCATTAGAAAGAACAACTTGTCCTGCAAAAAACAAGCCTTAAATATGGCTGTGGGAACGGAAAAATAAAGAAAAGCTGGAAAGAAAAACTATATTAGGCAGATTTCTGGTGCAGAATGCAGCACAGAGGTCTGCAACTTCTCACCTTTCACGCCAGGTCTAAACAAAGTGTGCGTGTCATGGGCGGGGAAGGGGATGGGCTGGCAGGCCGTCTCATTTACTATTTTCTACGTCTGGTTTAGGAGTAGAAAATGGTCTAAATGTAAGACAGCTAGGAACACGTATTACATTTAGAAGTAGTGTAGAGGCAATAGGATCCACCGCCAGTGCAGGCCTTTATTAAGATTGGCATCTAAAACGCTGGTCTTAATAAATGTGCGAAATCAGTAATTAGTGATCTGGTTTATTTAATACTTAACTTTTACTTTTTAATATAAAATAGATGGGATATATCCCTCAAAATAACAATAGGCTGAATACACAAAATCGTTTCCAATGCCCCACAGTCGAGGAGGGGCACTTGATGAAAACGGCAACAACTGTGTCCACACTTATTCAGGTAGTGTCGGACACAGGAGGTAACAAGAGCTGGTATGCACTAATACCCAATCAATGGAACGGGGCGGCGGCAATCAATATATGTCGGCACCACGTGTGCGTGTAAAAGCTGAATACACAATACCGCTTTCCACTTCCCCAAGGTAAAAAAGGGGGCCGTGAGAGAACGGTAACAGCTGTGTCCTCACTTATTCGTAGAATGTGGGACACTGAAGGTAACGAGAACAGGTGTGTACTGGTACCCAAGCCGCACAAGAAATAAGGTATCAGCATTGGTATATGCTAAAACCTTATGCACTGATGGCAAACATATAATGTAGACAGGCATTTCGCAGCATGGACAAGATGCACAACAACATACAGAAAACCAACATCTATGCCTGCGGCCTCAACCTGCGTACCGCAAGAAGAGAGGTTTTTTTTTTTCATCTGCTCCCCTTTCCTTTTCGCTGTATGTTGTGCACCTATCTGTGCACTTCACTACACCTGGGAGCCATTGCTCCTGGTGGCTTTTGTATTTGCTGGTGACTATGTCACCTCCAGCAAATAATCTACACCTCCTGGCCCATTTTTTATATATACTCCCCTGATGAGAGGATTGTTTTTTCTTTGCCTCAGAAACGTGCATGTAGAGATCTTCTCAGGGCCAAACAGGGATCCTAAACCAGGGTTAGGTTCCGGACGGGGACCCAACTAGTGGGATACCCCATGGTTAGATCAAAGGGTTATCGTAGGGTCCTGAGGGTCGATTAGGGATAGTAAGGAATATCTTCCTGTGATCCCCTTTACAGTGTGCTGACTCTCGAACTGCCGAAGTGGACCACCCTGATCAGAAACATCGAAACGGAGGTGTCCGGAGTTTCCACCATCTGTAGGGTAGGACACCTGGTTTTTCAGTGGTGCCGCCGTGCACCATATGTTCTTGGGTGTAACTGTGTATACCGTGTCGCACGGTTTCCTTTGACACCCATACCATTATATGTTTTCTGTTGGTTTGCTGTGTGTCGTTGTGCATCTTGTCCATGCTGCGAAATACCTGTCTACATTATATGTTTGCCATCAGTGCATAAGGTGTTAGCATATACCAATGCTGATACCTTATTTCTTGTGCGGCTTGAGTACCAGTACACACCTGTTCTCGTTACCTTCAGTGTCCCACATTCTACGAATAAGTGAGGACGCAGCTGTTACCGATCTCTCACGGCCCCCTTTTTTACCTTGGGGAAGTGGAAAACGGTATTGTGTATTCAGCTTTTACACGCACACGTGGTGCCGGCATATATTGATTGCCGCCGCCCCGTTCCATTGATTGGGTATTAGTGCATACCAGCTCTTTTTACCTCCTGTGTCCGACACTACCTGAATAAGTGTGGACACAGTTGTTGCCGTTTTCATCAAGTGCCCCTCCTCGACTGTGGGGCATTGGAAACGGTTTTGTGTATTCAGCCTATTGTTATTTTGAGGGATATATCCCATCTATTTTATATTAAAAAGTAAAAGTTAAGTATTAAATAAACCAGATCACTAATTACTGATTTCTATGATTTATGTGAGTGATTATACATGAATATCAATTTTCTTTGCTTTCTTAATAAATGTGCCCCTAAAATGCAAAAAACCCTCCGAAGCTGAAGGAGTTAACTGTATCGTTGTTCTGAGGAGGGTGATACAGTTGATATTAAATTACCAATGCAAATGCACTCCTACATGTGGTCAGAGGGAATTTGTCACCATGAAAATGAAAAACGTAATCTGCAGGCACCATGTTATAGAGCAGGAGGAGCTGAGCAGACTGATATATAGTTTTATAGGAAAAGCTTCAGTAAAACTTGTATTCATTCATTTATATTCCTACTCATTCTGGGCCTTGAAGTCAAGGAGGCGGTCCTATCAGTGATTGACTGCATTCCCATTAAGGCTGTGTATACAGAGACAGCTGTCAATCACTGACAGGACCGCCTCCTTGACCTCAAGGCCCAGAATGAGTAGGGATATAAATGAATGAATACAAGTTTTACTGAAGCTTTTCCTATAAAACTATATATCAGTCTGCTCAGCTCCTCCTGCTCTATAACATGGTGCCTGCAGTTCAGACACCATATTACATATTCATGTGACAGGTTCCCTGTTTATGGTGCTAAATGGAGTGACTTTAAAAATGATATCCAGAAAACCTTCCACCCTTCTGATTGCTTCATTAATTTTAAAGAGCATGATATAGTAGTGATAGGAATTCATTAGATAACTGCTGTGAACGATAATTTGCTCCACATTACGGACTCACTGGGTTATGAATACGTCGGAGAAAAATGTAGAGAATTTATTGTCTAACCATGGATGCATGAGACAGTTATAGATGGGCACAGACAGTAAAATTTCACACTTCCAAATTTATTGTCACTAGGAACATTTCACCAGAGTTAATCTAATGTATAATGTGTGGTTTAGGGTTTGGGAGGTTGTATTAGAGCTGTGGATATGGTTGGTTACTGTATTATTTTAGTTTATTTATTTATTAACTTGCAATTTTTTTTTATTTCTAAAAGGGAAGATTTTTCTTATCTCATATCTGAGTCGGTGGAGAACGACAGAGATATTTATAGCTTTCATTCAAGCTAAAAGAGTGAGCTGAAATATTGCATCACATTAGATCATCTGTGTTAAAGTTTGCCGGTATGTGAGATATTTCTGCAGAAAGCGCTGCTAGCTATTAATGGTAATCACTATTTTAGCAGAAGATTTCAAAGAAAACAGTTTTTACTATGATTTCTAAGAAGTTTGATAGGAATTCGGAGTAATGGCGCCTGTAGAAGGTAATACCTTTTGTGCAGAGTTTGTCTTTTCACTATGCCCAGACGTGTATTACAGCGCCAAACTACCTTGGAGTTGTACAGAGCCATAATATGGTTCCCCAAAACTTCTATGGGGTCTTGTACTATAGCTTGATTTCAGATAGATAAACATTTTATCCACATTTTCATACACACATATATAAACTTTTTTTTTCAGATACATTAAAATACATGGTGTCATAGTCCAGAATATACAAATACACGTTCAAAAGAAGCAGGCTATCAAAAGGAATCCTTTATTGCACATGCAACGCGTTTCAAAGGCGGCACACCTAGTCCATAGTACATAATGTGACATTATGTAGACATGACAGAGTGACACCCAGTGAAATTGCTCTTGTGTTTTCATGCAGTGGGGACCCCATAAAGATGCCGGTGAAAATGTCATATAGGAACATTAATACTATTAGAACCCTGTGCATGCGTCTGGTTGTGACCGTCTACAATATTTTGTGCAAACGTTTTTGTTGGTAAATTCTTAGTAATGAAAACCAGTAATGTCATAAAAACATCAACCTGATACACACAGGTCATACCATAGCAACAGTGCAGACAGGCAGCCCTGCTTATCATCAGTGCACAAAGTACAAGGTAGTACAAAAAATAAGCTATAATTAGTGTTGATCAAGCACCAAAGTGCTCGGATGTTCGGGATGCTCGGGTGCTCTAGCGAGCACCTGAGTACAATGGCACCCCCTGCTCTGAAGAGGGGAGGGTGTCTGGTTCACATCAAAAGGTCAGAAATTGATGGAAACACCACTGAAATGGTTCGGGAACAGCAGGGGGAGGATGTCTGGATGCATCTTGGACTCCCACGTCGCTGCTGGAAATTATGTTGTCCGAGTAGTACGCCACTTTTACAGACCGACAATAATACGCACAAAACCAAAAAAAAAATTGATTTTAGAGGAAAAATTGTTAGGAAACATTGTTTCCTGTATAATTACTTGTATATAAAGTGCAAGTGCTGCCAAAAATTACAAGGAAGAGGCACTCCGATACAACCTGTATATCACATAAAGGAGGGCCTCATTCATATTGTGGTACAATGGTTCATGTAGTGGGACTCCTACACTCATAAAGCCTATGCACTAAGTGAAAGGGCTTCCAAAAATTACAAGGAACCGTCACGCCAATACACCCTTTATTACACATAAAGGAGGGCATCATATCAGATTGATGGCCTGCTGGTGACCCTCAAAAACATTAGGAGCAAGGGCCTGCTGGTGACCCTCTAAAACATTAGGGGTGAGGGCCTGCTGCTGAGCTGACCCTGTAAAACATTATGGTTGAGGGCCTGCAGGTGAGATGGCCCTCTAAATGATTGTAGTTAAGGGCCTGCTGGTGAGCTGACCCTCTAAAACATTATATGCGAGGGCCTGCAGGTGAGCTGACCCTCTACAACATTAGGAGCGAAGGCAGATCAATAAGCATGTTAATATGATGGAAGATGAGGAGGAGGACGAGAAAAGGAAGATTGAATCATATACCCTTTTTTGTGGTGGAAGGGGTGCATGAGAATACAGTGTATTCAGTACATTATACAAAAAAAACATTTAAAGTGCCTTTATGTTCAGCCGCTTTCCTCTGGTGGAGTAGAGAAGTCAGGGTCAATCCAGGCCTTGTTCATTTTTATAAGAGTCAACCTGTCAGCATTTTCAGTTGACAGGCGGATGCACTTATCAGTTATTATGCCCCCAGCAGCACTAAATACCCGCTCTGACAAAACGCTGGCGGCAGGGCAGGCCAGCAACTCCAAGGCGTACAGCGCCAGTTCATGCCACGTGTACAGCTTGGACACCCAGTAGTTGTAAGGCACAGAGGGATCATTGAAGATGCTGACACGGTCTGCTTCCCCATCTTCCCAAATTTTTCCCTCCTTGTGTTACTAGGCCACGTATCAGGGTGATGTTGCTGGCAGGGTGTCATGAAACTTTCCCAGGCTTTGGAGAGTGTTTCTCTGACTCTGTTGGAACTGCTGTGTGTTCCCCTCATCTCCCCTCCTCGGTTGGCCAAGAAACTACGTAGTCTGCCGAAAGCGTGGTCAGGTGGAAATTTTTGGAGCAATTGTTCCAAAAGAACCTTCTGGTATTGCACCATTTTGCTTGTCCTCTCCACCACAGGAATGAGAGATGAGAAGTTGTCTTTGTAACGCGGGTCGAGAAGGGTGAACAACGAGTAATCAGTGTTGGCCAAAATGCGTAAAAAGCCTGGGTCAAGGGAAAGTCCCAACAGGCAAGACTTAGCTGTCGTCATCAGGAGGATTACTCTCAATCTCATTCCTCCTCTTCTGCCCATCCACGCTGAACAGATGGAATTAAACTTCCATGTGTACTACTCTCTGTAGCGGAGGCAACCGTCTCCTGCTCCTCCTCCTTCTCATTATAATCCAATTTGCACTGAGAAGACGAACTGAGGGTGGTCTGGCTATCAACCTGTGTAATGTCTTCCCCCATTTCCACCTCTTCCACCTGCAAAGCGTCCGCTTTAATTGTGAGCAGCGAGCGTTTAAGTAGACACAGAAGTGGGATGCTGACGCTGATAATAGCGTTATCGCAGTTCACCATCTGTGTTGATTCCTCAAAGTTTCTTAAAGCCTCACAGAAGTCAGACATCCATGCCCACTCCTCACTTGTGAAAAGCGGAAGCTGACTGGAAAGGCGACGACCATGTTGCAGCTGGTATTCCACTACTGCCCTCTACTGCTCACAAAGCCTGGCCAACATGTGGAACGTGGAGTTCCAGTGCGTGCTCACGTCGCAAAACAGTCGGTGAGCTGGCAATTGTAAGCGCTGCTGCAGCGTTGACAAACCGGCGGAAGCTGTCGATGACTTGTGGAAATGGGCACTCACGCGGCGCACCTTTACCAGTAGCTCAGGCAAAATGGGGTAGGTTTTGAGAAACCATGGGATGTGTGTAAGCTTGCCGAGCTCCAAAGCCACCACCAAGTTACGGCCATTATCAGACACAACCATGCCTGGTTCTAGGTTGAGTGTCGAGAGCCACAGCTCAGTCTGGTCTTTTATCCCCTGCCACAGCTCTGCAGCGGTGTGCTGTTTGTCTTCTAAGCATATCAGCTTCAGCACGGCCTGTTGCCGCTTCCCCACTGTAGTGCTACACTGCTTCCAGCTACCAACTGATGACTGACTGGTGCTGCACGTGGATAATTCGGAGGTGGAAGTTGAGGAGGAGGAGGTGGAAGAGAAGTGGAGGTTGGAGCCACTAACAAAGATGCTGGCGGAAACCCCGATCGACGTAGGGCACGCAATCATTTGAGTCGGTAGCACCTGTGCCATCCCAGGGTATGACTCGCTCCCGGCCTCCACAACATTCACCCAGTGTGCCGTCAGGGAAATGTAGCGTCCCTGGCCGAAATCACTTGTCCATGTGTTAGTGGTTAAGTGGAACTTCCCAGTAACTGCGTTGATCAGGGCACGGGTGATGTTACGGGACACATGCTGGTCTAAGGCGGGCACGGCACACCATGAAAAATATTGGCGACTGGGGACTGCGTTGCGAGGGACAGCTGCCTCATCAGGCTGCGGAAGGCCTCAGTGTCCACTAGTAGAGTTGAGCGGACAACTGGATGTTCGGGTTCGACGAGTTCGGTTGAAGTCAATGGGGCCCCGAACTTTTGGGCACTAAAATGGCTCTAAAATAGTCCTGGAAAGGGCTAGAGGGCTGCAAAAGGCATAACAATGTGCTTAAGAGCATGACAACTGTTCTGCAAACAAATGTGGATTGGGAAATGACTTAAAATAACATAAAATACAGAAAAATTTAAAATAACAATCTGGATCTAGGAGTAGGAGGTTGAGAAAGCGGTGAATAGGTGGATGTGGCGGTGTAGGTTGACGTGGTGGTGTAGGTGGAAGCGTTGGTGAAGGAGGAATAGGTAGCCAACACTGATTTGTGTTATTTTTTATTTTTAAATTGGGGTATCCACCAAAATATTGGGACATATAACAAAATAAAACAAAGAATAAGTGCACTTGAGTACAAGAATGGATAGTTGAGGCTGGTATAAATGTCTATTCTGCACAAGGTACAGACAAGTCCTGTGGGATCCATGCCTGGTTCATTTTAATAAACGTAAGCTTGTCCACATTGGCTGCGGCCTGTGATAATGCTCTCTGCCGTGCTAAACACACGTTCACACTATACACTGGCTGCAGGGCAGGTCAGCACCTCCAAGGCTGACAAAGCTTTTCCACATTTTGGCCATGCTAACCCTGCCTTCTCAGGTGCTGGTGGTGCCTTAGCTGCGTTGGCGACCTCTTCCTCCTCCTCTGCCTTTGCCTTGTGCTTCCACTGTGCCCTCGCTGTCAGGTGGGAATGCTATCATCAGCGTGCGCTTGTAGTCGCTCATCTTCCGATCCGTAACAGATGTTTTCACTAAATTTAGTTCCCTGTTAACAATGCAGAGCAGGGGTTCATTCACGGCAAAAGGGGGATCTTGTCACCCAGCAATAGAACAGAGGATTTTGAGAGATTTAGGCCCCTATCACCCAGGCACAGCAGGGGTTCATTCACGGCAAAAGGGGGATCTTGTCACCCAGCAATAGAACAGAGGATTTTGAGAGATTTAGGCCCATGTCACCCAGGCACAGCAGGGGTTCATTCACGGCAAAAGGGGGTTCATGTCACCTAGCAATAGAACTGAGGATTTTGAGAGATTTAGGCCCCTGTCACCCAGGCACAGCAGGGGTTCATTCACGGCAAAAGGGGGTTCATGTCACCCAGCAATAGAACAGAGGATTTTGGGAGATTTAGGCCCCTGTCACCCAGGCACAGCAGGGGTTCATTCACGGCAAAAGGGTGTTCATGTCACCCAGCAATAGAACAGAGGATTTTGGGAGATTTAGGCCCCTGTCACCCAGGCACAGCAGGGGTTCATTCACGGCAAAAGGGTGTTCATGTCACCCAGCAATAGAACAGAGGATTTTGGGAGATTTAGGCCCCTGTCACCCCGGCACAGCAGGGGTTCATTCATGGCAAAAGGGGGTTCATGTCACCCAGCAATAGAACAGAGGATTTTGAGAGATTTAGGCCTTTGTCAGCCAGGCACAGCAGGGGTTCATTCATGGCAAAAGGGGGATCTTGTCAGCATACGCCAAAAATGGTAAAATGTCACCCGACAATTGAAAATAAGATTTTTTTCAATTTAGGGCACTAAAATTGGCACTTTTTTGCTTTAAAATGGCTATAAAACAGTCCTTAAAAAGGCTAGAGGGATGTAAAAGGCAGTAAAATGTGCTTAAGAGCATGGCAACTGCTCTGCAAACAAATGTGGATAGGGAAATAGCTTAAAATAAAATAAAATAACTAAAAATTACAAATTATTAACCTGCAACTCAGAGAAAGAGGTGGATATGGAGTCGGAGGTTGAGGAGGCTGTGAATTTGGTGTTGTAGGTGGAGGCAGAAATGGAGAAGGAGAAGGTAGCCAACAATGTTTTTTTTTATTTTTATGGGGGTAGTTAGCCCCCAAAATATTATGACAAATAAAAAAAAAGAAAACAAAGAATCATTGCACTTGACTTGAGTACCAGAATGTATGTTTGATGGTGGTATAAATGTCTATTCTGCACAAGGTACAGACAAGTCTTGTGGGATCCAAGCCTGGTTCATTTTAATGAACGTGAGCTTTTCCACGTTGGATGTGGACAGGCGGCTGCGCTTGTCTGTGATGACGCCCCCTGCCGTGCTAAACACACGTTCAGATAATACACTGGCTGCAGGGCAGGCCAGCACCTCCAAGGCGTAAAGGGCAAGCTCAGGCCATGTGCCCAATTTGGAGACCCAGAAGTTGAAGGGGGCAGACCCGTCATTCAGTACGTGTAGACGTGTGCACACATACTGCTCCACCATGTTGGTGAAATGCTGCCTCCTGCTAAGACTTTCCATATCAGCTGGTGGTGCTGGTTGTTGTGGCGTGCTGACAAAGCTTTTCCACATTTTGGCCATGCTAACCCTGCCTTCTGAGGTGCTGGCGGTGCCCCAGCTGCATTGGTGACCTCTTTCTCGTCCTCTGCCTTCGCCTTGTGCTTCCACTGTGCCCCCGCTGTCAGGTGGGAATGCCACCAGCAGCGCGTCTACCAGCGTGCGCTTGTAATCGCGCATCTTACGATCACGCTCCAGTGACGGAATTAAGGACGGTACGTTGTCCTTGTAATGGGGATCCAGCAGCGTGGCCACCCAGTAATCAGCACAAGTTAGAATGTGGGCAACTCTGCGGTCGTTGCGGAGACACTGCAGCATGTAATCGCTCATGTGTGCAAGGCTGCCCAGAGGCAATGAAAAGCTGTCCTCTGTGGGAGGTGTATCGTCTGTGTCTTCTGTATCCCCCCATCCACGCACCAGTGATGGCCATGAGCTGGTCTGGGTGCCACCCTGCTGTGAACATGGTTCCTCCTCCTCCATCTCCTCATCCTATACCTCCTCATCCTCCAGAACTGTGCCCTGGCTGGACAATTGTGTACCTTGGGTTTGTGGGTGCAGGAACCCACCCTCGGAGCCACTTGGGAATGACTGGCCGGAAACCCTACAAAATGATCCCTCTTCCTCCTCCTTCTCCTGTGCCACATCCTCTTCCATCATCGCCATGAGCGTTTTTTCAAGTAGGCATAGAAGTGGGATACTAACGCTAAGAACGACGTTATCGGCACTGGCCATGTTGGTGGAGTACTCAAAACAGCGCAACAAGGAACACAGGTCTCGCATGGAGGCCCAGTCATTGGTGGTGAAGTGGTGCTGTTCTGCCGAGCGACTCACCCGTACGTGCTGCAGCTGAAACTCCACTATTGCCTGCTGCTGCTCGCACAGTCTGGCCAGCATGTGCAAGGTGGAGTTCCAACTTGTGGGCACGTCGCATATGAGTCGGTGAGCGGGAAGGCCGAAGTTACGCTGCAGCGCTGACAGGCGAGCAGCAGCAGGGTGAGAACGCCGAAAGCGTGCACAGACGGCCCGCACTTTATGCAGCAGCTCTGACATGTCAGGGTAATTTTTAAGGAATCTCTGCACCACCAAATTCAGCACATGCGCCAGGCAAGGGATGTGCGTCAAACCGGCTAGTCCCAGAGCTGCTACGAGATTTCGCCCATTATCGTGCAGCACCAGGCCGGGCTTGAGGCTGACTGGCACAAACCACTCATCGTTCTGTTGTTCAAGGCCCGTCCACAGCTCCTGTGCGGTGTGGGGTTTGTCCCCCAAACAGATACGTTTTAAAACTGCCTGCTGTCGTTTACCCCTGGCTGTGCTGAAGTTGGTGGTGAAGGTGTAACGCTGACCGGATAAGGAGCTGGTAGAGGATGAGGAAGCAGGGTAGGAGGAGGAAGCAACAGGAGGCAAACTGAAGCGCCCTGCAATCCTCGGTGGTGGAAGGACATGAGCCAAACTGCTGTCTGCCTCAGGCCCAGCCGTCACTGCATTTACCCAGTGTGCTGTTATGGAGATATAACAACCCTGACCGTGCTTACTGGTCCACGTATCCGTAGTCAGGTGCACCTTGCAACAGATGGCGTTGCGCAGTGCACATCTGATTTTGTCCCCTACTTGGTTGTGAAGGGAAGGGATGGCTCGCCTTGAAAAGTAGCACGACGTACTGTGGGACAGCCACCGCCATAAGGCCTTTAAAATTATCCGTCTCCACCAGACGGAATGACAGCATTTCAAAGGCAAGTAATTTAGAAATGCTGGCATTCAGGGCTAGGGATCGCGGGTGGGTAGGGGTGTACTTCCTCTTCCTCTCCAGCATTTGGGATATGGAGAGCTGAACGCTTCCGTGGGACATTGTGGAGATGCTTGGTGACCCAGGTGTTGGTGTTGCTGGCAGATCCTCTGTTTGAGGGGTGCCAGGTGGCACTGTCACTCCAGAGGTGGATGAAGAGGCCGCAACTGCAGCAGAAGAGGAAGCAGGAGGAGCCAGAGACCTTTCTTGGTTTTTGAGGTGTCTACTCCACTGCAGTTAGTGCTTTGCACTTAAATGCCTGGTCATGCAGGTTGTGCTCAGGTTGAGAACGTTTATGCCTCGCTTCAGGCTCTGATTGAACAGCGTGAAAACCACTCGTGTCTTGTCATTAGCACATTGTCTGAAGAACTGCCACGCCAGGGAACTCCTTGGAGCTGGCTTTGGTGTGCTCGGTCCCTTGCTGCGGTGGGCAGTAGGAGGCGTACTGTCTAGAGGACGGCCGCTCCACTTTTGCACCCTGCTCCCTCTTCTGCTGTGCTGGTGGCTCTGTGCGACCACCGCCTCTTCCTCCGAACTACATCAGTCACTCGCATGACCTTGATTCCATGTGGGGTCGAGGACCTTATCGTCCTCCACATCATCTTCCACCCAGTCTTCACCCCTGACTTCCTTGTCGGTCTGCACGCTTTCGAAAGCCCCAGCAGTTGGCACCTGTGTTTCATCATCATCCGAGACGTGCTGCGATGGTCCTCCCATGTACTCATCTTGAAAAATAAGTGGTTGGGCATCGGTGCACTCAATCTCTTCCACTTCTGGGGCAGGGCTAGGTGGATGGCCCTGGGAAACCCTGCTAACAGAGTCATCAAAAAGCAGAAGAGACTGCTGCATGACTTGGGACTCAGACTGCTTGGCTGATTTTCAAGGGGGTGAGGTGAAAGACTGATGGACATCGGCTGCAGGTGCCAACTGTGTTCTTTCAGCAGGAACCTGGGTGGGAGACAATGTGAAGGAACTGGATACACTGTCAGCAACCCAATCTACTATCGCCTGTACTTGTTCAGGCCTCACCATTCGTAGAGCAACATTAAGCCCGACCAAATACCGCTGCAGGTTTTGTCGCCTACTCGCACCTGAGGAAGGGGTTTCACTTTTGCGTGTAGCTGGCACAGATCGACCACGTCTTCTCCCTGCAACAGGAGCTCCACCAGCAGCACCACGACCTGGGCCACGTCCCTTATTTGACGCTCTCCTCATATTTTTTTAATTTAGAATCTTGCCCAAAATGGGTGTTTAATTAATAGTCAAAAAGAATGACAGTATGTAAAGGGTGTATCTCACACAGCCTGAACCAGACTAGGCCTCAATTAAAGATTTCTTTGCACAAAATGGCTGTATTTCAAATGGCTGTATTTCAAATGCCTGATTCAAACCCCTGTATGTAGGGGGGGATCACACACGGTCTGAACCAGTGTAGGCCTAAAGTAGATATATCTTTGCACAAAAAGGCTGTATTTCAAATGACTGTATTTCAAATGCCTAATTCAAACCCCTGTATGTAGAGGGAGTATCTCAGAGGGCCTAAACCTCTGTAGGCCTGAAGTAAATATATTTTTGCACAAAATGGCTGTATTTCACATGGCTGTATTTCAAATGCCTGATTCAAACCCCTGTATGTAGAGGGGGTATCTCACACGGTCTGAACCAGTGTAGGCCTGAGGTCAATATATCTTTGCACAAAAAAGGCTGTATTTCAAATGGCTGTATTTCAAATGCCTGATTTAAACCCCTGTATGTAGGGGGTATCTCACACGGTCTGAACCAGTGTAGGCCTGAAGTAAATATATCATCTTTGCACAAAAAGGCGGTATTTAAAATGGCTGTATTTCAAATGCCTAATTCAAACCCCTGTATGTATAGGGGTGATCTCACACGCCCTGAATCAGTGTAGGCCTGAAGTAAATATATCTTTGCACAAACAGGCTGTATTTTAAATGGCTGTATTTCAAATGCCTAATTCAAACCCCTGTATGTAGAGGTGGTATCTCACAGGGCCTGAACCTCTGTAGGCCTGAATTCAATATTGGTGCACCAAGTGGCGGTATTAAAAATCTCTGAATGTAACCCAAATTAAGGGTGTATCTCACAATGACATCTGCATCAAAGGCTGCCAACTAAATTTCTGGACCCAACTGAATTTGAAGTGTGTTTTTCAAACGCCAGAAAATGATGGGTGTATTTCTAGCTTAAATTGCACACTGACTAATACAGATGTTGTAGATTGCCCAAAAAGTCATTTTTTGCTAACAGAATATGAATGCTGTATATATTAAACTTGAATTTAACACTTGCAGATCTGGCAAATACTGTTTTTGAAAAAAGAAATTGTTTTTCAAACCCCAGAAAATGATGGGTGTATTTCTACCTTAAATTGCACACTGACTAATCCAGATGTTGTAGTTTGCCCCAAAAAAATTGTGATTTGCAATGTCCCAAAAGCTCAGATGCAGTGCTGGTGCACTGAGCATGCATAAAATGGCCGCCGCCGCCGCCACCCACCTAACTAACAGAATTCTAAAAGTTAGTATTTTTGGTCAATGAGCTCAGGGCAGGGTAAAACGATAGTGCCCTGCACCCACACAACTATTTGTCTGTAGATCGCTGAGTTAAATTCTCTCCTATGCTCTCCCTGAAATCACAAGTCCAGCAGCATCCTCTCCCTACACTTATAACAGCAGAGTGACGTGCAGCGCTACGTGACCCAAGCTTATATAGAGCCTGGGTCACATGCTGCTCTGGCCAATCACAGCCATGCCATTAGTAGGCATGGCTGTGATGGCCTCTTGGGGCAAGTAGTATGACGCTTGTTGATTGGCTGTTCCTTTCAAAAAGCGGCAAGAAAGCGCCGAACACCGAACCCAAACTTTTACGAAAATGTTCGAGTTCGGGTCCGGGGTCCAAAAATCCTAAAGTTCGGTACGAACCCGAACTTTACAGTTCGGTTTCTCTCAACCGTATCCACAAGCCTAAATGGCAACATTACCAGGGCCATTAATTTAGAAAGTTGCACATTTAGTGCTATGGCCTGTCGGTGAGTGGCTGGGTATTTACGGTTGCATTCAAATGCCTGGGGTAGGGATATTTGTACGCTGCGCTGGGACGCGGAAGTGGATGTGGTCACTGATGGTGCTTGCGAAGGTCCAGGGGCAGGGCGGGAGGCACTTAGGCCTGCACCTGTGACAGGGGATTGGCCAGCACGTAACACAGGTGAAGAGGAGGCAGTGGTGTGACTCGCAGACACAGATTGTGGACCCAGGCGTTCGGCCCACAAATTACGGTGCTTTGATGCCATGTTGCAGATCATGCTGGTCGTGGTAAGGTTGCTCTTGTTCACGATCCTGCTCATTTTTGTATGGCACAGGTTGAAAATTACAATTCTTTTGTCGTCCGCACTTTCCTCAAAAATACTCCAAGGCATTCTCCGGGGAACAGTTGCGGCCTGTTTGGTGTGGCCCGTTGTCACGGATGATGTTGCAGATAGCTGGAACTTATGAATAAACGTCCGACTGGCTTGATCCCAAACTAAGGAGCATATAGGTGAGCCCTATAAAACCTAAGAGCTCTCCCTGACTGCTATGCCCATGCAAGGATCTCAATGGTAGACGATTGCATGCCCACGTACCTAAGACTGTGTGACACCTGAAAACCCTATAATAGCAAGAGGACACGACCACCGGCTCCCTGCACTTAATATGGACGGAGTCAGGGTCACCTAGAATCAAGCCAGCAAGGAAACACAATACATGAAAAGACTTATCTGAGTAAACAGCAGTAGCAGCCTCCAGCAGTGAACACTTTATCCAGGAAGTAGTATAAACCGCAAAGTGAGGCAGTATGGGAGGGAATATAAAGGGAGATGATTAGTCTAAATAGGTGACACCTGGGAGAAGGAAAGGAGACGACAAAGTGAAACCAAAATAAAGAATCATGCAAGAGGTAGAGAAGGACGTCTGCCAGACCTTCTCACAGAACTGGCGGTGACACCCATTCTCTCCCGTTTGCCAACCCACTGCCTCTTCCAGCCTGGTGCGGTGCTGCGGATCTCTCTTCCTCTGTACTGCTGTCCTCGCTGGGCTTGCTACCTTCCCAGGTTGGGTTAGTGATTTCATCGTCCACCACTTCCTATTCCACTTCCTCACTCTGCTCATCCTCCTGACTTGTTGACCTAACAACAAT
Organism: Bufo bufo; assembly: GCF_905171765.1. Classification (NCBI taxonomy): domain Eukaryota; kingdom Metazoa; phylum Chordata; class Amphibia; order Anura; family Bufonidae; genus Bufo; species Bufo bufo. The sequence continues at coordinate 605,214,319 of NC_053391.1, forward strand.
GTCAGTTATTGACAACTGTGTCTCATCCTCCTCATCAACCTCTTGAGACACTAATTGCCGTTGACTTATTGGTAACTGTGTCTCATCATCATCCACCCCGCTCCCCACCGTCATCTTCTTGTGACTGTGGATGCTCAGGAGTTTGGAAATCAGGGCACAAGATCTCATGTCCCTCTTCAAGCGGGCTTGTCGAGAGGCCCAAATGAAGGAATGGCACTGAAAAGAGCTCCTCGGAATATCCGAGTGTGGGATCACTTGTTTGGTAAGACTAGCCATGGTGGGAGGAAGGAGGATCAGGGTGAGGATTGTGTTGACCAGACTCTTGGCTACTGAGACTGGACTTGGTGGAAGACAGGGTGGTGCTTAACCGACTGGAAGCATTATCTGCTTTAATCCAACCGACCACCTGGTCGCACTGGTCTGACTTCGAAAGCGTTGTCTTGCGCCGCCCTGCAAACTGGGACATGAAGCTAGGTATCGTGGATGATTGTTTTTCTTGTGCTCTGGCAGCAGGCACAGTTTCAACGCACCCAGGGCCACGGCCTACGCGTGCATCTTCAACATCATGGCCACTTCCCGGTCCCTTACTGCTCGCCTTCTTCATATTAAATGTTATATATGCAGTAGCGTAGGATTTGCAAGTGTATGCACAAAAAAATTAAAAAAGGTATTTGGGATGTGGAAATGTCACACAGGAGATATACCGCAGATAATGTCGCTGATGTCAGCAGCGGCTAATAAAAAATTTCGGGAATGTCACAGGTATTTGGGATGTGGAAACGTTACACAGGAGAAATACCGCGGATAATGTTGCTGATGTCAGCAGCGGCTAATATAAAATTACAGGGAATGTCACAGGTATTTGGGATGCGGAAACGTTACACAGGAGATGTACCCCAGGTAATGTCACTGTCCGCAGCGGACACCGTCTACGGAAATAGTACACTGGATGTCATAGATATTTTTGGGATGCGCACACATTACACAGGAGATGTAGTGCAAATAATGTTGCTGTCTGCAGCGGCCTAACTATTGCACGCTACTTAGCGCAGGATGCGCTAAAAATAGATATTGCTGCCACACACAACAGTCCTTAAAAGGACTTTTGGGTTTGTAAAGTTTTAGCAATTTAGTGCAGGTTGTGCTAAAAATATATATTGCTGCTGACACACACAACAATAGTCCTTAACCCCTTAGGGACCGGGCTAATTTTCATCTTAAAGGATAACTGTTTTTTTTGGGGTTTTTTTTGAGTATAGGATTCTGGTGATTAATATCTCCCTGGTGGCCCTATTTCAACTTTTCACTGTGTATTCAATTACCCCTTAATTCCACATTTTTGTTCCCTGTACTGCCTACTTTTACCTGTGCTTAAAATAGGGTTGCTAGGCATGTTCCGTCTATCTGTTGAAGGACGGAGGACACAGAAGCAGGGTCACATTACTGACAGCCAGGGACTGTAAGTAAATGATTAAAGCCAGGTCCTCCCCAGCAGCTGATAACAGTGCCTGGGCTGTGTGCACTTCTCCCTGTCCCTGCACTTGGCAGATGCTCCCTCACTCAGCAGACTTGGAGAAGGCAGAGTTGAAGCAGTGCAGACCAGGGAAGGGAGATCTGCCGTCTGCTCAGTGTATAAATGAAAGCAACATAGGGTAAGAGGACTCCTTTGTGCTACAGGAGATTAACCCTTTAGGGGGAGGGCTCTGGTTACTGACACTTTTGGGGGGCTATTGTTACTGGCTAGTGAGGGCAGGTGGGATTAGCCTCAGGGTGAGGGCAGTGGCGGCCATCTTAACTGAATAGTGAAATTGCAGTTTTATGCAGACTGGTTGCTAAGGGCTGAATCTTATTAAATATGGGGTAAGTCAGTCTAATAGTAACTGATTCTGGAATATCATGTTATAAGTAACTACATATATGAAAATTGAAATTAGGGTCTAAGTGTGACAGTTATCCTTTAACCGCCTCCGGACCGCCTAACGCAGGATCGCGTTCCGGAGGCGGCAGCTGCAGGCAGAGTCACGCATCTATGCGTCATCTCGCGAGACGCGAGATTTCCTGTGAACGCGCGCACACAGGTGCGCGTATTCACAGGATCGGCAGGTAAGCGAGTGGATCTCCAGCCTGCCAGCGGCGATCGTTCGCTGGCAGGCTGTAGATGCGATTTTTTTAACCCCTAACAGGTATATTAGACGCTGTTTTGATAACAGCGTCTAATATACCTGCTACCTGGTCCTCTGGTGGTCCCTTTTGCTTGGATCGACCACCAGAGGACACAGGCAGCTCAGTAATAAGTAGAACCAAACACCACTACACTACACCCCCCCGTCACTTATTAACCCCTTATTAACCCCTGATCACCCCATATAGACTCCCTGATCACCCCCCTGTCATTGATCACCCCCGTGTCATTGATCACCCCCTTGTAAGGCTCCATTCAGACGTCGGTATGTTTTTTACGGATCCACGGATACATGGATCGGATCCGCAAAACACATACGGACGTCTTAATGGAGCCTTACAGGGGGGTGATCAATGACAGGGGGGTGATCACCCCATATAGACTCCCTGATCACCCCCTGTCATTGATCACCCCCCTGACATTGATCACCCCCCTGTAAGGCTCCATTCAGACGTCCGTATGTTTTTTACGGATCCACGGATACATGGATCGAATCCGCAAAACACATATGGACGTCTGAATGGAGCCTTACAGGGGGGTGATCACCCCATATAGACTCACTGATCACCCCCCTGTCATTGATCACCCCCCTGTAAGGCTCCATTCAGACGTCCGTATGTTTTTTACGGATCCACGGATACCTGGATCGGATCCGCAAAACACATACGGACCTCTGAATAGAGCCTTACAGGGGGGTTATCAATGACAGAGGGGTGATCACCCCATATAGACTCCCTGATCACCCCCCTGTCATTGATCACCCCCTGTCATTGATCAACCCCCTGTAAGGCTCCATTCAGACGTCCGTATGTTTTTTACGGATCCACGGATACATGGATCGGATCCGCAAAACACATACGGACGTCTGAATGGAGCCTTACAGGGGGGTGATCAATGTTAGGGGGGTGATAACCCCATATAGACTCCCTGATCACCCCCTGTCATTGATCACCCCCCTGTCATTGATCACCCCCCTGTAAGGCTCCATTCAGACGTCCGTATGTTTTTTACGGATCCACGGATACATGGATCGGATCCGCAAAACACATACGGACGTCTTAATGGAGCCTTACAGGGGGGTGATCAATGACAGGGGGGTGATCCCCCCATATAGACGCCCTGATCACCCCCCTCCTGTCATTGATCACCCCCCTGTCATTGATCACCCCCTGTAAGGCTCCATTCAGACGTCCGTATGTTTTTTACGGATCCAAAGGGAGACTTTGTGAGAAAAAACAAAAAAAAATCAATTTCCGCTAACTTGTGCCAAAAAAAATAAATTTATATGAACTCGCCATGCCCCTCATTGAATACCTTGGGGTGTCTTCTTTCCAAAATGGGATCACATGTGGGGTATTTATACTGCCCTGGCATTTTAGGGGCCCTAAAGCGTGAGAAGAAGTCTGGGATCCAAATGTCTAAAAATTCCAAAATGGGGTCACTTGTGGGGTAGTTATACTGCCCTGGAATTTTAGGGGCCCGAATGCGTGAGAAGTAGTTTGAAATCAAAATCTGTAAAAAATGCCCTTTGAAATCTGAAAGGTGCTCTTTGGAATGTGGGCCCCTTTGCGCACCTAGGCTTCAAAAAAGTGTCACACATGTGGTATCTCCGTACTCAGGAGAAGTTGGGCAATGTGTTTTGGGGTGTCATTTTACATATACCCATGCTGGGTGAGATAAATATCTTGGCAAAAGACAACTTTTCCCATTTTTTTATACAAAGTTGGCATTTGACCGAGATATTTCTCTCACCCTGCATGGGTATATGTAAAATGACACCCCAAAACATATTGCCCAACTTCTCCTGAGTACGGCAATACCACATGTGTGACACTTTTTTGCAGCCTAGGTGGGCAAAGGGGCCCACATTCCAAAGAGCACCTTTAGGATTTCACAGGTCATTTTTTACACATTTTGATTTCAAAATACTTCCCACACATTAGGGCCCCTAAATTGCCAGGGCAGTATAACTACCCCACAAGTGACCCCATTTTGGAAAGAAGACACCCCAAGGTATTCCGTGAGGGGCATGGCGAGTTCCTAGAATTTTTTATTTTTCCCCTCCCCTCCATGACGGCACCTTACTTGGATATTATCCTCCTCCTCCAGCCAGGCAGGGACAGGAAGGTTCAAAAGGGCCCGTCTCCTCACTTATCTTCAGTGTCTTCCTGTCCCTGCCAGGCGGAAGATAGGACTACGTTCGTGCTCCGGTCGGGAGCTATCGCGGAGTAGCGGGTGCATTGCGCCAGCCACGGTCTTACCTTGGGCAAGTAAGGCCGTTCCATGGAGCCTGCCGCGGTCCTCTCCATATTCAAAACTCGCGCGCGCCAGCGCGTAGTGACTAGCCGCGGCAACCGGACACTCAAAGGAGTTCTTCCGGTTTCTAGGCTGCCTGCTGACCGAGATTCTCGGCTCCGGCGGGTGACGTCATCTGGGGGCCTAATTGTGGTAGCCGGAGAGTTGCCGGGCCGGATGACGTCGGAGGTCCTGGGGAGACTTCCAGCCTACGTAGTTTTAAAAACTGGCGCCCTGGTCAAGTCGGATGTCGGCCTCTGACCAGAGAGTTTGCAAGTTTCCTGCAGCCTCAGATATCCGCACTTATGGATCAGGAGGAAGCTATGGACCAACCTGTAGCTGTGAGTGACATCCAGGTTGTGAGTATGGAATGCTGCTTGCTCTGTTACTAAGTCTTTCTCATCTTTTCCCTTTTTCTGTATGGAAGAGTGACAAAGATAGCTCTGTAAAACCTAAAATATCGCCGAAATCTAAAATACCCAGATGTCGCGTATGTTCGGCCAAACTTCCCGATAATTACGCTAAAAAACTGTGTGGAAAATGCATTGATAGCATTGTTAGGGAAGAAGTCCCGTCCCTAAAACAGGAATTGCAGTGCCTGATTAAGCAGGAAATAAAAACCGCTTTTTCAGATTTTTCTGCAGCCGTTAGCGTTCCGTCAACATCAAAACAGAAGCCCAGGAAAAAATCCCCCATAAAAACCTCTTCATCCTCCTCTGATATTTCTTCAGATAGTGATGAGGATAGTAACAACTCTGACTCCGATGGCGATTTTAAAAATGATCTATTTTCATCTGACGATATAAACGATCTATTGAAAGCGGTCAGGGATACCATGGAAATTAAGGAAGAAAAAGTACATAGGTCCGCCCAGGATAGAATGTTTTCAGTATTAGAAACTAAGAAGAAAAGGGTATTTCCGGTACACAAAAATCTGCAGTCTCTTATCCTGAGGGAGTGGAAAAATCCTGACAGGAAGGTTTTCCTACCCCGAACAATTAGGAAAAGGCTTCCTTTTGACGAAGAAGAATTGTCCCCGTTCTTGAGTTGTCCTAAAATTGATGTTTCACTCTCCAAACTAGCTAAAGGTTCTTCTTTGCCATTCGAAGATACAGGATCATTGCGTGATCCTATGGACAAAAAAGTGGATGCTAATCTTAAAACCTGGGATGCGGTCGCGGCTTTATTTAAACCCAATATCGCGGCCACGTCCGTTGCTAGGTCCCTAAAAAGTTGGTTGGAACAACTAGATGTACTCTTAAAATCCAATACTCCATATGAAAACTTTGCAGACTCCTTCCCTCTTTTATTAAAGGCCGTAGATTTTTTGTCAGACACAACAGCGGATTCTGTCAGGCTGGCCGCAAGAGCTACGGCTTTAGCCAATAACTCTAGAAGGGCACTTTGGCTAAAAGCTTGGTCCGGAGACACAGGTTCCAAAGCAAAACTATGTAACATCCCGTTTTATGGTAACCTTCTCTTTGGTCAGGACCTAGATAAAATTCTAGAGAAAGCTTCTGATTCCAAAAAGAACTTCCCAGAGGATAAAAAGAAGAGGAAAGCTCCCTTTTTTCGTCCCCAAAAAAAGGTTAGTTTTCAAAATAAAAGGAGTAAAACGGAAAATTGGAGATCAGGAAGACAGAAAGGGAAGGGTTTTATGTTCTCTCCCCGTTCCGAGGAATCTTCCAAGAAATGACGCCAGAGCCCCAGTGGGGGGAAGACTGGGAAAATTTGTGGATTGCTGGGAAAAATACTCATGCAGCCACTGGTTACTAAATACCCTCCACAAAGGATACAGTATTCCCTTTGTCAAAAGTCCCCCCTTTATTTGTTCAGACTCCAGTTCAGAGCTCGGAACATCTCCAGCTTTGCATGGAACAAGAAATCGAACTGCTAGTTCAGATGAACGTCTTGGTTCCAGTACCAACGAACCAAGTCGGTCTGGGCTGTTATTCCAGGGTGTTCTTAGTAAAAAAAACAAGCGGGAAAATGCGTCTCATCATAAATATGAAAGCCCTGAACAGGTCCATAAAGTACGAAAAATTCCGGATGGAATCTATAAGAACCACGGTCAAAGTTCTACAAGAAGGGGTGTTTCTAGCATCCATAGATTTAAAAGATGCGTATTTTCACGTACCCATTCATCCAGGGTCACAACCGTTCTTGAGAATAGCGGTATGGGTCCAAGGGCATCTAAAACATTTCCAGTTTCAAGCTCTACCCTTTGGGATAACGACGGCCCCCAGGCTTTTTACAAAAATTATGCTAGAGGCAATAACCCCTCTGAGGAGGGAAAAAATAATGATAGTCCCATACCTGGACGACCTTTTAATAGTGGGGGACTCCCAGAAAGACCTAGAGATCAATCTATCCAAAACGATAGACAGACTGGAGGAACTGGGTTGGATTTTAAATCGGGAAAAGTCCCACTTAGTTCCCACACAAAGAATAGTTTTTTGGGGAATTCTCATAGACTCGGTGAGCCAAAAATGCTTTTTACCAGCAGAAAAGATCACAAAGATCCAATCCCAAGTAAAACAATTCAGGCAACAAAGATCCCACACCATAAGACAAACGATGGCCCTGATAGGATCCTTTACAGCTTGTATCCCGGCAGTGAAGTGGGCGCAAATACATTCCCGTCCTCTTCAGACGTTCATGTTAAAAATATGGAACCGAAGACAAGATTCTCTAGACAGTCTAATAACAATTCCGGATCCCATTCGGTCCTCACTAAAATGGTGGGAATCAAATTTAAATTTACAGAGGGGAGTTCCTTGGATAGTGAGAGATCAGTTGATCCTCACCACGGATGCCAGTCTATGGGGCTGGGGAGCACATCTCCAATCAGTGTCAGCCCAAGGGGAGTGGTCACAATCCCAGAAGAGGTACTCATCAAACCACCGGGAACTTCTGGGGGTGTGGGAGGCTCTGAGTTACTTCTCAGAAGAATTAAAGAGGTCCAACGTACAAATAAGGTCAGACAACAAGACGGTGGTTGCATATATAAACCACCAGGGAGGAACAAAAAGCAAACAACTTCAAGTCCTAGCCAACAAGATTTTCTTGTGGGCGGAGGAGAATCTCCTCTCCCTATCAGCGATTTTTCTAAAAGGGACGCAAAACATCCAAGCGGATTTCCTCAGCCGCAGGAAATTAGATCCGGGGGAGTGGAGTTTAAAAGAGGAAATTTTCCAGACCTTAACACAAAGGTGGGGTCTTCCCCAAATAGACCTCTTTGCAAACAAAATAAATGCAAAATTACCAATTTATTTTTCCCTAGATCCATGGGATCCGAGAAGTGCAGGAACAGATGCACTAGCTCTTCCTTGGAATTTCCAACTGGCATACTGTTTCCCACCTCTGCCTCTGATTCCAAGGGTTCTCAGGAAAATAAAAGAAGAGAGGGCCGAGGTAATCCTAATTGTTCCCAACTGGCTGAGGAGATCCTGGTTTCCTCTCCTGGCAAAGATGTCCAAGGAGGATCCATGGATTCTACCCTGGTCGGAAGACCTCTTCTGTCAAGGGCCAGTTTTCCACCCAAAGACGCAAAGTCTGCATCTCTCTGCTTGGATCCTGAAAGGGCAGTCTTATAATCTAAGGGTTTATCGGACAAAGTAATTAATACCATGCTAGCCGGCAAAAAAGATGTCACTAATAAAATTTACCGCAAAATCTGTGTTAGATATGTTTCTGGTGTTCAGAAAATACTTCTAACTCTGTGGTGAGTATTCTGTCTATTCTAGATTTTCTTCAAGAAGGTTTTAATAAAGGGTTAAAACCTAGCACTCTTAGAGTCCAAATTTCAGCTTTAAGTGCCTATTTAGACGAAAAAATAGCTCTTAATCCGTGGATCATTCGCTTCATGAAGGGAACCGTCAGACTCAGACCCCGAAGTAGATCTCTGGTCGCTCCGTGGGATTTAAACTCTGTCCTCTCCGGCCTCACTAAACCCCCCTTTGAGCCCTTAGAGTCAGCAAATATCCGATATCTGACCCTTAAAACAGTATTTCTAGTGGCCATTACCTCTGCACGTAGGGTTAATGAGATACAGGCTTTCTCGGTTAAAAAACCCTTCATGACGATCAGGGACGACAGAATAATTCTAAGGTTCGACAATTCCTTTCTACCTAAGGTTGTCTCTGAGTTCCATAGGATGGAGGAGGTGGTTCTTCCTTCATTCTGTGAAAATCCCAGATCTAAAAAAGAAGAGGCTTTTCACACTTTGTGTGTTCTGAAGTATATATCAGAAACTAAAAACTGGAGAAAATCTAATAACCTATTTGTCCAATTCTTAGGGGGTAGGAAAGGATTAAAAGCGTCCAAACCGTCTATTTCACGCTGGTTAAAATCGGCTATCTCAGAAGCCTACATAGCAATAGGGGAACGACCCCCGGTAAATATCAAGGCTCATTCAACAAGGGCAGTTTCGACTTCATGGGCGGAAGAAGCATCCGCTTCCTTGGATCAGATCTGTAGGGCAGCAACCTGGTCGAATCCTCATACCTTTGTAAAACACTATAGGATAGATATTGATTCTAAAAGAGACCTATCCTACGGTAGGAAAGTTTTACAAGCAGTTGTCCCTCCCTAATTGACTAATCTGTTAGTTCTCCAAGTAAGGTGCCGTCATGGAGGGGAGGGGAAAAGTTGAATTAGTCTTACCGGTAATTCCTTTTTCGCGAATCCTCCATGACGGCACTGCTTATATTCCCCCCCCAAAAAAAAAGACTAGTTATAAAATTAAATAATTAGTCTAGAGTTATATGTATGAGATTTAATATGTATAACAGAGAATGGATAAATAACTGGTGAAGGTCACGAATGAGTGTGTAAGTTTAGGGCCTGTCAAGTCCAGAAGACACTGAAGATAAGTGAGGAGGCGGGCCCTTTTGAACCTTCCTGTCCCTGCCTGGCTGGAGGAGGAGGATAATCTCCAAGTAAGGTGCCGTCATGGAGGATTAGCGAAAAAGGAATTACCGGTAAGACTAATTCAACTTTTTGTCACAAGTTAGCGGAAAATGATGATTTTTTTTATTTTTAATTTTTTCTTACAAAGTCTCATATTCCACTAACTTGTGACAAAAAAATAAAAACTTTCATGAATTCACTATGCCCATCACGAAATACCTGGGGGTGTCTTCTTTCCAAAATGGGGTCACTTGTGGGGTAGTTATACTGCCCTGGCATTCTAGGGGCCCTTATGTGTGGTAAGTAGTTTGAAATCAAAATGTGTAAAAAATGACCTGTGAAATCCTAAAGGTGCTCTTTGGAATTTTTGCCCCTTTGCCCACCTAGGCTGCAAAAAAGTGTCACACATGTGGTATCACCGTACTCAGGAGAAGTTGGGCAATGTGTTTTGGGGTGTCATTTTACATATACCCATGCTGGGTGAGAGAAATATCTCGGTCAAATGCCAACTTTGTATAAAAAAAATGGGAAAAGTTGTCTTTTGCCGAGATATTTCTTTCACCCAGCATGGGTATATGTAAAATGACACCCCAAAACACATTGCCCAACTTCTCCTGAGTACGTCGATACCAGATGTGTGTCACTTTTTTGCAACCTAGGTGGGCAAAGGGGCCCACATTCCAAAGAGCACCTTTAGGATTTCACAGGTCATTTTTCAATCCAATTGCTTTTGGTCCTTGGAACTATCCGTACCACAGTTGTGACGTCACACGCTGCGCTCTCGGATTCCCTTACCAGCACGCCCCTTCGTGCGCGCGCCGGCTGCCGGCCGGAGCGGCGCGCGCTTTTTTGAAGTTTTGAGCAAGAAGAACCACTGCCCCTCCTGCAATGATTAGTGCCCACAGAAACCGAATCTGGATTAGGAGCATTCCCGGACCTACATCCAGCGATACAGGTAATCTTTTCTTCCCTGTGCCCCATGTCCCTTTTCTTTCCAGCGCTGATACCACACTTTTATATTTGAAATACATTCATCCTTTGGATCGCGGCAACCGTTATCTTTCTGGTATTCAGCAGCGGCTCTGTGTACAGCTGTTCACAGAGAAAGGACATACTGTGACAGCGCAGATACAACTATTGAAATCCCAAATTTACCAATAATTTGGAAAAATTTACAAATTTTTAAGTTTCAATTTCTTTACTTCTATAATACATAGTAATACCTACAAAAATAGTTATTACTTTACATTCCCCATGTTTGTATCATTTTGGGAATGACATTACATTTTTTGGGGATGTTACAAGGCTTAGAACTTTAGAAGCAAATCTTGAAATTTTTCAGAAATTTTAAAAAATCCACTTTTGAGGGACCAGTTCAGGTCTAAAGTCACTTTGTGAGGCTTATATCAAAGAAACCACCCAAAAATGACTGCATTCTAGAAACTACACCCCTCAAGGTATTCAAAACTGATTTTACAAATGTCGTTAACCCTTTAGGTGTTCCACAAGAATTAATGAAAAATAGAGTTATAATTTCAAAATTTCACTTTTTTGGCAGATTTTCCATTTTACAATATTTTTTCCAGTTACAAAGCAAGGGTTAACAACCAAACAAAACTCAATATTTATGGCCCTGATTCTGTAGTTTACAGAAACACCCCATATGTGGTCGTAAACTGCTGTACGGGCACAAGGCAGGGCACAGAAAGAAAGGAATGCCATACGGTTTTTGGAAGGCAGGTTTTGCTGGACTGTTTTTTTTGACACCATGTCCCATTTGAAGCCCCCCTAGAGTAGAAACTCCATAAAAGTGACCCGTCTAAGAAACTACACCCCTCAAGGTATTCAAAACTGATTTTACAAACTTTGTTAACCCTTTCATTTTAGAAACTACGGGATAGGGTGGAGGTTTTTTTGGTACTAGTTAAGGGTACATATGATTTTTGGTTGCTCTATATTACACTTTTTGTGAGGCAAGGTAACAAGAAATAGCTGTTTTGGCACCGTTTTTATTTTTTGTTATTTACAACATTCATCTGAAAGGTTAGATCATGTGGTATTTTTATAGACCAGGTTTTTTATACCTAATATGTATACTTTTTTTAAATTTATGTAAGTTTTAGTCTGAGATCCATAATTTTTTCAGTTTTTGGGCGATTATCTTGGGTAGGGTATGATTTTTGCGGGATGAGATGACGGTTTGATTGGAACTATTTTGGGGTGCATATGACTTTTTGATCGCTTGCTATTACACTTTTTGTGATGTAAGGTGACAAAAATGGTTTATTTAGCACAGTTTTTATTTTTTATTTTTTACGGTGTTCATCTGAGGGGTTAGGTCATGTGATATTTTTATAGAACCGTTCGATACGAATGCGGCGATACCAAATATGTATACTTTTTTTTATTTATGTAAGTTTTACACAATAACAGCTTTTTTAAAACAAAAAAAATGATGTTTTAGTGTCTCCATATTCTAAGCCATAGTTTTTTTATTTTTTGGGCGATTGTCTCAGGTAGGGCTCATTTTTTGCGGGATGAACTGACGGTTAGATTGGTACTATTTTGGTGGGCAAACGCCTTTTTGATCGCTTGCTGTTGTACTTTTTGTGATGTAAGGTGACCAAAAAATTGTTTATTTAGCACAGTTTTTATTTTTTATTTTTTATGATGTTCATCTGAGGGGTTAGGTCATGTGATATGTTTATAGAGCCGGTCTATACGGACGCGGCGATACCTAATATGTATACTTTTTTTTTCACCTATTTCTTGCCAATTTTTTTCAACTTTATTTGGGGAAAATGAAATTTTTGTTTATTTTTATTTGAAACTTTTAATTTTTTGGGTGGGAAACTTTATTTTTTCAACCTTTTTTTTTACTTTTTTTTTGTCCCACTTTGGGACTTGAACTTTTGGGGGTCTAATCCTTTACAATGCATTCCAATACTTCTGTATTGGAATGCATTGGCTGTATGAGTAATACTGTGTGTATTACTCATACAGCTTCCGGCCTGTGAGATCCAGGGGGCTGGATCTCACAGGCTCGTCACCGGAAGGCAGCGTGATTCCTTTCTTAGGCATCGCGCTGCCTTCCATGCCTTCGGGTCCCCACCACAGCCGCATGGGGACCCGATGGCAGCGCCCGCCGCAACCGCAGGTAAAAACCGCAAACCGCAGGTCTGAATTGACCTGCAGTTTGCGGCGATCGCTGATACGGGGGGGTCACATGACCACCCCGACGTTGTGACAGGATGCCCACTGAATGATTTCCGTGGGCATCCTGTTCCTATTAACCCCCGCCACGCCACAATCTACTTTTAAACTTAGGATGTACCGATACATCCTGAGTCCTAAAGGACTCGGCAAACATGGCGTGCCAGTACGTCCTAAGTCCCTAAGTAGTTAAGTGACCTCCACACTGCCCGCCTCTTTATGTGACCTCCACAGTGCCCGCCCCCTTAACAGTGACCTCCACAGTGCCCACCCCTTTATCAGTGACTTCCACAGTGCCCGCCCCTATAACAGTGACCTCCACAGTGCCCGCTCCTTTAACAGTGACCTCCACAGTTCCCACCCCTTTAACAGTGACCTCCACAGTGCCCGCCCCTTTAACAGTGACCTACACGGTGCCCGCCCTTTTAACAGTGACCTCCACAGTGCCCGCCACTTTAACAGTGACCTCCACAGTGCCCGCCCCTTTAAGGCTAGGGCTACACGACGACATGTGTTGTGCGACATTTTGTCTCAAAATTTTTATAATGATAGTATATGGTGTCGCACTGCGACATGCGACATTTTGCGACTGCGACACAACAGTGGCAAAAAAATCCATCTATGATGGATGCATGTAGCAGTGTAGTTGTGCGACTTGGGTTGGGTGGGTTGTTATGGAAACCAGGAGTAAAGCTGTGTGTGTGGAGAGTAAGGGGCTGTGAGCTTCTATTGGCTGATAAGGGACATGTGACTGTGTGTATGGCAGTTGGTATAGATATGAATGGAAAGACTTGCAGGCTTGTATTGGCTAATGCAGGTAATTTTTTGGGAATATCTCAGGAACGGTACGTTCTAGAGAGCTGAGACCCCCAAAAGATTTCTTTCCAGGTAGAAAGGGATGTGTATACCAAGTTTCGTTGAAATCGATGGTTGCGTTTTTGAATGATCGTGGAACATACACACATACAGTGAGGAACAGAAGTATTTAAACACCCTGCGATTTTGCAAGTTCTCCCACTTAGAAATCATGGAGGGCTCTGAAATTCACATTGTAGGTGCATTCCCACTCTGAGAGACAGAATTTAACCCCTTCCCGACACATGACGTACTATTATGTCATGGAAGCCACTGCATTCCTGCAATTTGACCTAATAGTACATCATGGTGCGTGCGTGATCACTGCAGGGGCCCGGCAGTCTCTGGTAGTCGGGCCCCTGCTGTATCCGCCGGCATCGCTGTAAAAGACGATGCCGGCAGATTAACCCCTTCTATGCCGCGGTCCGCGCTGACCGCGACATAGAAGGGGTTTGTGTCGGGTGAGGGAGCGCATCGAGTCCCCGTGCTGCTGTGAAGGGGACTCGATGTGTCAGAAGGCAACCCGATGCCGTGCAGAGGCTGCCCAATACCTTGCACGGCATCAGGATCTGCCTTCTACGGGTGCCCAGGAGATCCAGCCTCAGTCTTGTCTCCTAGGCAACATGTTAGTGTACTACTCACTGTAGTACACGAACAGGCAATGCATTACAATACAGATTTATTGTAATGCATTGCAGAGGGGATCAGACCCCCAAAAGTGAACATCAGATATTAGGTATCGCCGCGTCCGTAATGACCGGCTTTATAAATATATCACATAATTCACCCTGTCCGATAAACACCATAAAAAATATATATATTAAAACGGTGTAAAAAAAAAGCTATTTTTGTCACCTTATATCACAAAAAGTGCAACACCAAGCGATCAAAAAGGCGTATGTCCCCCAAAATGGTATCAATAAAACCGTCACCTCATCCCGCAAAAAATGAGCCCCGACCTAAGACAATCACCTAAAAAATAAAAAAAACTATAGCTCTTAGAACATGGAGACACTAAAACATCATTTTTTTGTTTCAAAACTGCTATTATTGGGAAATACATTAAACAAATACATAAAAAAATATACATATTAGGTATCGCTGCATCCGTAACAACCAGCTGTTTAAAAATATCACATGACCTAACCCCTCAGGTGAACACCGTAAAAAAAAAAAAAAAATGTAAAAAAAAAGCCAGCAATCAAACAGCAAGCAATCAAAAAGGAGTATGCCCCCAAAATAGTACCAATCAAACCATCACCTCATCCCGCAAAAAATTATACTCTACCTAAGACAATTGGTCAAAAAATAAAAAAGCAATCACTCTCAGACAATGGAGACACTAAAATATGATTTTTTTTTTGCTTCAAAACTGCTATTATTGTGTTAAAGTGAAATAAATAAGAAAAGTAGACATATTAGGTATCGTCACGTCCGTAACAACCTGCTCTATAAAAATATCACACAACCTAACCCCTCAGGTGAACATCCTAGAAAAAAAAAACTGTGTAAAAAAAAGACATTTCTCACCTTACATCACAAAAATTGCAACAGCAAGCGATCAAAAAGGCGTATGCCCCCCAAAATAGTACCAATCAACTGTCACCTCATCCCACAAAAAATTGTACCCTACCTAAGACAATTGGTCAAAAAATAAAAAAGCTATCACTCTCAGACAATGCAGACAATAAAGCATCATTTTTTTGGTTTCAAAACTGCTATTACATAGTAACATAGTACGTAAGGCCGAAAAAAAAAATCTGTCCATCCAGTTCGGCCTTTTATCCTGCAAGTTGATCCAGAGGAAGGCAAAAAGAAAACCCTGTGAGCTAGAAGCCAATTTTCCCCACTTTAGGGGAATAAAAAATTCCTTCCCGACTCCAATCAGGCAATCGGAATAACTCCCTGGATCAACGACCCCTCTCTAGTAGCTATAGCCTGTAATATTATTACGCTCCAGAAATACATCCAGGCCCCTCTTGAATTCCTTTATTGTACTCACCATCACCACCTCCTCAGGCAGAGAGTTCCTTAGTCTCACTGCTCTTACCGTAAAGAATCCTTTTCTATGTTTGTGTACAAACCTTCTTTCTTCCAGACGCAGAGGATGTCCCCTCGTCACAGTCACAGTCCTGGGGGATATATAGATGATGGGAGAGATCTCTGTACTGACCCCTGATATATTTATACATAGTAATTAGATCTCCCCTCAGTCGTCTTTTTTCTAAAGTGAATAACCCTAATTTTGATAATCTTTCAGGGTACTGTAGTTGCCCCATTCCAGTTATTACTTTAGTTGCCCTCCTCTGGACCTTCTCCAGCTCTGCTATGTCTGCCTTGTTTACAGGAGCCCAGAACTGTACACAGTACTCAGTGTGTGGTCTGACTAGCAATTTGTAAAGTGGTAGGACTATGTTCTTATCACGGGCATCTATGCCCCTTTTGATGCAACCCATTATCTTATTGGCCTTGGCAGCAGCTGCCTGACACTGGTTTTTGCAGCTTAGTTTGCTGTTTACTAAAATTCCGAGATCCTTTTCCATGTCAGTGTTACCGAGTGTTTTACCATTTAGTACGTACGGGTGACTTGCATTATTCCTTCAATGTGCATAACTTTACATTTGTCGGTGTTAAACCTCATCTGCCACTTCTCTGCCCAAGCCTCCAATCTATCCAGATCCCTCTGTAGTAGTATACTGTCCTCTTCAGTGTAAATTACTTTACACAGTTTAGTGTCATCTGATAAAATTGATACTTTACTATGTAAGCCTTCTACAAGATCATTAATAAATATATTGAAGAGAATAGGGCCCAATACTGACCCCTGAGGTACCCCACTAGTGACAGTGACCCAATCTGAGTGTGTACCGTTAATAACCACCCTCTGTTTTCTATCATTGAGCCAGTTAGTTACCCACATACAGACGTTTTCTCCGAGTCCGAGCATTCTCATTTTATATACTAACCTTTTATGTGGTACAGTGTCAAATGCTTTGGAGAAGTCCAGCTATACGACATCCATTGATTCGCCGCTGTCAACTCTAGAACTTACCTCCTCATAGATATTATTGTGCTAAAGTGAAATACATAAAAATATATTTGTGGTCAGGACCTAAACGAGTGGAAGATGCCCAACCACCACCCCCCTACCTAATTGGCCTGAGGTGTGCCTTGGCCTCACTAGGTCGGTATGCCTGAAAAAGGGGGCATACCCTGAATGTGATGGTTGAATGACTGAATGAAGAATGGGAATGGGTGGGCAGGGGACGTCCGAATGCCGACGTGCTGCCTGGGAGAGCCAGACTGCATAAGACAGGTACCGGCCCCTCCCACAAATCCAGGCTGCCTGGGAGAGCCAGACTGCTTAAGACAGGTACCGGCCCCTCCCACAAATCCAGGCTAGCCTGCGGCCAGCCTTAACACTTGTGGTCAGGACCTAAACGAGTGGAAGATGCCCAACCACCACCCCCCTACCTAATTGGCCTGAGGTGTGCCTTGGCCTCACTAGGTCGGTATGCCTGAAAAAGGGGGCAAAACCCACCAGTGAGGGAAGGATAGGCCTGAGGTGCTAGGTGCTGAATGCTTGGACCAGCTCCGCTTGTGGCTCCGGGATATACCGTACAAAGCACCCCGAGCGCCAGCGCCCCAAGTGTTTAATGATATGCACAGGGACTCCATGCTTGGACGCTGCGGATGCCGCACCGATGCGGAAAGAATGCCCCGAGAATTGAGCCAGATTCAATCCTACACTGGTCAACAGGATGCGAATATGTTTGATGAACTGGCTGGACGTCAGTGGACCAACAGGGAATGGAAGTAATGGGTCGGTGGGGCTGTGAAGACTAAGGGCCAGCAAGAGGTTGTCCAAGACTGTCACTGGACACCATGCGTTTGTGGTCTGGAAGAACTTAACTACATGGCCGGGACCTACCTGCCTTGTTTTGTTGTGAGGCAACTGCAATGAGTTACTGCCCATCCTGACTAAATCTCCCTTGCGGAGAGCCACCGCCCCTTGTCTGGCCTGTGTCACTTCACCTGGTCTTAAAACCCGTAAAACGCCAAGTACATCGCCGCCTTGATCACCAGGCTGGGAAGGACTCTGAATGGTGAGAATGTGAGAACTTCCGACAGGCTAAGAAACGTGTCCCCCTTAATAGGTCGACGGACCGACTTGACCGTGACCTGGCTCTTTTGAATGCCTCTGAGGATGGCCTTGATCGGGTGAGCTGAAAATATAGAGGGTCTGTCTGGCTCTTGAAGTGCCAAAAAATGCAGCACCCCAGCCAAATATAGCCTAATGGTGTTGTAGGATAAAGCCAATACCGAATGACAATAAGGCACGAAAGCCACCATATACTTGACCTGACCTGTGTCACCTCTAGGATATGCCAACTTAAAGTTCGAAAAAAAAAACACCCACGCTCGGCGGTACGACCGCAACGTACTGGCCGACAAAGACTTGGTAATGAGTGAACTGGCGACCACCATCAGAGAGTCTAATCCAAGACCAGCAGCCGCCAGTCCAGAACCGGGGTGCCCACTGAGTCTGCTTCTGGGTTCTGTAAGAAAAAGCGAGAAAAATCAAAACGAGATAAAGCATCAGCTGCAACGTTGCTGACCCCGTCCAAAAACCGGGCATGAAAATGAAACCCCTGTTCCAGAGCTATCCAGGTCAATCTACGCATGAAAGACATGATAAGTAACGATTTAGATCTGCCCTTGTTAATGATCTCTGCGGTCGCCATGTTGTCAGTGTGGAAACCACCGTGTGACCCGACCACCTATGCCCCCAGACTATAGCAGCTGCCACGATAGGATAGATCTCGAACAATGCCGACATCTGAGAAAACCCCGGCAACTGTAGCACGTGTGTGGGCCATGAGCCGGCGAACCAATGTGAGCAGATATGGCCGCGAAACCTACCGAGGCAGCTGCGTCTGAAAATACGTGTGGAGAATCAGAAGTGGCCCTCGGAATAAACATGGAAATGCCGTTCCACCCACTGAGAAATCTGTCCCACATGAACAGATCTTCTCGGGCGTTAGCATTAAGATGCACTGATGCGTCCAAATCACTGGTCTGTTGTAATAAGACTAGCAATCTTGAAATGAATGATCTACCCTGAGGAATGATCCTCATGGCAAAGTATAACATGCCCAACAGAGACTGCAATTCTCTCTTGGTGCAAACCTGAGACATGAGCAAGGAACGGACACCTGATTTGATTGGGGCACTCGTGTGTCTGCTGAGGCAAGGCTATGAGCCCAGTGTGGAATCCCCGTAGGAAACCTTCCACCAGAAAAGCGCGGAACGGCTGAACGGGATGAAGCCGCAGCAGGCGGTCAAGGACCTCGACATTCACCCGGCTCAGTCATGCCGGCTTCACGGTGCAGACCGTGACAGGGCAGCCCGTTTAAGCCGACAGACAACTGACAGAAGCCAACCCCCCTCCCCCGACAGTATGAACGTATGAGGAGCGGTCGATGAGGCTCACGTGAAGTATGATAGTCGTTTCCACTGACGGATGAAGCGAGCCCGAGTTTAACTGAATCTGTGGCGTGGCAGACTGATTAAAAACGAATACTGCGGGCTAACGAACCTACAGACGTGGTAGGTGAATGTATGTAAGAATAGGAGTCGTGGAAAACAGACCGTATGACGTATGACACTATACTACGAGATGAAACGAAGTGTCTCTGACTGTCGTGCGAGAGTGTGACAGTGGTTGGTGAATGTATCTATGCTAGTGGTGTATGCAAAAGGCTAGTGGAAAGATTACCACCAGGACAACATGAAAATCCTTCCTTTAGAAAGCCCCCCTTTTTTTTTTTTTTTCTTTAATTAATAGTAACCACGCCCCCCAAAGGAAGAACTTTCATTTCATTTTTTTTTTTTTTTTTTACGCCGCTGTCATATGTGCAGACTACCTGTATGGGGTAAGTAGGTGGTATATGTACGTGAAGTCAATGTGTGCCCATGACTAAAGACACAACAAAAGAAAGAAAACACCAAACAAACAAACAACAAATAAAATAAAAAAAAACGTGGAAAGAAAGAAGAGGGGAAAGAAAAAAGAAAAGGGAAAAAAAAAAAAAAAACAACCTGTTAACCCTACGACCTGCTGCCCGTAAGCTGACAAACAAGATGACGGAATCTAAGCCCCTCCCCTTCCCCCCCCCAGCAGCGTGAAACGATTGAACGAAAAGCCTTCGAGGCTGACAGGGAGTATGATAGTCGTTTCCACTGACGTATGAAGCGAGCCCGAGTTTGTGTGAATCTGTGACGTGGCAGATTAATTAAAACGAATACTGCGGGCTAAAGAACCTACAGACGTGGTAGGTGATGTATGTAAGTATAGGATTTGTGGAAAACAGACCGTATGACGTATGACACTAGTCTACGAGATGAAACGGGGTGTGTATGTCGTGCGAGCGTGTAGCTGTATTGGTGGATGAACCTGTGCTAGAGGTGTATGGATGCAGCTTGGTGGATAAAGTTTTTTTTTTTTTTTTTTCTTTATTTGAACAACCCACTTTTTTTTTTTTTTTTTTACTTTATTTAACAATCCACTTGTACCCTTTTTTTTTTTTTTTTTCGTCAAACTGCCTGATGTGCGAACTATGTGTCTAAGGTATGTATGTAGTGTATGTGATGAGTGTCAAACATGTGCACAAGCAGCAACCTTGTAAGTAATCAACTCAGTAATGGCACCAGCACCCAGCTGCCAGAGTTTAACCTGCTGAGCCCAGATGACTCGCAGCCCCTGTATGAACTTAGATACAGGTTATGCTGAGACTATGTGACAATGCTGCCCATTGGTGCCAAAACTTGAATTGCATGTGCCTGAACGCAGTGAGGAGAAGCGATCCTCCGGCACACTTCCCCCTCTCTACACACCCTCCTACCCTCCTCCACGTTGCCACGCTCCCCAAACAAAGCAGTTATCATGGAAAACGACCTGAACAGCTTGCAGACTGAAGTGAAAGGTACACCCGCTTCTCTGAGATCCGACTCGTGCAGGACGCTTGCTGATGACGTCACACCCGGAAGTAGCAGACGTCCGAATGCCGACGTGCTGCCTGGGAGAGCCAGACTGCATAAGACAGGTACCGGCCCCTCCCACAAATCCAGGCTGCCTGGGAGAGCCAGACTGCTTAAGACAGGTACCGGCCCCTCCCACAAATCCAGGCTAGCCTGCGGCCAGCCTTAACACATACATATTAGGTATAGCCCCACGTCCGTAACAACCAGCTCTATAAAATTATCACATGACCTCAGGTTAACACCGTAAAATAAAAAACTATTTTTGTCACCTTACATCACAAAAATGTAAACACCAAGCGATCAAAAAGGCATATACCCGCCAAAATAGTACCAATCAGTCACTTCATCCCGCAAAAAAGAGATGTTACCTAAGACAATCGGTCAAAAAATAAAAGAGCTATGGCTCTCAGACTATGGATACACTAAAATATCATCATTTCGGTTTCAAAAATGATATTATTGTGCTTTATTAGGTATTGCCACATCTGTAACTATTTGCTCTATTAAAAAGTCACATGACCTAATCCCTCAGGTAAAAGCTGTAAAAATAAATAAATAAAAACTGCGCCAAAACAACCAATTTTTTGGTCACCTTGCCCCATAAAGTATAATAATACATGATCAAAAAACTCATATGTACCCAAAAATGGTACCGATAAAAACATCAACTCTTCCTGCAAAAAACGAGCTCCTGCACAAGACGATCGGCAGAAAAATAAAAAAAATAGGGCATTCAGAAAATGGAGATTCAAAAACATAATTTTTGTTTTCAAAAATGCTTTATTATGAAAAACTGAAACAAACATCATAGAAAGTAGACATATTTGATATCATTGCATCTGTTACAAACTGCTCTATAAAAATAGCGCATGATCTAACCTGTCAGATGAAAATTAATTAAAAACGGTGCCAAAACATAAAATTTTGGTTACCTTGCTTCACAAAAAACATAAAATAGAGCAATTGAAAATCATTTGTATCCCAAAATAGTACCAATAAACCTGGCACCTTATCCCATAGTTTCCAAAATGTGGTCACTTTTTTGAGTTTCTATTGTAAGGGTGCATCAGGGGGGCTTCAAATGGGACATGGCATCTAAAAACCAGTTCAGCTAAATCTGCCTTCCAAAAACCATATGGCGTTCCTTTCCTACTGCGCCCTGCCGTGTGGCCATACAGCAGTTTACGACCACATGTGGGGTGTTTCTGTAAACCGCAGAATCAGGGTAATAAATATTGAGTTTTGTTTGGCTGTTAATCCTTGTTTTGCTACTAGAAAAAATTTATTAAAATGTAATATCTGCCAAAAAAGTCAAATTCTGAAATTTCATCTCCATTTTCCAGAAATTCTTGTGGAACACCTAAAGGGTTAACAAAGTTTGTAAAATCAGTTTTGAATACATTGAAGGGTGTAGTTTCTAAAAGAGGGTAATTTTTGGGTGGTTTTTATTATGTAAGCCCCACAAAGTGACTTTAGACCTGAACTGGTCATTTAGACCTGAAAAATTTCAAGATTTGCTTCCAAACTTCTGAGCCGTCTGAGGTCCCCAAAAAATAAAATGTCATTTTCAAACTGATCTAAACATGAAGTAGACATATGGGAAATTTAAAGTAATAACTATTATATGCGGTATCACAATCTGTTATAAAAGTAGAGAAATAGAAATTAGAAAATTTGGGAATTTTCCAATTTTTTTGGTAAATTTGTCATTTTTTCACAAATAAAGGTGAAATATATTGACTCAAATTTATGACTATCATGAAGTACAATGTGTCACGAGAAAACAATCTAAGAATGGCTTGGATAGGTAAAAGTTTTCCAAAGCTATTACCACATAAAGTGACACATGTCAGATTTGTAAAAAATGGCCTGGGCAGAAGAGCGAAAACTGGCCCAGGGTAGAAGGGGTTAAAAAAAGTTTCAGGACATCACATTGTATGATTTTTCAAGAATGTATTTTTCTTGCACTGCTGAACATAAGTATTTGAACACCTGAGAAACAGCAAGAATTCTGTCTCTCAAATACCTGTTACTGTGCCTTTAAAAAGTCCACCTCTACTCCACTCATTAATCTAACTTAGTAGCACCTGTATGAACTCTTTAAAGACACCTGTCCACCCCACAGTCATTCAGACGCCAACTACTACCATGGGCAAGACCAAAGAGCTGTCAAAAGACACTAGAGACAAAATTGTGGACCTCCACAAGGCTGGAGAAAATATATCAACTGTTGGAGCAATTGTTAGAAATCGGAAGAGGCTAAAGACGACTGCCAGTCTCCCTCGGACTGGGGCTCCATGCAAGATCTCACCTCGTTGGTTATCACTGATGATAAGAAAGGTGAGGAATCAGCCCAGAACTACAAGGGAGGAGCTGGTCAATGACATTAGCTGGGACCACAGTTTCAAAGGTCACTGTCGGTAGAACACTACGCCGTCATTGTTTCAAATCATGCATTGCACGGAAGGTTCCCCTGCTCAAGTCATCACATGCCCAGGCCCGTCTGAAGTTTGCCAATGACCATCTGGATGATCCAGAGGAGGCATGGGAGAAAGTCATGTGGACAGATGAGACCAAAGTAGAACTTTTTGGTCTAAACTTCACTCGTCGTGTTTGGAGAAAAAAGAAGGATAAGTTGCATCCCAAGAACACCATCCCTACTGTGAAGCATGGGGGTGGTAACATCATGCTTTGGGGGTGCTTTTCTGCACTGTATTTAGGAGAGGATGAATGGGGCCATTTATTGTGAGATTTTGAGCAACAACCTCCTTCCCTTAGTCAGAGCATTGAAGATGGGTCGTGGCTGGGTATTCCAACATGACAACTAGTGATGAGCGGCGGGGTCATATTCGAATTCGTGATATTTTGCAAATATTTGGTAGAATATTCGTCATATATTCGCAAAGTCGTATATTCGTTATATTCCACTTTTTTTTTTTAACACGAAAATCGGCACGGTAATGATCAAGTAATATGCGAATATTGCATGCTCAATATAGGCATGGATTAAAAACTAATATATAGCACTATAGAATATAGTGCTATATATTTGTTTTTAGAATATTCGTCATTTTTTCCATCCGAACACATGATTTCTCCTGCTTCTTGCTTGTTTGCCAATAAGTCGTTGGCGCATGTTTTTTTTTTACAAATTTTTGCTCCCCCAAGGTGACACTGACACAGCATGATTAACATTGTTAACAAACAGCATTTTTAATAACACACTGCTCCATCATTGTTTTGCTTTGGCCGAAACCTTCCAAAAATTGTCCCTTAATGGGGACAGATGGTGTTGAAACATACACAGTGTTATTAGGAAAAAAAGTTTGTTGGGACGAAGCATCCCAAAAATATGCCCCTGTTTATACACACAAGTTAAGTCACTCAGAAACAGTGGCTTGTTCTGCAAATGTGTCTAAAATTATATGTTAATGGTGGCATAATGCCTGCCCATATTTAAACACACAAGTGTTAATTTTCAGAAGAAAGAGTGGCTTGTTCTGAACAAGCCTGGATAAGTTCGCCCTTTTATTTGGGAACAGTAGTGGGGGTGATAGTGGTAGCAATAGTAGTACCAGCAGTAGTAGCACAGCAAGGGACACAAATGGCAGCAAGTAGATGTGTTTGTGGCTGTGTTGGGATAATAGTAGTGATGGCTGTGTAGAGGTAATGGCAGTGGCAGTAGGTGTAATGAAAGTGGCAGTAGGTGGGTTAGCTGCGGGGAGTAGACGCTGCAGTGACAACAGCAGCAGCAGCAGCCATACAGTATGGAACAAGATGGTAGGCAGGAAGATAGTGGCAGTGGTATTGTGGAGGCAGCAGCATCTGGTGTGGAACATGATGGCAGGAAGTTAGTCAGCATCAATGGCATGATGAGCTGCAACTTTATTCCCAAGGCCCATGAAGCGGGAGTAGATGGACATGCTCCCTACATCTAGGCTTGCTAAGCTAACTCTCCCTAGAACTCTCAAGACCCCCCTCCCTTATGGAAGCAAGTAGGACCAGCCCACTTCCACCAAGAGGGGATGAATGGAATGGTAAGTTCCATTCCTAATGCCAACTATACCTCATCATTTTGAAGCCTATGGCAAATACAATAAACATAATATGACATTACAATATATATTAAACAATTGCAGATACCATATCTAGGGTATTGCAACTCCCTCCTTTAGTAGTAGGTCTTCATCCTCCACTTCCTCCTCCATGTGGTTCCCCAACAGCTACAGAGAGGTCAGCAAGATGTGTAAGCTATTCATCTTCCACAGTCCCATGTTGCATCATCGTGAGCTTCTGCTCTAAATTTCAGGAGGATGACATAGTTGAAGCAGAAGTTATCCCTAATGGCAAATCTGGTGGTCTCTTCGAAGGGCCTGACGTCTCTGATAGGCCTGACCTCAAAACAACATTTGCTTCCTGCTGAGGTGGTATGTTGCATGACTAAATCATTCACCGCTTTACACTGTTCATACAGACGCTCTATCATATGCAAGATAAAAATCCAGCAAGTTGGAACGTCGAGGATCAAGCATGCAATGGCAGACCATTATGTCATTTCAAAGTCCAGGAGGGCATTCCTTGCCACATGAAAATGGCTGAAATGTGAGGATAATCTCCAACACCCTTTGCAAGCCAGTGTACCTTTTCAAAAAGAGTTGCATAACTAAATATATTACATGTGCCATGAAGAGAGCATATTTTCCCTCCCCCCCCCCCCCCTTCCCCCAAATACAGCAAGGCTACAATGTTCTGGCCATTGTTGCTGACAACCTTATCCAGTTGGAGTTGGCGAGGAGACAGCCAGGCAAATGTTTGCTTCTTGATGCAGTTTAGCAAGTAGCTGTGTCGCTTGTCTCGTCCAGACTGATCAGCTCGTCACTGCAACGCTTCACTTTACACATATGATATAAGGGAGGCGGCAGTTTGAGTAGCAGCGACACTCTGACCTGCTTCTGTTAGGGCCAGGAGGATGTCCATGAGGGAGGTGGATAAGCCTGGTTTATGAACCAGATTAATGTAAATGTGGAGGTGTCAATGGAACCTGAGCTTGTTGCTGTGGTACTGCCTCGCAGCTGTCACAAAAAAAAAAAAAAATATTTGACCCTTTTTTTTGACCCAGTGGGCTGTGAAAAAGGAAACTCTTGTAGTGGTAGCTGGTGTTCAGTTGTATTTTTCCATTGGATCTGGTGCCTACGTTTATGTTTGAACACACGCTGCACATAGCTAGCAGCAGACCAGCTAAGTCTGACAGATTATTAGCATGGACCCACAGTATCAGCAGCATCACCATTTATCTAGCTGACCAGAATAGAAGCAGATCAGAGGCAGTTTTTGGGAGGTTCAGCCATACACTGCTTCTGTTCTACATTGCCATTGCCTCCGCAGCCACCACCCTCCTCTAATGATGTTACTTTCTCGTCTACACCCCATTATGGCTCCCAGGTCCAGTCCAACATACAATTATCAGCATCCTCACCCTCCAAGCCACTTTTATCAGACTGTGATGTGTCATTGTGGGCTTCTTTGCATCCCGATTCCCTGCTTTGTATTTGCCCCAAGAGCCATACCGCCACCACCATGGCTACAAGTGCCATGACTAGCACCACACAACACAGCTATGCATGAGGTCCCCATTCTTTGCCTGAACCACTCCCAGGGTGAACTGTGGCCTACTAGTGCTACTACTCGCCGGATGGCTGGTGCTGCTACTACACATATTCTGACTCTCAAATAATGCGCTCTGGGTATTTCGGTTTGCACATCCCATATTCCAGTCATTTTATTATGAGGCCTGTAAATGGGTTTGGTACACAGATTATAAAATGCTACTAGTGCAATGAGCAGGACACTGGGTCATTGGGGCTGCCATGCAGTGGGTAAGATTTAGGTGTAACTAAGTTTGTGACGCCAGTTGCAGCTTGCGCAGGTACTGTAGAAGGGCCCTTTAAGATGGTATAGCTCAAGTACCAGGTTAGGAATGCCAGAGGGGAATATTGTCTCTGTATTGTGTCAACGGTGTCTCCTACCTGTAGTACGGCTGGACTCCTGTATCCTGGCTCACATGCAACAAAATTGAGTGCTGTAAATAGGAGTAATGGAGGAATGATGGAATTCCACACAGAGAATAGGGTCCAACTTGTCTTTACTTGAGGTTATCTTATGCAGCTTTAGATCCATACAATATTACAGCAATAGTCTAGGGTCCCAGCAGGTGTTGGCAATATGTGGCAGGAATTATATCTATATATTCTGCATCTGAACATACGCCTGGAGAATCTGGCAGGTATCTGTCTTCTGCTCTGTCTATCTTCTGCTTTGTTTGGGCCTAACTAGCTATGGAGGTACTTATCTTCTCCTTGTATTTGGAATCTGTACTTACAGGACTGCTCACAGGGAATGGTGGTTTCTTCCTGGAGATCTAGTAGTTCTGAAGATGCTGCTTTCTTTGTCATCCAGCTGAGGTAAGGAACTCAGGCTGAGAAGGTTGCTTTCGGCCTCAGGTTAGGCCTGAATCCTTGGTTGGGATACCTGTTTCTGGGAGCTCCTATTCACACAGCTACCCCAACAGGGGGTGGCTGGTACACTGCCTAGAACTTTCTATCCTCCCTCTGAAGTAGGATATGGAAACATTCCACTCCACCTCAGATGGGGGAAGCTAGCCTGGAATGGTATATTCCAGTCTAGGTATACTAACTGGCTTTGTTCTGACTACAAATTGCTGCCACCTGCTGGTGTACATTTGGAATCACAGCAAATATATTCAATACAGACATAGAAATGGCAATGTACATTGAGATTACATCAGATGGAAATACATTAACACTTTAACATCATGAAGCTGGGTGACAGAGTTTTAGTGACATACTCTGGGATGTTACATACCCGCTTACTTTAAGTGAAGCCGTCCTCGGCGTATGCTTAGGAAGGTGAGAAATCATCTCTGGGTACCCAATACAATACAAAGTGCTGCATGAATATACATATAATGACATTACAAAGACAAAACATGAAACGGTTTCCTCGAGGTTCCTGCCCGCTAGCATAAGGTGTCCAACACACAGTTTCCTTATCTTGGTATAACCAGGTAACCTAAATACTGCACAAAGCAAACACTACTGACTGACTTTGTATGTTCTGGATCCTTTAAACATCAAAGAAAGCATGGGGGTGTCTTTACTCCGTAATCCCACCATTATGTAATGGAATGCCCGCAAATGAAAGGGTGGCTTTATCCTGTATTCCCTTCCCTGCATCATAGCCTGAAGAAATTTGGCTTATAGCACGATCACTATGATATCTAAGAGGAAGCTAAGTTGTGGCTCTAAGGTTTGAGGCGCCTTACCTTAGGCAAAAAGGCTCAGAAGGGGAGGTATTTATCGTCTCCGTGTCTTCTGGCAAGTCACAGGAGGAGGGCAGTACGTTCCCATGGATCTCCTGGAAATGAGACACCTCCGGATGGGAACAATAGGGGAACATTTAACAAGCGGGAAGGAGCAGCCTAGGGCTTCTAACGATTCCCGAAGCAGCAGGGGTACCTGTGAAGTAATTGGACCTGTCAGGACTTACCATTTGGTCCTACCCTGGGTACCTATGGGTATATATCACCGGGTGTAGGCCATTGGTGTACAACGTCCCTATGAAGACAGTCCGTATGAAGGGGGGAGAGAACAAGAGCTGTAAAAAGGCACACTTTAACCACCTCAGCCCCCAGTGCTTAAACACCCTGAAAGACCAGGCCACTTTTTACACTTCTGACCTACACTACTTTCACCGTTTATTGCTCGGTCATGCAACTTACCACCCAAATGAATTTTACCTCCTTTTCTTCTCACTAATAGAGCTTTCATTTGGTGGTATTTCATTGCTGCTGACATTTTTACTTTTTTTGTTATTAATCGAAATTTAACGATTTTTTTGCAAAAAAATGACATTTTTCACTTTCAGTTGTAAAATTTTGCAAAAAAAACGACATCCATATAGAAATTTTGCTCTAAATTTATAGTTCTACATGTCTTTGATAAAAAAAAAATGTTTGGGTAGAAAAAAAATGGTTTGGGTAAAAGTTATAGCGTTTACAAACTATGGTACAAAAATGTGAATTTCCGCTTTTTGAAGCAGCTCTGACTTTCTGAGCACCTGTCATGTTTCCTGAGGTTCTACAATGCCCAGACAGTACAAACACCCCACAAATGACCCCATTTCTGAAAGTACACACCCTAAGGTATTCGCTGATGGGCATAGTGAGTTCATAGAACTTTTTATTTTTTGTCACAAGTTAGCGGAAAATGATGATTTTTTTTTTTTTTTTTTTTTTTCTTACAAAGTCTCATATTCCACTAACTTGTGACAAAAAATAAAAAGTTCTATGAACTCACTATGCCCATCACGAAATACCTTGGGGTCTCTTCTTTCCAAAATGGGGTCACTTGTGGGGTAGTTATACTGCCCTGGCATTCTAGGGGCCCAAATGTGTGGTAAGGAGTTTGAAATCAAATTCAGTAAAAAATGACCTGTGAAATCCGAAAGGTGCTCTTTGGAATATGGGCCCCTTTGCCCACCTAGGCTGCAAAAAAGTGTCACACATCTGGTATTGCCGTACTCAGGAGAAGTTGAGGAATGTGTTTTGGGGTGTCTTTTTACATATACCCATGCTGGGTGAGATAAATATCTTGGTCAAATGACAACTTTGTATAAAAAAATGGGAAAAGTTGTCTTTTGCCAAGATATTTCTCTCACCCAGCATGGGTATATATAAAATGACACCCCAAAACACATTCCCCACCTTCTCCTGAGTACGGAGATACCAGATGTGTGACACTTTTTTGCAGCCTAGGTGGGCAAAGGGGCCCATATTCCAAAGAGCACCTTTCGGATTTCACTCGTCATTTTTTACTGAATTTGATTTCAAACTCCTTACCACACATTTGGGCCCCTAGAATGCCAGGGCAGTATAACTACCCCACAAGTGACCCCATTTTGGAAAGAAGACACCCCAAGGTATTCCGTAAGGGGCATGGCGAGTTCCTAGAATTTTTTATTTTTTGTCACAAGTTAGTGGAAAATGATGATTTTTTTTTTTTTTTTTTTTTTCATACAAAGTCTCATATTCCACTAACTTGTGACAAAAAATAAAAACTTCCATGAACTCACTATGCCCATCAGCGAATACCTTGGGGTCTCTTCTTTCCAAAATGGGGTCACTTGTGGGGTAGTTATACTGCCCTGGCATTCTAGGGGCCCAAATGTGTGGTAAGGAGTTTGAAATCAAATTCTGTAAAAATTGACCTGTGAAATCCGAAAGGTGCTCTTTGGAATATGGGCCCCTTTGCCCACCTAGGCTGCAAAAAAGTGTCACACATCTGGTATCTCCGTATTCAGTAGAAGTTGGGGAATGTGTTTTGGGGTGTCTTTTTACATATACCCATGCTGGGTGAGAGAAATATCTTGGTCAAATGCCAACTTTGTATAAAAAAATGGGAAAAGTTGTCTTTTGCCAAGATATTTCTCTCACCCAGCAGGGGTATATGTAAAATGACACCCCAAAACACATTCCCCACCTTCTCCTGAGTACGGAGATACCAGATGTGTGACACTTTTTTGCAGCCTAGGTGGGCAAAGGGGCCCATATTCCAAAGAGCACCTTTCGGATTTCACAGGTCATTTATTACAGAATTTGATTTCAAACTCCTTACCACACATTTGGGCCACTAGAATGCCAGGGCAGTATAACTACCCCACAAGTGACCCCATTTTGGAAAGAAGACACCCCAAGGTATTCGCTGATGGACATAGTGAGTTCATGGAAGTTTTTATTTTTTGTCACAAGTTAGTGGAATATGAGACTTTGTATAAAAAAAAAAAAAAAAAAAAAAAAATCAGCATTTTCCACTAACTTGTGACAAAAAATAAAAAATTCTAGGAACTCGCCATGCCCCTCACGGAATACCTTGGGGTGTCTTCTTTCCAAAATGGGGTCACTTGTGGGGTAGTTATACTGCCCTGGCATTTTCCAGGGGCCCTAATGTGTGGTAAGTAGGTAAATGACCTGTGAAATCCTAAAGGTGCTCTTTGGAATATGGGCCCCTTTGCCCACCTAGGCTGCAAAAAAGTGTCACACATGTGGTATCGCCGTATTCAGGAGAAGTTGGGGAATGTGTTTTGGGGTGTCATTTTACATATACCCTTGCTGGGTGAGAGAAATATCTTGGCAAAAGACAACTTTTCCCATTTTTTTATACAAAGTTGGCATTTGACCAAGATATTTCTCTCACCCAGCATGGGTATATGTAAAATGACACCCCAAAACACATTCCCCAACTTCTCCTGAGTACGGCGATACCAGATGTGTGACACTTTTTTGCAGCCTAGATGCGCAAAGGTGCCCAAATTCCTTTTAGGAGGGCATTTTTAGACATTTGGATACCAGACTTCTTCTCACGCTTTGGGGCCCCTAGAATGCCAGGGCAGTATAAATACCCCACATGTGACCCCATTTTGGAAAGAAGACACCCCAAGGTATTCAATGAGGGGCATGGCGAGTTCATAGAAAAAAAAAATTTTTGGCACAAGTTAGCGGAAATTGATATTTTTAATTTTTTTCTCACAAAGTCTCCCGTTCCGCTAACTTGGGACAAAAATTTCAATCTTTCATGGACTCAATATGCCCCTCACGGAATACCTGGGGGTGTCTTCTTTCCGAAATGGGGTCACATGTGGGGTATTTATACTGCCCTGGCATTCTAGGGGCCCTAAAGCGTGAGAAGAAGTCTGGAATATAAATGTCTAAAAAATTTTACGCATTTGGATTCCGTGAGGGGTATGATGAGTTCATGTGAGATTTTATTTTTTGACACAAGTTAGTGGAATATGAGACTTTGTAAGAAAAAAAAAAAATAATTCCGCTAACTTGGGCCAAAAAAATGTCTGAATGGAGCCTTACAGAGGGGTGATCAATGACAGGGGGGTGATCAATGACAGGGGGGGGGATCAATGACAGGGGGGGGGATCAATGACAGGGGGGGTGATCAATGACAGGGGGGGTGATCAATGACAGGGGGGGTGATCAATGACAGGGGGGTGATCAATGACAGGGGGGGTGATCAATGACAGGGGGGGTGATCAATGACAGGGGGGGTGATCAATGACAGGGGGGGTGATCAATGACAGGGGGGGTGATCAATGACAGGGGGGTGATCAGGGAGTCTATATGGGGTGATCACCACAGTCATTGATCATGCCCCTGTAAGGCTTCATTCAGACGTCCGGATGCGTTTTGCGGATCCGATCCATCTATCAGTGGATCCGTAAAAATCATGCGGACGTCTGAATGGAGCTTTACAGGGGTGTAATCAATGACAGGGGGGTGATCAGGGAGTCTATATGGGGTGATCACCACAGTCATTGATCACGCCCCTGTAAGGCTTCATTCAGACGTCCGGATGCGTTTTGCGGATCGGATCCATCTATTAGTGCATCCGTAAAAATCATGCGGACATCTGAATGGAGCTTTACAGGGGGGTGATCAGGGAGTCTATATGGGGTGATCACCACAGTCATTGATCATGCCCCTGTAAGGCTTCATTCAGACGTCCGGATGCGTTTTGCGGATCGGATCCATCTATCAGTGCATCCGTAAAAATCATGCGGACATCTGAATGGAGCTTTACAGGGGGGTGATCAGGGAGTCTATATGGGGTGATCACCACAGTCATTGATCACGCCCCTGTAAGGCTTCATTCAGACGTCCGGATGCGTTTTGCGGATCCGATCCATCTATCAGTGCATCCGTAAAAATCATGCGGACGTCTGAATGGAGCTTTACAGGGGGGTGATCAATGACAGGGGTGTGATCAATGACAGGGGGGTGATCAGGGAGTCTATATGGGGTGATAACCACAGTCATTGATCACGCCCCTGTAAGGCTTCATTCAGACGTCCGGATGCGTTTTGCGGATCCGATCCATCTATCAGTGGATCCGTAAAAATCATGCGGACGTCTGAATGGAGCTTTACAGGGGGGAAATCAATGACAGGGGTGTAATCAATGACAGGGGGGTGATCAGGGAGTCTATATGGGGTGATAACCACAGTCATTGATCACGCCCCTGTAAGGCTTCATTCAGACGTCCGGATGCGTTTTGCGGATCCGATCCATCTATCAGTGGATCCGTAAAAATCATGCGGACGTCTGAATGGAGCTTTACAGGGGGTTGATCAATGACAGGGGGGTAATCAATGACAGGGGGGTGATCAGGGAGTCTATATGGGGTGATCAGGTGCTAATAAGGGGTTAATAAGTGACGGGGGGGGGTGTAGTGTAGTGTAGTGGTGCTTGGTGCTACTTTACTGAGCTACCTGTGTCCTCTGGTGGTCGATCCAAACAAAGGGGACCACCAGAGGACCAGGTAGCAGGTATATTAGACGCTGTTATCAAAACAGCGTCTAATATACCTGTTAGGGGTTAAAAAAATCACATCTCCAGCCTGCCAGCGAACGATCGCCGCTGGCAGGCTGGAGATCAACTCTCTTACCTTCCGTTCCTGTGAGCGCGCGCGCCTGTGTGCGCGCGTTCACAGGAAATCTCGCGTCTCGCGAGATGACGCACGGATGCGTCCAGGAGGAATGAATCAACCACCTTCCGGACGCATCCGTGCGTTAGGCGGTCGGGAGGTGGTTAAGTAAGTTGCTACATTTTTTGTTAAGTGCAATGGTAAGTGCAATCATTTTGAACAGTGCATAAATTCACATTGTGGCACCTGGAAAGATAATACACACAATGGGCAGGATACTTTAGCGTTGCAAAACATTTGTAAACCGGTTACAATAGTATATGAGAATAAAGTGCAAGCTTTTATGTTGCAATAAAACATTGTTATAAAATAGTGCAATTTTTATAAGTGCAAGGGATAGACTCAACAATAACTTGAGTCCGTATTCTTGAAAGTGCTTAAGTTGTAGAAAAGTCCTTTGCAATCCACAGGTAAAAGTCAATTGTAATCCAAAGGGTTAAAATGTGATAAAATAGCAGCAAGCTATCAAGTAACCTGAGAAAGGGGATAAAACTTTCAACTTGGAGTTGAGGGGTTAAAGTGCTGATGGGGGAGTCCTAACTGACATGACCATCTGGATGAGGACAAAACAATGGCAACCTGGAACACAAACGGTTAAAAGCACAACATGCCAACAGGCCCTCACCCGTCAGGTAACAGTCCACGGCGTGGCTCCCAGAACAAAGTCACTGGTGGTTAGTCTCTTGTAGGGGACACCTTACAGGTAGGTGTCTAGCTCCTCATCACTACTGGAGCTGCTAAACCTCATTAGAGCCAACTCCTGCCTCTGCTGGTGGCTGAGGGTAGTGTTGACGGTGGTGCGCCAGCGGCCTCTACCGGTTACTGTAGGGATTGGCTGTACTGCCAATCTAGAGAAGGTAGCTGTTGCTTGCTGCAGACCGGGATCCACAGCCGGTGCAGGAAGGGGTAAAACTTCTGGCTTCAATGGCTCAGGGAGTGCTGGCACATTAGCCTGTGGCTGCTTCCATGGGAGCGTATAGGGTGGCATGAAGCAGGGCTGGACCTTAGGATTAAAGGTCAAAACAGAATTGTTGATCTGTCCCACCCTCAGGGTTGGTGGAGGTGACAGATCTGGAATGAGAGGTTGTTCTTTTTCTTTAAATACCAGCCGGCCATCTGGGGTCTCCTGCAGACATCTGGTCTTTGCCGCAGAGCCTGGATCTTCCTGCCAGGTCTCTGGGGTGATGGCAGGGGAGAGAGGTTTCTGGAGCAGAGTGACTCCAGCTGCAAATAGTCCTTGCATGGACCGCATGGGGGTATACTCGACTTGGTCCCCAATGTATAGATTGTGCCTCTGGGGCAAGTAGTGGTGCTTAACTGATCTGCGGCTTACAAACACTTCTGTGCCTGAATGGTTGTCTTGCAAGAATCCCACACCGCGTTCCACGGAAAACCACAGGACGGTTCCGGTACGTCGGGTCAGGACAGGATCTCCGGACTGGGGGCTATCAAGGACCTCCTTCACCCACTCTTCTACGGCCGACTTGTATTCCCAAGCCGTCTGGGCAAATGCGGTGATCTCATGGGGTACCTCTGGTTTGAGGCTGCTTAGCTGGCTGTAGCTGGGCGGTGGAGTGGAATCCCTGGCCGCCTCCACCGCACCAGTAGATGGCTGTGGCTTGGTAGGCCTCAGGTTGATAGGCGGTGACGGGATCTCTGGACGTGGCGGTGGAGCGGACATGGACCGGGCCTGGGCCTCAGGGAGCGGGGTAGCTCCTACCTGATGTCGTGGCCGGGCGGCCGGTTCCGGTGTCCTCCGCTGGTCCTCTCCGGATTCAGGCGCCATCTGGATCACGGCCTTCTTCTTTACTGGTGGAGTGACGTCAACAACAGCCTCATCCATCCGGGCAGGTTCGTCGGCTTCCGCGGGTGCACTGTACACAGCGGAGGGATCCACGGCCTACCAGGTCTGGAACGCCGCTATCAGGAAACGGGACTTCGATCACCTCAGGCATCTCCGATAGCTCAGGTAGAGTCGCTGCAGCAGGGATCTGGAGTGCAGGGGTTTCCACGGCCTCCTGTCGGGCAGCCAGAGCCGAAGGTCCGCGTCTCTGTATTAGCTGAGAGACCCGGATCTCCATAGGTTGTGCTGGGTACACATCTTCTCCATCAATGGCCATGGCATTCCATCTGGGTCGTGGATAGGCCATCTTCACTGTGCTCCGGCACACGCTGATTGCTAACACTAAAGGAGGGGCACAGAGGGCGGAGTTTTTATCACCTCTGGCCTGATCATAGATAAGTCCATAGAGGGCGTTCTCCAAGTTTCCCACTCCTGAAGGGGCGTATTCGATATCTTCGCGCTCTTCCTGAGGGGGTGTAGTCATATTTTCCCGCTTCTGGGGGCATATTCCTCATTTTCGCGTTCCTGGGAGGGCGTTTCTTGATTCCTTTGTCTTTCAGCATGAAGATGCAGCGCCATCTTGAAACGAATATGGCGAATCTCCACAATGCCGAATTAACACTTTGTGTGCAGCAGCGCACGTGCAGCGCTTTCCTTGGCACAGCAATGCAAGTAAAACGCAATTCAAGTAAAACGCTCAACAGGCAAGAACCAATGTTTCCCTATGAGAATGGTTCTCATCTGAGCGTTTCACAGCGCGTACGATCGCGCTGTAAAACGCCCGACGCCTCAAGAAGTACAGGAGCTTCTTTGGGGCGTCTTGTCGCGCGTTCCCGTACATAGACTTCCGGGAACGCGCGACAATGGGCGTTCGCTTGTTCCGGAGCCGCGTCTGTAAACGCGCATAAAATCGCGCATACAGAGCGCTCCATCCCGTACGCTCAGGTCTGAACGCAGCGTTAATAAAATGGGTATAAAAATGGCATTATTGCAGCATTGCAATATTCAATAATACAGGTATAATGCACTGATATGCCCTACTGTAAATTCACTTTAAAGGGTTAGAAAGCTGTAATGCCACTGCACCACCACTACATAGTAATTACTATGCAGGTAAACAGTGAAGAGGATATAACACTTTCATAAGCACCGTTACCCCAGCTGATTGATTGATTGATGGGGTGATGGGATTTAGACCCCGCCAATCAGATGTTGATGACCTGAGGATAGAGCAATATCTGTAGCCAGACAACTCCTTTAATACATTTCCTTTTTGTATAGTTTATTATGTTCATTTAACAATGTACAAAAATAAGAATAAAAAAATCTGTGCATGAAAGCTATTGACTCACCAATACTCTGTGCTCTCATAGCAACATATGTTTTCTTCTGTTTTCTCTGGCTGACTCAGCAACTATCCTACATGACAGCAAAGCAAGGTGTAGTGCACCCAAGTGATTAGAAAAAATCCTGAATTCTCCTTTGATCCAGGAAGCTATAAACGTTAACCACTTCCAGACCAGGCCATTTAACCCCCCTCATAACCAAGCCGAGTTTTGCAAATCTGACGTCTCACTTAATGTGGTAAGAACTTTGGAATGCTTTAACTTATCCAAGTTATTAGGAAATATATTTTTTGTGATGCAACATAGTGGTAGATTTGGGTCGGTATGTTTTACCTTTATAAAAAAAAAATAAATTTGCCGAAATGTTAGCAAAATTAGCAATTTTCTAAATTTGAATTTCTTTTAAGAGAGAAAGTGATACCTCACAATATAGTTACTAATTACCATTACCATATGTTTACTTTATGTTAGCATCATTTTGTAAATGTAATTTTATTTTTTAGGGAATTTTAGAAAATTTCCAAATCTGAATTTGTTAGGACCAATTTAGGTCTGAAGTCACTTTGGGGGCTCACATAAAAGAACCACTCATTAATCACTACATTTTAGAAACTACACCCCTCAAATTACACTTTGCTACCTATAATGGGGGGCACTCTCATGGCCGCATTTGCAGCCGTTCAGCCTCATAGTCCTCATGCCGCTAAGCTTAAAGCCAATGATGCAGTAAAAAGATATAAGAGGTCGCAATGACATCACAGTAACTTCCTGTGCAGGGTCTCACGCGATCACTTCAGCGCACATCGCCGAGACCAGGAGCATTAGCGGTGATGTCATCGGGACCAGCTGCACAGAGACATGGCAACACAGGCCACAGCTCAGGCAGTGGCCTGCATCGAAGACAGCTTGGGCCCCAAGGAAATGGGGGGTTGGGAGAAGCATTATATGCATGGCATCATTACAGAGGGGGCATTATCTACTTGGGGCTTGGGAGGGCATTATATATATTTGGCTATACAGAGGGGACATTATCTACTGGGGACACCAAGGGTGGAAGAATTATTAAACTGACAATACAGAGGGGGCATTATCTACTGGGGGCACCAAGGGGGAGAGCATTATATAGTATATATCTGGCAGTGCAGAGGGGAGTATTATCTAATATGGGCACCAAGGTGGAAGCATTATATTTTCCCGGCACTACAGAAGGGGCATTATCTTCTGGCATTTCAGGGGGATCATTATCTACTGGCATTACAGGGGGAGTGTTATATATATATATATTGGCACTACAGGGGGGCATTATAATACAAGGGGTACTACAGGGTAGTTGTAACTGCAGGGGGCAGTAGAAGTACAGGGGGCACTGCAGAAGGGGTCTTATAAATATTACGTGCACTATGGTTATATTATTGGTACTGGGGTACTGTAGGGGAATTATTATTATTGGGCACAATATGTAGGCATTGCTACTAATGGGGCACACTTGGGGAGTATTATCGCCATTAAACGCACTATTACTAATGAGGGCAGTCTGGGAGCGCTATTACTATGGGGGCTATGTGTAAGGCCTCTTTCACACTACCGTTTTTTTTTTTTCCGTTTTGCGGTCCGTTTTTTGCGGTCCGCATACGGTCCGTATACGGAACCATTCATTTCAATGGTTCCGCAAAAAAAACGGAATGTGTTCCGTATGCATTCCGTTTCCGTATTTCCGTTTTTCCGTTCCGTTGAAAGATAGAACATGTCCTATATTTGGCCGCAAATCACGTTCCGTGGCTCCATTAAAGTCAATGGGTCCGCAAAAAAACGGAACACATACGGAAATGCATCCGTATGTCTTCCGTATCCGTTCCGTTTTTTCTGAACCATCTATTGAAAATGTTATGCCCAGCCCAATTTTTTCTATGTAAATACTGTATACTGTATATACCATACGGAAAAACAGAACGGAAAAACGGAACCGAAACGGAAACACAACGGAAACAAAAAAATGGAAAAACGGATCCGTGAAAAACGGAACGCAAAACACTGAAATCGACATACTGTAGTGTGAAAGAGGCCTAAAGCAATGTTATTTCTTACAGTACAGTGTTTATGGGCATAGGGGAGTACAGCGGGCGCAGTATTGGGAGTAACAGAAGGATTACAGTGGCCTGTATAAATTTGGGGACTGATCTAGGGACTGTATAAATTTGAGGTCTGTGTTGCAAAATCTGTAACCTTCCCCCATCTACCATGTGCCATTTAGTAATATTGTTGTCTTCTCATGTGACAGAGGGGGCTGCACACCCTTGACCAAAGATGCCTACATCAGAGGAGACATCACTATATGTAAGAGATAAAAAGGGTGGATTGAGAATTTGGCATGGGGGTGGGTTCAACTTTCTTACTTTCTCTCTGCTCAGCAAGCATAGTGCGGCCATTTGATAGTGGTTGTGCTTAGTATCGCAGCTGATCCCCATTTATTTATTTGGGGTGGTGGGTGCCAGAGAAAGTATGCCAAAGGCATGCCAAAATCTGCACAGCTGGGCAATTTCTGCAATTTTCATAGTGTAATTTACATATTTGCCAAAGCATATATTACACACCACTGTTTTCAATATGGTTGGTACCTTGGAACCGAACCCGAGTTCAGGAAAAGGTTTTTAATAGTAGAAATTAATTTTTGAAGTCATTACCCGAAGTCTCTTGAAACTTCGCGAAGTAATAACTTCGGCTCATTTGAGCCAATACATTCTAATACTGTTTGGAGCACTTGCTCCGTACAGTATTCAAACGTACGTTTTATGCAAATCGACTTCGAATGTTTCATCCAAAGTCGATTCGCTCATCCCTAATTTTTTGCGAAAATGATACACATCTAATGGTGTATAGTAATAATTGCAATTCTTCCACAGATGCCCAATATGTTGTGCCCAGCGTGTGCCAGTGTAAAAAGTCAGCTTTCTGAGTCTTATTATTATGCTTTATTTACTTGTTTTAGAAAAACCTTGCATGAAGCTGTAATCTGCCCAAATGTATGAGAGGGATTAGGAGTAAATGAGCACCATGCACATTTTCAGGCCTGAAACCATATGTATTTTAATTTTCTGTCAACTGATCTGTGTGTTTATTTTTTTGCAGAATATGTTACCATTATCATTGGTACTATTTTGGGGTACATATTACTTTTTGATTGCTTCTTATTTCAGGCTTACACAATGTGGTACAATACGGTGGCAGGTAATGGACATGCTGTAGTAGCAGCCATGCCTGCACTAGTATAGGTACAATATGTGACATACTTAAAACGGCAACGTTTGCTGGATTATTTTCAGTTTAATTTAATGAACATTAGAAACCACTAGTGATGATCAAGCACCAAAGTATTCAGGTGTTCGGCTCGAACACATTGCTATATTCGTGTGCTCGACCGAGCACCGAGTATAATGGAAGTCAATGGCAGACAACCAGGCACCCCCTGCTCTGAAGAGGGGAGGGTGCCTGGTCCATTGGAAAAGGTCAGAAAGTGACAGAAACACCACCAAAATGGATCGGGAACACCATGGGGACAATGTCTGGATGCATCTTGGACTCCCAGGTCTCTGCTGGGAACCATGTTGTCCGAGTTGTATGCAACTTTTACAGACTGACAAAAATACGCACAAACCCCCCCCCCCCCAAAACATTCTTTCCTGTATATTAAATTGTATATAAAGTGCAAGTGCTGCAAAAAATTGCAAACAAGAGGCACTCTGAAACAGCCTGTATATCACATAAAGGAGGGCCTCATTCACATTGTGGTACAATTGTGTGGGACTCCTACACTCATAAAGCCTATGCACTAAGTGAAAGGGCTGCCAAAAATTACAATAAACCGGCACTCCAATACAACCTTTATTACACATAAAGGAGAGCATCATACACACCCTTGAAAAATTATGATTGGTGGCCTGCTGGAGCAAGGGCTTGCTGATCTGACCATCCAAAACATGAGGGGCGAGTGCCTGCTGCTGAGCTGACCCTCTAAAACATTAGGGGCGAGGGCCTGCTGGTGAGCTGACGCTCTAAAACATTATATGGGAGTGCCTGCTAATGAGCTGACGCTCTCTAAAACATTATATGCTAGTGCCTGCAGGTGAGCTGACCCTCTAAAACATAAGGGGGCGAGGGCTTGCTGGTGAGCTCATGCTCTAAAACATTATATGTAAGTGCCTGCTGGTGAGCTGACACTCTAAAACATTATATTCTAGTGCCTGTAGGTGAGCTGATGCTCTAAAACATTATATGCAAGTGCATGCTGTTCAGCTGACGCTCTGATACATTATATTTATATGCGAGTGCCTGCAGGTGAGCTGACACTCTAAAACATTATATGCGAGTGCATGCTGTTCAGCTGACGCTCTAAAACATTATATGCGAGTACATGCTGTTCAAATGACACCCTAAAACATTATATGTGAGTGCATGCTGTTCAGCTGACCCTATAAAAAATTTGAGTTGAGGGCCTGCAGTTGAGCTGACCCTATTAAAAAAATTTAAGTGGAGGGAATATATACAATCTGTATAAGGAGGAGGAGAAAACAAGATTCAACCATATACTCTTTTTTTGTGGTGGAAAAGGTGCATGGGAATACACTACAGTAGATTGAGTACATTATAAATGATAGATTGAAATTGCCTTTATGTTCATCATCAGCTCAGCTCTTCTCTGGTGGAGTTGAGAAGTCAGGGGCAATCCTGGCCTTGTTAATTTTTATCCGAGTCAACCTGTCAGCATTGCCAGTGGACAAGCGGATACGCTTATCTGTTATAATGCCACCAGCAGCACTAAATACACGCTCAGACAAAACGCTAGCGGCAGGGCAGGCCAGCACCTCCAAGGCATAGAGCGCAAGTTCGTGCCACGTGTCCAGCTTGGACACCCAGTAGTTGTAAGGTACTGAGGGATCATTTAGGATGCTGACACGGTCTGCTATGTTTTCCTTCACCATCTTCCATCTTCCCTCCTTGTACCACTAGGCTGCGCTTCAGGGTGAGGTTGCTGGTGGGGTGTCATGAAAGTGTCCCATGCCTTGGAGAGTGTTGCCCTGCCTTTGTTGGAACTGCTGTGTGTTCCCCTTGTCTCCCTTCCTCGGTTGCCTAAGGAAGTACGGACTCTGCCAGCCACGTTGTCAGATGGAAAATTTTGGAGCAATCTCTCAACAAGTACCTTCTGGTATTGCACCGTTTTACTCATCCTCTCCACCACAGGAATGAGAGATGAGAAGTTCTCTTTGAAGCGGGGTTCGGGAAGAATGAACACCCAGTAATCCGTGTTATCTAAAATGCGTATAATGCGAGGGTCGCGGGAAAGGCAGCCTAACATGAAGTCAGCCATGTGTGCCAGAGTACCAACAGGCAAGACGTCGATGTCGACATCAGGATGACTCTCCATCTCCTCATCCTCCTCCTCTTCTTCTGCCCATCCACGCTGAACAGATGGAATTAAAGTTCCATGGGTACTACCCTCTGTAGCAGAGGCAACTGTCTCCAGCTCCTCCTCTTTATGGTCCAATTCGCGCTGAGAAGACAAACTGTGGGTGGGCTGGCTATCACCCTGTGTAATGTCCTCCCCCATTTCCTCATCTTCCACATTCAGAGCGTCGTCCTTAATTGTGAGCAGCGATCGTTTGAGTAGACACAGCAGTGGGATGGTTACGCTGATAATAGCGTTAGGGCTCTTTCACACCTGCGTTCTTTTCTTCCGGCATAGAGTTCTGTCGTCGGGGCTCTATGCCGGAAGAATCCTGATCAGTTTTATCCTAATGCATTCTGAATGGAGAGAAATCCGTTCAGGATGCATCAGGATGTCTTCAGTTCCGGAACGTAACGTTTTTTGGCCGGAGAAAATACCGCAGCATGCTGCGCTTTTTGCTCCGGCCAAAAATCCTGAAGACTTGCCGCAAGGCCGGATCCGGAATTAATGCCCATTGAAAGGCATTGATCCGGATCCGGCCTTAAGCTAAACGTCGTTTCGGCGCATTGCCGGACCCGACATTTAGCTTTTTCAGAGTGGTTACCATGGCTGCCGGGACGCTAAAGTCCTGGCAGCCATGGTAAAGTGTTGCGGGGAGCGGGGGAGCAGTATACTTACCGTCCGTGCGGCTCCCCGGGCGCTCCAGAGTGACGTCAGGGCGCCCCAAGCGCATGGATCACGTGATCACATGGATCACGTCATCCATGCGCATGGGGTGCTCTGACGTCATTCTGGAGCGCCCCGGGAACCGCACGGACTGTAAGTATACCGATCCCCGCTCCTACTATGGCAACCAGGACTTTAATAGCGTCCTGGGTGCCATAGTAACACTGAACGCATTTTGAAGACGGCTCCGTCTTCAAATGCTTTCAGTACACTTGCGTTTTTCCGGATCCGGTGGGCACCTCCGGCAGCGGAAGTGCACGCCGGATCCCAACAACGCAAGTGTGAAAGAGGCCTTATCACCAATAACCATCTGTGTGGATTCATCAAAGTTTTTAAAAATCTCACAGAGGTCTGACATCAATGCCCACTCCTCGCTTGTGAATAGCGACAGTTGACTCGAAAGGCGATAACCATGTTGCAGCTGGTATCCCACAACTACCCTCTGCTGCTCACAAAGCCTGGCCAACATGTAGAAGGTAGAGTTCCAGCGCGTGCTCACGTCGCACAACAGTCAGTGAGCTGGAAGCCGCAAGCGCTGCTGCAGCATTGACAGACCGGCTGAAGCTGTAGACGACTTGCGTAAATGGACTCACACGCGGCCCGCCTTCACTAGTAGCTCTGTCAAATTAGGGTAGGTTTTGATAAACCGCAGAACCACTAAGTTTAAGACATGGGCTAGG
This sequence comes from Bufo bufo, assembly GCF_905171765.1. Lineage (NCBI taxonomy): Eukaryota > Metazoa > Chordata > Amphibia > Anura > Bufonidae > Bufo > Bufo bufo. The sequence goes on from NC_053391.1 coordinate 605,257,423, forward strand.
CATGAGATGTGTTCGGTTGCCGAGCTCCAAAGCTGCCACCAAGTTACGGCCATTGTCAGACACAACCATGCCTGGTTGTAGGTTGAGTGCGAGAGCCACAGCTTGGTTTGGTCCCTTATGCCACAGCTCTGCGGCGGTGTGCTGTTTGTCACCTAAGCAGATCAGCTTCAGCATGGCCTGTTGATCCTTACCCACAGCAGTGCTACGCTGCTTCCAGCTAATGACTGATGGCTGACTGCTGCTGGAGGTGGAAGTGGAGGAGGAGGAGGCGGAGGAGGAGAAGTGGGGGTTGGAGCCAGTAACATAGCTGCTGGCGGAGACCCTGATGGACGTAGGGCCCACAATCCTGGGCGTGGGTAGCACCTGTGCCATCCCAGGATACGACTCACTCCCGGCCTCCACAACATTCACCCAGTGTGCGGTCAGGGAAATGTAGCGTCCCTGGCCACCAGCACTTGTCCATGTGTCCGTGGTGAAGTGGACCTTCCAAGTAAGTGCGTTGGTCAGGGCACGGATGATGTTCTGGGACACATGCTGGTGTAAGGCGGGCACGGCACACTGTGAAAAATAGTAGCGGCTGGGGACTGCGTACCGAGGGACGGCCGCTGACATCAGGCTGCGGAAGGCCTCAGTGTCCACAAGCCTAAATGGCAACATTTCAAGGGCCAGTAATTTCGAAAGTTGCGCATTTAGTGCTATGGCCTGTGGGTGAGTGGGTATTTGCGCTTGCGTGTTATGGACATTTGGACGCTGCACTGGGACAGAGAAGTGTATGTTGTTGCTGATGGTTCATGCGAAGGTCCAGGTGCAGGGCGAAGGGCAACACAGGGGAAGAGGAGGCAGTGGTGTGGCCCACTTATTAGGATGCTTGGATGCCATGTGGCGGATCATGCTGGTGGTGGTGAGGTTGCTAGTGTTCACGCCCCGGCTCATTTTGGTACGGCACAGGTTGCAAACTACCACTCTTTTGTTGTTTGAACTTTCCTCAAAAAAGCGCCATACTGCGGAACACCTACCCCTTGGTAAGGTAGATTTACGCATGGGGGTGCTCGGTGTAACGGTTGCGGGCCTGTTTGTGTGGGCCGACTTCTCCCTTTTGCAACCCCACTGCCTCATCCAGCCTGTTGCGGTGCTGCCGATCCCTCACCCTCTGTACTGCTGTCCTTGCTCGGCTTTTGACCTTCCCATGTTGGGTCAGTAACCTAATCGTCCACCACCTCCTCTTCAACTTCCTCACTCTGCCGACTTGACCTAACCACAACCTCAGTGATTGACAACTGTGTCTCATCATCATCCACCTCGTGAATGAATGATTGCCGTTCACCACCATCATCGTCTCTAGACTGTGAAGGCTCAAAAGGTTGGGAATCAGGGCACAATATCTCTGGTCCCTCTTCAAGCATGCTGGGCGCGAGGGCCAAATCTAATAGTGGCGCTGGAAAGAGCTCCTCGGAATATCCAAGTGTGGGATCACTCGTTTGGCAAGCCTCTCCATGGTGGGAGGAAGGATGATCAGAGTGAGGATTTGGTTGACTTTTGGCTACAGAGACTGGACTTGGTGGAAGAGAGGGTGGTGCTTAATCAACTGGAAGCATGATCTTCAGCAATCCAACCGACCAACTGTTCGCACTGGTCCGATTTGGACAGTGTTGTCCTGCGCCGCCCATCTAAGTTGGACATGAAGCTGGGTACGGTGGATGTTTTTTTTTTTCTGGAGTACTGGCAGCAGACACAGTTTAATTGCACCCATGGCCACGGCCTCTGCGTGCACCATCAGCATCATGCCCACTTCCCCGTCCCTTAGTGCTCGCCTTCTTCATATTAATGGTTTTGTCACTAGATGTGGCGTAGATTGTTTTACTGTCCGCTAAAGACAGTTTTCGGATGCAGGACAGTATATGTCACAGAAACCCACAGAATATGGACACTAGATTAGGCCCAGATTATTGGAAATTGCAATACAGACACAGTTTTCGGATGCAGGACAGTATATGTCACAGAAACACACAGAATATGGACATTATATTAGTCCCAGATTATTGGAATTTGCAATACGGACACTGTTTTCTGATGTAGTACAGTATTGGTTACAGAACACCACAGATTATGGACACTATATCAGGCCCTCATTATTGGAATTTGCAATACAGACACAGTTTTCGGATGCTGGACAGTGTATGTCACAGAACACAACAGATCATGGACACTATATTAGGAATTATTGGAATTTGCAATACTGACACGGTTTTCGGATGCAGGACAGTATATGTCACAGAACACCACAGAATATGGACACTACATTAGGCCCAGATTATTGTAATTTGCAACACAGACACAGTTTTCGGATGCCGGACAGTATATGTCACAGAACACCACAGATTATGGACACTATATTAGGCTCAGATTATTGGAATTTAAAAGGACTTTTGGGTCTTGTAAAAGCTTTCTCAGAATAAAAACTGTGAAATTCGCTCCCTACTCTGTCTTTTCCTTCCTACGCTCTGCTCTCCCTGTCTATGTCTGAGCCGAACATGCGTCATCGGGTGCTATATAGCACCCGATGACAGGTTTCGACCAGCCAATCATTTAATGCCAACAGCCAACATGACTACTGGCATTACAGTGAGGGTAGTACTTACCTGCACCTTCATTGGCTGCTTAAAACCTGTGAAACGTGCGTGGAGGAGACTCGAGCATTGCGCTCGAGCACATGCGGTACTCGATCGAGTACCGCCATGTGCCGAGCATAGAGATGCTCGAGCTGAACAGATATTCAGCCGAGCATGCTAGCTCATCACTAGAAACCACACAATCTGTTTTGTCTGTGACAGTTTAATTGATCTTAAAAGGTGGTTAACCACTTCAGTGTATTAACTCTCACCTTTTGTAAACAATGAAAGCATGATTATAATTTCATTCAAGTGAACTAGCAGAAACAAGTCAGTTCAAGACGTGAAAAATTGGAATTTCAACCCCAAGAAAGAAAAGTCATGGAATTATGAAAATCACAGGATTGATACACATGTTAATAATATGTAAATAAAAAAAATTGAAAGAAAATATTCAAAACATCTCGATTAAGGATGAGTGAAAATGTTTTCACCAAATGAGCCCTTTCAGGTTCGCTTAAGCCGAATCCACTAAGACGGTGCGCAGCGCAATTTTCCTGCACATGTTGGTGGGCAAAACCATGAGGAAGGAAGAAGGATAGTGCTCACATGACCCTGGAAGGAAGTGGGGGCAGTGCTTGCCCTGATTGCTCTCAGGCCGACAGACAGCCTGGATCAACAGTGGGACAGCAGGCAGGTAGATGCCTGTGTAGAATGAGCAGAACTTCATTCTGTGTTGATCTTTTAAGGGGGGATGGGTGTATGCAGTGTCTGATGGAAAATTATCTTATATAGAGTCACAAGCAAGCATCTCTTCTAAGGTACCATGGACAGTGCAGGGAACTATTAGAAAGAAATAATTAAGGGTCTTTGATCAGGGAAAGCAGTTTGAGGAAATGAGCAGCTAAGAAGCTGTGGCACTGTGCCTAATAATACAGCTGCTGCAGAACCTCATTCTTGCTGTGCTGAGCTACAAAACTAGCCCCTTTTTTCCAAAACCTCTATTTTTGCCAGCACAGCAACCCAATAGCATTCTGCTGCTGAATAATTGCACTTTTTTCAGTGCATATTTCTGTCCGGTCTTATTAAACGTGCTGCATTATAGCAAAAGCATTTTGCGCCAATAACACCATTTTCAGACCAGTGAAATTAAAAGCAAATTTCTAATTACTATAGACACAAATATTACTGCCTTTCCTGCATACTTATATTGTTGAAATGGAGGGCAGAATAATTGCATGACAAGATTGCAACATGTGTTTTTCAGTAAAAACTTTTAAACTGTGTATTTAAACGCAAATAACATAGTAGTCAGTAACCCAGACCTTCGCATAAAACTGCAAATGTTTCATCATGTATTGATATGTTATGCAGCGAAGGACTTTTATAAATATCTCCAGATCAGGCACCTAATCCAGGGTTTACGTCCTACAGGAGTTAAAATGGATAGGCTAGTGAGAGTGTATATCACAGGTAACTCAAAGGGACTAAAACCTTTGTACAATGCAATCTTACAGCTGTCCCAGTTTAAGCGCTCCCATCCAATGATGGCTTGGGAGACAGACCTGGGTCAACCATTTTCGGATGCAGAGTGGACATGTGCTATTAGCATGATACATAAACATGTGATGTGCATATCACATGTCGAGTCTGCCCTGAAGACGGTTCTCAGATGGTACTATACCCCTGACAGGTTGGCGCGAATGTACGCATCGGCCTCCAAATGTTGCTGGAGGGGGTGCGGTTGCAGGGGAACATTGTATCATATGTTATGGCAATGCCCTATTATACAAAGTTACTGGTCAGCATGTCGCGACTTGCTGACCCAAATACTCCCCAGCAAGACTAATTGGAATCCACAACTGTTATTGTTATTTATAGGCGTTGATCTTCTGCCATCCTCTTATAGGCAATTTTTCTGTATATTTTGTATCACAGCAAAACTGGTGTTGCTGAGGAGATGGAAAACTCCAGATGCACCGCCTCTTAGTGACTTAATCATCGCTCTTAATAACTAGTGTTGAGCGCGAATATTCGAATATCGAATTTTTTTCGCGAATATCGGCACTTCGCTAATTCGCGAATATTTCGAATATAGTGATATAAATTCGATATTTCGAATATTCTTTTTTTTTTTTTTTTTTTTATTGTTATATTTTTTTCTTTCCCACTTCCCTAAAGTTGTTCTTACCTGTCCTTTGGATTCCTGGCTTCCTGGCTGCTCCAGTCAGTGCCCGTTGCCGCTTCTGCCGACTTCCGTGCTCATGGAGCGTCCCCATCACCATGGGAACGTCTCCATATACTAGAATGTACTGTCGGATTTGAGAATTACATGAAAAATCGCAATTCGAATATTTCAAGTTATAATAATCGAATTTTGATTTTAACTTAGCACTGCTATATTTAATTCTAGCCTAATATGGAATATAGCAGTGCTAAGTTAAAATCGAAATTCGATTATTATAACTTGAATTAATCGAATTGCGATTTCAACTTGGACCTGGTTTACTATGGTTGGCTTGGTAGAATTAGCGAATATGACGAATGTATTCGTCATATTCCACAAAACGAAGATAACAAAGTATTCTGCATCTTCGTTTTAGCTACCTATTCATCAACTTCGCTAATTCTAGCAATCATATAGGAAAGTTTACTATAGAGACAGCTAAGTTTAATTCGCTATGCGATTATATTAGTTTGCTTTTTTTTATAAATAGAATAATTATAATAATTATCAGGTATTATAATTATTCTATTTTTTTTTTTTTAAAAAGCAGTCATATAATCGCATAGCGAATTAAACTTAGCTGTCTCTATAGTAAACTTTCCTATATGATTGCTAGAATTAGCGAAGTTGACGAATAAGTAGCTAAAACGAAGATGCAGAATACTTCGTTATCTTCGTTTTGTGGAATATGACGAATACATTCGTTATATTTGTTTTGTGGAATATGACGATTACATTCGTCATATTCACTAATTCTACCAAGCCAACCATAGTAAACCAGGTCCAAGTTGAAATCGCAATTCGATTAATTCAAGTTATAATAATCGAATTTCGATTTTAACTTAGCACTGCTATATTCCATATTAGGCTAGAATTAAATATAGCAGTGCTAAGTTAAAATCGAAATTCGATTATTATAACTTGAAATAATCGAATTGCGATTTTTCATGTAATTCTCAAATCCGACAGTACATTCTAGTATATGGAGACGTTCCCATGGTGATGGGGACGCTCCATGAGCACGGAAGTCGGCAGAAGCGGCAACGGGCACTGACTGGAGCAGCCAGGAAGCCAGGAATCCAAAGGACAGGGAAAAACAACTTTAGGGAAGTGGGAAAGAAAAAAATATAACAATAAAAAAAAAATAAAAAAAAATTAAGTTATAATAATCGAATTTCGATTTTAACTTGGCACTGCTATATTCCATATTAAGCTAGAATTAACGAATATGGAATATAGCAGTGCTAAGGTAAAATCGAAATTCGATTATTATAACTTGAATTAATCGCATTGCTATTTCAATAGGAGAGTAGCCTTTAAGTTAAAATCGCAATACGCGATTATTTAAATTGCATATTAATCGCGATAACAAGAATAATGACGAATATTCGATTTCGACGAATATAAAACGAATATTCTATTGAATATTCGCGAATTTCGTCGAAATCGAATATGGCACCTGCCACTCATCATTATTAATAACACATATACTTATGAGAAGATTATCTTGCTGGGGAAAGGTGGCTTTACCAAATTTCAGTTGCACTGGGCCTCTTTTGCTTCTCCCCGTAACACATCCTGTTCCACTGAGTAATCGGGATATGTCATACAGTGGAGGTAGGATGCGAGGTAGTGCTGCTTTTTAAGATCCGTTCTAGAACTGGCACAGGCAGACACCTTTTTGACCTATAACATAGCTATCTTTTAGGCAATAATCTTATGTAATTGTGTTGTTAGGTTTTTTTGTCGATTTTGTGCTTTTATGTTTCCCTGAAGCACTGTTTGTAATATGTCTTAAACTATGTAAAAGCTTCGGGTAACCCCCGGAATCTGTACTTATCTGTTTATTAAAAAATGGAAATAAAAACGATTGAAACGATATGTTATGCATTGTTATGCCATGTTTTCCAGCAGAAAAGGTATGGTTAGCAATGGCTGACAGGAACAGGGGTAACCACCCTGTTCCTCCCTTCTTGGTAGTATTGCGCTGGTCATCTTCCTGCCAGGAGGGGAAGTTTTTGTCCAAACACTGAGGATATAGGAAGCACATGCCAGAGCTCCTATTTCAAGGGACTGTACCCGGTTCTCCTGTGAGACCATTACTCCAGGAAGATTACCAGAATCCAGAAGCCAGCTTTCCCAAAAGCTACAGCAGATAAAGACAGCAGACTGATCAGCAAAACCACAGCTTCACAGACCCTGCTGCCAGGTAGGGAAAACAGGTCAAACACCCAGACTAACCACCAGGCCATATAACATTTAAGCCTGTATCACACAATGGGCATCTATACCTACAAGTGCCTGCAAGTGCCATTAAATTGTCATCCAACCAGCCACCAAACCTCCTTATCTGGTGTCAGAAAGTGCACTTTGTACTTTAAACTGATGAATGTGCCACAAGTTATATTTTGCTCTTAGAGAGGCTGTTATATTTTTATCTCTGGAAGTTCACCATAACACAACACTTCATCGGGGCCACTACCACTCCCATCCTTTGTACCGGTAGATGGCTCAATCCTCTTCTCATTTACAGCAGGATGACATGGGAGTCACTTCTGAGTCTGACACTGTGCTTTGGAGCCAGGGGTCACAGCATTCCTCCTGCTTCTCCTCCTTGCAGCCCCAGAGAAGGCTTTCAGTAGCATCCTTTATGTATTCACTGCACAACATGGTAACCTGTGTAAAGCTTTCCAGATCCTGCTGCTGTGGACAGGTTAAGACCTCAGAAACTACTTGGATTATCGTATCATTGAACCTGCATGCAGCTGTGCCAATTGTAGGCATTATTGATAGAATACTGTTGCAGAGATTTTAGGGAGTTTTTAGCAAAAGATAGTGTTAACACAGGGCCATTGCTTCCATCATTGCCTAAATCATACACAGACATCTGGGGAAGATTTGCATTGTGTACAGTCTGTTGTTGGATGTACTACAACTCCTATTTTACATTCAAGTAAAAAAAAAATTTGTTCTGTTAAATCTGGCCTAGTTACTGACTCCTACAGGACCACAAGTTATTTTTTAACACTATGGTCCAGTACTGACTCTAGACTGTCCCTACAAGAGAGCCAAGGTATTTGTCCTGAAAAAGACATCTGTCCACACAGAAACCTGTCTGTGAGTATCCATGTCCTAAATTCACACAACACACAAGCATTGTTCCCTTCCAAACCAAAATAAAAAGAGAGGCCACAGTAAAATCTAAATGGCTGAGAGCCAGTTAGTGGAAGCAAGAGTCTCAGTTCCTCCTGCCCTGTAGAGCATCACAAGAAATTAGCTGTGTCCCACTCCTGGCAGCTAGTTATACAGTGTGTGTCCCTACCAGGTCTACAGCTCTAGACAGTCTCTGCACCCATAAACATAGCAACGCTGAAATCGTCATTTATGTCTTTCCTGGCTGTGGCCTTGAGTTCCCATCCAGCTGACTTATCATCTTCCCACCCCTGTTCAATTATGGAACAGTTGTAAACGTGCCATCCTGCTCCTCTCCAAAAAGCTGGGAGAACCTGTACAAATGTTGCATAGTTGGAGAGAACCAAGAGGATGCCCAGTTAGGCTGCAAGGAGACCAAAGCAGCTGTCTATGGATGGATAGTTGGTTTGGCTATCTGATATTGTATTTATCCCTGTTACATCCCACTGGCAATGGCCTTGTGTGAAACAAGGAGGTCCACGAGTCTCTGTATGGAGTAGCATATGTCCTTGGTCAATTTATGGCTAGGAAAAATAAAATACATGGTTCTGATACTGTTAAGTCACTTTTGAAAGGAATACCATCATAAAACTACTGAACTACAGTCGTGGCCAAAAGTTTTGAGAATTAGATAAATATTGGAAATTGGAAAAATTGCTGCTTAAGTTTTTATAATAGCAATTTAAATATACTCCAGAATGTTCTGAAGAGTGATCAGATGAATTGCATAGTCCTTCTTTGCCATGAAAATTAACTTAATCCCAAAAAAAACTTTCCACTGCATTTCATTGCTGTCATTAAAGGACCTGCTGAGATCATTTCAGTAATCGTCTTGTTAACTCAGGTGAGAATGTTGACGAGCACAAGGCTGGAGATCATTATGTCAGGCTGATTGGGTTAAAATAGCAGGCTTGACATGTTAAAAGGAGGGTGATGCTTGAAATCATTGTTCTTCCATGGTTAACCATGGTGACCTGCAAAGAAACGCGTGCAGCCATCATTGCGTTGCATAACAATGGCTTCACAGGCAAGGATATTGTGGCTACTAAGATTGCACCTCAATCAACAATTTATAGGATCATCAAGAACTTCAAGGAAAGAGGTTCAATTTATGTTGAGAAGGCTTCAGGGCGTCCAAGAAAGTCCAGCAAGCGCCAGGATCGTCTCCTAAAGAGGATTCAGCTGCGGGATCGGAGTGCCACCAGTGCAGAGCTTGCTCAGGAATGGCAGCAGGCATGTGTGAGCGCATCTGCACGCACAGTGAGGCAAAGACTTTTGGAAGATGGCCTGGTGTCAAGAAGGGCAGCAAAGAAGCCACTTCTCTCCAAAAAAAACATCAGGGACAGATTGATCTTCTGCAGAAAGTATGGTGAATGGACTGCTGAGGACTGGGGAAAAGTCATATTCTCCGATGAAGCCTCTTTCCGATTGTTTGGGGCATCTGGAAAAAGGCTTGTCCGGAGAAAAAAAGGTGAGCGCTACCATCAGTCCTGTGTCATGCCAACAGTAAAGCATCCTGAGACCATTCATGTGTGGGGTTGCTTCTCATCCAAGGGAGTGGGCTCACTCACAATTTTGCCCAAAAACACAGCCATGAATAAAGAATGGTACCAAAACACCCTCCAACAGCAACTTCTTCCAACAATCCAACAACAGTTTGGTGAAGAACAATGCATTTTCCAGCACGATGGAGCACCGTGCCATAAGGCAAAAGTGATAACTAAGTGGCTCGGGGACCAAAACGTTTACATTTTGGGTCCATGGCCTGGAAACTCCCCAGATCTTAATCCCATTGAGAACTTGTGGTCAATCCTCAAGAGGCGGGTGGACAAACAAAAACCCACTAATTCTGACAAACTCCAAGAAGTGATTATGAAAGAATGGGTTGCTATCAGTCAGGAATTGGCCCAGAAGTTGATTGAGAGCATGCCCAGTCGAATTGCAGAGGTCCTGAAAAAGAAGGGCCAACACTGCAAATACTGACTCTTTGCATAAATGTCATGTAATTGTCGATAAAAGCCTTTGAAACGTATGAAGTGCGTGTAATTATATTTCACTACATCACAGAAACAACTGAAACAAAGATCTAAAAGCAGTTTAGCAGCAAACTTTGTGAAAACTAATATTTGTGTCATTCTCAAAACTTTTGGCCACGACTGTAGACATAAAAGTGCCTCTTGTTACGTCTTGAATTTAGAAGACACTGTTGACAAGGCATGCATAAACATAAATGTGTACGGCCTTCGCTTAAATTAATCAACTACTTGTAACAGGGATCTTGTCATAAACCTCCTATCTTTCTGACCTTTACTTCATGGTAATCCACATACCATATATTAGGAAGAAGTATTGGGTGAATAGAAGGGAGTATGACGGCAGGGTCACTGAACACAGTGTGTGTTTGTTGTATTTTACTGTAGAGATGGTTAAGTCTGCAGAGGACCTATGAATGTAAAATGGTAGATTTGAAAGTAGATTTGAAGACTATTTGCAGAGTGCTAAATTTTTTGCACTTTAGATGCTCTGGAGAAATTAAAAAAATGTGAAGGTGGATATAGTCTGAAAAGGGTTGCCTAGGATTTTTTCAGAAGCTGTGAAGATAAATATTTTTACCTGCTCCTCATCAGTCCATTTGGGTTCTATGGCTCTCGGGTTGTCTTCACCAGACTTTCAATCTCCACAAGTAAACATCCTGCTTAGAGAGGGTCATGTGAATTGATGCAGCCAATGACTAGCCTCAACTGTGACGTGTCCCCAAATACTATGTGACAAATCAGTGACATGCCATTTGGGGACATGTCAACACTGAGGCTAAACATTGGCTACAGCTGCACTTGTGACCCCATCCAAGCAGAAAGTTTGGGAAACAGCTAATCAACCTCAAAGGACATCTGTCAGCAGATTTGTACCTATGCAACTAGATGACCTGTGACATGTGAACTTGGCAGCTGAAGGCATCTGTGTCGATCCCATGTTCATATGTGCCCATATTGCTCAGAAGGATGTTTTAATATATACAAATGAGCCTTTAGGAGCAATGGTGGTATTGCTGTTAGAGGCTTAGCTTTCTCTGAAACTGACAATGCAGTGAGCCCCAATGGGAGCTGGTGTAGAGGATGAGAGTGGTAGTGGTCCTGAACTTGTGTCATGGTGTCCTACCTCAGGCCGTCGCTAGAGATGTCGCGAAAATAAAATTTTCCGTTTGCGAACGCAAATTTCTGCAAATGTTCGCGAACCGCCATAGACTTCAATAGGCAGGCGAATTTTAAAACCCACAGGGACTCTTTCTAGCCACAGTAGTGATGGAAAAGTTGTTTTAAGGGGACTAACACCTGGACTGTGGCATGCCGGAGGGGGATCCTTGGCAAAACTCCCATGGAAAATTACATAGTTGACGCAGAGTTGGGTTTTAATCCATAAAGGGCATAAATCACCTAACAATCCTAAATTTTTTTGAACAACGTGGTTTAAAACATCCAGTGTGTGTATACAATCAGGTATGATGTTGTATCGATCAGGTAGTGTAAGGGTTATGCCCGCTTCACAGACATTGACAGACCAAACTCCCCTTTTAATGCACTGCAAACACCGCAAACAGTCCATTTGCCCAACCGCAAACTCCCCATTTGCACAAGGTTGGATACCAAGCTAGCCATGTCCCATTGATGTCATTGAAGGTTTCTTCCTCCACCCAGCCACATACAACACCAAGGGTCCCCGAAAGGTGAATTGAATTGATTTTTCAAACGGGGAGATGGTTAAAAAAACGCTGGCTCCCTCCCCTTTGTTTGAATCCACGGTCACTACGTCTGCGTCGTGCAATTTACTCTCACACCCGATATGAGTGGTATTTTCTGTAGTTCTCTCTTCTCATCAGTTTAATCCCTGTTACATCCCCAATCTGGGGTCCATTTATTAAATAGATTTTTCGAACGGGAAGATGGTTAAAAAAACGCTGGCTCCCTCCCCTTTGTTTGAATCCATGCCACGGTCACTGCGTCTGCGCCGTGCAATTTACTGTCACACCCGATATGAGTGGTATTTTCTGTAGTTCTCTCTTCTCATCAGTTTAATCCCTGTTACGTCCCCAATCTGGGGTCCATTTATTAAAAAGATTTTTCAAACGGGGAGATGGTTAAAAAAACGCTGGCTCCCTCCCGTTTGTTTGAATCCATGCCACGGTCACTGCGTCTGCGCCGTGCAATTTACTGTCACACCCGATATGAGTGGTATTTTCTGTAGTACTATTCTCATCAGTTTAATCCCTGTTACGTCCCATATCAGGGATTGCCTTTTGTGGAAACAAATTTAGGCCGGGTACCTTCGACTGCCTTCACAGTGACAGACCAAACTCTGATACACCAAAATGAATTGATTTTAGGAACCGGGAGATGGAAAAAGCAGCTTGGTCGGTCCTCTTACTCCCAAGTTGGGGCACTGCGCGTGCACGGAGCAATGTGCTGTGACACCCTATATGAGTGGTGTTTTAACTAGTACTATTCCTATCAGTTTAATCCCTGTTACGTCCCCTATTCGGGGACATGTGTAGAATTGATTAACCATTGTCGAATTAACGAACCATTACGACATCCTGCAATAATTTAGTTCTGAGCTTTGTACTTGCTTTGTATTGGAATTGATGGGGATTTTTTAAATTGTCTGCATTATTTCTAATAAACTATTAAGAGACTTTATTATGATTTTTTTATTTTATGTATTAAAAACCCATACAACTTTAAAAAAAAACATTAATGTTTTTTCTATGAAAATTTTCCAGCCGATCGCTTTTGGTCTGATCATAATGAAGCAACGGCCCTTATCATCTGGGGTGTGGCAACATTGCCAACACACTCATAGAGGTGATGATCGCTTCATTGTGATACGCAAGCCCCTTCACCACAACAAGGTAACGATCACGAAGGGGATTTGACACTTGTATGTGCCTTTTTTTTTGTTTTGTTTTTGCAGCCACAGTGCAGCACCAGAGGCCAGAAAAATTAGGCATGTACACATGCCTGAAAAATAATGGTATTGTTGCAGCCGCTGTTGTAGCAGCGGCCGGAAAAATTTATGTATCCCCCACTGTCAGTCCCTTCGGGATCCATGCCTCATTCATCTTAATGAAGGTGATGTAATCAACGCTTTTTTGACCGAGGCGACTTCTTTTGTCAGTGACAATGCCTCCTGCTGCACTGAAGGTCCTTTCTGACAGGACACTTGAAGCGGGGCAGGTTAGAAGTTCTATCGCATACTGGGATAGCTCAGGCCACAGGTCAAGCCTGCACACCCAGTAATCAAGGGGTTCATTGCTCCTCAGAGTGTCGATATCTGCAGTTAAGGCGAGGTAGTCTGCTACCTGTCGGTCGAGTCGTTCTCTAAGGCTGGATCCCGAAGGGCTGTGGCGATGTGTAGGACTGAAAAAGCTCTGCATGTCCTCCATCAACAATCCACATCTGTAAAGCGTCCTGTCCTTGCCGCCGTGGTCGTGGTAGGAGGAAGATTACTTTCACCTCTTCCCCAGTTAGATTCCCGTTGTGCTGTGACATCCCCCTTATAAGCTGTGTAAAGCATATAGTTTGGTTTTGAACTGCTGCATCCTTTCTGACTTTCGGTAATTTGGTAACATTTCCACCACTTTCTGCTTATACCGGGGGTCTAGTAGCGTGGCCACCCAGTACAGGTCGTTCTCCTTCATCCTTTTTATACGAGGGTCCCTCAACAGACATGACAGCATGAAAGACCCCATTTGCACAAGGATGGATGCCGAGCTACTCATTTCCCGTTCCTCGTCCTCACTGATGTCATTGACGGTCTGTTCTTCCCCCCAGCCACGTACAACACCACGGGTCCCAGATAGGTGACAACAACGAGCACCCTGGGATGCCTGCTGTGGTTGGTCGTCCTCCTCCTCAAAGCCACATTCCTCCTCTAACTCCTCTTCCTCATACTCCTCTTGCAGCGTTGCCGCAGGTCCGGCAAGCGATGATGACAAGGCTGTTTCTGGTGGTGATGGTGACCACAACTCTTCCTCTTCCTCTTCACGCTCATCTATAGCCTGATCCAGCACTCTTCGCAGGGCATGCTCCAGGAAGAAAACAAATGGGATGAGGTCGCTGATTGTGCTTTTGGTGCGACTGACTAGGTTTGTCACCTCCTCAAAAGGACGCATGAGCCTACAGGCATTGCGCATGAGCGTCCAGTAACGTGGTAAAAAAATTCCCAGCTCCGCAGAGGCTGTCCTAGCACCCCGGTCATACAAATACTCACTGGCATGTTGTTTCGCCGCTGATTGTCTGAAAAGTGCGCCATGGCCGTGTAGGAACGCCTGAAATGGTCACACACCTTCCTGGCCTGCTTGAGGACGTCCTGTAAGCATGGGTACTTAGACATCAAGCATTGTACGATGAGATTCAACACATGTGCCATGCACGGCACATGTGACATTTTGCCGAAATTCAATGCCGCCAGGTCAGCCACTGATCCACCTGTGCTTACAGGGCGGACAGGAGTGCTGGTCCGGTGTGGCTCTCTGCTTTCAGGCAAGTCAACCCCTAGACAGCGTGACACTGTCGTATCCGGGATGTGGAATAGCCCCTGGGGAGCTGGGGGGATTCAGTTGATGTGCAGCCAGACGCCGCAGCAGAAGAGGACTCAGCCGAGGAGGTTATCAAAGAGGATGGAGTAGGAGGAGTAGAGGAGGTGGCAGTAAGCCTGCCTGCAAGTCGTGGCGGTGTCACCAACTCCGCTGAAGAGCAACGCATTCCATGCTTGGCAGCTGTCAGCAGGTTGACCCAATGCGCAGTGTAGGTGATATACCTGTTCTGACCGTGCTTTGCAGACCAGGTATCAGTGGTCAGATGGACCCTTGCCCCAACACTGTATGCCAGAGATGGCATGACTTCCTTTTCAATCACTGAGTAGAGGTTTGGGATTGCCTTTTTTGAAAAAAAAATTTGTCCGGGTACCTTCCACTGTGGTGTCCCAATAGCGACCAATTTTTTGAAGGCCTCAGACTCCACCAGCTGGTATGGTAAAAGCTGGCGGGCTAAGAGTTCCGTCAAGCCAGCTGTCAGACACCGGGCAAGGGGGTGACTCTGTGACATTGGCTTCTTACGCTCAAACATTTCCTTGACAGACACCTGACTGTGGGCAGATGAGATGGAACTGCTGAAGGTGAGAGGCGGAGTGGCGGGTGCTTGAGAGCAGGTGACCAAAGCTGAGCTGGAGGAGGATGGTGCGTCAAGGTTCTTAGCGGAAGCTGTCGAAGATTGGGTGTCCTGTGTAAGCCAGTCAATTATTTTCTCCGAATTTTTTGGGTTCAGGGTACGTGGCCTCTGAACACTGGGCATTATTCCAGGGCCAGTGGAAATCACAGCACCATGACCACGACGGCCCCTGCGGGGTGGCCTGCCTCTGCCTGTCATTTTTTTTTAGATAAGTGGTACTATGTGTGCAAGGTACTGTGCCGCCCTACATAAGTGGTGGGCAGTGGGCACAGTACAGTCTGTGTGGGCCAGACACACACTGGCTTGCAACTGGGATTATATCACAGAAAAATATTAAATTGAATTTTTTTATCTGCAAGGTATTTGTGAGTGAGTGACACCTTGTAACGGTATGAGTGGTGGGCTAGCCAGTGGCCACAGTACAGTCTGTGGGCCAGACACACACTGGCTTGCAACTGGGATTATATCACAGAAAAATATTAAATTGAATTTTTTTTATCTAAAAGGTATGTGTGAGTGACATCCTGTATGAATGGTGTGCACACAGTACTGTCTGTAGGCCAGACAGTCACTCACTGGCTTGCAACTGCTATTATACCACAGAGAAATAATAAATGGATTTTTTTTTTATCTGCAAGGTATTTTCTGTCACACCCTGTATGAATGGTGTGCACACAGTACTGTCTGTGACTGAGCCTGCAGCCTCTCACACAACACGGGCATGCAACTGCAATATATATAAATATAAAAAAATTAAAAAAAGCAGACTGATGTACCAGCCCTGAAAAGGGCTTTTTGGGGTGCTGTCAGGACGCTGTCCTTACAGCAGATGAGTCTGTGGACACAGAACACTGCCCTAGCTAACGCTTTCCCTATTAGATCAGCAGCAGCACTGTCCCTCCTCTCACTAAGAATGCAGCTTCCGAATGAATCTAAAATAGATGCTGTCCAGGAGGTGGGATGGTCTGGGAGGGAGGGTCTGCTGCTGATTGGCTGGAATGTGTCTGCTGACTGTGAGGTACAGGGTCAAAGTTTACTCAATGATGATGTATAGGGGGCGGACCGAACATCGCATATGTTCGCCCGCCGCGGCGAACGCGAACAAGCTATGTTCTCCGGGAACTATTCGCCGGCGAACTATTCGGGACATCTCTAGCCGTCGCTTCCTGGGGTCAGTTGCAGAGAAAGTTGTAGCATTAAAGAATGAGACCAGAGTTGAACGTAACAAAGTCCCTTTTACTAAGCGCAATGTAGAACTTGAAAATTTAAACCGCAGCATCAGGCTTTAGTGCAGTTCTCTTCTGGCACTAGCAAGGATATTGAGGTAGGTTGGTTAGTGGCAATTCAGCACTTAGATATTACTGGCCTCGTGGTTGATTGGTTATGAGGGTGTCTTTAGCCCGTTTTCCCTCATTTTCCGTTTTCTCTCCTCCCTCGGCAAGGGAGGATGTATGTCTTCTGCTCCTGAAGAAGGAGACCTATGTAAAAGCTTATTTTTACTTGGAATAGAAAAATACTTTCTACTACATTCTTGCGATATAAAAATCAACTACATCACTGAAGAGACCTCGGCAAGGGAGGAGAGGGCTCAAGTGTATTGAGTTTATCTTGCACCCCCCTCCCTAGTGAAGTAAGTGACTTTCATTTATTTATTTATCCACTTATTGACACTACTGGCTACCTATCTTTTGGCAGTTCTGTGGTGCTCCCACTATATTTGCTACACCTCGGTGTAGCCCCCTTTTATCCATTCTCATCATTTTGTGCAGTTCATCCACGCTGCTGGTTGAATTAAATTTCGCGGGTGCAGCCTATTGACCAATTCTCTTATAAGTATTCTCCTATAGGACCACTGTAGTCCCCTGGTGATTCTCCTCTCTAACCTTCCTCATCCTATCCATCAATCCCCTCCCCTACCCTCCCAGTTTTAAATCCTCTTTTTGTTTATCTTTGACCAAGAGAGGAGGAACAGGGTGATTAACCTTGTTCCTGCCATACCGTTCTTCCTGGTAGTAATAGCCAGGAAACAAACAGTTAAATACAATACATAACAAGAAACTATTTTGAGTACCCCATGTCTGGGGTACTACACCATGTCCTCTCCACTTTGATTAACAGGGCTAGGCATGATGATACTTTTACGGCCTGACCCTGTCAGTTTGCATAACAGCCACAGGGATCAGAAAAAAATACAGATCTGTGTCCCATAGATATGAGTGAGTCTGTGTGCTATCTGCAAGAATTTAGATGAAAAATATAGTTTTGTGCATGAGGCCTTATAGGGTTCCTATACAGCATTTTCTATATTACATTAGCATATAAAAAAAAAATATTATGTATCTGCTATCTATTTTTTTCTAAGACCATTAAACCGTCATATCTGAAACACTCTGGAGTATATGAGAGCCAGAAAATAAAGTATGGCAAGATTTGAGGTGTAAGAATATTGCCTTTCAAGAATCTGGGTCATATTACAGATATTGAATGACAAGTCTATATGTATTATGACCGGTATACAGCAGATCATAAATATGTGCAGATAAAGGTTACAGGGACAAGAACGTAAAGTCGGTGTCCACACCCTTCCCTTGTGACACACCTAGATTTGTGACTTTACACTGGCAATACACGATTTCCTTCTCGGCAAGCTATGTAGTTTCTCTAATCACACCCTACATTGTAAGCAGACCCCTTGTCCTGGCAATATTAACTAAGCAGCAGTAACACAAACGATCAGTCTGGCTTCACATAAAAGCACAGATACAGCTAGGATTTGGCACTGATATACAAGATCTGAAAGGTTGTGTATTATTTGTCTTGTAGTTTTATACACTTGAAGAATTGCCATAATTTACAACGTAAAATGAGACACCCATTTAATGTGAAAGTCTGAATTTCTTTTTAAGTCCTAAAAACATTGGGGAGAATTTATCATAAAGGTAATATTTGAAGCCAGTTTTGCTTGAATTTGCATTCATGTACTCTGCACCAAATTTATCAAATTTATCAAACGTCACAAGTTTGTTATATTTGGTGCATCTTTACATCTAACACTTACCGTATGTCTACAAATGCTACTCCAGTTTGCGACTTTTATAGTGGATTTATTAGAAAGTCCAATTAACATAGTTAACCACACTGATATTCCTCGCACTATTCAAAACTGGAGTGAGTGAGGTAAAACTGAAAAAGTTAAAAACTTTCTCACAAAGTCATAAAGATCCTATTTTGCTACTTTTTGAAGCCAGAATTCTAGTATACAGGATGTGATGCGTTCCCCCAAATGCTACTATACTTTTATTTTTGTGTAAGTACACCACAGGCTTAAAAAAATGGGCCACGTTTACTTATAAATTGGTATTAATTGTGCCAAAATGTGGTGCAATTTAGAGCACAAGGGGGCATGGCTTAAAAGGAAGAGAGGTGTAGCCTCACTGGAAACGGGACATGGCTTATTTTTTTTAACATTTTCAGCCTTACCACAATTCTGGCATAAAATTCTTTCTCAAAGTAAGCCAACCAATAGGTGGTATAAAGTTAGACACAGGTATCTAACCCTGCAGACATTTACATCTACAGGGCTGGTAAATCTGCCCTGGTGTGCTGACCTCCACTGACTAACGTGAGATACACCAAAAAGTGGCCCAGTCACACCCATGGAGTAAAAACAGGCCGGTATAATAGGAGGTTTATAATGGGCATTATGGCAGATCAGCACTGCTGCCATGTAGTACTGGGGCCCTAGACTGAAGTTTTCTGGCTTCCTCCAAGAATTCGGGTTTCCTCCAATATTCCAAAATGGCCCTTTCATGTGTTTATGACAGGTAATATGGGCTGAGGGCAGGTATTGATCTGAGTGATGGCAATATCTGTATCTATAGATTAGGGATACAAATAGAACACTTTTAAAACCATCTTTCAGAGCCAATCAATCCAGTAGAAGCCCTCGTTAGATCCTTACTACCCCAGGGAAGATGTATTTTGCTGGCAAGCATATAGTAAGCCAATTGGGAGAGGGGAATAAGCCCAGATAATGTCACCTTCCTTCTTTTCCCCATTATCTGCCATTGGGGGAAAGTCGAGAAGCCCAATACACATAAGTTGGTAGGCCGACTCCAGCTAATTTACGGGGTTAGAGTTTTGTCTAATGTGCGTAGGCACTTTTAATCCACAGCTGTTGGCTGAACGAGAACCTCCCCTATACACATGCATGTCCGACTTCGCCTTGGGATGTGTTCTCAATGGTAAAAGGGAAATAAGCCACTGCTGGTCTCTTCTGGCAGCAGCTTGCTTAGGCTGGGTTCACATGCATTGTGAACTTCGGCATTGTATCCAGTGTACATGCCGGACAAAGAATGCTACATGCAACGTTTTTTGTCCAGCCGAAAGTGCCAGAAAGTGCCATATATGCCGGTTGTTTGTCCAGCCGAAAGTGCCGTATATGCCAGAAAGCTGCCGGATTTCCTTCGCATCCCATTACAGTGAATGGGGATCCGCTAGTGCACGATGGTAGCCGGCTATGCCAAATATGGAGATTCTGGCAGTCTATTCCTCCGCCAGAACAGACTGCTGGAGTTTACAGCACAGACGTAAATCTAGCTGTCACGGGGCACCAAAGGCGCACTCGGTCTCCCATCAGCTGCAGACCTGCTGCTTAGCTTCAAGAGCGAGGATCTGTGTTTGGCCTCGTTCCCAGGACGGCTTTGCTAGCTGGGAGGCTCCCTGCTCCTAGGTCTGCCTTGAGCGCCGAGCTGATCACTCGGTGCTCGACTTGTCTGTCTGTTGGTCATGTGATGCTGGCCACGTCACATGACCCTCAGACCCCACTATAAATACAGGCAGCCTGCTGGCCACAGGTTGCCTGTTAATTCTAGGTTCCTGGCTATTTGTTGGACTACTGATTACTCACCTGATCCTGTTCCCTGACGATCCTTTGCCTGCTCCTCCTGTACTGCGCATCCCTCCTGGTATTGTGACCTCGGCTCCCACCTGAATACTCTTTGCAGACTCCTCTGGTACTTCTCTACTCTCCTGGTATTTGACCCCGGCTTCTCCTGACCATTCTTTGCTTAACCCTTTGTACTGCGTAGCTCTCTTGGTTCTGACCCGGTCCGTTCCCATTCCGTTATTTGTCTTGGCTGTCTTCCCAGCATGTATCCTAAGTTAGGGACTGCCGTCTAGTTGTCCCCTGTCATTAGGACTTGCGAGGCAAGTAGGCAGGGCCAGGGGTGAGGGTGGAGCGCAGTGGTCACTATCCTCCCCCCTGTGTGTAGTGTACGTGACCGTCACACCAGCCTTATCTTCCTTGAGAAGGAATCTGGAGCAACAAATAAAAAATTGGCCAAATAGTGAATAATGGATCGAGAACCAGTTTCATAACGAACAACCCACTCAAGGAAAGTACTAAACATTTCGAAATAATGGCAGGATATGGAGCAATCCATGGGGAGACAAGTATCTTAGTAATAAAAGCCATCGATATAACAACCAAACAAGAGATAACAATCCGGGTGGACCAGGAGGATCGGACGGCAGACTCGATATCCGATTTCGCCAAAAGGATCCCCGACCCGCCTTTCTGACCAGGATGACCGGGGGGATGGCATCGTTCACCGAGGTCTCCTTCGGGTGAGCAAGGTGATGGATCAAACTAAATTTATCCGGTTCCTTCTTTGGAACTATACCGAGGGAAGAAACTTGGAGGTTCAGAAAAGGAGGGGAATTAAAGGGACCCTCTATTCTACCCATGGAAACCTCTTCAAACTATTTTTCCCGGAGTTACTTAAGGTTATGTGAAAAAACTGGAAGCCTGCTCAAAACAAAAGGGATGAAAAACCTGAACGTGAAACCGAAGCAAAGCTGGGTAGCATACAATTTATTGGGATAGAGGTCTAGCCAAGGGGACATCTCAGTGACGATCACTGGGGTCTTTTGGGTCAATGCTCGCAGAGGGCTTCTGGGATTTGGCTGGATGGAGGGTACAATGAATGGCAGTGTGGGGTCCTCTGGAAGAGGAGCACTCGTGCTTGTACTTGCAAAGGCCTGCGAACCGGCAGTGATCCTTGTTGATCAGCCAACAGGTTCCAGGGCAGAGGACAGACACCGATCCCGGTGCTGAGAAGACTCCGGGACCAGTGGCCATCCGGGGAAAGAGAGGCCTTTGAGATAACATAAGGCGGAGCCAGACATCAGTGGCCTTAATCCCCCATCCTATACTGGGTTGAAGTGACAACCGGCGGTGGAACTCCTCATCATGCCTTCACCTCGCGGAGCCCCCGTGAGCCTTGTAGGCACTGTATATGGTGTCCTAATAAATTAATAGTTCCAAACAATGCTCCGGATGTCGTTGACCCATCGCGCGACCTAATACTGCAAAAGCTTGTAGCCAATTATTCATAGTCCTAGCAACCCGGGGACGACGTTCGTACGTTTTTTTCTGGCGGCTGATGCTCCTTGTCAACTGTGTGTTGGTCTACCGTCACTAAGGACCATATATCAATGTAAAGATTAGCCCATATTTTTTCTTTGACCTCTTCTGCCAAATGAGCCCTAAACGGGCTGACACCGCAGAAGAACGAGTCCTTGTGCAACCTGGCTAAAACTGGAGGGGGTTTTTGTAAAGGGGTAGAGGAGGGCGGTTGAGGAGGGGCAGACTGAAATCTATCTAGGATGGCCTTATTGGCCATAACAACTTCAGAACCCTGGCCATCCGCCTCCCACGCCCCCATATACTGAAACTCACCAGACCAAGCAGCTCCTGAAGTCACTGGAGGAATCGTGGATGTGATCGCAGATGGAACCGGCGACGGACAGGCCGGAGGACAAACCAAGCTGGAGACCCTGGAAGAATAGACAGGCTCCCGCCTCTTGCTTGTGACACCGAACCAGACTCCCCAGATTCGTGCCCAACAATAATAATCATTCCCCCACATTGCCCTCAGTAGTAATAATAATGCCCTCAGTAGTGATAAAGCTCCCCAAAGTGCCACAGTAGTGATAAAGCTCCCTAAAGTGCCCCAGTAGTAAAAAGGCCCCCTAAAGTGCCCTAGTAGTAAAAAGGTCACCTAAAGTGCCTCCAATACTAATGACCCCTAAAGTGTCCCTAGTGGTAATAAAGTCCCCTAAAGTGACCACAGTACTAATAAGGCCCCCTTAACTGCAATAGTAATAAGGCCCTCTAAAGTGCCAAATAGTACTAATAGTACTTAAGTGGCAACTGTAGAGACACTATTAGTAATAATTCTCCCTATAGTGCCACCAGTAGTTAAAATTTCCTTTATAATGTCCACGTAGTTATATTATCAACTTATTGTCCCAGTACTTATAATGTCCCCCTGTATTGCCCTCACTAGTTCTAATGTTCCTTTGTATTGCACTCAGTAGTTATAATGATCCTCTGTATTGCTACAGGTAGTTACAGTATAATGCCCCTCTGTATATCCCCAGGTAGTTATAATGTCCCCTGTATTTCCCCAGATATTTATAATATCTCCCTCTATTGTCCTAAGTAGTTATATCTGCCTGTCATGCCTGAAGTAGTTATAATGTCCCCCCCCCATATTGCCCCAGGCAGTAATAATGTCCCCTGTATTGCCCCACATAGTTACAATGCTTCCCTATAATGCCCCCATAGTTATAATGTCCGCCAGTCATGCCTCAATAAGATTTAATACCTCTGTATTTGCCCAGGTAGTTCTAATGTCGTCGTTGCCCCCCCCCCCCCCCCCCCCCCCCGGAATTGCTACAAGTAGTTATGAAGTTATAATGCTCCTCTGTATTGCTTTACATAGTTATAATGTCCCCTGTATTGCCCCAGATAGTTATAATGTCCTCCCGTATTGCCCCCAGTAGTTATAATGTCCACCTGTCGTGCCCCAAGTAGTTATAATGTCCCTCGTATTGCCCTAGGTATTAATAATGTCCCCTGTATTTACAAAGGCAGTTATAATGTCCCCTGTATTACCCCAGGTATTTATAATGTCCCCATGTATTGCCCTTAGTAGTTATAATGTCTGTCTGTCATGGCCCAAGCAGTTTTAATGGCCCCTGGTGTTTCCCCAGGTAGTTTTAGTGTCCTCCTGAATTGCTCTCCTCAGTTATAATGCCCCCTGCTTTGCCCCAAGTAGGTATAATGCCCTCTGTATTGCCACAGGTGGTTATAATACTCCCTGTATTGTCCCAGGTAGTTAAAAAGTCAACCATACTGCCCCCAGTAGTTATAATGTCTACGTGTCATGCCCCTAGTAATTATAAGACACCTCATATTGCCCCAGTTAGTTATAATGTCCACCTATCAAGCTCCCAGTAGTTGTACTGTGTTGTCCACCTCCTGTATTGCCCAAAAAGTGACAAGAAAAACCCCACTCAGCTGAGTTCCGCTTCTTGCTTCAGTCTGTGCAGCAGTCCTCTTCTGACCAATTACTTAATTCCAAATACCTGGTTCCTGGCCTAGCAACGCCTAGGGCAGCCCACTCCAGCACTGGCTCTTCTGGAATTTGCCAGAATTGCCTGATGGGCAGTCTGGACCTGTTCCCTCAATGAATGGAGCACATCATGCTCTGCTGAGCAGGAGACTGAACAGGCTGGAGCATGCTGGACAGAGTACAAACAAGAAGATGAAGCCCAGGCAGACACAGCAGCTAGACTCGGGCCCATTGTGACCTTGGCCTTGCCTGGCAGTACACACACAGTAATTATTTCTGTGTGTGTGAGTACTGGCAGGCAAGGCCTGATGGACCGGGTTCCCCTGCTACCATGGGTCCCATAGCAGTTCCTCCCCTGCATTCCTGTGTATAGTTAGCAGCTATGTGAGATGCTATACAGTTGCAAGAAAAAGTATGTGAAGCCTTTGGAATTATATGGATTTCTGCACAAATTGGTCATAAAATGTGATCTGATCTTCATCTAAGTCATAACAATAGACAATCACAGTCTGCTTAAACTAATAACACACAAAGAATTAAATGTTACCATGTTTTTATTGAACACACCATGTAAACATTCACAGTGCAGGTGGAAAAAGTATGTGAACCCTTGGATTTAATAACTGGTTGAACCTCCTTTGGCAGCAATAACTTCAATCAAACGTTTCCTGTAGTTGCAGATCAGACGTGCACAACGGTCAGGAGTAATTCTTGACCATTCCTCTTTACAGAACTGTTTCAGTTCAGCAATATTCTTGGGATGTCTGGTGTGAATCGCTTTCTTGAGGTCATGCCACAGCATCTCAATCGGGTTGAGGTCAGGACTCTGACTGGGCCGCTCCAGAAGGCGTATTTTCTTCTGTTTAAGCCATTCTGTTGTTGATTTACTTCTATGCTTTGGGTCGTTGTCCTGTTGCAACACCCATCTTCTGTTGAGCTTCAGCTGGTGGACAGATGGCCTAAGTTCTCCTGCAAAATGTCTTAAAAACTTGGGAATTCATTTTTCCTTCGATGATAGCAATCCGTCCAGGCCCTGACACAGCAAAGCAGCCCCAAACCATGATGCTCCCACCACCATACTTCACAGTTGGGATGAGGTTTTGATGGTGTACTGTGCCTCAATTTCTCCACACAAAGTGTTGTGTGTTTCTTCCAAACAACTCAACTTTGGTTTCATCTGTCCACAGAATATTTTGCCAGTACTGCTGAGGAACATCCAGGTGCTCTTTTGCAAACTGTAAACGTGCAGCAATGGGTTTTTTTGGACAGCAGTGGCTTCCTATGTGGTATCCTCCCATGAAATGTATTCTTGTTTAGTGTTTTACGTATCGTAGATTCGCCAACAGGGATGCTAGCATATGCCAGAGACTTTTGTAAGTCTTTAGCTGACACTCTACAGCAAGGCTTTTGGAGATACTTTTATAACCTTTTATAATAATTCTTAATTGTAAGTCTTCTGAGAGCTCTTTTGTGCTAGGCATCATTCACATCAAGCAATGCTTCTTGTGAAAAGCAAACCCAGAACTGGTGTTTGTTTTTATAGGGCAGGACAGCTGTAACAAACACCTCCAATCTCATCTCATTGATTGGACTCCAGTTGGCTGACACCTCACTCCAATTTGCTCTTGGAGATGTCATTAGTCTAGGGGTTCACATACTTTTTACACCTGCACTGTGAATGTTTACATGGTGTGTTCAATAAAAACATAGTAACAGTTAATTTTTTGTGTGTTATTAGTTTAAGCAGACTGTGATTGTCTATTGTTGTGACTTAGATGAAGATCAGATCACATTTTATGACCAATTTGTGCAGAAATCCATATCATTCCAAAGGGTTCACATACTTTTTCTTGCAACTGTATATACAAGCTAACTTCAAAATCAACGTTTTTCAGGGAGACCCAGCAGGAAGCTATAGTGACTGCTTACCTTCCTGTTGGCTTTTTCTGAGAATGGTAGCACTCCAATTCAGCTGTGTCTTTGTCCTTAAGATGTTGTACATAACAGTATATGGATCATCTTTTGCAGAAAAGTTTTAAACTTTTATTTAATACTTCAGGTGATCTGCAAAGCATGTTGGGAAGGATCTCAAAGGCTCCCAAAGTAAAGGACAGCACACCGGGCATGTGCAGCGTGCTCTTCATTCACTTTTATGGGAGTTGCGAAAAGGGTCGACTGAGGTTGCTCGGCTATTTCCAGAACTCAAAATCACTGTAGAATTGCAGTGGCCAATATAGGGGAACTGCTCAAACCCCAAACACTGTAGCGTGTTTCTCATTGGGCGAGCAGTCCCACCGCATGTGAACCACAGAAATATCGTGACAGATATGGGGGAGCTGCTCAAACCCCAAACACTGTAGCGTGTTTCTCATTGGGGGAGCAGTCCCACCGCATGTGGACCGCAGCAAACGACCATCCCGAGCAATTAATGCGTACAAAGGAGGACGCCAGCGCGGTCCACATGCACCACAAAAGCATCCTACACAGGCCAGAGCCTTCATCTGGCAATTGAACATTCCTTTGCACCTGGAATCCTCCATCACATGGTCTGATATGGGTGTGGCTTACAGTCTTGCTTTGTTCACATTGCACTGGCTGTCCTGCTAGGCGGTTGTGTGCAAGCTGGGCTGTGAGCTGGATTACATCACCTTCAGACCGTGTTCACACCACAGTTAGCGTAGTGGTAGGACCCCGTGCCATGCTGAGTGACCGTGACGTGGTGCATGATGGGCTCCGATATTTTCCTGACAGGAATATATTGGCGAAAGTCTCAGCTTTTAATATCTGCTTGTATGACCAGCTAGTATAGTCAGTGGCGGATCCTTTTGGTGCATTTTTCTCAGTGATTTATTTCCAGAACTCCCATAGAAGTAGGAGTCACCTTTTAATTTACCTCTATGGGAGTTCCAGAAATAGCCAGGTCAGCACGTGGCTATTTTTGGCACTCCCATAAAAGTGAATGGAGGATGGCCACGCTTGCACAGTGCTCCCTCATTCACTTTGGGGGCCCCCTTCTAGAGATAGGTGAGAGTCCCAGGCGTGGGACATGCACATATCTGACATTGGTGGGAGATTGAGGATATGCCATAAATGTGTACGAGGGCAGCACCAGCAGTTACTAGGTGTGCTGCTGCACGCTACAATGCCATGTGTATGGACCCTAATAAGTAATACAGATCTTCCTCTACACATCTTTTTTTATTTTATCTTTTTTTCATTTTATTTTAATTTTTTTGTATTCATTACCAAGAGCTTGCTAAAAAAAATTATAATACGTATCACCAAAATGAGTTTTCATATTCATAAAAAGAGGTAAAGGAATACAGACTCTCTTTATTGAAAGCCTAGTGTTGGACACATAAAGCATGTTAGAAACTTTGGCTTTCAAGCAGACTTGTACTGTGTCCTGTGCTGTGCGCTCCCCTCCCCGCCACTTGTATAATTGGTTAACAGCCTCCTCAAGTGCAAAGTGCAGTGCAACAAGATATACAACAAAGATGCAACATGTTTGAACTAGAAGGAAATTTATTGAAGATGTTTCACACCATACATAAAATCCTTCCCTAACAAAGTCAGGAGACTTCCACAGCTAACACAGACCAGGCATTACAGATTGGAAAATGGAAACTTTCTAATGCTGCTTCTTATACAGATGCGGATATAAACTTTGGTTAAAGGCATCAGTGACTTTTACTTGCAGACATCTTGCTGTCTGGCAGCTTCCTTGGCATCAGCAATTTGAGTAGACTTCATAGTTGAGGACGAATAATAGCACCGAATATTTCTACTGATATATACAATAATGGAAATTCTCTCTGCATGGGGATACTATAAAATGTCATATCCACCCAGAAATACTGTAATTTATTTGTTTGGGGGGATGGGTGTATCCGGGCATCACCTCCATACTAAATATTGACCTGCAGAGGTTTTATAAGCCTGCTGTTTCATGGCCTTTAGGTTATGATATAAGCACCAGCCAGTTCTGATGTCACTGTGTCGCACTCAAAGAGAACACAGACTGAAAGGGCAGTAAGAGGGAGCAAAAGAGAAAATTGCAAAGATAGAGAGGTTTAACAGCATCAGTGACCAGCTATACCCCCCAACAGTGTTAGTCATACAAGGCATGCTCTATTGCAAATACTTGGCACAACAATGGGGTTTACTATTGCAAGGCAAACATAGTTCTTCAACATGGTGCCTCTATTTTGCAGAATAAAACATGTTTGTGTTGGGAGGTATGGATGGCACTGGTGATGTTATGAATCATGGACCACAACAGCTTCTTAGTATCTTTGGCTGCTTCTGCTGGAAGATGTTGTCACAGAGTAGCCCTTCACAGCACTGGATGATCCACCACCGCTGGAGAACTTGACAGAGCTGCCACCAAATCCTGATCCAGCACCAAAGCTGCCTCCACCGTATCCACTTGAATATCCACTTCCATATCCACTTCCATATCCACTTCCACCTCCACTTCCACCTCCAATTGAAGAGCTTGAGTTCACCACAGCTGTAAGGCCAAAAAAGAGTAGTTAGGATTCCATGTAAAGTATGCGAAGACCATTCCTTCATGAATCCAAATGGTCACTACATTAGACATTAGACTACAAAGGCAGATACTTACATACGCTAACAGCGCCAACACCTTCACCTGACAGTCTAAAAAAGGAAAAAAATATATATTTGATGATTCATAACAAAAAACTGTGATTTCAGTCACATTAATATATTTTTAATTTCTTCTTCAGCGAAGAACCAGGCAATAATAATATTAATACATATTTCCAGGAAACTACCGTACTTAACGGGAAGGCATCACCTTTTTTTTTTTACTATTTGAAACCAGATACTGGCAACTATTATTTTTTCATCAGTTTTTTTCCCCTTTGATGATAGTTTTCGTATTTTTTTTTTTATGTACATAGACAACCATCTTGCAGTCACATGGACCAAAGGAACCTGTAGCCTGGAGATGTTGTGGATATGCTCTGTGATCTGTGTAGAAGTTATTGTGCAGGGAGAGGAAGGAGGTGAGCTGTGATCTACTGTGATTGGTGTGATCTTGTATTATCTATAGGTTTACCTTTCACTATAATCCTACATATGATGATAATGAGATGAATGCTGAAAAGTGATCTCTACAGAAGCCTATTGTTAGACTTAGTGGCAGAGTAATTTATTTATATGTATCTAGTAAAAAAATAAATAAAAAAATCACCAAAAATTACTAAAAATATGTTCAGCAAAAAAAAATTAGAAAATATTTCAATAATGCAGCAGGTCATTTTCCATACCTGCTTTCCTCTCCTTCCAGCAGTTTTCTGTAGGTGGCAATCTCAATATCCAGAGCAAGTTTGACATTCATCAGCTCCTGATAGTCTTTCAGTTGGAGAGCCATGTCCTGCTTGGCCTTCTGCAGAGCAGCCTCCAGTTCAGCAATTTTCTGACGGGCATCTTTCAGTGCCAATTCACCGCGTTCTTCAGCCTGAGCAACCTGATCTTCCAGTTTAGCACGCTAATAATTTTAGACAAAAATAATAAAAATTAGGTATTCATTTATTCTTGTTATATGGTTCACTGTGTCATTTACTGGAATCTCATAGATCATACTTCTGAGTTTGTCTCTACGTAGTTCTTGGGGCAAGTACTGTAAAAGTAACCAAGGTGATAGTAGGATGCAGAAGACAGGTGGAATCATAAGTCAAACTGTGCTCATTGTGCAGGGAGATGGAGATGTTATGACCTGCATTATTTAAGAGCAGCAGCTGATCACACTATGAATCATGCACCCACGCCCTGCCCTCAAGACTTTCACAAAGCCATCTAAATGATAACTAATCCAGGTGTGTGCTCGCTGCTCGCTTTTTTTGTTGCTTCCAGGCAGCATTAAATTTCCCGTTATTGCACCTGCTATAAACTGTTATAAATAACTGAGCAGGATGCTACATTATTTAAAATTCAATAGGGAGGCAACACTTGTCTTTTTATACATATACCACACTATTCACAAAGAAAGGCTCAGAGCGGGTTCATTTCTCATGGTGTCTTCTATACAGGGTGTAGAAGTGACAGTCACTCCTAGGGCCTAGTGGCTGAGGAGGAGTGCTGAAGGTCCGTCTGTCCCATAAGTTAACGCCAGTTTTATGAATGGCATTGTACTGGGGCCCGTGCTTCAAGTTACACTACTAATGAGGAGAGGATATTAAAATTACCTGGCTCTTCACGTTTTCAATCTCAGCCTGAAGTCTTTGGATACTACGGTTCAGCTCGGAGATCTCAGTCTTGGTGGAGCGCAGATCATCTCCATGACGTCCAGCTGTGGCTTGGAGCTCCTGGAACTGTATAGACAAAATGTACAATATAATTAGCAATCTATTATGAATCATATGCAGAAAATGAAATTAGGCTGTAGTTTGCCATGTCATAACCTTCATAGTATGTCTTGTAAGCTTACTTTGTTCTGGTACACGGCCTCAGCCTCAGAGCGGCTCTTGGCAGCAATATCTTCATACTGAGACTTAACTTCAGCGATGATGCTGTCCAGGTTCAAGGCTCTGTTGTTGTCCATGGACAGGACAACGGAGGTGTCTGAGATCTGTGCCTGCATCTCACGCAGCTCCTACAGAGGTAAAAGATGATGCTAGTTTAGAGCAAATCAGCACTGGATGTACAGTATATACGGTAGATATCAGTCCAAAAAAATCAACAAACTATATATAGTACTTACAGCTTCATACAGAGCTCTCAGGAAGTTGATCTCATCGGTCAGAGCATCAACCTTGGATTCCATTTCTACTTTGTTCATGTAGGCAGCATCCACATCCTGTAAAGAAGAAAAAAAAACATTATGAAATTCCAGGTTCCTTCGAGCGGCAGTACATTGCTGCATTGTCTACGGCCAAAGCAAGATCTTCTAGTGCTCCTTCACTAGTCATGTTCTGTGTTGACAGGTTCCTCTAGAAGATCAGATGTTTCTACATTCCATGGACTATTTTATTATAAAATAAGATATAAGCCCACCTTTTTGAGAACAACGAATTCATTTTCAGCTTGAGTACGCCTGTTGATTTCATCCTCATACCTGCAAGGAGGAAAGAGGAGACATGAGTGGTGAGTACAGTTGGCAGGAAGGACTTGAAGCGCAAAACAAAAAAACAACTGTATTCCCTTTCTATTCATTGTTATATAATCTCCTCAGGAAACCGGGCAGCCAGGTTTTTCCTTTCAGGCTCTGTTTAATGAACCTTACCTCGACTTATCCTGAGAATCGCGGCATTTCAGAACTACTAGACCTTGTTGTAATTTCCCATGTAAATGTGTCCAACTGGGCAGTAAAATTATTTCATAGTGGGCATAGTGGGAATAAACTTGTGCCAACATTGTGCGAAAATATCTGCCAGCACCTTAGAAGAATAATACAGCTCCAAACACAGACACAGTTCCTCCGGGAAGGAAAAGGTTAGGTTGTGCGCTGTTCTGTGTATCAAGGGAGCCTTCATGATAAACTTTGGCAGGAGTTAATGTTTGTACTTGATTTTTACTAACAATGATCTGTGAAAAATCATGTAAGTCTGGTTGGAAGTATAAAATCTCCAATAAATAAAGTTCTGGGCACTAATACAAATTTTGTGAAAAAACTCCCAAGGCATACAGTACCTGTATGTGGGTGAAGATTGTTAAATACTGTATGTACGTCTGTGTACATGTTTCGAGTTTATATGTGTATGTACTTGTATAAATTAAATAAAGCTATTATTGGACACTGAAAATTAAATCATACTGAAATCTTCATTGTCTGTGCCAAGCCCCTTTGTGCTGGCCATGTACATTTTATTCGAAATAGATTACCTGCTATTGACTTTCCTCTAGGAGACACACCCCAGGTTTATCTACATTGTTTGCTTTAGTTCCTGTCAGCCTCTGCTTGGCCAACACAGGATTTTGCAGACCCTGCCCTCTTTCCATGTTCTATGGTCCCATAAGGGTGTGGCACTCGCCCGTACAAAATGCTTTGCAATCATTTTGCTACAGTAATGTACAGTAAACTGTGTGTCATTTACAGATAGCAATATACATACAATTCCTAACAATGTCTGCACTTTTACCGTAAACGAATGTTTCATATGTCAACTTACTTGTTCTTAAAGTCTTCAACCGAGTCTTGCATGTTTCTTAGTTCACCATCCAGTCTGCCCTTATCGCCGAGCAGGCTGTCTAGCTGCCTCCTGAGGTTGTTAATGTAGGCTTCGAACATTGGTCCAACGTTACTGGTCTTAGCAGATTTCTGGTTCTGCAGCAGGTCCCATTTTGTCTCCAGAACTTTGTTTTGTTGTTCCAGGAACCTTACCTGTTAGCAGGGGGGAAAAAAACACAAAAACCAATGTTAACACAACTTATACGCTGTGCAATGGTGCAGCGCTGCGGCACTGACAAGGTTAAAGATTACTCAGTTGTACTGTTCTCCAGGGAGCTGCACAGAGCTTCATGCAATCACAGTAACTCCACATGCAACAAGCTATTTCTAGATGGCCTGATTTATAACATTTAAATGAATGAAATGAGGATTTTAGTAAATAGGCATCCCATCAACACCACATGCATCAGTCTTATCCATAAAACATACTTAGTAGTCACACAATTCAGTGATGCCACCAAGCTTTCACAAAGTCAAATATCATTAGGTTAAATGCATAGAATACATCCAATATAAAGGCATCCCTTACCTTGTCAATGAAAGAAGCAAACTTGTTGTTCAAGGTCTTAATCTGCTCCCTCTCTTCCTTCCTAACATTTTGAACTGAGGTATCAATCTGCAGGTTAAGAGGTGTCAGAAGGCTTTGGTTGATGGTCACTTCATGGATTCCAGGTCCAGATACATGGCCACCACCGAAGCCACCTCCAAAGCCACCACCGAATCCAGACCCAACTCCATAGAGAGAGCCACCACCAACACCACCTCTGCTGCTGGAAACATTGTATGCAGAACTCTTCCTCACTGAGCCCACATTGGATAGGCTTGAACTGCTGAAGCCTCCTGCCCTTCCAAATCCTGAACCAGCTCCACTAGATGAGCGGGTCTGGCTGATTCTAACTGAGCTAACACCTCCTTGGGGGACAGCGGAGCGAGCGGTGTAGTTTCTTTGGAAAGACATTGTGCCAAGTAGATGATAAGAGTGGAGAAGCTTGTGCTGCTGGTCTGCTAGAAGGATCCAGTGTCTCTCAGGCAGCAGCTTCCCCTTTTTATGTTGGCTTGTAGGAAGGGGGTAGGGGCAGAGGGATCAGCTTACTGTATGTCACGGTTAGGTGTGGCTGGCTGCCATCCATCTTCAGTTACCTGGAGCTAAGTCCCCACCTCCCTCATGTTCACTCCCATTGACCACTCCAGCCTGGACAGACACATGCAATCACTCCCACTGTATTAGACATCGATAGAGAAATTTTCTTGCTTGATCTCTCTTACTGGAGCAGAGTTTTGGTCTCTTTATTTAAAGGCACCTGCTCTATGTGCAGGGTCTACAGTAGTTGCACACTTTGTATGTAGCAATGAGGGGGTTAAACAAGATTTGCACAGAGCAGGACTCATCCACACCATGACTCATCTTTAGATAAGGACAAAGAATTTACAACTAAAAAAAAAAAAAATCAAACACTTTTCATTTCCAACTCAAAGTTCATTGAGGTTTGAGGCTTAAGACCTGGGCTTATTGTGTCCAGCTCAGGAAACATTAACATTAATGTTGCACAATCTATCTTTATGCAAAGTGATAATGCAAGCAAGCGTTATACAAAATGCTAAATGTGAACTGCAGTGTGGACTGTGGAGCATTGTATCTTTTCAAGCCCTGTTAATGGGATTCGATTGAATCTGTGAGAAGACGAACAAGCAGATTTTGGTGTGTTATTCTAGCATGTAGAAGAATGCAGAAGGGTGTGTTGTGCTCCTCAATGTGTGGTCTTAATGTTATGTTACTGTTGGAACCTTCATGAAATCTTGTTTTAGTTGTTTTACCTCTTTACCGTGTTTTTTATTCTACAGTAAGTGCAGTCCATAATGTTTACATGAAGCTATAGGTTTATTATTACTGTCAATATTTGACTACAACTCCCAACATATGCAGCCAGCTAACTTTCAGGATAGGCCGTAGGTGCATGCACAACAGCTGGGCTAAAAGCTAGCAATAGATATTAGGTTATTTTTGGAAGATGATTTTGTTTTTGTAAGGTAATTGTATAACAGTTAACTCTTAAAGGTGTTGTCCAGGCCTTTCCTCAGCTGTTCCCTGGAACCTTTGGCGCTGGAGCTAGCATTTTGAATGGAACAGGAAGCACAGCTCCATTCAAGGCGTAGTGGCCGTTCTGGGTTACTGCAGTATAGATACCATTGAAGTAAATGAGAGCTGAGCAGCAGGAACCCGGCGCAGCCACTACACTTTGAACTGAGCTGTGATCCCTATTCTATTCAATATGCTAGTTCCAGCTGCAGGAAACAGCTGATCGGTGGGGATGGCGGGTGTCAGACCCCTACTAATCTGATATTAATTACCTATGCTAAGGATAAGTCATCAATATCAGTGGCCTGGAAAAAACCCTTTAAATCCCTTAATGACAGCCCATACAGTGGTTCTTTAGGGCTTTGATTCTGAAGCATCATATTTTACAACAATCGAGAACTGCAGGGATGGCATGAGAGTGATCCAGATTCCTAGGCATTAAAGGGCGTAGGTCCCTTAGCAACCACAGTAGTCATGAAACACGTCAATTGGGTTACTAATATACATTTAAAGAGCATATAGGACTTTTGCAGGGCTCTGAGATTCAATCTGCTTTTGGCACCTGGAATCGTACATCCACAGGCCAGAAATCCCATGGAGAAGACAGCACTGTAAATTTGTATGGTGCTTCTACCTTTATTGGTCTGGGAATGGGTAATCATTGATTGCTGGGACAGTTGTCATGTGAAAGGTCTGATGGTTTTAACTAGACCTAACACCAATTCCTACATGACATCTGCAAAAAAAAAAATGTAACTACGTAACGTCCATAGGGGACAAATTGTAAGGAATGGGCCACATGGTCAGGTGTCCTGATGAAGTTTTGGAGGCCAAAACCAGGAATAAGTTTAAAAAAAATGAGAAGTCGTATCTGATCTTTATACTTTGTCTCCTTTTATGATCCACACCTGATTTTGGCTTCTAAAACTGCATCAGGAAACCTAACAGGGTGGCTGTACCCTAAGGAAAAAAAAAAGCTTATGTAACATAGTATATAAGGCCGAAAAAAGAAATTTGTCCATCCAGTTCGGCCTGTCATCCTGCAAGTTGATCCAGAGGAAGGCAAAAAATTCCCTGTGAGGTAGAAGCCAATTTTCCCCACTTTATGGGAATAAAATAATAGTAATGGTACCGTCGTTTTATTCAAAGACAAGTTGTCCAAGCTTGGACCTGATACCAGCTCAGGTAGGAGATGCAAGCACTGTATGTATACGTGTAAAGATCAGCTGAAGGAAGCAATGATACTAATGAATATAAAAGGAGCACATTTATTAAGACCAACGTTTTTGACGCCTATCTTAATAAAGCCCTAAACTGGCAGAGGATCTACCGAAGTTATGAAGAGTCGTCGGCCAGTTCTAAATAAAAGACAGCTTCTGAACTGTCTTACATTTAGACCTTTTTCTACGCCTAAAAGAGGTGAATGAGACGGGCCCCGTCCATATTACGCCCACAATTTTAGACCTGGCCTGAGCGAGGAGAAGTCACACATAGCGGCACAACTAACTGTTGCGCTGCCATCTGTGCCTGAAATACACCTAATTTAGGCATATTTCAGCATAGTAAATGACCCCCATAGTATTGTCAGTAAAGATATTCTCAGAAATATCCATATAACTACTGCACGTTCCTCAAATTTTCCCATCAAAAAATGTTCTTGGTTATATTTGCTACCATGATATTCTACCTTAAAATATTCTGAGAAATATTTTTGCCTCTCTTGCTCTTCTTGAAATGTTCCCACCAGAGATATGTTTTTGGTTGCATCTCCATCGCTCTTGTCACACCCAAGCTCTACTCTACTCTGTGGCCAGGGCCAGGTAGTGGCAAAGCTGCGAGATAGGGGCTGGCCTCGGAAAGGTTCAGAGCTTGGGTGCAACAAGAGTAAACGTGATGCACTCATTGTGCCAAAGGCCTAATTTGCACATTAATATGTTTTAGCACCTAATAAAAGTCCTTTAAGCAATATTCTGAGTTATTCATCCAGCAGCAACATAGTCAGGATGATTTATTCTGTATCTTCATCCACAGCGCTGTTACATTGTCTCATACTGTATCCACTCTTAGGCCTCTTTCACACTTGCGTTGTTGGGATCCGGCATGCACTTCCGTTGCCGGAGGTGCCTGCCGGATCCGTAACAACGCAAGTGTACTGAAAGCATTTGAAGACGGAACCGTCTTCCAAATGCTTTCAGTGTTACTATGGCACCCAGGACGCTATTAAAGTCCTGGTTGCCATAGTAGGAGCGGGGAGCGGGGGAGCGGTATACTTACAGTCCGTGCGGCTCCCCGGGCGCTCCAGAATGACGTCAGAGCGCCCCATGCGCATGGATGACGTGATCCATGTGATCACGTGATCCATGCGCTTGGGGCGCCCTGACGTCACTCTGGAGCGCCCGGGGAGCCGCACGGACGGTAAGTACAGTGCTCCCCCGCTCCCCGCTCCACTTTACCATGGCTGCCAGGACTTTAGCGTCCCGGCAGCCATGGTAACCACTCTGAAAAAGCTAAATGTCGGGTCCGGCAATGCGCCGAAACGACGTTTAGCTTAAGGCCGGATCCGGATCAATGCCTTTCAATGGGCATTGATCCCGGATCCGGCCTTGCGGCAAGTCTTCAGGATTTTTGGCCGGAGCAAAAAGCGCAGCATGCTGCGGTATTTTGGGCTCTTTCACACCTGCGTTATTGTCTTCCGGCATAGAGTTCCGTCGTCGGGGCTCTATGCCGGAAGAATCCTGATCAGGATTATCCTAATGCATTCTGAATGGAGAGTAATCCGTTCAGGATGCATCAGGATGTCTTCAGTTCCGGTACGGAACGTTTGTTGGCCGGAGAAAATACCGCAGCATGCTGCGCTTTTTGCTCCGGCCAAAAATCCGGAACACTTGCCGCAAGGCCGGATCCGGAATTAATGCCCATTGGAAGGCATTGATCCGGATCCGGCCTTAAGCTAAACGTCGTTTCGGCGCATTGCCGGAGCCGACATTTAGCTTTTTCAGAGTGGTTACCATGGCTGCCGGGACGCTAAAGTCCTGACAGCCATGGTAAGTGTAGCGGGGAGCGGGGGAGCAGTGTACTTACCGTCCGTGCGGCTCCCCGGGCGCTCCAGAGTGACGTCAGGGCGCCCCAAGCGCATGGATCACGTGATCGCATGGATCACGTCATCCATGCGCATGGGGCGCTCTGACGTCACTCTGGAGCGCCCCGGGAGCCGCACGGACTGTAAGTATACTGCTCCCCCGCTCCCCGCTCCTACTATGGCAACCAGGACTTTAATAGCGTCCTGGGTGCCATAGTAACACTGAAAGCATTTGGAAGACGGTTCCGTCTTCAAATGCTTTCAGTACACTTGCGTTTTTCCGGATCCGGAGTGTAATTCCGGCAAGTGGAGTACACGCCGGATCCGGACAACGCAAGTGTGAAAGAGGCCTTTCTCCGGCCAAAAAACGTTCCGTACCGGAACTGAAGACATCCTGATGCATCCTGAACGGATTACTCTCCATTCAGAATGCATTAGGATAATCCTGATCAGTATTCTTCCGGCATAGAGTCCCGACGACGGAACTCTATGCCGGAAGACAATAACGCAAGTGTGAAAGAGCCCTTACCTATCCCTTCACTTTCACTGATATGACTTCTCTGACCCTTTGTAATCTATTGAAGTAGGCATGTCACTTATTGATTGCAGAGAATAATAGCGGTATTATGCTCCATAAAGCAATGCTTTATAGCCAATCACAACCACGACTAGTGTCAATCTTAAAATCTACTAGAGTGATTCAATAATTACTGGTGGAATTCAATGGCATCCAGCCATTCAGGCTTTGCAGTTCCTTGCTGAGCAACATCTTATCTTTGGTTTAAGTCCTGTTTAGCTTTCAGGCATAGTTTGTTTTGGGCGTGTGAGTTGATGGGTGGGGATGTGGGCTTATTAGAATTCCTTTTTTGACCTGAGTGAATTTTGCCTGGAGTAGAATACCAAAGCAGACCAGTTGCATGCTTCACCATCCTTCATTTGTCTGATCTATTGTATACTGTAGTCACCACAGGGATTATCCAATGCCTATAATGACCCCCATCCCCCCCCCCCTCCCCCACCTCCCAATGTCTGGGCACCTCATATACACAGGGGCGGACTGGGAACTTAAAGTGGCCCTGCCAAAAAATACTAAAAGTGGCCCCAATTTGTAGTTGGGTCCAAATTGACATAAGGCAGGGCCAGCAATACCAAATTGTGACACAGTATACCACCCCAACAGACAGTGGCATACATAGAGACGTATGGCCCCGTTTTGGCCTACTATTGGCTGCCCCCCCCACCCCACCGGCACCGGATGTTTTGATCCGCGTAACGGGGAAATGAAGAGGCGGCCGGATTAGGAGCGACACGGGTACCTGGGAGTGGGGTCAGTATAACCTATATGAGGTGCCCAGGCATTGGAGGTGAAGGCATCGCTGGTTTGGTCACCTAAGTCTTCAGCGTAATCTGCTTCACAGAAGCATTAAATGTGTATGGGGGCGAGAAAAACACACAATTTTTGGCTGCTGTGTCTCTGGGCCTTTAGACTATTACTTTTTATATAATTCCCAAACATTACCCTGCTTTATTGGCTAATATTTATGTCCATTATGTATTCAGAATTTTTTTCTGATATCTATTATTTCCACATACAGTACAGACCAAAAGTTTGGACACACCTTCTCATTCAAAGAGTTTTCTTTATTTTCATGACTATGAAAATTGTAGATTCACACTGAAGGCATCAAAACTATGAATTAACACATGTGGAATTATATACATCACAAACAAGTGTGAAACAACTGAAAATATGTCATATTCTAGGTTCTTCAAAGTAGCCACCTTTTGCTTTGATTACTGCTTTGCACAATCTTGGCATTCTCTTGATGAGCTTCAAGAGGTAGACCCCTGAAATGGTTTTCACTTCACAGGTGTGCCCTGTCAGGTTTAATAAGTGGGATTTCTTTCCTTATAAATGGGGTTGGGACCATCAGTTGCGTTGAGGAGAAGTCAGGTGGATACACAGCTGATAGTCCTACTGAATAGACTGTTAGAATTTGTATTATGGCAAGAAAAAAGCAGCTAAGTAAAGAAAAACGAGTGGCCATCATTACTTTAAGAAATGAAGGTCAGTCAGTCAGCCGAAAAATTGGGAAAACTTTGAAAGTAAGGGCTATTTGACCATGAAGGAGAGTGATGGGGTGCTGCGCCAGATGACCTGGCCTCCATAGTCACCGGATCTGAACCCAATCAAGATGGTTTGGGGTGAGCTGGACCGCAGAGTGAAGGCACAAGGGCCAACAAGTGCTAAGCATCTCTAGGAACTCCTTCAAGACTGTTGGAAGACCATTTCAGGCGACTACCTCTTGAAGCTCATCAAAAGAATGCCAAGAGTTTGCAAAGCAGTAATCAAAGCAAAAGGTGACTACTTTGAAGAACCTAGAATAGGACATATTTTCAGTTGTTTCACACTTGTTTGTTATGTATATAATTCCACATGTGTTAATTTATAGTTTTGATGCCTTCATAGTCATGAAAATAAAGAAAACTCTTTGAATGAGAAGGTGTGTCCAAACTTTTGGTCTGTACTGTACATGTGAAGCAGCAAATATAGGTGGAATGTCTAGTTATTTCGGGCTATAGGAATAATATAGGCTTCCTTGTAGGTACCTGAGATAATATATTCATAGCTAAATCTTTTCTACTGTAACTATAAGAAATGTCAGCCTAGAGCATAGCATTGTGGTACCAAAATTAGGATTTTCATTGAAACAGTTCTAGGGCTATTTACTAGTTGTCTTACCACTCCAAAGTGCAATAGCAGAAAAACCATTCCAAAAACGACATACTGCATTCTTCTGTATGAATTGCTAATATTTCAAGAGAATGTGTCACAGAGAAATACAATGCAATCTGCGGACACCTCCCCCGTGAAAAATTTAATCAGAAATAGCAGAAATAGCAGAAAAACTATAGATCAATCTGCTCAACTGCTCCTGGTCTATAACATGCTGCCTGCAGATTACATTGCATTTTCATGATGACAGGTTCTTTCTAAGTCCATAAACTATTATTACACTAAAAAAGACATATTGAATATTCCACACTAAACCCACAGCACTGCCCACATGTATCACAATTACGGTGGATTCACATGGCCCGATGTTCGGGCCAATTATCAAGAACGAATGTTCCAAGAATGCACTTTCCCAATAATCTGCCTGTCTAATGGCGCTCAGATCACCGATGAACGAACAAAAATACTCATTCATGAGGGAAAATGATCTGAGGTGCGGACAGCTGAATCATCTTTCCCGGGCAGCAGATCGAGCTGTCTACACAGCCCAGGAGCGATGATTTTGTATGGGGATAAGCGATAGCAGCAGCCATCGCTTGTCCTCACACTGTGGAGGTGATCGCTGCATGTAAATGCATTGCTTCACCTCCACTTTACGAGGAGTCGGCAAAGAACACTTCCTTCCCGACAAGCAGCGGCTCCTCAAACCGTGTAAATGCACCCTAAAACACGCAATTATTTGCCCTGGGTTAATTGTAGATTTTCCTTAACACAATACAGTATATGTGCGGATGTAGCAGACCTAAAAGGAACTCTGATAACACATGTCACAGTGATATCTGGTGACAAAAGCCACTGAAGGCCATTAAAGTCAATTAACATTGTGATGCCATTGTTGTTGACTTAAAATGTTTACCTAATCAAATTCCTTTCAGTTCTGCTCCATCTGTCTCTCCTGTGGACATGCCGTTAAAGGGGTTCTCCGGGCTTTTAACATTGATGACCTATCTTCAGGATAGGTCATCAATATCAGATCGGCGGGGGTCTGACACTCGGCAATCAGCTGTATGAAGGGAAGACGCGCGCAGTGCGCACGTGCCGTCTCCCTTCTCTCTTCCTGCTCGCTGCTTCTATGTCTGAGCGCACCTTCCCTTCATACAGCTGATCGGCAGGGGTCCCGGGTATCTGATATTGATGACCTATCCTGAGGATAGGTCATCAATATTAAAAGCCCAGAGAACCCCTTTAACCACTTCAGCCCCCAGTGCTTAAACACCCTGAAAGACCAGGCCACTTTTTACACTTCTGACCTACACTACTTTCACCGTTTATTGCTCGGTCATGCAACTTACCACCCAAATTAATTTTACCTCCTTTTCTTCTCACTAATAGAGCTTTCATTTGGTGGTATTTCATTGCTGCTGACATTTTTACTTTTTTTGTTATTAATCGAAATTTAACGATTTTTTAGCAAAAAAATGACATTTTTCACTTTCAGTTGTAAAATTTTGCAAAAAAAACGAGATCCATATAGAAATTTTGCTCTAAATTTATAGTTCTACATGTCTTTGATAAAAAAAAATGTTTGGGTAAAAAAAAAAAAATGGTTTGGGTAAAAGTTATAGCGTTTACAAACTATGGTACAAAAATGTGAATTTCCGCTTTTTGAAGCAGCTCTGACTTTCTGAGCACCTGTCATGTTTCCTGAGGTTCTACAATGGCCAGACAGTACAAACACCCCACAAATGACCCCATTTCGGAAAGTACACACCCTAAGGTATTCGCTGATGGGCATAGTGAGTTCATAGAACTTTTTATTTTTTGTCACAAGTTAGCGGAAAATTATGATTTTTTTTTTTTTTTTTTTTTCTTACAAAGTCTCATATTCCACTAACTTGTGAGAAAAAATAAAAACTTCTATGAACTCACTATGCCCATCACGAAATACCTTGGGGTCTCTTCTTTCCAAAATGGGGTCACTTGTGGGGTAGTTATACTGCCCTGGCATTCTAGGGGCCCAAATGTGTGGTAAGGAGTTTGAAATCAAATTCTGTAAAAAATGACCTGTGAAATCCGAAAGGTGCTCTTTGGAATATGGGCCCCTTTGCCCACCTAGGCTGCAAAAAAGTGTCACACATCTGGTATCTCTGTATTCAGGAGAAGTTGAGGAATGTGTTTTGGGGTGTCTTTTTACATATACCCATGCTGGGTGAGAGAAATATCTTGGTCAAATGCCAACTTTGTATAAAAAAATGGGAAAAGTTGTCTTTTGCCAAGATATTTCTCTCACCCAGCATGGGTATATGTAAAATGACACCCCAAAACACATTCCCCACCTTCTCCTGAGTACGGCAATACCAGATGTGTGACACTTTTTTGCAGCCTAGGTGGGCAAAGGGGCCCATATTCCAAAGAGCACCTTTCGGATTTCACAGGTCATTTTTTACAGAATTTGATTTCAAACTCCTTACCACACATTTGGGCCCCTAGAATGCCAGGGCAGTATAACTACCCCACAAGTGACCCCATTTTGGAAATAAGACACCCCAAGGTATTCCGTGAGGGGCATGGCAAGTTCCTAGAATTTTTTATTTTTTGTCACAAGTTAGTGGAATATGAGACTTTGTATGAAAAAAAAATAAAAAATCTGCATTTTCCACTAACTTGTGACAAAAAATAAAAAATTCTAGGAACTCGCCATGCCCCTCACGGAATACCTTGGGGTGTCTTCTTTCCAAAATGGGGTCACTTGTGGGGTAGTTATACTGCCCTGGCATTTTCCAGGGGCCCTAATGTGTGGTAAGTAGGTAAATGACCTGTGAAATCCTAAAGGTGCTCTTTGGAATATGGGCCCCTTTGCCCACCTAGGCTGCAAAAAAGGAGGGCATTTTTAGACATTTGGATACCAGACTTCTTCTCACGCTTTGGGGCCCCTAGAATGCCAGGGCAGTATAAATACCCCACATGTGACCCCATTTTGGAAAGAAGACACCCCAAGGTATTCAATGAGGGGCATGGCGAGTTCATAGAATTTTTTTTTTTTTTTGCACAAGTTAGCGGAAATTGATATTTTTAATTTTTTTCTCACAAAGTCTCCCGTTCCGCTAACTTGGGACAAAAATTTCAATCTTTCATGGACTCAATATGCCCCTCACAGAATACCTGGGGGTGTCTTCTTTCCGAAATGGGGTCACATGTGGGGTATTTATACTGCCCTGGCATTCTAGGGGCCCTAAAGTGTGAGAAGAAGTCTGGAATATAAATGTCTAAAAAATTTTACGCATTTGGTTTCAGTGAGGGGTATGGTGAGTTCATGTGAGATTTTATTTTTTGACACAAGTTAGTGGAATATGAGACTTTGTAAGAAAAAAAAAATAATAATTCCGCTAACTTGGGCCAAAAAAAATGTCTGAATGGAGCCTTACAGAGGGTGATCAATGACAGGGGGGTGATCAATGACAGGGGGAGTGATCAATGACAGGGGGGGTGATCAATGACAGGG
The DNA here is from genome assembly GCF_905171765.1 of Bufo bufo. NCBI lineage: Eukaryota > Metazoa > Chordata > Amphibia > Anura > Bufonidae > Bufo > Bufo bufo. The sequence goes on from NC_053391.1 coordinate 605,300,692, forward strand.
GGGGTGATCAATGACAGGGGGGTGATCAGGGAGTCTATATAGGGTGATAACCACAGTCATTGATAACGCCCGTGTAAGGCTTCATTCAGACGTCCGTATGCGTTTTGCGGATCCGATCCATCTATCAGTGCATCCGTAAAAATCATGCGGACATCTGAATGGAGCTTTACAGGGGGGTAATCAATGACAGGGGGGTGATCACCACAGTCATTGATTATGCCCCTGTAAGGCTTCATTCAGACGTCCGGATGCGTTTTGCGGATCCGATCCATCTATCAGTGCATCCGTAAAAATCATGCGGACATCTGAATGGAGCTTTACAGGGGGGTGATCAGGGAGTCTATATGGGCAAAAAAAAAGGGTTAGTCAGCACCTCCCAGTGCGCAGGTGCACGCCGCCATGGCAAAGACCTAGAGGAAAAAAAGGAGACAATGCGGCAGCACTCTGCAAATCAGACAAAGTACAACAATGCTTACAAAAATTATGATGCTAATACTACGCTTAAAAAGCGAGATGCTTGGTCAATGCATTTTGTACAAAACCATCTAAGCCCGTATGCCAAACGTCAAGGCGATCTCTGTTACACGGGTCCTAACACTAAATACTACCTGTTATGCGCCATAATGACCGCCATAAAATTCAGGGAGTGTTGGACCCACATGCATGCTGGATCCACTCTGCCTTTTTCCGTTTTTTGTGCCAAAATGGCCTCCATTACAAGGGATGCAGGTACCAACATGCATGCTGAGCCCACTCTATACCCTTCCTGGTGCTAAACAGCTTCCAATGAATGTAGTGAGAGCAGGCCACAGCTTTATACTGAAAATAATTAAAATCAGCCTATGGGGCAGACAGGCTAATCAGGAGTGCACGACTCTCTGGAGTGCCACATCTCCAGCATTGTAAATCTGCAAAAAAAGAGGGTTAGTCAGCACCTCCCAGTGCGCAGGTGCACGCCGCCATGGCAAAGACCTAGAGGAAAAAAAGGAGACAATGCGGCAGCACTCTGCAAATCAGACAAAGTACAACAATGCTTACAAAAATTATGATGCTAATACTACGCTTAAAAAGCGAGATGCTTGTCTCCTTTTTTTCCTCTAGGTCTTTGCCATGGCGGCGTGCACCTGCGCACTGGGAGGTGCTGACTAACCCTCTTTTTTTGCAGATTTACAATGCTGGAGATGTGGCACTCCAGAGAGTCGTGCACTCCTGATTAGCCTGTCTGCCCCATAGGTTGATTTTAATTATTTTCAGTATAAAGCTGTGGCCTGCTCTCACTACATTCATTGGAAGCTGTTTAGCACCAGGAAGGGTATAGAGTGGGCTCAGCATGCATGTTGGTACCTGCATCCCTTGTAATGGAGGCCATTTTGGCACAAAAAACGGAAAAAGGCAGAGTGGATCCAGCATGCATGTGGGTCCAACACTCCCTGAATTTTATGGCGGTCATTATGGCACATAACAGGTAGTATTTAATGTTAGGACCCGTGTAACAGAGATCGCCTTGACGTTTGGCATACGGGCTTAGATGGTTTTGTACAAAATGCATTGACCAAGCATCTCGCTTTTTAAGCGTAGTATTAGGAGTCTATATGGGGTGATCACCACAGTCATTGATCATGCCCCTGTAAGGCTTCATTCAGACGTCCGGATGCGTTTTGCGGATCCGATCCATCTATCAGTGCATCCGTAAAAATCATGCGGACATCTGAATGGAGCTTTACAGGGGGGTGATCAGGGAGTCTATATGGGGTGATCACCACAGTCATTGATCATGCCCCTGTAAGGCTTCATTCAGACGTCCGGATGCGTTTTGCGGATCCGATCCATCTATCAGTGCATCCGTAAAAATCATGCGGACATCTGAATGGAGCTTTACAGGGGGGTGATCAGGGAGTCTATATGGGGTGATCACCACAGTCATTGATCACGCCCCTGTAAGGCTTCATTCAGACGTCCGGATGCGTTTTGCGGATCCGATCCATCTATCAGTGGATCCGTAAAAATCATGCGGACGTCTGAATGGAGCTTTACAGGGGGTTGATCAATGACAGGGGGGTGATCAATGACAGGGTGGTGATCAGGGAGTCTATATGGGGTGATCAGGGGTGATCAGGGGCTAATAAGGGGTTAATAAGTGACGGGGGGGGGGGGTGTAGTGTAGTGTAGTGGTGCTTGGTGCTACTTTACTGAGCTACCTGTGTCCTCTGGTGGTCGATCCAAACAAAGGGGACCACCAGAGGACCAGGTAGCAGGTATATTAGACGCTGTTATCAAAACAGCATCTAATATACCTGTTAGGGGTTAAAAAAATCACATCTCCAGCCTGCCAGCGAACGATCGCCGCTGGCAGGCTGGAGATCAACTCTCTTACCTTCCGTTCCTGTGAGCGCGCGCGCCTGTGTGCGCGCGTTCACAGGAAATCTCGCGTCTCGCGAGATGACGCATATATGCGTGACTCTGCGCAGGGCTGCCACCTCCGGAACGCGATCCTGCGTTAGGCGGTCCGGAGGTTGTTAAGAGCTCCTGCACACGGCCGTTTTTTTTTCCCGTTTAGTGGCCGTTTTTTGCGTTCCGTATACGGTCCGTATACGGAACCATTCATTTCAATGGTTCCGCAAAAAAACGGAATGTACTCCGTATGCATTCCGTTTCCGTATTTCCGTTTTTCCGTTCCGTGCTAACATAGAACATGTCCTATTATTGCCCGCAAATCACGTTCCGTGGCTCCATTCAAGTCAATGGGTCCGCAAAAAAAACAGAACACATACGGAAATGCATCCGTATGTCTTCCGTTTCCGTTCTGTTTTTTGCGGAACCATCTATTGAAAATGTTATGCCCAGCCCAATTTTATCTATGTAATTACTGTATACTGTATATGCCATACGGAAAAACGGAACAGAAACGGAAACACAACGGAAACAAAAAACGGAACAACGGATCCGTGAAAAACGGACCGCAAAACACTGAAAAAGCCATACGGTCGTGTGCAATAGGCCTTAGGCTGTATTACACCAGCAGATACGCATGCAGATCATCACTAACAAGCATTCGTAGGGGCAATCGCAATCTCTAAGCATGCTTAAAAATCATTATTTGCCGGTGGCAGATCATGGTGTCTAATCACAGTCTGCTGCCAGCTAATAATGATTTTGTATAGGGATAACATTAGCGATCTATGCCTTCTCACACTCTGGAGGAGATAGCAGCAGTCTCCTCCACTGACGAGCAGATGATTGTTCATTGGGTAATCGCATCATTCGAGTGGTCACAAAAATTATGACAAAAGTGTAAACAGCATCTGCAGCCAGGAAACAACCAGTCTGTATGGGGACGAGCAATGGCATTAGCCATCTGTCCTTCACATACCGTGGAGGAGATCGCTCCATGTAAATGCAGCTGTCTCCTCCACTGACAAGCAGGCGACTGTCAGGAAGGAACGCTTCTTTCCCAACAATTGGTTGCAAAATTGGCCCGATTAAAGTGGTCCTAAGAACCCAATGGTCATTCTGGCTAGGCTCCAAAGATCCTGTGTGCAGATGGGAGAAACTTCCAGAAGGTCAACTATCAGTTCAGCATTCCTCCATTTTGGGCTTCATGAGGGAGTGGCCAGAAAGATGCCTCTTCTCAGTAAACGACACATAAAAGTTTGAAAAAAAGTATCTGAAGGACTGTCAGACTGTGAGAAACAAGATGGTTTTATGAAACCAAGATTGAACTTCCTGGCCTCAGCTGTAAGCGTTGTGTTTGGAGAAAACCAGGCACTGCTTAGTACCAGTGAAGCATGGAGGTGGTAGTTAGAGATGAGCCGATTCGCCGAATTTCACCCAAAAATTTGCTTCATGACGAATTACTTCATCACGAAGCGCATTTTTTTCGTAAGTAGCGGATGCAATGACAGGGAGCTGCGATAGCGCTGCCCCCGTCATTGTACACCTTCAGATACCGCGTTCATACATGATCGTGGCATCTGAGTGTAAAATGAACAATAAAAAACAAAAAAATTCTAACTTACCTCCTCCATTTGCTCGCGACGGGCCGGCTGCCACCATCTTGCTTGAAGATCTCGGCCAAAATCCTGTGCGGCGCGAGATTACGTCATCACACCGGCTGGCGTGGTGACGTAATCTCGCACCACACGGGACTTTGGCCGAGATCTTCAAGCAAGATGCAGGCTGGCGGCCCGTCGCGAGCAAATGGAGGAGGTAAGTTTAAATATTTTTTTATACTATTTCTGGTTAAATCGATTTTCTGACACGAAGCACGAGGAAATACGGCTTCTAGGAGAATCGAATTTATTCTGAAATTCGGATTGAATTCCACTTCGTGGTATTCGATTCGCTCATCTCTAGTGTTAGTATCATGTTGTGTTTTTTTTTTCCCGAGAAGCTGGGACAGAAGAACAGGTCAGAGTTGAGGGGAACGTGAATGGAGCAAAGTAGAGAGATCCAACCTGACAGAGCTTTAGAGGATCTGCAGAGAAGAATGACTAAAATCCCCAAATCCAGGTGTGCAAACCAAGCGAAATCATACCCAGGAAGACTGCAGACCAGGGCCGGTACAAGGCAGGGGCCGAAGGAGCGGGTGCCCTGGGCGCTACCATTTGCGGACAGGAGGGGGGCGCAGGTGAAGTGCCAGCACTGGCAGTGGCGTCGCCAGGGGGGGGCCAGAGGGGGCCACGGCCCCCCCTACATCATGCTGTGCCCCCCCATGTGCCCCCCCAACTAAAATGACCCCCCCCCCCCAAGTGAGCAGCCGCCGCCGGGCACAGGGAGATGAGCGCTTCCATTGCGCTCATCTCCATTGTAAACTGTCTGTGCCAGCGGAGGTGCAGGGGAGGGAGAGGCGTGTCCCTTCCCTTTCCTCTGATAGGCTGCAGGCAGGCACCGAAGTGGAGGAGAGGCCCCGCCCCCTAATTACTCCTGTTTACCTTTCTAAAGCTAAAGGACCTTTGATGATGTCATCACAGGTCCTGTAAGGGAACTGCACAGTGTAAAGTGTAGTTCCCAGGTTAGAACAGTGCATCTGCCAGGACCTGTGATGACATCATCTTCAACATCACAGGTCCTGCAGAATCTAGCAAAGGAACTGCACCAAAAATGGTGTAGTTCCTAGGTTTCAAAGGTACATCTGCCAGGACCTGTGATGACATCATCACAGGTCCTTCAACCCCTAACAGCAAGTATTAAAAGTTCACAAGCAGCTCTGTATTGATCCATACAGACTGGAATGGAGAGGTAAGAGGAGGTCCTCCACTTTTCATCATTTACCCCCCCCCCCCCCCCTCCATGCCCTGTTTTTACTCATTGCTCACTCATGTATACTACTTCAGACAGTTACCACTACCTCATGTACCTCACAGTGACTATAATGCATAACTGACCACATATTTCTATAAACACTGCATCTACAGTATTATACCTTCTATGTGTCACATCAATACACTGCTCTGTATATATATATATATATATATATATATATATATATACACACACATACATGCACACACACTGCATATATTACACAGTATTATACATGCAATATGTACAGATATATAGTATATACCGCAGTGCACTGATATGTGAGGTATGAGGTATAATAGATGCTGTGTGTACAGATATCAGTACACTTCTGTATATACTATATATGTGAGGTACGAGGTATAATAGATGCAGTGTGTACAGATATATAGTATATACAGCAGTGTACTGATATGTGAGGTACGAGGTGTCAATACACTGCTGTATTTACTATATATCTGTACACACTGCATATATTATACCCCGTACCTCACATATCAGTACACTGCTGTATATACTATATACCTGTACACACTGCATCTATTATACCCTGTACCTCACATATCAGAACACTAGGGAATATACTATATACCTGTACACACTGCATCTATTATACCGCGTACCTCACATAACTGTACACTGCTGTATATAATATACATCTGCATCTATTATACCTCTTTTGTGTGCCAGGGCTGTTTTGTAATCCCAATCCGGTTCTGATGGCATAAATTATAAAACGCAGCAGCAAGAATAGTTCATGGAACAAAGGGAGGGGCTATAAAAGGGGAATGGGGGCCCAATTTAGATTCCTGCTATGGGGCCCAGTGATTTTTATGTACGCCCCTGGCTGCAGGCACTAGGCCGGCAGCCTATCAGAGGCCGGCGCAATGACGTCATCGTGCCGCCTGAGCCTTACATTACAGCGTGGGACACAGGAAGAGGCTGCATCGCATCGCTGACACTTAGGTAAGTATAAGTGTTTTTTTTTTGTTTTTTTTTACAATAGTGTTACTGGCACATTGGGGGGGCTTATTACAAAACTGGCACATGATGATGGGGGGGACTTTATACTGGCACATGATGATGGGGGGGAACTTTATAGTGTCTGTGACTTTCAAAGTCCCACAGTCCTTTGTTCTATTGCTTTAAGTATATTCTTGTTTTGAAACAACATTGATTCTTTCTTAAAAACGGGGGGGGGGGGGGGGGGGCGCAGTTTGCCATCTTCGCCCTGGGCACCAAATGGCCTTGTCCCAGCCCTGCTGCAGACTATAATCTCTGCCAAATGTGCTTCAACTAAGTCCTGAGTAAAGCGTCCGAATATTTACAGTACAGACCAAAAGTTTGGACACACCTTCTCATTCAAAGAGTTTTCTTTATTTTCATGACTATGAAGGCATCAAAACTATGAATTAACACATGTGGAATTATATACATAACAAACAAGTGTGAAACAACTGAAAATATGTCATATTCTAGGTTCTTCAGAGTAGCCACCTTTTGCTTTGATTACTGCTTTGCACACTCTTGGCATTCTCTTGATGAGCTTCAAGAGGTAGTCCCCTGAAATGGTCTTCCAACAGTCTTGAAGGAGTTCCCAGAGATGCTTAGCACTTGTTGGCCCTTTTGCCTTCACTCTGCGTCCAGCTCACCCCAAACCATCTTGATTGGGTTCAGGTCCGGTGACTGTGGAGGCCAGGTCATCTGGCGCAGCACCCCATCACTCTCCTTCATGGTCAAATAGCCCTTACTTTCAAAGTTTTCCCAATTTTTCGGCTGACTGACTGACCTTCATTTCTTAAAGTAATGATGGCCTTTCGTTTTTCTTTACTTAGCTGCTTTTTTCTTGCCATAATACAAATTCTAACAGTCTATTCAGTAGGACTATCAACTGTGTATCCACCTGACTTCTCCTCAACGCAACTGATGGTCCCAATCCCATTTATAAGGCAAGAAATCCCACTTATTAAACCTGACAGGGCACACCTGTGAAGTGAAAACCATTTCAGGGGACTACCTCTTGAAGCTCATCAAGAGAATGCCAAGAGTGTGCAAAGCAGTAATCAAAGCAAAAGGTGGCTACTTTGAAGAACCTAGAATATGACATATTTTCAGTTGTTTCACACTTGTTTGTTATGTATATAATTCCACATGTGTTAATTCATAGTTTTGATGCCTTCATAGTCATGAAAATAAAGAAAACTCTTTGAATGAGAAGGTTTGTCCAAACTTTTGGTCTGTACTGTATGTATCATGGACAGCAGAGAAACAGTAATTTTTTATCACACTACCTAACACCCTGCACTGGAACCTATCAGCTACACTATATCACTATCTAACCTACACTGACTATCTCCCACTATCTGTATTATATATATAAGCTAACTAACTATCTAATGTAATTGGATAAGGAATAGGATCCAGATGAAAGCACAAAGCACAGCAATGTCACTGCTCTCTCAGAACTGCAAATAACAGCAGAAAATGGCTGCTGGGGAGTTTCTTATATAATAAGGGGTAGGCAACTTTCCTATTGGTTGCTAGGGATGTTGCTAAGCTCAGACAAAGACATTTCAGCCTTCTCATTGGCCCACAAGCAAGAAGGGAGGTTACTGATGGAAAAATAATCTAGAATATTCGCGATTACAAATATAAAGCACTATATTCTACATCTTCGCGAATTCTTGAAGTGCCGATATTCGCAATAAAAATTCGCTATTAGAATATTCGCGATCAACACTAGTGAAGTACCTCAGTAGAGTTAATTATTACAAAAAAGTTCATGTAATGTGATTAAGTTAAATGTTGTGATTTATTATGTTCTACTCAGTAGCAATGTTTAAAGCAATCAAATGGTTAACAAATTGGCACACTGCTTAGGTTACCAGGTGATGGACCTGGTCCACCCCCTGACTAGTTAGTAGAAAGTGTGAGTCTAGCAAAGCAAGGGAGAAGACCTACATGTGCAAGCTTATAAGAGTTAGGCCCGATTTCAGAGAACCTCAGCTACCAAGGAAGGAACTCTATTAGCAGAGAACATCTGAAAGAAGTTCAGTCATCTTAGAAGGTCCAAAACCATCGAGACTGTAGAAGCTTCAGACAGCAAGATATTCGCTCATATATGGCAGGAAGGCTTTGCTGCTATGGAAAGGATTATTGCCTCTATCACCTTCCACACTTAGAGATGGACTGGCCATCTGTATCTACCTGTACCCCTCATCTTTGGAACTGCAGATGGAGTCAATAAGGACATTATATAACAAACCTGTGGTTATCTTAGGAAGATAGCAAAGTATTTGGAGTCAGACTCAGGGAGTACCACAACTACCATCATTGGTGTTGCCTCTATACTGCTATTGAAAGACGGTTGCACTGTGATGTACTTTAGAAACTGTGCTTTTGCTGCTATATGTACTATTACTACTCCTACCATCAACCAATCAACAGTAAAAAGACTTATTTATTGCAACCTGTGGCCTGGTTATTGACTATGTTATCCGCACTCCTGCCTTGCGCCCAGCCAAGCATTGACCATCAAAGGCACCCCAGCCACCCCCAGACAGAAGACCCAATACCAGGGTGTGCCATGGGGGTAGAAAGCATGTGCCCTCCATCCGCTGCACAGCCCCAGGGAGCGCCAGTGGGAAGCCTGCCACTGTGCACTGCGAATAGTATTAGGGCCACAGTGTACTGCGAGTAGTATTAGGGCCACACTCTGGTTCTTGCAGATATAACATTTTGGATCCCTCCACTGAACAGAACATTATTCACTGCAGAACATAGTGCTGATTTACAACATACAGCAGCACCATGGGAGCAGAGGCGTAACTTCCATCTCCTGGATGCAAGTGCAAAATCTGTAACGGCCCCCAAACTACCGTGCGTGATTTATGAAGATGGTTGCATACTTACCCCAGCCGCTGGAGCACAGCCACCTTTGCACTCATAAATTTGCCCCTCTCTGACTGTTGTAGCTACATTATAGGCAGTAAAATGCAGCAATATTACGGCCATGTGAAGGCAGTTATAGGAGCATTCACCATTCGTAGTTTCTTTTATTGGATGCAATATTAGGACTAATTCCACATGTAACTGTAAAATGTATCTAAGTTCATTACTCAGACTATTCAAGCTGCTACATTGCAGAAAACACGCTGATTAAAAATGGTGACTTATCAGCCAAGCAGGTCGACCAATGAATGGGCATGGGGATGTTTCCTAAGTCCACAGATTTCAGGGAACACAGGATCGGGCTGTTCGATTTCAACATGCCCGATCCTTTTATTAGATATAAGTTGGGGCAAGATGTATCTCGCAGTGGCTTATTCTCAAAGTTGCTTGGTCGAACCAAGTGTACATACAGCTTTACACAGGGAGGTAATAACCTTTTTTACACTAAATGTGATCATATACATTAGATAAAACATGGCCGACCCTCTGATATTGGCAGGCTGAGCTGACAATCTACTGTGTACGAGGGGGCAGCCCTACGGTTCTCCAACATCTGCTGTTGTGGAATTAAGAAACAGACATGTTGAATACTTTGTTTCCCAGAGAGATAAAACCCTGTCAGGCGTGCCTTATTCCTGCTGCTGTGGCCGACTCAAGCCTGCATGTTTCTGAAGTCGGGAATCGGGATTGATGAGCATATGGCCATCGGCTATCTTAAATGTATCATCAGCTTTATTTGATTCTAAAGTTTTCCATAGACCTTTTTATTCCATCACAAATAGTCATGACCATGGATGCCATGGATGTATCCACCCGTGTCCCAAAATATTTATTCTCCAATGTACACATCAAAGGAGCACTTCTATGAACTTACATATCCTTTACTGCACCCATGTTTTAACGACTACTTAGCTTACTGGCTAAGTTTATCTGACCTTGTCAGGTCACAGTACATCTCTAGAAGTAATGATTGAAAAATAATGGTAATTTAAAGCCTGCTCTTTGTCTTTCATCCAGTTTCACAGTTTCATGTGTTCCTAAAGTGGCTATAGACATTAGAAGAATGTCCGCCAAACCCCAGCATGGTTTTCAGGGGAGATAAGCCACCATCAGAGCAGTCAAGGCAGACTGTGAACTTCCGGTGGACCTGGAAAAAACCTAAAAGTAGCTCTATGTTGTAGGTGGTTCTTTAAATGACAGAGGGCAGGGCAGCACATGTAGGGCAAGACCTGCAATACCAAACTGCAGCACAAAATACCACTACAGCAGAATCAAATACCACAATGCAGGATGTAATTATGCCTCAGCACAACCAGATACCACATTGCAGCACACAATTCCTCAGACAGAAGCAGCCCATCTGTGGTGGTCAGAACCAGCTGCTACATTTTGTCTTCCTCCTCCTCAAATTGTCTTTAAGATATGGAGCAGGGCTTGGCTTAGAAGGAGAGATGTGTGCTACCGCTCTAAGGCTGGGTTCACACGAGCGTGTCCGGATTAGGTCCGGATGCGTCCCGGTGTATTGCGGCAAACCCGCGCGAGTAGGAATGCAATTGCAGTCAGTTTTGACTGCGATTGCGTTCCGATGTTCAGTTTTTATCGCGCGGGTGCAATGCGTTCTGCATGCGCGTGATAAAAAACCGACTGTGTTACCCAGACCCGAACTTCTTCACAGAAGTTCAGGTTTGGGTTCGGTGTTGTGTAGATGTTATTATTTTCCCTTATAACATGGTTATAAGGGAAAATAATAGCATTCTGAAAACAGAATGCTTAGTAGGTGATCAATTGAAGGTTAAAAAAATAAAATAAAATTAACTCACCTTCTACTCTTGTTCGCGTAGTTACCGGTCTCTTCTTTACTTCTTTAATGATGAGCTGTGGGCTAAAGGACCTTTGGTGACGTCAGATCACATGCTCCAATCACATGGTCCATCACCGTGGTGATGGACCATGTGATTGGAGCATGTGATCTGACGTCACCACAGGTCCTAGCCGGTAGTTCATCATTAAAGAAGTAAAGAAGAGACCGGGAACTACGCGAACAAGAGGAGAAGGTGAGTTAATTTTTTTTTTTTTTTTTTAACCCTCAATTGATCACCTACTATGCATTCTGTATTCAGAATGCTATTATTTTCCCTTATAACCATGTTATAAGGGAAAATAATACAGTGAATAGACTGTCACCTAGCAACCATGCGTGAAAATCCCACCGCATCCGCACTGGCTTGCGGATGCTTGCGATTTTCACGCAACCTCATTCACTTCTATGGGGCCTGCGTTGCGTGAAAAACTCAGAATATAGAGCATGCTGCGATTTTCACGCAACGCACAAGTGATGCGTGAAAATCACCGCTCATCTGAACAGCCCCATAGAAATGAATGGGTCGGGATTCAGTGCGGGTGCCATGCGTTCACCTTCCGCATTGCACCGGCGCGGAAATCTCGTCCGTGTGAGCGCAGCCTAAGACAGCCCTATTTCCAGCACGCTGCCTGAACCTTCAGTGCTACCAAACATACAGGAGAATACAGCACTACATAGTTACATAGTTAATACTAGAGATGATCGAACTAATGAAAAGTTCGATTCGGCTGCTTCGCCGAATTTTACAAAAAAATTTGCTTTGTGACGAATTACTTCATCACAAAGCGGATTTCTTTGTAGGTAGAGGGTGAAATGCCGTTTCCCGTCATTGTACCCCCTCAGATGCCGCATTCTTACATGATTGCGGCATCTGATATAAATAAAAGAGTGTAAAATTGAAAACAAAATCTTACTTACCTGCCACCTTGCTGTATCAGTATGATTTTTACATTTTTTTACACTATTTCAGGTTAAATCGATTTGCTACCGCGAAGCATGAGGAAATTGGCTACTTAATACTGTTGAAAAAAGACATAAGTCCATCAAGTTCAACTAAGGGATAGGTGGGGACGTGAATCGCAGAAAGGAAGTGAGACACAGATTTCTCCCATATCTATTAAATCCAGTGATGTTTCCTCTGATGTAGACACTAATTTCCCTGATCTTCTCCATTCGGCACAAACAGCCATGACAAATTCTTTCACCCACAGACATCTTGGATTTCCTACTGTTCCATCATCTTCCCCATCTTCTCAACACATACCCCATCCTCAGTGGCGACTCTAGGAACAATATATAGGGGGGGGGGGCACAAAGATACCACAGTCAAAAATGGGGGGGCAAAAACAAAATAAGTATATATAAATAATATTACAAAATACGAGAGAATTGCGGTATGCAGGGATACATTTATAATAAAACAATTTACTTACAAAAGAAGCTATTCAGTCGTCTGCTGTGCCGTCCTCTGCTTGCTTCCGCAGGCGCACTGTTATGGTGGATCTGTGGAAGACACACTGTTATGGGGGCATCTGTTGATGACACATTATGCCTCTCATTAGCCCTCATTATGCCTCTCATATCAGCCCTTATGCCTCATTAGACCCCATTATTCCTATTAGCCCCCATATGCCTCATTAGCCCCCATATGCCTCATTAGCCCCCATATGCCTCTAATAGTCTAATTAGCCCCTATTGTGTCTCTAATTAGCCCCCATATGCCTCATTAGCCCCCATATGCCTCTAATAGTCTAATTAGCCCCTATTATGTCTCTAATTAGCCCCCATTATGCATAATTAGCCCCCATATGCCTCCAATTAACCCCCATATGCCTCCAATTAGCCCCCATATGCCTCCAATTAGCCCCCATGTGCCTCCTATTAGCCCCCATATGCCTCCTTTTAGCCCCCATATGCCTCCAATTAGCCCACATAGCCCCCATATGCCTCCAATTAGCCCCCATATGCCTCCAATTAGCCCCCATAGTCCCCATATGCCTCCAATTAGCCCCCATATGCCTCCAATTAGCCCCCATATGCCTCCAATTAGCCCCCATATGCCTCCAATTAGCCCCCATATGCCTATTAGCCCCCATATGCCTCCAATTAGCCCCATATGCCTCCAATTAGCCCCCATATGCCTCCAATCAGCCCCCATATGGCTCCAATTAGCCCCCATATGGATCCAATTAGCCCCCATATGGCTCCAATTAGCCCCCATTATGCCCCCAGCAGCCACATTTTTTATAAAATAAAAAAAAAACACTTACCTCTCCTGCTCCTGGACGGACGCCGCCTGCAATTTTCTCCCTCCTCAGTCGACTGTGCTCTAAACTGGTGAGCACAGCATGAGGTCACAGAGCGTCCTCACGCTGTGCGCAGCCCTGCACAGCCCACAGCCGAGGACCAGGAAGTGGTGAGTACAGAGCGTTCACCACTTCCTGGTCCTTCGGTACTAATGAGCGCTTCCATAATGGAAGCGCTCATTAGATAGTATTCACCTGGGGGAATCAGCGGGGGGCAACCGGGGGGGCAAAGAACAACATAGGGGGGGCGATTGCCCCCCCTCACCCCCCTCTAGCGACACCACTACCCATCCTTCTGCCCCAACAGTATCATCTTGCTGCCACCCTAATACTGTGCCTGATGTGCCCTCGGGCCCCAAATAATATATTGCACCAAAATTGTGCCCTTAGTAGTAATAATATGGGGGTGGGTAAATGGTGGGGCTGGATGCCATGGGTTCCCTTGCCCCATGGCAGTATTTAACTGTATTAATGTTCTGAGGGCAGTGAGACAGTAGAATTCAGGAGGGCTTCTGTGGCAACCAGCCAGGTGCCTAAGTTCCTGATGCTTTCAGAATTAATACCGAGGGCATAAGATTGTTATGTACTTGGCCAGTGGCTGTAAGGAGAGCTGGGGTAGCGCCCTGGGCATCATCCCATTGGGAAGTTTCCCTGTGGGGTCTACAGCCAGCCGCTCCTGTTGACAGCGGTTTATTCCCCTTTCCCTAGTGAGAAAAAATACACACTTAGCCAAGCATACATGTTGAATAGCTAAATGTTCATTGAGTCTGTTGCATAGTCTGCTGAACAGTTGTTGAAGGCATCTATTGAAGGTGTATCTCCACCTTTAGTATTTTCCTATTGTTTTGATAATGAATTGTTTGTGTGGTCAACCTTCTTTCATAATCAGGATCACCTGAGAGCATTGGACTGCGGGACTGTGATAATTCAGTGACCTGCTGAATAATTATTTATTTTCACATATGAGAATTACTGCTTGACCACTGGCTTCTACACTTTTGTGCCTAGTGTTATATATTTTATTATGTTGTCTTTTTAACCCTTTCAGGACCGGGCCATTTTCCATTTTGTTGTTAGTTTTTTTTTCTTTTTTTTTTTCTTTTTTTACTCACAGCCTTCCCAGAGCCATAACTTTTTATTTTTCCATTCACATAAATGTTTGAGGGCTATGTTAATTACAATATGTTCCTATGGAGCCCTGTTATCATCAGCCTTAGATCATTCAGGAGGACTGAGGCTGCCGCACACATTATCCAGCTCCCCAATCCCCATTGGGGGGATTGGTACCATGGCTGGGAGCGCTCTCTTCCAGGTTTTTGAGCTCCCAGATGCGATGGTCACATTTGACCAAAGCATCTGAGAAGATAAATTTGTACGGTCAACGTTATCATTGATCGTATACATTAGCCCCGAGTGTCTGCTATTTAAAAGAGCAGGCACCCGGCAGCTAAGGTGCTCGTGCATCATATTTAAATACCAGACTTTTGCCGTAAATTTATGGTGAGAGGTCAGGAAGGGGTTAAAGAGAACCAACATAAAATTGTTAATTTTGCCAAATGAATGATCCTATAGAAAGCTATAGGATCAAACCAAAGGGAAACTGAGCTGGATCGCTGGCCATATGAGAGAGTGTCCTAGGAGGGTCAGAAACATATGGATGTGGGCTATGACCTCTGCAAGAATCTCTACAGGTAACCCATTTATACATTTATATCCACCTCCGTTTGGCAAATCCAATAGATAGGGACCAAGATTATGCACATTCATCAAAACCATCTTGTCACCATAACCGAGAGCTCTCAAGGTGAAAGCATCCTTTGCATTCAGGGCTTGAATTAGCATGATTAGACCAAGTATTTGAGCAAGTTGTAGGAGACGTCTGATTGCCCCTTTAAGAGCTTGGCTGTGTGGAGACGGCATTTGCATGTGAAAGCTTTTCAGGGATGATCTAGTTACAGCTTTGCATTGTTCTAACACACATATGCTTATTTGGATAAGGATAAGTAGACCTAGTTCCTGAAATATACAATCTTGTCCTGAATTACAGAACACAACACATTCAATTGTATTTCTATAAATCAAGGGTCAATAATGACTGATAATAAACGTTCAAAATATTTAAAGTATCTGTGTTATGTGTTATACTCCGGTAACACCACTGAAAGAACAGGTATAAATGACCTCCTGACCTTGCCCTAAAAGTGATCAGTCACTGAGATATCTCAGCTTGTCCTGACCTGTCCTAATGCTCAAACCTGTTTAATAACCACTGCACCAGCAGCTTGTGCCATACATACAAGGGACAAATATTTGTGAAACCCATATATTTATTACAGCCAGGAAGCACATTGAGGTCAGTGAGAGATAAATGACTTCACCCTGATGTAGGAAAAATTTTTATAGATAAATCTGGGCTTGTATTGTAAAACAATGAAAAGTACAAAGTTACTTAGATGGTTATAAAAAGTCCACCCTGTTTAATCTTTTAGGCTTGGTCTACATGGACATCTTGGCCACCACACCTAAATCACTGCAAAAGATCGCTCTTAAACTGTGCTGCATTGAAGTATAGTAAAAGGAAATTGAGTTGCAAACCATGGGTTGCCATGACCGTGACACCATAATTTCTTGCGACGGTCATGGTGGCGGCAATCCATGAGCACAAGTCATTGAGGTTGTACTTGTTTCCCATTTCTTTATACATAGAAATAGCTCAAAAGAGTTTGTGCTTATAACACCTATGAAAGTAACTTGGGGTCTCAGTATATTTGCTGGTACAGCCAACAGCTATTGAATGTGTATGGCAGCTTTAAGGCTAGGTTGACATCTGTGGTTCCGTTTTTCTGTTCCAGTAAAGGAACAGAAGAAATGCAGCACCAGATCTAGCATTTGACAAACAACGCCCACCAGATTCCACCTACTATAATGTGTCTGGTATTTATTCTGGCATTGTCTGGCAGTATTATGGCAAAACTTCCTCTGCCGATGTGAATTAAAGGCTGTATTACACCTGCAGATTTTTCGGCAGATGATCGCTAATGACGCTCTTTAGCTTTCATCTTGCAGTGTAATACTGCCACCACTTATAAATCATTGTTCGCTGGCAGTAGATCATGCTGTCTAATTACGATCTGCCACTGGCAAACCACTAGACAGTATGGGGATGAGCGATGGCATAGTGACTGCTTCTTCCCCTTGCTGCAGAGGAGATCGCTGCATGTAATAGCAGCGGTCTGCTCCGCTAAGGTACGCTTCCCTCCTAACAATCGCTTGCTCAACTGGCCTGTGTAAAATAGGCTTAACCATAGTTCTGTACCAGGGTCTACCAAAACTGTAACTTTTTTAATGGTGCTCATCAGGGGCGTCGTTAGGTCAAAACATTCAGGGCTTGAGCCCCGGATGTTTTGTCCAGTGCCCCGAATGTTATGCTGGCCTGGTAGCATTTTTTTTTTTATTTGGCTATTTCAGGGCCCTTTAATATTGATTGGACCTGGGCTACCCATCACAGATCATCCCCCCACCCCCTTGTACTTGTTCCGCTGATCCACTACTTGCGGGCTGCACGGGCATGAGTTCAGTCACTTCGGTGTGCAATCCCGTCCTGCGGCACGTGATCCCGCGAGACGCTCCACAGGACGGGATTGCGCACCGAAGTGACTGAACTCATGCCCGCACAGCCCGCAAGTAGCGGATCAGCGGAACAAGTACAAGGGGGGTGGGGGGAGGATCTGTGGGGTTGCCCAGGGTCCACTCCCATCAATATTAAAGGGCCCAAGCAAAGATTTCTGCAGTGGTGAGGATTGGAAATTAAACATAACAGATTTTCGAAAGTTACCGAATGTTGTATTATATAATGACTGCAGTCTGCAGTACTGCACTTCATTTGCGTAAACCAGAACACGCCTTTAAGCATGCCTTTAATGTGCAATTTCAACACAGTGGCCTTGTTCCCCGGATGTTTCCAGACCCTAGCAACGCCCCTGGTGCTCTTATATGCTAGTGGACCCCTTCTGTCAACTTCTCCCCACAAAAGTCAATGGAGCAATAGCAATTTATACCCATATTTGAATCTATTTTTGTCCAATCAATGGGAATAAGTATAACAGAAATAATAAAACACTAAAAACACTGAAGATCCATTTTAAATATGTTTCCATATATTCCAGGAAAAAAATACAGCATCAGCAATATTTAATCTATGGTACTGAAATCCTGTGAATCCTTAGCAAAATGTATTTCAACTTGTGGTTTTGTAATGTCGACATAATTGACCAATCTTATAAAAGTTTTGGTCGATGAACACGAAAATGCCGTTGAAAATGCAAGATTGTTTTTTGTTTGGTCGTTACAGAAGGAAAAAGGAAAGAAGAATGAGGGAATTTATCAAGCTATTTATGCCACTTCTGTGGTGTTGAAAAGTTGCACATTATGGTGTGCGTCATAATTTTAGACTTTTTGAGCTTCTCGATGCTTTTCTAAAGTGTTGAGCAAAGTGGCAGGACTTATTGAGAGAAGGTGAAGCCTACCATGGCCTACTGGATTTTCTTTAACTTACACCAAAAACTGGAGTAAGAAGAAAGAACATTGAATGTCCAGTTTCCACTTCCCAAAATCAAATGTAGACTTTATTGGAACATATTAAAATCCATACAGGACAGGGGTGTTCCACTTACTCATATTGACTGACAACAGCAACCTCAGGCTTGTGTAGATTTGAGTTTCTGACATACGGAGTGCAGAGAAGAATATTTCTTAGAATAAATTAGGAGCATCTCACTCCAGCGCAGAGGGAATCAAGACTGGCATATGAGAACGCCAGTCTTCATAAATCTCCCCCACTGAGTATAATGATATTTCCTTTTTTTTAAAGAAAATGCGAGTACATGATTCAAATGCAATATCTTTTTGTTTGTCTCTTGCATCCGTTTCTGGAGCATCTCTACTGATCATCTAGCAATAATGTGCCAACATTACAGGGCCCAATTACGCTTCTCAATGACTGTGATATCCTGATGAAAATGCTCCCCATGTTCATCACTGAGGGCTCTGCAATTAGTGGGGAAGACATCTGAATGGGAATAAGGGATATTCTTGCAGCCAATTTTCTTATATGCCATTAGAAGTTCATCTCCAAGTTTACGGAAATCTTGACATTTCCTAACAAGCTAGTTGACACAATTTTCCATGCTTCTCTTTTGCTCTCTATCAACTGGCTCTCAGTTTTTTCAGTTTTTTTTTTACTTTTCCCTCTGTAGCTTCCCAACAAGAACCAATCTCATATTTCCAATGTCATTTTCATGTTAATCACCACAAAATGACATAAAAGTGATTCATTATGTCTCTGTTACAAAAAAATAAATAATAATAATTGTTATAGAACAGTGTTTTCACCACATGGTCAAGTATGTATGAAATGTTCATCCAAGCATACAAGTAATCATGGGCCCAACTCTACAATGGACACTATTAAAGTGGTTGTCCATAATTTTGATATTGATGGCTTTTCCTCAGGAAAGGTCATCAATATCCAATCGGAGAGGGTCCGATACATCAGTTTAGTTGATGCTCCTGTGTCAGAATTATACAGCCTTGCGGTTACAACCCCAAATCTGGAAAGTGTGGCATGCATTTGTATTTAATCCAAACTGTAGGACCATCTTTTGCTTCCATTACAGCTGCAAGTCTTTTAGGGTATGTCTCTACCAGCTTTGCACATCTTGAGGCTGAAATTTCTGCCCATTCTTCTTTGCAAAATAGCTCAAGCTCAGTCAGATTGGATGGAGAGCATCAGTGAAGAGCAATTTTCAAGTCTTGCCACAGATTCTCAATGAGATTTAGGTCTGGACCTTGACTTGGCCATTCTGGCACATGAATATGCTTTGATCTAAACAATTCCATTGTAGCTCTGGCTGTATGTTTAGGGTCGTTGTTCTGCTGAAAGGTGAACCTCCGTCCCAGTCCCAAGTCTTTTGCAGCTTCTAACAGGTTTTCCTCCAGGATTACTCTGTATTTAGCGCCATCCATCAACTCTGACCAGCTTCCCTGGTTCTTCTGAAGAAAAGTATTCTCACATTATGGTGCTGCCACCACCATGTTGCACGAGGATGAGGATGGTGTTTTCAGGATGATTTTCAGTGTTTGTTTTTCACCACACATAGCGTTTTGCATTTAAGCCAAAAAGTTAAACTTTGGTCTCATATGACCAGAGCACCTTCTTCCATATGTTGCTACATGGCTTGTGACAAATTTCAAACAAGACTTCTTGTGGCTTACTTTCAGAAATGGCTTTCTTCTTGCCACTGTTACATAAAAGCCAGATTTGTGGAGTACATGACTAATAGTTGTCCTGTGGACAGATTCTCCAACCTGCACTGTGGATCTCTCCTCCAAAGTGGCTATGGGCCTTTTGGCTGCTTCTATAATTAGTCCTCTCCTTGCCTGGGCTGTCAATTTAGGTGGACGGCCATGTCATAGACAGCAGTTGTGCCATACTCCTATTTTCGGATGATGGATTGAACAGTGCTCTGTGAGATGTTCAGACCTTGGGATATTTTTTTTATAACCTAAACCCTGCTTTATACTCTCCAACTTTATCCCTGACTTGTCTGGTGTGTTCCTTGGTTTTCAAGATACTGTTTTATCAAAAATGGTCTCTAACATACCTCTGAGTCCTTCACAGAACAGCTGTAGTTATACTGTGAATATATTACACACAGGTGGACTTTACTAATGATGTGACTTTTGAAGGCAATTGATCACTCTGTATTTTATTCAGGGGTATCAGAGTACAGGGGGGCTGAATAGAAATGCACTCTGCTCTTTTCAGATTTTAAATTATAATTTAAAAAAAAAATCATGTATCATTTTCTTTTCACTTTATATATACTTACTACTTTGTGTTGGTCTATCACATAAAAAAAATCCCAATAAATGAAATTTAAGTTTGTGGGTGTAGCATGAAAAAATTTGGAAAAGTTCAAGGGGTATGAATACTTTTTGAAGGCACTGTAGGTTCATTTTATTGATCCTACACTAATGTGTGTGCATGTGTCTGAAATTTTATTTTGAGCCCGCAGAACTGATGACAGTGATAATCTCTATATAGTAATGCAGAATTTGTAGGTGAAATATAACTTATACTGTAGTTGCTGGGTCCCATAAAAGATGGATTGCATGATAAAAACACCCGCTGAATAGTACAAATGAAGGAGATTCAGATGTCCAGTTATGCAAGATCTGTCTTGTCAACATGTAAACTATAGAAGATATCTGGTTTGTTTTGTTTTACAAGAAACCCTTGATCAAAGATCACTTTAGAGGTCTCAGACATGCTGACAAGAGAGTCCTGATGGTAATCAAACCAGTTTGGAGATTCTTGACCTGAAAAAAAAACACAAACCTTTTCTTTTACCCACACATTTATGGACATTTATGATTTTGCTGTGATTATGAGTAGAGATAAATTTTAGAAAAATTATATTTGGCAACTTCCCCAAGATTCACCAAGAAATTTGATTTGTTCCAAATTAATTTGTTACAAATCGCTATAAATTAGGTATTCCCAAGCCACTCTGCCTTAGGATACAGAGCAGCTGTGGAGCGGCTGTGCTGCTTGCGGGTTATGGCGATGCTGCGCTGAAGAATTACCTGGCCAATTAGCCCGCAGCTGCCTTTCATTTATTAATGAAGACTACACTGCATAGTCCTTCTTCATTGTTTTGTTGGTTGCATAGCATTATGGGTGATCTTGCATTCCTTGGCTTGTTTTCTCTACATGTTGTAACATGTGCAGTCACCATTTTAGGATAACCTGATTCGTTACCACGAAGAGTGAGAAAACTCAGATTCGTTTTGAATTTAAGTTTTCCTAACTTTGGATGGAATTCCGCTTCAAATGCTTTGCTTCGCTCAACACTAATTATGAGGAATGTAATAATGCTGTATTTCTACTCATATATAGAAGTATGTAGTGATTAAAAATAATACTATGGCTTTCTAGGTTGCACCATGGAAAGAAAATCTGTGTACTGTGTAAGCCAGTAGAGAAGATAAAACTTGAGAGTCCTCAGTCATTAATACATTTTAATGGCTAATTGAAGTTAGCCATTAAGAGGTATTTAAGAACTGTGGACCATCAATTTTTATCTTCTGTAGGCTGAACCAGTTGAAACTTATCCTGCTGGCGATTACTGGGAGTACGAGAAGACTGGAGAGTTGTGAGATTCTGGACTTTTATTTTTCTGTTTGTTTTTTTTACTTCTTTCTATATGAAATTTGAACGTTTCCCTTATTTATTGTGTTTTTGATTAATTGCGAATTAATTGCAACTATAATAATGGTATTTATGGACTGAGAGGAGCGAAAGCCCTCGGTAGGAATCTAGCAAGATCTATTAATTAACCTAGGAATTTTTAATTCTGGCTATGGATGTTTTGATTGTAAATACTAGATAAATTATTAAGGATGTTGTATAATTGGTAGGGGGGAAAAAGGAAGGGAGAAAACGAAGGAAGGAGGAAGGAGGGAAGGGGAAGGAAAAAGAAAGGGGGGGGGAAGGGAAAGAGTAAGGAAATGGAAAAGAAAAGGAGAAGGGGAGGAAAGGAGGGGAGAAAGAAAAAAAAGAGAAGGGAGAGAAAAGGGAAGAAAAAGGGAAAAAAAAAGAGAGAAGATTTTAAGATATAGAAATGTCTAGACAGGGAGCAGGGAAAAAGGGGAGAAATAATCCAGAATTAAATACCACGATCTCCCCGATGTTTAAGAGGGCAGAAAGAGTAAAACAACAACTACTAATTAACACAAGCGGACAGATTAGTCCACCTAGAAAGAAGAAAGATGATATATCTCAAATTCAGGAAAGGGATCTTGGCTTGACAGAGAGCGCGATGATGATACCACCTGACGGTGGTGAAATCCAGTCTGGTGAGAGAGGTACAGAATATTTTAAGGAAGCCGAAAGAGATGTTTTAATTCAGGGGGAGCAGGCACCGAGTCTGCTGGAAATATTTCAAGAAATAAAAAAATGCAATTTGGCGATACAGGATACAAACATAAAATTTTCCGTTCGCGAACGGCGAACGCGAATTTTTGCAAATGTTCGTGAATGGGCGAACCGGGCGAACCACCATAGACTTCAATAGGCAGCGAATTTTAAAACCCACAGGGACTCTTTCTGGCCACAATAATGATGGAAAAGTTTTTCAAGGGGACTAACACCTGGACTGTGGCATGCCGGAGGGGGATCCATGGCAAAACTCCCATGGAAAATTACATAGTTGACGCAGAGTCGGGTTTTAATCCATAAAGGGCATAAATCACTAACATTCCTAAATTGTTTGGAATAATGTGCTTTAAAACATCAGGTATGATGTTGTATCGATCAGGTAGTGTAAGGGTTACGCCCGCTTCACAGTGACAGACCAAACTCCCCGTTTAACGCACCGCAAACAATCGCAAACAGTCCATTTGCACAACCGCAAACTCCCCATTTGCACAAGGTTGGATACCAAGCTAGCCATGTCCCGTTCTTTGTCCTCACTGACGTCATTGAAGGTCTCTTCCTCCACCCAGCCACGTACAACACCAAGGGTCCCTGAAAGGTGACAACAAGCCCCCTGGGACGCCTGCTGTGGTTGGTCTTCCACCTCCTCAAAGCCACCTTCCTCCTCTGACCCCTCTTCTTCAGACTCCTCTCTCTGCGTTGGCGCAGGTCCAGCAATCGACGACGACAAGGCTGCTTCTGATGGTGATGGTGACCACAACTCTTCCTCTTCATGCTCATCTACGGCCTGATCCAGCACTCTTCGCAGGGCACGCTCCAGAAAAAATGCATATGGGATGAGGTTGATGATGTTGCCTTGGGTTTGACTGACCAGGTTTGTCACCTCCGCAAAAGGACACATGAGCCTACAGCCATTGTGCATGAGCGTTCAGTAACGCGGCCAAAAAATACCCAGCTCCGCAGAGGCTGTCCTCTTTTTTTTTTATTAAAAAAAATCTGTTCTTAACAGTTTAATCTCTGTTTTGTCCCCTATCAGGGGCCGGTGTGTGGAATAGATTTTAGGAACCGGGAGAGGAAAAAGATGCTTGGTCGGTCCTCTTACTTCCAATTCGGGGCACTGCGCGTACGCCTTGCAATGTACTGTGCCACCAGATATGAGTGGTGTGTTTAAGTAGTACTATTCCTATCAGTTTAATCCCTGTTACGTCCCCTATCAGGGGACGTGTATGGAATAGATTTTAGGAACCGGGAGATGGAAAAAGATGCTTGGTCGGTCCTCTTACTTCCAATTTGGGGCACTGCGCGTGCGCCGTGTAATGTACTGTGCAATCCCAATATGAGTGGTGTGTTTAAGTAGTACCATTCCTATCAGTTTAATCCCTGTTACGTCCCCTATCAGGGGCCAGTGTATGAAATAGATTTTAGGAACCGGGAGATGGAAAAAGATGCTTGGTTGGTCCTCCTACTTCCAATTTGGGGCACTGCACGTGCGCCGTGCAATGTACTGTGCCACCAGATATGAGTGGTGTGTTAAGTAGTACTATTCCTATCAGTTTAATCCCTGTTACGTCCCCTATCAGGGGACGTGTATGGAATAGATTTTAGACAACCGCAAAGAGTTGTCAATAGTTGACACACTCATGACATAAATTTTATTCCTCTATGCGTCAATCTTGGTGTAGTGATGACTGTGCTCGTGCGCACGTTTGGGAGATTGCAGGCGATGGGGGTTTTTCAAAGTCTATGGTCGTGCTGACTGAGGTAGTTCAGTGACAGTTAAGTGACCCAGAAAACAATGATTCTGCAGTGTGGGCCCATTGTGTGGGCCCTTAGATGATCACAAAGAAAATTAATGTTTTTTCTATGCAAAATTATCCAGCCGATCGCTTTTGGTATGTTCACGATGAAGCAACGACCTTATCATCTGGGGTGTGCCAACATTGCCATTGCCAACACACTCATAGAGGTGATCGCTTCATTGTGATACGCAAGCCCCTTCACCACAACAAGGTAACGATCACGAAGGGGAATTGACACACGTATGTGCCTTTTTTTTGTTTTGTTTTTGCAGCCACAGTGCAGCACCAGAGGCCAGAAAAATTAGGCATGTACACATACCTGAAAATTTAGGTGCTGTAGCAGCGGCCGGAAAAATTTATGTTTTCCAGGCAGAAAGTGCACTAAAACATTTTGGCTTGAACCATAGTTGGTGGCAGATAAGTCACGCAAGTCATCCGGCATGCAGAGATAAAATACAGCAGCGTGTGGACCATTTTTAGCCCAAGGCAGCTCATCTCATCACCAGGCCTTTATTAGTCAAATGTATCGCCCACTGTCAGTCCCTTCGGGATCCATGCCTCATTCATCTTAATAAAGGTGAGGTAATCTAGGACTTTTTTGACCTAGGCGACTTCTCTTCTCAGTGACAATACCTCCTGCTGCACTGAAGGTCCTTTCTGACAGGACATTTGAAGCGGG
The DNA here is from genome assembly GCF_905171765.1 of Bufo bufo. NCBI lineage: Eukaryota > Metazoa > Chordata > Amphibia > Anura > Bufonidae > Bufo > Bufo bufo. The sequence continues at coordinate 605,325,587 of NC_053391.1, forward strand.
GCAGGCCAGAAGTTCTATCGCAAATTGGGATAGCTCAGGCCACAGGTCAAGCCTGCACACCCAGTAGTCAAGGGGTTCATCGCTCCTCAGAGTGTCGATATCTGCAGTTAAGGTGAGGTAGTCTGGTACCTGTCGGTCGAGTCGTTCTCTGAGGGTGGACCCCGAAGGGCTGTGGCGATGTGTAGGACTTAAAAAGCTCTGCATGTCCTCCATCAACATCACGTCTGTAAAGCGTCCTGTCCTTGCTGGCGTGGTTGTGGTAGGAGGATTACTTTCACCTCTTCCCCTGTTAGATTCTCGTTGTGCTGTGACATCACCCTTATACGCTGTGTAAAGCATACTTTTTAATTTATTTTGGAACGGCTGCATCCTTTCCGACTTGCGGTAATTCTGTAACATTTCAGGCACTTTCTGCTTATACCGGGGGTCTAGTAGCGTGGCCACCCAGTACAGGTCGTTCTCCTTCAGCCTTTTTATACGAGGGTCCCTCAACAGGCACGACAGCATGAAAGACCCCATTTGCACAAGGTTGGATGCCGAGCTACTCATGTCCCGTTCCTCGTCCTCAGTGATCTCACTGAAAGTCTGTTCTTCCCCCCAGCCACTTACAACACCACGGGTACCAGATAGGTGACAACGAGCACCCTGGGATGCCTGCTGTGGTTGGTCTTCCTCCTCCTCCTCAAAGCCACATTTCTCCTCTGACTCCTCTTCCTCACACTCCTCTTCCAGCGTTGCCGCAGGTCCAGCAAGCGATGCTGATAAGGCTGTTTCTGGTGGTGATGGTGACCACAACTCTTCCTCTTCCTCTTCATGCTCATCTACGGCCTGATCCAGCACTCTTCGCAGGGCACGCTCCAGGAAGAAAACAAATGGGATGATGTCGCTGATGGTGCCTTCGGTGCGACTGACTAGGTTTGTCACCTCCTTCAGAAGGATGCATGAGCCTACAGGCATTGCGCATGAGCGTCCAGTAACGTGGCAAAAAAATTCCCAGCTCCGCAGAGGCTGTCCTAGCACCCCGGTCATACAAATACTCATTGACGTCTTTTTCTTGTTGGAGCAGGCGGTCAAACATTAGGAGTGAATTCCAACGTGTCGGGCTGTCGCAAATCAAGCGCCTCACTGACATGTTGTTTCGCCGCTAGATATCTGAAAAGTGCGCCATGGCCGTGTAGGAACGCCTGAAATGGCCACACACTTTCCTGGCCTGCTTGAGGACATCCTGTAAGCCTCGGTACTTATGCACAAAGCGTTGTACAATCAGATTCAACACATGTGCCATGCATGGCACTTGTGTCAACAAATTGCCAACAAATTGCTTCCGTTGTCACACACCACTTTGCAGATCTCCAGTTGGTGCGGAGTCAGCCACTGATCCACCTGTGAGTTCAGGGCGGACAGGAGTGCTGGTCCGGTGTGACTCTCTGCTTTCAGGCAAGTCAACCTCAAGACGGCGTGACACTATCGTATCCGGGATGTGGAATAGCCCCTGGGGAGCTGGGGGGATGCAGTTGATGTGGAGCAAGACGCAGCAGCAGAAGAGGACTCAGCCGAGGAGGTTATGGAAGAGGATGGAGTAGGAGGAGCAGAGGAGGTGGCAGCAGGCCTGCCTGCAAGTCGTGGCGGTGTCACCAACTCCTCTGCAGAGCCACGCATTACATGCTTGGCAGCCATCAGCAGATTTACCCAATGCGCAGTGTAGGTGATATACCTGCCCTGACCGTGCTTTGCAGACCAGGTATTAGTGGTAGGTTGGACCCTTGCCCCAACACTGTGTGCCAGACATGCCATTACTTCCTTTTGCACAATCGAGTACAGGTTGGGGATTGCCTTTTGTGCAAAGAAATTTCGGCCGGGTACCTTCCACTTCGGCCTCAGACTCCACCAGCTTGTATGGTAAAAACTGGCAGGCTAAGAGTTCCGACAAGCCAGCTGTCAGACGCCGGGCAAGGGGGTGACTTTGTGACATTGGCTTCTTACGCTCAAACATGTCCTTGACAGACACCTGACTGTGGGCAGATGAGCAGGAACTGTTCAAGGCGAGAGACGGAGTGGCGGATGGTTGAGAGGGGGCAAGGAGGACAGCAGTGGTTGATGTGGCTGAAGATGCTGGACCAGGAGGAGGATGGTGGCTTTGAGTTTGTGTGCTGCTTGTACTCATGTGTTGATCCCATAGGCGTTTGTGATTTGAGATCATGTGCCTTCACAAAGCAGTTGTACCTAGGTGGGTGTTGGACTTCCCACGACTCAGTTTCTTTTGGCACAGGTTGCAAATGGCATTGCTGTTGTCAGAGGCAGACACACAAAAAAAATGCCACACTGATGATCTCTGCAATGCCGTCATTCTGGTGGTGGCAACAGCATGCGTTGATTGGCGTGCTGTCTGGCTGACCCCGGGTGCCGATACATGCTGTCTGACTGTGCCACTAGCTCCTTGCGACGACCTCCCCCTGCTTCCAACTCGTCGCCTCCTCCTCTCTGTCTCCCCATCTGAACTTTCCCCCTGTTCTTCTTCTCTTCGAGCAGGGCACCCACGTGACATCCACGGACACATCGTCATCATCAACCACTTCATTTGTATCTGGCAACTCAGCAAAGGAAGCTCAGCGGGTACAACATCATCATCATCACACCGTTTGTCCATGTGTGTAATGCTGCCTGACTGAGACATATCCCTGTTATCTACATCCTCTGGCAATAATGGTTGCGCATCACTCATTTCTTCCAACTGATGTGTAAATAACTCCTCTGACAGATCAAGTGAAGCAGCTGTGGTGCTAGTGTTGGTGGTGGCGGCAGGCGGGCGAGTGGTAACTTGAGAGGTGCCCGAAGCTGAGCTGGAGGAGGATGGTGCGTCAAGGTTCCGAGCGGAAGCTGTAGAAGATTGGGTCCTGTGTTAGCCAGTCAACTATGTCCTCAGAACTTTTCGAGTTCAGGGTACGTGGCCTCTGAACACTGGGCATTATTCTAGGGCCAAAGGGAATCACAGCACCACGACCACGACGGCTACTGTGACATCAGATATGAGTGGCACTGTGCACTGGCAGAAGTTAGCAGAGTAGACGCTGTAGGCCTGACACACACGCTGGCAGACAACTAATTGCTATTCAATCTATTACAGTCAAAATTGTTGTTGTTTTTTTAAATGTAATCTACTGTGACACCAGATATTAGTTGCGCTGGTGACACTATGCACTTGCAGGGCCTGAAACACACACACGCGTGCAGGCAACTGACTGCTATTATTTCACAGTCAAATTTTTATTTTTATTTTTTTATGTAATCTACTGTGACACAAGATTTGAGTTGCGCTGGTGACACTGTGCACTTGCAGGGCACGAAACACACACACACACGTGCATGCAACTGACTGCTATTATTTCACAGTCAAAATTATATATTATTTTTAAAATGTAATCTACTGTGACACCAGATATTAGTTGCGCTGGAGGTGACACTATGCACTTGCAGGGCCTGAAACACACACACGTGCAGGCAACTGACTGCTATTATTTCACAGTCAAAATATTATATATATTTTTTTATGTATTCTACTGTGACAGGAAAAAGTAAATATAATATTATAGACAGTCAACGCGTCATTAGTATTAAGCGTATAAAGAAGAATATAGCGTGCTCATAAAAACAATACCTTTATTGTAGATTATTGGGTAAATGGAGCAGAAAGCTGCTCATATGGTGATCATGACCTAACAAAGGATTGGTTAAGTCTTTATTAACTCCTACTGTGATTAGGATACCACAAACAATAATAAATAATAATGAAAGATACTTTATAGGTATAAACCCATAGTCATCTAGGTAGTTAGATATTTTCATCAAGCAGACAGGTAATAGGGGGTATTTAGAGGGAGGGGAGTGACTCTCCCTGGATGTCCCTAATAACCTAGGCCCTAAGCCCAGGGATATCCCTAGATGGTAGAGATACCCTGTCCCCGTACCTATGGCTATAGTTAACCTATAATGACCCTACTTACATAGATAGTCAATAATTAAAGATATGAATAAATCCCGACGCGTTTCACCTGCGCCTGGCAGATCATCAGGGCGTGATAGATAAACCCTATTTTGTAGGGCGAACAAAGGATACAAAGAGTATATAAGAAGAAATGATACTTAGCTCCTGTGTCTAGTCAGTGGGAAATGTATAAAGATGCTGAGTCCTGTCAGTTGATGGATAGCCTGTAAGGAAGCAAAAGGGGGAATCGATACAGATACTGACAAGACAACATCTACAGGTTTCTATTTCATGTACTTACTGATCAGGATAACCCCACTGTCTGGCTTAATAGATGTTAAGGGGAGCTGATGTGGCCGGTCTATAGGTTCCAGTGCTCAGTATATAAGCACTAGTCTTGTCTGACACTTCCGGACGCCGATATTGGGCATTTCCGGTTTGTGAGACGCATGGCGAGGTTGAAATGTGTGACTTCCGGTGTATGGCACGCATGGTGAGATGAATATTACCGGAAGTCTTCATGCAAATTCCGGTCTCTGAACCGCAAAATGGAACGCATGGGGCTAGGGATGGATTGCCCATGCGTTCTTTGTAGTTAAACAGGTACTTGTACAAATCAGCCTGATACAGAAACCGGAGATATGTATGCTTTTAGTCGTTGGTAGAGATAACATTGATATGTTAATAACCCATAGACTAGTGTATGATAGATCTTCCCTAGTATATTTTGCTATGAATAATTAGACCGGCCCTCTATTTAATAGTCACAAGAGGGAGATAAATAAAGGGTGTGGCCCTATTTTAAGGCTACACATAAACCTTATGGAAATCCACCATTCCGTTGGTGGTCCATAAGGGAAATAGGGTGAGATGAGGGGCTGATGATAATCATGTCCCTATTAATCAGCGATACTTCTCGTATCTGCATGGTCCAAAAGTGGGACGGATATCACTAAGACAGAGGAAGGTCAATTTAGACAGAGAAGGATACCAGTTAAATGAAACAGGTGTATGTGAGCCTCTCATTCAGTCCTCCCGGTGACTGGGACCGGAAACGATAGATCCATTCAGTTTCCTTCTGGAGTATCCTCCGGTCCCAGTCACCCCTCCTGGCTGGCATAGGGACAACCTGAAGTGCTGCAAACCGAATGGATCTGAGGTCAACATTATGACAATGATTCACATGGTTGGCCACAGACGTGTCATTCTTTTTAACAATGTCGTTGACATGTTCAAATATTCTACGTCTCAATTCTCTGTATGTTTTTCCTATATAGTCCTTCGGGCAGGTGCACTGGCATATATATATGACCCCTTTTGTTTTGCAGTTGACAAAATTACTTATAGTATGTATATATTGAGTCATAGAGCAGGTTACCGTTTTTGTTTGATTGATGTGTTTGCAGGTCTTACATGTCCCGCATTTAAAAATTTCTTTAGGTTGCCTGTCTAGCCAAGTGCCTTCTTTTTTTTTTTTTCCCGTATAGTGACTATGTACAAGTCTGTCTCTAAGGCTCCTCCCCTTACGATATGTAACTTGTGGGAAGGGAGAGATAGCCTTCGAGAGATGCCCGTCCATAGTCAGAATTGGCCAATAGGTTCGCAAAATAGTCAGCACCTCTCTATTGGCTATATCGTAGGTAGAGATCAAGCGAATAAGATTTGCATAATTTCTGTTTCTTGATCTGGGTATTAGGAGATCCCCTCTCTTGCTGTTTTCAGCCACGTGAAAAGCCTCCCTTAAGATTGACTGTGGGTAGCCTCTTTGTGTTAATCTACAGTACAGACCAAAAGTTTGGACACACCTTCTCATTCAAAGAGTTTTCTTTATTTTCATGACTATGAAAATTGTAGATTCACACTGAGGGCATCAAAACTATGAATTAACACATGTGGAATTATATACCTAACAAACACGTGTGAAACAACTGAAAATATGTCATATTCTAGGTTCTTCAAAGTAGCCACCTTTTGCTTTGATTACTGCTCTGCACACTCTTGGCATTCTCTTGATGAGCTTCAAGAGGTAGTCCCCTGAAATGGTTTTCACTTCACAGGTGTGCCCTGTCAGGTTTAATAAGTGGGATTTCTTGCCTTATAAATGGGGTTGGGACCATCAGTTGCGTTGAGGAGAATTCAGGTGGATACACAGCTGATAGTCCTACTGAATAGACTGTTAGAATTTGTATTATGGCAAGAAAAAAGCAGCTAAGTAAAGAAAAACGAGTGGCCATCATTACTTTAAGAAATGAAGGTCAGTCAGTCAGCCGAAATATTGGGAAAACTTTGAAAGTAAGGGCTATTTGACCATGAAGGAGAGTGATGGGGTGCTGCGCCAGATGACCTGGCCTCCACAGTCACCGGACCTGAACCCAATCGAGATGGTTTGGGGTGAGCTGGACCGCAGAGTGAAGGCAAAAGGGCCAACAAGTGCTAAGCATCTCTGGGAACTCCTTCAAGACTGTTGGTAGACCATTTCAGGGGACTACCTCTTGAAGCTCATCAAGAGAATGCCAAGAGTGTGCAAAGCATTAATCAAAGCAAAAGGTGGCTACTTTGAAGAACCTAGAATATGACATATTTTAAGTTGTTTCACACTTGTTTGTTATGTATATAATTCCACATGTGTTAATTCATAGTTTTGATGCCTTCATAGTCATGAAAATAAAGAAAACTCGTTGAATGAGAAGGTGTGTCCAAACTTTTGTTCTGTACTGTATTTTTCAATTTCTTTGATTCTTTATAGAAACCTTCCCTCTCTGAGCAATTTCTGCGCATGCGCAAATATTGTCCTTTTGGGATACCTTTTTTCACTGCAGGGTGATGGTAGCTACTCCAATGCAGTATGTTATTTGTGGCAGTTGACTTCTGGAAAACTGTGGTGGTAAGATTACCATCCATCAATTTTACTATATCTGTGACACAAGATTTGAGTTGCACTGTGACACTATGCACTTGCAGGGCACGAAACACACACACACACACGTGCAGGCAACTGACTGATATTATTTTACAGTCCAAAAGTTTTTTTTTTTTAAATGTAATCTACTGTGACACAAGATTTGAGTTGCGCTGGTGACACTGTGCACTTGCAGAGCCTGTAAAAAAAAACGCGTGCAGGCAACTGACTGCTATTATTTTACAGTCAAATTTTTTTTATTTATTTTTATGTAATCTACTGTGACACCAGATATGAGTTGCACTGGTGACACTGTGCACTTGCAGGGCCTGAAACACACACGCGTGCAGGCAACTGACTGCTATTATATTACAGTCAAAAAAGTTTTTGTTTTTTTAAATGCAAGCTACTGTGACACCAGATATAAGTGGTGGCACTGGGCAAGTGGGCACAGTATACGCTGTGAGCCTGACACACACGCTGGCAGGCAACTGCAATTAGATTACACAGGAAAAAAAAAAAAAAAGCAGACTGATGTTCTAGCCCTAAAAAGGGCTTTTTGGGGTGCTGTCCTTACAGCAGAGATCAGATGAGTCTTTCAGGACTGTAGTCGACACTGAATACACTGGCCTAGCTATCAATTTCCCTATTAAATCAGCAGCAGCTACACTGTCCCTCCTCTCACTAAGAATGCAGCTTCCGAATGAATCTAAAATAGATGCTGTCCAGGAGGTGGGATGGTCTGGGAGGGAGGGTATGATGCTGATTGGCTGGAATGTGTCTGCTGACTGTGAGGTACAGGGTCAAAGTCTACTCAATGATGACGAATAGGGGGCGGACCGAACATCGCATATGTTCGCCCGCCACGGCGAACGCAAACAAGCTATGTTCGCCGGGAACTGTTCGCCGGCGAATAGTTTGGGACATCTCTAATTACTAGAAGTAGAGAAGAGAACATCTGATTCAGAGGACCTGTTGCAGACAATAGTTAAAGAGAAATCTACTTTAAAGAAGGAAAACACAGTACTTAAAAACAAACTATTGGACTTAGAGAATAGGTCTAGGAGGTCTAACCTGAGATGCCTGGGGTTCCCAGAGGGAGTGGAGGGACAAGATCTTTGTGGTTTTATACAAGCATGGTTAAGGGAACATCTGGGTCAGGATATCTCAGAATATAAAAACTTTATAGAGCGAGCTCATAGGCTCCCGGTTAGGTTGCCCCCTCCTGGTACAAGACCGCGTCCAATAATAATTAATTTTCTGTCGGTAAGAGAAAAGCAAGAAGTGTTACGAAGGTCAAGAAATAAAGGGAAGCTGGAAATATGGGGGTGCAATAATAATGCTTTTTTTCTGATTATGCAAGATAAACAATAAGAGAAATAAGTTTTTTCATTGATGTTAATAAAAATTGCAAATAAATAATGTAAAGTACTCAATGATGTTTTCAGCTAAGCTCAGGGTCGAATGGGAGAAAAAAAATCTGTTTTTTTGATACAGCGGAGGCAGCGGAAGAATGGTTGAAGGAAAAGTAAAAAAGTTAAGGAAAACAGGGCTGGGGGCTCATACGAGAGGGAGTAATGCAAGAGAGAGTGCTAGGTTCAGATGGTAACTTGGGCCATTCAGGGAGGGTGGGTTAGGGAGGTTTTGGTAACTGCTGTGGGGGGGGGATCCAAAAGGAGGAATACAAATTTTAAATACACTGCTCAAAAAAATAAAGGGAACACTTAAACAACACAATGTAACTCCAAGTCAATCACACTTCTGTGAAATCAAACTGTCTACTTAGGAAGCAACACTGAGTGACAATCAATTTCACATTCTGTTGTGCAAATGGGATAGACAACAGGTGGAAATTATAGGCAACTAGAAAGACACCCCCAATAAAGGAGTGGTTCTGCAGGTGGTGACCACAGACCACTTCTCAGTTCCTATGCTTCCTGGCTGATGTTTTGGTTACTTTTGAATGCTGGCGGTGCTTTCACTCTAGTGGTAGCATGAGACGGAGTCTACAACCCACACAAGTGGCTCAGGTAGTACAGCTTATCCAGGATGGCACATCAATGCGAGCTGTGGCAAGAAGGTTTGCTGTGTCTGTCAGCGTAGTGTCCAGAGCATGGAGGCGCTACCAGGAGACAGACCAGTACATCAGGAGACGTGGAGGAGGCTGTAGGAGGGCAACAACCCAGCAGCAGGACCGCTACCTCCGCCTTTGTGCAAGGAGGAACAGGAGGAGCACTGCCAGAGCCCTGCAAAATAACCTCCAGCAGGCCACAAATGTGCATGTGTCTGCTCAAACGGTCAGAAACAGACTCCATGAGGGTGATATGAGGGCCTGACGTCCACAGGTGGGGGTTGTGCTTACAGCCCAACACCGTGCAGGACGTTTGGCATTTGCCAGAGAACACCAAGATTGTCAAATTCGCCACTGGCGCCCTGTGCTCTTCACAGATGAAAGAAGGTTCACACTGAGCACATGTGACAGACGTGGCAGAGTCTGGAGACGCAGTGGAGAACGTTCTGCTGCCTGCAACATCCTCCAGCATGACCAGTTTGGCATTGGGTCAGTAATGGTGTGGGGTGGCATTTCTTTGGAGGGCCGCACAGCCCTCCATGTGCTCGCCAGAGGTAGCCTGACTGCCATTAGGTACCGAGATGAGATCCTTAGACCCCTTGTGAGACCATATGCTGGTGCGGTTGGCCCTGGGTTCCTCCTAATGCAAGACAATGATATACCTCATGTGGCTGGAGTGTGTCAGCAGTTCCTACAAGACGAAGGCATTGATGCTATGGACTGGCCCGCCCGTTCCCCAGACCTGAATCCAATTGAGCACATCTGGGACATCATGTCTCGCTCTATCCACCAACGTCATGTTGCACCACAGACTGTCCAGGAGTTGGCAGATGCTTTAGTCCGGGTCTGGGAGGAGATCCCTCAGGAGACCGTCCGCCACCTCATCAGGAGCATGCACAGGCGTTGTAGGGAGGTCATACAGGCACGTGGAGGCCACGAAATTTGATTTCCATTTTTTAATTTTTGTGTGATTTTGTTGTCAGCACATTCAATTATGTAAAGAACAAAGTATTTCAGAAGAATATTTAATTAATTCAGATCTAGGATGTGTTATTTTTGTGTTCCCCTTATTTTTTTGAGCAGTGTATATATATTTTTTTCCTGTACTCCGTTTCCCCCAGTTGCTCCCCCCTTCCTCTTTCCCGAGCGCATATTTTTTCACTTTTAAATAAAGGACAGCTAGTAATATATTTTTTTGAGGAGAGTGCATGAGAGTAATTTCATGGAATATTAGGGGATTGAGTAGGGGAACTAAGAGACTAGCAGTCTTTGATGCAATCCAAAGGTTTCTCCCCGCCATAGTCTGTTTACAAGAGACACATCTGACAAGTGAGACGATAGTAGGGGTGAATAGGTCATGGATACAGCACGCTTTACATTCAGTGTTTTCATCATATGCAAGAGGGGTGAATATATTAATTCTTCGAAATATAGATATTATAATAGTTAGTACAGCTATTGATAAGGAAGGTCGATATGTTCTTATGGATTGTATAATAGAAGGTAGAGCATGGATTATAGCAAATGTATATATACCGCCTCCCCTAAGACCAGAGGTCTTATTAAAAATAAATGAGTTTGTGCTTAAGGCAGGCGATAAAACCATTGTTAGCAATGGGAGATTTTAATAATGTAATGGATCCTCAAATGGACAGATGTAGACAAAATAAACTTCAAGTAATTAATACAGGTTCAAAATTAAAAGATATTACAACAGAATTAGGTTGGCTTGATATCTGGAGGGTAAGAAATCCAAACTTAAAGGGAACCTGTCACCAGTTTTATGGTGTCCTAACTAAGGGCATCATAAATAAGTGACTGATTCTCTTAGCACAATGTTGGGTCACTTTCTTTAATTGACCTAGTCAATCTGGCAACATCTTGTATTGAAAAGCTCCGGCTGATAATGAAGAGTCATGAATATTTATGAGCACCTGCCTCCACCCGCCTACCTGCTGCTGATTGACAGTTTTTTCCCATATGAATCAGCAGCAGGTGGGCAGGGGAGTGGCTATAGCTGTTAATTAAATAAACGCTGGACTCAATGACATCACGCTGGACTCAAATCAGCTCATTAGCATGCAGCATCTTTGTGTGTATATTATGGGGTAACCATCTGTCACACCAGTAAGTTAATACATCTAAGGTACTTTTTAGTAGTTAATTATTGTATATAATTAGTTAAATTATAATCAAATATCCACATGACAGGTTCCCTTTAAAAAGATATTCTTGTTATTCCAAAACTTACGAAGTTTGTCACGAATAGATCTGGTATTCATAGATAATAAAGGTGCACAGGACATTGAACAGATTAAGTATGGACGGCGTGGGATATCGGACCAGAACTTGACCCCGAACCCCATTGAAGTGAATGGGTGGATGTGGCTGTGTAGGCTCACGTGGCGGTCTAGGTGGAAGCGGCGGCGAAGGAGGAAAAGGTAGCCAACACATATGTGTGTTATTTAGCATTTTTACATAGGGGGACATATAAAATAAAAAAAAAAGGAATAAGTGCACTTGAGTACAAGGATGGATGGTTGAGGCTGTTAGAACTGTCTATTCTGCACAAGGTACAGACAAGTCCTGAGGGATCCAAGCCTGGTTCATTTTAATTAACGTGAGCTTGTCCACGTTGGCTGTGGACAGGCAGCTGCGTCTGTCTGTAATGACACCTCCTGCCGTGCTAAACACACGTTCAGAGAGTACACAGGCTGCAGGGCAGGGCAGCACCTCTAAGGCATACAGGGCAAGCTCTGGCCATGTGGACAATTTGGAGACCCAGGAGTTGAATGGGGCAGAACCATCAGTCAGTACGTGTAGTCGTGTGCACAGGAACTGTTCCACCATGTTGTTCAAATGCTGCCTCCTGCTAACACGCTCCATATCAGCAGTTGGCGCCGGCGAGGTGACAAAGCTTATCCACATGTCGGCCATGCTAACCCTGAAACCAACAAGAGCAAAAAACCAATAACCCTCACATATACCAAACTAACAAGGAAAAGATGCCGTAAAACACTGGGTGTAGAACCGCATATTAATGGGGGAACTGTAAATTCACCCAGAGTGACATATAAGCATATGTATTACACACATGTACAGTGTCGTTGCCCAGGCACTGCAGCATGTAGTCGCTCATGTGTGGCAGGCTGCCCAGAGGTAAACACAAGCTGTCCTCCGTATCCCCCCAGCCACGCACTAGACATGGGCCCGAACTGCGTTGGAAGCCACCCCGCTCTGAACATGCTTCATCCCCATCTTCCTCCTCCAGTAGTGTGCCCTGGCTGGCCAAATTTGTACCTGGCCTCTGCTGTTGGAAAAATCCTCTTTCTGAGCCACTTCTAAAAGACTGGCCTGAAAGTGTTAGAGATGACCCCTCTTCCTCCTCGTCCTGGGCCACATCCTCTTCCATCATCGCGCTAAGTGTTTTCTCAAGGAGACATAGAAGTGGTATTGTAACGCTGACAACGGCGTCATCGCCACTGGCCATGTTGGTGGAGTACTCGAAACAGCGCAACAGGGCACACAGGTCTCGCATGGAGGCCCAGTCATTGGTGGTGAAGTGGTGCTGTTCCGCAGTGCGACTCACCCGTGCGTGCTGCAGCTGAAACTCCACTATGGCCTGCTGCTGCTCGCACAGTCTGTCCAGCATGTGCAAGGTGGAGTTCCACCTTGTGGGCACGTCGCATATGAGGCGGTGAGCGGGAAGGCCGAAGTTACGCTGTAGAGCAGACAGCAGAGCGGCGGCAGGATGAGAACGCCGGAAGCGCGCACAGATGGCCCGCACTTTACGCAGCAGCTCTGACATGTCGGGGTAGTTGTGAATGAATTTCTGCACCAGCAAATTCAGCACATGCGCCAGGCAAGGGATGTGCATCAAAACGGCTAGTCCCAGAGCTGCAACGAGATTTTGCCAATTATGGCACACCACCAGGCCGGGCTTGAGGCTCACTGGCAGCAACCACTCGTCGGTCTGTTGTTCTATACCCCGCCACAACTCCTGCGCGGTGTTAGCAATGGGAGATTTTAATAATGTAATGGATCCTCAAATGGACAGATGTAGACAAAATAAACTTCAAGTAATTAATACAGGTTCAAAATTAAAAGATATTACAACAGAATTAGGTTGGCTTGAAATCTGGAGGGTAAGAAATCCAAACTTAAAGGGAACCTGTCACCAGTTTTATGGTGTCCTAACTAAGGGCATCATAAATAAGTGACTGATTCTCTTAGCAAAATGCTGGGTCACTTTCTTTAATTGACCTAGTCAATCTGGCAACATCTTGTATTGAAAAGCTCCGGCTGATAATGAAGAGTCATGAATATTTATGAGCACCTGCCTCCACCCGCCTACCTGCTGCTGATTGACAGTTTTTTCCCATATGAATCAGCAGCAGGTGGGCAGGGGAGTGGCTATAGCTGTTAATTAAATAAACGCTGGACTCAATGACATCACGCTGGACTCAAATCAGCTCATTAGCATGCAGCATCTTTGTGTGTATATTATGGGGTAACCATCTGTCACACCAGTAAGTTAATACATCTAAGGTACTTTTTAGTAGTTAATTATTGTATATAATTAGTTAAATTATAATCAAATATCCACATGACAGGTTCCCTTTAAAAAGATATTCTTGTTATTCCAAAACTTACGAAGTTTGTCACGAATAGATCTGGTATTCATGGATAATAAAGGTGCACAGGACATTGAACAGATTAAGTATGGACGGCGTGGGATATCGGACCAGAACTTGACCCAAACTTGACCCCGAACCCCATTGAAGTGAATGGGTGGATGTGGCTGTGTAGGCTCACGTGGCGGTCTAGGTGGAAGCGGCGGCGAAGGAGGAAAAGGTAGCCAACACATATGTGTGTTATTTAGCATTTTTACATAGGGGGACATATAAAATAAAAAAAAAAGGAATAAGTGCACTTGAGTACAAGGATGGATGGTTGAGGCTGTTAGAACTGTCTATTCTGCACAAGGTACAGACAAGTCCTGAGGGATCCAAGCCTGGTTCATTTTAATTAACGTGAGCTTGTCCACGTTGGCTGTGGACAGGCAGCTGCGTCTGTCTGTAATGACACCTCCTGCCGTGCTAAACACACGTTCAGAGAGTACACAGGCTGCAGGGCAGGGCAGCACCTCTAAGGCATACAGGGCAAGCTCTGGCCATGTGGACAATTTGGAGACCCAGGAGTTGAATGGGGCAGAACCATCAGTCAGTACGTGTAGTCGTGTGCACAGGAACTGTTCCACCATGTTGTTCAAATGCTGCCTCCTGCTAACACGCTCCATATCAGCAGTTGGGGCCGGCGAGGTGACAAAGCTTTTCCACATGTCGGCCATGCTAACCCTGAAACCAACAAGAGCAAAAAACCAATAACCCCATAGAAGAATGATAAAACACTCATATAAAATATATGTAGTTAATTAGGAGGCAGAATAAATATACAATAACATGAAGGCACAAGGTAAAGGGGGATGGGACGCTCCGTGTAGTGGGACCGTGAACCCCCACCCTCACATATACCAAACTAACAAGGAAAAGATGCCGTAAAACACTGGGTGTAGAACCGCATATTAATGGGGGAACTGTAAATTCACCCAGAGTGACATATAAGCATATGTATTACACACATGTACAGTGTCGTTGCCCAGGCACTGCAGCATGTAGTCGCTCATGTGTGCCAGGCTGCCCAGAGGTAAACACAAGCTGTCCTCCGTATCCCCCCAGCCACGCACTAGACATGGGCCCGAACTGCGTTGGCAGCCACCCCGCTCTGAACATGCTTCATCCCCATCCTCCTCCTCCAGTAGTGTGCCCTGGCTGGCCAAATTTGTACCTGGCCTCTGCTGTTGGAAAAATCCTCTTTCTGAGCCACTTCTAAAAGACTGGCCTGAAAGTGTTAGAGATGACCCCTCTTCCTCCTCGTCCTGGGCCACATCCTCTTCCATCATCGCGCTAAGTGTTTTCTCAAGGAGACATAGAAGTGGTATTGTAACGCTGACAACGGCGTCATCGCCACTGGCCATGTTGGTGGAGTACTCGAAACAGCGCAACAGGGCACACAGGTCTCGCATGGAGGCCCAGTCATTGGTGGTGAAGTGGTGCTGTTCCGCAGTGCGACTCACCCGTGCGTGCTGCAGCTGAAACTCCACTATGGCCTGCTGCTGCTCGCACAGTCTGTCCAGCATGTGCAAGGTGGAGTTCCACCTTGTGGGCACGTCGCATATGAGGCGGTGAGCGGGAAGGCCGAAGTTACGCTGTAGAGCAGACAGCAGAGCGGCGGCAGGATGAGAACGCCGGAAGCGCGCACAGATGGCCCGCACTTTACGCAGCAGCTCTGACATGTCGGGGTAGTTGTGAATGAATTTCTGCACCAGCAAATTCAGCACATGCGCCAGGCAAGGGATGTGCATCAAAACGGCTAGTCCCAGAGCTGCAACGAGATTTTGCCAATTATGGCACACCACCAGGCCGGGCTTGAGGCTCACTGGCAGCAACCACTCGTCGGTCTGTTGTTCTATACCCCGCCACAACTCCTGCGCGGTGTGGGGCCTGTCCCCCAAATACATCAGTTTCAGAATGGCCTGCTGACGTTTACCCCTGGCTGTGCTGAAGTTGGTGGTGAAGGTCTGTCGCTGACCGGATGAGGAGGTGGTAGAAGAGGAGGAGGAAGAGGAGGCAACAGGAGGCAAAGAATGATGCCCTGCGATCCTTGGCGGTGGAAGGACGTGCTCCAAACAGCTCTCCGCCTGGGGCCAGGCCACCACTACATTTACCCAGTGTGCAGTTTGGGAGATATAGCGTCCCTGGCCATGCTTACTGGTTCACGTATCTGTGGTTAGGTGGACCTTGCCACAGTTGGCGTTGCCCAGTGCACACTTGATTTTATCCGATACTTGGTTGTGCAGGGAGGGCACGGCTCTCCTGGAGAAGTAGTGGCGGCTGGGAACGACGTACTGTGGGACAGCAAGCGACATGAGCTGTTTGAAGCTGTCCGTCTCCACCAGCCTGAATGACAGCATTTCAAAGGCCAGTAGTTTAGAAATGCTGGCATTCAGGGCCAGGGATCGAGGGTGGCTAGGTGGGAATTTACACTTTCTCTCAAAGGTTTGTGAGATAGAGAGCTGAACGCTTCCGTGTGACATGGTGGAGAGATGCTTGGTGACGGAGGTGGTGTTGTTGGTGGCACATCCTCTGTTTGCTGGGCGGCAGGTGCCAACGTTCCTCCAGAGGCGGAGGAAGAGGCCGAGGCAGCAGCAGAAGAGGGAGCAGGAGGGGCCTTAGCTGTTTCTTGGTTTTGAAGGTGCTTACTCCACTGCAGCCCGTGTCTCGCATGTAGATGCCTGGTCATGCAGGTTGTGCTAAGGTTCAGAACGTTAATGCCTCGCTTCAGCTCTGATGGCACAGCGTGCAAACCACTCGGGTCTTGTCGTCAGCACATTGTGTGAAGAAGTGCCATGCCAGGGAACTCCTTGAAGCTGCCTTTGGTGTGCTCGGTCCCTGGTGACGGTGGCCAGTAGCAGGCGAACTGTTTTGGCGACAGCTGCTCTGCTTTTGCACCCTGCTCCCGCTTTTGCTACTCTGTTGGCTCGGACTCACCACTGCCTCTTCCTCCGAACTCTGAAAGTCAGTGGCACGACCTTCATTCCATGTGGGGTCTAGGACCTCATCGTCCCCTGCATCGTCTTCCACCCGGTCTTCCTCCCTGACCTCCTTTTTGGTCTGCACACTGCAGAAAGACGCAGCAGTTGGCACCTGTGTTTCGTCATCAACAGAGACGTGCTGAAATGGTATTCCCATGTCCTAATCAGGAAACATAAGTGGTTGTGCGTCAGTGCATTCTATGTCTTCCACCCCTGGGGAAGGGCTAGGTGGATGCCCTTGGGAAACCCTGCCAGCAGAGTCTTCAAACAGCATAAGAGACTGCTGCATGACTTGAGGCTCAGACAGGTTCCCCGATATGCACGGGGGTGATGTGACAGACTGATGGGCATGGGTTTCAGGCGCCACCTGTGCGCTTTCTGCAGAATACTTGGTGGGAGATAATGTGAACCTACTGGATCCACTGTTGGCCACCCAATCGACTAGCGCCTGTACTTGCTCAGGCCTTACCATCCTTAGAACGGCATTAGGCCCGACCAAATATCGCTGTAGATTCTGGCGGCTACTGGGACCTGAGGTAGTAGGTTCAGTAGGACGTGCAGCTGTGGCAGAATGGCCATGTCCTCTCCCTGCACCAGAGGCTCCACCAACACCACCACCACGACCATGACCGCGTCTCTTATTAGGTGTTTGCCTCACAGTTAGCGTTCACAAAGCGAAGTAAAAAGTGGTTAAGTCTGTTAAAAATAATTAACCGCCAATAAAAACCATAATGTAGGGTATTGCACAAAAAAAAATTTTTAACTCTATATGACAGCAGTATTTGTGGCCTAAATTTCACAGTAACTTATGCACGTCTAATCCCAGATGGGCAGTATATCAGATGGTTTTTTCACCCTAGTAACCAAAAAGCCGTATTTCTGGCCTAAATGTGACAGTCACTTATGCACGTCCTATCCCAGATGTGCAGTATATCAGAGGGTTTTTTCACCCCAGTAACCAAAAATCTGTATTTCTGGCATAAATGTGACAGTCACTTATTTGAAGGATCTTCTTGTTCACAGCCATTTTACACCTGTCCCTAGGCAAGGCACATGGCTTGACCGTAGGCCAATAGGCTGCTTTAGATGTAGTGGCTGTGTAGCCTGTGGGTTTATTCAACCAGGCAAAACCTTTTACAGCTCTAATTTGTTAAAAACGTTCCCCATTAGGGATTTTATCAACTGCAAGACGCAGGATGTTATTTATAAGATCACTTGCGCCTGCGGTTTGGAATATGTGGGAAAAACAAAACGTGAGCTGCGTAGACGCCTGGGTGAGCATCTTGGCGATATTGCCAATAACAGGGACACAGCAGTGTCAAGGCATGTCCACGATCACCATCAGGGGAATCCAAATTGCCTCAAGGCAATAGGAATTGAGCAAGTTGTCCGTCCGGCCCGTGGTGGAGACTGGGACCGCACGCTACTCCAGAGAGAATCCCGCTGGATTTTCACGCTGGGCACAGTCTCACCCACGGGGCTTAATGAACAGCTCAACTTCAGCTGTTTCATATAGCTCAATGATGGGTCACCTATTGTATATCTCGATGGTGCCTTCCTGTGCCCTTATGCATATTCATAGTTATGTATGCATATTCATTGTTACACTTCTTATTTAAGTGTATACCACTTCCCTCCCCCCCTTCCTCGTTTACCTGTCCCTTCCTCCTATGTCACCATTTCCCCTTATGCCCCTCTTACATGTGTCCATATACTGCCAACATAGCCTTGATTCTTATATTGTTTTATCCTTATGCCACTTAATACCATATTCACATCAAGCGCAGCAACATATCTGGAGCTGTGCGGTCCGACGATGCCTGGGAATAGCGTCCCGTTTGCTAGGCAACCGTCGCGTCATCTCGCGTGTATTTGCGAGATGGGACGCGGTGACGTCATACCTGTCACTCACGTCCGCCTCCCTGCCTTCCTCTCTCTGTGCGTTGTACCGCTCCGCGCATGCGCGGGCGTCCACCGCTCGCTCTGACTGAGGTGGGCGTGTTTTTAGCCAAGCCTCATTCTGAGGCTGGCTTTCACTTTAAAAGGTAGCGTCTCTCAAGTGCTACCTAGGCTACATCAGCCCATGCGTCTCAGTGAGCTGTTAGGAGAGGGCTCTATATCTTGACCCCCCTTTCCTCTTATAGCTAATTCGCCCACTTAGATCTACATCTGGATCGTGGGGTATTTTGTCTCTGTGCAGAGCGCACCACTGACATTATTGTCAGTGCACCCTGCACAGGTCCAGCCCAAGCTCCCGTGTTTCCCCTGATGAGCTTGTTACTCATCTCTCCCAGCGAAACATGCATGTAGGGACCAGGTAAGCAAGGGCTTTCTAGGGCACACAATTCCAGGGTGAGGTTCCTGTAGGTGACTGGTGGCGGGTTTCCGTCATCCGGTCACATAGGCCAGTGTAGGGTTCTAGGGCATTTCTAGGGCCAGCCAGTTCTGCAAACCACCCTGTGTTACGCAATTGCCGTCAGCAACGGTGTGCACATCAATCAACACCGGCTGAACAATTGCTGATCCTGGAGCATTGCATCTGAGTGGTAGGACCAACCAGTAATTATCTTGGTGTCGCCGAGCATCTTACATTGGTGTATATTTGGTATTGGCACTATTCACATCCGTTTGGTATACCGCCGTGTTGCTCCGACTGTATATATATTTATATAATTTGTTGATATCTCATATCTTGGGACCTATTTTTCTAAATATTCTAATTAAACGTTAAGTTTTATTCTGACCACATACTACATAATTCTTCTGTTTGACTCAGGTGGTCACCCTCATTATTTAAATTGCTATTTTGCAGTCACTTATGCATGTCTAATCCCAGATGTGCAGTATATTAGAGGGTTTATTCACCCCAGTAACCAAAAAGCCGTATTTCTGGCCTAAATGTGACACTCACTTATGCACGTCTTATCCCAGATGTGCAGTATATCAGAGGGTTTTTTCACCCCAGTAAGCACAAAGATGTATTTCTGGCCTAAATGTGACACTCACTTATGCACATCTAATCCCAGATGTGCAGTATATTATAGGGTTTTTTCACCCCAGTAAGCAAAAAGATGTATTTCTGGCCTAAATGTGACAGTCACTTATGCACGTCTAATCCCAGATGTGCAGTATATTAGAGGGGTTTTTCACCCCAGTAACCAAAAAGACGTATTTCTGGCCTAAATGTGACAGTCACTCATGCACGTCTTATCCCAGATGTGCAGTATATCAGAGGGTTTTTTCACCCCAGTAACGAAAAAGCTGTATTTCTGGCCTAAATGTGACAGTCACTTAAGCACGTCTAATCCCAGATGTGCAGTATTAGACGTGCCATAGGGTCCCCTTGCGGCTGTAGGGGGGACCCGATGGCATGGAAGGCAGCGCGATGCCTAAGGAAGGAATCACGCTGCCTTCCCGTGACGAGCCTGTGAGATCCAGCCCCCTGGATCTCACAGGCCGGAAGCTGTATGAGTAATACACACAGTATTACTCATACAGCCAATGCATTCCAATACAGAAGTATTGGAATGCATTGTAAAGGATTAGACCCCCAAAAGTTCAAGTCCCAAAGTGGGACAAAAAATAAAGTGAATAAAAAAGTTGAAAAAAAAAAGTTTCCCCCCAAAATAATTTAATGTTTCAAGTAAAAATAAACAAAAACGTAATTTTCCCCAAATAAAGTTAAAAAAATTGGTAAAAAATAGGGGAAAAAAAAAAAAGTATACATATTAGGTAGGTATACATATTAGTATTAGGTATACATATTAGTATACATATTATGGCTCAGAATATGGAGACACTAATATATCATTTTTTTTGTTTTAAAAAAGCTGTTATTGTGTAAAACTTACATAAATAAAATAAAAAGTATGCATAATAGGTATCGCCACGTTCGTATCGACCGGCTCTATAAAAATATCACATGATCTAATCCCTCAGATGAACACTGTAAAAAATAAAAACTGTGCTAAATAAACCATTTTTTGTCACCTTACATCACAAAAAGTGTAATAGCAAGCGATCAAAAAGTCATATGCACCCCAAAATAGTGCCAGTCAAACCGTCATCTCATCCCGCAAAAAATGAGACCCTACCTAGAATAATCGCCCAAAAACTGAAAAAACTATGGCTCTCAGAATATGGAGACACAAAAAACATGTTTTTTTTTGTTTTAAAAAATGATATTATTGTGTAAAACTTACATAAATAAAAAAAAAGCATACATATTAGGTATCGTCGCGTCCGTATCGACCGGCTCTATAAAAATATCACATGACCTAACCCCTCAGATGAATACAGTAAAAAAATTTAAATAAAAACTGTGCTAAATAAAACTTTTTTCTTACCTTACATCACAAAAAGTGTAATAGCAAGCGATCAAAAATACACACACACACCAAAATAGTGCCAATAAAACCATCATCTCATCCCGCAAAAATCATACCCTACCCAAGGTAATCGCCCAAAAAATGAAAAAATTATGGCTCTCAGACTATGGAAACACTAAAACATGTTTTTTTTTTGCTTCAAAAATGAAATCATTGTGTAAAACTTACATAAATAAAAAAAAAAGTATACATATTAGGTATTAAAAAAAATATGGCTTTCAGAATATGGAGACACTAACAAACTGCACTATAAAAATACCACATGATCTAACCTGTCAACCTGTCAGATGAACATTGTAAATAACAAAAAATTAAAATGGTGCCAAAACAGCTTTTTTTTGCCACCTTGCCTCACAAAAAGTGTAATATAGAGCAACCAAAAATCATATGTACCCAAAACTAGTACCAAAAAAACTTCCACCATATCCCGTAGTTTCTAAAATGGGGTCACTTTTTTGGAGTTTCTACTCTAGGGGTGCATCAGGGGGGCTTCAAATGGGACATGGTGTCAAAAAATCCAGTCCAGCAAAATCTGCCTTCCAAAAACTGTATGGCATTCCTTTCCTTCTGCGCCCTGCTGTGTGCCCGTACAGCAGTTTAAGACCACATATGGGGTGTTTCTGTAAACTACAGAATCAGGGCCATAAATATTGAGTTTTGTTTGGCTGTTAACCCTTGCTTTGTTACTGAAAAAAATGGATTAAAATGGAAAATTTGCCCAAAAATTTAAATTTAGAAAATTCATCTTCATTTGCCAATAACTCTTGTGGAACACCTAAAGGGTTAATGACGTTTGTAAAAATCAGTTTTGAATACCTTGAGGGATGTAGTTTCTTAGATGGGGTCACTTTTATGTAGTTTCTACTCTAGGGGTGCATCAGGGGGGGCTTCAAATGGGACATGGTGTAAAAAAAAACAGTCCAGCAAAATCTGCCTTCCAAAAACCATATGGCATTCCTTTCCTTCTGCGCCCTACCATGTGCCCGTACAGCAGTTTACGACCACATATGAGGTGTTTCTGTAAACTACAGAATCAGGGCCATAAATATTGAGTTTTGTTTGGCTGTTAACCCTTGCTTTGTTACTGGAAAAAATGGATTAAAATGGAAAATTTGCCAAAAAATTTTAATTCTGAAATTTCATCTCCATTTGCCAATAACTCTTGTGGAACACCTAAAGGGTTAACGAACACCTAAAGGGTTAACAACGTTTGTAAAATCAGTTTTGAATACCTTGAGGGGTGTAGTTTCTTAGATGGGGTCACTTTTATGGAGTTTCTACTCTAGGGGTGCATCAGGGGGGCTTCAAATGGGACATGGCGTCAAAAAAACCAGTCCAGCAAAACCTGCCTTCCAAAAACCATATGGCATTCCTTTCCTTCTGTGCCCTGCCATGTGCCCGTACAGCGGTTTACGACCACATATGGGGTGTTTCTGTAAACTACAGAATCAGGGCCATAAATATTGAGTTTTGTTTGGCTGTTAACCCTTGCTTTGATACTGGAAAAAATTGATTAAAATTGAAAATTGCCCAAAAATTTAAATTCTGAAATTTCATCTCCATTTGCCAATAACTCTTGTGGAACACCTAAAGGGTTAATGACGTTTGTAAAATCAGTTTTGAATACCTTGAGGGGTGTAGTTTCTTAGATGGGTTCACTTTTATGGAGTTTCTACTCTAGGGGTGCATCAGGGGGGCTTCAAATGGGACATGGTGTCAAAAAAAACAGTCCAGCAAAACCTGCCTTCCAAAAACCATATGGCATTCCTTTCCTTCTGTGCCCTGCCGTGTGCCCGTACAACGGTTTACGACCACATATGGGGTGTTTCTGTAAACTACAGAATCAGAGCCATAAATATTGAGTTTGGTTTGGCTGTTAACCCTTGCTTTGTAACTGGCAAAAAAAAATTTAAATAGAAAATCTGCCAAAAAAGTAAAATTTTGAAATTGTATCTCTATTTTCCATTAACTCTTGTGGAACCCCCAAAGGGTTAACAAAGTTTGTAAAATAAGTTTTGAATACCTTGAGGGGTGGTTTCTATTATGTAAGCCTCGCAAAGTGACTTCAGACCTGAACTGGTCCCTAAAATTGGGTTTTGCTTCTAAACTTCTAAGCCTTGTAACATCCCCAAAAAATAAAATATCATTCCCAAAATGATCCAAACATGAAGTAGACATATGGAGAATGTAAAGTAATAACTATTTTTGGAGTTATTACTATGTATTATAGAAGTAGAAAAATTGAAACTTGGAAATTTGCAATTTTTTACAAATTTTTGGTAAATTTGGTATTTTTTTATAAATAAAAATATATTTTTTTTACTTCATTTTTCCCAGTGTCATGAAGTACAATATGTGACGAAAAAATTATCTCAGAATGGCATGGATAAGTCAAAGCGTTTTAAAGTTATCACCACTTAAAGTGACAATGGTCAGATTTGCAAAAAATGGCCTGTCCTTAAGGTGAAATAAGGCTGTGTCCTAAAGGGGTTAAAGATTCAGCATTTCTGAGGAATGTGAAGGAAAAAATTGAGGAATATAATTTGTTTAAACTTCCTTTCAGTTTTGAGGCATGCATTCTGGGGGTGATGGATAGAATGGTCACCTCCAAAGATCAAGAAGTAGCTTCTAAACCAGACCTGGGCAAACTACGGCCCGCGGGCCGTATACGGCCCGGCGGACCTTTTAATCCGGCCCCCGGGCGGAGCCAGAGGCGTGCCAAGCAACGATACCCCTCCTCCGCGAATGAAGAGGACTTCCGACTCGGCGTGCTGCGTGTGGCATGGCGCGGTGGCAGGGAGGCAGCGTCAGCGGCAGTACTGTCTAGGTAAGACACAGCAGGGGGGGGGTGCCTCGTGCGAGCCGTACCCGGGACCCGGCCGGCCGCAATTATTCCCTTCTCTGTAACAGCGCAGCGCCCGCGGCTCTCATAGTATCGGCTGTGACTGTCTGACACTGACAGTCACAGAGCCGACAAGCATGAAGCTGCGGCCGCCTCCCCCTGTGCTGTGTGTAGTCAGTGTGACTAACACATGGCTGATCATCTCTGAGCATTACGTTTCTAAAGGCAAGGGGGGGGGGGGGGAGGGGTGTGTACTATTGTAAGGGGGGGGGGTGTTCTGTACACAAGGGGACAATGGCTGGATTCACAGGGGACAATGGCTGGATTCACAGGGGACAATGGCTGGATTCACAGGGGGACAATGGCTGGATTCACAGGGGACAATGGCTGGATTCACAGTGGGACAATTGCTGGATTCACAGGGGGACAATGGCTGGATTCACAGGGGACAATGGCTGGATTCACAGGGGACAATGGCTGGATTCACAGGGGACAATGGCTGGATTCACAGGGGACAATGGCTGGATTCACAGGGGACAATGGCTGGATTCACAGGGGGACAATGGCTGGATTCACAGGGGGACAATGGCTGGATTCACAGGGGGACAATGGCTGGATTCACAGGGGACAATGGCTGGATTCACAGGGGACAATGGCTGGATTCACAGGGGACAATGGCTGGATTCACAGGGGACAATGGCTGGATTCACAGGGGGACAATGGCTTTCACTAATATGAGTCACAAATAGTGAAAAATGTTCATTGTTTTGGGAAATTTTGTTTAATAAATTTAATTTTTTTTCTTGTAAGGCAACCTCACTTTTTCATTGTTTAACTATAACAAGTACTCGTACCAGTTGTCCAACAATGATATTTACTGCTTTTTATAAAGAAATACAATTGATTTTATGCAGTATTGAGTTTAGCCTTTTGGCCCGGCCCTCCAAAATATTTTCAGTTTCTCATGTGGCCCCATCGAAAAAATAATTGCCCACCCCTGTTCTAAACTGTTATTCTATGCTAGGAAATGTATTGTGGCACATTGGGGAGATGGGGCGGTCCCTACGGTAAAGAAATGGGAGAATCTGACTAGATTTTAGCTGGTTGGAGAAGAATTTAATCTGGTGTCAATTAGGAAGAAGGATAAGTTTGTTAGAAGGTGGCAGAGATGG
This sequence comes from Bufo bufo, assembly GCF_905171765.1. NCBI lineage: Eukaryota > Metazoa > Chordata > Amphibia > Anura > Bufonidae > Bufo > Bufo bufo. The sequence goes on from NC_053391.1 coordinate 605,350,595, forward strand.
CTGGACTAAGAACTGGCGTAAGTGACAGACCCGGGGAGTGGATGGGGGTTTGGGGTGCCATTTATTTTTTTCCTCCCCCAGGAGTGCACTAAGCAGCAGGAGGGATGATAGCAAGTGTATTATTGTTTATATTGAAAAGAGAAGTAGTAAACTAAAATAAAATAAAAAACTTTAACTGAAGTAGAAGTCATGAGAGAAAGAGTCTATTGTAATTGTTTATAGTTTGTAATCTAAATCCAGATCTAACAATGGCAAAGTCATTCTTTCAGTGATAATGGAGACATTTACTAGAAGTCTCCTTCATCTTCAGTCTGATAAATGTAAGACTATGTTATATCAATACTTAGTTTCAGGATGACAATGTGCACGCTTAAATAGGATTAGTCTGGGATGTAGACTGAAATATTAAGGCAGCTGAAGAGCTCTAATTTATGGTATATTCCTTGTGATCAATGTCACACAAGAATCTTTTATTATATTTTATTTCAGTCCAGAGACATAACGTGAAGCTTCTGGATGTCGAGACCCCTTAGGGCCGTATTACACCTTCAGATTCTGCAGGCGATTGTCGGGAGGGAAGCGTTCGTTCCTGGCAATCGCCTGCTTTGTAGCAGAGGAGAGCGCTGCTATTACTTGCAGAGATCTCCTCCTCAGTATGGGACGATCGCTAATGCCATCGCTTGTCCCTATACTGAATCATTGTTTCCGAGCCCTACGCCCTAAGAAGTACAGGAGCTTCTTTGGGGCGTATTGTCACGCGTAACACCTCTGTGGTCAATAGCAAGAACGCGCTTATTGACTCTGTGGTCAATACAAAAACGCCCCAAAATACGCCTCAAAAACACCCGATAAAAACGCCTGTAAACAGCGCTTATCGAATACGCTCAGGTGTGTACCCAGCCTTAGGGTACAGAAACCCGGTCAAGTTTTGTGGTGCAGTTCTGGAAACCAAATCTAAGAGTGAATTCAAATTAAGAAAAGTAGTATCTGTTTTTTATATTTTCTCTTATAATCTCAGTTTCCAAAACTGCATCCTGAATCCTGACGGTGTGGTTGTACCCTTATAGTTTTCCCCCCTGCATACTTTTGGATGCAAGAACACAGGTTTGACTACAATGATTTGTCCCCTCATAGGGTTTTGTAGAACCCAAACTCGTCTCTGCTACATCTGTTACTCTCTGACTCTGCTGTACTAACAGGCTGGCTGGATGACTCAGCTTCTTCTGTATGCTATACCTTACTTTGTAGTCTGGTCTGTCTCTAGATTTGTCCAGGGAAAACTCCTCCTGGCTTCTGAGGCTTAAAGCTGTGGCCTCTATATCCATGGAATGCAAAGAGAAAAGAAAAAAGAGGTTGAGTGGTCCCACCAGGACTGGAGGTCCTGGGGAAAAGGCGCCAGAGGGATGGAGGAGATGTAGATGTAGTCAAAAGAAGTATAGAATATCCTATAGAATGAGATAAAAAAAGCACCACAAACTACGTGCCTGTTGAATAACTGTTTGGGGAAGGCAGCACAAGTGTTATAGGGATGTGAAAAAAAATTTAATTCCCATTTGACAAATACCAATGACAGGTGAACCTAGTCTGGAGGTTCCAAATGACAAAAAAGGATCCAACCGGACGTGATTCAAAAAAGAAGGAACACTGTAAAGGCGCCACTCCCATAGATGTGGAGAAATTAGATGTGGTGGTTAGTACCCCCTTAAGCTGGAGGATAATATATGGTGATGAAAGATGTAGAATACTCTCCAAAGGGGAGATTCCTGGTGATGAGAGCTGGAGTACTCACTTCACAGGGGGGGGTAGTCACAGGATAAAGCTCAAGACACCTGTGGCCAACTGCCCCCCTAGCCGGGATCTCATGTAGAATGATTTCAATTGATGGCAGCCAACGACAAGGCTTCTGATCAATGCAGTTTATTACAGTAAAATAGCCCAACCCGTTTCAGAGGTATTATAGTCCTCCTTATTCAGGGGTCTTTTCACAAGGGTCTCCACTCCTTCAAAAAAGGACTTGATCCAACAGAGCTGAAGGTGCTCTAGCTCGGTTGTTAGGCTTAGCTAAGGCATGTCCAACAGCGACGTGCCCAGCTCTTGCTTCCTTCCCCTAGCAGAGGGTAAGCTAGACTGACCTCTAACTAACTAGTCCCCTACCCTCCTTAGAGGGAGAGATAGAATGGAAAGAAGGGTTTCATTCTCTTTAACTGTAGCTCTGCCATGCTTGCTGCCACCTACTGGTGAACCAGGTAAATTACATTTGAACATAACAGTTGCAAAATAGAGAATGCACAGTGTTTGGACCTGAAATGAATACACAGATGACATGATATTGGACCATTAGAGATAGTAGCAAGGTGCAAAGGTGGTAGTGCCACTCTGGGGCATTATATTTGCCTATGGGACCCATGTTAGCACAGTTGCACAATAGTGTTTTTTTTAGAAAAATATATCATCTTTGCAGGGCTTTTACTGGTGTGTTTTTTTCCATTTTGTGTAAAAAATACTTTGGCCAGATGTTCACTGAAAGCCAATGATGAAACCTAAAACACACTACGCACCTTTTCATAGTTGTCATAAGAATCTGAAACCAATAGAGGGCGCTATTAATAACTCAATAACGCCATCTATTGGTTTTCACAGTCTTATGACAGCTGAAAAACAAGACAGATTCTGCTCATTTGCATGTCTTTCCCATAAGCCCATGTTTATGCAAATGAGTTTTTATGTTAGGACAATCGAAAAACTTTTTATCGCCCTAATGATATTGATCTAGGTGTGCAGGTCCACCCAAGCCAGCCAACAGATGCAAAATAACTTTGAGGTTTACTGGTTCTCAGTCAGATGAGAGCTGGTTTGGAATATCTCATAGTGCACAAGGCTGCCATTGTAAGGTATGCTGAATAAGCAGGGGCGGATTAAGTGAATGTGAGGCCTGGGGCTGTCTACCCCACACAGGCTCCTCCCTCCATTTTAGTTAAATTTTTTTCTGTATGAAGAGGCTGCGGTGCTTTGTCAGTGTCGCAGTCTCTCCCTAGGCCATATGACATCATATTCATCGTTCACACGGTCTAGGTGCAGCTCAATCCCATCTGAGTGATTGGGACTGAGCTGCAATACCAAGCACAGTGCTCTCAAATGGACAGCGCTGTACTTGATAAGGAGCAAAGAGGCTGCGGCGCTCACTGGGACATCGCGGTCTCCTCAAACAGCTGATTGTCGGGGTGCCAGGAGTCAGACCCCCACCAATCTCTTAACTCACTGTGTACAGATTATAGATGTTACCTGCAGTCCTATGTAACACCCCACATAACACAGTGAATTATTGTGTTATGTGGGGTGTTACATAGAACTGCAGGGAACATCTACTACATTATCTGCACGCAAAAAGTTAGCATTGTTATCTTTGGCTGTTACATAGGACTGCAGGTGACATCTACAAATTAAAACCTTAGCCCGCTCTACATATAGGAGAATACAGCACCACAGACCTGTTACATCTAGTGACATCTCCTGTCATGTAGACCTTCTCTTTCCTCTTCTCCTCCGTTTGACCCAGACCGCCATGACAAATTATTTCAGCCGCATCTCATCTCTGCAGAGTTTGTTACACAGACACGTTAGATTTCTCATAATTGGGGTCATTTATCAAACTGGTGTAAAGTAGAACTGGCTTAGTTGCCCACAGCAACCAATCAGATTCCACCTTTAAAGGGTTTCTGTCACCCCATTAAACCGTTTTTTTTTTTTTTTCTTTAATAATAATCCCTATAGTGCGATCTCATGATACATAATCAAATTAATAATTTTGGTTCAGTAGATTTTGCTAAAAAACGATTTTTAAAATATGCTAAATACCTTGCTACCAGCAAGTAGGGCGGCTACTTGCTGGTAGCAGCCGCATCCTCCAATGGTAATGACGCCCCCTCGGCATGCTGATTGACAGGGCCAGGGAAGGGAATCCTTCTCTGCTGGCGCTGTTAGAATTTGAAATCTCGCGTGTCTTCTCTTCCGGGTGTATGCGATGACGTCATCGACGCAGGCGCATTGAGGATGGAGCGGTTGAGCAGAGCGGCCGCCTCTCAGTGCGCCTGCGCCGATTGAAGCCAGGTACGGCGCAGGCGCGTGATTTCAAATTCTAACAGCGCCAGCAGAGAAGGATTACCTTCCCTGGCCCTGTCAATCAGCATGCCGAGGGGGCGTCATTACCATCGGAGGATGCGGCTGCTACCAGCAAGTAGCCGCCCTACTTGCTGGTAGCAAGGTAATTAGCATATTTTAAAAATCGTTTTTTAGCAAAATCTACTGAACCAAAATTATTAATTTGATTATGTATCATGAGATCGCACTATAGGGATTATTATTAAAGAAAAAACAAAAAACGGTTTAATGGGGTGACAGAAACCCTTTAATTTTCCAAAGAAGCTGTTAAAAATGAAAGGTGGAATCTGATTGGTTGTTATGGGCTACTTAACCAGTTCTACTTTACACCAGTTTGATAAATTATCCCAAAAGTCTGTGTCTACAGCAGTTATAATGTCCTCTAGAGTGCCCCCAGTAATAATAACACCCTATATTGTGCTCCAGGTAATAATGCCTGTATAGTGTCCCCAAAAATATTGCCCCCTAATAGTAATTTTTTAGTTTGCGGTTTTGCTGCGTTACCGCAGCTACACAGATTGACAAACGCTATTGGAGCAAATAATTTCTACTGGTGTGATATACCAGTTGCCCCCCAAAAAAACTGATTGAAGCAGGGGTGTGATATACCAATTATATACTTTATATATAGTGCATTTGGGTAGTGCAGCATTTGTTTGCGGTTTTGCTGCGTTACCGCAGCTACACAGAGTGACAAACGCTATTGGAACAAATAATTCAACTGGTGTGATATACCAGTTGCCCCCCAAAAACGTGATTGAAGCAAGGATGTTATATACCAATAATATACTTTCTATATAGTGCATTTAGGTAGTGCAGCATTTGTTTGTGGTTTTGCCCCCCAAAAAAACTGATTGAGGCAGGGGTGTGATATACCTGCTTCCACAAATATTGCTCGGGCAGGTGCACCAGGCCTAAGTGGGAAGTTGCAGAAGGTGCGTGCGATTACGTCAATGGATGCACCAGACTTGATTGAGTGGCTCACTCAGCCTTCCGCTTTTGCACCCTCCTCATCCTTTCTATCTGCACCCTCTTCACTCTCTGCTGTGTGCACCCCCAAAGACACCACCAACATATCCCCTCTGCTCGAGTCAGAGGAAATATTTTCCCATCCATTCCTTACTGATGTGCAGCCATTCTTGGCATCGGATCAGGAAGAGAAGGTATCAACAGTCGCCACCCAGCAGTCTGACGACAGTACCTAGATCAGCCCAAGGAGGGTGGTCCCCGCTGTTGCTTTCTTCTCCGAGGTCTCTAGTGTCAGAGGTGGTGAAGGTGACGATGATGACGTGTCGATGGACGTCACGTTGGTGCCCCCAAGAGAGGAAGAGGAGGGGAGTTCAGAGGGAGAGACGGAGCAGCAGATAGGGAGGAGAATGAGGAAACGCGGGCAGAACTTACAGTGCACAGTAGGCAAAAATTAGACTGCTAATGTATCTGGAACGAGCCTTCCACCATGCATGGTCACATCTGGCGCTCCCAGGACGCCGGCACATGACTCCGCAGTGTATGGTGCTGCCATCTGCTGTCAACGCATAAGTCGCGGTAAGCCCAACACTCACCTAGGGACGACCGCCTTAAAGTGGTTCTGCAATTTTTTTAAACTGATGATGATCAGCATCTGATCGGCTGGGGTCCGACACCCGAGACTCCTGCCGATTAGCTGTTTGAAAAGGCAGTAGCGCTGCGACCTTCTCGCTGTTTACCACAGGCCCAGTGACGTCACGACTAGTATCAATGGCCTGGGCGGGGCTAAGCTCCATTCAAGTGAACAGAGCTTAGCCCCACCCAGGCCATTGATACTAGTCGTGATGTCACTGGGCTTCGCTGCCTTCTCAAACAGCTGATCGGCAGGGGTCCCGGGTGTCGGACCCCCGTCGATCAGATGCTAATGATCTATCCAGAGGATAGATCATCAGTTTTAAAAAAACTGCAGAACCCCTTTAAGAAGGCACCTGGCCTCACATCACCGAGCCCAGTGGGAGCAACACTGTCAGAACCCACAAAGCTACACTCCCGGCACTCAACGTCCTGCCTCTTCTCCTTCTCCTCTCTCCTCCCATTTGTCCTCCACTCCACCTTGCACCGTGCCGTCGTTGCCTTCATCTGGCAAAAGGCAGGCTTTCATGGCCCAAATGTTCGAGCGAAAAAAGATGATGATGCCGGATAACCCTCTTGCCCAATGGCTGACCGCTGGCTTGTCGGAACTGTTAGTCCGCCAACTACTGCCATATAAACTGGTGGACTCGGAGGCCTTTAGAAAATTTGTGGCTATTGGCACACCGCAATGGAAGGTCCCTGGAAGGAAATATTTTTCCCAGAAGGGCATCCCGGAGCTACGGCAAGTGAATATATCTCTGGCACACAATGTCGGTGCCAAGATACATCAAACCACAAACACGTGGTCTAGCAAATACAGGCAGGGAAGGTACATAACTTTTACTGCCCACTGGGTGAACCTTCTGACGGCCGTCAAGCATGCAACCCGTGGCATCCGTGTGGATTTGGTGTTATCGCCACGGATTGCATGCAGGGGTGCCTCTTCTTCTCCTCCTCCTGCTCCATCCTCCTTCTCCTCCTCGACTGACTCCTCCTTTTCCACTGCTACCGCCTCTTCCGCTGCGCCCCCCAAGCTCCCCAGAACCTATTCGACGTGCAAGGTGAGACGTTGCCATGCTGTGCTGCGGCTGTTGTGCCTGGAAGCCAAGAGCAACACCGGTCCTGCACTTCTTTCAGCTTTGCGGTCACAGGCCGATCAGTGGCTAACCCCTATCAATTTGACAGTTGGTAAAATGGTGTGCGACAACAGTGCCAATCTGCTGAGCACGCTGAAACAGGGCAAAATGACACAAGTGCCGTGCATGGCACACGTTCTGAACTTAGTTGTGCAGCGATTCGTTGCCAAATATCCCGGGGTCCAGGACGCCTTGGGGCAGACCAGGTAAATCTCTGGCCATTTTAGAAGATCTTACACGGCCATGGCTAGCCTTGCTGATATTCAGCGGCGACACCACTGGCCTGTCAGACGTCTGAATTGGGACTGCCCGACGCACTGGAACTCCACCTTGTATATGCTTGATAGGCTGCTCCAGCAGAAACGTGCAGTTATCGACTACCTGTAAGAACTCTGTGCAGGACAGGTTCTGGGGAGCTTGTTTTTTTTCCACCGCAACAGTGGTTGCTCATGCGCGATGCATGCAGACTTCTGCGGCCATTTGATGAGATCACAAAACTGGTCAGTCGCAGCCAGGGCGCCATCATTGACATCGTACCTTACGCCTTCTTTCTGGAGTGTGCATTGCATCGTGTCATTGATCAAGCCATCGAGGAGCAGGAACAGGAAGATGAGGAAGTAGGAATGCTGGATGAATTCCCAGGGGGGGGCTACTTCATCTGAGACAAGTCAACAGGAGTCTGAAGAGGAGTCAGAGGAGGATGGTGTCGGGGCGGAGGAGGAGCAAGAGCATGCTTTAAACTTTTCTGGGATCCCTGGTGTTGTCTGTTGCTGGGGGGAGGAGACTGAGGACGACATTATCATAGACGATAAGCAGGAGCCAGGCCACTCCATCACTTCCAGTTTAGTGCAAATGGGGTCCTTCATGCTCCAGTGTTTGAAGAGGGACCCCCGTATAAAAAGCATAAAGGGCAAGGACCAGTACTGGGTGGCAACGTTCTTAGACGTACTTAGTACTTAGGTACAAACACAAAATGGCGGACATGTTACCAGCATCACAGAGAGCTGTCAGAATGCACTTCCAGGCCTTGCTTCGAGAAATGCTGCATTCTGCTTTTGCGGGTGCTGGAAGAGGAATTTCCACTCACAGAGAAACAGTTGCGGGTACCAATCCAACAGCGAATGCATGAAGAGGGCGGTTTTAAGATGTGTTGGTAACTTCGGATATGAGATCATTCTTACAGCCAACCCATCGACAGCCACCCTCTGGATCCAGCCTTAGGGAACGCCTAGACTGACAGTTGTCCGACTACATCAGGTTAACAGCCGATGTGGACACTCTGAGAAGCGAGGAACCCATGGACTACTGGGTGTGCAGGCTTGACCTTTGGCCAGAGCTGGCACAATTTGCCATGGAACTCTTGGCTTGCCCCTCGTCGAGTGTCCTGTCCGAAAGTACGTTCAGCACTCGCCTAGCTTACAACAGTGTGGACTACCTCACATTTCTAAAAATTAATGAGGCATGGATCTCAGAGGAATTCAACACCTGTGACGACCACGTTTAATTGAATTTCCTCATGCCAGCACACACATATCTGCCACCACAAAGAACAAATAATAGTCCCTGTCTTATGTAAATACAGCAGCATAAAAGGCTTTTTCTGTCCTGTCAATGCCTAATGTTTGGGACCTCGGAGGAATTCAACACCTGTGATGACCATGTGTTATCGAATTTCAACTATTATCATTTGGGATTTTTTCAAGAGGGGGGATTTCGTTAGCCATGTTTTTAATCCAATTTTATATTTTAAGTTATTTTAAACATATGTATTTGACTTGTATTTTTACTGCCCTTCAGTAAAATTGATATCCATTGACCATCTAATAGACCTCCAGCCACATAATCACATCATCTTTTCTGCACGGTGAATACATAATTTTTTGGGCCTGTAGTCCACTGGCCTGCTGTAAAATTGATATCCAATGACCATGTAATCTACCTCCAGCCACATACTTACTTGTTCTTTTCTGTACGCTGAATGCATAATATTTGGGGTCTGTAGTACACTGGCCTGCTGTAAAATTGATATCTAATGACCATGTAATCTACCTCCAGCCACATACTTATTTGTTCCTTTCTGTACGCTGAATGCATATTTTTTTGGTCCTGTAGTACACTGGCCTGCTGTAAAATTGATATCCAATGACCGTGTAATCTACTTTCAGCCACATACTTGTTCTTTTATGTACGCTGAATGCATAATTTTTGGGGCCTGTAGTACACTGGCCTGCTGTAAAATTGATATCCAATGACCGTGTAATCTACCTCCAGCCACATACTTACTTGTTATTTTCTGTATGCTGAATGCATAATATTTGGGGCCTGTATTCCACTGGCCTGCTATAAAATTGATATCCAATGACCGTGTAATCTACCTCCAGCCACATACTTACATACATACTCACATACTTACCCTACCTCTGCTGACGTGGTCATCACAGGTGTTGAATTCCTCCGAGATCCATGCCTTATTCATTTTTAGAAATGTGAGGTAGTCCACACTGTCGTGAGCTAAGTGAGTGCTCTTATCGGTCACGGTCCCCCCTGACCTGGCCACGTTGTTGGCTTTGCAGTCGCCGTAGCACCATTGAAGCAGCGCCTTGTACTCTCACGTGGCAGATAATGCAGGCCACTACTTGTGATTCTCACTGTACATCAAGCTGTAATCCACAGTGGACGCCTGGAGCAGCTGTTACGGGCAGGGACAGGGTGACACCTGCACCCTGCATCATGCTACTAATGCCTCTCAATTGTCAGGTTATGTGTATTATGTTTCCAGATGGTTGAAACTTTAATTCTGTATGCCATTGCTTACAGATCAAAAAAAAAAAAAAGTCAAAAGAAAAAATAATAATTTGGTGGGTGAGGGGCACAGAACAAATATATGTGATTTCTGCCTCAATATCGACATTTTGTCACAGTCCAGGCAACACTGGGGCCTGCATCATGCCACTAGTGCCTGAGGGTCAGTTTCCATGTATGGCAGCATGGTGGCTCAGTGGTGCCTTGCAGTGCTGCGGTCCTAGGTTCAAATCCCACTATCGATAACATCTGCATGGAGTTTGTATGTTCTCCCTGTGTTTGCGTAGGTTTCCTCTGGGTTCTCCAGTTTCCTACCAGACTCCAAAGATATTGTCACGGTCACGTTCACGTACACACAGGGGGGAAGGATAGTGACCACTGCACTCCACCCTCACCCCTGGCCCTGCCTACTTGCCACACAAGTCCTGATGACAGGGGACAACTGGACGGCAGTCCCTAGCTTAAAATACGTGCTGGGAGGACAGACAAGAGAAACAACGGATAGCGAACGGACCGAGTCAATACCGAGAGGACGACGAAGTACAAATGGAGAAAGCAGCGAATAGTCAGGAGAAGCCGAGTTCAAATATCAGGAGAGTAAATCAGTACCAGAGGAATGAACACGAACAGGTCAGGTCACAAGCCGAAGGTCAAGCCAAGAGGTCACGTCTAGAACTAAGGAGCAAACAGTAGCGGGTCAAAAACGGGCACTAGTCAAAATCCAAATAGCACTGGGTACACAGTAACAACTACCCTTGGACAATAAATCACAGGCAACCTGTGGCTAGCAGGTTGCCTGTTTATATAGTGAAGAGCAGAGGTCATGTGACGTGGCCAGCGCCACATGACCTCCCCTCTGTGTGTAGCCAAGCGCCGAATGGCCAGCTCGGCGCTCAGCCCCTTTGAGTGCAACTATGGGAACGGGGGACGCCAGCCGCACAGAGAGGAAGCGTGCTCCGCCCCACGTTACCCCGGCAACCAGGATGCCGAGCGGCTCCCTACTCGGCGCTACAGAAGAACGCGGCGAGCGTGACTGCCACCGTGTCATCCCAGGACGCCGGCAGCGCAGGAGGGGAGAAGCACGCCTCCGGCGCCCTGTGACAGATATACTGATAGGGAGCATAGATTGTAAGCCCCACTGGGGACAGCTTGATACTAATGTCTGTAAGGAGGTGCAAAATATGTCAGCGCTATGTAAGTGCTTAAAATAAATAAATGTACTTACTTTCCACACGGTTGAAATTTATACATTTTCTTAGGGGGGTGGGGAGTGGTTACATTTATTTAAGACGCAGCATAAATGTACGTGATTACTGCCACAATACCACAATTTTCTCACAGTCCAGGCCATGCTAGGACCTGGATCATGGCACTAACGCCTGAGGGTCAGGTTTTGTGTACTCACTTTCCACACAGTTGAAATGTATTGATTTTTTCTTTTTGGGTGGGGATAAACTTCTTCAAGGCGCATCATAAATGTACGTAATTACTGCCTCAATTCCGAAATTTTCTCACAGTTAGGGGGAGTTCGCATCAGCGTTCGCAATTCCGTTATTGCTTTCCGTTATAACATGGTTATAACGGAAGATAATGGAATTGTAAGACAGAATTCAAAAAGGAAACCTTTAGAGCCATTCAATTTTGGTCCCTCATAATAAAGTCTATGGGCAAGCATAACGGATCCGTCTGGTTCCCGTTATCCAGGACAGAAAATACAAACCGGATTCCAAAAAAGTTGGGACACTTAACAAATTGTGAATAAAAACTGAATACAATGATGTGGAGATGGCAAATGTCAATATTTTCTTTGTAATAGAACGTAGATGACAGATCAACGTTTAATCCCAGTAAATGTATCATTTTAAAGGAAAAATACGTTGATTCCAATTTTTACGGTGTCAACAAATCCCAAAAAAGTTGGGACAAGTAGCAATAAGAGGCTGGAAAAAGTAAATTTGAGCATAACGAAGAGCTGGAAGACCAATTAACACTAATTAGGTCAATTGGCAACATGATTGGGTATAAAAAGAGCTTTTTAGAGTGGCAGTGTCTCTCAGAAGCCAAGATGGGTAGAGGATCACCAATTCCCACAATGTTGCGCAGAAAGATAGTGGAGAAATATCAGAAAGATGTTACCCAGCGAAAAAATTGCAAAGACTTTGCATCTATCATCATCAACTGTGCATAACATCATCCGAAGATTCAGAGAATCTGGAACAATCTCTGTGCGTAAGGGTCAAGGCCGTAAAACCATACTGGATGCCCATGATCTCCGGGCCCTTAAACGACACTGTACCACAAACAGGAATGCTACTGTAAAGGAAATCACAGAATGGGCTCAGGAATACTTCCAGAAACCATTGTCAGTGAACACAATCCACCGTGCCATCCGCCGTTGCCAGCTGAAACTCTACAGTGCAAAGAAGAAGCCATTTCTAAGCAAGATCCACAAGCTCAGGCATTTTCACTGGGCCAGGGATCATTTAAAATGGAATGTGGCAAAATGGAAGACTGTTCTGTGGTCAGACGAGTCATGATTCGAAGTTCTTTTTGGAAATCTGGGACGCCATGTCACCCGGACCAAAGAGGACAAGGACAACCCAAGTTGTTATCAACGCTCAGTTCAGAAGCCTGCATCTCTGATAGTATGGGGTTGCATGAGTGTGTGTGGCATGGGAAGCTTGCATGTCTGGAAAGGCACCATCAATGCAGAAAAATATATTCAGGTTCTAGAACAATATATGCTCCCATCCAGACGTCATCTCTTTCAGGGAAGACCCTGCATTTTTTAACAAGATAATGCCAGACCACATTCTGCATCAATCACAACATCATGGCCGCGTAGGAGAAGGATCCGGGTACTGAAATGGCCAGTCTGCAGTCCAGATCTTTCACCTATAGAGAACATTTGGCGCATCATAAAGAGGAAGGTGCAACAAAGAAGGTCCAAGACGATTGAACAGTTAGAGGCCTGTATTAGACAAGAATGGGAGAGCATTCCTATTTCTAAACTTGAGAAACTGGTCTCCTCAGTCCCCAGACGTCTGTTGAGTGTTGTAAGAAGAAGGGGAGATGCCACACAGTGGTGAAAATGGCCTTGTCCCAACTTTTTGGGGATTTGTTGACACCATGAAATTCTGATTCAACATATTTTTCCCTTAAAATGGTACATTTTCTCAGTTTAAACTTTTGTTCCGTGATTTATGTTCTATTCTGAATAAAATATTAGAAGTTGGCACCTCCACATCATTGCATTCAGTTTTTATTCACGATTTGTATAGTGTCCCAACTTTTTTGGAATCCGGTTTGTAAAGTCCTGTCCTGTTTTCTTTAATCAAGGCGGGAGCGGACGGCCTCTCCGCGAGCAAGTAGATTATTATTATTTTTTTTTTTTTAAGTTAACCCCTTATTAACCCCTAAAAGGCTTAATGTCAGTCAAAGATGCCGCGATCAGTGTTGAACATGGCATCTAAGGGGTTAAATGACAGGAAGGTGGAGCAAGTGCCGTTCCCTGTCATTTGCGTTCGCTCAATACAATGGAAAGCGTTTCATGACGAAGTAATTGGCAACAAATCAAATTTCGTGTCGAAGTTCGGTGAAGCAGCCGAATAGACTTTTCAAAACTTTGCTCATCTCTAGTTAAAAGTTGGTGATACCTAAAAACCCAGCTTGCTATCTGTAACTTGGTGCTCCTAGTATTCTTCCAGAATAGGAGAACAACATTAGCAAGCTGCGTGGCTTATCCCTATCCTGCTCTGGTTGATTGACAGGCCTCCCTGCCTGAGCGAGCTGTCAGGTGGGCTCTTCTACTCCAGCCCTGTTTCCTCTCCCTGTGTCAGGACAATTTTTAAATATGGATCTCTTTAATGAAGGAGTCCGTTGGGATTTCCTACCACCCACAGCATAATAAGGATGACAGGTTCCCTTTAAGAATCAAGGAACATGATTCTAAGGCCTCATGCACGCGGCCGTTGCTTGGACATTCCGTGCATTGCAGACCGCAATTTGCGGTCCCCAATGCAGGGGGCAGCATCCCCATGCGGAATCAGCAGATGGATCCAGACCCATTCAACTAGAATGGGTCTGTGATCCGTCTGCACCGCAAAAAAATAGAGCATGTTTTTTTTTTTGCGGTGCAGAGGCACGGAAAGAAGCCTCACGGAAGCACTATGGAGTTCCGTGCCTCCGTTCTGCACCGCACCTTCCGGGCCGCGGATCCGTTCAAGTGAATGGGTCTGCATCCATGATGCAGGGTGAACACAGCCAGTGCCCGCATACTGCGGACCCACTGTTTGCGGGCCACAATATGGGCATGGCCGGGCAACCTAAGGAAGATTTTCTCAATATGTTGCTACTGGCACACAGTCTGCTGTGTGTATGAAGCCTTATACTTCTCCTCTTTCTGGATCTAATCTCAGTTTTGGATTAATTCAAATATAATAATTTGCTGTATGAACCTTGTACTGTGTGAGAAAGGCCTGATAACACCTACAATATTCTCCTGCTTATAATGCAGCAAACGGCATAAAATAGCATTCCTCACATCTCTACCAGATAGTTCTCTCCCCTCGTTTTACTGCTAAGTCACATATCTTTGCAATTTAGAAAGCTTCCACCATCTGTTACCTGACCATGTAAATTACATCTGCTTGACAGATATATGGCCACAAGAAATTAAAGTTTCTGGCATGTGCGTAAAACAGAGGCGTAGATGGGGGTTTAGTACAGAGGGGCAAAGATATACCAAACACCTGAGTGGGCCCCCAACCCAGGTAACTCCACACCATGACCACTACCAATAGCGCTAAAAAGTGACTAAATATTATCACCATACTACAGTGCATTTGGAAAGTCTTCAGTCCCTTTCATTTTTTTTTTCACATTTTGTTATGTTGCAGCCTTGTGCTAAAATATAAAAGAAAATCAAGTTTTTCCTCATCAGTCTTTCCTCATTAACCCCATAATGAGAACGTAAAAACAGAATTTTAGACATTTTTGCTAATTTATTAAAAAAGAAATTTGCATGAACATAAGTATTCAGAGACTCTTTGCTATTTCTCTTGATCATAACCAGAAAGCTCAGCGGCTCAACCTCTCACCGTATGAGATAAAGTGCTCACCTACAAGTCCCACCCTAAGGACCAAAGTGAAACGTGGATGTCAAAAAGCAATGAAGGGGCACACTCAAAAGGGCTCACTTGAAAAAGCAACGATAGACACTTTATTTAACCTAAAAATATCCCCTAAAAATATACATAAAATATAGGCTGAATACAAATATATATAGGATTGAGTCCCGTGTATAAGTACACCCGTCCCAGGGTGATTCCTGTAGCAGGTATGTCGGCTGAGACCCTTACTAATGGATAGAAAGGTGGTGCATATGTGGTGCATAGTAGTTGATTGGACATGATATGGAAGGACACAGCCCTGTCTATATAAGGTCTCAGAGTTGGCAATACATATCAGAGCAAAAACCAAGCCATAAGGAGGAAAGAACTGCCTGTAGAGTTCAGAGACAGGACTGTGTGGATAAACAGATCTGGAGAAGGGTATGAATAATTTCTGCTAAACTGATAGTTTACAAGAGCACAGTGGCCTCCATAATTCTTATATGGAAGAAATGTGGGAAAAAACAGGACTCTACAGGGCACCAAGCTAAGTAATTAGAGAAGAAAGGTCTTAGAGATGTGACCAAGAAACCAATAGTCACTCTGGATGAGCTATGATGTGCAGATTTCAGAAACTTCTATAAGGTCAACCATCATTGCAGCACTCCACCAATCTAGGCTTTATGGCTGAGTGGCCATAAAAAAAACAAAAAATGTCAACATTTGAAAAAAACAACAAAAGGACGCTCTTGCTGTGAGAAACAAAATTATCCAGTCTAATAAAACCAAGATTGAACTTTTTGGTCTCAATTCTAAGCATCATATCTGATGCAGGAAACCAGGCGCCGCTCATCACCTACCCAATACTATCCCTTTAATGAAGCTCAGTGGTGGCAGCATCATGCTGTGGGGTTGTTTTTCAGCAGCTGGGACAGGGAGAATGGTCAGGGTTGAGGGAAAACTGAATGGGAAAAAGTACAGGGCAAAAAAAAAATGGCCAAAAGTTTCACCTTTTAATAAGACAATGACACAAAGCACACAACCAAGACTGAGACAACTCTATGAATGCCATTGAGTGGCCCAGCCAAACCTCTGACTTGAACCCAATCAAACATCTCTGGAGAGACCTAAAAATGACCGTCCACCAACAGTCCATTCAACCTGACGAAGCTTGAGAGGTTCTGCAGAGAAGAATGGCAAAAAATCCCCAAATCCAGGTGTGCAAACCTTGTGGCAACATACCCAAGATTGGAGGCTGTAATCATTGCCAAAGGGGATTCAACTAAGTACTAAGTAAGGCCTCCTGCACATGAACGTGTGTGCCCCGTTGCCGTATTGCGGACCGCATTTGTGGATCCGCAACACATGGTTGTCGTTCCGTGGGCATTCCGCATCACGGATGCGGACCTATTCACTTCAATGGGTCCGCAAATCCGGAGAAGTGGAATGGTGCGGGACGGAAGCACGGAACGGAACCCTACGGGAGCACTACGGAGTGTTTCCGTGGGGTTTCGTCCCGTACTTCCGTTTCGCAAAAAGATAGAACATGTCCTATCTTTTTGCGGAATGGCCGGATCGTGGACCTATTAAAGTGAATAGGTCCACAATCCGCTGCGGTTGCCCCATGGACGGTGTTCGTGCATTGCGGCTCGCAATTTGCGGGCCACAGCATGACCACGGGGCACACACGTTCGTGTGCAGGAGGCCTAAAGGGTGTGAATACTTATGTCAATATAAGATTTTAGGGGGTCATTTACTAACAGATGTACGCCACTTTTTGGCGTCTATCTGTCGCAGATTGTGGCACAGAGATTATTTGAGCTGCAATCTGCGACTTTTCCCGCTCACGTCAGGTCTAAAAAAAGGGGGTGTAGCGTGGGCAGGGAACGGGACGGGCCGACAGGCCCATCTCATCTATCATTTTCTACACCTGTTTAAGGTGTAGAAAATGGTCTAAATCTACGCCAGCAAGGGAGCTGTTGTTGATTTAGACAGGTGGTGGATACGTCGAAGTTATGTAAAGGCACTGCCAATTACCCGATGAAGATAACCCCGACAATCGTCTGCTGAATTGCGCAGTGTAATGGGACCTTTAGAAGCAATACTACATACGTAATATGTGGAATTTGTGAGAAAAAAGAACATGTGCCTAAGATCGAATGGCAAAGAGGTACAGTGTGGGAACATGTCCATATTGCATTGTTGTACTATACACAACAGATTTTCCATGTGTATAGGTTTTTCAAATCGTTTGTCCAGAATTAAAGGGGTTTTCCAGGGGAAGAATATCGGGACCTATCCTCATGTATGAATTGGTTGTGACACCCCAGTGAGCTCTGCGGCCCCCTCACAGCTTACCAAGCACAGCGCCGTACATTGTATAGTGGCTGTGCTTGGTATTGCAGCCCAGACCCATTCACTTGAATAGGACTGACTTACACATAGGCCATGTGACCAATGAATGGGACATTATTAGTCTAGAAAGAATACAGTGGTCGCCAGAGTCCCACAGCCTTTTCAAATAGCCAAGAGTTGGACCCCCACCAATTAGATATTGATGACCTATTCTGAGGACACACGGTAAGGGATTAGTCTGATAGGTGGGGTATCTGACCGCTAGTCTAGGATTAGAGCTGTAGACACTCCTGCATGTCCACCACTTCATTCAACTCTATGCGAAGTCCGGAGATAACCGAGTACAAGTGCTTGGTTATCTCCTGCAGCCCTATAGAACTGAATGGATTAGTAGTGCACACGGGTGACCGCCACTCCATTCAAACTGCAGAGCATGGGCCCCTATTCTCGTGAATAATGGAGGCCCGAGCCATGTGACCCTCTCCGATCTGACCCTATCCACAGGATAGTGGATACGTTGAATTGCAGGATCTATGAATGAAGATACAATAGGGCTACACAGGCAGGGTTGGAAGCATAGTTTTTGCGGTCAACCCTTTAGAAACACAGCGCCGGTTCGTTTAAACTGTGTTCTTTCACTTATGGTATCATTAGGATTAAAAGCTTTCATACTGCTAAGTCATTTGTGGGCAGCACAGGTTGCTATGCTTACTTGGCACAGATTGCAAGCATTGCTATGTATGATAAATGAAATCTATACATATGCAAAATAATCACCGTCCACAGGTCAGAAGAGGTGACATGTGACAGTACAAATGGTCGATCGCCAAATAAGTTATGCAAACATAAAACCTGGCTGCAGAAAACATGAAGCTATGAAAACTCCTATGCAATATGTATCTTATTCTTCTGAAATTAGTTTTGCAAAGCAAGGAGGGTGTGAAGCAAACCAGATGTGAATCTTCTAAGAGGAGGGTGCAATTAAATCAATGTATCTGCCATCGTTTCACAGGGTCAGGAGTCTAGGAATGCAAGACGTGAGATTCCTGCAGTCCAGGGAGGAGTGTCCATAGCAAAGGTGTAGTGTAGACCTGATGCTGGTTCATGTCCTGAGGGTACATCCACCCCCAACTGTACCAGACTAACAAGAGGGAGAGGAGACCTTTTCCTCACTATCACCACTGAACGCACTGGCCCACTTACAAGTGTGGACACTTAGATTTACTTGTATACTGCTCTAAAAAGTGGTGAAGTTTGACATTTGGCTCATCTAGGTTTAACGAGGCATAGGCTAAGATGTCACATTTTGCACCAATGTTGCTCGACAAGTCTGCAGTATAAGCCAAGTAGCTTGTATCAAGTTAGAGAAAAGTGTCTATCCATGCATCACATTACTCATCCAGCCTGAGCCCTGTGATAAATCTGGTGCAGGTCTAGACAACCTTTCTAATGGTGCATTTACTTGAAGCAATCGAGCACCCCATTGTCAAAAAAAGAAGCTTTCCTTCCAGACGAATGCCTGGTGAAGAGCGGTATTTACATGCAGCGATCACCTCCACAGTATGAGGGTGAGGGTATTACGGTTCCTCGTCCTCATACAGCTGCATTGCTTCTTGGCAGCAGATCACTGTTTAGACAACACAATCTTCTGCCCAGAAATGATGATTGATGGGTCAACATGAACAACTTTTCACCAGATGATTGGGTGATCTGAGGCACCTTTAGAAGGACAGATTATTGGGAACGAGCTTTCGTACCGTTTGTCCCCGATAATTTGCCCAACGCTCAAGCAATGTAAACCCATCTTAAATTGATGCCACCTATAGGATTAGTAAATCTGCCCCATAGTATTAGCTTGAGCCCTCGCTAAGCTGTTTGATCTCAAATACACACCTGACCCAATATACATAGTTTTTCTTGCAGATATTAAAAGCAAAAGGGGGCATTTATTAATCGGGGGTTATCCAAGATTCGTCATGTGATCCCAGCCTGGGATTACAACCTGCAGCGCATGCGTGAGCAGCGGCGTAACTACATCTGACTGGAACCTGCCCCCCCCCCCTAGCAACGTCTTCACAACCCCCAAATCATGTGCAACCCCCACTCCTGGGGCTAGTCAAGATGAAGCTCTCAGACAAGGCCCGGCAGCCTCTCCATTTCACTGTGTATAATTAGTGCTGAGTAAATTGAAGTGGAATTCGATCCAAATTTCGAGGAAAATTTGATTCACCTCGAATCTGAATTTCCTCATGCTTGGTGGTAGCGAATCGATTTTCCCTGATTGACAGTAAAAAAAAAAAAAAATCATACCCACCCCATCCGTTTGAGCTCGAAGAGCCAGCTGCCACCATCTTGATTGAAGATCTCGCACGACGTCATCACGGGCCGCGCGAGATTTCACGCTAGATCTTGAATTGAGATGCCGGCGGCCAGCTCTTCATGATCAAATAGATGAGCTAAGTATGATTTTATGAATTTTTTTATTTTATGTTACACTGGATTATTGCTGTCAGATGCCGCGATCAGCTATGAATGCGGCATCTTAGGGGTACAATCGCCCCTCCCTGTCATTGCACCCACTAATTAGTAGTAAGCAGCCGAATCTAATTTTGGATTACTTTGCTCATCTCTATATATAATGTCATTGTATAATACTGTTGAGGAGGCCCTGACAATAACATCTCCTCCTGGGTGGGCCCCTTGTGGGTTTTAGTCACAAAGCAGCCGCTTCCCCTGCTTCCCCTATAGCTGCTCCCCTGTGCGTGTACATAAATCTCCTGCTAAAGTGCTAGCAAGAGATGCAGACTCAAGATGCGCCACAGGTTGTAATCCCAGGCTGGGATCACGTGACCCACGTAGCGGCGGCTGCA
Source organism: Bufo bufo (assembly GCF_905171765.1). Classification (NCBI taxonomy): domain Eukaryota; kingdom Metazoa; phylum Chordata; class Amphibia; order Anura; family Bufonidae; genus Bufo; species Bufo bufo. Next base: position 605,370,626 of record NC_053391.1, read on the forward strand.
CTGGATCATGGCCGCATCTCGGATAACCCCTTTAAGACTGTGGTTTTGCACGCCGGTCTAAGGGGGTAATGTATCAAGTGCACAGCACCAGAAAAGTGGAGTGAAAGGTCATCAATAAATTTACAAATCATGCAAAATCAATGCAGAACAACAATAATTGATATTTCTATCATTTATCACAGATCTCCTTCATCGACAAATTACATTACGATCAGTCAGAAAATGAAATCCTAATTACTGGCCAAGGTAAGCGAGACTAAGATCTTTAGTAAAGGCGTAGACCGTACATCGAATTTCCAGTCTGTTTAGCTTCCACTACTGCGGCGACAGGTTCTGTGGGTCTATTCTTACCCTACCATTACCTCGCTCTGTGTCCCCCGAGGCCATCTCTCACTTTTCCTCACTCCACCTGTATTGTAGCATTCCTCTTTTAACATAACCAACCTGACAAACTCAATTGAAAGATTTCTTTATAAGCGGAGATGGTGGAGCATTCTTAGACGTGAAGTAGAGAAATCCGTCGCACTGTTTTCTTCGCAGATTTCCAGCCCTGCGTTACATTAAACGTGTGCCTAATCCCCGTACAAAGGCGCTTTCTATACGTTACATGTCATTGTTAGGCCCCATGTCAAGCAGAGATTTTCTACTTTCACGTCTAGGGGACATGCACACGTTCAGGATTCATGTGCGGAGAATCCGCACTGAAATCCGCAGGTGTTCGCAGGCAAATCTGTGCGGTCAATCCGCATTAATTGGTGCGGATTTGCATACGGATTTGCGTGCGGATTTGGTGCGGATTCGGTGCGGATTTTCCGCATGCGGATTTCACTAAGTGAATGAAGAAAATCCGGTCAGGAAAAAAAAAATTAATTGACATGTCGCGGATTTTAAAATCCGCACCGCAGGTCAAAATCCGCGCGGAAAAAATCCGCATCGTGTGCATTGAGAATTTCAAATTCTCATAGAATACAATGGACATGACCTACGGTGCGGATTTTCCGCACGCAAATCCGCGCGTAAAATCCGCACGCAATCCTGATCGTGTTCAGGGGGCCCTAATCTCTAAATAAGGCCTAGTTCACACGAACGTATGGCTTTTATAGTTTTTAGCAGTCCATTTTTCACGGTTCCGTTTTTGAGTTCTGTTGTGTTTTTCGGTTTCCTTTCTGTTTTTCCGTTCTGTTTTTCTGTATGCCATGTACAGTATACAATAATTACATAGAAGAAATTGGGCTGGGCATAACATTTTAAGTCATTCCTGTATTACCTGCAGGTCTGGACATTACAAGGATCAGGTCACACTGCAAAGACAATGGCACAACAATTAATAGGGTGCCTTAATTAAAATAACATTAGGGCTCATTCACGCTACAGTGAAAAGCAGCCATCTGAATGCCGTTTTTGTAAAGGCCGTTACACGTCTTCAGAACCAATGAAAGTCTAAGGGAATATTCACATGGCTGCTTTTGAGAGGCAAGACAGACCCCATTGAAATCAATGGGCCGGTTTTTAGACAGGAGTGCCCTGTAAATAAAGGGCCTCTCGGGGGTTAAAATACTCACCTCAGCACGCAAGGGAACACTTGCTTCATCCTGGAGGCAGTAGGTGACGGCACAACGCTTGAAACGACAGGGCCTGGTGCCTCCAGTGCGGAACAAGTGTTCACTATGTGGTGACCATTATAAATAGTGGGGCACTATGTGGTAACCATTATAAATACTGGGGCACTATGTGGTGACCATTATAAATAGTGGGGCACTATGTGGTAACCATTATAAATACCGGGGCACTATGTGGTAACCATTATAAATACTGGGGCACTATGTGGTAACCATTATAAATACTGGGGCACTATGTGGTGACCATTATAAATACTGGGGCACTATGTGGTAACCATTATAAATACTTGGGCACTATGTGGTGACCATTATAAATACTGGGGCACTATGTGGTAACCATTATAAATACTGGGGCACTATGTGGTGGCCATTATAAATACTGGGGCACTATGTGGTGACCATTATAAATACTGGGGCACTATGTGGTAACCATTATAAATACTGGGGCACTATGTGGTGACCATTATAAATACTGGGGCACTATGTGGTAGCCATTATAAATACTGGGGCACTATGTGGTGACCATTATAAATACTGGGGCACTATGTGGTGACCATTATAAATACTGGGGCACTATGTGGTGACCATTATAAATACTGGGGCACTATGTGGTGACCATTATAAATACTGGGGCACTATGTGGTGACCATTATAAATACTGGGGCACTATGTGGTGACCATTATAAATACTGGGGCACTATGTGGTGACCATTATAAATACTGGGGCACTATGTGGTAGCCATTATAAATACTGGGGCACTATGTGGTGGCCATTATAAATACTGGGGCACTATGTGGTAACCATTATAAATACTGGGGCACTATGTGGTGGCCATTATAAATACTGGGGCACTATGTGGTAACCATTATAAATACTGGGGCACTATGTGGTAACCATTATAAATACTGCGGCACTATGTGGTGGCCATTATAAATAATGGGGCACTATGTGGTGACCATTATAAATACTGGGGCACTATGTGGTAACCATTATAAATACTGGGGCACTATGGGTGGCCATTATAAATACTAGGGCACTATGTGGTGGCCATTATAAATACTGGGGCACTATGTGGTAACCATTATAAATACTGGGGCACTATGTGGTGGCCATTATAAATACTGGGGCACTATGTGGTGGCCATTATAAATACTGGGGCACTATGTGGTGGCCATTATAAATACTGGGGCACTATGTGGTGACCATTATAAATACTGGGGCACTATGTGGTAACCATTATAAATACTGGGGCACTATGTGGTGGCCATTATAAATACTGGGGCACTATGTGGTGGCCATTATAAATACTGGGGCACTATGTGGTGACCATTATAAATAGTGGGGCACTATGTGGTAACCATTATAAATACTGGTGCACTATGTGGTAACCATTATAAATACTGGTGCACTATGTGGTAACCATTATAAATACTGGTGCACTATGTGGTAACCATTATAAATACTGGGGCACTATGTGGTAACCATTATAAATACTGGGGCACTATGTGGTAACCATTATAAATACTGGGGCACTATGTGGTAACCATTATAAATACTGGGGCACTATGTGGTGGCCATTACAAATACTGGGGCACTATGTGGTAACCATTATAAATACTGGGGCACTATGTGGTAACCATTATAAATACTGGGGCGCTATGTGGTAACCGTTATAAATACTGGGGCACTATGTGGTGACCATTGCAAATACTGGGGCACTATGTGGTGACCATTGTAAATACTGGGGCACTATGTGGTGACCATTATAAATACTGGTGCACTATGTGGTAACCATTATAAATACTGGGGCCCTATGTGGTAACCATTATAAATACTGGGGCACTATGTGGTGGCCATTATAAATACTGGGGCACTATGTGGTGGCCATTATAAATACTGGGGCACTATGTGGTAACCATTATAAATACTGGGGCACTATGTGGTAACCATTATAAATACTGGGGCACTATGTGGTGACCATTGTAAATACTGGGGCACTATGTGGTGGCCATTATAAATACTGGGGCACTATGTGGTAACCATTATAAATACTGGGGCACTATGTGGTGGCCATTATAAATACTGGGGCACTATGTGGTGACCATTATAAATACTGGGGCACTATGTGGTAACCATTATAAATACTGGGGCACTATGTGGTGACCATTGTAAATACTGGGGCACTATGTGGTGACCATTATAAATACTGCGGCATTATGTGGTGGCCATTTTAAATCCTGGGGCACTATGTGGTGGCCATTCTAAATACTGGGGCACTATTTGGTGACCATTATAAATACTGGGGCACTATGTGGTAACCTTTATATATACTGAGGCACTGTGTGGTGGTGTCACGGCTGAGGATGGGGAAAAACCTCAGCCGTGCGATGAATGAAGATGTTAGTGGCTACTCGGCCAGAACGACAGAAATAGGGAGCAGGTCACCTCCTAAAGCTTCCCTAATCTGACCCTGACTCCTAGCTGCATGAGCCGCCCTTGAAGGTAGAAGGGCTCATGCTCAGGAACCTCGGATCCCTACTGACCCTCCGCCGATCCCTGAGCTAGGAGCTGGGTAGACAGCTCGTTCCTCCTGGACGCGGAGAAACAGGAGTATAAAGTGGCCAAGCTACAAGGGGAACAGAAACAACTTATGGCAATGGCAGGTAAATGCAACACTCACCTGCCACAGACAACAAAGCCTGGAACCCATGTGCAAGTGCTTCTGTCCAGAACACAAACAAAGACAGCACACACCACACATCACACAGGAACCCAGGACCATAAGCTGCAATAACAATGAGACCACACACACACCTTCATAACACCATGTAACGTAATTTATGACCACAAGGGTGGCCCTCACTGACAGATAGTATTAGCCAGGAGGATGACTTCAGCTAACCATGGCTGAAGTACCCCTCAGAGTCTGGCATCCAGCAGGAGCTAAATAGCCCCAAGTGGCCACACCCACACACACACCCAGTGTTCACACACTTAGGCCTCATGCACACGACCGTTGTGTGCACCCGTGGCCGTTGTTCCGTTTTCCGTGATTTTCTGCGGACCCATTGACTTTCAATGGGTCCATTGAAAACTCTGAAAATGCCCAGTTTGTCATCCGCCTCCGTGCTCCGTGTATCCTGTCCGTCAAAAAAATATGACCTGTCCTATTTTTTTGACGGACAACGGTTCACGGACCCATTCAAGTCAATGTGTCCGTGAAAAAACACGGATGCACACAAGATTGGCATCCGTGTCCGTAGGCTACTTTCATGCAGACGGATCCGAAGATCCGTCTGCATAAAAGCTTTTTCAGAGCTGAGTTTTCACTTAGTGAAAACTCAAATCCGACAGTATATTCTAACACAGAGGCGTTCCCATAGTGATGGGGACGCTTCTAGTTAGAATATACTGAGAACTGTGTACATGACTGCCCCCTGCTGCCTGGCAGCACCCGATCTCTTACAGGGGGCTGTGATCCGCACAATTAACCCCTCAGGTGCTGCACCTGAAGGGGTTAATTGTGCATATCATAGCCCCCTGTAAGAGATCAGGGGCTGCCGCAGCAGGGGGCAGACCCCCCTCCCTCCCCAGTTTGAATATCCTTGGTGGCCAGTGTGCAGCCTCCCCCGGCCCCCCTCCCTCCCTTTATTGTAATATCATTGGTGGCCAGTGTGCGGCCTCCCCCGGCCACCCCTCCCTCCCTCTATTGTAATATCATTGGTGGCAAGTGTGCGGCCTCCCCCGGCCACCCCTCCCTCCCTCTATTGTAATATCATTGGTGGCCAGTGTGTGGCCTCCCCCGGCCCCCCTTCCCTCCCTCTATTGTAATATCATTGGTGGCCAGTGTGCGGCCTCCCCCGGCCACCCCTCCCTCCCTCTATTGTAATATCATTGGTGGCCAGTGTGCGGCCTCCCCCGGCCCCCCCTCCCTCCCTCTATTGTATTATCATTGGTGGCCAGTGTGCGGCCCCCCCCGCCCCCCCTCTATTGTATTAATATCATTGGTGGCCAGTGTGCGGCCTCCCCTCCCCCCCCCCCCCCGATCATTGGTGGCAGCGGAGAGTTCCGATCGGAGTCCCAGTTTAATCGCTGGGGCTCCGATCGGTAACCATGGCAACCAGGATGCTACTGCAGGCCTGGTTGCCATGGTTACTTAGCAATATTACAATATTAGAAGCATCATACTTACCTGCTGCGCTGTCTGTGACCGGCCGGGAGCTCCTCCTACTGGTAAGTGACAGATCATTAAGCAATGCGCCGCACAGACCTGTCACTTACCAGTAGGAGGAGCTCCCGGCCGGTCACAGACAGCGCAGCAGGTAAGTATGATGCTTCTAATATTGTAATATTGCTAAGTAACCATGGCAACCAGGCCTGCAGTAGCGTCCTGGTTGCCATGGTTACCGATCGGAGCCCCAGCGATTAAACTGGGACTCCGATCGGAACTCTCCACTGCCACCAATGATCGGGGGGGGGGGGGCCGCACACTGGCCACCAATGATCTTAATACAATAGAGGGCACTATGTGATGGCCACTATATAATGGGGCACTATGTGAGGGTGATTTTATATACTGGGGCACTATGGGTGGCTATTATATAATATAATGGGGCACATATATATATATATATATATATATATACTGGAGAGTAGAGTGGAGAGTTTTTCTTCTGTAATGGTGGAGAAGCGGGTTTTGGGAGAAGAGGACCGAGCAATTGTGTAGGGGGTCTGTGGGGACTGTGTACTGAAGCTTTCTCTGATGTTGACTATCTTTTGTTTGAAGTATGCAGCAAAGTCCTCAGCTGAGATGAGAGGAGAGGGTGTTCAAGACGGATCCGTTTTGGCTATGTTAAAGATATTACTAATGGATCCGTTCTGAACGGATGCATGTGGTTGTATTATCTGAACGGATGCGTTTGTGTAGATCCATGACAGATCCGCACCAAATTCCAGTGTGAAAGTAGCCTAAGGGTCCATTCACACGTCCATGTGTGTTTTGCGGATCCACAGATCCGTGGATCCGCAAAACACGGACATCGGCAATGTGCATTCCGCATTTTGCGGACCGCACATCGCCGGCATTCTCATAGAAAATGCCATTTCTTGTCCGCAATTGTGGACAAGAATAGGACATGTTCTATTTTTTTTCGGGACGGGAATTGTGGACCCGGAAGTGCGGATCCGCAATTCCGGATCCGGGCAGCACATAGAAATGAATGGGTCTGCAATTCTGTTCCGCAAGGACATCGGCAATGTGCGTTCCGCATTTTGCAGACCGCACATCGCCGGCAGTCTCATAGAAAATCCCTTTTTTTGTCCACAATTGCGGACAAGTATAGGACATGTTCTATTTTTTTGCCGAACGGAAGTGCAGATCCGCAAATGCAGATGCGGACAGCACATTCTGGCCCCATTGAAAATGAATGGGTCCGCACCTGTTCCGCAAAACTGTGGAACGGATGCGGAACCATTTTGCGGATGTGTTAATGGACCCTTAAAATGAGATTTCTTCCATCGCCACTCAGCAGGCCTGGAAGCTTGTTTTTTGGTCAGGTTGGTGTGCCAGGGTTGTCTGTTAATTTTTCGGGTTTTGTTGTGTGTGGTGGGGGCAACTGAATCCAAAGCTCTACTTATTGTGGTGTTATACAGGATGGTGGCAGCATCTGGGTCTTGGGGGGACAAATGGTAGAGAGTGGGAGAAGAGCGTAAGAAAGCAAGCAAAAGTCCAGATGTTTAAAGGGAATCTGTCACTAGCATATTAGCAATTTTTTTTATTTTTATGAATCCATATGTAATAAAGTACCTTATTTCTATATGTCTTGTTCTTTTTATTGTGAGTCTTGTCATTTCTTAAAAAAAACGCTTCTTATGATATGCAAATGAAGCTGTAAGGAGCCCAGAGGGGCGTTATTCTTTCTCCCCGGTGCCCAGGAACGCCCCTCTGAAGTGCCGTGCCCGCCGAAATTTGAAAACTAATAACTCCTCTAAGTTCAGCTAAATCGCCTCCCAGAGGCGAGGCCAAGTGCTTCCCCCCCCCCAGCGTCGCGCTCAGCGGAAAACACCCCCTATCCTCCTCTCGCCTGCAACCGAAATCTCGCGCAGGCGCAGTGCCGGCGATTTAGCTGGCTGAGGAAACAGCGAACACGTCACTGGGATCGGCGCATGCCCAGTGACGCTGTTGAAGCTGTTGCCCTCAGTCGTCTTATCATAGCGCAGGCCCAGGAAATCGCCGGCACTGCGCCTGCGCGGGATTTCGGTTGCAGGCGAGAGGAGGATCGGGGGTGTTTGCCGCTGAGCGCAGCGCTGGGGGGGGGGGGGAAGCACTTGGCCTCGCCTCTGGGAGGCGATTTAGCTGAACTTGGAGGAGTTATTAGTTTTCAAATTTAGGCGGGCACGGCACTTCAGAGGGGCGTTCCTGGGCACCGTGGAGAAAGAATAACGCCCCTCTGGGCTCCTTACAGCTTCATTTGCATATCATAAGAAGCATTTTTTTGAAGAAATGACAAGACTCACAATAAAAAGAACAAAAAGGGAGGGGAGAAGAGAGAGGCAGCGCCAAATGTGTAGTAAAGTATAAAACTATTACAGTAATGAAAAAAGTAATGCGCTTACCAGAGTCTGTTGTGAAGAGTCACAACGCCTTTGACGAGCCTTGCTGGAAAATCGACCAGCGGCCAAGGGTGCCTTGCTGCAGCCTAGGTTCCAGGGCGCATTTAAAAATTAAATGCGAAAGCGAAGTGAGATAAACAAAAAAGGAAGAAAAAACTGGAACTGCAAATAGTATTTGCTCCTTGGGCGCTGCTCGGCTGGATTTCTAACGTAGAAGGTGAATAAAAAAGTATTTATTGGTCTACGCGTTTCGAGGGAATTGGACCCTCTTCCTCAGGACAATCATACAATACAGGACAGTAAACATTTATTTATACACTTGTTTTTGGCGCCTAACCTCGATTTAGGGGGCGGGGCTATGGGCGGAGTTAATGTGCATATAAACAAACATAAATTAAAATAATCGTTACTATATAAGTAAAAGCAAACTTAGAGACACTTCACAAGGACGTCCGGTAATCACTGGAGTGGAAAATATGTACCAATGATGGATGTAAACAGAGAGCAGCAGGGAGAGGTGATGCGTCAGGACGGGTCGCTAGGCCACGCCCACATTTGTGACGCAACACTGAGGGGGAAGTTGGGTTTTACTCAGTAATAGAAGCGCTGGGGGGCGGGGCTATGGGCGGAGTTAATATACATGTAAACGAGCATGAGTTTAAGATAATCCCTACTATATTGGTGACAACAAACATAGTCACTGGAGTGTAAATTATGCACCAGTGATGGATATAAATAGAGAGCGGCAGGGGGAGGTGATACGTTAGGACGGGTCGCTAGGCCACGCCCACATTTGTGACGTGCACTGACGGGGAAGTTGGGCGCCAAAAACAAGTGTATAAATAAATGTTTACTGTCCTGTATTGTATGATTGTCCTGAGGAAGAGGGTCCAATTCCCTCGAAACGCGTAGACCAATAAATACTTTTTATTCACCTTCTGCGTTATATATCCAGCCGAGCAGCGCCCAAGGAGCAAATACTATTTGCAGTTCCAGTTTTTTATTCCTTTTTTGTTTATCTCAATAAAAAGAACAAGACATATGGATATAAGGTACTTTATTACACATGGATTCATTAAAAAAAAATTTTTGCTAATATGCTAGTGACAGATTCCCTTTAAGGTTCCTGTGGGGGTGTGCTAGTGTGTGGACCGGCGGAACAGCAGAAGAGACCAGAGAAGGTGAGTAGTTTGTGGTCAGATAGGGGGAGAGGTGAATTAGAAAGGTTAGATAGGGAGCAGAGGCGGGTAAAGGTAAGATCCAGAGTGTGACCATCTCTGTGGGTGGCAGTGGAAGACCACTGTGATAGGCCGAAGGAGGAAGAGAGTGACAGGAGTTTAGAGGCGGCCGAGTGGCAGGTGTCAATAGGGATGTTGAAGTCTCCCATGATGATAGTGGGGATGTCGGCATTGAAACATTGTTTGCAATAGCTATTTCTGTAAGTACCTTTGGTCCCTTCTGATGCATATCTGGTATAATTCAGTATGTGCACTTAAAGGCCTCTTTCACACGAGCGTGACGGATTAGGTCCGGAAGCGTTCAGGGTGCGTTCAGTGAAACTCGCACCACTTTGCAAGTAAGTTCAGTCAGTTTTGTCTGCGATTGCGTTCAGTTGTTAAGTTTTTTCCGCGCGGGTGCAATGCGTTTTGATGCGTTTTTCACGCGCGTGATAAAAAACTGAAGGTTTACAAACAACATCTCTTAGCAACCATCAGTGAAAAACGCATTGCATCCGCACTTGCCTGCGGATGCAATGCGTTTTTCACTGAAGCCCCATTCACTTCTATGGGGCCAGAGCTGCGTGAAAAACGCAGAATATAGAACATGCTGCGTTTTTCACGCAACGCAGAACTGATGTGTGAAAAAAAAAAAATGTACACAGACTCATAGAAATGAATAGGTCAGGATTCAGTGCTGGTGCTATGCGTTCACGTCACGCATTGCACCCGCGCAGAAATCCCGCCCGTGTGAAAGGGGCCAAAGAGTTGCACTTGAAAGATGTTGTAAACAAATAATAAATCCAGGGAAGAGACATTAATAGTTATATGCAGACATACCAGGGGATGAGAAGGAGAGATGAGGGGTGTGGACAATATCAGACTCTGGAAAAGCTGGGTGCAGCAGAAGTTCGGGTTTGGGTTAGGTGTTCTGTAGATTGTATTATTAGGTTATAAGGGAAAACATGGTTATAAGGGAAAATAATAGCATTCTTAATACAGAATGCTTAGCAAAATAGGGCTGGAGGGGTTAAAAAAAAATATAAAAAAAATTTAACTCACCTTAATCCACTTGATCGCGCAGCCGGCATCTCTTCTGTCTTCTTCTTTGCTGTGCACAGGAATAGGACCTTTGATGACGTCACTGTGCTCATAACATGGTCCAATCACATGGTTCATCACCATGGTGAGGGACCATGTGATTGGATCATGTGATGTGACGTCACCACAGGTCCTTAGCCGGCAGCTCAACATTACAGAAGAAGACAGAGATCCGCAACTACGCGATCAAGTGGACTCGGTGAGTAATTTTTTTTTTAACCACTCCATCACTATTTTACAATTAAATCACCTGTGGTCTCTTGTGAAAGGGTACACTCCTCCTGAGGAAGCGATACTATACGCGAAACGCTCGTCGAGAAGCACCTACGCCCTAGCACCAGCCCTCTCCTTATACTGGTATGTTGCCCCCCTGTTTTATGCACCTCTTGGTCGGTTGACTTAATTGTTCAGGGCCTTAGCAGTGTTGCTGTATACTATAGGGGGCACGCTTGTATCTGTTCATTGTATAATCTTTGCCCTGATTGATAATTTTTCAATAGGATATTCCTTCTGCTATATATTGATCATCATGGTTATACTCATTCCCACATTGGGATAGGGCTGCTAGCAGGGTGGTGCATGACTGTGTTTTTGTCCCTGCTTTTTTATAATTTTTTGTGACATATATTGTTGTTCATGTCCATATTTTAGTGATATATTAATAAAAATGGACTTTTTTACCATTCAATAGTGGTGTGTTATGCACTCCTTTTCTTGTTGTGTTATCCATCACTATTTTACTTTGCATTCTGTATTCAGAATGCTATTATTTTCCCTTATAACCATGTTATAAGGGAAAATAATACAGATCGGGTCCCCAGCCCGATCGTCACCTAGCAACCGTGTGTGAAAATCGCACCGCATCAGCACTTACTTGCGGATGCTTGCGATTTTCACGAGGCCCCATTCACTTCTATGGGGCCTGCATTGCGTGAAAAACGCAGAATATAGAGCATGCTGCGATTTTCACGCAATGCACAAGTGATGCGTAAAAATCACAGCTCGTGTGCACAGCCCCATAGAAATGAATGGGTCAGGATTCACGCGCGGAATACTCGCCCGTGTGAAAGGGGCCAAAGAGTTTCACTTGAAAGATGTTGCATTTAGCTCCCTATGGTGGAGCTATAGGGAAAATGTAACTCTGCAATGAGCTTTTTATCAAATAATGCATCTAACAAAATGGAACTGTCTAAAGCATATATATTATTAGTAATGCACTACTTAATGGGAACTCGTCACCATGAAAATGCAATGTAAGCGACAGGCAGCAGTTTATAGAGCATGAGGAGCTGAGCAGATTGACATATAGTTTTATGGGAAAAGATTCAATAAATGTATAATTTATTCATTTAAATTCCTGCTCATTCTGGGTTTCAAAGTCCAGGAGGCGGTCCTATCAGTGATTGACAGCCATCTCTGTATACACAGCCATAGAGAGAAGACTGTTAATCACTGATCCGCCTCTGACTCCAGAGCCCCGAATAAGCAGGATTTTAAATTATTAAAATACAGGTTTTACTGACTCTTTTCCTATAAAACTATATATTAATCTGCTCAGCTCCTCCTGCTCTATTACATAATGCCTGCAGCTCAAAGCTCATGTTCAACATGTCAGATTCCCTTAAGGCCTATTGCACACGGACGTTTTTTTTTCCCGTTTACTGGACGTTTTTGGCGTTTCGTATACGGTCCGTATACGGAACCATTCATTTCAATGGTTCCGCAAAAAAAACGGAATGTACTCCGTATGCATTCCGTTTCCGTATTTCCGTTTTTCCGTTCCGTTTTAACATAGAACATGTCCTATTATTGCCCGCAAATCACAGTCCGTGGCTCCATTCAAGTCAATGGGTCCGCAAAAAAACGGAACACATACGGAAATGCATCCGTATGTCTTCCGTTTCCGTTCCGTTTTTTGCTGAACCATCTATTGAAAATGTTATGCCCAGCCCAATTTTATCTATGTAATTACTGTATACTGTATATGCCATACGGAAAAACGGAACGGAAAAACGGAACAGAAACGGAAACACAACGGAAACAAAAAACGGAACAACGGATCCGTGAAAAACGGATCGCAAAACACTGAAAAAGCCATACGGTCGTGTGCAATAGGCCTAAAGCTGTCCAAACACATTAGATCTAAGTTGGCCAAAGTTAATATAGATGGGACGTTAATATAGACGGGACTGGCCTTGTTGGATTTCAACAAGCGTATTCTTTTTTTCCTTGGATAATATAATCAATTCCCACCATTGCATGTGAAACGGTGAGTGGTGAGGAGATATGTGTTGGCTGAACTGAGCTATCTACAGTACATGGCCATCCTAAATAGTGATGAGCGGCAGGGGTCATATTAGAATTCGTGATATTTTGCAATTATTTTGTAGAATATTCGTCATATATTCGCGAATTCGTATATTCGTTATATTTTACATTCTTACATGCTATATATTTGTATTTTAGAATATTCGCCATTTTTTTCCATCTGAAGTGAGCACTGAACACTTCATTTCAGATGGAAAAAAAATTACGAATATTCTAAAATACGAATATATAGCGCTATATTGAATATAGTGCTATATATTTGTTTTTTAGAATATTTGTCATTTTTTGCCATCTGAAGTCATGATTCCTCCCTGCTTAAGTTGCTTGTGAGCCAATGACTCATTGGCCCACAAGCAACAAGCAGGGAGGAATCATATGTTCAGATGGGAAAAAATGACGAATATTCGCTATAACGAATATATAGCACTATATTCTAAATATTGGCGAATTCTCAAAGTGGTGACATTCATTATAAAAATTAGCTTTTCGAATATTCGTGCTCCACACTAATCCTAAACACTTAAAACCTGTCCTGACCTTTTTTTTTGTTTTGTTTTGTTTCTATAGCCAGGGAAATGTCAAAAATAAAAAAGCAAGAAAGTCTTTTTTACATTGATTCTTTTTTTAGAAATAAATGCAGCTAAAATGTTTTGAAATGATGTCCCCTTTTCATAACAGTCACTTTGATATATGGGTGGTATGGGTTATGGTCGCTGGGAGTGGAGCTAGAAGATGCGGTATGGCATGACCCATAATTTCATACAAGACATTTGGGGGTCATTTACCATAACTTTCTTTTTATTGCTGATTTCTCCTGTAACTGGGATTGACATAGTAGCCCCAGTTCCAGAGGGAATGCAGCATCCAGAGCTGATCTGGGTCTGCTAAGACCAAGCACCTCACACAGTCACTTTGCCTCCAGCAATCACATGATCTCTGGCACTAAACCTGGAAGCTGCATTGCAGCTTCCTCATCTGTACGTACATCATTCAGTGCTGTATATGCAGCAATTGGAAAGGCAGGGATGGTAAAAAAATAAAATAAAATAAAAACATCCCTGCCTTCTCTAAGGGGAGCCTTGCTGTCACTGGAGAAAAATAACCTTTAGATCATATGCAAATGAGCAGTTAAGTGCACTGAGGGTGTAACCTAAGTCACTGTGCATCCTGGCTCCTTCTGCTTCCTCCTTCTCGTTCTTAAATGACAGGGCCAGGATCCTACATAGTCGCCTCGCCTGGCTCTGTCAATAAGGCCTAGTTCACACGACCGTATGGCTTTTATTGTTTTTTGCGGTTCGTTTTTCACGGATCCGTTGTTCCGTTTTTGAGTTCTGTTGTGTTTCCGTTTCCTTTCCGTTTTTCCGTATGGCATATACAGTATACAGTAATTACATAGAAAAAATTGGGCTGGGCATAACATTTTCAATAGATGGTTCAGAAAAAACGGAACGGATACGGAAGACATACGGATGCATTTCCGTATGTGTTCCGTTTTTTTTGCGGACCCATTGACTTTAATGGAGCCACGGAACGTGATTTGCGGCCAAATATAGGACATGTTCTATCTTTCAACGGAACGGAAAGACGGAAATAAGGAAACGGAATGCATACGGAACACATTCCGTTTTTTTTGCGGAACCATTGAAATGAATGGTTCCGTATACGGACCGTATACGGAACACAAAAAAACGGCCCGTACACCCGCAAAAAAACGTTTGTGTGAACTAGGCCTTAAGGGAAGGGGCTGACAAAGGAATCAGGGAGGGCCAGGGTGCATACAGTGGTTTAGGTTCACCCTCAATGCACTTAACAGCTCAGTTCCATATAGATTAAAAGTACTTTGTCTCCAGAATGAAGAAACAGAATGATAAGTAAAAGGTATCATTACATCCAGCTGAGCTAGCCCTACAAGACGTTGTGCCTGGTTTAACAGTGAATTAGGCATGTTTAAGCATTTTCTTTTTTTTTCTTTTTTTTTGGACTGCAAACATTATTAAATCTTGGATCGGAAACAGAAGAACCTTGTTCTGCATACTTGTAGTGGGAGCAGTCACAGTGCTTTTTTCCCATAGCAAAAATTTTACTCATAGATTACAAAGGCATGGTCCCTGAGAGGCCACTTAAATGTGCTGCTTAGTCAGAAACTGAATAAAGCAACAGAAAAAAAATGTCCCTAGAGATGAGTGAATCAGAACATCCAAATTGGAATTTGATCCGAAGTTTAGGAAAAATTTGATTTGCAGTGAATCCGAATTTCCTTGTGCTTCCTGGTAACAAATCATTTTTTTCCCCTAAAATGGCAGCTACACGTGTTACAAAGTGAAAGTAAGAAGCCCGGGGATGCAATATGACGCACAATATATTGCAGCCAGCCAATCCGTACATATTCTTCACTTGTGATGTTACAGACTTATAAAAGCCTCATCCCGCACAGTCGCATTTCACTGTGAGCTGAGCATAGGGAGAGACATGACGAGCGCTATGGACACTGTTTCATAACGCTCTTAATTGTAGAATATTGCATAGGAAGAGTGCAGGGAGATCGTAGGGAGAGTTTAAAGACACTGTAGGGAGAGCGCAGGGAGACTGCAGGGACAGTGTTGGCTGAGTGTTATAATCATCCTGTGCATCTTGTTCACCTGCTGCGCCATTAATTCTTAATCTGTTCTGTTATACATAGACTTACTGCTCATCAGACTCATTTTCAACAGGCGGTCTAATATATAGGCGTGTTTATATAGTTCACCTGCTGCGCCTGTGCTGTCCGCATCCGCAATTCCGTTCTGCGGCCCCGGATGGACAAGAATAATCATTTCTATCATAGTGCCAGCCATGTACGGTCCGCAAAAAGCGGAACGCACATGGCTGGTGTCTGTGTTTTGCGGATCCGCAAGTTGCGTACGTGTGATGGACTCTTAGTCTGCCCTGTTATACATAGACTCAGTGTCAATAGGCAGTCTAATATATAGACGTCTTTATTTAGTTCACCTGCAGCGCAATTAATACTTAATCTGTTCTAGTGTTGATCGAGCATGCTTGTCCGAACACCAGTTCGGCTCGAGCATCTCGATGCTCGGCACAAGGCGAGTCTCCTCCCCGCACGTTTATTGCCTGCTACGCAGCCAATAAACGTGCAGGTGAGTGCTGCCCTTCGCTGTAATGCTGTAGCCATGTTGTTTACTGTCATTACAGTGATTGACTGGCCGGAACGTGTCATTGGGTGCTATATAGCACCCAATGACACTTGTTCGGCTCAGTCTTAGTCAGGGAGAGCTGATCTGAGGAAGGAAAAGATAGTGTAGAGAGAGAAAAAAATTTATTTTTCAGTTGAAAAACTTGTCAGAGACCCAAAAGTCCATTTAAGGACTATTGTTGTGTGTGGCAGCAGCAATATATATTTTTAGCGCAACCTGCGCTAAATTGCTAAAACTTTACAGACCCAAAAGTACTTTTAAGGACTATTGTGTGTGGCAGCAATATCTATTTTTAGCGCATCCTGCTCTAAAAAATATCAGCGACATCCAGTGTGCTTTTTCCGTAGACGGTGTCCGCTGCGGACAGTGACATTACCTGGGGTACATCTCCTGTGTAACGATTCCACATTCCAGATACCTGTGACATTCCCTGTAATTTTTTATTAGCCGCTGCTGACATCAGCAACATTATCTGCGGCATTTCTCCTGTGTAACATGTGCGTATCCCAAATACCTGTGACATTCCCAGTAATTTTATATTAGCTGCTGCTGACATCAACGAAATTATCTGCGGTATATCTCCTGTGTGACGTTTCCACATCCCAAATACCTTTTTTTTTAAATTGTCACATACACTTACAAATCCTACACTACTGTACGTGTGACATACTTTCAAGCATATATAACATTTAATATGAAGAAGGCGAGCAGTAAGAGAGTAAGGGACAGGAAAGTGGCCGTGATGCTGATGGTGCACGCAGAGGCCATGGCCCTGGGCGCGTTGAAACTGTGCCTGCTGCCAGAGCACAAGAAAAAAAATCATCCACGATACCTAGCTTCATGTCCCAGTTTGCAGGGCAGCGCAGGACAACGCTCTTGAAGTCAGACCAGTGCGACCAGGTGGTCGGTTGGATTGCAGCAGATAATGCTTCCAGTCGGTTAAGCACCACCCTTTTTTCCACAAAGTCCAGTCTCAGTAGCCAAGAGTCTGGTCAACACAATCCTCACCCTGTTCCTCCTTCCTTCCACCATGGAGAGTGATCCCACACTCGGATATTCCGAGAAGCTCTTTTCAGCGTCATTCCTTCATTTGGGCCTCTCGACAAGCCCGTTTGAAGAGGGACATGAGATCTTGTGCCTTGATTCCCAAACTCTGGAGCATCCACAGTCACAAGAAGATGATAGTGGGGAACGGCAATTAGTGTTTCACGAGGTGGATGATGATGATGATGAGACACAGCTGCCAATAAGTGTCTCAAGAGGTTAATGATGAGGATGAGACACAGTTGTCAATAACTGAGGTTGTTGTTAGGTGAACAAGTCAGGAGGATGAGCATAGTAAGGAAGTAGATGAGGAGGTGGTGGACAATGAAGTCACTGACCCAACCTAGGAAGGTGGCAAGCCAAGCGAGGACAGCAGTACAGAGGAGGAGGTATCCACAGCACCGCAATAGGCTGGAAGAGGCAGTGGGTGTCAAAAGGGAGTAGGCGGGCCACACCAAACAGGCCCGCAACTGTTCCCCAGAGCACACCCTTGCAGAAATCTACCTTTCCCAGGGGTAGGTGTTCCGCAGTATGTCTGGCGTTTTTTGAGGAAATTGCAGACGACAAAAGAATTGTGATTTGCAACCTGTGCCATACAAAAATGAGCAGGGGCGTGAACACTAGCAACCTCACTACCACCAGCATGATCCGCCACATGGCATCAAAGCACCTTAATAGGTGACCCGAACGCCTGGGTCCACAATCTGTGTCTGCGAGTCACACCACTGCCTCCTCTTCCCCTGTGTTACGTGTTGGCCAATCCCCTGTCGAAGGCGCAGGCCCGGATGCCTCCCGCCCTGCACCTGGACCTTCACAAGCACCATCAGCTACCACATCCACCTCTGTGTCCCAGCGCAGCGTACAAATGTCTTTACCCCAGGCATATGAACGCAAGCGCAAATACCCAGCCACCCACCCACAGGCCATAGCACTAAATGCACAACTTTCCAAATTGCTGGCCCTGGAAATGTTGCCATTTAGGACACTGAGGCCTTCCGCAGCCTGATGTCAGCGGCCGTCCCTCGTTACGCAGTCCCCAGCTGCCACTAATTTTCACGTGTGCCATGCCTGCCTTACACCAGCATGTATCCTGTAACATTACCCGTGCCTTGACCAACGCAGTTACTGGGAAGGTCCACTTAACCACTGACACATGGACAAGTGCTTTCGGCCAGGGATGCTATATTTCCCTGACGGCACACTGGGTGAACTGTGTGGAGGCTGGGAGTGAGTCATACCCTGGGATGGCACAGGTGCTACCGACACCAAGGATTGCGGGACCTTATTCCATCAGGGTTTCCGCCACCACCTACATTAGTGGCTCCAACCCCCACTTCTCCTCTGCCTCCTCCTCCACTTCCACCTCAGATTTATCCTCTTGCAGCACCAGTCAGCCATCAGTCGGTAGCTGGAAGCAGTGTAGCACTGCAGTGGGGAAGCGTCAACAGGCCGTGCTTAAACTGATCTGCTTAGGTGACAAACAGCACACCGCCGCAGAGCTGTGGCAGGGGATAAGAGACCAGACTGAGCTGTAGATCTTGCTAGTCTACCTACAACCAGGCATGGTTGAGTCTGATAATGGCTGTAACTTGGTGGCGGCTTTGGAGCTCGGGAAGCTTACACACATCCCATGTGTAGCCCACGTCTTCAACTTAATGGTTCAGCGGTTTCTAAAAACATGGCCCAATTTTCCCAAGCTACTGGTGAAGGTGCGCCGCGTGTGTATCCATTTCTGCAAGTCATCGACAGCTTCCGCCGGTCTGTCAACGCTGCAGCAGCACTTACAATTGCAAGCTCACCGACTGTTGTGCGACGTGAACACTGGAACTCAACGTTCTACATGTTGGCCAGACTTTGTGAGCAGCAGAGGACAGTAGCGGAATACCAGCTGCAACATGGTCGTTGCCTTTCCAGTCAGCTTCCGCTCATCACAAGCGACGAGTGGGCATGTGTAGTGGCCTCACGGACTAAGCGTGGGCTTTACACGAGTGTCAATGGGGGTGTGCGTTACTTCCTTTCCCTTGGCACAGGAGTGTCATTTTCTATTGTGCAGGGGGAAGAGGGTACCTCCTGGAAGCAACCCTGTAGTTTCCACAAAGTCCAGCAGAGCCAACATGTCCGGCTAATACAAGTAAGCTGAAGGGCAGAGAGACTAGAGGTATGGAGCAAGAATAAGCACCTAAGGAGGATTATTTACCAAGGATAAAAGCCTACAATTAGGTATCTGGGCCTTGGGATTAAAGCCAGACAGGAGTCCGAAAAGGACAGTGTACACTAATCTCCGAGGAGTCTGTACAGCCTGATTCTGCGCATGTGGATGTTTCCCCTCTGTGTATCTTGCCTAACCACCATATACCTGCCATAATTGTGTGACCTGCTTGTGAAATGTACTTGACATGTGGAACTGAGTTGCCAGCTAACTGTACAAAGTGGAATTTACTACAGTAAAGTAAGGTTTGGTTCACCCTGCCATCTGTGTTCCTTCCTTATTAAGACCTTCCACCGGTGTGCCACCGTTACCGGCACTGGCGTCACGAACCTTAAAGGGACCTTGCCCCAGGCACATAAAACACCTGCAACATCCAGGGCACCTCAACCAACATCA
Organism: Bufo bufo; assembly: GCF_905171765.1. Taxonomy (NCBI): domain Eukaryota; kingdom Metazoa; phylum Chordata; class Amphibia; order Anura; family Bufonidae; genus Bufo; species Bufo bufo. The sequence continues at coordinate 605,390,347 of NC_053391.1, forward strand.
GGCTTGGTCCCTAAATACAGAGTGTGCCCCAGAGGACTTTTGTGCCAGCCTCTCCTTCACTGCTGTATGCCTGCCCAGGGGTTTCCATCTATAACTGTGAGTGACCCTCGCTTGCCATTGACCGTGACCTCACAATCGCATTACCCTGCAGGTCTGGCGTACCGCATAAATTGGCGTCACGAACAGGATACGGAACATATCCGCGCCATTGTTGGATTACAAAACTGTGTGCTGAAAATCATCTTAAAGTGACCAAGCCCTAATGGTTTTATTCAAAATTGCTGGGCCAAAGGACTGTCCTAAGTAGCGGTGTGAAAATAGTGTTTTATGGACTGTTTGCTGCTTGTTTAAGCCACCGCTTGCTGTCAGTGAATAGACAGAGTTTCTACTAAAGATGGCCGCTGAGCTTGCTTGAGATTACTGCTGCGTCATCTTCATCCTGAATTGGCGGTAAAAGTTGGCGCCTTTTTGCTGAGAAGAGCGGGAAAAAGCTCAATATTGGCGCCACCGCCTGTCTGGACATTTGCATATCTGCCAGAATGGACTCCGCCTTCCCCATACTGGAGTACCTGGGGGGTGGCCTCCCAGTGCAATGGGAGGATCTGGCTGAACTTATTGGCGCCGCCCTGTCGCTCTCCCGAGAAGGATCGAGCATGTTGGAGAGTGAAGACTGCTCTGCTGAGATGTCCGCGCCTGATTTACTGAACATGACTGACGTTGGTGTAGAGCCAGAGGAGGCTCCACCGGCCTACTCTCCGGGACCGGAGAGACCCGCCTGCTCGCCACTGGGGAAAGAACCGGAGCACTGCTACGGCTCCTGGAGGGACTTCTTTCAGCCCTCATTCAAGTGGTCAACACTTATGGCAGAGATCCGGGAGGCCGCTATAAAGAGGAATACTAAAACCAAAATATATTATGAAGAACTGACCAAGTCCATTTATGACCGTCATCCTAATACCCAACCCCGCCTGGAAAGGAGAAAGGGGTTGGTGCTGTCCTTTGACAAGACCCGTGGCTACGGGTTCATACAAGACTATGTTACTGGCAGAGACTTATACGTCAACCGGAGGTCTGTCAAGAGAGGTTACCTCCCTGAGCATCTGCATAACCTCCGCGAGGGAGAGGAGGTAGAATTCACCCCTGCCGAGAGCCTGCGAGGCCCATATGCAACTGCCGTTACCCGTCCCAAGAAGGAACCGGAGGACTGGGAGGCCGAAGAGGACTACTCTGGCTGCGAGTGCAAACCTGAGCGCTCTCCAGAACCGGCCCATCACGCATTCCAAGAGCGGGGCTCTTTCATTGGTCCTAATGTGTTTTGGCAGCCAACTGTGCTAGAGAAATGGGTGAGTCCCTATCCATCCCCCGAGCTGCCTCGCCGGGAGAAAACCATACAGGATATGGAAAATTTAAAAGGACTCCGCGTTACCCTGGAAAATATCCGGAAGGGTAGGAGACCCGATGCGTCACCGGAGCCTGCAGCGGCCACGTCCGATGCATCTTGCACTGTACCTGCGCCGGCGGCGACAGCAGCGGACAGCGATTCTGAGACCGACAGCATAGGTGACCAGATCGTCCGTCTGGAAGAAAAGTTGCGGGAGCTGCGCAAGATTGCCACCGCCAGGATCCAGACGCCGCCTAGGAAGGACGAGGTAAGGGTGCCTGTCACCACCCGTAGACCACCTTCTACCACCTCCGCACCGTCGGTGCCCCCAAGACGGCCCTCTAGCTCTATGACTTGCTGCGCAGAGTCAGTCATACCACAGCCCACCGGACCGCTTGCGGCGGCGGTATCAAGTCCACCACAGCCTACAATAATTATGCCTGGACCGGTGCGGTCCTCAAATGTCCTTACCCCTAGGCCTATGGGGCCGATACCTATAAGGGGTCCTTTCATGCTGCAGCTGCCCCCTAACACTGTAATGTGGGCACATCCACCTGTAGAGGATTATTACAGGTCTTATTTGCCAGCAGAGCCGGGCAACTATGATACGCCCTTGTGAATTAGCCTGCTAGGCCTTTGATTTATCCTGCCAAAGGATGATTTTTGAAAATTTAACCCTTCCAGGACAGGAGTCCTTTGTTTCTGGTCCTTTGTTGCTGCTGCCAGTTCACCCACGGCTCAGTGGTAGTGGTCATCCACTGAAATAATAAAGTCAGCAAAGCCATGTTTGTTTCCAGGACCTCCTGCCTGCTTCCGCCATCACTCACCAAGTTGTGCCTGTTCCGTTGTTGCACCTTTTACCCTTAACCCCCTTTTCAGGTTGATCAGGGGTATTACTGCACTTGTTTTTAGCTGTCATTTTTATTGTGCAACGGAACTCCAAGGATATGTGCCCAGTGATAGACTCAAAAGTACCTGAGCCTCTGAGATCTTTGTTTTTAAGGAAATGTGCCCAGAGATGGACTCCACTGCACGAGAGCCTCTGTGATTTATAAGAAAGGAACCTGGGTACGGACTCATATTCATTCTTTGAGCCTCCAAGAACTTTTAAATTGTTTTTTTTGCGGTTCTTGTAAGGACAATTTGCACTTATGGACTATCCTGGTAATAATGTTACGCTGTGCCAGGTCAGCGCCCCTGTTCCCTCATATGATCCTGAGAGAAGAGAGCGACGCCCCTTTTCACCGAACTTGTTCCTAAACCAGTTGGAACTGCCTGATATGTGCATATTTTATGCTTCTGCAAATGTAGATGTGTTTTCCTGCTTTGCTGTGTGGTCTCTTTTTCAGGTGCAGTATCCAGCTGGGCAGGGCCCCTCCATGTTGCGCCGAGGTCGGGCAACGTTAAAGCGTGGGGGTATGTAGTGGCCTCACGGACTAAGCGTGGGCACTACACGAGTGTCAATGGGGGTGTGCGTTACTTCCTTTCCCTTGGCATAGGAGTGTCATTTTCTATTGTGCATATTTTATGTAAATTATAAAATACTGTTGTTATATGTAATGTTTCCCTGTTATAGGCATTATCAGGCCTAGTCCCTGTAGTTAGTCATCCCAGACGCTAGAGGGAGCTAGAGTACCCCTAGTATAAGTAGTCAGGCCCCAGACAGGGAAGGGTTGTTGAAGGTCAGGAGTCTGCAAAGACAAGCTGGAAGGCACCAGTCAGGGCCTTCTCCTGACATGCAACTAGACAGCCCAGGCTTCTAGTTGCCACCAGGAGACTAGTAGAGGGATCCTAGTCTACCTCCTGATCCACAGAGCCATGTTAGCTCAGAAGATCTATCCCAGGGGAAGAGGGTACCTCCTGGAAGCAACCCTGTAGTTTCCACAAAGTCCAGCAGAGCCAACATGTCCGGCTAATACAAGTAAGCTGAAGGGCAGAGAGACTAGAGGTATGGAGCAAGAATAAGCACCTAAGGAGAATTATTTACCAAGGATAAAAGCCTACAATTAGGTATCTGGGCCTTGGGATTAAAGCCAGACAGGAGTCCGAAAAGGACAGTGTACACTAATCTCCGAGGAGTCTGTACAGCCTGATTCTGCGCATGTGGATGTTTCCCCTCTGTGTATCTTGCCTAACCACCATATACCTGCCATAATTGTGTGACCTGCTTGTGAAATGTACTTGACATGTGGAACTGAGTTGCCAGCTAACTGTACAAAGTGGAATTTACTACAGTAAAGTAAAGTTTGGTTCACCCTGCCATCTGTGTTCCTTCCTTATTAAGACCTTCCACCGGTGTGCCACCGTTACCGGCACTGGCGTCACGAACCTTAAAGGGACCTTGCCCCAGGCACATAAAACACCTCCAACATCCAGGGCACCTCAACCAACATCAGGCTTGGTCCCTAAATACAGAGTGTGCCCCAGAGGACTTTTGTGCCAGCCTCTCCTTCACTGCTGTATGCCTGCCCAGGGGTTTCCATCTATAACTGTGAGTGACCCTCGCTTGCCATTGACCGTGACCTCACAATCGCATTACCCTGCAGGTCTGGCGTACCGCACATGTTTTAAGAAACTGAGGAATCAACACAGATGGTGAGCGTCGATAATGCTATTATGAGCGTCACCGTCCCACTTCTGTGTCTACTCAAACGCTCGCTGCTCACAATTAAGGCCGACGCTTTGCATGTGGAAGAGGTGGAAATGGGGGAAGACCAGCAGGCCCTCAACCATAATTTTTTACAGGGTCATCTCACCAGCAGGCCCTCACCCATAATTTTTTCAATGGTCAGCTCAGCAGCAGGCACTCGCCCATAATTTTTCAATAGTCAGCTCGGCAGCAGGCACTCACCCATAATTTTTTTGATGCTCAGATCAGCAGCAGGCACTCGCCCCTAATGTTTTAGAGAATAAGCTCTGCAGCAGACCCTCACCCCTGATGTTTTAGATGGTCAGCTCAGCAGCAGGCCCTCGCCCGCATTCTTTTAGAGGGTCACCAGCAGGCCCTTGCTCCTAATGTTTTTGAGGGTCACCAGCAGGCCATCAATCATATCATAATTTTTCAAGGGTGTATGAGGCCCTCCGTTATGTGTAATAAAGGGTGTATTGGAGTGCCGGTTTCTTGTAATTTTTGCCAGCCCTTTCACTTAGTGAATAGGCTTTATGAGTGTAGGAGTCCCACTACCTGAACAATTGTACTACAATGTGAATGAGGCCCTCCATTATGTGATATACAGGTTGTATCGGAGTGCCTCTTCCTTGTAAATTTTGGCAGCACTTGCACTTTATATACAAGTAAATATACAGGAAAGAATGTTTCCTAACAATTTTTCCTCTAAAATCGATTTTATCTTCAGTTTTGTGCTCATTATTGTCAGTCTGTAAAAATGGCGTACTACTCGGACAACATCGTTCCCAGCAGCCTCCTGGGAGTCCAAGATGCATCCAAATATCCTCCCCATGCTGTTCCTCGGTGGTGTTTACATCAATTTCTGACCTTTTCCTATGAACCAGACACCCTCCCCTCTTCAGAGCAGGGGGTGCCTGGTTTAATGCTCGGGTTCTCCCATTGACTTCCATTGTGCTCGGATGCTCGGTAGAGCACCCGAGCATCCCGAGGTGTTCGACCCAAGCACTCGAACACCCGAGCACTTTGGTGCTCGATCAACACTAATCTGTTCTGTTATAGATAGACACATTGATTAATTCTATTAGGCCCCGATTCCCAAATTGGGGTGATATACCTGTCTCATTCTACTGTTTGCGGTGTGTCCCCATTGATATTTAACTGCTTTTGTTAGCCAAACAATCACTGGGATTTAGTGTTAAAGAGAGGTTTTATCTAACACTGTGGGAGCAGTGCAAATAAATTAATTCTCTCACAGCAGAGTTGAATGTCATTTTTTGTCTTAAAAAATTATTCTTTTATCTGAAAAATTATTCTTTGACTGAAAACATTAGTCTTTTAGCGAATAAATTAGTCTGCTTCAGTATTACAATCCCCAATCCTTATGACAAACAAGGTTGAGTGGGTAACCCACACCTGTCGGCAAAGGGTAGACACTAGTGTTGATCGAGCACCAAAGTGCTCTGGTGCTCGAGTAGAAGACCTCGGGATGCTTCTGTGCTCTACCGAGCACCCGAGCACAATGGAAGTCAATGGGAGAACCCGAGCATTAAACCAGGCACCCCCTGCTCTGAAGAGGGGAGGGTGCCTGGTTCATAGGAAAAGGCCAGAAATTGATGGAAACACCACCTGAATGGTTCGGGAACACCATGGGGAGGATGTCTGGATTTATCTTGGACTCCCAGGTCGCTGCTGGGAACGATGTTGTCTGAGTAGTACGCCACTTTTACAGACTGACAATAATACGCACAAAACCAAAGATAAAATCTATTTTAGAGGAAAAATTGTTAGGAAACATTCTTTCCTGTATATTTACTTGCATATAAAGTGCAAGTGCTGCCAAAAATACAAGGAAGAGGCACACAAATACAACCTGTATAGCACATAGAGAAGGGCCTCATTCACATTGTGGTACAATTGTTCAGGTAGTGGGAATCCTACACTCATAAAGCCAATGCACTAAGTTAAAGGGCTGCCAAAAATTACAAGAAACTGGCACTCCAATACACCCTTTATTACGCATACAGTCAGGTCCATAAATATTGGGACATCGACACAATTCTAACATTTTTAGCTCTATAGACCACCACAATGAATTTGAAATGAAACGAACAAGATGTGCTTTAACTGCAGACTGTCAGCTTTAATTTTAGGTATTTACATCCAAATCAGGTGAACGGTGTAGGAATTACAGCAGTTTGCATATGTGCCTCCCACTTGTTAAGGGACCAAAAGTAATGGGACAATTGGCTTCTCAGCTGTTCCATGGCCAGGTGTGTGTTATTCCCTCATTATCCCAATTACAATGAGCAGATAAAAGGTCCAGAGTTCATTTCAAGTGTGCTATTTGCATTTGGAATATGTTGCTGTCAACTCTCAAGATGAGATCCAAAGAATCAGAATCAGAATCAGAGCTGTCACTATCAGTGAAGCAAGCCATCATTAGGCTGAAAAAAACAAAACAAACCCATCAGAGAGATAGCAAAAACATTAGTTGTGGCCAAAACAACTGTTTGGAACATTTTTAAAAAGAAGGAACGGACCAGTGAGCTCAGCAACACCAAAAGACCCGGAAGACCACGTAAAACAACTGTGGTGGATGACCAAAGAATTCTTTCCCTGGGTGAAGAAAACACCCTTCACAACAGTTGGCCAGATCAAGAACACTCTCCAGGAGGTAGGTGTATGTATGTCAAAGTCAACAATCAAGAGAAGACTTCGCCAGAGTGAATACAGAGGGTTCACCACAAGATGTAAACCATTGGTGAGCCTCAAAAACAGGAAGGCCAGATTAGAGTTTGCCAAACGACATCTTAAAAAGCCTTCACAGTTCTGGAACAACATCCTATGGACAGATGAGACCAAGATCTATTTGTACCAGAGTGATGGGAAGAGAAGAGTATGGAGAAGGAAAGGAACTGCTCATGATCCTAAGCATACCACCTCATCAGTGAAGCATGGTGGTGGTAGTGTCATGCCGTGGGCATATATGGCTGCCAATGTAACTGGTTCTCTTGTATTTATTGACGATTTGACTGCTGACAAAAGCAGCAGGATGAATTCTGAAGTGTTTCGGGCAATATTATCTGCTCATATTCAGTCAAATGCTTCAGAACTCATTGGACGGTGCTTCACAGTGCAGATGGACAATGACCCAAAGCATACTGCAAAAGAAACCAAAGAGTTTTATAAGGGAAAGAAGTGGAATGTTATGCAATGTCAATCACCTGACCTGAATCCGATTGAGCATGCATTTCACTTTCTGAAGACAAAACTGAAGGGAAAATGCCCCAAGAACAAGCAGGAACTGAAGCCAGTTGCAGTAGAGGCGTGGCAGAGCATTACCAGGGATGAAACCCAGCGTCTGGTGATGTCTATGCGTTCCAGACTTCAGGCTGTAATTGACTGCAAAGTATTTGCAACTAAGTATTAAAAAGTGAAAGTTTGATATATGATTATTATTCTGTCCCATTACTTCTGGTCCCTTAACAAGTATCAGGTACATATGCAAACTGCTGTAATTCCTACACCGTTCACCTGATTTGGATGTAAATACCCTCAAATTAAAGCTGACAGTCTTCAGTTAAAGTACATCTTGTTAGTTTCATTTCAAATCCATTGTGGTGGTGTATAGAGCCAAAAATGTTAGAATTGTGTTGATGTCCCAATATTTATGGACCTGACTGTAAAAGAGGGTACCATACGCAGCCTTGAAAAATTATGATTGATGGCATGCTGGTGACCCTCAAAATCATTAGGAGCAAGGGCCTGTTAGTGACCCTCTAAAATATTAGGGGAGAGTGCCTGCTGCTGAACTGACCATCTAAAACATTATGGGCGAGGGCCTGCTGCTGAGCTGACCATCTAAAACCTTAGGGGCGAGGGCCTGTTGAGCTGACCATCTAAAACATTATGGGCGAGTGCCTGCTGCCGAGCTGACCATCTAAACATTTTGGGCGAGGGCCTGCTGCTGAGCTAACCATCTAAAACATTATGGGCGAGGGCCTGCTGCTGAGCTGACCATCTAAAACATTAGGGGTGAGGGTCTGCTGCTGAGCTGACCATCTAAAACATTAGGGGTAAGGGTATGCTGCTAAACTAACTCTCTAAAACATTATGGGCGAGGGCCTGCTGCTGAGCTGACCATCTAAAACATTATGTGCAAGGGCCACCTGCCGAGCTGACCATCTAAAACATTATGGGCGAGGGCCTGCTGCTAAGCTGACCATCTAAAACATTATGGACGAGGGCCTGCTGCTGAGCTGAATATCGAAAAAATTATGGTTGAGGGTCTGCTGCTGAGCTGACTGTCTAAAACATTAGGGGCGAGTGCCTGCTGCTGATCTACCAATCCCATGGAAAAAATTATGGGCGAGGGCCTGGTGCTGATTTGACCATGGACAAAATTATGGGTGAGGGCCTGCTGCTGAGCTGACCCTCTAAAACATTAGGAGGGAGGGCAGCCTAATAAGCATGTTGATATGATGGAGGAGGAGGACAAGAAGAGGAGAAAAGGAAGATTGAACTATATACCCTTTTTTGTGGTGGAAGGGGTGCATGAGAATACAGTGTATTCAATACACCATAAAAAACACATTTAAAGTTCCTTTATGTTTAGCCACTTTCTCTGGTGGAGTAGAGAAGTCAGGGGCAATCCAGGCCTTGTTCATTTTTATAAGAGTCAGCCGGTCAGCATTTTCAGTTGACAGGTGTATGCGCTTATAAGTTATTATGCCCCCAGAAGCACTAAATACCAGCTCTGACAAAATGCTGGTGGCAGGGCAGGCAAGAACCTCCAAGGCGTAGAGAGACAGTTTGTGCCACTTGTCCAGCTTGGTCATCCAATAGTTGTAAGGCACAGAGGGATCATTGAGGACGATGACATGGTCTGCTACGTACTCCTTCACCATCTTCCAAAATGTTTCCCTCCTTGCGACAGTAGGCCGCGCATCAGGGTGAGGGTGCTGGCGGGGTCTCATGAAACTGTCCCAGACCTTGGAGAGTGTTGCCCTGCCTCTGTTGGAACTGCTGTGTGTTCCCCTCGTCTCCCCTTCTCGGTTGCCCAAGGAACCACGTACTCTGCCGCCAGCGTTGTTAGCTGGAAATTTTTGGAGCAATTTTTCCACAAGGACCTTCTGGTATTGCACCATTATGCTAGTCCTCTCCACCACAGGAATGAGAGATGAGAAGTTCTCTTTGTAGCGAGGGTAGAGAAGGGTGAACAACCAGTAATCGGTGTTGGCCAAAATGCGTATAACGCAAGGGTCACGGGAAAGACAGCATTACATAAAGTCAGCCATGTGTGCCAGAGTCCCAACAGACAAGACTTCGCTGTCCTCATCAGGAGGATGACTTTCAATCTCCTCATCCTCTTCCTCCTCTTTGGCCCTTCCACGCTGAACAGATGGAATAAAACTGCTATGGATACTACCCTCTGTAGCGGAGGCAACCGTCTCCTGCTCCTGCTCCTCCTCATCATCATCCAATTTGCGCTGAGAAAACGAACTGAGGGTGGTCTGGCTATCACCATGTGTACTGAATTCCCCCATTTCCACCTCTTCCACATGCAAAGCGTCCGCCTTCATTGTGAGCAGCAAGAGTTTCAGTAGACACAGAAGTGTGATGGTTATGCTGTTGATTCCTCAAAGTTTCTTAAAACCTCACAGATGTCAGACATCCATGCCCACTCGTCGCTTATGTAGAGCGGAAGCTGACTGGAAAGGCAATGGCCATGTTGCAGCTGGTATTCCACTACTGCTCTCTTCTGCTCACAAAGCCTGGCCAACATGTGCAACATGGAGTTCTAGCGCGGGCTTACGTGGCACAACAGTCAGTGGGCTGGCAAGTGCAAGCGCTGCTGCAGCGCTGCCAGACCGGCGGCAGCTGTAGATTACTTTTGGAAATGGGCACACACGCAGCGCACCTTCACCAGTAGTTCAGGCAAATTGGGATAGGTTTTGAGAAACCGCTGAACCACTAAGTTTAACACATGGGCTAGGCATGGTATGTGTGTGAGCTTGTCGAGCTCCAAAGCCACCACCAAGTTACAGCCATTATCAGACAAAACCATGCCTGGTTGTAGGTTGAGTGACGAGAGCCACAGCTCAGTCTGGTCCCTTATACTCTACCACAGCTCTGCGGCGGTGTGCTGTTTATCATCTAAGCAAATAAGTTTCAGCGCGGCCTGTTGCCACTTCCCCACTGCAGTGCTACACTGCTTCCAGCTACTGACTGAAGGCTGACTGGTGCTGCAAGGTCACAATTCAAAGGTCGGAAGTGGAGGAGGTGGGGGGGGTTGCAGCCACTAATGTAGGTGGTGGCAGAAATCCTGATTGAAGTAGGGCCCGCAATCCTTGGCGTCGGTAGCTCCTGTGCCATCATAGGGTGTGACTTGCTCCCGGCCTCCACAACATTCACCCAGTGTGCCGTCAGGTAAATGTAGCGTCCCTGGCCACAAGCACTTGTCCATGAAGGCCGCGCTTCAAGCCCCAGCACGGACCCCACAGACTTGATAAAGGAGTGTACTGACTCCGAAACGCGTTGTCACTCATCAATAAAGACCCTTTATTTATCTACTGAGGTCATGTCTTTGCGCCAGAAGGTATCAATTGGTGTACTATTTTAGTACACAAAACTTTTCCCATTTTGTTCCATATCATTCCTCTGGAGAATTGGCCACTCCACCTACTCCACCTCTGTCCTCACGAGTGTTGTGCCTACGTATGCACAACACTATAAGGTGAGCACAACCGTTGATGTCCTATTTTCATACATTTTTTATTGAACTTATTACCCTATGAGCGCCTTCCTATCTTTTTTCGCCATAATTGCCAAATTAAGTAATGGCGCTGAAAAGAGCTCCTCAGAATCTCAGAGTGTGGGATCACTTGTTTGCAAAGACTCTCCATGGTGGGAGGAAGGAGGATCAGGGAGAGCATTCTGTTGACCAGAATCTTGGCTACTGAGACTGGACTTTGTGGAAGACAGGGTGGTGCTTAACCGACTGGAAGTATTATAGGCTGCAATCCAACCGACCACCTGGTTGCACTGGTCTGACTTCGAGAGTGGTGTCCTGCGCCGCCCTGCAAACTGGGACATGAAGCAAATTATCGTGGATGAGTGTGTTTCTTGTGCTCTGCCAGCAGGCACAGTTTCACTGCGCCCAGGGCCACGGCCTCTGCGTGCTCCATCTGCAGCATGGCCACTTCCCCATCCCTTACTGCTCAACTTCATCATATTTAATGGTATACATTATATGCTTGCAAGTATGTCACACGTTGAGTAGCGCAGTTTTTTTTAAATGTATGCGCAAATAAATTACAGTCAATGTCACGCATATTGGAATGCGGAAATGTTGTACAGGAGCGGTACCACAGGTAATGGAGCTGCAATCACAAGCGGCTAAGAAAAAATTACAGTCAATATCACTGATATTTGGGATGCACAAACGTTATATAGGAGAGGTACCACAGGTAATGGCGCTGCTGTCAACAGCGGCTAAGAAAAAATTACAGTCAATGTCACTGATATTTGGGATGCGGAAACGTTATACAGGAGATTTAGCCAGGCAATGTCACTGTCTGCAGCATTTATGGAAAAAGTACACTGAATGTCACAGATACTTTTAGGTAGAGGTAGACAGTGGTAAGATGCAACTCACAACTTTTACTGTGGATGACTTCGGTTGCAGCAGTACAAAAATGCAGTCTCTTGATGTTAACAGAGTTGATTCTGCAAATCCACAGTTTCTAGGCTTTTTAGGTTTGACTTGGAGCTTAGCCAGATATTTTCTATATCAGTGAAATTTGGTGAGGTTGCCGAAGGCTATGGTATCTTTCACCTGAATATCCCAAAGGTCCTTGATGCCTGACTTGTGGCTTCTGCATCCCAAATATCAGTGACATTGACTGTAATTTTTTCTTAGCCGCTGTTGACAGCAGCGCCATTACCTGTGGTACCTCTCCTGTATAACGTTTGTGCATCCCAAATATCAGTGATATTGACTGTAATTTTTTCTTAGCCGCTTGTGATTGCAGCTCCATTACCTGTGGTACCGCTCCTGTACAACATTTCCGCATTCCAATATGCGTGACATTGACTGTAATTTATTTGCGTATACATTTAAAAAACTGCGCTACTCAACGTGTGACATACTTGCAAGCATATACTGTATACCATTAAATATGATGAAGTTGAGCAGTAAGGGATGGGGAAGTGGCCCTGCTGCAGATGGAGCACGCAGAGGCCGTGGCCCTGGGCGCAGTGAAACTGTGCCTGCTGGCAGAGCACAAGAAACACACTCATCCACGATAATTTGCTTCATGTCCCAGTTTGCAGGGCGGAGCAGGACACCACTCTCGAAGTCAGACCAGTGCGACCAGGTGGTCGGTTGGATTGCAGCCGATAATACTTCCAGTCTTATTCCAACAGTCCGTGCCCACCACAACCTCACTCCTCACGATGGGCACAGCCATCGGAACACTTACCCAGTCCTCCGCTCCATGGTAGTAGCAGAAGGGCCCACCGGCAAACTGCATCTCGTAATACTGCTCTACCATTTCATGCAGGCTGTATTCTTCGCCTTTTTGCCAACTCTACCTCTCTCTGTCCAAGCACAAGTGCATTCTCTCCATCATTTAGAGGGTCATTACATACACCTTAGTTTTCTCCAGCCAGTGTCTGGTAACCATGGACTATTTAAGGTACCTTCCCTTGTAGCAGGGTGCCTGGGCAATAGGTTCTGGTTAGTTACTTTTCTGTTTTGTCTTGACTGTCCGTTTAACGAACTTCGACGTTTCTGGATTTGACCCATCGCTGCCTGACCTGACCTTGGCCAGTTCCTTGTTCTGACTTGACCATTGGACTGTTTACTGGATTGCTGTCTGCCTTGACCTCAGCTTGTTTCCTGAATACAGTTTGGCATAATTCCTCGGTGCCCTGCACCAGAGTCCCCCCTGGGTCAGCAGCAGAGCTGTATTTGCCACTAGGCACTGGTAACTAGTAACTGGTTGACTGAAACAGCAGTTAGCCAAGGCTGCTCCACTAATCACAGAACTGGTGCATGGCAGTCTGAGTGTGTGATTGCACACAGTCTGTAACATTGACACTGCCCGAGGATCACCACTGAGGAAGGATCAGGAAGCACCTGCATCAAGTCACCTCTGCCACATGCCTGTTGCAGCACACAATCGAGGTCATTTATTAAGACTAGCGTTTTCCACGCCAGTCTTTAGTCTCTCTGTACTGCTGGAGGAGGTGCCAAAGTTATGTGGAGGCGCAGACCTCTACATAGCTTTGGTGCTTCCTCCAGCAGGCTCTGCGACAGACTTAAATCTACATCAACTCCATTGCTGGCGTAGATTTAAGCCATTTTCTACGCCAAAAACTGGCATAGAAAATGATGAATGAGATGTGCCTGCCGGTCCGTCCTCTTCCCACATCATGTCCCCTTTTCTCGACATGGTGGAAAAGTGGAGTGAGTGGGGAAAGGTTGCAGATTTTGCCACAAAATGGCGTGCGACTGATATACGCTACAAAATGAGCCCCAATATTCACAGTCACACAGACCAACACAGAGTTATTAGCAAACCTGACTTGTAACTTCTAAGATGTTGACCTCATGGGGGTAGGGGCATAGGCCAGGGCAGCCAGGCACATTCCTCTCGTAGGGGGATGCTGAGGGTGCTGATAACCAAATCTTTGAGTGGTGGGGGAGTAGCTAACTTGTGTTAGATGGCTTTCACATGAGTGATATGGAATGTGTCATGGTCTGTTCAGTGAAAAACTGATGGCTTTTCATGCAAGCTGAATCAGATCTTTCTGCAATTCACTTCAGCGTTTCAGTTCTTTCTGTCCATATTGCGGCCGTTTTTCACATGCGTGAAGAATAAACTGAACAATAAAATTATTTTACCACACAAGTGACGCGGCAGCAGCAGCAGCAACGTGGTCAGTGGCCTGACTGCTGCCCAGAGGCTGGGGAGCTGGCCTGCGCCCTGAGGCTGGAGCCTCCCCAGCCTCTGTGTCGGCCCGGCCCTGCGTTACCCAGTTATGTTATGGTGGTATTATCCAGTCACAGTATGGTGGTGTCATTTAGTCACAGCATGGTGACTTTATCCAGTCATAGTATGGTGTTATTATTCAGGCTGTGTATGGCAGTGGTATTTAATCGCGATATGGTGGTTTTATCCAGTCTCTGTACAGCAGTGTTATTTAGTCAAAGTATGGGGATATTATTCAGTCTCTGTATGGCAGTGCTATTTCATCACAGTATGGTGGTTTTATCCAGTCTCTGTACAGCAGTGTTATTTAGTCACGGTATGGTGGTTTTATCCAGTCTGTGTATGGCAGTGTTATTTAGTCACGATATGGTGGTTTTATCCAGTCTCTATACAGCAATGTTATTTAGTCATAGTACGGTGGTATTATTCAGTCTCTGTATGGCAGTGTTATTTCATCACAGTATGGTGGGTTTTATCCAGTCTCTGTACAGCAGTGTTATTTAGTCACGGTATGGTGGTATTATTCAGTCTCTGTATGGCAGTGTTATTTAGTCATAGTACGGTGGTTTTATCCAGTCTCTGTATGGCAGTGTTATTTCATCACAGTATGGTGGGTTTTATCCAGTCTCTGTACAGCAGTGTTATTTAGTCACGGTATGGTGGTTTTAACCAGACTCTGTATAGTGGTGTTATTTAGTAACGCCACTACCACTGATCTGCCCTGACTACGCTGATTGATCTTTGCCTGCCTGTATCACATTTCTGTATTACGATTCTGTACCACACTATGTAGCGCCACCTGCGAGCCATCAGCTGATGCTGTAGAGGACTACTTCGTGGGATGTGGGGATTTCCCTTTGCAAAGTTTATACCTCTATGAGGTTCAATTTAGCCCTAATCCAAATCTAATATAGTGGGTTTCATGGTAATGCCTTGAATGTATGGACTTTCCTGAGGTTTCGGTTATGTTGAGAGGTCATGTGACTCTGAGATAGGTCTGGAGAAAAGGAAATTTTAGGAAAGTATTATGTTTTCAGCAGCGGCTGTGAGTTTTTTTTATTTCTGTGTGGTCCCTTGTGTGTGTTAGGATTAGGGTAAGTTTTAGAGTTAGGCCTATTTCACACTTCAGTGAATCATGGCTGTGTGCTGTCTGTGTTCTCCACGTAACCATTGATTTTAATGTGTTTATTTACACATCAGCATACCTCCCAACTTTTGAAAATCGTAAAGAGGGACAATATGTGCGCTGCGCATTGTGGCCATTTTTTTCATACTAGGCCGCGCCTCTAACCCCACCCAAAGCATAATTACTGACTTGTTCAGAACTGCAGCAGCTGGAGATCTGTGAGGTGAGTATAAATTCCTTTTTTTTTTCTTGCACTTCAATATCCATTTAAAGAGGACCTCTCCCCACTCCTGACATGTCTGTTTAATATCTTCATGCATTACCCACATACTAACAATTCTGGAGCATCTATTCTTATGTTTGTATGTTGTCCCATTCCTCTATTATTTCTACTACAAGTTATGAGTGAATTGCTAGCAGTCTGCAGTAAGGGTACAGTGGGGTGTAACCAGTTGGGGGGGGGTGTACCTGCAAAGTCTGACAATGGCAGCACTGATTGGATAGAGTGAGTCTGTGCAGGTACACAACAAACTGGTTACCACCCCTCTGTACCCTTACTGAAGGCTAATAGCAATTCATTCATAACTTCTAGAAGAAATTATAAATGAACGGCACAACATAGAGCCATAAGAATAGATGCTCCAGAAGTGTTATTACATGGAAAATGCATGAAGCTATTAAAACAGACATGTCAGGAGTGGTGACAGGTCCTCTTTAAATATTAGCACATAAAACATCGGATTATAGATATTTTAAGGTCCAGATTGCACCAAATAATGAACTTATGGTCTAATATAAAGGTAGAAACCATATAAATAGCTTAGTAAGGAGCAATTTAGTAAATGTATTAATGGACATTTTTACATTAATTTCCCAGGTCAAACAGAGGGACATTTAAGGATCAAAAAGGGACAGAGGGACTTGGGTCAAAAAGAGGGACTGTCCCTCCAAAAGAGGACACTTGGGAGGCATGCATCAGTGGAAACCACAGAGACATGCACTACTTTGGTTTGTGATGCAGACCAAACATGCCCACTGAAGTATATGTGTCTGTGAAAACCACTGACACAGTGGTTTTCATGGACCATTGGTAGGAGATGCTCTGGAAACTAATTTTCAGCCTAGCAGTGTCCGTGGAATACGGATGTCACACACGGGGCAATATACATATACTTCAGTGGGCATGTTTGGTCTGCATCACAGACCAAAGTAGTGCATGTCTCTGTGGTTTCCACTGATGCACGCCTCCCTCTTTCTACTGGTAATGCCTCTCCCTATACACCCAAGCATTCTGCTAGCATTTCCTGCTGCTCTATGACATTGTCTGCCTACCTTTAAGTCTTCTGAAATAATGACCCCTAAATCCCTTCCCTCAGATACTGAGGTTAGGACTGTATCACTGATTTTATATTCTGCATGGATGATCCACTGACCTTCTTAGCATGAATGTCATCACAGGCTCATTTGAAAGAGGCCTAAGGGTTGTTTTGTAGTGAACACAAGCTTTTTGGACTCTTCATAGGTGGGGCTGGATTCTCGTAGGGGCCCCTATATTCTTGGCAAAACCTCAGGTTCATGCTCGGCCCAGAGAACTGACAGTAACCCAATCAAGAAGTTTCAAAATGTAGTGACCTGCGCTGATGCAGAAAGTAGTGTATTAGGGTGGGTTCACATATGCACTTTGAATGGAGGAACAGACTGCCGGAGTTCACCATATACGGCATAGCCAGATAACACCGTGCAGCATCGGATCCCCATTCATTGCAGCTTTCCTACATATACAGTATGCTGGCTTTCGGCTGGACAAAAAACGCTGCATGTAGTATTTTTTGTTTGGCCAAAAGCCAGCATGTACGCCGGATACAGTGAGTTCTGGCAGTCTGCTCCTCTGCCGGAAAACACTTTCTGAGTTCTAGGCGTATTTTTGAACCCGGACTCAGGCTCCACTCATACTGGCATCCTAGCTTCTGTTTTTTATAGGAGTTATGTTGGGTGTGGCAGATCTGACTTCTTTCTTGACTTCTATGGGAAAATGTTTTTGACATGCTCTTTGACCCATGAAGAGTTCAGGAGGGAGTTGATAAGCTGTGATATCACCTATTGTAAATGTAGGTGATTCTGTCATTATAATCCTGTCTGTAATGATAAGCAGATAGCTACAGTAAAGTGCTCTGTACAGACCAAGAAATGATGCCTGTTATTAGGCCTGATAGTGTCAGCGGTGCAGGACCAGAGCGCTGTGCTGGAAGCGGCAGGGGAGAAAATCGGTAAGTATTATTTCTTTTGTTATTACATTTACAGGGGCTGTCTGAATTTTTATGTAATTTCAATAGTCCCTTTATTCTACCATAATTTTTTCCCAAATTTTCTCTCATGTTTATAAAGTGGATCTATCACACTGAACATGCTTCATCATCTCAGAACTTTGAATATCTGTCTTCATGAGAAATGAATTATAGATTACTTTCTTGTCTCCGTCTACAGACTACAGATCTCAGTACAGGGAGAGATTCATTTAAGAGGCTTTTGATTGAATGCTCAAACCAAACTTCCTCTAACCTTGTGAAGTCTTTGATCTGATAGGCTGGGGCTACATGGCGATCTTGGTGTGACACCAAATGTTGTGTAGTGGCAGTGTTTTTGTTTTTTTATGCCATTCTGGGGTCACGGTCATGGCATCTTGTCGCACTACATGGTCAAGATCATAGTGTAGGACCAAACATATGTTCTCTGGTTAGATCCCATCTTTCAGCCAAAGACCTACCAAAGCACACATCTTGCTGGGCAACCATGTTACTAGGTCATCCAGTCAATTCAGTGGATAACACTGCAGGGAACATATAGACAGCTTCGGTTTTGTTAATACCTCCTTGCGACAAAGGTCTGCAGGTAACTAGTGGTCCTATAGAATATCTCCCTTCCTGCTAGGATTACATTAAAATAATAACAAAAAATGTAGGAACACTTCACATAGGAATTTTTGTAGGACCCATTTAACATCCCACAAATATCAGGCCTCATTTCTAAAATTACTGCAGGCAATAGGTGATTTTTGTACAAATCATGAGACCTCATGTGTAGAGTTGAGCGAACCCGAACTGTAAAGTTCGGGTTCGTACCGAACTTTTGGTTTTTCGGCACCCGGACCCGGACCCAAACATTTACGTAAAAGTTCGGGTTCGGTGTTCCGCGATTTCTATGGCGCTTTTTGAAAGGCTGCAAAGCAGCCAATCAACAAGCGTCATACTACTTGCCCCAAAAGGCCATCACAGCTATGCCTACTATTGGCATGGCTGTGATTGGCAACTGCAGCATGTGACCCAGCCTCTATTTAAGCTGGAGTCACGTAGCGCCGCCCGTCACGCTGCTCGGATTAGTGTAGGGATAGGCTGCAGCTGCTGTGAGGGAGATATCAGGGAGGAATCTTATGAAGAACTACTTCTTTACTCAGCGATCTACAGCAAATGTGTTTTGTGAGTGCAGTGCACAATTGTTTTAAGCCTGCCCTGAGCCAACTACTACTGAAAACTAACTTTTTTCCTTCAGTTAGTCAATACATAATCGGCAGCCATTGTATGCAATGATAGTGCACCAGCACAGGATATCTGCATGTCTGCAAGTCCAGAAATAATGCTTTGAGACACTGGGGTTAAAAAAACAGTTTCATATAGTGCACATCTAGGATTATCGCTGCATAAGTGACTGTTCAATTTAGGCCAGAAATACGGCTTTCTCATACTGGGGCACACTGGGGTGAAAAAAAAACTCTTTTTAATATAGTGCACATCTAGAATTATAGATGCATAAGTGAGTGTTACATTTAGGCCAGAAATACGGCTTTCGCATACCGGGGTGGAAAAAACACTGTGTTTTATATACTGCACATGTGTGATTATAAATTACTGTGAAATTTAGGCCACAAATACGGCTTTTGCTTACTGGGGTTAAAAGAAAACTCTGATATACTGCACATATGGGATTAGAGGTGCATAAGTGACTGTTCAATTTAGGCCAGAAATACGGCTTTGGCATACTGGGGCATACTGGATGAAAAAAAAAACTCTGTTTCATATAGTGCACATCTAGGATTATCGCTGCATAAGTGACTGTTCAATTTAGGCCAGAAATACGGCATTCTCATACTGGGGCATACTGAGGTGGAAAAAAAACTCTATTTCATATAGTGCACATCTAGGATTATCACTGTATGTGACTGTTCAATTTAGGCTAGTAATACGGCTTTCTCATACTGGGTGAAAAAAAAAACTCTGTTTCATATAGTGCACATCTGTGATTATAGGTGCATAAGTGAGTGTCACATTTAGACCAGAAATACGGCTTTGGCATACTGTGTAAAAAAAACAACTCTGTTTCATATAGTGCACATCTGTGATTATAGGTGCATAAGTGAATGTCACATTTAGGCCAGAAATACGGCTTTGGCATACTGGGTGAAAATAAAAACTGTTTCATATAGTGCACATCTAGGATTATAGGTGCATAAGGGACTGTTCAATGTAGGCTAAAAATACGGCTTTCTCATACTGGGGCATACTGGGTGAAAAAAAACTCTGTTTCATATAGTGCACATCTGTGATTATAGGTGCATAAGTGAGTGTCACATTTAGACCAGAAATACGGCTTTGGCATACTGAGTAAAAAAAACAACTCTGTTTCATATAGTGCACATCTGTGATTATAGGTGCATAAGTGAGTGTCACATTTAGACCAGAAATACGGCTTTGGCATACTGGGTAAAAAAAAAACTGTTTCATATAGTGCACATCTAGGATTATAGGTGCATAAGGGACTGTTCATTTTAGACGAGAAATACGGCTTTCTCATACCGGGGTGGAAAAAACACTGTTTTATATACTGCACATTTGTGATTATAGGTGCATAAGTTACTGTGAAATTTAGGCCACAAATGCCGCTGTCATATAGAGTTTTAAAAAAAATAATTGTGCAATACCCTACATCAGGGTTTTTATTGGTGGATAATTATTTTTAACAGACTCAACCACTTTTTACTTTGCTTCTTGAACGCTAACTATGAGGCCAACATCTAATAAGGGACGCAGTCATGGTGGTGGTGTTGGTAGAGCCTCTGGTGCAGGGAGAGGACGTGGCCGTTCTGCCACAGCTACAGATCCTACTGAACCTACTACCTCAGGTCCCAGTAGCGGCCAGAATCTACAGCGAATTTTGGTCAGGCCTAATGCCGTTCTAAGGATGGTAAGGCCTGAGCAAGTACAGGCGCTAGTCGATTGGGTGTCCGACAGTGGATCCAGCACCTTCACATTATCTCCCACCCAGTCTTCTGCAGAAACCCATGCCCATCAGTCCGTCACATCACCCCCGTGCATATCGGGGAACCTGTCTCAGCCTCAAGTCATGCAGCAGTCTCTTATGCTGTGTGAAGACTCTGCTGGCAGGGTTTCCCAAGGGCATCCACCTAGCTCTTCCCCAGGGGTGGAAGACATAGAATGCACTGGCACACAACCAGTTATGTTTCCTGATGAGGACATGGGAATACCACCTCAGCACGTCTCTGATGATGACGAAACACAGGTGCCAACTGCTGAGTCTTTCTGCAGTGTGCAGACCGAAAAGGAGGTCAGGGAGGAAGAATGGGTGGAAGACGATGCAGGGGACGATGAGGTCCTAGACCCCACATGGAATGAAGGTCGTGCCACTGACTTTTAGAGTTCGGAGGAAGAGGCAGTGGTGAGACCGAGCCAACAGCGTAGCAAAAAAGGGAGCAGGGTGCAAAAGCAGAGCAGCCGTCGCCAAAACAGTTCGCCTGCTACTGGCCACCGCCACCAGGGACCGAGCACACCAAAGGCAGCGTCAAGGAGTTCCCTGGCATGGCACTTCTTCACACAATGTGCTGACGACAAGACCCGAGTGGTTTGCACGCTGTGCCATCAGAGCCTGAAGCGAGGCATTAACGTTCTGAACCTTAGCACAACCTGCACGATCAGGCATCTACATGCGAGACATGGGCTGCAGTGGAGTAAGCACCTTCAAAACCAAGAAAGGGCTCAGGCCCCTCATGCTCCCTCTTCTGCTGCTGCCTCAGCCTCTTCCTCCACCTCTGGAGGAACGTTGGCACCTGCCGCCCAGCAAACAGAGGATGTGCCACCAACACCACCACCTCTGTCACCAAGCATCTCAACCATGTCACACGGAAGCGTTCAGCTCTCCATCTCACAAACCTTGGAGAAAAAGCGTAAATTCCCACCTAGCCACCCTCGATCCCTGGCCCTGAATGCCAGCATTTCTAAACTACTGGCCTTTGAAATGCTGTCATTCAGGCTGGTGGAGACGGACAGCTTCAAACAGCTCATGTCACTTGCTGTCCCACAGTACGTCGTTCCCAGCTGCCACTACTTCTCCAGGAGAGCCGTGCCCTCCCTGCACAACCAACTATCCGATAAAATCAAGTGTGCACTGCGCAACGCCATCTGTGGCAAGGTCCACCTAACCACAGATACGTGGACCAGTAAGCACGGCCAGGGACGCTATATCTCCCTAACTGCACACTGGGTAAATGTAGTGGCGGCTGGGCCCCAGGCGGAGAGCTGTTTGGCGCACGTCCTTCTGCCGCCAAGGATCGCAGGGCATCATTCTTTGCCTACTGTTGCCTCCTCTTCCTACTCGGCTTCCTCCTCCTCTTCTACCACCTCCTGTCAGCGACAGACCTTCACCACCAACTTCAGCACAGCCAGGGGTAAACGTCAGCAGGCCGTTCTGAAACTGATGTGTTTGGGGGACAGGCCCCACACCGCGCAGGAGTTGTGGCGGGGTATAGAACAACAGACCGACGAGTGGTTGCTGCCAGTGAGCCTCAAGCCTGGCCTGGTGGTGTGCGATAATGGGTGAAATCTCATTGCAGCTCTGGGACTAGCCGATTTGACGCACATCCCTTGCCTGGCGCATGTGCTGAATTTGATAGTGCAGAAATTCATTCACAACTACCCCGACATGTCAAAGCTTCTGCAGGCCGTCTGTGCACGCTTCCGGCGTTCTCATCCTGCTGCCGCTCGGCTGTCTGCTCTACAGCGTAACTTCGGCCTTCCAGCTCACCGCCTCATATGCAAAGTGCCCACCAGGAGGAACTCCACCTTGCACATGCTGGAGAGACTGTGCGAGCAGCAGCAGGCCATAGTGGAGTTTCAGCTGCAGCACGCACGGGTGAGTAGCACTGCGGAACAGCACCACTTCACCACCAATGACTGGGCCTCCATGCGAGACCTGTGTGCCCTGTTGCGCTGTTTCGAGTACTCCACCAACATGACCAGTGGCGATGACGCCGTTATCAGTGTTACAGTACCACTTCTATGTCTCCTTGAGAAAACACTTAGGGCGATGATGGAAGAGGATGTGGCCCAGGACGAGGAAGAGGGGTAATTTCTAACACTTTCAGGCCAGTCATTTAGAAGCGGCTCAGAGGGAGGTTTTTTGCAACAGCAGAGGCCAGGTACAAATGTGGCCAGACAGGGCCCACTACTGGAGGACAAGGAGAATGATGATGAGGAGGAGGAGGATGAGGATGAAGCATGTTCACAGCGGGGTGGCATCCAACGCAGCTCGGGCCCATCACTGGTGCGTGGCTGGGGGATACGGAGGACACAGACGATACGCCTCCCACAGAGGACAGCTTGTCCTTACCTCTGGGCAGCCTGGCACACATGAGCGACTACATGCTGCAGTGCCTGCGCAACGACTGCAGAGTTGCCCACATTTTAATATGTGCTGACTACTGGGTGGCCACCCTGTTGGATCCCCGTTACAAAGACAATGTGCTGTCCTTAATTCCTACACTGGAGCGTGATCGGAAGATGCGCGACTACAGGCGCTTGCTGGTAGACGCGCTCCTGAGAGCATTCCCGACTGACGCCGGGGGACAAGTGGAAGCACAAGGCGAAGGCAGGGGAGGAGGAAGAGGTCGCCAACGCAGCTGTGTCAGCGCCAGCACCTTAGAAGGCATGGTTAGCATGGCCGACATGTGGAAAAGCTTTGTCACCTCGCCGCAACAACCGGCCCCAACTGCCGGAGCGTGTTAGCAGGAGGCAGCATTTGAACAATATGGTGGAACAGTACCTGTGCACACGCCTACACGTACTGACTGATGGTTCTGCCCCATTTAGCTTCTGGGTCTCCAAATGGTCCACATGGCCAGAGCTTGCCCTGTATGCCTTGGAGGTGCTGGCCTGCCCTGCAGCCAGTATACTCTGTGTACGTGTATTTAGCACGGCAGGAGGCGTCATTACAGACAGACGCAGCCGCCTGTCCACAGCTAACGTGGATAAGCTCACGTTTATTAAAATGAACCAGGCTTGGATCCCTCAGAACTTGTCTATACCTTGTGCAGAATAGACAGTTCTAACAGCCTCAACCATCCAAACTTGTACTCAAGTGCACTTATTCCTTTTTTTATTTTTTATATGTCCCAATATTTTGGGGGATACCCCTATGTAAAAATGCAAAATAACACACATTTGTGTTGGCTACCTATTCCTCCTTCGCCGCCGCTTCCACCTAGACCGCCACGTGAGCCTACACTGCCACATCCACCCAATCACGGCCTTCTCAACCTCTTCCTCCTACATCATTCCTAATTTTTTTTTTTTTTAAGGTCTTTTATGTTTTTTTTATTCATTTCCCTATCCACATTTGTTTGCAGAGCATTTGCCATGCTCTTAAGCACATTTTGCTGCCTTTTGCAGCCCTCTAGCTCTTTCCAGGGCTATTTTAGAGCCATTTTAGTGGCCAAAAGTTTGGGTGCCCATTGACTTCAATGGGGTTCGGGTTCAAGTTCGGGTCAAGTTCGGGTCCCGAACCCGAACTTTTTTTTCAAGTTCGGCCGAACCTGCCGAACCCGAACATCCAGGTGTCCGCTCAACTCTACTCATGTGTAAATCTGTCTCATTTTTCTAGTCCTGTTTAGGAGTTGGTAAGGCTCAATGCTATGTGGGCACAGTTACTGTGAAATAGGACTCCCACCCTCGCCCATCCTCCTTATCGTACATGTTTTCACAAATAGGACTTCCCTGGGATGTGAACTATTATTTTATGCATTTTTCTCATGGAAGTTAGAAAACATTGGCATATCCTCCTGTTACTGACTGTGCTGCTGACCGGATCCTAAAGGGAAAGCAGCAGATATTTGCAGCTTATGTGCTTACCCGGGAGCATATTAAATGCAGGAATCCAGCATTTTGTTATAAACTATTATGCCTCATGCAGACGTCCGTGTCAGTTTTGGATCAGTGGTAACACGGACCATGTTCAATCCGTGTTTTCTCCCGTGACCGATCCGTGTTGGGTCCGTGGGTCAATTTTTTGCTGTCCGTGTTGCATCCGTGTTTCACTGACACTGAACAGCTGAAAAATAATTTTCAAAGCATCTCTTCTTAATGATCCGTGAAATACGGATGCAACACGGATGGCATCCGTGTTGCATCCGTGTTTTTTTTACGGACCTATAGACTATAATGGGCGTGAGGGACCCGGGAACATGGACCAAGATAGGACATGCATCCGTGCTGAAAACACAGACCCAAGGACCGTGCTAAAACACTGATGTGTGAATACACACATTCAAATGAATGGCGACGTGTGCTGTCCGCGGAGAACACCTACAGCACACGTACGTGAAACACTGACGTGTGAATGAGGCTTTACCCATCAATATTACAGCAGCTCATAAGTGTATTACTGGTCACAAGAAGTGATACTTACCTACATTATAACATATGGGTAACACAAGTATCTGTTTTTCACTACGGCCCTCTGAATGGACGTCTGCACTACTACTACTCTACCGGTATGATTTATGAAGGCATCTCTGCCTCCACGTGTGCACGGGTGGAGCACAGAACATTACCCCTACAAGTTTGCTTTCTGGTTAAACTGCTACATTAAAGGGTTTGTCCACTTATGATATTGATCACAACCTGTCCTATATACCGTATTTGAAAAATGTTAAGGTACAGCAAGGTAAATTTTGGGCCACCTTGGTCTACAACATTCAAACCCACATGATCTGGATCTGAAAATAGACACATGATCTGGATCTTAAAATACAGATGTAGCAGTGCTAACACAGTCATAACTGTGAGACTGTTAAAAGGGTCAGACTATTAAAGGGGTTGTCCTGGTTCAGAGCTGAACTCGGACATATGCTTATCTTCACCCCTCCGGCCTCCCTGATATGAGCAACGGTCCATCTCATGCTCCAATGCTCTCCATTGCCTTGCGCTTTATTGCGCTGTCCCCCAGCAGTGTATTCGGTGACATCACCGGCTCTGATGGGCGGAATTTAGTGCTGACCTAGCCGTTTTATAGGCTAGGGCAGTGCTAAAGCCCTCCAATTAGTGATGTCACCGGGCTCACTGCCAGGCGGAAGCCTCCACCTATGGAGAGTCCGGCACGTCAATGGATCTCCTAAAAATGCCTTTGTCCTGCGCGATTCAGCGCAGGGCAACGGAGAGCATCGGAGCATGAAGATGGTGATATGTCTGGGTTCAGCTCTGAAACCGGACAACCCCTTTATCCCTGCTACTGTACATCTGTAGACCAGGAGAACAACATGATGCCACTAGTTACAAGATGATGCACTCCCTTTAAATTTGCTGCTGTTAGACAGCACTCGTCCAAGAATGACCACTTTACCTGATACATAAAGGAACTGGTATATAAAAATGACCGCTTCTGCTGACCAGTGAGGCCGTACTGGGGACGCAGTTGAGGGGAGGCCGACATGATAGGGTTTGGGCTGAGTGGGCCGGCAGTGTAGGGGTTAAGGAGTTTGAAAGTATGGTGGGTGGAGAGTAGAGTGGGTGGGCTGTTAGGCTAGGTTATAAGAGGGGGAGGTAACCGGCGCCATCTTAGAGCAGTTAGTTTAGGAGAAAAACTGAGACCACTCACATCATGCAGGCTGTAGAGCAGATTATCCAGCAGTTGCGGGCAGCGGCGGAGGCCCGGGGACCCGAATGGCTGCAGGTGTCCGGCCTGCTCCAGGGGGCGGCGGTGAGTACTGTCAGCTCACCGCCACGGGCGAGACGGCCGCGGCGGGTACGGCCGCCGGCGCGCCTTAGTCCAGAGGTGACCCCCAGGGCCCGGCGCCGGGTGCAGAGCCCCTCCGGGGACCCTCCGCGACGGGGGGCTGGCAGGGTGTCTGTGGCCAGTGCCGCCCGGAGCGGGAGGAATCAGAATGCACGGCGGGGCCCAGCGTCAGGCGGAGGGAATCCTCCCCCGCCTTCAACATCGCGAGTCGTGGGTTCGGGACCTGGTTCGGCGGGTGCCCCTAGTCCAGGGGAGGCCGCTCGGCGAGGGAGTGAGGCTGCCTTAATCTCGGCTGTGCGCATGGAGCCGGTGGTTGTGCACAGGCCGGAGGAGGTGAACGGACAGCATGGCGGAGGCTCCGCCCACAGAGGAAGGTCGGATCAGGACGCATCCAGCCGGCTGGCTGGGATGTCTGCGGCGACGAGCGAGTTGTCCCTGGGAAGAAGAGAAGAGGATGAAAGTGTGCCAGAAGATCATCAGGAGGCAGGATCTTCGGCTGCGGGGTTCACAGCCCCCCGGCAGCCAGGTGAGGGGTTTGGGGGGGCACTTAATCCATGGGCGGGTGGCCCGGGGGGGATGGGTGTGTCACAAGGGGACCTGGGAAAAGGTTTGGGGCAGTTTTTTCAGAGCTTGGCGGGGTGGATGTCAGGTTTTGGGGCGGCTGGTGTTTCCCCGGTGCAGGCGTGGGGGATGGGGGCCGGGGGTGGCAGGGCAGCGGGCGAAGCGCCTAGCAGAGTGTGTGATTCGGTGTCAGTGCAGACCCAGGTGGGGGGGGAGGCGGATAGGCAAGCAGTGGAGGATGGGGCGCGTGGCGAGGTATACGTGTGTTTTGAGGGGCCATTGGGGGCGCATTTGAAGCAGGAGGTGCGTGAGAGGATTTGGAAGGGGGAATATGTAGAAATATTTTCCTTGCTCCCTTTGGAGAGGTTTAATTTGGATAAGGTTAAAAAAGATGAGGGGAAAAAGGAGGAGGAGGAAAAACGGAGGTTTCGTCTGATCCCGCTGACTTTTTCTAATTGGCTTCAGGCCTTTGCTATTTTGGCTAGCGTGGTTGGGGAACGGAAGCCGGAGTGTTGCTCGTCTCTCTTTTGTTACATGGATGCGATTGGGGAGGCTTGGCGGGTATACGGGGGGACTGGCTGGTTGCGGTATGACGAGCAATTTCGGCAGAGGATGGCGGTTCGGAGCAGCATAAGGTGGGATCACAAGGATATTGGGTTATGGATGAGGGTGATGGCTCCGGTACGGGCAGTCGGGCAGTCCTTTCGGAGTGAGGCGGGGGGATCTGGGCAGTCGGCATTCTCGGTCGCCTCCGCAAAAGGGCTCTGTTTCCTCTTTAACGAAGGGAGTTGTAAGTTTGGGTCAAAGTGCAGATTTAAGCACGAGTGTTCAGGGTGTGGAGGTTCCCATGGGGCAAACAGGTGTTTTAGAGGTAACAGACAGAGAGGGGGGGAGGCGGCTGGAAAAGGGCCTGACTCCGGTGCGGGTGGAAAGGATGGAGCCCTACTTAAGTAGGTATCCTAAAGGAGGGGTGGCAGAATTTTTGAGGGACGGTTTTATTAAGGGGTTTTCTATACCATCGGCACCGTTGCCTGTGGTTATGAGGAAGAGGAATTTGCGCTCGGCATTGGAACACCCGGAGGTGGTGGCTGATAAGTTGGCCAGGGAGGTGGCTTTGGGGAGAATGGGTGGTCCTTATTCGGAGCTTCCGCTGGCTGGTTTGCGTATATCACCTTTGGGGATTGTACCGAAGAAAGAGCCGAATAAGTTTCGGCTCATTCATCACTTGTCATACCCGAAGGGTGCGTCGGTCAATGAGGGTATTGATCCGGAACTTTGTTCGGTGGCATACACTTCATTTGACGCGGCGGTAGGTTGGGTGCGGAAGTTAGGGGTGGGGGCGTTGTTAGCTAAGACGGACATCGAGGCGGCGTTCCGGCTCCTGCCTGTGAATCCAGACAGTTTGCATTTGTTGGGGTGCTACTGGGATGGAAAGTATTTTGTGGACAGATGCTTGCCGATGGGGTGTTCTGTGTCTTGTGCATATTTTGAAGCGTTCAGTTCATTTTTGGAATGGGTTGTTAAAGACGTTTCGGGTTGTTCATCCATCATTCATTACCTGGATGATTTCCTGTGTTTGGGACCGGCGGGGTCTAAGGTTTGTTCGGTGTTGTTGAGCACGGTAGAGTCGGTTTTTGGGAGCTTTGGGGTACCATTGGCAAAAGAGAAGACTGTGGGTCCTACTTCGGAGTTGAGTTTTCTGGGTATCGTGATTAACACGGACAGTATGGAGTGTCGTTTGCCTGAGGAGAAGGTACGGGATCTGAGGCTGGTGGTGGAGCGGGCGCGGAGGGCAGCGAAGATTAGGTTGAAGGATTTGCAATATTTGTTGGGCAAGCTCAATTTTGCATGCAGGATTATGCCTATGGGGAGAATTTTTTGTCGACGGTTGGCGGGGGCTACGGCGGGTGTTACGGCCCCGCATCATTTTGTCAGGTTGGGTAAGGAGCTTAAAAGGGATTTGGCGGTTTGGGCGGAATTTTTGCGGCACTTTAATGGAAGGACGTTGGTTATGGGGGAGGCGGTGGATAGTTTCGATTTTGATTTGTTTTCAGACGCGGCTGGGGGTTCAGGTTTTGGGGTATATTGTCATGGGCAGTGGTGTGCGGGGAGTTGGCCTAGTTCTTGGGTGGAGCGGGGTTGGGTTAGGAATCTGGCGTTATTAGAGCTTTTCCCAATTGTGCTTGCGGTGGTTTTATGGGGGGATTGTTTTAGGAATAAGAAGATTAGATTCCATTGTGATAATTTGGGGGTTGTTCAGGCCATTAATAACATGACAGCGTCGTCGTTTGTTGCAGCATTTGGTTTTAGTTTGTTTATCACTGAATGCTTGGATTGTGGCTGTTCATGTCCCTGGTGTGTCTAATGGTATTGCTGATGCCCTTTCTCGTTTACAGTGGGAGCGGTTTCGGCAGTTGGCGCCGGGAGCGGACAGCGAGGGGTTGGAGTGCCCGGATTCCATGTGGGAGCTGTTGGAGGTACCATAGGAAGGTTGCTGCAGGACTCAATGAGTGCTGGGACGTGGGTAGCTTATGGTAAAGCGTGGAATGATTGGCAGAGGTGGTGTGAGGATTTGGGGGTGGTAGTGGATGAGGGGGAGGCCCCTCTGTTGTTGTTCTTGGGGCATGTAAAAGAGCAGGGATGGTCTGTCGCAAAAATGAATAGATGGACGGCTGGACTTGCTTTTGGTTTTAAGCTGAGGGGATTACAGGATGTGACAAAGACTTTTTTGGTGAGGCAGGTGTTAAAAGGTTGGAGGAGTGGGAAGCGGGCGGAGGACAGGAGGAGGCCAGTCTCTTTTGATTTGTTGTTAAAATTGGGCGGGCAGGTGGAGGTGTGTTGTAGAGCAGGTTGGGAGGTGAAGCTGTTCAGGGTTGCTTTTTCCTTAGCGTTTTTTGGAGCATTCCGTTTAGGGGAATTGGTGTGTGGTAGTGTTCAGTCTGTTGGTGGGGGTTTGTTGAAGGAGGATGTTGGGCTAGCGGGTGACAGGGTTGTCATCAGGATTCGTAGGTCTAAGACGGATAGGGAAGGAAAGGGAAGTTATGTCCGGTTGTTTGAGGTCCCGGGCTGTGCTATGTGCCCTGTGCAGTGCTTGCGGGAGTATGATGTGGGGGGTGTGACAACAACAGGTCCATTGCTTAGGCATGAGGACGGGTCATATCTGTCGCGATATCAGTTCGTGGCGGTGTTTAAGCGCTGCCTGCGTGAGTTGGGTATTGCAGCGGAGGATTTTACTGGGCATTCGTTTAGGATAGGCGCCGCTACTGAAGCGGCGAGAGCAGGGATGAGTGATGAAGTGATTAAGAAGATTGGGAGATGGGAATCAGCGAGGTTTAGGTCTTATGTTAGGGTTGGTTTGTTGGATTAATGATGGTTGATGAATGACGGAGTCTTGTGTTTTTCTTTGTTATATCTTCCAGGTGATAGGCCCGCGTTGGTTTGGATACTCAGACACTCCTTTGTGTTTTGGGGGGCGCTGAGGGCGGACGTTCGTCCGGACGGACGGCAGTTGGGGTTTGATCGGGATGTTGCAGTTGTTCGTTGGATTGGGGTAAGGGGTATGTTGTGGGAAGGGGTTATGAAGGAGGTGCACAGATATGCTCGGCTGGGTTGTCCCCCAGACGTATTGGTATTACATGTGGGGGGGAATGACTTGGGGGGAAAGCCGGTTAGGGAGTTGATAAGGGATGCAAAATTTGATTTGTTGCGTTTGTGGTCTTTGTTCCCGGCCATGGTAACAGTTTGGTCGGACATAGTGCCTCGCCGGGTGTGGCGTGGGGCTAGGTCAGTGGAGCGTCTTAACAAGGCGAGAGTTAAGGTTAATAGGATTTTGGGGAAATTCATGGCAAGGAATGGGGCAGTGGCAGTGCGTCATATGGAGCTGGAGCCGGGTGTGGGGGCGTTTTGGAGAGCGGATGGGGTACATTTAAATGCTGTTGGAATTGATCTGTGGTCGCTTGGTTTGCAAGGAGGGATTGAGAGGGCTCTGAGGTCGTGGAGGAACGCGCAAGCCTGAGGGAGGTTGTCAGTTTGCGCGTCGTTGGCGGTGGGAGGTCCTCGAAGTTGGTGGTACGGATACTTCGGAAAAATGGGAGGGCCTCAATGGTGGGGGCTGGACTCCCATGGTTGGACGGTTGGCTGGTGTAAAAAGGCGTCCGTCAGTTGGTCTCCGAGCTGGTGTTTTACGGCTGGAGGCAAGATGGATGGGCCTGTTTCGTGAGTTGTGATAACGAGTTCTGGGGCTTCAAGGACCTCCCTCGTCAGGGAATAAACAACTGGTGTTATGTTATTTATGTTATGTATTTATTAATAAACGGCTGCTGTGGCCATTTAAATCCAAAACTGGTCTCAGTGAGTTATTGTTAGCTTTGTATTGGTAAAGGGGGGTTTAAGATGGGATTGGTAAAAGGCCCACGAGGAATGGACAATACCCTACTCATGTGCATGTAGTTACCTTTTCATTGCATTAACAGACTGCTAGGAGGGGAACAACTGAATTTTGTCTAGTTTGACTGCCAACAAAGCTTCATTTGGCAGCTCCTATTTGTTATGCGGCTCAAGTATGACTCAAGTGTTTCAAAACATTTTTAAATGAAGTATTAAAACCTTAATGCCTGGTTAATAATTAAAAAAAATAATCAAAAAGCCAAATATACAGTATGTGCTTGATTGAAAGGGTTGTCTCACTAAGACTACATTCTAAAATGGAAGTGAGTTGATTGTCGTAGGTCCAACTTCTACAATATACGTGTAAGGCCTCATGCACATGACCGTAGTTCGGGTCCGCATCCGAGCCGCAGTTTTTACGGATTGGATGCGGACCCATTCACTTCAATGGGGCCGCAAAAGATGTGGACAGCACTCCGTGTGCTGTCCGTATCCATTGCTCCGTTCCGTGGTCCGCAAAAAAAATATAACCTGTCCTATTCTTGTCCGTTTTGCGGACAAGAATAGGCAGTTATATAAATGGCTGTCCGTGCTGTTCCGCAAATTGCGGAACGCACATGGACGCCATCCGTGTTTTGCGGATCCGCAATTTGCGGACTGCAAAACACACAACGGTTGTGTGTATGAGGCCTAAGGGTGAGGGATGTCAGACCTTACAGAACTGATCTTTTTGGCCCTGAGTGATGTGCGTGGCTTCCCGCTGGTGAACGGAGTCATCCAGACACAGCTAGCAATTAAACAGCCTTTGGGCTCATGCAGACAGCCATTGTCCGGCCGGTCCGTGCATTGGGGACCGCACAGACGGATCCAAACCCATTCAACTTGGATGGGTCCATGATCCGTCCACACCGCAAAAAATAGAACCAGTTGAATGGGTCCGCATGCGCACCAACAGCCAGGGCCTGTAAATTGCGAACCCGCTGTTTGCGGGCCTCAATACGGACCTGCCTGGGCAACGACCGTCTGCATGAGCCCTTTGACAAGCAACAGGCTTAGGCTGAGTTCACATCACCGTTTATTTTTCCGTTCTTCTGATCCGTCCGAAGAACAGAAAAAGAAAAAAAAATATCCTGTAAAAAAAATGCATCCTGTGCATCAGTTATGCACATTTGACATCCGTTTTAGCCATTCCATCTGGGATCCATTATTTTAGCCAGAAAAAAAAAGTCCTGCATACTTGGTGCTATCTTTTTGGGTATTGACATTGATTTCATTGCTATGGTTTTTAAACTTCTGTTGGAGAAGAAGCTGCAGTGCATTCACCACATCTTAAACATTTTTCTCATTGCCAGGAAGGTCACACTGCAGCAGTTGCAGTAGTTGTTGGGCAGCTGGGCTTACACGCGTTCGCGTTGTGGGTTAAACTGCCCCCTCCTCCTGTTGATTGACAGGGCCAGCGAGCGCTCTCCTCCTCCGGCTGGCCCTGTCAGCATTTCAAATCCCGAGCCTGTCTTCATTCGGCGCAGGCGCTCTGAGAGAAGGAGGCTCGCCTCCTCAGCACTCCCTCAGTGCGCCTGCGCCGATGACGTCTTCTCTTTCGGTGATGTCATCGGCGCAGGCGCACTGAGGGAGTGCTGAGGAGGCGAGCCTCCTTCTCTCAGAGCGCCTGCGCCGAATGAAGACAGGCGCGGGATTTGAAATGCTGACAGGGCCAGCCGGAGGAGGAGAGCGCTCGCTGGCCCTGTCAATCAACAGGAGGAGGGGGCGGTTTTTTGCAGCGGCTACCAGCAAGTAGACGCCCTACTTGCTGGTAGTGAAGTGATTTGCATATTTTAAAAGATTGATTTTTAAGGAAAAGAAGCCACAGACAAAGGTAAGAGCCCTATGTAGGGAATAGTCGTTAAATAAGGATTTTAACAAGCCCAAAAAAAAAAAAGGGGCTGGTGTTGCAATTTGACATTGCTTGATTTGTTCCCTATAGTGGTTGCAGAGGAACTATGGGGCGGCATTTGGCCAGTAGTGAGGTTATCTTTTGGACTGATAATGCGTCCGTGGTTCAGGTGGTCTTTTCCTTCACTTCCTGTACTGGCACTCCTGAGGTGGTTGGTGCTCTGTTGTTTGGAGTTCAATATTTGGCTCGGAGAGCCTTGGGTAATGTAGCACAATGGTGGCTCAGCAGCAGGGTTTTCTTTCTTCATCTTTTCGGCTGGCAGAGTGTCACCAAGCATTTATTCATTACCTAGCTTTTTCAGGGTTGGAAAAAGGAATCGCTGTCGAAGGAAATGTGGCACTCGATGTCCTTGTCATTGTTGAGTCACCTGTTGGAGCCTCTGCCATCAATATGTTCCATTTTGAAGCGTCCTTTTTTCGTAGGCTTTCTTGCTCACCTTTTTCGGGGTGCTGTGCATTTCAGAGCTGGTCCCACCATGCGTGTTGATGGGCTGTTAGCAGGGGATGTGGTGATTTTGCTGGCAGGCGTGAATTTGTTGATTCATCAGTCTAAGATGGACCTTTTTAGGCAAGCGTAGTTGCATCCTATCGACAGGCCACTGTGTCCCGCCGGCGCAGTTCAGGATTTCCTGTGCAGGAGGATACAGTGCATTAAGTTCCTTGTTCGAGAAGATGATTTTCCCCTTCCTCTTGAATATGCGAGTTTCCCATTCTGTTAGATCCAGGGGTAGCGTGGTGGTTTGACACAGGCAATTGGAGGGAGATAATAGGAACCTCTTGCTATAATTATTATACCTAAGTTGCAATTTAACTTTTTAGATGTTTCACTCTTTCCTTGAAGGGGTTGTCTTATTTCAGACAATGGGGGCATATCGCTAGGATATGCCCCCATTGTCCTATAGGTGCACTGGGACCCGCCCCTATCTCTTACATGGAGCCCTGCAAAGTGGTGGCTGGAGGACTCCGGTCTGGCCACCACCAAGTGCTCTCCCCATAGAAGTGAATAGGAGCGCACCGTGCATGACCGGCCACCGCTCCCATTCACATCTATGGATCTGATGGAAATCGCTGAGCCAGCGATCAGCAGCCCCACAGAAATGAATGCGCAGTGCACCCTCCACCACTTTCGCAGCTTTGTTCTTGATGTAGGTGCGAGTCCCAGCGTTGGGTCCAGCACCTATAAGACAATGAGAGCATATTCTAGCGATATGCCCCCATTGTCTGTCATGAGACAACCCCTTTAAAGGTGTTCTCTGGGATGTATCTTCTCTATAAAGTCTTCTTATAGAAAAAGAGGGCACTGAAATGTGATGTTTATTTAAAAAATGCCCTCTCTCCAGTGCCCACTGAACTGAGTGCCATGGAAATAAAGGCAACATATCATTTTAGGCCCCTAAATCACCCGCATGCCATTATATCTGGAGGTTCCACCCTCGAGAGGACTAATGGAGAGCATGTCCATTAGCAGTGAAGTGAGGTGTACCCGCCCCAGCTTTATCTGCATACAGTGCATGCAGTGGCTACTTGCTGACTTATACAGATGTATACCAGTCTGTGGGAGGTCAATCAAGTCAGAAGGGGCATGTTTAGGGATGGACTGCATGACTCCTCAGGAGAACAGCACCGCCCAGATGACTCTTCACCAGTAATTAACATTCAGCGCAATCTGTTTCATAATCTCATTTTATACTACATGCTGAAATGGATATTTTATACAAGAGCGTCTTTACAAACCTATTCACTTTGCATATGATGGTATGGTGCCAGTTTACAGATCTAAAATGTGGTGACTGGGTCTCTTAAAGGGCATCTGTCAGCAGATTTGTGCCTATGAAACTGTCTGACCTGTTGCATGTGCGCTTGGCAGCTGAAGGCATCTGTGTTGGTCCCATGTTCATATGTGCCTGCATTGCTGAGAAAAATGAAGATTTACTATGTGCAAATGAGCCTCTAGGAGCAATGGGGGTGTTGCCATTACACCTAGAGGCTCAGCTCTCTCTGCAGCTACCACGCCCTCTGCACCGCAAAGGGTGAAATCTGGATCAAATCAGCAGCTTTTCTTCAACAAAATCCGAAACTGTAATGCGTTTTGCACTCGCGGGAGAAAAATAGCGCATGTTTGGTACCCAAACCCGAACTTCTTCACAGAAGTTCGGGCTTGGGATCGGTGTTCTGTAGATTGTATTATTTTCCCTTATAACATGGTTATAAGGGAAAATAATAGCATTCTGAATACAGAATGCAAAGTAAAATAGCGCTGGAGGGGTTAAATTTAAAAAAATAAAAATTAACTCACCTTAGTCCACTTGATAGCGCAGCCGGCATCTCCTTCTGTATTCTTTCTTTAGGACCTGGGTAAAGGACCTTTGATGTCACTCCGGTCATCACATGATCCATCACCATGGTAAAAGATCATGTGACGTACCATGTGATGACCGGAGTGACGTCATCAAAGGTCCTGTAACTGTATTTAATGCTCACCACAGGTCCTATTCAACAAAGGAGACACAAGGAGATGCCGGGCTACGCAAGCAAGTGGACTAAGGTGAGTTAAATTTTTTTTATTTATTTTTTTTAACCCCTCCAGCCCTATTTTACTTTGCATTCTGTATTCAGAATGCTATTATTTTCCCTTATAACCATGTTATAAGGGAAAATAATAATGATCGGGTCTCCATCCCGATCGTCTCCTAGCAACCGTGCGTGAAAATCGCACCGCATCCGCACTTGCTTGCGGATGCTTGTGATTTTCACGCAACCCCATTCACTTCTATGGGGCCTGCGTTGCGTGAAAAACGCAGAATATAGAGCATGCTGCGATTTTCACGCAACGCATAAGTGATGCGTGAAAATCACCGCTCATCTGAACAGCCCCATAGAAATTAATGGGTAGGTATTCAGTGCGGGTGCAATGCGTTCACCTCACGCATCGCATCCGCGCGGAATAGTCGCCCATGTGAAAGGGGCCAAACACACCATTTTTCTGCTGCAGATTTCCAGCAGATTGCTGAAGATTTTCTGTGGCAGAAAATCGGCCCCATTTCAGTCACATGTGTGGACATAGCCTTGCAATCCTTAAAATCATGATCATCTAGAGCAGGGGTCAGCAACCTCCGGCACTCCAGCTGTGGTGATACTATAACTCCCAGCATGCTCCTTTCACTTCCTTTCGGACTTCTGAGAACAGCCAAGCAAGTGTGCATGCTGAGATTTGTAGTTTCACCACAGCTGGAGTGCTGAAGGTTGCTGATCTCAGATCTAGAGGAACGTATGGCTTAATCTAAGTGAATGCATAGACAAGAAAGTGCATGCAAAAATCTAAATACATTGAGAAGAATGAATAGGTTACTCTCTTGAATATATGAACTCCCAGGATAAAATCTATGCTTACTGTTGGGTACAGTGATGGGTAACATGCTGGGTGGGGTAGGTGAGATATCTTGTCTATGAGG
Source organism: Bufo bufo (assembly GCF_905171765.1). Taxonomy (NCBI): domain Eukaryota; kingdom Metazoa; phylum Chordata; class Amphibia; order Anura; family Bufonidae; genus Bufo; species Bufo bufo. Next base: position 605,426,903 of record NC_053391.1, read on the forward strand.
TGGAGTTGCATCGGAATGTGAGACACTTAAAGCCCAACACCCACCTGTAAAACAGGAATGACATCAAAAGAGTTAGGGAATTCCTAACTGTAAACCGACACCAAACCTCAACCTTGTACTTAGAAATGCTTGGCAACACACTGAAGCCATTGTGCAGGAGAAGATTGTGTGACTGTCCTACAGAATAGAGAAATGATCAAATAAAGTATTCATGAACATATTTTCGGTTGAGTCGCCTTTGACGTGTCACACCCTAGAATGTCATTTTTAGTCTACTGAAGGAACTGCTGACTTTCCAGCATCTAGTGACTTCTCTCCTTTATCGACATATATAAGAATTCACTCCAAGAATTTTAACATGGAACCATAACATGGAAATACAGTAATAATAGGAAAGATTAACAGTATGTAGGAAATGCATGGATATCGCTCATTGGCATGAATGAAGGTATGTTAGCTGCTAGTAGCTCCTTACAGCCGTTCAGAAGTGACTGCTGGTCTGAATAATACCACAGAATTTATTGACTTTCAATACGTATTACAATAATGACACCTATATGCCATCAGAGGGAATTGCATGCCACTGCATAAGCCCTTTATGTATCAGATCATCATAACTTTTGCACAATGCAGTTTAAGGAAAGCGGTATGGAGCCTATAATGTATGGTTTCATAGCATTAACTGATCACGTAAAGTGATGGGGCAGCGTGGTGGCTCAGTGGTTAGCGCTGAGGTTCTGGGTTCAAACCTGACCAAGGGCAACATCTACATGGAGTTTGCACGTTCTCCATGTTTGAGTGGGTTTCCACTAGAGATGTCCCGAACTATTCGCCGGCGAACAGTTCCCGGCAAACATCGCTTGTTCGCCGTGGCGGGCGAACATATGCGATGTTCGGTCCGCCCCCTATACGTCATCATTGAGCAAACTTTGACCCTGTACCTCACAGTCAGCAGACACATTCCAGCCAATCAGCATACCGTCCGTCCCAGACCCTCCCACCTCCTATCAAAAAGCAAGGACAGCATCCATCTTAGATTCATTCTGAAGCTGCAGTGTTAGTGAGAGGAGGGACAGTGCTGCTGCTGCTGCTGAATTAATAGGGAAATCGTTAGCTAGGCCAGTGTTCTGTGTCCACTCCAGTCCTCAAAGACTCATCTGATCTGCTGTAAGGACAGCGTCCTGACAGCACCCCAAAAAGCCCTTTTTAGGGCTAGTACATCAGTCTGCTTTTTTTTTTTTTTCTCTGTAATATAATTGCAGTTGCCTGCCAGTGTGTGTCAGGCCCACAGCGTGTACTGTGCCCACTGCCAGTGCCCACCACTCATATCTGGTGGCACAGTAGCTTGCAGTTAAAACAGTAAAACAATTTTTTCTCTGTAATATAATTGCAGTGTCCTACCAGTGTGTGTCAGGCCCACAGAGTGTACTGTGCCCACTGCCAGTGCCCACCACTGATATCTGGTGGCACACTAGCTTGCATTTAAAACAGTAAAACAATTTTTTCTCTGTAATATAATTGCAGTTGCCTGCCAGCGTGTGTGTCAGGCCCACAGAGTGTACTGTGCCCACTGCCAGTGCCCACCACTCATATCTGGTGGCACAGTAGCTTGCATTTAAAACAGTAAAACAATTTTTTCTCTGTAATATAATTGCAGTTGCCTGCCAGTGTGTGTCAGGCCCACAGAGTGTACTGTGCCCACTGCGAGTGCCCACCACTCATATCTGGTGGCAAAGTAGCTTGCATTTAATACAGTAAAACAATTTTTTCTCTGTAATATAATTGCAGTTGCCTGCGCGTGTGTTTCAGGCCCACAGAGTGTACTGTGCCCACTGCCAGTGCCCACCACTCATATCTGGTGGCACAGTAGCTTGCATTTAAAACAGTAAAACATTTTTTTCTCTGTAATATAATTGCAGTTGCTTGCCAGTGTGTGTCAGGCCCACAGAGTGTACTATGCCCACTGCCAGTGCCCACCACTCATATCTGGGGGCACAATAGCTTGCAGAAAAAAAAAGTAATACAATTTTTTCTCTGTAATATAATTGCAGTTGCCTGCCAGTGTGTGTCAGGCCCACAGAGTGTACTGTGCCCACCACTAAAAGTGCCCACCACTCATATCTGGTGGCACAGTAGCTTGTACTTAAAACAGTAAAACAATTTTTTCTCTGTAATATAATTACAGTTGCCTGCCAGTGTGTGTCAGGCCCACAGCGTGTACTGTGCCCACTGCCAGTGCCCACCACTCATATCTGGTGGCACAGTAGCTTGCATTTAATACAGTAAAACAATTTTTTCTCTGTAATATAATTGCAGTTGCCTGCCAGTGTGTGTCAGGCCCACAGAGTGTACTGTGCCCACTGCCAGTGCCCACCACTCATATCTGGTGGCACAGTAGCTTGCAGATAAAAAAAGTAATACTATTTTTTCTCTGTAATATAATTGCAGTTGCCTGCCAGTGTGTGTCAGGCCCACAGAGTGTACTGTGCCCACTGCCTGTGCCCACCACTCATATCTGGTGTCACAGTAGCTTGAATTTAAAACAGTAAAACAATTTTTTCTCTGTAATATAATTGCAGTTGCCTGCCAGCGTGTGTCAGGCCCACAGCGTGTACTGTGCCCACTACTAAAAGTGCCCACCACTCATATCTGGTGGCACAGTAGCTTGCATTTAATACAGTAAAACAATTTTTTCTCTGTAATATAATTGCAGTTGCCTGCGCGTGTGTTTCAGGATCACAGAGTGTACTGTGCCCACTGCCAGTGCCCACCACTCATATCTGGTGGCACAGTAGCTTGCATTTAAAACAGTAAAAAAAAAAATCTCTGTAATATAATTGCAGTTGCCTGCCAGTGTGTACTGTGCCCACTGCCAGTTGAAGTTGCCAGGACCACAGAGTGTACTGTGCCCACTGCCAGTGCCCACCACTCATATCTGGTGGCACAGTAGCTTGCAGATAAAAAAAGAAATACAATTTTTCTCTGTAATATAATTACATGATTTTCCTAGTTTATGACGTAAAGTCATGATTTTATGAATGACACGGAGGCGAGTATTGCATTCTCAATCTTTACTGTAACCATAGCAGCAAAGAGAAAAAATAGACAGAATCTATCAAACCATCCCACAAGGATAACCCCTCCCATAGTCCAGTCCATAAATAGAACCTCCCACTGGAACTCTTCCTCTTTCTTTGTAGCGAAGAACTTCAATACTGTATAACCGGACCGGAAATAACTTCCACCAACCCGTTCCAACAGGAAAACTCAACCGAACAGGGCAGTAACGAAACAGGGCCCATCGGGAAGACCACCAGAAACGACAACCACTGGAGGGCACAGAAAAAAACAGCCACCGGAAGGGCACTTGGAAACAGCAGAGTAGGACATCAACCTAAAGGAAGAAACATAAAGGCACATGGTAATCTGCCAGAGTCTAAAATTTCAACGGTAGTATAGACCAACTGTGGAGAATAAATAAATAATGAACAAGTAATAAAAAACATAAATCAGTTCAACCAAAAAGATCGAGGAATAATAATAATTATAATAATAATTATAATAACCACAGAACACAATCAGGGAGGGAACATAACAACTTTATTATTATAAGCAGTAATAAATGGTAGCAAAAACGGGAGGGGCAATACTCGCCTCCGTGTCATTCATAAAATCATGACTTTACGTCATAAACTAGGAAAATCATGTAATTTTATATCACGACCCGGAGGCTCCTATTGCAAGTTCAAAGTGTGGAGATAACAGACACGAAGGCATGTGGAGCCGGCCTAAAATAAAACTCCCGGAACGTAGAGGACCTAGACCAGTCAGCCAATCTCATGATATCCTCCAAGCGAGCTCCCGCCACCGCCATAGAAGTAGCCGAGGCTCCTCTGACCGAATGGGCGGAGAATACAGAAGTGTCCACCCCGGACAAGGAAAGGATCCATTTCACCCAGCGGGAAAGGGTGACACTAGTTACCGGGCGGAACGGTCTGCGAAAAGAAATGAATAAATGAGGAGAAGAAACAGAATGGAGGGAAGAAGTACGAGATAAGTATTCCCTCAGGCAACCCACCGGACAAAGGACCGGAGAATTGGGAAACTCCGGATAAGAGACCGACTTGATGTTCGTTTTTGTACGGCGGGAAATGTTGAAGGAAACTCCATTCGGGGAAAAGGAGAGAGCATTAAAGTCTAGAGCCCTAACATCCGAAACTCTCTTGCAAGAAACAAGACAGAGTAAGGACACTAGTTTCGCAGACAGCTGCCGTAGAGAGAGATCCGAATTGGTAGGCCACTGAGAAAAGAAATCCAGAACCAACCTTACGTCCCAAGAAGAGGAGAACCGAGGCTGAGGAGGACGAGAAAGGCGAGAGGCCTTGAGGAGCCGACAATCCAGAGGATGCTGGACAACTGGACAACCAGCAAACCCCTGGTGGCGTGAAGAGATCGCCGACCTGAAGACATTCATTGTCCTGTAAGCCTTACCCTCATCAAAGAGAGATGACAAAAACTGAAGTACCTCGGTCACAGGGGCCGAAACGGGATCCAAACCCCGTCCAATGCACCAACGAGACCAGATGCCCCAAGCTGATCGATATGCCCGTCTTGTACCGGGGGCCCAAGCGCTGTCCAAGAGGAACCTAGCCGTCCCCGATACTCCAGCGATCTCCCACTGCATCCCGAAACTCTGCACCCCAGGAGTTGGAGGGAGCCGTCCAACAGGAGAGGATGATGCTGGCCTAGCGGGCCAAGGAGGAGGCTCCGGGAGAACGGAAGGAGACGAGGATCTTCTATCAGGAGTTCCAGGAGTTGAGGAAACCAGACCTGAGCCCGCCAGAAGGGAACTATCAGGACCAATTCCGCCGACTGGCGACAAATTTGAGACAGCACTCGAGGAATCAGCATGAAAGGAGGAAAGGCATACGAAAGATGTCCCGACCAGTCCTGAAGAAGGTGTCCACGGCCTCCGACAGAGTGTCCGGCCTCCAGCTGTAGAACCTGGGAAGATGGGAATTCCAACGCGACGCAAAGAGGTCCAGGGTAAACGGGCCCCAAAGGGAATCGATACAGGCAAACACCGCCGGATCCAATCTCCAATCGCTGAAGTCCAAAGGTGTACCGAGAACTCCAATCCGCGAAGGTATTGTGAAGGCCCGGGATATATTCCGTGATCACCTTGAATCCATTGTCCAGGCAATACGTCCAGAACTCTTTCGCCAAATGAGTCAAAATCGCCGAGTGAGTACCTCCCATGGCGTTGACGTACCGGACCGTAGACACGTTGTCCATCCTGAGCTTGATGCATGCCGAGATCCTGTTGTTGGCAAACTGCGAATGGCAAACGACCCCGCCAAGAGTTCCAGAGCATTTATGTGGAGATGGGATTCGACCGCCGACCACGGACCCCCAGTGGAGACTCCTTCGCAATGGGCACCCCAGCCGAGAAGACTGGCATCCGCTTCTATGATGAGATCCGGTTGAGGGCCTACGATGGCTCTGCCGTTCCATGCATCGAGGTTGGAAATCCACCACGCCAGCTCGTCTCTCGTCTCCTGATCCAGGACCACCAAGTCTGCATACGCCGCTCCCGATTGAAGGTGAGCGAACTTTAGCCGTTGAAGAGCCTGATAATGTAACGGAGCCGGGAAGATTGCCTGGATGGAAGAAGACAAAAGGCCTATAACCCGAGCCAAATGACATAGGGAGACTTGGGGAAGCTTCAGAGTATGACGCAACTCCTTGCGGATGGACCTGACCTTGGAACCCGGAAGACAAAGACTCTGAGTGGACGAATCCACCACAAATCCCCAAAACTCTATGGACCTGGAAGGTTGAAGGGACGACTTGTCGGTGTTGATGATAAACCCCAGGCCCGTGAGCAGGGAAATTGACATCCGTAAGTGAGTCAGGAGAATGTTGGGGGACTGGGCCAGGATCAGGATATCATCCAAGTAAATTATCAGACGAATCCCTTGAAGACGGAGCCAAGCTACCACCGGTTTCATCAGCTTGGTGAAGCACCAAGGAGCCGAAGAAAGGCCAAAGGGAAGGCAGGTGAATCGCCAGACCTGACCGCTCCACAGGAATTGAAGGAGGTCCCTGGAAGGTGGAGCAATGGGAACCGTCAGGTACGCGTCCTTCAAGTCCAACTTCACCATCCAATCGTACGGAACAAGAAGCTCCCTGAGCAGGTGGATACCCTCCATTTTGAAATGTCGGTTCCGTACAAAATGGTTGAGACGTTTCAGGTTTATGACTGGTGGAAACTGACCCCCTTTTTTCTGTACCAAGAAAATGTCGCTGATGATTCCCCCTTCTGGAATCGGGGCAAGCTCTATAGCCCCCTTCAAACGGAGGGAATGAAGCTCCGTGTTCAAGCAATGTCGGGATTGACTTGAAAGCACTCTCGGGTGCGGATAGGGGAGGAACAGAGGAGAAACAGTCAGTTCTATATGAAACCCCCGGATCGTGGATAGGATCCATGGGTCGGATGTGATGCGGGACCAAGCATCCAAAAAATGATGGAGTCTGCCCCCTATGCAATGGTTTGAAAAAGACATTTGATTCTGGTAACTTACCGAGGGGACGTCTTGATCCTGAGAATCCTCTGAAGGACCGGGATCTACCGGATGAACCTCTGGATGGGAAAAAAGAGGATTGCGGCCTCTGGTCCTGGAACACCTGGCGCTGATTGAAGGAGCCTCGACCGCTGCCATGGGTCTGGAAATGGGCACGGCCGGACAGACGGCCCCTAAAACTGCCGGCCCTGGAAGAGACTCTCCCATGAAAAACTTTTCTCATGGAGCTTTGGGCCTTATCCAACGCAGTGAAAGCCCCGACAAACTTGCCCAGATCCTTAATGAAAGTATCACCGAATAGGAGCCCCTGTGCCTCCTTGCCCGACTCAGTAAGAGCCATGTTGGACAACTTTGGCTCGATCTTGATGAGGATTGCTTTCCTCCGTTCCATGGAAAGTGAAGAATTCACGTTTCCAACCATACAAATGGCGCGCTGAGCCCAGCCACGCAGCTCATCTGGGTCAATGGGAGTGCCCTCAGATCTGGCAGATTCTGCCAACTCAAAAATTTTGGTCAAGGGACCTAAGCTATCCAGCAGTTTATCTTGGCAGGCACGTAGTGCCGAGTCGAGCCCTCTGCGGGGATTAAAGCCAGTCTTGGCTAAAAATTGGATCATTTTAGGATCCACATTGGGGGTTTCACAAACTTTGTTTGGGACTAAGGGACGCGGGCACTCGGCCTTTAACTTGCTGCGCGTCTCCTTAGAAAGGGGTCTCCTAACCCTGTCCTCCAAATACCGGGCCACATGTGGGGTGGGTAACCACTCAGCGGACCGCGGATGATGTAAACTATCCGGGTCGAACAATGGTTCGCCCAAAGGGTCTATAAGAGAAGTTGTTGACCCATGGGTCTCACGGGCCGTACTAGCCGACGGGCGAGACCGAGGGATTTCAGTGACGAAATCCTCATCTCCCACTAAGACCTCCTCTAGGTCTAGGTCAGAGGCACTATGGCCATCACTATAAGCCTCCTCCTCGGACTCCAATTCTGAGTCGGAACTAGGGACGGGCTGAGCCCGAGCTGACTTCCAGGGGCGCGCTTTTTCTGCCTGGCTCGTGCAGGCTCGCTTGCGTGAACTAAGCACGCGGTCTTGTGATAGAACTAGGCTATCTGATTCTGCAATTCTGGAGGCATTAGCGGCAGGGGGATTAGGGGCAGGGTTCTTAACCCTTAGAGCTTGGGCAATGGATTGTGAAATGACAGAGGACATGGAGCCCATAGCACTGTTAATAGCCTCTGTAATGGACTGCTGTAATGCTGACTGGGGCAAGGCAGATAAGGCTGGGGTAGGCATTAAGGTAGGAGAGGGGGCAGCTGCAGTGGGCTGTGTAGGTAGAGACATGGTAAGGAGTTAGTCACTCCGGAAGAACTGCAAACCTGATGAAGAAACAAGCGCAGTAGCAATGGCGCAGCCGAAGAAGAGGAAGCTCCGCCCACCAGAATCGTGGGAACGGAGACACTGTCCGGCCTCTAAACACGCCCCCGATCCGGTCCAAAGTGAAGTAGGCCGGAGGGAGGTGTAAGATTGCGCCCGAGAATCTCGGGGACACTGGAGGGAAAACGACAGGCACCGAGATCTCGTCTCGCGAGATCACGGGAGAAGAACGCGCACAGCCCAGAAAGATGGAGCCGGCGCGAACGGAGGTAAGAGAAAAAGGAGGGGGGGGCGGACGAGCAGCAACCCGCACAAGGCGGGTAGAGGGACAAAGGCAGTAGCGGCGATTAGCCAAGGAACATAAAGGGGGAAGAAATAACTTCTAGGGGAAACAAGCGGGGGAGAAAATATATCTACCCACAAACATAAAACAGAAAAAGCGATATACAGCAAATAAATATATATATAACGAATACCCCAAATACAGGAAAATATATTTGAAAGTCTTAAGAAGATAAAAAACAAGTCAGAATAAGAAATATGTCAGCCATAAAAAATACACTTATCTTGCCATGGAAAGCAGCAAAGAAAGAGGAAGAGTTCCGGTGGGAGGTTCTATTTATGGACTGGACTATGGGAGGGGTTATCCTTATGGGATGGTTTGATAGATTCTGTGTATTTTTTCTCTTTGCTGCTATGGTTACAGTAAAGATTGAGAATGCAATAGGAGCCTCTGGGTCGTGATATAAAATTGCAGTTGCCTGCCAGTGTGTGTCAGGCCCACAGAGTGTACTGTGCCCACTGCCAGTGCCCACCACTCATATCTGGTGTCACAGTAGCTTGCATTTAAAACAGTAAAACAATTTTTTCTCTGTAATATAATAAGTTGCCTGCCAGCATGTGTCAGGCCCACAACGTGTACTATGCCCACTACTGCCAGTGCCTACCACTCATATCTGGTGTCACAGTAGCTTGCATTTAAAAAAGTAAAACAATTTTTTCTCTGTAACATAATTGCAGTTGCCTGCCAGTGTGTGTCAGGCCCACAGAGTGTACTGTGCCCACTGCCAGTGCCCACCACTCATATCTGGTGTCACAGTAGCTTGCATTTAAAACAGTAAAAAAAAAAATCTCTGTAATATAATTGCAGTTGCCTGCCAGTGTGTGTCAGGCCCACAGCGTGTACTGTGCCCACTACTAAAAGTGCCCACCACTCATATCTGGTGGCACAGTAGCTTGCAGATAAAAAAAGTAATAAAACTTTTTTCTCTGTAATATAATTGCAGTGTCCTACCAGTGTGTGTCAGGCCCACAGACTGTACAGTGCCCACTGCCAGTGTCCACCACTCATATATGGTGGCACAGTAGCTTGCAATTAAAACAGTAAAACTATTTTTTCTCTGTAATATAATTGCAGTTGCCTGCCAGTGTGTGTCAGGCCCACAGAGTGTACTGTGCCCACTGCCAGTGCCCACCACTCATATCTGGTGGCACAGTAGCTTGCATTTAAAACAGTAAAACAATTTTTTCTCTGTAATATAATTGCAGTTGCCTGCCAGTGTGTGACAGGCCCACAGAGTGTACTGTGCCCACTGCCAGTGCCCACCACTCATATCTGGTGGCACATTAGTTTGCATTTAAAACAGTAAAACTATTTTTTCTCTGTAATATAATTGCAGTTGCCTGCCAGTGTGTGTCAGGCCCACAGAGTGTACTGTGCCCACTGCCAGTGCCCACCACTCATATCTGGTGGCACAGTAGCTTGCATTTAAAACAGTAAAACAATTTTTTCTCTGTAATATAAATGCAGTTGCCTGCCAGTGTGTGTCAGGCCCACAGAGTGTACTGTGCCCACTGTCAGTGCCCACCACTGATATCTGGTGGCACACTAGCTTGCATTTAAAACAGTAAAACAATTTTTTCTCTGTAATATAATTGCAATTGCCTGCCAGCGTGTGTCAGGCCCACAGAGTGTACTGTGCCCACTGCCAGTGCCCACCACTCATATCTGGTGGCACAGTAGCTTGCATTTAAAACAGTAAAACTATTTTTTCTCTGTAATATAATTGCAGTTGCCTGCCAGTGTGTGGCAGGCCCACAGCGTGTACTGTGCCCACTACTGCCAGTGCCCACCACTCATATCTGGTGTCACAGTAGCTTGCATTTAAAACAGTAAAACAATTTTTTCTCTGTAATATAATAAGTTGCCTGCCAGCATGTGTCAGGCCCACAACGTGTACTATGCCCACTACTGCAAGTGCCTACCACTCATATCTGGTGTCACAGTAGCTTGCATTTAAAAAAGTAAAACAATTTTTTCTCTGTAACATAATTGCAGTTGCCTGCCAGTGTGTGTCAGGCCCACAGAGTGTACTGTGCCCACTGCCCACCACTCATATCGGGTGGCACAGTACCTTGCACGCATAGTACCACTAATCAAAAAAAAATGACAGGCAGAGGCAGGCCACCCCGCAGGGGCTATCGTTGTCGTGGTGCTGTGATTTCCTTTGGCTTTAGAATAATCCCCAGTGTTCAGAGGCCACGTACCCTGAACTCAAAAAGTTCTGAGGACATTGTTGACTGGCTAACACAGGACACCCAATCTTCTACAGCTTCCGCTCGGAACCTTGGTGCACCATCCTCCAGCTCAGCTTCGGGCACCTCTCAAGTTACCAGTTGGAAGAAATGAGTGATGCGCAACCATTATTGCCAGAGGATGTAGATAACAGGGATATGTCTCAGTCAGGCAGCATTACACACATGGACGTACGGTGTGATGATGATGATGTTGTACCCGCTGCTGCTTCCTTTGCTGAGTTCTCAGATACAAGTGAAGCGGTTGATGATGACGATGTGTCCGTGGATGTCACGTGGGTGCCCGCTCGAAGAGAAGAAGAACAGGGGTAAAGTTCAGATGGGGAGACAGAGAGGAGGAGGAGACGAGTTGGAAGCAGGGGGAGGTCGTCGCAAGGAGCTAGTGGCACAGTCAGAAAGCATGTATCGGCACCCGGGGTCAGCCAGACAGCAGGCCAATCAACGCATGCTGTTGCCACCACCAGAATGCCGTCATTGCAAAGCTCAGCAGTGTGGCATTTTGTTTGTGTGTCTGCCTCTGATAACAGCAATGCCATTTGCAACCTGTGCCAAAAGAAACTGAGTCGTGGGAAGTCCAACACCCACCTAGGTACAACTGCTTTGCGAAGGCACATGATCTCACATCACAAACGCCTATGGGATCAACACATGATGAGTACAAGCAGCACACAAACTCAAAGCCACCATCCTCCTCCTGGTCCAGCATCTTCAGCCACGTCAATCACTGCTGTCCTTCTTGCCCCCTCTCAACCACCCGCCACTCCGCCTCTCACCTTCAGCAGTTCCTACTCATCTGCCCACAGTCAGGTGTCTGTCAAGGAAATGTTTGAGCGTAAGAAGCCAATGTCACAGAGTCACCCCCTTGCCCGGCGTCTGACAGCTGGCTTGTCGGAACTCTTAGCCCGCCAGCTTTTACCATAAAAGCTGGTGGAGTCTGATGCCTTCAAAAAATTTGTAGCTATTGGGACACCGCAGTGGAAGGTACCCGGCCAAATTTTTTTTTTCACAAAAGGCAATCCCCAACCTGTACTCTATTGTGGAAAAGGAAGTCATAGAATGTCTGGCACACAGTGTTGGGGCAAGGGTCCATCTGACCACTGATACCTGGTCTGCAAAGCACGGTCAGGGCAGGTATAACATGTACACTGCGCATTGGGTAAACCTGCTGACGGCTGCCAAGCATGGAATGCATGGCTCTGCAGAGGAGTTGGTAACACCACGACTTGCAGGCAGGCCTGCTGCCACCTCCTCTACTCCTCCTACTCCATCCTCTTCGCTAACCTCCTCGGCTGAGTCCTCTTCTGCTGCTACGTCTTGCTCCACATCAACTGCACCCCCCCAGCTCCCCAGGGGCTATTCCACATCCCGGATACGACAGTGTCACGCCATCTTGGGGTTGAATTGCCTGAAAGCAGAGAGTCACACCGGACCAGCACTCCTGTCTGCCCTGAACACACAGGTGGATCAGTGGCTGACCCCGCACCAACTGGAGATCGGCAAAGTGGTGTGTGACAACGGAAGCAATTTGTTGGCGGCATTGAATTTGGGCAAGTTGACACATATGCCGTGCATGGCACATGTGTTGAATCTGATCGAACAACGCTTTGTGCATAAGTACCCAAGCTTACAGGACGTCCTCAAGCAGGCCAGGAAGGTGTGTGGCCATTTCAGGCGTTCCTACACGGCCATGGTGCACTTTTCAGATATTCAGCGGCGAAACAACATGCCAGTGTGGCGCTGGATTTGGGACAGCCCGACACGTTGGAATTCAACACTCCTAATGTTCGACCGCCTGCTCCAACAAGAAAAAGCCGTCAACGAGTATTTGTATGACCGGGGTGCTAGGACAGCCTATGCGGAGCTAGGTATTTTTTTGCCACGTTACTGGACGCTCATGCGCAATGCCTGTAGGAGGTGACAAACCTAGTCAGTCGCACCGAAGGAACCATCAGCGACATCATCCCATTTGTTTTCTTCCTGGAGCGTGCCCTGCGAAGAGTGCTGGCTCAGGCCGTAGATGAGCGTGAAGAGGAAGAGTTGTGGTCACCATCACCACCAGAAACAGCCTTATCAGCATCGCTTGCTGGACCTGTGGCAACGCTGGAAGAGGAGTCTGAGGAAGAGAAGTCAGAGGAGGAATGTGGCTTTGAGGAGGAGGAAGACCAACCACAGCAGGCATCCCAGGGTGCTCGTTGTCACCTATCTGGTACCTGTGGTGTTGTACGTGGCTAGGGGGAAGAACAGACCTTCAATGAGATCAGTGAGGACGAGGAACTTGACATGAGTAGCTCGGCATCCAACCTTGTGCAAATGGGGTCTTTCATGCTGTCATGCCTGTTGAGGGACCCTCGTATAAAAAGGCTGAAGGAGAACGACCTGTACTGGGTGGCCACGCTACTAGACCCCTGGTATAAGCAGAAAGTGGCTGAAATGTTACCGAATTACCGGAAGTCGGAAAGGATGCAGCAGTTCCAAAACATGTTAAAAAGTATGCTTTACACAGCGTATAAGGGTGATGTCACAGCACAACGGGAATCTAACAGGGGAAGAGGTGAAAGTCATCTTCCTCCTACCACGACCACGCCGGCAAGGACAGGATGCTTTACAGACGTGTTGTTGATGGAGGACATGCAGAGATTTTTAAGTCCTACACATCGCCACAGCCCTTCGGGGTCCACCCTCAGAGGATGACTCGACCGACAGGTAGCAGACTACCTCGCCTTAACTGCAGATATCGACACTCTGAGGAGCGATGAACCCCTTGACTACTGGGTGTGCAGGCTTGACCTGTCGCCTGAGCTATCCCAATTTGTGATAGAACTTATGGCCTGCCCCGCCTTAAGTGTCCTGTCAGAAAGGACCTTCAGCGCAGCAGGAGGTATTGTCACTGAGAAGAGAAGTCGCCTAGGTCAAAAAAGTCTACATTACCTGGCTACATTAAAGGTCTGTGCGGCGCATTGCTTATAGCACAGACCTTTCACTTACCAGTAGGAGGAGCGCCGGCCAGTCACAGACATCGCAGCTCGCTGGAAAGTATAATGCTTCTAAAAATTGTTAAGTAACCATGGCAATCAGGGCTGTAGTAGCGTCCTGGTTGCCATGGTTACCGATTGGAGCCCCAGCGATTAAACTGGGACTCCGATCGGAACTCTCCGCTGCCACCAATGATGGGGGAACGTGATTTTAACTGGAGGGGGTTGATGTGAGGCCGCACTGGCCACCAATGATGGGGGATTCAGAACGTGATTTTAACAAGGGGGGGGAGATGTGAGGCCGCACTGGCCACCAATGAATATAATATTGAGGAGGGAGGGGGGTCTGCCCCCTCCTGCCTGGCAGCACCTGATCTCTTACAGGGGGCTATGATACGCACAATTAACCCTTTATGTGCGGCATCTGAGGGGTTAATTGTGCGGATCACAGCCCCCTGTAAAAGATCGGGTGCTGCCAGGCAGCAGGGGGCAGTCATGTACACAGTTCAAAGTATATTCTAACTAGAAGCGTCCCCATCACTATGGGAACGCCTCTGTGTTAGAATATACTGTCGGATATGAGTTTTCACGAAGTGAAAACTCATATCTGAAAAAGCTTTTATGCAGACGGATCTGCGATACGTCTGTGTGAAAGTTGCCAACGGCCACGGATCACGGACGCGGATGCCAATCTTGTGTGCATCCGTGTTTTTTCACGGACCCATTGACTTGAATGGGTCCGTGAACCGTTGTCCGTCAAAAAAATAGGACAGGTCTTATTTTTTTGACGGACAGGAAACACGGATCACGGATGCGGCTGCAAAACGGTGCATTTTCCGATTTTTCCACAGACCCATTGGAAGTCAATGGGTCCGCGAAAAAAAACGGAAAACGGCACAACGGCCACGGATGCACACAACGGTCATGTGCATGAGGCCTTACACTACCTGATCGATACAACATCATACCTGATCGTATACACACACTGGATGTTTTAAAGCACGTTATTCCAAACAATTTAGGAATGTTAGGTGATTTATGCCCTTTATGGATTAAAACCCGACTCTGCGTCAATTACGTAATTTTCCATGGGAGTTTTGCCATGGATCCCCCTCCGGCATGCCACAGTCCAGGTGTTAGTCCGCTTGAAACAACTTTTCCATCACTATTGTGGCCAGAAAGAGTCCCTGTGGGTTTTAAAATTCGCCTGCCTATTGAAGTCTATGGCGGTTCGCCCGGTTCACCCGTTCGCGAACATTTGCGGAAATTCGCGTTCGCCCTGTCGCTAACAGAAAATTTTATGTTCGCGACATCTCTAGTTTCCACTCACTCTCCAAAGGCATACTGATAGGAAACTTAGATTGCGAGCTCATTGGGGACAGCATGATGCTAATGTCTTTAAAGCAGTGCGCTATATAAGTGCATAAAAAATAATAAAAAAAGGCCACCTTTAATACAATGTAGTTTTAAGACTGAGTTCACGCTGGCACAATAAATTTTTGTTGTTCTACTCCATTGTAGGAACAGAACATGGAAAATAGCAGAAGTGCTGAATCCCGCACGGTGCCAAGCACTTCCAATTGACTATAATGGGTTCCTGTCAGTTTCCATTCAGGAGTCTGTTCTTTTATTAGAAAAAAAAAAAAAACCTTGCCTGCAAGATTTTTCTGTTCTTGGTTTTTGATAGAATCTGCAACAGAAGCCAATGTGAACTGAGCCATGGATTCAACACTCTTGGGGAATTCATTTCTTACAAGTCACATACATACAGGGGCGTAACTAGAAGTGACTGGACCCCACAGCAAATATTTGTAAGGGCCCCTCTAGCGCGCTTCGCACCTCCCTCCTCCTGTGTAAACCCCACTCCTTTGGCACAGTGTAGCGGTATACTGTATATTGTGTGGCACAGTGGATGCTATATGTGTATAACATAAACATATTTCATATGAAAACTTACAGTTACTTGACCCTTGGGGATCTCGGACACCACTTCAACACTTGGCTGGGGGCTCGGCGGAGCTGATGTTGTGCTTTATCCTAATGAGAAAGATTTCATAATAAGGATTTGGAGAAGGGGCAGAGGGATAGCAGAGCAGGGAGAGGCTGGTGCTGCTACTAGGGGGTCATACCATGGGGGAGTAATAAAGCCCACTATAATGCCCCCCCCCCAGTAGTAATAATTCTCCTTATAATGTGACAGTGTAAAAATACCCCCTTGTAATGCCCCCAGTTGAGCTAATGTCCCCATAGTGCCCCCATAGTGCCCCCAGTAAATTCCCCCATAGTGCTCCTCTCCCCCCTTCCTGCTAGTGCCCCCCATAATGTACCAGTATAAAATGCCCCATATATAGTGCCCCAGTAGATGCCCCTCAGTGTCGGGACTCTGATAGGCTGCCGGCCTAGTGTCCCCCATAATGCCCCCCAATAATGTGCCAGTAAGTGTCCCCATAGATGCCCCCCCATCATGTGCCAGTATCAAGTGCCTCTCTCCTCCCCCCCACATGTCCCAGTATCATAGTGCCATCTCCCCCCCCAATGTGCCAGTATCAAGTGCCTCTCTCCTTCCCACCCCCCATGTGCCAGTATCATAGTGCCAAACCCCCCCATGTGCCAGTATCAAGTGCCTCTCTCTTCCCCCCCATGTCCCAGTATCATAGTGCCATCTCCCCCCGAAAAAAAAGTGCCAGTATCAAGTGCCTCTCTTCACCCCATGTGCCAGTATCATAGTGCCAAACCCACCCATGTGCCAGTATCAAGTGCCAACCCCCCCCCCACAGGCCAGTATCAAGTGCCTCTCTCCTCCCCCCATGTCCCAGTATCATAGTGCCATCTCCCCCCCCCACAAAAAAAAGTGCCAGTATCAAGTGCCTCTCTCCCTCCCCCCCCATGTGCCAGTATAAGGTGCCAACCCCTCTCCCCCCATGTGCCAGTATCAGGTGCCTCTCTCCTCCCCAGGTGCCAGTATCAGGTGCCAACCCCCCTCCCCCCCTAGGTGCCAGTATCAGGTGCCTCTCTCTCCCCCCATGTGCCAGTATCAGGTGCCAACTCCCCCTCCCCCCCAGGTGTCAGTATCAAGTGCCTCTCTCCTCCCCCCCATGTCCCAGTATCATAGTGCCATCTCCCCTCCCCACAAAAAAAGTGCCAGTATCAAGTGCCTCTCTCCCTCCCCCCCATGTGCCAGTATCAGGTGCCTCTCTCCCCCCCGATGTGCCAGTATCAGTTGCCAACCCCCCCAGTTGCCAGTATCAGGTGCCAACCCCTCTCCCCCCCGTGTGCCAGTATCAGGTGCCTCTCTCCCCCCATGTGCCAGTATCAGGTGCCAACCCCCCCCAGGTGCCAGTATCAGGTGCCAACCCCCCTCCCCCCATGTGCCAGTATCAAGTGCCAACCCCCCCCCCCACATGCCAGTATCAAGTGCCTCTCTCCTCCCCCCATGTCCCAGTATCATAGTGCCATCTCCCCCCCACAAAAAAAAGTGCCAGTATCAAGTGCCTCTCTCCCTCCCCCCCCATGTGCCAGTATAAGGTGCCAACCCCTCTCCCCCCATGTGCCAGTATCAGGTGCCTCTCCCCTCCCCAGGTGCCAGTATCAGGTGCCAACCCCCCTCCCCCCCTATGTGCCAGTATCAGGTGCCTCTCTCTCCCCCATGTGCCAGTATCAGGTGCCAACTCCCCCTCCCCCCCAGGTGTCAGTATCAAGTGCCTCTCTCCTCTTCCCCATGTCCCAGTATCATAGTGCCATCTCTTTCCCCCCCCACAAAAAAAGTGCCAGTATCAAGTGCCTCTCTCCCTCCCCCCCCCCATGTGCCAGTATCAGGTTCCTCTCCCCCCCCCCCCATGTGCCAGTATCAGGTGCCTCTCCCCCCCCCCCATGTGTATAGAGATATAGCAGAGCTGAGTGTGCTGGGACAGCTGTCATATAGAGATATAGCAGTGCTGGGTGTGTTGGGGCAGCTGTCATGTGTATAGATGTACACTTAGCCAGCTATAACAGTGGAAGTCTCATATTTTTTCAATCAGTTGCAATGCAGCCTTTATGGCTGTGTGGGTAAATGCTTTGCCTCTGATACACTGATACATTGGAGGTTGTGGATTCGAATCCCAGACACATCAGGAGACTTTAGGAGACAGTAAGATTAGATCACATTAGCGAGGGGGCCTGGTCAGCCGCTGCTGCTGTGAAGGGGCCCTTATCGTCTTAGGAACCTTCTTTTCTCTAGATGTAGAAGATGTCCCTTCTTTACGGTTACAGTCCTGGGTATAAGTAGATCATTGGAGACACCTCTGTGCTGACCCTTAATATATTTATACATGGTTATTAGACCTCCCCTCAGTCGTATTTTGTCTAAACTAAATAACCCTAATTTTGATAATCTTTCAGGGTACTGTAGTCCCCCCCATTCCAGTTATTACTTTAGTTGCTCTCCTCTGAACCATCTCTAGCTATGCAATGTATGTATTGTGCACAGGAGCCCAGAACTGTACACAATACTCCATGTGTGGTCTGACTAGTGATTTGTAAAGTGGCAGGGCTATGTTCTCATCACAGGCATCTATGCCCCTTTTGATGCAACCCATAATCTTGTTGGCCATGGAAGCAGCTGCCATGGCCAACTGTTCCTACAGTTAAGTTTACTGTCAATGGTGACCCAATCTGAGCACCGTTAATAAAAAACCTTTTTTTTTAATCACTGAGCCCGTTACATAGAGACATTTTCTCCCAGTCCAAGCATTCCCATTTTATATGTTAACCTTTCATGTGGCACAGTATCAGATGCTTTGCAGAAGTCAAGATATATGAAATCTAAAACTTACCTCCTCATAGAAACTGGTTAAATTTGTTTGACATAACCGATCCCTGATGAAGCCATGCTGATATGGAGTTCTACGCTTATTTTCATTAAGATACTCCACAATAGTATCCTTTAGAAAACTTTCAAACAGTTTACCCACGACAGATCTTAGACTTACTGGCCTATAGATTCCAGACTCTGTTTTTGATCCATTTTTGAATATTGGCACCACATTTGCTAAACGCCAATCCTGTGGAACACTCCCTGTCAATATAGAGTCCAAAAATATCAGAAATAAGGGTATGTCTATTACATTATTTAATTCTCCTAGAATCTAGGGGTGTATGCTATCTGGATCCAATGATTTGTCTATTTTAATCTTTTTAAGATGTCGCTGTACCTCTTCCTAGGTCACACAGGCCACAGTTAATGGAGAGTTTAATTTGACACTCTGCATTCATTTGACATTTCATTTTCCTCAGTGAATACAGTGGAGAAAAAAGTATTTAATAAATTTGCTTTCTCCTCATCGCTCTATATAACTCCTCCCTCATCACTCCTTAGAGGGCAAATACTTTCAGCTTTAAACATTTTAACATTTATATAACTGAAGAACATTTTAGGGTTTGTTGTACTCTCTTTGGCAATGAGCCTCTCTATTTCCAGTTTGGCTGCCTTTATCTGTCTTTTACATATTCTATTTTTCTCCTTGTAGTTTTTTAGATCTTCTTCACTTCATTCATGTTCTAGTAATTTAAATGCTTTCTTTTTGTCATGTATTTCCCTCTTAACATTTCTGACCACTAACATGTATATAAAAAAAGTATCTGCGCTAGTGTACTTAGAAATCTAAAGCACCCATATTCTTTAGAACCTCGTCTCTGACAAAGGAATCCATGCATTCCGAAATGCATTGGAGGTGTTTTGATCCACACAAGCATTGATACCTAAAGAGTGTGACATCACACAAGAAGTTTCACAGAAGACACTTGCAGGCTATACCCGAGCATTCTACCGGCTGGGGTTGAACATGTACGAGGTAAGCCAAAGAGGAGATACTTACCTGCAGTAACGCTTGGCAGCTCAGTTCCACCAACCCTTCAAGACCTACAGCAGAGTGGAATACAGAACGGACTGGATGAATAAGACAAGCAAATACTTTTAGGTAATTTAGAGAAGCTCTGTACTTGTACTAACAGCCTATCTGTTACCACTTCTGCACCCTGCTATTGTCTTTATTGGTCTAACCTCATGTCATCTAGTGGATTTATCCCAGGTCCTCCACAATGTGCATTCCTATTTTGTTATGTAACTGTTCAAATGTAATGTGCCTGGTTCACCAGCAGGTGGCAGGAAACATGGCAGAGCTACAGTTAGATAGAGTGGAATCTTCCATTCCATTCTAACCCTCCTCTGTGGAGGAGTGGGCGAGTCCCATTTCCTGCAGGAAGGGTGGGAACCAGTGAGAGTTAGTCTAGCTTACCTCTTGCTTGGGGAAGGTGTGCAGGGCACATTTCTTCTGGATGTGCCCAAGCCAGCCAGAGCACCCGCATCTCTGCTGGCCATGGAGGCCAAAGAGTAAAGCCTCAGTCCAGCCATATCCAGGTAGGAGCACCGTGACACATATAAAGGGACATTTTAGGCGCACTATACCACTCAGCATTCCTATACCTAGGTCACATTACATAGAGGACCCTAGGAGGAGGTGCCCGTTGCACCTATTTTGATGCATAGCATATAAGCCAGATAAGAAAGGGCACAACAGCACTTTATTTGGATTTATAAGGATTAGTGTTGATCGAGCACCAAAGTGCTCTGGTGCTCTGGTGCTTGAGTAGAACACTTTGGGATGCTCGGATGAACTACAGAACACTAGAGCACAATTGAAGTCAAAGGGAGATCCAGAGCATTAAACCAGGCACCCTCTGCTCTGAAGAGGGGAGGGTGTCTGGTTCACAGGAAAAGGTCATAAATTGATGGAAACAGCACTGAAATGGTTCGGAAACAGCATGGGGAGGATGTCTGGATGTATCTTGGACTCCCAGGTAGTGATGGACGAACATCTGCCGGGACGGTTCGCGAACGTGATCAAATGTTTGCGAACCGCAAGTTCGCGGGGGGTCCCATTCATTTTAATGCCAGGCTAACCTGAAAAACCTTCAGCTCATATTTGCAGCCAAGAAATAATTACTAGAAGTGCACAAATAGTCCCACAACATGGACAGTGACATACCAGATGTATTATTCGAATTTGCGATCTTCATTCATTATTTTTTCAATGCGAAATATCGGCAATATAATTTTCGTGTACGCGCATGCGCAAATGCACTATACAGTACCCAAATGCAATATAAAGAAAGTATATTGGTATATAACACCCCGCTTCAATCCGTTTTTTTGGGGGGCGACTGGTATATCACACCAGTAGAAATTATTTGTTCCAATAACACTTGTTATTATTACACTTGTTGTATCACAGCAGAACCGCACACAACTGCCGCACAATACAAATGCACTATAATATACTTTCTAACATAGAAAGTATATTATAACATTGTACAAGAAAGGAAATCCATTAGAATATACATAAAGATAAATCGTAACCTTTAATAATTTTACTATGAGGGTCCATTCACACTTCCGTAAGTGTTTTGTGGATCCGCAAAACACGGACACCGGCAATGTGCATTCCGCAATTTGTGGACCACACATCGCCGGCACTATAATAGAAAATGCCTAATCTTGTCTGCAATTGTGAACAAGAATAGGACATGTTCTATTTTTTTGCGGAAACGGAAGCACAGATGCGGAAGTGCGGATCCGGATGCGGACAGCACATTCCGGCCCCATTAAAAATGAATGGGTCTGCACCCGTTTCGCAAAATTGTGGAACGGATGCGGACCCATTTTGCAGACGTGTGAATAAAAAAGATATCCCTCAAAATGAAAATAAATTTAATTAATAAAGTTAAAGGGGTTCTGCACTTTGTTTTAACTGATGATCTATCCTTTGGATAGATCATCAGCATCTGATCGGCGGGGGTTAGACACCCGGGACCCCCGCCGATCAGCTGTTTGAGAAGGCAGCGGCGCTCTAGCAGCGGCGTGGCCTTCTCACTGTTTACCGCCGGCCCAGTGACGTCACGACTAGTATCAACTAGCGTGGGCGGGGCTAAGCTCCATTCAAGTGAACAGAGCTTAGCCCAACCCACGCTAGTTGATACTAGTCGTGAAGTCACTCGGCCAGCGGTAAACAGCGAGAAGGCCGCGGCGCTGCTGGAACGCCGGTGCCTTCTCAAACGGCTGATCGTCGGGGGTCCCGGGTGTCGGACCCCCGCCTATCAGATGCTGATGATCTATCCAGAGGATAGATCATCAGTTAAAACAAAGTCCAGAACCCCTTTAAGCAAAAAGCACAGATTTGGTAGGCAATAACAAGTGCTCGGCGGCACTACATCAGGTGCTCGGTGGCACCAAATCAGAGACCATTTGTCCTACCACAATCCGGGGGGTTCCAGTGCACATCCATAAATCCCAGAGGAAAATTTAAAAAAACATATTTTCCTGGGCTAGATGATGATGTGGTATTGAAGGACAGGGTGGGCAAAGAACTGTCCTTGATATTGCCCTACAGGGGGGTGCTATTCTGGCCCTGATAGCCTAACCATAGACAACCCGCCCTGATAAGAGTGACCCCGTCCGGAACCTTACCCTATATAAAAATGGCCCTAGTAAGCCCCTAGCCCCTAGGCCCCTGACTTTCAGGTGATCACTATAAAAATCTATGTGTTTTTGACTCATTATAAAAGTATATTATAAGTATATCGCACCCCTCTGTGTATCACACATATAGATAGCACACCTATACCGGTCCTTAAAAGGACTTTTGTGGCCCTATTAGCTAGCGTTTGGTGTCCCTAACAGCCTGTCCCTGCTCCACACAGCAACCTCTCCCTACACTGGCAAAACACTGAATGTAAAAAGGCGGCCAGATCAGGTTTATTTATAAGGTAGGGGGTATGTCCATGTGCTGAAACGTCTCAATTGGCTGTCCTGTACCACCTGATGGATGTGTCATGGGTCAAAGTTCATCATAATGTAAAAGAATATGGCAGGCGCGAATTTCTCCATAGGTTCGCATGTTCGACGAAACGCAAACACGCAAAGTTCGCCGCAAAACGACCGCCGGGCGAACCGCAAGGCCATCTCTACTCCCAGATCGCTGCTGGGAACGATGTTGTCCGAGTAGTACGCCACTTTTACAGACTGACAATAATATGCACAAGACCAAAGATAAAATCGATTTTAAAGGACAAATTGTTAGGAAACATTCTTTCCTGTATAATTACTTGTGTATAAAGTGCAAGTGCTGCCAAAAATTGCAAGGAAGAGGCACTCCGATAAAACCTGTATATCACATAAAGGAGGGCCTCCTTCACATTGTAGTACAATTGTTCAGGTAGTGGGACTCCTACACTCATAAAGCCTATGCACTAAGTGAAAGGGCTGCCAAAATTACAATCAACCAGCACTCCAATACACCCTTTATTACACATACAGGAGGGCATCATACACAGCCTTGAAAAATTATGATTGATGGCCTGCTGGTGACCCTCAAAAACATTAGGAGCAAGGGCCTGCTGGTGACCCTCTAAAACATTAGGGGTGAGTGTCTGCTACTGAGCTGACCCTCTAAAACATTAGGGGCGAGGGCCTGCTGCTGATCTGACCATGTAAAACATTATGGGCGAGGGCCTGCTGTTCACCCTCTAAAACATTAGGGGTGAGGGTCTGCTGCTAAGCTGACCCTCTAAAACTTTAAAGTGAGGGCAGCCTATTAAGCATGTTGATATGATGGAGGAGGAGGAGGAGGAGGAAGAGGACAAGAAAAGGAAGACTGAATCATATACCTTTTTTTGTGGTGGAAGGGATGCATGGGAATGCAGTGTATTCAATACACCATAAAAGCCACATTTAAAATGCCTTTATGTTCAGCCGCTTTCCTCTGGTGGAGTAGAGAAGTCAGGGGCAATCCAGGGCTTGTTCATTTTGATAAGAGTCAACCTGTCAGCATTTTCAGTTAACAGGCGGATGCGCTCATCAGTCAATATGCCCCCAGCAGCACTAAATACCGTTCTGACAACGGTAGAGCGCCAGTTCGTGCCACGTGTCCAGCTTGGACACCCAGTAGTTGTAAGACACTGAGGGATCATTGAGGATGCTGACACGGTCTGCTATGTACTTCTTCACCATCTTCCAAAAATTTTCCCTCCTTGTGACAGTAGGCCGTGCATCAGTGTGAGGGTGCTGGCGGTGTGTCATGAAACTGTCCCAGGCCTTGGAGAGTGTTGCCCTGCCGCTTTTAGAACTGCTGTGTGTTCCCCTCGTCTCCCCTCCTCGGTTGCCCAAGGAACTACGTACTCTGCTGCCAGCGTTGTCAGCTGGAAATTTTTGGAGCTATTTTTCCACAAGGACCTTCTGGTATTGCATCATTTTTCTAGTCCTCTCCACCACAGGAATGAAAGATGAGAAGATCTCTTTGTAGCGTGGGTCGAGAAGGGTGAAAAACCAGTAATCGGTGAGTATAACGCGAGGGTCACGGGAGAGACAGCATAACATAAAGTCAGCCATGTGTGCCAGAGTCCCAACAGACAAGACTTCGCTGTCCTCATCAGGAGGATGACTCTCAATCTCCTCATCCTGTCCCTCCTCTTCGACCCATCCACGCTAAACAGATGAAAAAAACCTGCTATGGGTACTACTCACTGTAGGGGAGACAACCATCTCCTGCTCCTCCTCATCTTCATCATCATCCAATTTGCGCTGAGAAGACGAATTGAGGGTGGTCTGGCTATCACTCTGTGTACTGTCTTTCCCCCATTTTCACCTCTTCCACATGCAAAGCGTCCGCCTTCATTGTGAGCAGCGAGTGTTTCAGTAGACACAGAAGTGGGATGGTTACGCTGCTAATTGCGGCATCGCCACTCACCATCTGTGTTGATTATTCAAATTTGTGTAAAACCTCACAGAGGTCAGACATCTATGCCCACTCGTCGCTTGTGAAGAGCGGAAGCTGACTGGAAAAGCGACGACCATGTTGCAGCTGGTATTCCACTACTGCCCTCTGCTGCTCACAAAGCCTGGCCAACATGTGGAATGTGGAGTTCCAGTACGTGCTCACGTCGCACAACAGTCGGTAAGCAGGCAATTGCAAGCGCTGCTGCAGCGTTGCCAGAGCGGCGGCAGCTGTAGATGACTTTCGGAAATGGGCACACACGCGGCGCATCTTCACCAGTAGCTCAGGCAAATTGTTGTAGGTTTTGAGTAACCGCTGAACCTCTAAGTTGAACACGTGGGCTAGGCATGGGATGTGTGTGAGCTTACCAAGTTACGGCCATTTTCAGATACAACCATGCCTGGTTGTAGGTTGAGTGGCAAGAGCCACAGCTCAGTCTGGTCCCTTATACCCTGCCACAGCTCTGCGGCAGTGTGCTGTTTGTCACCTAAGCAGAAAAAAATCAGCACGGCCTGTTGCCGTCTCCCCACTGCAGTGCTACACTGCTTCCAGCTACTGACTGATGGCTGACTGGTGCTGCAAGATGAGAATTCAGAAGTGGAAGTGGAGGAGGAGGTAGAGGAGGAGAAGCGTGGTTGCAGCCACAAATTTAGGTGGTGGCGGAAATCCTGATGGAAGTAGGGCCCGCAATCCTTGGCGTCAGTAGCACCTGTGGCATCCCAGGTTACGATTCGCTCCTGGCCTCCACAAAGTTCACCCAGTGTGCAGTCAGGAAAATGTAGCGTCCCTGGCCAAAAGCACTTTTCCATGTGTCAGTCGTTAAGTGAACCTTCCCAATAACTGCGTTGGTCAGGGCACGGGTGATGTTACGGGACACATGCTAGTTTAAGGCGGGGATGGCACAACTGGCAAAATAGTGGCAGCTGGGGACTGAGTAACGTAGGACGTCTGCTGCCATCAGGCTGTGGAAAGCCTCAGTGTCCACATGCCTAAATGGAAACATTTCCAGGCCCAGCAATTTGGAAAGGTGCACATTTAGTGCTATGGCCTGTGGGTAGGTGGCTGGGTATTTGCGCTTTCGTTCAAAAGCTTGGGGTATGGACATCTGTACGCTGCGCTGAGACACAGAAGTGTATGTGCTAGCTGATGGTGCTTGCGAAGGTCCAGGTGCAGGTGCAATGTAGCATCCGCAGCACTATGAAGTGCCTTTTGCGCTGTGGCATTAGAAGAATTTTGATATCTCTGGATATCTAACCAGACTGTCTATTACTCTAATTCCACTAGCACCGTTCTATGGAAGCAGTAGGTTAAGGCTACTTTCACACTAGCGTTCGGAGCGGATCCGTCTGATGTTTCATCAGACGGATCCGCTCCGATAATGCAGACGTTCGCATCCGTTCAGAACGGATCCGTCTGCATTAAAACTTAGAAAATTTTCTAAGTGTGAAAGTAGCCTGAGCGGATCCGTTCAGACTTTACATTGAAAGTCAATGGGGAACGGATCCGCTTGAAGATTGAGCCACATTGTGTCATCTTCAAGCGGATCCGTCCCCATTGACTTACATTGTAAGTGTGGACGGATCCGCTCGCCTCCGCACGGCCAGGCGGACACCCGAACGCTGCAAGCAGCGTTCAGCTGTCCGCCTGGCCGTGCGGAGGCGAGCGGAGCGGAGGCTGAACGCCGCCAGACTGATGCAGTCTGAGCGGATCCGCATCCATTCAGACTGCATCAGGGCTGGACGGAAGCGTTCTGCTCCGCTCGTGAGCCCCTTCAAACGGAGCTCACGAGCGGACAGCAGAACGCTAGTGTGAAAGTAGCCTTAAAGAGCACACCAAATGCTTCACTCTCAAGTAGTACAACTAACTTCTGTATAGGACGTTCCAACTTGAGTGGAGTAGTGAGACGTTTTCCTTTTTTGTCAAGTTTTGAGTCTCCTATTTGTAACAACACTCTTCTTACTAGTTTGTCTTCATCCTTTTGAACTTCTACAACTTTGGCCAATTTCCATTGACTTCTAGGTAAATCTTCCTCTTTCACTAACACTATGTCACCAACTTGGACATTTCTTCTGGGTGTTTGCCATTTACTTCTTAGCATCAGATTGGCTAAGTACTCTTTTCTCCACCTATTCCAAAACTGATCTGATAGATATTGAACTCTTCGCCATCTCCTTTTAGCATATAAATCCTCTTTGGTGAACTTGCCAGGCGGTGGCTGTATGTAATCAGACTTAAGATGAAGTAGATGGTTGGGAGTTAAAGGGTCCAAACTTGTTGGATCGTTGATGTTATCAACTGTAAGTGGATGACTGTTAACAATAGACATTACTTCATAGAATAGGGTCCTAAGTGAAGCATCATCTATTCTTCCGGCTTTCTTTTTCAACACTGAACTTAACACATTTCTTACAGTTCTGATTTGTCTTTCCCAAACTCCTCCTGTATGGCTTGCATGCGGAGCATTCATGTAAAAATCACACTGTTTCTCTAACAAATACTCAGTTACTTTTTCTTTACCGATCTCTTTTAGAGCTTTCTTCAATTCATTCTTCGCCTCCGACAAAATTAGATCCTTGGTCAGATCTAAGCTCTCTAACAGTACCTCTAATGGCTATGAAACATCTCAAGGTGTTGATGAATACGTTAGTTGACATATCTTTTAACATTTCCAGGTGAATTGCTCTGGAGCTCAGACATGTAAATATTAGTCCATATCTCTTGTACTCCTTGCGGTTCTGTTTGGTGATGAATGAGCCAAAACAATCAATTCCTCTATAAAGAAATGGTGGTGATGTGTTTACACAATCTGCCGGTAAATCTGCTATTCTTTGTTCTTCTGTAAGTCTACGTGCCTTTCTGCAGACTACACATTTACTTATATACTTTGCTATAACTTTGCTTCCTTTCAATATCCAGTAACCACCTTCTCTCAAACAGCTTTGGGTAAAGCTTCTTCCTTGATGCAAGGATTTGTTGTGGTAGTGATCAATAATCAATCTTGTGAAGGTAGAATTTTTTGGGTAGAATTGCTGAATGCTTCACTCTGCTAGGTAACAATGCATTTTCCAGTCTCCCTCCCACCTTCAGTATACCATCCTGCAGAACAAGATTAAGCTTGTACAATGGGTGGTTGTTTGGAAGCCTTTTAGGTTCTTGACTTAGTCTCTTCAACTCGTCACTGTAGTCTCTGTTGAATGAGTTTTATGACTTTCTTCAGCTTTCATTTCTTCTACATTCAACAATTCCTTCTTTTTGATTCCCTTTGCCAAACGTTGAATTCGAGCTACAACATTTATGACCGTATTCCATTTTGAACATCTGGCTAGTCTTTCAAGTATGTCGTCTTGACACTTGGCAGCAGTGCTCAATGTTTGCACAACTTCTACTTCTAGATCAACCATAGACAATTCTGTGTAACCTTTACTGGGCGTGATTTCCTTTTCCCAAAGGAACTCTGGGCCTGTGAACCAATTTGAATTTTTCAATTATGTTACATTCAGGCCTCTTGAAGCATGATCTGCTGGGTTATGCTTTGTGTCAATGTGATGCCAATGTTCTGGATTTGTTATTTCTCAAATTTTCTCAACTCTGTTGGCGACAAAGATATGGAATCTTCGAGCTTCGTTGTTTATGTATCCTAGGACAACTTGTGAGTCTGTCCAAAAATATTCTTCATCCATTTTAAATTCAAATTCTTCTCTCAGAAACTTGCATACTGATGCTGAAACAACAGCTCCTGTCAGTTCAAGTCTTGGTATTGTCTGACTACTAGTAGGTGGGACTCTGGCCTTCCCCATAACCAGGGCACAGTGTATCTTTTCTTCTTCTATCACTCTGATGTAGGAACACTGACCATAACCATAACTACTGACATCTGAAAAGTGATGAAGCTCTATTTTCTTGTACAAAACATCTGGTTATCCGAACTTCTCTCAAGTTTTGCACGTCTCTTATCCAACTCTCCCACCTTGGCCTCAAATTTTCAGGTATGGGCTCGTCCCATCCAAACTTCTGTCTGGATAATTTTTGTAGTATTTCTTTTGCTTTGAGGATTACTGGGGCCAAGAATCCCAATGGATCATATATAGAAGCCACTGCGGAAAGAATGGTGCGTCTAGTTGCAACTTTCTCTTCAATAGATACTTCAAAGAAGAACTTGTCATTCTCTACATTCCATCCCAATCCAAGTACGTTTTGGACTGGAAGATAATCATAATTGAGATCTACAGTGCTGCCCATAATTATTCATACCCCTGGCAAATTCTGACTTAAAGTTACTTTTATTCAACAGCAAGTAATTTTTTGATGGAAATGACATAGGCGTCTCCCAAAAGATAATAAGATGATGTACCAGAGGCATTATTGTGGAACAAAAACATTTCTCAGCTTTTAATTACATTTGAGCAAAAAATACAAGATGTTCCACACTGGAAAATCTCAGAGGACGTGGTCGGAAGCCAAAAGTGACACCTGTGCTGGCGAGGAGGATAGTTAGAGAGGTGAAAAAGAATCCAAGGATCACCACCAAGGCCATCCTGGTGAATCTGGGCTCTGCTGGTGGCAATGTCTCAAGGCAGACAATCCTGCCCACGAACACTGCACACTGCAGACCAAGGAGGACGCCACTTCTCCAGATAAGGCACACAAAAGCTCGCTTGGCCTTTTCAAAAGCTCATCTGGACAAAAAAGAAGACTTCTGGTCTTCTGTGTTATAGTCAGATGAAACAGAAATTGAATTGTTTGGTCACAATAATGTTTCCTTCATTTGGCGTAAAAAAAGGAGAAGCCTTCAACCCAAAGAACACCATCCCCACTGTCAAACATGGTGGTAGGAACCTAATGCTTTGGGGGGGGGGGGGGTTAGGAAGTGGTCTTCTGTGTTATGGTCAGATGAATTTTTTTTTTTATTGTTTGGTCACAATGATGTTTCCTTCATTTGGCGTAAAAAAGGAGAAGCCTTCAACCCAAAGAACACCATCCCCACTGTCAAACATTGTGGTGGCAACCGAATGCTTTGGGGCTGTTTTTCAGCCAATGGACCAGGGAACCTAATCACAGTAAACGGCACCATGAAAGAAGAGCAATACATGAGAATTCTCAACGACAACATCAGGCAGTCTGCAGAGAAACTTGGCCTTGGGCACCAGTGGACATTTCAGCATGACAATGACCCAAAACACACAGCAAAAGTGGTGAAGAAATGGTTAGCAGACAACAACATTAACGTTTTGGAGTGGACCAGCCAGAGTCCAGACTTGAATCCAATTGAGAATCTCTGGCGGGAGCTAAATATCAGGGTGATGGCAAGAAGACCCTCCAACCTGAAAGATTTGGAGCTCATTGCTAAAGATGAATGGGCAAAAATACTTGTGGAGACATGCAAAAAACTGGTCTGCAATTATAGGAAGAGTTTGATTGCTGTAATAGCCAATAAAGGCTTTTCTATTGATTATTGAGAAGGGTATGAATAATTTTGGACTGGACACTTTTTGCTCAAATGTAAATAAAAGCTGAGAAATGTTTTTTTTTGCACAATAATGCCTCTTGTACATCGTCTTATTATCTTTTGGGAGACACCTATATCATTTCCTGTCAAATAATTACTTGCCGGTTGAATAAAAGTAACTTTAAGTCAAAATTTGCCAGGGGTATGAATAATTATGGGCAGCACTGTACATTCTTCATTGATGATGCATGTTCAGAGATACTGATGGATTCCAGTACCTCTCTGTTGTTTGAGATGAATTTATGAAGGCGCAGGTTCCCCTTGTGCATAACTCTTGGCTTTCTTTCACTAGTTTGATTGCAGATTCTGTGGCCTCTAGACTTATGAGACCATCATCTACACAAAAGGTTTTCTTCAGAAAATTTGCTGCTGATGGGCAATCCTTTTCATTCTGATTGGCCAGGTACTTCATACCATAAGTGGCACAACCTGGAGATGATGCTACTCCAAACAAGTGTACTTTCATTCTGTATTCTGCTGGCTCTGAATTTGTATCTCTATCCTCCCACCATAGAAACCTCAGGAAGTCTCTATTTTCATTCTTCACATGAAACTGGTGGAACATCTTTTCAATGTCACACATGACCGCTACGGGATACTTTCTGAATCTACAGAGTACTCCAGGGAGTAAGATCTGGTCCTTTTAGTAGATGATCATTCAATGCAACACCATTGTACTTTGCTGAGCAATCAAATACTACTCTAATGTTATCTGGTTTCTTTGAGTGGTAGACACTTTGTTGTGGGATGTACCACACTTCTCCTTCTTTAGGTTGATTATTAACTTTCTCTGCATGTCCTTCTTCAAGGATGCCTTCCATGAATTTCAAATAATTCTGCTTGAATTTGGGATCTCTTCCAATCTTTTTCTTCAAACATTTCAATCTTGCTAGGGCAAGATTTCTGTTATTTGGCAGACGAGGTTGTGCTCTAAAAGGTAAGGGCATTTCAAGATGACCTTGTTGATTCTGCTTAATACTTTCTTCTAGAGTGTGTATGAACTTTATGTCTTCTTGGGATACACTCTTTTCTTTAGAACTTATGTCTGCAAAGTCAGATTCAAGGATCTTGATTACTTTTGCTTGACTTACAGTTGTTAACTCTTGGACAGATATTCGATGACACAATCCTGTCACCTGTCTTGAGTTTGAGATCTGCTGTTTTCCTCCAACAACATCCCATCCTAGATCAGTTTGAACAGTGTAGAGTTCACCCTTTCCTCCTGTGATTACCTTTCGTGGTAGCAAGACTTCGGGACAATTGTAACCTATCAACAGTCCAACACCAAACTCCTTTAGCGGGGACATTTCATGAGATATGACAGATAGGTGCTCCCATTTATTGGCTGTTTTACAGGTAGGTATGCGATCTTGATCTAGAGGTATATCATCTTTTGTATAAGCTGCAGGTAGATCTAATGTGAAGTTTGAATGAAGTCCTCTAACTCTCAGTCCTTTTACCCTTTGACTGTTCACTAATGTGTCTCACCCCGTCATTGTGGTGAGTTTGAGCTTCACTGGTTCTGTAGCCACTTGTTATTTCTTGCAGATTTCTTGATCAATAAAGGTGGCATCACTCTGGGCATCCAGTAGTGCATAGGCGTATACCTTCTTCTTCCTCCTTTTAGGATTTGAAATGCAAACTGGTACAACCATTGATGTGCCGTTGCTTTCTCCTTCCCTCACTCTGCAAGAGAATACTGATACTTTCTTTCCTTCCTCAGTATTTTTAGGTATTGAGGATTTATCTTTCTTTGGACGTTCTTCATGTAGTGGTGCAGGATGGTGTCCTTTGCAAATGCTGCATGTGTCCTTTTTCTTACAATCCTTAGTAACATGGCCTTTTCTTAGACAACCAAAACACAGTTGGTTCTACAATACAAACCTTTTCTTTTCAACTGGGGACTTCTCCTTCAATTGATGGCACTTGTGTATGGAGTGGTTCTCTCCACAGAAAATACATTTGAAGGTAGTCTGAAGATTTGTCGGTTCTGTCTCTCTACTGATCCCAGTAGTGATATTGTACTTGCTCTCGTAGGTATCTGTAACTTTTAGCTGCTGTGTTGGTTGCAAAGCTAGTTGCTCTTGCACGTCTTATATTTCTCACAGGCCTTTCTTCTAAGGATTTTAAGACGTAAGATGCTGTTACTGGTTTACATGCTATCCATGCTTCCTTATTGATGAGCTCAGAGAACTCTTTAAAACTTGGAAGTTCTTACCTAGATCTAACTGTTCAGTCACATAGCGATTCCATCTAGAAGCCACTTCTTCAGGTAGCTTAGTTAGCATCCTGTGGTTTTCTAGATAGTCGTTCAGTACTTCTAGACCTTGTACATGTGGGATGGCATTGCTGCATGCTTGCAGGAAGTCACCATACTTTTGGAGTTTGAAGTGTTTTTAGGACCTATTTTAGGCCAGTTATTCATTTTCTCTCTAAAGGCTCTTTGTACTAAGAATGGATGACCAAATCTTGCATTAAATTTTTCCCAAGCTTGCTGGTAGGCCTCTTCGTCTTTTCTATAGAAGTTACCTTCAAGAACTTCCTTGGCTTTTCCACCAACATATCTCTGAAGTTAGAATAACTTGTCAACTGGACTGAAGCAATGATGCTTAATGATCATTTCAAAGCTTGCCTTCCACTCTATGAACTTCAGTACGTCTCCTGAAAATACAGTGGGTTCCGGAAGTCTAGCTAGGACTAGGGTTGAGCGAACCCGAACTGTAAAGTTCGTGTTCGTACCAAACTTTAAGATTTTTTGAACCCGAACCCGAACATTTCAGTAAAAGTTTGGGTTTGAGTTCGGTGATTTAATGGCGCTATTTTAAAGGCTGCCAGTGCAGCATGTGACCCAGCCTCTATATAAGCTGGAGTCACGTAGCGCCGCACGTCACTCAGCTCTTACTAGTGTAGGGATAGGATGCTGCTGCTGTGAGGGAGAGAATAGGAAATTATCTGATATCAGAACTTGTTAACTCAGCGATTTTTTTGTGTGGGTGCAATGCAACATTTTTGTACCCTGCCCTGAGCCCAGTGACACAGAAAAATTGGTTTTATCCGTCTGTTAGGTGGGCGTCGGCGGCCATTTCGTGCAACAGCAGTGCACCAGCACTGCATATGTGCCAGGGACAATAATTTAATACTGTTCTTTTAGTTCAGTGGGCAACATATACCCATTTTTGAAGTACACCTGCACTGCATATGTGCCAGGGGAAGGAAAAATAATATAGGTAATCCATCTGTGAGTTCAGGGACCCAGGGGGTGACATATTCACATTTTTTTCTGAAAAGTACCCCTGTGCTGCATATGTGAGTGAAAGAAAAAAAGCACTGCATTTGTGATAGTGAAAGAAAATCTGTTAAATCCATCTGTTTAATTGTGGGTGAAAAATCTTTTTGTTTTTTTTTTCCCCATAAAGTACCTTTGCGGCCTGCACTGCAAATCTGATAGTGAAATATAATCAGTAAATCCATCTGTTTAACTGTGGGTGAAACAATCAATTTTTTTTTTTTGCCAGAAAGTACCTTTGCGGCCTGCAATATAATCAATGAATACAACTGGTACATTGTGGGTCAAAAAAACACTTTTTTTTGGCCATAGAGTACCTTTGCGGCCTGCGCTGCATTTCTGACAGACCAATAAAACCGTTAAATACTGCTGTTATACTGTTGTTTGAAAAAAACACCCTTTTTGTGCTAGATAGTACATTTTCGGCCTGCGCTGCATTTCTGACAGTCCACTAAAACTGTTAAATACTGCTGTTATATTGCTGTTTGAAAAAAACACCCTTTTTGTGCTAGATACTACATTTGCGGCCTGCTTTGCATTTCTGACAGTCCAATACAACCGTTAAATACTGCTGTTACATTGTTGGTTGACAAATTAAAAAATTTTGTGACCGTGAAGTAATTTTATTAAATTCGCCTGTCACACTGTTGTGTGACCTCAAGAAATGTTTTCTCTTTATGACACCGGCACAGCCTTACTGTCAGTGAACTTAATTGTTGACTATTAGCGGTTACATTGACGCCTAACATAAACCATCTGTTAGTTTGGTGGGTGAACGCAAAGAATGAGGAGAGCGTCAAATAAGGGACGTGGCCCTGGTCGTGGTGCTGCTGGTGTTGGTGGAGCTCCTGTTGCAGGGAGAGAACGTGCCAGCTACACGCACAAGTGAAACACCTTCCTCAGGTGCGAGTAGGCGACAGAACTTTCAGCGTTATTTGGTAGGCCCAAATGCCGCTCAACAAATGGTGAGGCCAGAACTAGTACAGGCGATAGTAGATTGGGTGGCTGACAGTGCCTCCAGTTCCTTCACATTGTCTCACACCCAATCCCCTGCTGAAAGATCAGAGTTGGCACCTGCAGCCTATGGCCATCAGTCTTTCACCTCACCCCCTTGCAAATCAGCCAAGCAGTCTGAGCCTCAAGTCATGCAGCAGTCTCTTCGGCTTTTTGATCACTCTGCTAGCAGGGTTTCCCAGGGCCATCCACATAGCCCTTCCCCAGAACTGGAAGAGATTGAGTGCACCGATGCCCACTTATGTTTCAGGATGAGTACATGGGAGGACCACCGCAGAACGTCTCGGATGATGATGAAACACAGGTGCCAACTGCTGTGGCTTTCTGCAGTGTGCAGACCTACAAGGAGGGCAGGGGGGAAGACTGGGTGGAAGATGATGTGGAGGACGATGAGGTCCTCGACCCCACATGAAATCAAGGTCATGCAAGGGACCTTGGTAGTTAGGAGGAAGAGGTGGTGGTCGCACAGAGCCACCAGCAAAGCAAAAGAGGGAGCAGGGTGCAAAAGCGGAGCGGCCGTCCCTTAGACAGTACGCCTGCTACTGCCTACGGCACCAAGTGACCGAACACACCAAAGCCAGCTCCAAGGAGCTCCCTGGCATGGCAGTTCTTCAGACAATGTGCTGGCGACAAGACACGAGTGGTTTGCATGCTGTGCAATCAGAGCCTGAAGCAAAGCATAAATGTTCTAAACCTGAGCACAACCTGCATGACCAGGCATCTAAGTGCAAAGCATGAGCTGTAGTGAAGTAGTCACCTCAAAAAACAAGAAAAGTCTCTGGCTCCTCCTGCTTCCTCTTCTGCTGCAATCTCGGCCTCTTCATCCCCCTCTGGAGTGACAGTGGCACCTGCCACCCCGCAAACAGAAGATGTGCCAGCAACACCACCACCTCGGTCACCAAGCATCTCCACAATGTCCCATTGAAGTGTTCAGCTGTCTATCTCTCAAACACTGGAGCGAAAGAGGAAGTACCCCCCTACCCACCCGCGATCCCTGGCCCTGAATGCCAGCATTTCAAAATTACTGGCCTTTGAAATGCTTTCATTCCGTCTGGTGGAGACGGAGAGTTTTAAAAGTCTTATGGCGGTGGCTGTCCCACAGTACGCCGTGCCCAGCCGCCACTACTTTTCCAGGCGAGCCATCCCTTCCCTGCACAACCAAGTGGGGGACAAAATCAGGTGTGCACTGCACAACACCATCTGTGGCAAGGTCCACCTAACTACGGATACGTGGACCAGTAAGCACTGTCAGGGACATTATATATCTCCCTAAAAGCACACTGGGTAAATGCAGTGGCGGCTGGACCTGAGGAGGATAGAAGTTTGGCGCATGTCCTTCCACCACCGAGGATTGCAGGGCATTTCTCTTTGCCTCCTGTTGCTTCCTCTTCCTACTCTGCTTTCTTATCATCTACCACCTCCTCATCCAGTCAGCATAGCACCTTTACCACCAACTTCAGCACAGACAGGGGTAAACGACAGCAGGCAGTTTTAAAACTTATCTGTTTGGAGGACAAACCCCCACACCGCGCAGGAGCTGTGGACGGGCCTTGAACAACAGACCGATGAGTGGTTGGTGCCAGTGAGCCTCAAGCCCGGCCTGGTGGTGTGTGATAATGGGCAAAATCTCGTAGCAGCTCTGGGCCTAGTCAGTTTGACGAACATCCCTTGCCTGGCGCATGTGCTGAATTTGGTGGTGCAGAAATTCCTGAAAAATTACCCCAATATTTCAGAGCTGCTGCAGAAAGTGTGGGCCGTCTGTGCGCGTTTTCAGCGTTCTCACCATGCTGCTTGCTCGCCTGTCAGCGCTGCAGCGTAACTTCAACCTTCCCGCTCACCGCCTCATATGAGACATGCTTGCAATGTGGAACTCCACCTTGCACATGATGGCCAGACTGTGCGAGCAGCAGCAGGCGATAGTGGAGTTTCAGCTGCAGCACGCACGGGTGAGTCGCTCTCCGGAACAGCACCACTTCACCATCAATGAGTGGGCCTCCATGCGAGACCTGTGTGCCTTGTTGCGCTGTTTCGAGTACTCCACCAACATGGCCAGTGCAGATGACGCTGTTCTCAGCGTTACTATCCCACTTCTATGACTCCTTGAAAAAACGCTCCGGGCGATGATGGAAGAGGATGTGGCACAAGAGTAAGAGGAAGAAGGATCATTTACAAGGGTTTCAGTCCAGTCTCCGAGGGTGGGTTCCTGCACCAACATACGCCAGGTACACAACTGTCCAGCCAGGGTACAGTTCTGGAGGATGACGAGGTGGAGGATGAGGAGATGGAGGAGGAACTGTGTTCACAGCAGGGTGGCACCCAAACCAGCTCATGGGCATCACTAGTGCGTGGCTGGGGGGATACAGAGGACACAAACAATACATCTCCCACAGAGGACAGCTTTTTGTTGCCTCTGGACAGCCTGGCACACATGAGTGATTACATGCTGCAGTGTCTCCGCAACGACGGCCGAGTTGCCCACATTCTAACTTGTGCTGATTACTGTGCTGATTACTGGGTCGCCGCGCTGCTGGATCCCCGTTACAAGGACAACGTACCGTCCTTACGCTCCACCATGTTGCTGAAATGCTGCCTCCTGCTAAGACGTTCCATATCAGCTGGTCGTGCTGGTTGTTGTGGCGTGCTGGCAAAGCTTTTTCACATTTCAGCCATGCTAACCCTGCCTTCTGAGGTGCTGGCGGTGCCTCAGCTGCGTTGGCGACCTCTTCCTACTCCTCTTCCTTCGCCTTGTGCTTCCACTGTGCCCCCGCTGTCAGGTGGGAATGCCATCAGCAGTGCGTCTTCCTTAGGCATCGTGGCTGTCTTCCGGGAAAGCCTGTGAGTCCCCTGGATCTCACAGGCAAGCAGGCTGAAGTGTTTTACACTTACAGCCAATGCATTACAATACAGAAGTATAAAAAGTGTAATAGCAAGCGATCAAAAAGTCATATGCACCCCAAAATAGTGCCAATAAAACCTTCATCTCTTCCTGCAAAATTGGTACCCCACCTAAGACAATCGCCCAAAAAAAAATAAAAAGTATGGCTCTCAGACTATGGAGACACTAAAACATGCTAAAAAAATTTTTGTTTCATAAATGATATCATTGTGTAAAACTTACATAAATAAAAATAAGTATACATATTGGGTATTGCCACGTCCATAACGACCTGCTCTATAAAAATATCACATAACCTAACCCCTTAGATCAACACCGTAAAAAAATAAACGGTGTCAAAAACGCAATTTTTTTGTTACTTTACATCACAAAAAGTGTAATAGCAAGCGATCAAAAAGTCATAAGCACCCCAAAATCATACCAATCAAACCTGCATCTCATTCCGCAAAAATGAGACCCTAACTAAGACAATCGCCCAAAAAATAAAAAAAGGCTATGGCTGTCAGAATATTAAATTATTAAATATTAAAAATGCTGTTATTGTGTAAAACTAAGGCTCCATTCACACGTCTGTAAGCCCTTAAATAAAAAAAAAAAGTATACATATTAGGTATCGCCACGTCTTTAAGAACCATGCTGTATAAAAAATATCACATGAACTAACCCCTCAGGTGAACACCGTAAAAACCTAAAAAAAAAACGGTGTACAAAAAGCCATTTTTGTCACCTTACACAAAAAGTGTAATACCAAGCAATCAAAAAGTCATATGCACCCTAAAATAGCACCAATCAAACAGTCATCTCATAATAAAAAAAAATGAGCCCCTACATAGGACAGTCGCTCAAAAAAAAAAATGGCTTTCAGAATATGCTTTATTATGTAAAACTGAAACAAGTAACACAAAAAAGTTGTCATATTTGGTATTGTCATGTTTGTAACAACATCCTCTATAAAAATATCATATGATCTAACCTGTCAAATGAACATTGTAAATAACAAAAAATAAAAACGGTGCCAAAACAGCTATTTTTTGCTACCTTGCCTCACAAAAAATGTAATATCGAGCAACCAAAAATCATATGTACCCTAAAATAGTACAAACAAAACTGCCACCTTATCCTGTAGTTTCCAAAATGGGGGTCATTGTTTTGGAGTTTCTACTCTAGGGGCGCATCAGGGGGTCTTCAAATGTGACATGGCAGCTTAAAATTATCCCAGTGAAATCTGCTTTCCATATGGCGTTCCTTTCCTTCTGCGCCCTGCCGTGTGCCTGTACAGCAGTTTACGACCACATATGGGGTGTTTTTATAAACTACAGAATCAGGGCAATAAATATTGAGTTTTGCTTGACTGTTTACCCTTGCTTTGTTACTGGAAAAAGTGGATTAAAATGGAAAATCTGCCAATGAAGTGAAATTCTGAAATTTCCTCTCCATTTTCCATTAATTCTTGTGGAACATCTAAAGGGTTAACAAAGTTTGTAAAATCAGTTTTGAATACCTTGAGTGGTGTTGTTTCTAAAATGGGGTAACTTTTTTGAAGTTTCTACACTAGGGGTGCATCAGGGGGTATACAAATGTGACATGGCAGCTTAAAATTATCCCAGTGAAATATTTCTTCCAAAAACTATATGGCGTTCCTTTTCTTCTACGCCCTGCCGTGTGCCCGTACAGCAGTTTACGACCACATATGGGGTATTTCTGTAAACTAAGGAATCAGGGCAATAAATGTTGAGTTTTGTTTGGCTGTTTACCCTTGTTTTGGAACTGGAAAAAGTGGATTAAAATGGAAAATCTGCCAAAAAAGGGAAATTCTGAAATTACATTTCCATTTTCCGTTAACTCTTGTGGAACACCTAAAGGGTTAACATTAGAGTTGAGCGA
Source organism: Bufo bufo (assembly GCF_905171765.1). NCBI lineage: Eukaryota > Metazoa > Chordata > Amphibia > Anura > Bufonidae > Bufo > Bufo bufo. Next base: position 605,465,823 of record NC_053391.1, read on the forward strand.
ACACCTGGATGTTCGGGTTCGAGAAGTTCGGCCGAACTTCCCGGAAATGTTCGGGTTCGGGATCCGAACCCGATCCGAACTTCGTCCCGAACCCAAACCCCATTGAAGTCAATGGGGACCCGAACTTTTGGGCACTAAAAAGGCTGTAAAACAGCCCAGGAAAGAGCTAGAGGGCTGCAAAAGGCAGCAACATGTAGGTAAATCCCCTGCAAACAAATGTGGATAGGGAAATAAATTAAAATAAAAATTAAAAAAATAAAAATGAACCAATATCAATTGGACAGAGGTCCCATAGCAGAGAATCTGGCTTCACGTCAGCAGAGAATCCGTCTCTTCATGCCATAGCAAAGAATCTGGCTTCATGTCAGCAGAGAATCAGTCTCTTCATGCCATAGCAGAGAATCTGGCTTCATGTCAGAGCAGAATCAGTCTTCATGTCATAGCAGAGAATCAGGCTTCACGTCACCCACCACTGGAACAGGCCACTGTCACACATTTAGGCCCCGGCACCCAGGCAGAGGAGAGAGGTCCCATAACAGAGAATCTGGCCTGATGTCAGCACAGAATCTGTCTTCATGTCATAGCAGAGAATCAGGCTTCACGTCACCCACCACTGGAACAGGCCACTGTCACACATTTAGGCCCAGGCACGCAGGCAGAGGAGAGAGGTCCCGTAACAGAGAATCTGGCCTTATGTCAGCGCAGAATCTGTCTTCATGTCATAACAGAGAATCAGGCTTCACGTCACCCACCACTGGAACAGGCCACTGTCACACATTTAGGCCCAGGCAGAGGAGAGAGGTCCCGTAACAGAGAATCTGGCCTTATGTCAGCGCAGAATCTGTATTCATGTCATAGCAGAGAATCAGGCTTCACGTCACCCACCACTGGAACAGGCCACTGTCACACATTTAGGCCCCGGCACCCAGACAGAGGAGAGCGGTCCCGTAACAGAGAATCTGGCCTTATGTCAGCGCAGAATCTGTCTTCATGTCATAGCAGAGAATCAGGCTTCACGTCACCCACCACTGGAACAGGCCACTGTCACACATTTAGGCCCAGGCACCCAGGCAGAGGAGAGAGGTCCCGTAACAGAGAATCTGGCCTTATGTCAGCGCAGAATCTGTCTTCATGTCATAGCAGAGAATCAGGCTTCACGTCACCCACCACTGGAACAGGCCACTGTCACACATTTAGGCCCAGGCACCCAGGCAGAGGAGAGAGGTCCCGTAACAGAGAATCTGGCCTTATGTCAGCGCAGAATCTGTCTTCATGTCATAGCAGAGAATCAGGCTTCACGTCACCCACCACTGGAACAGGCCACTGTAACACATTTAGGCCCAGGCACCCAGGCAGAGGAGAGAGGTCCCGTAACAGAGAATCTGGCCTTATGTCAGCGCAGAATCTGTCTTCATGTCATAGCAGAGAATCAGGCTTCACGTCACCCACCACTGGAACAGGCCACTGTCACACATTTAGGCCCAGGCACCCAGGCAGAGGAGAGAGGTCCCGTAACAGAGAATCTGGCCTTATGTCAGCACAGAATCTGTCTTCATGTCATAGCAGAGAATCAGGCTTCACGTCACCCACCACTGGAACAGGCCACTGTCACACATTTAGGCCCCGGCACCCAGACAGAGGAGAGGTTCATTCAACTTTGGGTTTCCCCGCAATATAATGGTAAAATGAAATAAAAAATAGTGTTGAATGAGGAAGTGCCCTGGAGTAGAATAATATATTGTTAAGGGGAGGTAGTTAATATCTAATCTGCACAAGGGATGGACAGGTCCTGTGGGATCCATGCCTGGTTCATTTTTATGAACGTCAGCTTGTCCACATTGGCTGTAGACAGGCGGCTGCGTTTGTCTGTAATGACGCCCCCTGCCGTGCTGAATACACCTTCAGACAAAACGCTGGCCGCCGGGCACGCCATCACCTCCAAGGCATAAAAGGCTTGCTCTGGCCACGTGGACAATTTGGAGACCCAGAAGTTGAATGGGGCCGAACCATCAGTCAGTACGTGGTGGGGTGTGCACAGGTACTGTTCCACCATGTTAGTGAAATGTTGCCTCCTGCTAACACGTTCCGTATCAGGTGGTGGTGCAGTTAGCTGTGGCGTGGTGACAAAACTTTTCCACATCTCTGCCATGCTAACCCTGCCCTCAGAGGAGCTGGCCGTGACACAGCTGCGTTGGCGACCTCTTGCTCCTCCTCTGTCTTCGCCTTGGGCTTCCACTGGTTCCCCTGTGACATTTGGGAATGCTCTCAGTAGCGCGTCTACCAACGTGCGCTTGTACTCGCGCATCTTCCTATCACGCTCCAGAGTAGGAAGTAAGGTGGGCACATTGTCTTTGTACCGGGGATCCAGCAGGGTGGCAACCCAGTATTCCGCACACGTTAAAATGTGGGCAATTCTGCTGTCGTTGCGCAGGCACTGCAGCATGTAGTCGCTCATGTGTGCCAGGCTGCCCAGAGGTAAGGACAAGCTGTCCTCTGTGGGAGGCGTATCGTCATCGTCCTGTGTTTCCCCCCAGCCACGCATCAGTGATGGGCCCGAGCTGCTTTGGGTGCCACCCCGCTGTGAACATGCTTCATCCTCATCCTCCTCCACCTCCTCCTCATCCTCGTCCTCCAGTAGTGGGCCCTGTCTTTCCACATTTGTACCTGGCCTCTGGTGTTGCAAAAAACCTCCCTCTGAGTCACTTTGAAGAGACTGGCCTGAAAGTGCTAAAAATGACCCCTCTTCCTCCTCTTCCTCCTGGGCCACCTCCTCTTCCATCATCGCCCTAAGTGTTTTCTCAAGGAGACATAGAAGTGGTATTGTAACGCTGATAACGGCGTCATCGCCACTGGCCATGTTGGTGGAGTACTCGAAACAGCGCAACAGGGCACACAGGTCTCGCATGGAGGCCCAGTCATTGGTGGTGAAGTGTGTCTGATCCGCAGTGCGACTGACCCGTGCGTGCTGCAGCTGAAACTCCACTATGGCCTGCTGCTGCTCGCACAGTCTGTCCAGCATATGCAAGGTGGAGTTCCACCTGGTGCGTACGTCGCATATGAGGCGGTGAGCGGGAAGGCCGAAGTTACGCTGTAGCGCAGACAGGCGAGCAGCGGCAGGGTGTGAACGCCGGAAGCGCGAACAGACGGCCCGCACTTTATGCAGCAGCTCTGACATGTCGGGGTAGTTGCGAATGAACTTCTGCACCACCAAATTCAGCACATGCGCCAGGCAAGGGATGTGCGTCAAACCGGCTAGTCCCAGAGCTGCAACGAGATTTCGCCCATTATCGCACACCACCAGGCCGGGCTTGAGGCTCACCGGCAGCAACCACTCGTCGGTCTGTTGTTCTATACCCCGCCACAACTCCTGTGCGGTGTGGGGCCTGTCCCCCAAACATATGAGTTTCAGAATGGCCTGCTGACATTTACCCCGTGCTGTGCTGAAGTTGGTGGTGAAGGTGTGTGGCTGACTGGATGAGCAGGTGTAAGAAGAGGAGGAGGAAGCTGAGTAGGAGGAGGAGGAGACAGGAGGCAAAGAATGTTGCCCTGCGATCCTTGGCGGCGGAAGGACGTGCGCCAAACAGCTCTCCGCCTGGGGCCCAGCCGCCACTACATTTACCCAGTGTGCAGTTAGGGAGATATAGCGTCCCTGGCCGTGCTTACTGGTCCACGTATCTGTGGTTAGGTGGACCTTGCCACAGATGGCGTTGCGCAGTGCACACTTGATTTTATCGGACACTTGTTTGTGCAGGGAAGGCACGGCTCTCTTGGAGAAGTAGAGGCGGCTGGGAACAGCATACTGTGGGACAGCAAGTGACATGAGCTATTTGAAGCTGTGTGTGTCCACCAGCCTAAATGACAGCATTTCATAGGCCAGTAGTTTAGAAATGCTGGCATTCAGGGCCAGGGATCGAGGGTGGCTAGGTGGGAATTTACGCTTTCTCTCAAATGTTTGTGAGATGGAGAGCTGAACGCTGCCGTGTGACATGGTTGAGATGCTTGGTGACGCAGGTGGTGGTGTTGGTGGTACATCCCATGTTTGCTGGGCGGCAGGTGCCAACGTTCCTCCAGAGGCGGAGGAAGAGGCCGAGGCGGCGGCAGCAGCAGAAGAGGCCGAGGCAGCAGCAGCAGAAGAGGTAGCAGGGGGAGCCTGAGTGACTTCTTTGTTTTTAAGGTGTTTACTCCACTACAGTTCATGCTTTGCATGCAGGTGCCTGGTCATGCAGGTTGTGCTAAGGTTCAGAACGTTAATGCCTCGCTTCAGGCTCTGATGGCACAGCGTGCAAACCACTCGGGTCTTGTCGTCAGCACATTGTTTGAAGAAGTGCCATGCCAGGGAACTCCTTGAAGCTGCCTTTGGGGTGCTCGGTCCCAGATGGCGGCGGTCAGTAGCAGGCGGAGTCTCTTGGCGGCGGGTGTTCTGATTTTGCCCACTGCTCCCTCTTTTGCTACGCTGTTGGCTCGGTCTCACCACTGCCTCTTCCTCCGAACTGTGAAAGTCAGTGGCACGACCTTCATTCCATGTGGGGTCTAGGACCTCATCGTCCCCTGCATCGTCTTCCACCCAGTCTTGATCCCTGACCTCCTGTTCAGTCTGCACACTGCAGAAAGACGCAGCAGCTGGCACCTTTGTTTCGTCATCATCAGAGACGTGCTGAGGTGGTATTCCCATGTCCTCATCATCAGGAAAAATAAGTGGTTGTGCGTTAGTGCATTCTATCTCTTCCACCCCTGGGGAAGGGCTCGGTGGATGCCCTTGGGAAACCCTGGCAGCAGAGTCTTCAAACAGCATAAGAGACTGCAGCATAACTTGAGGCTCAGACAGTTTCCCTGATATGCATGGGGGTGATGTGACAGACCGATGGGCTTGGTTTTCATGCGCCATCTGTGCGCTTTCTGCAGAAGACTGGGTGGGAGATAATGTGAACGTGCTAGATCCACTGTCGGCCACCCAATTGACTAATGCCTGCACCTGCTCAGGCCTTACCATCCTTAGAACGGCATTGGGCCCCACCAAATATCGCTGTAAATTCTGCTGGCTACTGGGACCTGAGGTAGTTGGTTCACTAGGACGTGTGGCTGTGGCAGAACGGCCACGTCCTCTCCCAGCACCAGAGGGTCCACTAACACCACCACGACCATGTCCACGTCCGCGTCCCTTATTAGATGTTTTCCTCATTGTTCCCGTTCACCACAATTTTGAGAATGGCAAATTTGGGAATGGTTTTTCAACCCAGAAAAAAAAGTGTGCTTTTACGCTCACTACAAATAACTTGACCAGCTAAAACAGTAGAGATTTGGTTAAATAGAGATGTGAGGCCTGTTTTTTTTTGCGCTGTGTGACAGGTATAGGTTTAATCACAGAATCAGATTTCTATCAGCACGCTAGCATGTGTCTTAGGTTTTTCTGAATGACACTATCACTAGCTTCAATGTAAGATATTCTTTTTGGGATAGATTTCAAGTAGGCCTCAAATACCAGAAACTAGTTATTTTGAGAATGGCAAATTTGGGAATGGTTTTTCAACCCAGAAAAAAAAGTGTGCTTTTACGGTCACTACAAACAACTTGACCAGCTAAAACAGTAGAGATTTGGTTAAATAGAGATGTGAGGCCTGTTTTTTTTTGCGCTGTGTGACAGGTATAGGTTTAATCACAGAATCAGATTTCTATCAGCACGCTAGCGTGTGTCTTAGGATTTTCTGAATGACACTATCACTAGCTTCAATGTAAGATATTCTTTTTGGGATAGATTTCAAGTAGACCTCAAATACCAGAAACTAGTTATTTTGAGAATGGCAAATTTGGGAATGGTTTTTCAACCCAGAAAAAAAAGTGTGCTTTTACGGTCACTACAAATAACTTGACCAGCTAAAACAGTAGAGATTTGGTCAAATAGAGATGTGAGGCCTGTTTTTTTTTTGCGCTGTGTGACAGGTATAGGTTTAATCACAGAATCAGATTTCTATCAGCACGCTAGCGTGTGTCTTAGGTTTTTCTGAATGACACTATCACTAGCTTCAATGTAAGATATTCTTTTTGGGATAGATTTCAAGTAGGCCTCAAATACCAGAAACTAGTTATTTTGAGAATGGCAAATTTGGGAATGGTTTTTCAACCCAGAAAAAAAAGTGTGCTTTTACGGTCACTACAAATAACTTGACCAGCTAAAACAGTAGAGATTTGGTTAAATAGAGATGTGAGGCCTGTTTTTTTTTTGCGCTGTGTGACAGGTATAGGTTTAATCACAGAATCAGATTTCTATCAGCACGCTAGCGTGTGTCTTAGGTTTTTCTGAATGACACTATCACTAGCTTCAATGTAAGATATTCTTTTTGGGATAGATTTCAAGTAGGCCTCAAATACCAGAAACTAGTTATTTTGAGAATGGCAAATTTGGGAATGGTTTTTCAACCCAGAAAAAAAAGTGTGCTTTTACGGTCACTACAAATAACTTGACCAGCTAAAACAGTAGAGATTTGGTTAAATAGAGATGTGAGGCCTGTTTTTTTTTGCGCTGTGTGACAGGTATAGGTTTAATCACAGAATCAGATTTCTATCAGCACGCTAGCGTGTGTCTTAGGTTTTTCTGAATGACACTATCACTAGCTTCAATGTAAGATATTCTTTTTGGGATAGATTTCAAGTAGGCCTCAAATACCAGAAACTAGTTATTTTGAGAATGGCAAATTTGGGAATGGTTTTTCAACCCAGAAAAAAAAGTGTGCTTTTACGGTCACTACAAATAACTTGACCAGCTAAAACAGTAGAGATTTGGTCAAATAGAGATGCGAGGCCTGTTTTTTTTTGCGCTGTGTGACAGGTATAGGTTTAATCACAGAATCAGATTTCTATCAGCACGCTAGCGTGTGTCTTAGGTTTTTCTGAATGACACTATCACTAGCTTCAATGTAAGATATTCTTTTTGGGATGGATTTCAAGTAGGCCTCAAATACCAGAAACTAGTTATTTTGAGAATGGCAAATTTGGGAATGGTTTTTCAACCCAGAAAAAAAAGTGTGCTTTTACGGTCACTACAAATAACTTGACCAGCTAAAACAGTAGAGATTTGGTTAAATAGAGATGTGAGGCCTGTTTTTTTTTGCGCTGTGTGACAGGTATAGGTTTAATCACAGAATCAGATTTCTATCAGCACGCTAGCGTGTGTCTTAGGTTTTTCTGAATGACACTATCACTAGTTTCAATGTAAGATTTTCTTTTTGGGATAGATTTCAAGTAGGCCTCAAATACCAGAAACTAGTTATTTTGAGAATGGCAAATTTGGGAATGGTTTTTCAACCCAGAAAAAAAAGTGTGCTTTTACGGTCACTACAAATAACTTGACCAGCTAAAACAGTAGAGATTTGGTTAAATAGAGATGTGAGGCCTGTTTTTTTTTGCGCTGTGTGACAGGTATAGGTTTAATCACAGAATCAGATTTCTATCAGCACGCTAGCGTGTGTCTTAGGTTTTTCTGAATGACACTATCACTAGCTTCAATGTAAGATATTCTGTTTGGGATAGATTTCAAGTAGGCCTCAAATACCAGAAACTAGTTATTTTGAGAATGGCAAATTTGGGAATGGTTTTTCAACCCAGAAAAAAAAGTGTGCTTTTACGGTCACTACAAATAACTTGACCAGCTAAAACAGTACAGATTTGGTTAAATAGAGATGTGAGGCCTGTTTTTTTTTGCGCTGTGTGACAGGTATAGGTTTAATCACAGAATCAGATTTCTATCAGCACGCTAGCGTGTGTCTTAGGTTTTTCTGAATGACACTATCACTAGCTTCAATGTAAGATATTCTTTTTGGGATAGATTTCAAGTAGGCCTCAAATACCAGAAACTAGTTATTTTGAGAATGGCAAATTTGGGAATGTTTTTTCAACCCAGAAAAAAAAGTGTGCTTTTACGGTCACTACAAATAACTTGACCAGCTAAAACAGTAGAGATTTGGTCAAATAGAGATGTGAGGCCTGTTTTTTTTTGCGCTGTGTGACAGGTATAGGTTTAATCACAGAATCAGATTTCTATCAGCACGCTAGCGTGTGTCTTAGGTTTTTCTGAATGACATTATCACTAGCTTCAATGTAAGATATTCTTTTTGGGATAGATTTCAAGTGGGCCTCAAATACCAGAAACTAGTTATTTTGAGAATGGCAAATTTGGGAATGGTTTTTCAACCCAGAAAAAAAAGTTTGCTTTTACGGTCACTACAAATAACTTGACCAGCTAAAACAGTACAGATTTGGTTGAATAGAAATGTCAGGTCTATTTTTTAGGCGCTGGGTGACAGGCTCAACTTGCCCCTGATGTAATATATGGCCAAAAAATAACCACACTGTTGATGGTTAAATGCACTTGGGTGACACAGGCTCAGCCTGCACCAGATGTAGTATATGGCCAAAAAATAATCAGACTGTCGATGGTTAAATGCACTTCGGTGACACAGGCTCAGCCTGCAGCTGATGTAGTATATGGCCAAAAATAACCAGACTGTTGATGGTTAAATGCACTTCGGTGACACAGGCTCAGCCTGCAGCTGATGTAGGATATAGCACAAAATAACCACACTATCAATGGTTAAATACACTTGGTGATAGCTTGTGCTGGCGCACCACAAGTCACAAAATGGCCGCCGATCACCCCAGAACAAAAGTGATCTAAAAACGCTCTGGGCAGCCTCAAAAAAGTGAGCAAGTCAATAATAGCACTTCAATGATCCACAGCTGCAGATCGATCACAGAATGAAGTCTTTTGGAGGAGTTAATCTGCCTAATCTCGCCCTAACGTCGCAGCTGCAACCTCTCCCTATACTGATCATAGCAGAGTGACGTGCAGCGCTACGTGACTCCAGTTTAAATAGAGGCTGGGTCACATGCTGCACTGGCCAATCACAGCCATGCCAATAGTAGGCATGGCTGTGATGGCCTCTTGTGGCAAGTAGTATGACGCTTGTTGATTAGCTGCTTTGCAGCCTTTCAAAAAGCGCCAAGAAAGAGCCGAACACCGAACCCGAACCCGGACTTTTACGAAAATGTTCGGGTTCGGGTCCGTGTCACGGACACCCCAAAATTCGGTACGAACCCGAACTATACAGTTCGGGTTCGCTCATCCCTAGTTAACATAGTTTGTAAAATCGGTTTTGAATACCTTGAGGGGTTTAGTTTCTAAAATGGGGTCATTTTTGGGTGGTTTTATTATGTAAGCCTCACAAAGTGACTTCAGAGCTGAACTGATCCTTAAAAAGTGGGTTTTGGAAATTTTCTGAAAAATTTCAAGATTTGCTTCTAAACCTCTAAGCCTTCTAACGTTCCCAAAAAGTAAAATGGCATTCACAAAATGATACAAACATGAAGTAGACATATTGGAAATGTAAAGTAATAACTATTTTTGGAGTTATTACTATCCATTATAAAAGCAGAGAAATAGAAATTTGGAAATTTCTCAAACTTTTTGGTAAATTTGGTATTTTTTATAAATAAATTTTTTATTTTTGACTAAATTTTACCACTGTCATGAAGTACAATATGTGATGAGAAAACAATCTCAGAATGGCCTGGATAAGTAAAAGCATTTTAAAGTTATTACCACATAAAGTGACAAATGTCTGATTTGCTAAAAATGGCCTGGTCCTTAAGGTGAAAAATGGCTTGGTCCTGAAAGGCAGTTTACACTATTTTGCCCTTCTTCTCTCTACAATAGAGTAGACTACATTTGTTTTCCCTCAGTCATACTTAGGACTGGGAAAACAGTGGAGGACACAAGTGTGCTGAGCCATTAACACCTGTGTCAGAAAAGCCTTTTAGTGGCTGAATAAAGGAGAAAGGAGACCAAAATTTTCTTTTTTTCCAGTTCAACACAGTGAAGAAGACCTAGGGACTTTCTACATATATCCTGGGCTAGGTACTGGTTAGTCCATGCACTTAGTTTATCTACCAGGCATACTGTATGAACTTACTGGAACATTCTGTTTCTCTAAGACAATGACCCATAGCAGACAACCCAGACAACACAGAAGTGGCTAAGGGACAACTCTCTGAATGTCCTTGAGTGGCCCAGACACAGCTTTAACTTGAGCCCAATCAAACATCTCTGGAGATACCTGGAAATGGCTGTCCACTATTGGTCCCGATTCAACCTGACAGAAAATCCCCAAATCCATCATACCCATGAAGACTGGATGCTGTAATCTCTGCCGAAGGTGCTTCAACTAAGTCCTGAGTAAAGGGAATACTTACCATATTTTTAGCACTATAAGAGGCAACTAGGTTTTAGAGGAGGAAAATAAAGATTTCAGCTCAGACCCCCAATGTTAATAAGACTCCAATAAGACCTCAGCTCAGACCACAGTGTTAATAAGACCCCCATTGTTAAAGAGGACCTTTCATCGGTGCAAACATTGTAAGATAACTATCAGGCTGTGTAGAGCGGTGCCCCGGGATCTCACTTCACTTACTATTATTCCGGGCCACTGCTCCGTTCTCCCGCTATGTCCCCCGGTATTTTCGCGGACTTGGTAACACTGGGAGGAGCCTGCCCTTTTTCTCCTGGGCGTCTCCTTCTCCCAGGCTGTAGCGCTGTCCAATCGCAGCGCAGAGCTCACAGCCTGGGAGGTTTTTTTCTCCCAGTCTGTGAGCTCTACGCTGCGATTGGACAGTGCTACAGACTGGGAGAAGGAACGCCCAGGAGAAAAATGGCAGGCTCCTCCCAGTGTTACCAAGTCAGCAAAAATACCAGGGGACATAGCGGGAGAACGGAGCGACGCCCAGGGATAATAGTAAGTGCAGTGAGATCCCTGGGCGCCGCTCTACATAGCCTGATAGTTATCTTACAATGTTTGGACCGATGAAAGGTCCTTTTTAATAAGCCACCTATTCAGATCTCAGATTAGACCCCAAAGTTTCTAAGATCCCAATTAGACCTCAGATCAGACCCCCATGTTAATCAGACCTCAAATCAGAGACAAAAATAAATAAATCAACTTACCGCTTCTGAGATCCAGCTTCCTGCTGTGCTGTGACCAGACGTTGCAAAGCTTGAGGTCACAGAGCACGCCGATGTTCTCACGTTGTGCGCAGGCCACAGCACAGCATGTGGCTGAGGAAGCCAAGCAAGCGGTGAATACAGAGCCATCCTGTATTAATGAGTGCTTCCATAATTGAAGAGCTCATTAGTATTTGGCCCATAAGGCACACTGACATTTCCCCCCACTTTAGAGAATGTCAATACAATATTCATATTTCCTTTTAAATAAATTAGCAGAGTTTAAGATTTTATTTTCATTTTGACACTATGGGGTATTGAGTGCAGAATGAGGGGTAAAAACTTGAATATTTTTTATTTTTATTCTAGCACAAGTCCACAATTTAAAACATGAAAAAATGGTTTGAAGACAATCAAAAGACATTGTATGTAACATGCCTTATGACTAGGGATGAGCGAACCCGAACTTTTCGTAAAAGTCCGGGTTCGGGTTCGGTGTTCGGCGCTTTCTTGGCGCTTTTTGAAAGGCTGCAAAGCAGCCAATCAACAAGCGTCATACTACTTGCCCCAAGAGGCCATCACAGCCTTGCCTACTATTGGCATGGCTGTGATTGGCCAGTGCAGCATGTGACCCAGCCTCTATATAAGCTTGGGTCACGTAGCGCTGCACGTCACTCTGCTGATTCAAGCATAGGGAGAGGTTGCAGCTGCGACGTTAGGGCGAGATTAGGCAGATTAACTCCTCCAAAAGACTTCATTCTGTGATCGATCTGCAGCTGTGGATCATTGAAGTGCTAATATCGACTTGCTCACTTTTTTGAGGCTGCCCAGAGCGTTTTTAGATCACTTTTTTCTGGGGTGATCGGCGGCCATTTTGTGGCTTGTGGTGCGCCAGCACAAACTATCACCAAGTGTATTTAACCATCAATAGTGTGGTTATTTTGTGCTATATCCTACATCAGCTGCAGGCTGAGCCTGTGTCACCCAAGTGCATTTAACCATCAATAGTGTGGTTATTTTTTGCTATATCCTACATCAGCTGCAGGCTGAGCCTGTGTCACCGAAGTGCATTTAACCATCAACAGTCTGGTTATTTTTTGGCCATATACTACATCTGGTGCAGGCTGAGCCTGTGTCACCGAAGTGCATTTAACCATCAACAGTCTGGTTATTTTTTGGCCATATACTACATCTGGTGCAGGCTGAGCCTGTCACCCAGCGCCTAAAAAATAGACCTGACATTTCTATTCAACCAAATCTGTACTGTTTTAGCTGGTCAAGTTATTTGTAGTGACCGTAAAAGCAGACTTTTTGTTCTGGGTTGAAAAACTATTCCCAAATTTGCCATTCTCAAAATAACTAGTTTCTGGTATATGAGGCCTACTTGAAATCTATCCCAAAAAGGATATCTTACATTGAAGGTGCTGATAGTGTCATTCAGAAAAACCTAAGACACACGCTACTGGGCAGATATAAGTCTGATTCTGTGATTAAACCTATACCTGTCACACAGCGCAAAAAAAAAACAGGCCTGACATTTCAATTCAACCAAATCTGTACTGTTTTAGCTGGTCAAGTTATTTGTAGTGACCGTAAAAGCAAACTTTTTGTTCTGGGTTGAAAAACTATTCCCAAATTTGCCATTCTCAAAATAAGTAGTTTCTGGTATATGAGGCCTACTTGAAATCTATCCCAAAAAGGATATCTTACATTGAAGGTGCTGATAGTGTCATTCAGAAAAACCTAAAACACATGCTACCGTGCAGATAGAAGTCTAATTCTGTGATTAAACCTATACCTGTCACACAGCGCAAAAAAAAAAACAGGCCTGACATTTCTATTCAACCAAATCTGTACTGTTTTAGCTGGTCAAGTTATTTGTAGTGACCGTAAAAGCAGACTTTTTGTTCTGGGTTGAAAAACTATTCCCAAATTTGCCATTCTCAAAATAACTAGTTTCTGGTATATGAGGCCTACTTGAAATCTATCCCAAAAAGGATATCTTACATTGAAGGTGCTGATAGTGTCATTCAGAAAAACCTAAGACACACGCTACCGTGCAGATAGAAGTCTGATTCTGTGATTAAACCTATACCTGTCACACAGCGCAAAAAAAAACAGGCCTGACATTTCTATTCAACCAAATCTGTACTGTTTTAGCTGGTCAAGTTATTTGTAGTCACCGTAAAAGCACACTTTTTGTTCTGGGTTGAAAAACTATTCCCAAATTTGCCATTCTCAAAATTGTGGTGAACGGGAACAATGAGGAAAACATCTAAAAAAGGGACACGCACATGGTCGTGGTGGTGTTAGTGGACCCTCTGGTGCTGGGAGAGGACGTGGCCGTTCTGCCACAGCCACACGTCTTAGTGAACCAACTACCTCAGGTCCCAGTAGCCAGCAGAATTTACAGCGATATTTGGTGGGGCCCAATGCCGTTCTAAGGATGGTAAGGCCTGAGCAGGTACAGGCATTAGTCAATTGGGTGGCCGACAGTGGATCCAGCACGTTCACATTATCTCCCACCCAGTCTTCTGCAGAAAGCGCACAGATGGCGCATGAAAACCAAGCCCATCGGTCTGTCACATCACCCCCATGCATATCAGGGAAACTGTCTGAGCCTCAAGTTATGTAGCAGTCTCTTATGCTATTTGAAGACTCTGCTGCCAGGGTTTCCCAAGGGCATCCACCTAGCCCTTCCCCAGGGGTGGAAGAGATAGAATGCACTAACGCACAACCACTTATTTTTCCTGATGATGAGGACATGGGAATACCACCTCAGCACGTCTCTGATGATGACGAAACACAGGTGCCAACTGCTGCGTCTTTCTGCAGTGTGCAGACTGAAGAGGGGGTCAGGGGTCAAGACTGGGTGGAAGACGATGCAGGGGACGATGAGGTCCTAGACCCCACATGGAATGAAGCTCGTGCCACTGACTTTCACAGTTCGGAGGAAGAGGCAGTGGTGAGACCGAGCCAACAGCGTAGCAAAAGAGGGAGCAGTGGGCAAAATCAGAACACCCGCCGCCAAGAGACTCCGCCTGCTACTGACCGCCGCCATCTGGGACCGAGCACCCCAAAGGCAGCTTCAAGGAGTTCCCTGGCATGGCACTTCTTCAAACAATGTGCTGACGACAAGACCCGAGTGGTTTGCACGCTGTGCCATCAGAGCCTGAAGCGAGGCATTAACGTTCTGAACCTTAGCACAACCTGCATGACCAGGCACCTGCATGCAAAGCATGAACTGCAGTGGAGTAAACACCTTAAAAACAAGGAAGTCACTCAGGCTCCCCCTGCTACCTCTTCTGCTGCTGCCGCCTCGGCCTCTTCTGCTGCTGCCGCCGCCTCGGCCTCTTATGTTGCTGCTGCCGCCGCCTCGGCCTCTTCCTCTGCCTCTGGAGGAACGTTGGCACCTGCCGCCGAGCAAACATGGGATGTACCACCAACACCACCACCTGCGTCACCAAGCATCTCAACCATGTCACACGGCAGCGTTCAGCTCTCCATCTCACAAACATTTGAGAGAAAGCGTAAATTCCCACTTAGCCACCCTCGATCCCTGGCCCTGAATGCCAGCATTTCTAAACTACTGGCCTATGAAATGCTGTCATTTAGGCTGGTGGACACACACAGCTTCAAACAGCTCATGTCACTTGCTGTCCCACAGTATGTTGTTCCCAGCCGCCACTACTTCTCCAAGAGAGCCGTGCCTTCCCTGCACAAACAAGTGTCCGATAAAATCAAGTGTGCACTGCGCAACGCCATCTGTGGCAAGGTCCACCTAACCACAGATACGTGGACCAGTAAGCACGGCCAGGGACGCTATATCTCCCTAACTGCACACTGGGTAAATGTAGTGGCGGCTGGGCCCCAGGCGGAGAGCTGTTTGGCGCACGTCCGTCGAACAACAGACCGACGAGTGGTTGCTGCCGGTGAGCCTCAAGCCCGGCCTGGTGGTGTGCGATAATGGGCGAAATCTCGTTGCAGCTCTGGGACTAGCCGGTTTGACGCACATCCCTTGCCTGGCGCATGTGCTGAATTTGGTGGTGCAGAAGTTCATTCGCAACTACCCCGACATGTCAGAGCTGTTGCATAAAGTGCGGGCCGTCTGTTCGCGCTTCCGGCGTTCACACCCTGCCTTCCCGCTCGCCACCTCATATGCGACGTGCCCACCAAGTGGAACTCCACCTTGCACATGCTGGACAGACTGTGCGAGCAGCAGCAGGCCATAGTGGAGTTTCAGCTGCAGCACGCACGGGTCAGTCGCACTGTGGATCAGACACACTTCACCACCAATAACTGGGCCTCCATGCGAGACCTGTGTGCCCTGTTGCGTTGTTTCGAGTACTCCACCAACATGGCCAGTGGCGATGACGCCGTTATCAGCGTTACAATACCACTTCTATGTCTCCTTGAGAAAACACTTAGGGCGATGATGGAAGAGGAGGTGGCCCAGGAGGAAGAGGAGGAAGAGGGGTCATTTTTAGCACTTTCAGGCCAGTCTCTTCGAAGTGACTCAGAGGGAGGTTTTTTGCAACACCAGAGGCCAGGTACAAATGTGGCCAGACAGGGCCCACTACTGGAGGACGAGGAGGACGAGGATGAGGAGGAGGTGGAGGAGGATGAGGATGAAGCATGTTCACAGCGGGGTGGCACCCAAAGCAGCTCGGGCCCATCACTGGTGCGTGGCTGGGGGGAAACACAGGACGATGACGATACGCCTCCCACAGAGGACAGCTTGTCCTTACCTCTGGGCAGCCTGGCACACATGAGCGACTACATGCTGCAGTGCCTGCGCAACGACAGCAGAGTTGCCCACATTTTAACGTGTGCGGAATACTGGGTTGCCACCCTGCTGGATCCCCGGTACAAAGACAATGTGCCCACCATACTTCCTACACTGGAGCATGATAGGAAGATGCGCGAGTACAAGTGCACGTTGGTAGACGTGCTACTGAGAGCATTCCCAAATGTCACAGGGGAACCAGTGAGAGGCCAAGGCGAAGGCAGAGGAGGAGCAAGAGGTCGCCAACGCAGCTGTGTCACGGCCAGCTCCTCTGAGGGCAGGGTTAGCATGGCAGAGATGTGGAAAAGTTTTGTCAACACGCCACAGCTAACTGCACCACCACCTGATACGGAACGTGTTAGCAGGAGGCAACATTTCACTAACATGGTGGAACAGCACCTGTGCACACCCCTCCACGTACTGACTGATGGTTCGGCCCCATTCAACTTCTGGGTCTCCAAATTGTCCACGTGGCCAGAGCTAGCCTTTTATGCCTTGGAGGTGCTGGCCTGCCCGGCGGCCAGCGTTTTGTCTGAAGGTGTATTCAGCACAGCAGGGGGCGTCATTACAGACAAACGCAGCCGCCTGTCTACAGCCAATGTGGACAAGCTGACGTTCATAAAAATGAACCAGGCATGGATCCCACAGGACCTGTCCATCCCTTGTGCAGATTAGATATTAACTACCTCCCCTTAACAATATATTATTCTACTCCAGGCACTTCCTCATTCAATACTATTTTTAATTTCATTTTACCATTATATTGCGGGGCAACCCAAAGTTGAATGAACCTCTCCTCTGTCTGGGTGCCGGGGCCTAAATGTGTGACAGTGGCCTGTTCCAGTGGTGGGTGACGTGAAGCCTGATTCTCTGCTATGACATGAAGACTTATTCTGTGCTGACATGAAGCCAGATTCTCTGTTACGCGACCTCTCTCCTCTGCCTGGGTGCCTGGGCCTAAATATGTGACAGTGGCCTGTTCCAGTGGTGGGTGACGTGAACCCTGATTCTCTGCTATGACATGAAGACAGATTCTGTGCTGACATAAGGCCAGATTCTCTGTTACGGGACCTCTCTCCTCTGCCTGGTTGCCTGGGCCTAAATATGTGACAGTGGCCTGTTCCAGTGGTGGATGACGTGAAGCCTGATTCTCTGCTATGACATGAAGACAGATTCTGTGCTGACATAAGGCCAGATCCTCTGTTACGGGACCTCTCTCCTCTGCCTGGGTATAAATGTGTGACAGTGGCCTGTTCCAGTGGTGGGTGACGTGAAGCCTGATTCTCTGCTATGACATGAAGACAGATTCTGTGCTGACATAAGGCCAGATTCTCTGTTACGGGACCTCTCTCCTCTGCCTGGGTGCCTGGGCCTAAATGTGTGACAGTGGCCTGTTCCAGTGGTGGGTGACGTGAAGCCTGATTCTCTGCTATGACATGAAGACAGATTCTGTGCTGACATAAGGCCAGATTCTCTGTTACGGGACCTCTCTCCTCTGCCTAGGTGCCTGGGCCTAAATGTGTGACAGTGGCCTGTTCCAGTGGTGGGTGACGTGAAGCCTGATTCTCTGCTATGACATGAAGACAGATTCTGCGCTGACATAAGGCCAGATTCTCTGTTACAGGACCTCTCTCCTCTGCCTGGGTGCCTGGGCCTAAATGTGTGACAGTGGCCTGTTCCAGTGGTGGGTGACGTGAAGCCTGATTCTCTGCTATGACATGAAGACTGATTCTGCGCTGACATAAGGCCAGATTCTCTGTTACGGGACCTCTCTCCTCTGCCTGGGTGCCTGGGCCTAAATGTGTGACAGTGGCCTGTTCCAGTGGTGGGTGACGTGAAGCCTGATTCTCTGCTATGACATGAAGACAGATTCTGTGCTGACATAAGGCCAGATTCTCTGTTACGGGACCTCTCTCCTCTGCCTGGGTGCCTGGGCCTAAATGTGTGACAGTGGCCTGTTCCAGTGGTGGGTGACGTGAAGCCTGATTCTCTGCTATGACATGAAGACAGATTCTGCGCTGACATAAGGCCAGATTCTCTGTTACGGGACCTCTCTCCTCTGCCTGGGTGCCTGGGCCTAAATGTGTGACAGTGGCCTGTTAGAGTGGTGGGTGACGTGAAGCCTGATTCTCTGCTATGACATGAAGACAGATTCTGCGCTGACATAAGGCCAGATTCTCTGTTACGGGACCTCTCTCCTCTGCCTGGGTGCCTGGGCCTAAATGTGTGACAGTGGCCTTTTCCAGTGGTGGGTGACGTGAAGCCTGATTCTCTGCTATGACATGAAGACAGATTCTGCGCTGACATAAGGCCAGATTCTCTGTTACGGGACCTCTCTCCTCTGCCTGGGTTCCTGGGCCTAAATGTGTGACAGTGTCCTGTTCCAGTGGTGGGTGACGTGAAGCCTGATTCTCTGCTATGACATGAAGACTGATTCTGCGCTGACATAAGGCCAGATTCTCTGTTACGGGACCTCTCTCCTCTGCCTGGGTGCCTGGGCCTAAATGTGTGACAGTGGCCTGTTCCAGTGGTGGGTGACGTGAAGCCTGATTCTCTGCTATGACATGAAGACAGATTCTGTGCTGACATAAGGCCAGATTCTCTGTTACGGGACCTCTCTCCTCTGCCTGGGTGCCTGGGCCTAAATGTGTGACAGTGGCCTGTTCCAGTGGTGGGTGACGTGAAGCCTGATTCTCTGCTATGACATGAAGACAGATTCTGCGCTGACATAAGGCCAGATTCTCTGTTACGGGACCTCTCTCCTCTGCCTGGGTGCCTGGGCCTAAATGTGTGACAGTGGCCTGTTCCAGTGGTGGGTGACGTGAAGCCTGATTCTCTGCTATGACATGAAGACAGATTCTGCGCTGACATAAGGCCAGATTCTCTGTTACGGGACCTCTCTCCTCTGCCTGGGTGCCTGGGCCTAAATGTGTGACAGTGGCCTTTTCCAGTGGTGGGTGACGTGAAGCCTGATTCTCTGCTATGACATGAAGACAGATTCTGCGCTGACATAAGGCCAGATTCTCTGTTACGGGACCTCTCTCCTCTGCCTGGGTTCCTTGGCCTAAATGTGTGACAGTGTCCTGTTCCAGTGGTGGGTGACGTGAAGCCTGATTCTCTGCTATGACATGAAGACAGATTCTGCGCTGACATAAGGCCAGATTCTCTGTTACGGGACCTCTCTCCTCTGCCTGGGTGCCTGGGCCTAAATGTGTGACAGTGGCCTGTTCCAGTGGTGGGTGACGTGAAGCCTGATTCTCTGCTATGACATGAAGACAGATTCTCCGCTGACATAAGGCCAGATTCTCTGTTACGGGACCTCTCTCCTCTGCCTGGGTGCCTGGGCCTAAATGTGTGACAGTGGCCTGTTCCAGTGGTGGGTGACATGAAGCCAGATTCTCTGCTATGGCATGAAGAGACTGATTCTCTGCTGACATGAAGCCAGATTCTTTGCTATGGCATGAAGAGACTGATTCTCTGCTGACGTGAAGCCAGATTCTCTGCTATGGGACCTCTGTCCAATTGATATTGGGTCATTTTTATTTTTTTAATTTTTATTTTAATTCATTTCCCTATCCACATTTGTTTGCAGGGGATTTACCTACATGTTGCTGCCTTTTGCAGCCCTCTAGCTCTTTCCTGGGCTGTTTTACAGCCTTTTTAGTGCCCAAAAGTTCGGGTCCCCATTGACTTCAATGGGGTTCGGGTTCGGGACTTAGTTCGGTTCGGGTTCGGATCCCGAACCCGAACATTTCCGGGAAGTTCGGCCGAACTTCTCGAACCCGAACATCCAGGTGTTCGCTCAACTCTACTTATGACCTTATGTTAACATACACAAAAATATAATACTTTGTAGTGAAGTTTGAGCAGACACATTCACAAGGGTAGTGACAATTTGACAAACACTTGGATACAGGTCTGTCTAATGGATGACTGTAATAACCAGGGATTCATGGGATTGCGAGCTGTAGGGGGCACTGCTGGCTTGTGTGAGCACTTCCAGGAATGGAGAGCTGTGTGCTCTGAAATATAATACACTACTGTGTACAGTGCCCTGAAGCCTGGTTTAGTCTCAATATTCCATCTATCAATACCTTCTCTTTGTTCCTACAACTACAGGTTCTGACAGCTTGTGTGTGAGGCACAGGCATGTCAGGAGAGGTGACAGGTCCTCTAGGATAGGTTCACATGGAGGATTTTGTCCACAACAAAATCCTCATTGTATCTCATGGCAGAAACCACTGCTCTGCGGTTTCTGCTGTGGGTTTTCAGGTGGACCCACTCTAGGTTTGGCTCTGTTGAATGGAGCTAAGCTACGAGCAGGATCCTGCTGCAGCTTTGTCATGGGTTCCAGTAGCAAATGCGGCAAGAATGGACTTTCTTATTTAATGGACATTCTTATGGTGGTCTTGAAAACTGCATGGCAAAAACCCTAGGCCACATGACTGCGGTGTGTCCTCCCATTGCGGTTTCAGCACAGATTCGGCCCAGTTTTTGGCAATGAATTCGTGCTGAAACCCGTGCCTAAAATTCTCCATGTTATCCTACCCTAACAGTCTGCTTAATTAGCGCAGCTCACACTATAGACAGTGGAAAAATAATGCCCTCTTCACGGCTGAAAAGCCTGACAAGAAAACTCACCAATATCTAGCATATGCAAGTGCCAGGGCATAATGTCTAGTGAGGCCCCGCCTTCTCCTCTCCCTAGGCAGCTCTGCAAGTGGATGCAACCAGTCCTGCTCACATTCTAGGACAGGTTGCCGGTGGCCACTTTTAATTATTCCCGGGGAACCGCTTTAAGGAATAGACTCAGGGAAAATAAACTATCCTTTGAGCATTATAAACAATGCACCACAAAAGTCAGCATTCCTCTCCCAACTTGTAGGTCTCTGCACCAAAGTGAAAAGAAAGACTTGAGATGATGGTTTCAACCTCAATTTTATTACTACTTTTAACCATTCCCATGACAGCATTTGACAGATACTGGCCAATTTGGCAGTTACTTCTCAATGATCCTGTTTTGCAGAAACAACTGCCAAAGAAAAAACAAAACAAAGCTCACTCTTAGCAGGGCCAAAACCCTTAAGAACATTTTAGTTCAAATCAGATTGAGAGTCAATTCCCAGCGCGCTATGGCTCCTCTCATGCAAATGTTGTCCCAGTTTGGTTTACAAGGCCAAAACATTCTGCAGCAACACTGCCAAAGAGTCTCTCCAAATGTCAACTTTTATGAACTGTGTCACATCTCAGGTTATCTTTCTACTAGAATTACCCTCTGGCCCCCAATATTTTTGTAGGACCATCATGTGCTTACCAGAAGGACTTAATAAACACAGATCCAACATGCTGAATGACTATCTTAAATACACCACTATCTCAAACACACCGACATTTCCCACCATGCTGCTATTTACTATAACAACTTCACGGGTTTCAACATGATCCCAATAAAGCAAGTTACACCCTCTTCCTCAAATTGGTTTGAGAAACTTAAAGGGCATCTGTTAGCAGATATGTATCTATGAAACTGTTTGACCTGTTGCATGTGCACTTGGCAGCTGAAGGCATTTGTGTTGGTCCCATGTTCATATGTGCCAGCGTTGCTGAGAAAAAGGATCTTATAATATATGCAAATGAGCCTCTAAGGGTAATGAGGGTGTTGCCATTACACCTAGAGGCTCTACTCTCTGTGCAACGACCTCATCCTTTCCACTTTGATTGACAGGGTCAGGCATGATGACCTTTTCACTGCCTGGCCCTGTCAATAAAAGTGGAGAGCATGCAGGAGTGCTCAGTGAACTTCCTTACAGCGCTGCTGGAGTTAATCCTTCTCTCTTGCTCTCTGTCCAGCTGCTGACTAAGGTGCTGATCAGCCTTCCTATTTAGCTGGGTTATTGGTTCCACCTCCTTGCCTGACCTTTGAGATTTCTAGTGTCTAGTAACCAGCAAAGGTGTGATCTCTTATCTGACTACCCGTGTACAGTACCTACCGATTCTGCTCCTTGCTGTATTCCCTGACCTTGGAATTGTTATCTGATTTATGCACGTAATAAGCCTGCCCTGTCTTTAGACTAAATTCAGACTATGCCTTTACCTTGGTTTTTCACACCGGTGTCTCCAACCCCATGAGTAGCAGCCAACTACATCAGGACTACTCCTGGAGGTAGAGGCCTGGTTGGTTCCCTGCACCAAAGTCCAGATCCTTGTACAGGGGTTAAAGGCTGAATACCAGGGAACCATCAGGACAACACCCTTAGGTTTAGCCCAAAGTCAAACTGGTTAGTTGGCCCACACCCACTGTTTTCTACAATTTTTTGTCCCATTTAGTCATTGATGGGTTTTCATATTATTGCATGTTCCCTCATGTGGTTTCAGTTCTTTTATATCTGTTTTATTTTACTGATTTCCTTCCACACTCCAAAGACATACTACTATTGTGAAATTAGATTGTGACCCCCCCCCCCCCTCAATAAGGACAGCATGATGCTAATGTCTGTAGTGCTACTTCATATGTCAGCACTATATAACTAAGTACAATAAATAGATAAATACATTTTGTAGGTGTATATATATGAACACTGCACCTCTGATTTGTATGTACTTATTGTCTTTTGTAAATGAAAAAGAGGCAGGAACCCGAAACGTGCTTTATGTATGGGCTTTTAATCATCACAATAAAGATTGTTTTTAATAGATCAAGTGCAAGTTCCAGTGATCTTTTTAGTTGGCTTTACTGTTCATCTGTTTTTATGTCCAGAAGCCTGTCTGGCTTCACCCAGTGACATGGATCGTGTGGACCATGCTGCTGACCCAACTCCTCCATTTGGGAAGCCCTTGAAGCTCTGACTATATGTAACACCCCAGAGTGGCATTACCACATTTGCACCTCACTACTGTCTTTATTGGTTAACCTCATGTCATCATGTGTATTTATTCCAGGTCCAAACACTGTGCATTTCCTATTTTGCAACTGTTATGTTCACGTGTAATGTGCCTGGTTCACCAGCAGGTGGCAGCAAATATGGCAGAGCTACAGTTAGGTAGAATGGGGCATTCCATTTCATTCTAACCGCCCTCTGTGGAGGAGTGGACAAGCCCCACTTCCTGAAGGAAGGGTGGGGACCAGTTTCAGTCAGTCTAGTGCACCCCCAGCTAGGGGAAGGGTGTTCAGCTGGGCACATCTCTGTTGGACGTGCCCAAGCCAAGCAAGCCCAAGCCAGCCAGGGCACCTTCAGCTCTGCTGGTAATGGAGGCCACAGCTTAGAGCCTCAGTAGCCAGGAAGAAAGTTTCTGGCCTGATCAAGAGACAGACTACAAAGAGAGCCAGAGAGCAACAGATGTAGCAAAGATGAGTTTGCCTGCCAGAGTTTAATGCTAAAGCATGCTGGAACCAAGACAAAGCCTGAGACTGTTTTTGATGAATGTTTATGCAAGTAAAGCTGCTATTGAACTTCATACCAGGTCTGGACTCAAGTTACTCTTTAATCCCTCAATTACTACTCCTTATTTGTCTGCTTTGCAGCCTACGCCTGGGGTCCAGCCGTATCCAGGTAGGAGCACCGTGACACTCACATCATACAAATTAAAGGGACATTTTAGGCCACCCTTTACCACTCTGCATTTCCTACATCTGGGTCGCATTTTAAAGGGCCCTAAGGGAGGCGCCGATTGCATATATGCCTCTACAGTTTTTGTGGCTTGCACAACAACACCAGATGAGCATCTAATTGTGGATATTTTTGCACACTCACAAAACAGATTTGTTATTTTGAGGTATCACCCAATGTTGCGCTCTGTCTTATTCTCTATATAACTTCATATAGGCACAGTGTGACAGTGTGGTGGAGGAAGGCCCAAGTTTTGGGTAGAGCCCATTGCCTTGGTTGTTGCGTATAAGCATAATCTTAGCAACCAGAATAACTCTCATATACAATTTATGAAACCAACAGTGAGAAAAGGAAAATGATCAGGTAGCTGACACACATATACTGAGGTAGATGTGCATTGGAGACCACCTTTTTATACAGTTGTTGTGTCTTACACATTCACACAGTGTGCAGTCTGACATTCAGCATAAACCATTCCTGTCTTCCAAATAAGAGGACTGTTCTTTGTAGTCTAACTTGTTTCTTTGGTCAACAGATCGTACATATATGATTGATTTATTGTATATGATTGATTGGTAAAACTACAAGAATACAAATAGCATGTGTACTGTAAGTATAAAGCATAGAATAGCATGTACTATAACATGTGCATTAACAGAGAAGCAGATGTTAAAATGGCTGCCTATACAAAGTATTGAATACCTATCTAACAGTCATAACTCCCTGAGTAATAATACAAACTGACTGGACAGCTCTGCATAACGTCAAGTCCCTGAAACAGAGGTAGATCTCTCACCAGATATGCTTTTACAAGGATGGTGGAGTTTGAGAAGGAGACATGCATAGGACAGCTCTGATGATGTGTCCTGGAGACTGGTGACTGGAGACTTTTCTTTCTCAGGATGCCTTGCACTCGCACAATGCAGTGCACCACCCACAATGCAGTAGTCTTTGTAACAGGAAAACAAAGTGTAATACCACTTAACACTGCTAGATGGTGCTATAACCACACTAAACCCTCCTGAGATACCATGACTGAGGCAGACGTGATTTATAATGATTTTCCAACCCTGCTGGGCAAAACAACAGTAAAAGTAATAAGGTGTAGTGACATACAGTATACCTACCCATTGGATACCAGATGTACTTTTGCCATCTGTCGGGTCTAGGAACCCAATCAGCACATCCTTCCAGGCACATATGATAAATGTGCACACCAAATGCGGTAAAAAGAAAGGACCTCCCATTTTCAGCAGCGGGGTCATAGCCATGGAAAAAAGCATTTTATAATGTGATAGAAAAATGAATCCAGACAGCAAAGGAAGCAATATGGACAATCACAATACATTAGTTAAGTGCCTTTTATTAACTTTCTCTACATGATAAATGTCATTTGCTGAAGTGAGACAACCCCTTTAAATATCTCTGTGCAGCTATCCATACTCTTTATTTACTGCCAGGCAGATCCATAAATGATGTATCAGATCGGCCATAGCTTTTTTACATTCTTGTTCATAATTTTCCTTTTACAAAGCATATTAAAGAGGCTTTGTCAGCATGATCAGGCATACTGCTTTTTATACCAGTGCTGGCATTTTGGCCCAATCTAAAACTGCCATCATTGTTCGAACATTTTTCACCTCGTGCCTTCCTTTTACAAAACCATTTTGATGGCAATAAATCTCTGGCAAAATCTTAGCCAATCTATCGGCCGGAATTCTAGAATATACAGTATCTCCGTGTCCACATTTATTAACTGGACTATGGGTTAAAGAAATGTACATATTTCAGTAGACTATAGATCATAATTCTTCTCACAAAATTCAATGTCATTTTTATTAAAGTTCTGTATTTTAGACTCCATTAATGAGGAGCTCAATTTGCATTCACAAAGTTGTTCAACTTTAATCATATTTTTAAAATATCCCCAAACTGTGGCACAAACTTCTCAATCCTCATACATTTCCTTATGCTCTGTGCTCAAATTTTCCATTCTTATCTAAGCTTACATTTCTGCATATTTACACCTTTTCATTTACTTAAATTCTTATTTGGACTGTAAAACAATACCCAATTAAAAAGAAGTTGTTGCAACAAGAATTTCTTCATAGTAGTAGGTTGTGGTGGCTCACTAGCAAGTAGTTAAGGTATGGTGCTGCAAGCTCATATAGAGGGAATCACCCCACCGTCTCTTAAAAGGCAAATGTGGTAATAGGAAAATGAGCGAGCACTCATACACTTGGCAACCAGATTGACATATGCAGAAAATATTTATTAAATCCCCATAAAATACAAGTAATAAAATGTATAAGAACAATGTAGCAATAATATACAACATTACAGTCACATATATTGTGGTAGATATAATATTCGATAAATTGAATGGTAGGAAATTAAATGTTGAAATATTCGATAGAATATTCGATACCACTCAATAGTGTCGATAAATTCAATAATATATATCACACCAAAAAACTTCAAGTATATGCTGTTATTTGGGAAAGAGGGGGTACTATCTTCTAGCGCTCTATCCCAATTTGGGAAACTGAATGTCACTGAAAATGTTGTAGGTGTATTCACTGGGAGCGCAATATGTTCATAAAGTGTCCACAGGAATCCTGATAATGTGAAAAGTCTCTTATAGCATATCCTTTTAAGCTCGATATGAGCTTTGGATTGGAGAAAACTTTAAATCGTTGTTTGGCTTACCGTCTAGCGTCTGCTGTCTCCCTATTGCTTCAATGGAGCTTTAAATATTTGCCGGCTTATTCAGTCGCTCCATACAGCAAGCTGGTTTAAATTTTGCGGGAGTTCCAAAGATCGCGGGAGTTGCCACTCTGTTCCGCAATTTCCTTTGGTGCAGCTTTCGACGATAAGAATAGTTAATCCTTTACTGTAGAGATTTTCTTCTGTATGGCCATACAGTATTATCGGAGGCTTTTCAATGCAGGTACATCACTTGTTTCACCATACGCGTTTCGGGTAGATTCACTCTCCCTTCCTCAGTGGTCAAGTGTTTAAACCAGCTTGCTGTATGGAGTGACTGAATAAGCCGGCAAATATTTAAAGCTCCATTGAAGCAATAGGGAGACAGCAGACGCTAGACGGTAAGCCAAATATTGATTTAAAGTTTTCTTCAATCCAAAGCTCATATCGAGCTTAAAAGGATATGCTATAAGAGACTTTTCACATTATCAGGATTCCTGTGGACACTTTATGAACATATTGCGCTCCCAGTGAATACACCTACAACATTTTCAGTGACATTCAGTTTCCCAAATTGGGATAGAGCTCTAGAAGATAATACCCCCTCTTTCCCAAATAACAGCATATACTTGAAGTTTTTTGGTGTGATATATATTATTGAATTGATCGACACTATTGAGTGGTATCGAATATTCTATCGAATATTTCAACATTTAATTTTCTACCTTTTAATTTATCGAATATTATATCTACCACAATATATGTGACTGTAATGTTGGATATTATTGCTACATTGTTCTTATACATTTTATTACTTGTATTTTATGGGGATTTAATAAATATTTTCTGCATATGACAATCTGGTTGCCAAGTGTATGAGTGCTCGCTCATTTTCCTATTACTACATAAGAATTTCTTCTTTTTTTTTTGCTTTTAGCAATTTTTGGGCATTTATTTTCTGGACTACAGTTAAAAGGTGTATTTTTAATGTGCATTAACAAACTGTTATATGATCATAGTGGAACAGAAAGACTTGTTACGTGACCACCAACACATTTCATTGGGAAACATGAGAGCGGTGAGATCATTGAATATAATACAATACTATACGATATAATCAACTCTAATATTACATAACAGATATGTTTACAAAAAGGAAAAAGACCTGTCAAATTTGTGTTTCAAAATTTTTATTTTGTTATTCCCATGGTAACATTCAGACTAAAGTCACATGGTTTTACGAGATTTTTTATCTGATGACCTATCATATGAAAGGTGGGGGTCCGACACCTCGGACGCTCGCTGATCAGCTATTTGAGAAGGCAATGAGGCTCGCAGTAGCACCACAGCCTTCTTGCAGCTTTGCCACACGTTTATTATTCACATAGCCTAGGCGCGTCTCGGCCTAATTGAAATGAATAGGGCTGTGGTGTGATGTCAAGCACTGCCGCTATACAATATACGGTGCTGTGATTGGTAAGTTGAGAGAAGACCTAAACATTATTGTAAGCTCCAGTGCCTTCTCAAACAGCTAATCAGTGGGGGTCCTGGGTGTCAGACCCTCACTGATCAGATACTGATGACCTATCAGTTCAAAAAACTTGGAAACTCCTTTAAATATTCTGAAGTCTCCTGATTAGTGATGGACGAACATCTGCCGGGACTGTTCGCGAACGCGATCAAATGTCCGCGAACCGCTAGTTCGCGGCGGCTCCCTTTCACTTTAATGGCAGGCGAACCTGAAAAACCTTCAGCTCATATTTGCAGCCAAGAAATAATTACTAGTAGTGCACAAATAGTCCCACAACATGGACAGTGACATACCAGATGTATTATTCGAATTTGCGATCTCCATTTTTTTCAATGCAAAATATCGGCAATATAATTTTCGCGTACGTGCATGCGCAAATGCACTATAAAGAAAGTATATTGGTATATAACACCCCGCCTTAATCAGTTTTTTTGGGGGGCGAGCGACTGGTATATCACACCAGTAGAAATTATTTGTTCCAATAACGCTTGTCCCTCTATGCAGTATCGCAGCAGAACCGCACACA
This sequence comes from Bufo bufo, assembly GCF_905171765.1. Taxonomy (NCBI): domain Eukaryota; kingdom Metazoa; phylum Chordata; class Amphibia; order Anura; family Bufonidae; genus Bufo; species Bufo bufo. The sequence goes on from NC_053391.1 coordinate 605,493,966, forward strand.
ACTGCCGCACAATACAAATGCACTATAATATACTTTCTAACATACAAAGTATATTATAACATTGTACAAGGAATCCATTAGAATATACACTCACCTAAAGAATTATTAGGAACACCTGTTCTATTTCTCATTAATGCAATTATCTAGTCAACTAATCACATGGCAGTTGCTTCAATGCATTTAGGGGGGTGGTCCTGGTCAAGACAATCTCCTGAACTCCAAACTGAATGTCAGAATGGGAAAGAAAGGTGATTTAAGCAATTTTGAGCGTGGCATGGTTGTTGGTGCCAGACGGGCCGGTCTGAGTATTTCACAATCTGCTCAGTTACTGGGATTTTCACGCACAACCATTTCTAGGGGTTTACAAAGAATGATGTGAAAAGGGAAAAACATCCAGTATGCGGCAGTCCTGTGGGCAAAAATGCCTTGTGGATGCTAGAGGTCAGAGGAGAATGGGCCGACTTATTCAAGCTGATAGAAGAGCAACGTTGACTGAAATAACCACTCGTTACAACCGAGGTATGCAGCAAAGCCTTTGTGAAGCCACAACACGCACAACCTTGAGGCGGATGGGCTACAACAGCAGAAGACCCCACCGGGTACCACTCATCTCCACTACAAATAGGAAAAAGATGCTACAATTTGCACGAGCTCACCAAAATTGGACTGTTGAAGACTGGAAAAATGTTGCCTGGTCTGATGAGTCTTGATTTCTGTTGAGACATTCAAATGGTAGAGTCCGAATTTGGCGTTAACAGAATGAGAACATGTATCCATCCTCTGATGGCTACTTCCAGCAGGATAATGCACCATGTCACAAAGCTCGAATCATTTCAAATTGGTTTCTTGAACATGACAATGAGTTCACTGTACTAAAATGGCCCCCACAGTCACTAGATCTCAACCCAATAGAGCATCTTTGGGATGTGGTGGAACGGGAGCTTCGTGCCCTGGATGTGCATCCCTCAAATCTCCATCAACTGCAAGATGCTATCCTATCAATATGGGCCAACATTTCTAAAGAATGCTATCAGCACCTTGTTGAATCAATGCCACGTAGAATTAAGGCAGTTCTGAAGGCAAAAGGGGGTCCAACACTGTATTAGTATGGTGTTCCTAATAATTCTTTAGGTGAGTGTACATAAAGATAAAACGTAACCTTTAATAATTTTACTATGAGGGTCCATTCACACGTCCGTAAGTGTTTTGCGGATCCGCAAAACACGGACACCGGCAATGTGCATTCTGCAATTTGTAGACCGCACATCGCCGGCACTATAATAGAAAATGCCTAATCTTGTCTGCAATTGCAGACAAGAATAAGACATGTTCTATTTTTTTGCGGTAACGGAAGCATAGATGCGGAAGTGCGGATCCGCGGATGCGGACAGCACATTCCAGCCCCATTGAACATGAATGGGTCTGCTCCCGTTCCGCAAAATTGCGGAACGGAATGCGACCCATTTTGCGGACGTGTGAATGGAAAAGATATCCCTCAAAATAAAAATAAATTAAATTATTAAAGTTAAAGGGGTTACTCTGGATAGATCATCAGCATCTGATCGGCGGGGGTATGACACCTGGGACCCCCGCCGATCACCTGTTTGAGAAGGCAGCGTCGCTCTAGCAGCGGCGCGGCCTTCTCACTGTTTATCGCCGGCCCAGTGACGTCACGACTAGCATCAACTAGCGTGGGTAGGGCTAAGCTCCATTCAAGTGAACAGAGCTTAGCCCCACTCACGCTAGTTGATACTAGTCGTGACGTCACTGGGCCAGCGGTAAACAGCGAGAAGGCCGCTGCGCTGCTGGAGCGCCGGTGCCTTCTCAAACAGCTGATCGGAGGGGGTCCCGGGTGTCGGACCCCCGCTGATCAGATGCTGATGATCTATCCAGAGGATAGATCATCAGTTAAAACAAAGTCCAGAACCCGTTTAAGCAAAAAGCATAGATGTGGTAGGCAATAACAAGTGCTCGGCGGCACTAAATCAGGTGCTCGGCGGCACCAAATTAGAAACCATATGTCCTACCACAATCCGGGGGGTTCCAGTGCACATCCATGAATCCCGGAGGGAAAGAAAAAAACATCTATCCCTGGGCTAGATGATGATGTGGTATTGAAGGACAGGGTGGGCAAAGAACTGTCCCTGATATTGCCCTACAGGGGGGTGCTATTCTGGCCCTGATAGCCTAACCACAGACCACCCGCCCTGATAAGAGCGACCCCGTCCGGAACCTTACCCTATATAAAAATGGCCCTAGTAAGCCCCTAGCCCCTAGGCCCCTGACTTCCAGGTGATCACTATATAGATCTATGTGTTTTTGACTCATTATAAAAGTATATTATAAGTATATCGCACCCCTCTGTGTATCACACATATCGATAGCACACCTATACTAGTGCTTAAAAGGACTTTTGTGGCCCTATTAGCTAGCGTTTGGTGTCCCTAACAGCCTGTCCCCGCTCCACACAGCAACCTCTCGCTACACTGGCAAAACACTGAATGTAAAATGGTGACCAGATCAGGTTTATTTATAAGGTAGGGGGTATGTCCATGTGCTGAAACGTCTCAATTGGCTGTCCTGTACCAACTGATGGATGTGTCATGGGTCAAATTGTTTCACACTGTAAAACAATATGGCGGTCGCAAATTTCTCCATATGCTCGCATGTTCGACGAAACGCGAACACGCAAAGTTCGCCGTGAAACAACGCCGGGCGAACCGCAAGGCCATCTCTACTCCTAATGATGTCATCTACTAATCTTACTATTGCCTACAAAACAGGAAAACCATAAACTCCTTTAATAATCTGCCATGGTTTTAAAACATGTTGAATCAGTTGGAATTATTTTTTTTTTGGGGGGGGGGGGTTAATTTATCAGAGACATGCCGCTTATTGGCAAGAATGATCAGTATGGATCATATGCACTAAAACATCTGCAAAGTTATGGTCATTTTATAGTCACTGCCCATAGCTGTATCATAGATCTGTGTTTTGTGGGCCCACACTGTATCTCCATGTGCCTCCAATTTCTTACCAAGGCACCTTGTGCTCCAATGCATGGCATATTATGGAGGTATTATGCCCAAAATGCAATATGAGGGCACCAGGCAGAGACTTAATTGTCCCTGTAGGGACTCTGTGGACCTTCTTAAAGGGTCTGTGGACACAGCACTATCACAGCACTTATGTAGCAAATTCCACAATTCAACAATAAAACCAGAAAAAAAGAATTTCTGTGATTCTCATTGAACCAGTATCTGATTTATTTGATATCATCTTATCATTTAGAAAAATATGTCCTGTGTAAAGCACCATCTAAATAACAAAACAAGTTGATCTTTCACTTTTTCATGTGTCTGCATGTTTTATGTCATTTTGCATAGTCTTTTCATAAAGCTTTACTTTCAATAACTTCTAGTAAATCGTGTGTGGCTTGTGTAGTATTTATCATCACACTAATTATTTTTCACATCAAGAGATTATAGGGAAATAGACCAATTTTTTAATGGAACAATTGATGTCAATCATGTGTAAATATAGATAATTCCACTGAAATCTGCACATTGCTATCATAACCTTCCTGTCTGTACATGTGTCATGCATATAATGTCTTGTACTTTTTATATTTATCTTGCACTAGCAGAAGGACCCGGCTTCGCACTGGTATATTTCATTTAATGTTTCTGTGTGTCGTTAAAACATATCGACAGTATCCCCCATAACAGTGAACTCCACAGTCCCCCACCCCTTAACACTGACCCCCCCACAGTGCCCCGCAACTTTAAAATGGGACCTCCACAGCAGCCCATCCCCTTAACTTTGACCTGAACAGCAGGCCGCCCTTTTAACAGTGAGTTTTACAGCACCCTACTCCCTTAACAGTGACCTCCTCAGGGACCCACCTCCTTAACAGTAGCCTCCACAGTACCCTGCTGCCTTAACAGTGACTTTATAGTACCCTGCTGCTTTAACAGTGACCTCCAAAGCAGTTGCCCCTTTAACAATGCCCTCTACAGTGCCCGCAAAAAATCCATCCAGCCCTATGTGTCGTGTGACTTATTAAAGAACAGACAAACAGACAGACAGAAACTCATTTTTATATACAGTACAGACCAAAAGTTTGGACACACCTTCTCATTCAAAGAGTTTTCTTTATTTTCATGACTATGAAGGCATCAAAACTATGAATTAACACATGTGGAATTATATACATAACAAACAAGTGTGAAACAACTGAAAATATGTCATATTCTAGGTTCTTCAAAGTAGCCACCTTTTGCTTTGATTACTGCTTTGCACACTCTTGGCATTCTCTTGATGAGCTTCAAGAGGTAGTCCCCTGAAATGGTCTTCCAACAGTCTTGAAGGAGTTCCCAGAGATGCTTAGCACTTGTTGGCCCTTTTGCCTTCACTCTGCGGTCCAGCTCACCCCAAACCATCTCGATTGGGTTCAGGTCCGGTGACTGTGGAGGCCAGGTCATCTGGCGCAGCACCCCATCACTCTCCTTCATGGTCAAATAGCCCTTACTTTCAAAGTTTTCCCAATTTTTCGGCTGACTGACTGACCTTCATTTCTTAAAGTAATGATGTCCACTCGTTTTTCTTTACTTAGCTGCTTTTTTCTTGCCATAATATAAATTCTAGCAGTCTATTCAGTAGGACTATCAGCTGTGTATCCACCTGACTTCTCAACTCCACTGATGGTCCCAACCCCATTTATAAGGCAAGAAATCCCACTTATTAAACCTGACAGGGCACACCTGTGAAGTCAAAACCATTTCAGGGGACTACCTCTTGAAGCTCATCAAGAGAATGCCAAGAGTGTGCAAAGCAGTAATCAAAGCAAAAGGTGGCTACTTTGAAGAACCTAGAATATGACATATTTTCAGTTGTTTCACACTTGTTTGTTATGTATATAATTCCACATGTGTTAATTCATAGTTTTGATGCCTTCAGTGTGAATCTACAATTTTCATAGTCATGAAAATAAAGAAAACTCTTTGAATGAGAAGGTGTGTCCAAACTTTTGGTCTGTACTGTATATAAGAGATGATAATGCATTAACAGTACTTGCTATTACAAGATTCATAATAACAGTAATAGGAATTGTAAGATTTGTGGACTATAATCTGTAAATAAATACAGAGAAATAAAGGGGTTGACTAAGATTTTGATATTGATGGCCTATCTGCTGATTCCAGAAACTTTGCTGATTCAATATACAAGTCCTGAAAACCCCCTTTAAAAGGGTTTTCCACAAGAGAAAACAGTTAGCTATAGGGAAAATCCAAGCACTATATTTGGGTATCTCCAAGAGTGGCAAAGAGGCAGACAGGCACACATAGAAAGACTGCTGCAGCTTCAAGTAAATTTTCTCACACTAGTGCTGGATTCACAGCAACACTACTCAGTATTGCTGTATAATGCCCTGCATACTGTTGCTGCTTCTGGGGGGGGGGGGGGGGTAAGTATAATGCTTGCTGATGTTGAGAACATGCATAGAGGCTTTTCCACCACCATAGCAAGAGACTGTAAGAGAATATGAAGAAAACATAGGACCAGAAAACCTTCTGATAACATCACAGTATAAAACAATGGACCCATATATATCGGAAAACGGAGATAGATCAGCGGGGCTGGCAGGAGCTGGAGAAGTAGGCAGCCTGGAGCGAAGGTGGAGACCAAAAGAGCCCAGCTGAAACCTACAGCCTGTCAGGAGAACTACTTATCCCAGGTACAAACCTTAGTCTGTCCAGACAGACACAGAAAGTGACTCAAAGTAATCAAAAAAGTCTGCTCACTACTTCATAGCAGGAATTGATGCATGGAAGGAGATCCTGGCCCAAAACAGTAGAACACAAAAATAAAAATTAGCTTAAAAAGAGTTTTTACAGCGCTATCATTAAGAACATGGATTTTATTGTTCAGAGTCCCAGTGCCTGGTATTTCTATGACAACTTAGATAGAACTGCCAGCCGCTAATGTGGCAGACTGAGAAGACACAAAGTCACTGTGAGATATATGTCAGTGACTGCAGAGAGGAGCACTCTGTGAGGGAACTCAATCCATCCCATTTTTGTGAGAGGCTTTGAGCTTTCCCATAAGCCTGTGGATAAAAAGTGAGGACTGAGTAAAAAGAAGCCAGTAGTCCTACTACTACTCTCAGCCTCTGTATGGACTAGCCTTTGCATTGCACAATTACCCTGCCATCTAAGTGTGCCAATGGTTTCTGGATTTTATTTTGTCTATTAAACCACCACTTCTCCATTAGTGATGTCCCGAACTATTCGCCGGCGAACAGTTCCCGGCGAATATAGCTTGTTCGCGTTCGCCGCGGCGGGCGAACATATGCAATGTTCGGTCCGCCCCCTATACATCATCATTGAGAAAACTTTGACCCTGTACCTCACAGTCAGCAGACACATTCCAGCCAATCAACATACCCTCCCTCCCAGACCCTCCCACCTCCTATCAAAAAGCAAGGACAGCATCCATCTTAGATTCATTCTGAAGCTGCAGTGTCACAAATTTGACTAAGTTGTAATCGTAATGCGATTAATACAGGTTATATTAATCGCATTGCGAATTCAACTTAGAGCTGGGTTCCTAATGGTGGTATTGCTAGAATATAACGAAGATTGAGAATATAGTGCTATATTCGTTATACAGTATTCGGCAATTCTAGCAATACAACCATTAGGAACTCAGATCTAAGTTGTAATCGCAATGCGATTAATACAGGTTATATTAATCGCATTGCGAATTCAACTTAGAGCTGGGTTCCTAATGGTGGTATTGCTAGAATATAACGAAGATTGAGAATATAGTGCTATATTCGTTATATTCTTCAATTCTAGCAATACAACCATTAGGAACTTAGCTCTAAGTTGAATTCGCAATGCGATTAATGCAGGTTACATTAATCGCATTGCGAATTCAACTTACCACACTCTGCGTCAACTACGTAATTTTCCATGGGAGTTTTGCCATGGATCCCCCTCCGGCATGCCACAGTCCAGGTGTTAGTCCCCTTGAAACAACTTTTCCATCACTATTGTAGCCAGAAAGAGTCCCTGTGGGTTTTAAAATTCGCCTGTCTATTGAAGTCTATGGCGGTTCTCCCGGTTCGCCCGTTCGCGAACATTCGCGGAAGTTCGCGTTCGCGAACAGAAAATTTTATGTTCGCGACATCTCTATTCTCCATAGATCTATTCATATTCATAACAGATATCCATGACTGAATTGTTAGAATCTCAGGGCGCATCCATCTTCTTGCCATAAGCAAGCAGGCATAGAAAAACATGGTACATTTTTCTAATTTACATGTATTTCCTATAATCTCAGTTAAGTTATCCCAGAATGGCGAGATCTTTGAGCAACTCCGCCACATATGGCTAATATCTTCTTCTAAAATTCCACATCTGGGACAGACCATAGGTGTAGTAGCATTAGACTTATGCAACCATCTAGGTGTGAGATATCAGATAGCAAGCTAGTTAGGTAGATAGGTTGATGCTACTGGTATGTATGGTATGTATGGACCTGTGCGCAAGGTGTGAAGGTGGTGGTGACATTCACCTGTTTTCTTCCAGATAAATTTTCTTTCCTTTTATGCATTTCATTTGCGCTGTGCAGTAGGCTCACCGATACTATCTACCTGTTGCCTACAAATATATTATGTTACTATTACTACTTGTGAGTGCTGGTCAGGAGTTCTTCGAGTCACCCCTAGTGGAAGAACCTCCTTGAAACAGGGAACAGGTGGTGCGCTCCCTCCTTGCAGCACCGCCAGCGTCCCACTGATAAAGAGGGAGGAGGAGCCGGCGTCGGACGTGGCTGGTGTGCTCATCTCCCTGGCAACAATGGGGTGGGGAGGACCCGGCGGCGCACTCTCTCTCAGCGCGGCTGGCGTCCTCCATCCCCTAGGCACAGAGTTGGCGCTCAGGGTTTTGGCTGGGGCTGACGCAGGGTCACGTGAGGCTGGCCACGTCACGTGATCATTCAGTCTGGCCTATTTAACAAGTAACTTGCTAGCCACAAGTTGCCTGTGATGGTCTTACTACTCCACTAGCATTTTCCTGCATGTGTGATTTTGTGAACTCGACCTTGGCTTGTATTTGACTTTTGATCCTGCGTAATCCCTTTGTACTAACATGACCTCCTGGCTCCTGACTGTGACTTGTATTTTGACCTTGATCCTGTGTAATCCTTTTGTACTGATGTGATCTCCTGGCTCCTGACCCCGGCTTGTATTTGACCTTGATCCTGTGTTATTCCTTTGTGCTGATGTGACCTCTTAGTACTTGACCTCGGCTTCCATTTTATTCTGGTTTTGCTTATGATTGGTTATTGGATTGTTTGGTTACTACCCAGCCTGGTAGCTTATGTTTTCTTATGTCTTAGTCTTTTGTTTTCTCCCACTTTGTTCCCTCCCTGTAGACCCCTGCACGTACTTAATCTAGGGACTGCTGTCCAGTTGCGCACTGTCGGTTAGGATGGACTGTGCAAGTAGGTAGGGATAGTGGAGTCGGTGGAGCTTAGGGCTGCACTATCCCTATCGAATCATGACACTCCTACTACCAATCTTACAAGCGAGAGTCAGGTGGAGGCACTGTACCAACAAACAATAAGTGAAATTATCCAAACATCCAGGGATGCTGAGGTATCCAGATATTACATGAATATACAGGAGACCGGGTTCTTATTTAACTGAATTCTGACAAACAATGCAGTAATGTAGTCTCATTATATGAGCTCATGTAGTCTCGGGCTTGTGAAAACAGCGAGATACCAACATCCAAGAACCGGTTACTGCTCATATTTCTAAGCATCCTATAAAGACATAGGTGAAATTTTGTAGCATATACGATAAAGGAGCCTATACACCTTCGATAGCTATGGGCCGACAGCTATATCTCCTGACACCACCCAAACATGTGAAAGCCCAACATGCCGATCCTTCAAACTAAGCAAACCTCTATACATATAAGATAGATAGCTGTCTGGTAGAGATGAGCAAATCAATTTATTCATCATAAAGAGTTTTTCACCTACAAGGGGCTATCCCCACTGTTGAAAAATCTATCAATCAGTCAATCACCCCCCCCCCCCCCCATGGCTTGATTGACAGGGTAAAATTTGGCCCTGACAATCTCACATCTGCACTTTTGCTCTGAGAAGTGACACAAGCGCAGGGGCTCTACTAACGATACTAGAGCAGCAACTGTCCACACGCTGCCACCTGGAAAAGTAGCGCCGCATGTACACTGACCATTCCAATATCAGTAGCAGAGCCCCTGCGCTTTTGCCACCTTGTATGCATGTGCATCTAAAAAGTTTAATAAAGGGCTCTGTATTATAAGCCCGAAAAGTTATTATATGCAATGCCTTCTACTGCGTCTAGAAAAATAAATGAACACGTTATTCGCAACTGTGGCGTTTGCAACAGATCTTCAATCGGATAAGATTATTAGAAGATCCCTTAGTGCAAAGGGACTGGAAGATGTGCACCTTGAAAAAGCTGTTGCTGTTAGCATGTAAAGAAGCTACTCAGCGCAGGAACAAACTTGTCAGGACCAGGTGAGATGTCGGGCCCTGTCAATCAAATGACAAGGAGGTGCTTTTTCATCTAGCCCCTCATTTCTACTAACCAGCCATCTATCTTATGTTTATAGACAGGGGCGGACTGAGAACCCTCAGGGCCCCCGGGCAAAATAAATCAAGGGCCCCCTTACAGGCCCCACCCATGTTCTGCTGCAAGCCGCACCCTTGTCCCGCCTCCATACCCCACCTCCAGCCACACCCTACACAATCTTTAATAAGATTTCAAAGTTAAAGTGACACAAAAGGCACCCAGACCACTTCAGCTCATTGACGTGGTCTGGGTACAGTGTCCCTTTTGCAAATCGAGCTGCAATGTTCTAGAGAAACTGCATTGTTTACGTTCCAGCAATAAGTCAGCCTCTAGTGGCTGGCAGCCACCTGAGGGCTTCCTGGAGTGAAACAGACCTTTGGTCTGGTATCTGACGCTGGACGCATGATGACCTCCAGGGTCAGATTTTTCCCCATAGGAAAGCATTGATTCAATGCTCTCATATGGGGTGATCTAATCTCAGCGTCCATTAGTGAGCCTCTGTTAGAAGCAGTGTGGGCATAACTACTGTGAAGGGGGCACATATCTGGGCATAACTAGGCCCTTCACAGTAGTTATTAACCCATTTCAGCAGTCCCCCCTTCAGTGAATGGGGAACTGTTGAAAGGGGTTAATAACTACTGTGAAGGGCCTAGCCGTCTGGGCAACCCCACAGATCATCCCCCCACCCACCTTGTACTTGTTCCACTGATCCGCTACTTGCGGGCTACATGGGCATGAGTTCAGTCACTTCGGTGTGCAATCCCATCCTGAGGCGTGTGATCCCGCGAGACCAGTGACCTACAGCGGCGGGTCTTGCGGGATCACGCGCTGCAGGACGGGATTGGCCACCGAAGTGACTCAACTCATTCCCGCGCAGCCCACAAGTAGTGGAACAATTACAAGAGGGGTGGGGAATAGCCAAATGAAAAAATATTTTGAACCAAAAGGTGTTATGGGGGATCTGTGGATGGCACTGTTGTGGGGGGATCTGTGGATGGCACTGTTGTGGGGGGATCTGTGGATGGCACTGTTGTGGGGGGATCTGTGGATGGCACTGTTGTGGGGGGATCTGTGGATGGCACTGTTATGGCGGCTCTGTGGATGGCAGTTATTGGGGGCTCTGTGGAAGGCACTGTTATGGGGGATCTGTGGATGACACACTGTTATAGGGGCTCTGTGGATGACAAACTGTTATGGGGGCTCTGTGGATGACACACTGTTATGGGGGCTCTGTAGATGACACACTGTTATGGGGGCTCTGTGGATGATACACTGTTATGGGGGCTCTGTGGATGACACACTGTTATGGGGGCTCTGTGGATGACACACTGTTATGGGGGCTCTGTGGATGACACACTGTTATGGGGGCTCTGTGGATGACACACTGTTATGGGGGCTCTGTGGATGACACACTGTTATGGGGGCTCTGTGGATGACACACTGTTGTGGGGGGGGGCTCTGTGGATGACACACTGTTGTGGGGGGGGCTCTGTGGATGACCCACTGTTATGGGGGCTCTGTGGATGACACACTGTTGTGGGGGGGGCTCTGTGGATGGCACACTGTTGTGGGGGGGGCTCTGTGGATGACACACTGTTGTGGGGGGGGGCTCTGTGGATGACACACTGTTGTGGGGGGGGGCTCTGTGGATGACACACTGTTGTGGGGGGGGCTCTGTGGATGACACACTGTTGTGGGGGGGGCTCTGTGGATGACACACTGTTGTGGGGGGGGATCTGTGGATGACACATATATAGCAGCATATACAGTGTCATCCACAGATCCCCCATAACAGTGTTCCTGTGAGTGAATGATCCCCAATACACTGCGCATGCGCGAAAAAGACGACTTGGCGCAGGCGCAGTAGAGGTTAACAAAATGCAAACAAAAATAAAGGTTAACAAAATGCAAATATCTAGACCTTTTCAGTACCTCTGTGACGTTTAATTGACAGTATTATGTCTATATCGTGGAAAATAGTTTTAAGGAAATGAAATAAAGATTTAAAATTTTATATTAGTCAGCAGTTCAAGCTAGACGTAATGCAAAACTATCTCCCACGATATAGACATAATACTGTCAAGTAAACGGAACACCGGCATCTGGTGTTGTAATGGCAGCGGGGCCCGGTGCAGTCACTGTATTCTATTACACCGGGCCCCGCTCACTGTAATACTAATATTCCGATGTGAACAACTTGAAATCCTCTGCGATCCTCTCCCTCTCCCTCTCTGTACTCACAAACTCAGTAGCAGGCCAGGCGGCAGCGCAACTCACTGACGTCACGCGCCTGCTCCTCCCACTGTATGAATGAAGTAGGCGGGGCAGGTGCGTGCCGTCAGTGAGTTGCGCTGCCGCCCGGCCTGCTACTGAGTTTTAGAGATGGGAAGTTCGGATTTTTGTCATGAATCGGATCTTTGGTTCACTTCCTGAGCCGGCAGAAGCAAGTGAACTGAAGATCAATGCGCATGCTCAGCTCTTCGAATCTTCGGTTTACTTGCTGAGTCGGCTCTCAAGTGAACCGAAGGTCTGGAGGGACTCGCTCCTGGCAAACACAGCTCTGCTGCAGTGGAGCAGACTGATGTAATTACACTGTATAGTTATTGCAGGGATTTAGATAATGGTCTAAGAGTTTATTAGTTAAAAGAATCAAATGAGTCAGAGACTCATTTGATTCTTTGAGTTAAAATAATCCTGTCACCGAGTCCCTGCCAGGCTTCCTGCTCTGCTACATTGCTGCAAGCACCCTGTACACACACAGCTCTACTACATTGCTGCAAGCACCCTGTACACACACAGCACTGCTACATTGCTGCAAGCACCCTGTACACACACAGCTCTGCTACATTGCTGCAAGCACCCTGTACACACACAGCTCTGCTACATTGATGCAAGCACCCTGTACACACACAGCTCTGCTACATTGCTGCAAGCACCCTGTACACACACAGCCTGCTACATTGCTGCAAGCACCCTGTACACACACAGCTCTGCTACATTGCTGCAAGCACCCTGTACACACACAGCTCTGCTACATTGCTGCAAGCACCCTGTACACACACAGCCCTGCTACATTGCTGCAAGCACCCTGTACACACACAGCTCTGCTACATTGCTGCAAGCACCCTGTACACACACAGCTCTGCTACATTGCTGCAAGCACCCTGTACACACACAGCTCTTTCCTCTGCAATATTTTAGTTTTTCATTTTGAATAAATGAGGAAAGATTTAGAACATTCTGTTTTCTCCTTGTCATTATGGGGTACACTGAGTTCATTATGATGGGGAAAAACAACATAAAATGTGAAAAAGGTCAGAGGACTTTCTAATACTAAATTTACCTACAGTGGTTGGTGTTACCAACTGCAGCTACCGCCAGCAATGGCAGCTGATTTTTAGCGGCTTCAGGAAACAACAAATTTAATAATCAATTTTAGCACATTAGTCTCACATTATCAGCAGTCCTATAGGCAAATGAGCAAAAAAGGATGGATCCACCTGATAGAAGGCAGGGAACACCAAAAAATTTACAGAATACAAATTTTGTAAGCTGTTGACAATACAGGGAGTGAAGACGAAGGAAAGCTGAATCTAATCTGCTGCTTTTCTGTAATGTTTAAATGTCTTCCAGGCTTAGCGAGTACCACCAGTCAAAAATAAAATACTGTCTGTGCTTCTAAATCCTTATGGGCAGTCATTGAAATTAAAAGCTCAACCATTTTTGCTCCAGGTGTCTCTTTCCTTCAATTTCCTACATTACAAAAAGCTGTGGGCCAAGCACAGAGACGGTGATGTGTCCACCTCTGTCTTCTCTTCCAGGTTTCTTCTGTCATGTCCTCCTAATGACCTATCTCCATTTACTGCTGGGCTATGTGTCATCTCCAGTTATCTCCACATATAATCCCAATTAGTCACTACAGAAATAAGATCTTACAAGTCCAAAATATTTGCTAAGTCATGATGCCATAAAATAAATAAAGTTGTGGCCCTCTAGTTATCGGGAAACTACAAATCCCTGCTTAACATGAAAGCTACATAGAATGTTGAGAATCTGGTGAGCAACAGGTAAGAAACAGTTAAATATATACTGACTAACTGCTATGCAAAGATGGACAATGTGGTTCAGTAATTACATCTTCAAGCTGGGGATTAAAGGGGGAAATTATCAAGTCATGCAAATCCAAGAATTCTGTTTTCAAAAAGTTGTAAAATAAGGCTTTGTGACTTTTTGGCCTTATCTGCACACAAAATGTGTTACCTTTTGCATTTTTGCAAGGACTCCAGTTTTGAAAAATAGGTGGGAAAGTGACTGTTATTAACCTGTCCAGCTGATTCAAAGGCTATAAACACCTTTGGTGGTAATTATTTTTATTATTGCATTAATCTCATTTTGCTCAAAAGTAATTTTTTCAATTGGTCTACAGTTTCTGTACTACTGCCTTCACTTTCATTGGATCTGCAGACTTTACTTTACTATCTTTCTTTCTGATATACAAAGAATCCTTCAGGGAACTGCTCTGATGGATGGATGTGTAGTCTTTTATCGCTGAAGTCCTGACAGCTCATAAACACTCATTTAAGCCATATTCTTATCAATACTTAAAAGATAAGGGCTACACATGGAGCCGTCAGAGCTTTTCCCTCATGGATTCTTTCTGCAGATAGAGAACAGTTTGCTCTAACCGCTATGCCCTGTTATGTCCACCTTCACAACCAATTTTTCAATTTCTCTGCTTTTAAAACAGTTAAATTGACACCTCATAAAATAATTATTACTTAACATTCCCCATATGTCTACTTATGTTATGTATGTCATTTTATTCTTTAGGACATTAGAAGGCTTAGAATTTTAGAAGCAATTCTTAAGATTTTTAAGAAAACTTTCAAAACCCACTTTTTAAGGACCAGTTCAGTTATGAAGTCACTTTGTGGGGCTTACATAGTGGAAATCACCCATAAATACCCCAATTTAGAAACTACACCCCTCAAGTTATTAAAAATAGATTTTACAAACTTTGTTAACCCTTTAGGTATTTCACAAGAATTTCAAAATTTCACTTTTTTGGCAGATTTTCCATTTTAAAACATTTTTTTTCTATAACACATCAAGAGTTAACATCCAAACAAAACTCAATCCCTATTACTCTGATTCAGCAGTTTACATAAACACCCCACATGTGGTGGTAAACTGCTGTAAGGCAGCACAGCAGGGAGCAGAAGAAAAGGAACGTTGCATGCTTTTTGGAAGGCAGAATTTGCTGAACTGGTTTTTAGGCACCATGTCCTATTTGAAACCCCCCTGATGCACCCATACAGTAGAAACTCCCAAAAAGTGACCCCATTTTGGAAACTATGGGATAAGGTGACAGTTTTATTGATACTACTGATAGCTCTATATTACGCTTTTTGTGAGGAAAGGTAACAAAAAATGGCTGTTCTGGCACAGTTTTAATTTTTTATAATGTTCATCTGACAGGTTAGATCATGTGCTATTTTTACAGAGAAGGTTGTTACGGATGCGACAATACCAAATATGTCAACTTTTTTTATTTTTTTTTAAGTTTTACATAATAAAGCATTTATGAAAAAATATGTTTTTGTGCCTCCATTTTCTGAACACCATATTGTTTTACTTTTTTGCCGATCGTCTTGTGCAGGGGCTTGTTTTTTGCAGGAAGAGTTGATGTTTTTACCGGTACCATATTTGGATACATATGATTTTTTGATTATTCAATATTACACTTTATGGGGCAAGGTGACCCAAAAATTGGTTGTTTTGGCACATTTTTTTATTTTTTTGGGCGATAGTCTTATGTGGGGGCTCATTTTTTGTGGAATGAAGTGTCGGTACTATTTTGGGGTTCGTTGATCACTTGGTATTACACTTTTTGTGATGTAAGATGACAAAAAATGGCTTTTTTGCCATAGTTTTTATTTTTATTTTTTATGGCGTTTATCTGATGGGGTAGATTATGTGATATATTAATAGAGCTGGTCGTAATGGATGCAGCGATACCTAATATGCCTGTTTTTTTCCTATTTTTTATTATAAAATCAGGGGAAAGGGGCATTTTTATTTTTATTTTTTACTTGAAACTTTATTTCTTTTATTATTAAAAATCTTTTTTTTTACTTTATTTCTGTACCACTCTAGGACTTCAACTTTTGGGAGTCTGATCCCCTTCTGCAATGCATTACAATACATCTATATTGCAATGCATTGCCTGTTAGTGTACTACACAGAGTAATACACTAACAGGTTGCCTAGGAGACCGGGCCTGGGGCTGGATCTCCTCGGCCCCCGTAGAAGGCAGGTCCCGATGCCTCTGCAAGGCATCAAGCTGCCTTCTCACCCATCAGGTTCCCGTCACCGCAGAGCAGGAACCTGATGGAGAACCTCACTAGATGCAAACACCTTCTATGCCACAGGGATGGTTTGCCATTGAATATGGAAACACATAGGCCCGCATACAAGCTGCAAACACAAAATGGTTTGATTATTTTTTTTTAATAGAGGCAACATTTTTGTTATTTTAGATAATAATTATGGTTTTTATGATGTGCATAACCTTTGAGAATGGGTGAAACAACTAGATATTTTAAACCAACATTATGATACCAACTCAGGTTGTGTTTTATGCAAATGCACAAAATGTAAATACAGAAAATACATGAAGAATATTTATAAAAGGAAAGGCAGCTGTTCCATGGATGTGTCCTGCACTGTTCTGCAGCTGTGGTTCATAAATAGAGTTGAGCGAACACCTGGATGTTCGGGTTCGAGAAGTTCGGCCGAACTTCCCGGAAATGTTCGGGTTCGGGATCCGAACCCGACCCGAACTTCGTCCTGAACCCGAACCCCATTCAAGTCAATGGGGACCCCAACTTTTCGGCACTAAAAAGGCTGTAAAACAGCCCAGAAAATGGCTAGAGGGCTGCAAAAGGCAGCAAAATGTAGTTAAATCCCCTGCTAACAAATGTGGATAGGGAAATGAATAAAAATAAAAATTAAATAAATAAAAATTAACCGATATCAATTGGAGAGAGGTCCCATAGCAGAGAATCTGGCTTCATGTCAGCAGAGAATCAGTCTTCATGGCATAGCAGAGAATCATGCTTCACGTCACCCACCACTGGAACAGTCCATTGTCAGATATTTAGGCCCAGGCACCCAGACAGAGGAGAGAGGTCCCATAGCAGAGAATCTGGCTTCATGTCAGCGACTCAGCAGAGAATCAGTCTTCATGTCATAGCAGAGAATCAGGCTTCACGTCACCCACCACTGGAACAGTCCATTGTCAGATATTTAGGCCCCGGCACCCAGGCAGAGGAGAGAGGTCCCGTAACAGAGATTCAGGCTTCATGTCAGCAGAGAATCAGTCTTCATGTCATAGCAGAGAATCATGCTTCACATCACCCAACATTGGAACAGTCCATTGTCATATAATTTAGGCCCCGGCACCCAGACAGAGGAGAGAGGTCCCATAACATAGAATCTGGCTTCATGTCAGCAGAGAATCAGTCTTCATGTCATAACAGAGAATCAGGCTTCACGTCACCCACCACTGGAACAGTCCATTGTCAGATATTTAGGCCCAGGCACCCAGGCAGAGGAGAGAGGTCCCATGGCAGAGAATCTGGCTTCATGTCAGCAGAGAATCAGTCTTCATGTCATAGCAGAGAATCAGGCTTCACGTCACCCACCACTGGAACAGTCCATTGTCACATATTTAGGCCCAGGCACCCAGGCAGAGGAGAGAGGTCCCATAACAGAGATTCAGTCTTCATGTCAGCAGAGAATCAGTCGTCATGTCATAGCAGAGAATCATGCTTCACGTCACCCAACATTGGAACAGTCCATTGTCATATAATTTAGGCCCCGGCACCCAGACAGAGGAAAGAGGTCCCATAACATAGAATCTGGCTTCATGTCAGCGACTCAGCAGAGAATCAGTCTTCATGTCATAGCAGAGAATCAGGCTTCGTGTCACCCACCACTGGAACAGGCCACTGTCAGATATTTTTAGGCCCCGGCACCCAGACAGAGGAGAGGTTCATTCAACTTTGGGTTGCCTCGCAATATAATGGTAAAATGAAAATAAAAATAGGATTGAATGAGGAAGTGCCCTGGAGTACAATAATATATGGTTAAGGGGAGGTAGTTAATGTCTAATCTGCACAAGGGATGGACAGGTTCTGTGGGATCCATGCCTGGTTCATTTTTATGAACGTCAGCTTGTCCACATTGGCTGTAGACAGGCGGCTGCGTTTGTCTGTAATGACGCCCCCTGCCGTGCTGAATACACGTTCAGACAAAACGCTGGCCGCCGGGCAGGCCAGCACCTCCAAGGCATAAAAGGCTAGCTCTGGCCACTTGGACAATTAGGAGACCCAGAAGTTGAATGGGGCCGAACCATCAGTCAGTACGTGGAGGGGTGTGCACACGTACTGTTCCACCATGTTAGTGAAATGTTGCCTCCTGCTAACACGTTCCGTATCAGGTGGTGGTGCAGTTAGCTGTGGCGTGGTGACAAAACTTTTCCACATCTCTGCCATGCTAACCCTGCCCTCAGAAGAGCTGGCCGTGACACAGCTGCGTTGGCGACCTCTTGCTCCTCCTCTGCCTTCGCCTTGGGCTTCCACTTGTTCCCCTGTGACATTTGGGAATGCTCTCAGTAGCGCGTCTACCAATGTGCGCTTGTACTCGCGCATCTTCCTATCACGCTCTAGTGCAGGAAGTAAGGTGGGCACATTGTCTTTGTACCGTGGATCCAGCAGGGTGGCAACCCAGTAGTCCGCACACGTTAAAATGTGGGCAACTCTGCTGTCGTTGCGCAGGCACTGCAGCATGTAGTCGCTCATGTGTGCCAGGCTGCCCAGAGGTAAGGACAAGCTGTCCTCTGTGGGAGGCGTATCGTCATCGTCCTGCGTTTCCCCCCAGCCACGCACCAGTGATGGGCCTGAGCTGTGTTGGGTGCCACCCCGCTGTGAACATTCTTCATCTTCATCCTCCTCCACCTCCTCCTCATCCTCGTCCTCCTCGTCCTCCAGTAGTGGGCCCTGTCTGTCCACATTTGTACCTGGCCTCTGCTGTTGCAAAAAACCTCCCTCTGAGTCACTTCGAAGAGACTGGCCTTAAAGTGCTAAAAATGACCCCTCTTCCTCCTCCTCCTCCTCCTCCTCCTCCTGGACCATCTCCTCTTCCATCATCACCCTAAGTGTTTTCTCAAGGGACATAGAAGTGGTTTTGTAACGCTGATAACGGCGTCATCGCCACTGGCCATGTTGGTGGAGTACTCGAAACAGCGCAACAGGGCACACAGGTCTCGCATGGAGGCCCAGTCATTGGTGGTGAAGTGGTGCTGTTCCGCAGTGCGACTGACCCGTGCGTGCTGCAGCTGAAACTCCACTATGGCCTGCTGCTGCTCGCACAGTCTGTCCAGCATGTGCAAGGTGGAGTTCCACCTGGTGGGCACGTCGCATATGAGGCGGTGAGCGGGAAGGCCGAAGTTACGCTGTAGCGCAGACAGGCGAGCAGCGGCAGGATGTGAATGCCGGAAGCGCGCACAGACGGCCCGCACTTTATGCAGCAGCTCTGACATGTCGGGGTAGTTGTGAATGAACTTCTGCACCACCAAATTCAGCACATGCGCCAGGCAAGGGATGTGCGTCAAACCGGCTAGTCCCAGAGCTGCAACGAGATTTCGCCCATTATCGCACACCACCAAGCCGGGCTTGAGGCTCACCGGCAGCAACCACTCGTCGGTCTGTTGTTCTATACCCCGCCACAACTCCTGTGCGGTGTGGGGCCTGTCCCCCAAACATATGAGTTTCAGAATGGCCTGCTGACGTTTACCCCGGGCTGTGCTGAAGTTGGTGGTGAAGGTGTGTGGCTGACTGGATGAGCAGGTGGAAGAAGAGGAGGAGGAATCTGAGTAGGAGGAGGAGGAGACAGGAGGCAAAGAATGTTGCCCTGCGATCCTTGGCGGCGGAAGGACGTGCGCCAAACAGCTCTCCGCCTGGGGCCCAGCCGCCACTACATTTACCCAGTGTGCAGTTAGGGAGATATAGCGTCCCTGGCCGTGCTTACAGGTCCACGTATCTGTGGTTAGGTGGACCTTGCCACAGATGGCGTTGCGCAGTGCACACTTGATTTTATCGGATACTTGGTTGTGCAGGGAAGGCATGGCTCTCTTGGAGAAGTAGTGCCGGCTGGGAACAACATACTGTGGGACAGCAAGCGACATTAGCTGTTTTAAGCTGTCTGTGTCCACCAGCCTAAATGACAGCATTTCATAGGCCAGTAGTTTAGAAATGCTGGCATTCAGGGCCAGGGATCGAGGGTGGCTAGGTGGGAATTTACGCTTTCTCTCAAATGTTTGTGAGATGGAGAGCTGAACGCTGCCGTGTGACATGGTTGAGATGCTTGGTGACGCAGGTGGTGGTGTTGGTGGTACATCCCATGTTTGCTGGGCGGCAGGTGCCAACGTTCCTCCAGAGGCTGAGGAAGAGGCCAAGGCGGCAGCAGCAGAAGAGGCCGAGGCGGCAGCAGCAGAAAAGGTAGCAGGGGGAGCCTGAGTGACTTCCTTGTTTTTAAGGTGTTTACTCCACTGCAGTTCATGCTTTGCATGCAGGTGCCTGGTCATGCAGGTTGTGCTAGGGTTCAGAACGTTAATGCCTCGCTTCAGACTCTGATGGCACAGCGTGCAAACCACTCGGGTCTTGTCGTCAGCACATTGTTTGAAGAAGTGCCATGCCAGGGAACTCCTTGAAGCTGCCTTTGGGGTGCTCGGTCCCAGATGGCGGCGGTCAGTAGCAGGCGGAGTCTCTTGGCGGCGGGTGTTCTGCTTTTTCCCACTGCTCCCTCTTTTGCTACGCTCTTCCTCCGAACTGTGAAAGTCAGTGGCACGACCTTCATTCCATGTGGGGTCTAGGACCTCATCGTCCTCTGCATCGTCTTCATCCCTGACCTCCTGTTCAGTCTGCACACTGCAGAAAGACGCAGCAGTTGGCACCTGTGTTTCGTCATCATCAGAGACGTGCTGAGGTAATATTCCCATGTCCTCATCATCAGGAAACATAAGTGGTTGTGCGTTAGTGCATTCTATGTCTTCCACCGCTGGGGAAGGGCTAGGTGGATGCCCTTGGGAAACCCTGCCAGCAGAGTCTTCAAACTGCATAAGAGACTGCTGCATAACTTGAGGCTCAGACAGTTTCCCTGGTATGCATGGGGGTGATGTGACAGACTGATGGGCTTGGTTTTCATGCGCCATCTGTGCGCTTTCTGCAGAAGACTGGGTGGGAGATAATGTGAACTTGCTGGATCCACTGTCGGCCACCCAATTGACTAATGCCTGTACCTGCTCAGGCCTTACCATCCTTAGAACGGCATTGGGCCCCACCAAATATCCCTGTAAATTCTGGCGACTACTGGGACCTGAGGTAGTTCGTACACTAGGACGTGTGGCTGTGGCAGAACGGCCACGTCCTCTCCCAGCACCAGAGGGTCCACTAACACCACCACGACCATGTCCGCGTCCCTTACTAGATGTTTTCCTCATTGTTACCGTTCACCACAATAAGAAAAATATTATTTGGCCCAATGTATTGAATTCAAATTCAGGCCTTTTTTTACAGACACCTAACTATCTGGCTATCTATTTAGGTACCGTATTACACTAATACAGGCACAGCAGTAATGACAGATTTAGCTGAATATAATTTTGAGGCCTATTATTTAGGCGCTGGGTGACAGGTATACGTTTACGGACAGAATTAGACTTGGATATGCACAGTAGCGTGTGTGTAAAGTTATTGAGAATGACCCTATCAGCACCTTGAATCTAATATACCCTTTTAGGGATAGATTTAAAGTAGGCCCGATACAGCAGAAACCACTAATTTAGGAAATTGCTAGGTTGGGAATTGTATTTCAACCCAGAACAAAAACTGTGCTTTGATGGACACAAAATAACTTGACCAGCTACAGCAATAACCACAGATTTAGCTGAATATAAATTTGAGGCCTATTATTTAGGCGCTGGGTGACAGGTATACGTTTACGGACAGAATTAGACTTGGATATGCACAGTAGCGTGTGTGTGAAGTTATTGAGAATGACCCTATCAGCACCTTGAATCTAATATACCCTTTTAGGGATAGATTTAAAGTAGGCCTGATACAGCAGAAACCACTAATTTAGGAAATTGCTAGGTTGGGAATTGTATTTCAACCCAAAACAAAAACTGTGCTTTGACGGACACAATATAACTTGACCAGCTACAGCAATAACCACAGATTTAGCTGAATATAAATTTGAGGCCTATTATTTAGGCGCTGGGTGACAGGTATACGTTTACGGACAGAATTAGACTTGGATATGCACAGTAGCGTGTGTGTGAAGTTATTGAGAATGACCCTATCAGCACCTTGAATCTAATATACCCTTTTAATGAATAGATTTAAAGTAGCCCTGATACAGCAGAAACCACTAATTTAGGAAATTGCTAAGTTGGGAATTGTATTTCAACCCAGAACAAAAATATATCCTTTGCCAGGCAGCAGACAGTATTAGACCGCATTGGGGCTTATACATTGAGGGTTCCGTTACCGCTGTACACTTGGTTTGTGGAATAAACACCGTCAAGCAAGAAAAACAAGGTGCTGGATTTTCTTTTCCTTCAAGTTCATTTTTTGGGTCTCATCCCATCCGTGCACCCTTGAAACTGCTGATGCAGGTGAGCTGGACTTTTACTATTATTAGCAGACAGTATTACAATTGGCTGGCCACAGCTGAAACACCAGATTTAGGGTACTGCTATTTTGGCAATTGTATTTCACCCCTTAATAAAATAGCAAGCACAGCCAAGCCCCTGATGTAGGATATAGCCAAAAAATAACCACACTATTGATGGTTAAATGGACTTGGTGGCAGCTTGCCCCTGATGTAGGATATAGCCAAAAAATAACCACACTATTGATGGTTAAATGGACTTGGTGGCAGCTTGCCCCTGTTGTAGGATATAGCCAAAAAATAACCACACTATTGATGGTTAAATGGACTTGGTGACAGCTTGCCCCTGATGTAGGATATAGCAAAAAATAACCACACTATTGATGGTTAAATGGACTTGGTGGCAGCTTCTGCTGGCGCACCACAAGCCACAAAATGGCTGCCGATCACCCCAGAAAAAAGTGACTGAAAAACGCTCTGGGCAGCCTAAAAACAGTGAGCAATTGAATAGCAGCAGTTCAATGATCCACAGCTGTAGATCGATCACTGTCTTAAGCGTTTTGGAGGAGTTAATCACTGCCTAATCTCGCCCTAACGTCGCAGCTGCAACCTCTCCCTACACTTGTAACAGCAGAGTGACGTGCAGCGCTACGTGACCCAAGCTTATATAGAGGCTGGGTCACATGCTGCACTGGCCAATCACAGCCATGCCAATAGTAGGCATGGCTGTGATGGCCTCTTGGGGCAAGTAGTATGACGCTTGTTGATTGGCTGCTTTGCAGCCTTTCAAAAAGCGCCAAGAAAGCGCCGAACACCGAACCCGGACTTTTACGAAAATGTTCGGGTTCGGGTCCGTGTCACGGACACCCCAAAATTCGGTAGTTCGGGTTCGCTCATCCCTATTCATAAATGAACTTTGCAAGATAATTGTGTACTACAATGGTCACCACTTAACTTGCTTTATTAGATCAAGTAATGACCCATTTTACATGTCTTTGCCATAAGACATCTGACTGACTCAAATAAAATAAAATTAAATGAACTTTAATTCCGACATTCACAATGGCTATATAATGAGACATTAAATGATATCATATCATAAGCATAAGCATTTAGGCAAAGGTGTAACAATAACAATAAAACTTTGTTCCATTAGGATTCACAATCTGAATTCCTCAGACATACACATACACTACGGCTGTTAGGAGGGAAGCCATTTATAACCTACCAATATATTTTTGGAGTGTTGGAGGAAACCAGGGTTTCTGAAGCAATCCAGTTGAACATGAGTAGAACATAATATGCAGATGTTGCCCTTGGTCAAATTGGAACCTAAAGGTCCTCATACACATGGAGAGCTCTAATGTGTGCGGAGAGCTCTAGACTCTCCCCTGAATATTTCTGCAATATCCGTTTGTTCTTCTAGGAGATAAGTCACCATCTGAAGTGTCTGGCAATGGCTTTCTTCCCTCTCCCCATTGAATACACATACATATTTTGGCCATCTATATGGAATTTGTATGTTCTCCCTGTATGAGTCTGTTTTTTTTCTGCAACTCTAGTTTCCTGCCTCACTGCTATCTCTCCCAACTCCCTCAGAAGTCAGCCAAATGATCGCACGGCCCACAGCTATTGAATGTGTTTGGCCGTCCTTAGACCCCAGCCTATCAATGAGCCACCATGCTGCCCTACTAATAAGGTGATGGAGAATAGTTTTTATTATTATACTTTGGGGTCAAGAATGGTACCTCATGGCTCTTAAAAGTCAACTAACTGACCACCCCTGGTTAGACAAAGTAAGTAATTTATACATTAATATTGCTTTTTTTTTTTTTACCTCTGGTGAATACCTATCATACAGAAGAAAGGTGTTATCGGCGATTTATAGCACTGAGTGCATAAGTATGTATACAGAGATAGCTGTCAGTCACTGATAACACATTCCTCCTGTATTGATACATGTAGGTATTCACAGAAAGTGAAAAAAGCAAAGATATAAATGTATAAATTACAGTTTTTACTGAATCTCCCCCCCCCCCCAAAAATAAAAATAAAAATAAAATACACTGCTCAAAAAAATAAAGGGAACACAAAAATTACACATCCTAGATCTGAATTAATTAAATATTCTTCTGAAATACTTTGTTCTTTACATAGTTGAATGTGCTGACAACAAAATCACACAAATTAAAAAATGGAAATCAAATTTTTAAACCCATGGAGGTCTGGAT
Organism: Bufo bufo; assembly: GCF_905171765.1. Classification (NCBI taxonomy): domain Eukaryota; kingdom Metazoa; phylum Chordata; class Amphibia; order Anura; family Bufonidae; genus Bufo; species Bufo bufo. The sequence continues at coordinate 605,518,569 of NC_053391.1, forward strand.
TTTGAGTCACACTCAAAATTAAAGTGGAAAAACACACTACAGGCTGATCCAACTTTGATGTAATGTCCTTAAAACAAGTCAAAATGAGGCTCAGTAGTGTGTGTGGCCTCCACGTGCCTGTATGACCTCCCTACAATGCCTGTGCATGCTCCTGATGAGGTGGCGGATGGTCTCCTGAGGGATCTCCTTCCAGACCTGGACTAAAGCATCTGTCAACTCCTGGACAGTCTGTGGTGCAACGAGACGTTAGTGGATAGAGCGAGACATGATCTCCCAGATGTGCTCAATTGGATTCAGGTCTGGGGAACGGGCGGGCCAGTCCATAGCATCAATGCCTTCGTCTTGCAGGAACTGCTGACACACTCCAGCCACATGAGGTCTAGCATTGTCTTGCATTAGGAGGAACCCAGGGCCAACCGCACCAGCATATGGTCTCACAAGGGGTCTGAGGATCTCATCTCGGTACCTAATGGCAGTCAGGCTACCTCTGGCGAGCACATGGAGGGCTGTGCGGCCCTCCAACGAAATGCCACCCCACACCATTACTGACCCAATGCCAAACCGGTCATGCTGGAGGATGCTGAGGCAGCAGAACGTTCTCCACGGCGTCTCAAGACTCTGTCACGTCTGTCACATGTGCTCAGTGTGAACCTGCTTTCATCTGTGAAGAGCACAGGGCGCCAGTGGCGAATTTGCCAATCTTGGTGTTCTCTGGCAAATGCCAAACGTCCTGCACGGTGTTGGGCTGTAAGCACAACCCCCACCTGTGGACGTCGGGCCCTCATATCACCCTCATGGAGTCTGTTTCTGACCGTTTGAGCAGACACATGCACATTTGTGGCCTGCTGGAGGTCATTTTGCAGGGCTCTGGCAGTGCTCCTCCTGTTCCTCCTTGCACAAAGGCGGAGGTAGTGGTCCTGCTGCTGGGTTGTTGCCCTCCTACAGCCTCCAAGCTCTGGACACTACGCTGACAGACACAGAAAACCTTCTTGCCACAGCTCGCATTGATGTGCCATCCTGGATAAGCTGCACTACCTGAGCCACTTGTGTGGGTTGTAGACTCCGTCTCATGCTACCACTAGAGTGAAAGCACCGCCAGCATTCAAAAATGACCAAAACATCAGCCAGGAAGCATAGGAACTGAGAAGTGGTCTGTGGTCACCACCTGCAGAACCACTCCTTTATTGGGGGTGTCTTGCTAATGGCTTATAATTTCCACCTGTTGTCTATCCCATTTGCACAACAGCATGTGAAATTGATTGTCACTCAGTGTTGCTTCCTAAGTGGACAGTTTGATTTCACAGAAGTGTGATTGACTTGGAGTTACATTGTGTTGTTTAAGTGTTCCCTTTATTTTTTTGAGCAGTGTATATATCACTCTGCTCAGCTTCTCCTGCTCCACAGCATGGTGCTTTCAGATTACCTTGCATTCTGTGGTGACAGGTCCTCTAAGTAATTGTACCTGCTACACCCTATGTAAGAGTCTTGTTTAATAACAAAAATGGACAAAAAAATAGGAGGAGGCTAGACTGAATAAATGGGATATGCCTCTACTTGACATGATGTGGTTTTCATTAACTCAATAAATTGTGAATAAGTCAAAGATGTAAACATTTCATCTTTTTGTTGGTGTAATCTCATAATACCTAGCCCTTCCTTGCCAAGACTATGTGGTATTACTGAGTTCTCATGTTAGTTCAACCATAACTGCTGAAAATGAGTCTATTGTAGAAAGGGATCACCCAATAAACCAATATATAGTGTTGGAATTATATGTTTAGTAGAATACTGCATAAAAAAAATCTTTGGATGTTATCACTCTGTACTCTGTGTCAGTATAACAGCACTGGATGAGTATACTGGTCATTATATTGTCTCAAGGGAACTCTATATGAGGAATATACAGGTGAAACTCGAAAAAATTAGACTATCGTGCAAAGTTCATTTATTTCAGTAATGAAACTCAAAAGGTGAAACTAACATATGAGATAGACTCATTACATGCAAAGCGAGATATTTCAAGCCTTTATTTGTTATAATTTGGATGATTATGGCTTACAATTTTGAGGTACTCTTTGCTCAGGGAGTATGGATTAATTAGCTGACTAGAGTGTGACACTTTGAGCCTAGAATATTGAACCTTTTCACAAAATTCTCATTTTAAGCTGCATTAATGAAATTCCTTTTAATTTGCATTACTAAAATAAATGGACTTTTGCATGATATTCAAATTTTTCGAGTTTCCCTGTATTGAACTAAATGTCCTACTGTAAACTTTGGATTCCTAAGCATGGGAACACATCCAGTTTGTGGTTGTGTCATCTTCAACCCCCTACAACATCATAAACCAATAATATAAACATATTCCAAGTGGTGGCTGGCCTATATCAAAGGGGTTTTCTCTTTTTCTCTTGGTGGGCGCAGTAGCACTGTTGCCTTCTCTCAGCTCACCAAGCACAGCACCGTACATCGTATAGCAACTGTGCATTGTATGGGGCTGAGCTGCGTCTGGGCCATATGATCAATGAACATGATGTTCCAAGGCCTAAGGAAAGCTAAGAGAAGGCTACTGCGAGCACCGATGCCTTCTCAAACAGCTGATCGGCAGGGGTGCCGGGTGTCAGACCGCCACTGATCATATGTTGATGACCTATGCAGAATAAGGTATATAGAATGTTTTAATAACACATAGCAAAATCTCCATGGTTATAATGGTTCAACACAGTAGCAATGGAACCTCCATTGTGATGTCCACTGAGAAATAAATCCCATTTGGAGATGACTTTGGAGCCAGCCACTTGCCCATAGGGTCTATTTCTTATTGGTTGATTTACAAATAACCTATCTCCCCTTACTGATTATCTATCTATCTATGTAATGCAATTAAGACTGGGAGTGGACCCTCAGAATAATTTCTTTGGTTGTCCCAGGAAACCCTAGTCCAGCACTGTCCACCACCACTGAGCAATGAATCCCACCATGAACAGCAGGTTGGTTGCATCTGTGTATCCATCACATATCCAAGACTGATAGTACATAAACAACTCAAGTTACCACTGAAGGACTGCAAAACTGAGATTGTGCAAAGCATAAGGAGAGTTGTATTATTATTTTTTTATTCACCAATGAATGACCTTCATTTATAGGTTGTTGTCTGGGCTACAGATATTGATGACCTACCGTCAGGACCAGTGTCGGACTGGGGTGCCTAGGGCCCACCAGTAAAATTTATTTTGGGGGCCCACTGTACGGATACATTCAAATATTACCCTCTCACACAGCAGCAAGATGCTACCAGATAATTGGATATGGGGGTCCCTGCAGCAACCTTGAGAAGGTAGGTCCTGGCCTGGGTACAAGAGGACACTGGCAACTTTCCTCTTTACCTAGAAGTCATCTCAGCTCTGATCATGTCTATAATAATAAACTGCGCAATTTCTTTAATAATCTATCAAGTTTTTTTAAATGAACACGGGCTGGTTGAGGTGCTGCACATTGAATATATGTATGTAGTGCAGTAAGTCTACTGTGTTATGTGCTACTTGTGCAGAGGGTGGGAGACTAGGGGCCCACCGGGGGATTTACCAGTACCCCTGCGGGCCAGTAGAAGCCTGGTCAGGATAGGTCATCAATATCAGATTGTAAGGGTCCGACACCCGGCACACCTGCCAATCAGCTGTTTTGGACAGCTGAAGTACCCTGCTACAGCTACTACACCATGTATTAAGCTGTGCTTTGTGCATAGGATAGTTTCCAGCACTGCAGCTGCCCAAAACAATTGCTTAGTGGGGGTGCCAAGTGTCAGACCCCCACCAATCTGATATTGAAGTTCTATCCTCTGGATCTGTAGCCCAGACAGCCCCTTAAATGAGTAACTTTGCACAATATATTTGGTGGCCCCATCATATACTACATGTGTAGCAGTATACCATCCTATGCTTTAACTTTCTAAAAATGTAGAGAGTTCTTGCAGCTATGTATACTTGTCTCAGCGTGCAGAAACAGAGAGGACTGTCTGCAGTTGTGTGCTTGGTGTCCAAGAATAAGCATTTATGGTATGGAATCTGGTACATAGTATTCAAAGCTCATAAACAGCAGATATGTATAAAGTAGATCAGTGTATCTCTGTAGGCACATGTGAGGAAGCCTTGTGTGTTCCACATTAGCATACCGAATGGCTGACACCCCGCTGTATTTTTCAGACGGCTAGTAATTGCAGCCTCTCCCTGTGTCAGGCACACCCAGGTTGTGCTCTCCCGCTCTGGAATCAGAGCTTCTCACAGATATCTGTCAACAAAAAAAGATTTTGTTACCGGCGTTCACAGCAAGTACACTAACAGGTCTAAATGGCTGACTTCTCTCGTCCTTCTATTTCCTATGATTTGCCTCTCTGGCGTCCAGACTCAGTAAATAGTGAACGTAAGTTGTTCCTGGGCTCTCCTTCATCAGAAACCTACTCAACAGAGTCCTACACCAAAAATGTGTCCTATTCTCAAAGCATCGAAGAGACCTTTAAAACCACAGTGAAAGTGACATCTGAGACCAAACCTTCACTCAACCTGGAGGATGGAGAGGAGAAGCTTAACACAGAGCTGTCCGCCTTCCAAGACAAGGTGAGTGCAGAGGGAAGGGCAGATGACGATGGGAGTCTACACACTGTAAACATGGATGGGTTCAATTCAATGAGGAAGTGAAGGAGAGAAGACTGAGAGCCCCATGCATTCACTTTACACTGCTGCATAGGGAGTGGTAAAACACAAGAAACGGACACATATTAATATTTTTATATTTATATTTTTATATAAGGAAATGAGTATATATAAATAAGATTACAAAATACGAGAGTATTGCGGTACGCAGAGATACCTTTTTATTGTACTATCCTAATACTTAAAAGTCAAGCTTTCAAGAGTTTTCCTTTCTTCCTCGGTTTTGCTTCAGACCTGAGAAAGAGAGAAACACTCTCCAAAACTTTTCTTTATAGTTTAAAGGGAATCTGTCACCTGCTTTTACCATTTTAAGCTGGCACCATCGCTATGTTGACTAAAGTACCTTATTTCCAGGACTCTTCTTCTTACTTTATTTCGTTTTGTAGTTTTGATATAAAAGCGCTTTTTATGTTATGCTAATTAGGGTCCAAGGTACCCAGAGGGGCGTTTTTTTCACTCTCCGGTGCCCAGTGACACCCCCCTGCAGTGCCCAAGAATGCCTCCTGATCATCAAATAACCTCCCACAGCCCCGGCAAACGGTTTCGCCCCCTCCCCACGTCATAGTCTACCTTATAGAAATGCCCCGTCCTTCTTCCTGTCTGCGGAAAACTCGCGCAGGCGCAGTACCGCCTGCGGCCTGCGCGATCATCAACGTCCTGAGGGCAACAGCGCTCAGGTCACATCACTGGGCTCGGCGCATGCCCAGTGAGACTTTTGAGGCTGTTGGCCTCAGGAGGTTGATGATCGCGCAGGCGCAGGCCGCTGGCGGTACTGCGCCTGCGCGAGTTTTCTGGCCGCAGACAGGAAGAAGGACGGGGCATTTCTATAAGGTAGACTATGACGTGGGGAGGGGGCGAAACCGTTTGCCGGGGCTGTGGGAGGTTATTTGATGATCAGGAGGCATTCTTGGGCACTGCAGGGGGGTGTCACTGGGCACCGGAGAGTGAAAAAAACGCCCCTCTGGGTACCTTGGACCCTAATTAGCATAACATAAAAAGCGCTTTTATATCAAAACTACAAAACGAAATAAAGTAAGAAGAAGACTGCTGGAAATAAGGTACTTTAGTCAACATAGCGATGGTGCCAGCTTAAAATCGTAAAAGCAGGTGACAGATTCCCTTTAACCACCTCCGGACCGCCTAACGCAGGATCGCGTTCCGGAGGTGGCAGCCCTGCGCACAGTCACGCATATACGCGTCATCTCGCGATGGCCGAGATTTCCTGTGAACGCGCGCACACAGGCGCGCGCGCTCACAGGAACGGACGGTAAGAGAGTTGATCTCCAGCCTGCCAGCGGCGATCGTTCGCTGGCAGGCTGGAGATGTGTTTTTTTTAACCCCTAACAGGTATATTAGACGCTGTTTTGATAACAGCGTCTAATATACCTGCTACCTGGTCCTCTGGTGGTCCCCTTTGTTTGGATCGACCACCAGAGGACACAGGTAGCTCAGTAAAGTAGCACCAAGCACCACTACACTACACTACACCCCCCCCCGTCACTTAATAACCTCTTATTAGCCCCTGATCACCCCATATAGACTCCCTGATCACCCCCCTGTCATTGATTACCCCCCTGTCATTGATCACCCCCCTGTAAAGCTCCATTCAGATGTCCGCATGATTTTTACGGATCCACTGATAGATGGATCGGATCCGCAAAACGCATCCGGACGTCTGAATGAAGCCTTACAGGGGCGTGATCAATGACTGTGGTTATCACCCCATATAGACTCCCTGATCACCCCCCTGTCATTGATTACCCCCCTGTCATTGATTACCCCCCTGTAAAGCTCTATTCAGACGTCCGCATGATTTTTACGGATCCACTGATAGATTGATCGGATCCGCAAAACGCATCCGGACGTCTGAATGAAGCCTTACAGGGGCATGATCAATGACTGTGGTGATCACCCCATATAGACTCCCTGATCACCCCCCTGTAAAGCTCCATTCAGATGTCCGCATGATTTTTACGGATGCACTGATAGATGGATCCGATCCGCAAAACGCATCCGGACGTCTGAATGAAGCCTTACAGGGGCATGATCAATGACTGTGGTGATCACCCCATATAGACTCCCTGATCACCCCCCTGTAAAGCTCCATTCAGATGTCCGCATGATTTTTACGGATGCACTGATAGATGGATCCGATCCGCAAAACGCATCCGGACGTCTGAATGAAGCCTTACAGGGGCATGATCAATGACTGTGGTGATCACCCCCCTGTCATTGATTACCCCCCTGTAAAGCTCCATTCAGATGTCCGCATGATTTTTACGGATGCACTGATAGATGGATCCGATCCGCAAAACGCATCCGGACGTCTGAATAAAGCCTTACAGGGGCATGATCAATGACTGTGGTGATCACCCCCCTGTCATTGATTACCCCCCTGTAAAGCTCCATTCAGATGTCCGCATGATTTTTACGGATGCACTGATAGATGGATCCGATCCGCAAAACGCATCCGGACGTCTGAATGAAGCCTTACAGGGGCATGATCAATGACTGTGGTGATCACCCCCCTGTCATTGATCAACCCCCTGTAAAGCTCCATTCAGATGTCCGCATGATTTTTACGGATGCACTGATAGATGGATCGGATCCGCAAAACGCATCCGGACGTCTGAATGAAGCCTTACAGGGGCGTGATCAATGACTGTGGTGATCACCCCATATAGACTCCCTGATCACCCCCCTGTCATTGATTACCCCCCTGTCATTGATTACCCCCCTGTAAAGCTCCATTCAGACGTCCGCATGATTTTTACGGATCCACTGATAGATGGATCGGATCCGCAAAACGCATCCGGACGTCTGAATGAAGCCTTACAGGGGCGTGATCAATGACTGTGGTGATCACCCCATATAGACTCCCTGATCACCCCCCTGTCATTGATTACCCCCCTGTAAAGCTCCATTCAGATGTCCGCATGATTTTTACGGATGCACTGATAGATGGATCGGATCCGCAAAACGCATCCGGACGTCTGAATGAAGCCTTACAGGGGCGTGATCAATGACTGTGGTGATCACCCCATATAGACTCCCTGATCACCCCCCTGTCATTGATTACCCCCCTGTCATGGATTACCCCCCTGTAAAGCTCCATTCAGACGTCCGCATGATTTTTACGGATGCACTGATAGATGGATCGGATCCGCAAAACGCATACGGACGTCTGAATGAAGCCTTACACGGGCGTGATCAATGACTGTGGTTATCACCCCATATAGACTCCCTGATCACCCCCCTGTCATTGATCACCCCCCTGTCATTGATCACCCCCCTGTCATTGATCACCCCCCTGTCATTGATCACCCCTCTGTAAGGCTCCATTCAGACATTTTTTTGGCCCAAGTTAGCGGAATTTTTATTTTTTTTTCTTACAAAGTCTCATATTCCACTAACTTGTGTCAAAAAATAAAATCTCACATGAACTCCCCATACCCCTCACGGAAACCAAATGCGTAAAATTTTTTAGACATTTATATTCCAGACTTCTTCTCACGCTTTAGGGCCCCTAGAATGCCAGGGCAGTATAAATACCCCACATGTGACCCCATTTCGGAAAGAAGACACCCCCAGGTATTCCGTGAGGGGCATATTGAGTCCATGAAAGATTGAAATTTTTGTCCCAAGTTAGCGGAACGGGAGACTTTGTGAGAAAAAAATTAAAAATATCAATTTCCGCTAACTTGTGCCAAAAAAAAAAAATTTCTATGAACTCACCATGCCCCTCATTGAATAACTTGGGGTGTCTTCTTTCCAAAATGGGGTCACATGTGGGGTATTTATACTGCCCTGGCATTCTAGGGGCCCCAAAGCGTGAGAAGAAGTCTGGTATCCAAATGTCTAAAAATGCCCTCCTAAAAGGAATTTGGGCCCCTTTGCGCATCTAGGCTGCAAAAAAGTGTCACACATCTGGTATCGCCGTACTCAGGAGAAGGTGGGGAATGTGTTTTGGGGTGTCATTTTACATATACCCATGCTGGGTGAGAGAAATATCTTGGTCAAATGCCAACTTTGTATAAAAAAATGGGAAAAGTTGTCTTTTGCCAAGATATTTCTCTCACCCAGCAAGGGTATATGTAAAATGACACCCCAAAACACATTCCCCAACTTCTCCTGAATACGGCGATACCACATGTGTGACACTTTTTTGCAGCCTAGGTGGGCAAAGGGGCCCACATTCCAAAGAGCACCTTTAGGATTTCACAGGTCATTTACCTACTTACCACACATTAGGGCCCCTGGAAAATGCCAGGGCAGTATAACTACCCCACAAGTGACCCCATTTTGGAAAGAAGACACCCCAAGGTATTCCGTGAGGGGCATGGCGAGTTCCTAGAATTTTTTATTTTTTGTCACAAGTTAGTGGAAAATGCTGATTTTTTTTTTTTTTTTTTTCATACAAAGTCTCATATTCCACTAACTTGTGACAAAAAATAAAAACTTCCATGAACTCACTATGCCCATCAGCGAATACCTTGGGGTCTCTTCTTTCCAAAATGGGGTCACTTGTGGGGTAGTTATACTGCCCTGGCATTCTAGGGGCCCAAATGTGTGGTAAGGAGTTTGAAATCAAATTCTGTAAAAAATGACCTGTGAAATCCGAAAGGTGCTCTTTGGAATATGGGCCCCTTTGCCCACCTAGGCTGCAAAAAAGTGTCACACATCTGGTATCTCCGTACTCAGGAGAAGGTGGGGAATGTGTTTTGGGGTGTCATTTTACATATACCCATGCTGGGTGAGAGAAATATCTTGGCAAAAGACAACTTTTCCCATTTTTTTATACAAAGTTGGCATTTGACCAAGATATTTATCTCACCCAGCATGGGTATATGTAAAATGACACCCCAAAACACATTCCCCACCTTCTCCTGAGTACGGAGATACCAGATGTGTGACACTTTTTTGCAGCCTAGGTGGGCAAAGGGGCCCATATTCCAAAGAGCACCTTTCGGATTTCACAGGTCATTTTTTACAGAATTTGATTTCAAACTCCTTACCACACATTTGGGCCCCTAGAATGCCAGGGCAGTATAACTACCCCACAAGTGACCCCATTTTGGAAAGAAGAGACCCCAAGGTATTCGCTGATGGGCATAGTGAGTTCATGGAAGTTTTTATTTTTTGTCACAAGTTAGTGGAATATGAGACTTTGTATGAAAAAAAAAAAAAATCATCATTTTCCACTAACTTGTGACAAAAAATAAAAAATTCTAGGAACTTGCCATGCCCCTCACGGAATACCTTGGGGTGTCTTCTTTCCAAAATGGGGTCACTTGTGGGGTAGTTATACTGCCCTGGCATTCTAGGGGCCCAAATGTGTGGTAAGGAGTTTGAAATCAAATTCTGTAAAAAATGACCTGTGAAATCCGAAAGGTGCTCTTTGGAATATGGGCCCCTTTGCCCACCTAGGCTGCAAAAAATTGTCACACATCTGGTATCGCCGTACTCAGGAGAAGGTGGGGAATGTGTTTTGGGGTGTCATTTTACATATACCCATGCTGGGTGAGAGAAATATCTTGGTCAAATGCCAACTTTGTATAAAAAAATGGGAAAAGTTGTCTTTTGCCAAGATATTTCTCTCACCCAGCAAGGGTATATGTAAAATGACACCCCAAAACACATTCCCCAACTTCTCCTGAATACGGCGATACCACATGTGTGACACTTTTTTGCAGCCTAGGTGGGCAAAGGGGCCCACATTCCAAAGAGCACCTTTAGGATTTCACAGGTCATTTACCTACTTACCACACATTAGGGCCCCTGGAAAATGCCAGGGCAGTATAACTACCCCACAAGTGACCCCATTTTGGAAAGAAGACACCCCAAGGTATTCCGTGAGGGGCATGGCGAGTTCCTAGAATTTTTTATTTTTTGTCACAAGTTAGTGGAAAATGCTGATTTATTTTTTTTTTTTTCATACAAAGTCTCATATTCCACTAACTTGTGACAAAAAATAAAAACTTCCATGAACTCACTATGCCCATCAGCGAATACCTTGGGGTCTCTTCTTTCCAAAATGGGGTCACTTGTGGGGTAGTTATACTGCCCTGGCATTCTAGGGGCCCAAATGTGTGGTAAGGAGTTTGAAATCAAATTCTGTAAAAAATGACCTGTGAAATCCGAAAGGTGCTCTTTGGAATATGGGCCCCTTTGCCCACCTAGGCTGCAAAAAAGTGTCACACATCTGGTATCTCCGTACTCAGGAGAAGGTGGGGAATGTGTTTTGGGGTGTCATTTTACATATACCCATGCTGGGTGAGAGAAATATTATGGCAAAAGACAACTTTTCCCATTTTTTTATACAAAGTTGGCATTTGACCAAGATATTTATCTCACCCAGCATGGGTATATGTAAAAAGACACCCCAAAACACATTCTTCACCTTCTCCTGAGTACGGAGATACCAGATGTGTGACACTTTTTTGCAGCCTAGGTGGGCAAAGGGGCCCATATTCCAAAGAGCACCTTTCGGATTTCACAGGTCATTTTTTACAGAATTTGATTTCAAACTCCTTACCACACATTTGGGCCCCTAAAATTCCAGGGCAGTATAACTACCCCACAAGTGACCCCATTTTGGAAAGAAGAGACCCCAAGGTATTTCGTGATGGGCATAGTGAGTTCATAGAAGTTTTTATTTTTTGTCACAAGTTAGTGGAATATGAGACTTTGTAAGAAAAAAAAAAAAAAAAAAAAATCATCATTTTCCGCTAACTTGTGACAAAAAATAAAAACTTCTATGAACTCACTATGCCCATCAGCGAATACCTTAGGGTGTGTACTTTCCGAAATGGGGTCATTTGTGGGGTGTTTGTACTGTCTGGCCATTGTAGAACCTCAGGAAACATGACAGGTGCTCAGAAAGTCAGAGCTGCTTCAAAAAGCGGAAATTCACATTTTTGTACCATAGTTTGTAAACGCTATAACTTTTACCCAAACCATTTTTTTTTTACCCAAACATTTTTTTTTTATCAAAGACATGTAGAACTATAAATTTAGAGCAAAATTTCTATATGGATCTCGTTTTTTTTGCAAAATTTTACAACTGAAAGTGAAAAATGTCATTTTTTTGCAAAAAAATCGTTAAATTTCGATTAATAACAAAAAAAGTAAAAATGTCAGCAGCAATGAAATACCACCAAATGAAAGCTCTATTAGTGAGAAGAAAAGGAGGTAAAATTCATTTGGGTGGTAAGTTGCATGACCGAGCAATAAACGGTGAAAGTAGTGTAGGTCAGAAGTGTAAAAAGTGGCCTGGTCTTTCAGGGTGTTTAAGCACTGGGGGCTGAGGTGGTTAAAGCAGTTTCAGCAAACACCAGGGCTGTGTAAATAATCCCATATGTTAAACATGTCACTAAAGAAGACCAACAAACAGAATGCTCACAGGCTTAGGCCGTTGTGCGGCCGTTCTGTGCATTGCGGTCCCCAATGCACGGGCAACATCCGTGCAGCGGGCCGGACCGATTTAACTTGAATGGGTCCGTGGTCTGTCCGGACAACAAAAAAATATGACATGTCATATTTATTTGCTGTGCGGAACAACGGAAAGAAACACCACGGAAGCACTCCGTAGTGCTTCCAGTGTTCCGTTCCGTGACTCCGTTCCGCATCTCCGGAATTGCTGACCCATTCAAGTGAATGGGTCCGCATCTGTGATGCGGAGTGCACACGGCCGGCGGCCGTGGATTGCCGACCCGCCGTTTGCGGGCCGCAATACGGCCACGGCTGCCAAACGACCATGTGCATGAGGCCTTGGAGTTTGGAGAAGGGAACAATCTAGGACACCATAACTGAATAGGAAAGTGAGCTGAATTGAAGAATTTTATTCAAATCAGCTATGTTGCCTTTTATTGTTCACTTCTCCTGACTTCTCCAAATTCATCACCTTTTTTGTGAAATAACCCTGTGAGTGTTGTTGGTGTGTGCAACTAATACTACTTATTCTGCTTGTAACGCAGAGTGCGGCAGTCAGGGGTGCGTGTAATTCATGGTGCACTGGTCAGGGGTGCTTGTAACGCGAGGTGCGTTAGTCAAGGGTGCATTTAACGCAGGGTGTGCTGGTCAGGGTTGAATGTAACGCAGGGGGCGCTGGTCATGGGTGCATGTAACGCAGGGGGCGCTGGTCAGGGGTGCATGTAACGTAGGGGGCGCTGGTCAGGGGTGCATGTAACGTAGGGGGCACTGGTCAGGGGTGCATCGCAGATAGAAAAGGTACTTACAGTTCTGATGTGCTCTGTCCTCATGCCTTTTTCCTCTAGGTGTGGTGGCAGGGGGAGGGGCACGCAACGATGTTTCCTGATGTTAAATACCCAAGCCGCACTCTTTTCTGCCTCTGCAGGCCCTGCTAGGCTGAAATACACAGGCAGCCAATGGCAGTGCTGCTCTCTCCCTCCCAGCCAATAGCAGCTGAGGTGGGCGGGGGAAGATTCCGAGTGAAGCGGGTGAGCAGCATGGGCAGTACTTTCAGTTTGGCAAAACTGACAGATCCAGATCCAGGGCCGTCTTTAATATTGATTGGACCCTGGGCAAGAATTTACTTGGGCCCCCTGGATTCTGCCTTCCCACACCCTAGCATGCAATCACGTCCTCCACCACAACATACACACACACACAAAAAAAAAATCATCCACACACCTGGTAGAGTAGTAAGCTTTAATAATGATAAATGGCCACTAGAGGTGTTACTTGGCAGTAATGGAAATACTGCCTTTTTTTGGGAGCTGGTGTTGCGAGCGGTCAGGCTCCTAAACCAGAGACCATTGAGGAGGACATCAGTGACGTGCAGACCGTACTCAATTATGATGTAGTCGATCGCAGTTGGGAGCTGGGTGATGAAGTGGCTTCATCATCATTGGGAGGAGAGGGTGGCAGCTTGCACGTGAGGCAGCGGCGGAGCTAGCAAGTCGATAGCGTAGCCGAGAGTCAGCAGGGTGGCATCAGAGGAAGGTTGGGAGCCAAACGTGCCCGGGGTAGACCACCCGCTTCGCAGGAGCCTACCTGCCAGGAAAGTAGTGGTGCAGGGGTTCACGGAGGCAGCGGAGATAGCAATCAGTGCAGAGTGTTGGAGGTAAAATAACCTACTCGGCGGTGTGGCAGTTTTTTGATAAGCCGCCGGTGGAGGTGAACGTGTCCATATGTAGAATCTGTAGGCAGAAGGTGAGGCATGGCCAGGGTGCCAAGGTTGGCACCACGGCCTAGCGTCAACATATGCAGCGTCACCATAAAGTGGCCTAAGAGAACCGTGGCTCCAATGTGATGGTCCAGCCTGCTGCAGCAACTGCTGCATCACCCAGTGACACGCACCCAATTTCAGGCAGTCAAGGCTCCACCACCTCAGCCTAAAAGAGCTGTCTGTCCTTTCCATCCTCTACCAGTCCTGATGCTCCTGCTGCTCATCAGTCATTCCGTCAGCAATTGTTCACCGAAGCGATTGACAAGAGATAACAGTATAAGTGCACTCATCCAATGGCGCAGAAGCAGAACGTGCTCCTGGCCAAGTTGCTGGTGCTGCAGTCCCTCCCTTTCCAAGTGGTGGACTTTGCACCTTTCAGAGAACCGATGGCTTGTGCCGAGCCGAGGTGGAGAGTCCCAAGCCATCATTTCTTTGCCAAAAAGGCAGTACCAGCCCTGCACGAATATGTAGAACAGAAGGTGGGCAGTCCTTGAGCCTGTCGGGGTCTGCCAAAGTGCACGACAGCGCCGACGTGTGGAACTACGGTCAAGGACAATATATGTCCTTTATGGCCCACTGGATAAATTTGGTCCTGCCCGGCCAAATCAGCAAATTGGCCAGGTGACGCCACTTCCGCCTCTACGTTCTCGCGCCGTTAGTCCTGCGACAATGTCTTCCTCCTCATCCTCCACCGTGTCCTCAGTCTCCACTGCAGGAACAATTCACAGTGCTCATCCAGCATACCACATGTGCAGGGCACGGCGCTGTCATGCTGTTCTGCACCTCATTTGCCTGGGTGAACGGAGTCACACAGGGGAGGAACCACTCCGTGTCCTTCATCAAGAAATCGAATCCTGGCTTTCTCCGCAACAACTCAAAATGAGAACCGTAGTGACCGACAATGGGAAGAACATGGTGTCGGCGCTGCATCAAGGAGGGCTCAGCCCTACGCCTTGCATGGCGCACGTGTTCAATATGGTTGTTAAATGGTTCCTGAAGCCTTCCACCCATCTGCAAGACATCCTAAAAATGGCCAGGAAACTTTGCATGCACTTCAGCCACTCGTACACCAACAAGCATATCCTCCTTCTGCAGCGGCAATACTGTAGCAATACTGATGGATTACTGACCAAATGCTGACCGAGTAAAGGCGGATGCTCAATAGACAAGATACGTAATTTGGGGTGTTATTGTTCTGACGGATCAGAGGAAGGGCAAAATAATCAGTGAAGTCAACACAAACTTACTCCTGACACCCTCTCCACTCAGGTTCTGTAGACATCTATGTGGAATCGGCTGACGACGGTGTAAAAGGACTGCTCTCTTTGACGCTACAGTAGGATCTTGGGCCTCTGCACGGTTCTTTATACCTGGCGCTAACATTGACCTGTAAGGCTGAGTTCACACTTGAGTTATTTGGCCAGTTTTAGCCCCATAACTGCCCAAATAAGTTAAGTGTGCAGTGATTCTAAGAGCAACGCCTGTCATGTGCGTGTCATACTGACTCACAGTATTGTTTCACTACCACAGCAGACTCAGTATGTGTGTTACTGCAAGGCAAAGTGTTCTATACCACTATACAGGCTCTCTGCAGCCAGGAAATAGCTGTTTTTAAAGCAATTCGCCATGAAAAAATTCGGATCTAATCAAATCTTTTTGGAAAATTCGGCGAACTGGCCGAATTGAACTTTTGATGAATTTGCTCATTTCTAGTCATTATTGCTTCTTTGGTGGACTATGCCAAATTTAGCAAATGTCGCACTTTATTTGTTGCATTTGGTGTGTCTATAAACCCAACACTTTTAGCTAGAAATGATACTCTAGTTTTCCTATGCAACTTTTTTGGTGACATAAAAAAAAAAAGTCCTAATGGTCTAGAGTGAAACTAATTAACATAACTAACTATACCACCTTTAACATTCACTTTTCAAAACTCAAAAAAACAACAACACAAAACACAAAAAAAGGCACAAAAACACTATTTATTGACTTTTTAATGCCAGAAATCTGGTGAGGTGATTATGCCTATCAAAGTAATTGACTGGATCTTAAGGATCCTGCCCATGGTTGGACACCTTGTCAGTTGTCAGTCCTGACTTGTTCTCTTTCTCATTCGATGTGGGCTATATGCGTGGACCCATTTAAGTAATGCTAAGATAATCATATAGAGGG
Organism: Bufo bufo; assembly: GCF_905171765.1. Taxonomy (NCBI): domain Eukaryota; kingdom Metazoa; phylum Chordata; class Amphibia; order Anura; family Bufonidae; genus Bufo; species Bufo bufo. The sequence goes on from NC_053391.1 coordinate 605,534,640, forward strand.
TCATTTCTTAAATAGAAATACGCCTAAATTAGGCATATTTCTGGCGCAGATTGCGGTGCAAAGATACTTTGCACCGCAATGTGCAACTTCTTCCCGCTCATGCCAGCAGGCGTGGCGTGGGTGGGACAACCCGTCTCATTCATCTTTTTCTACATTTGGTTTAGGCGTGGAAAATTATCTAAATGTAAGACAGCTAGGAAGATGTCTTACATTTAAAAGCGGCGATGGATCCACCAAAGTTATAACTTTGGCGGATCCACCGCCAGCACAGGGCCTTATTAAGACCGGTGTCTGTAAATGGATGAACTATAAGAGTCCCACACATTTTCCACACAGTATTGAGTTGAAAACATTGTTTACTGATGTTTTTGTCCGTTGTATGTGACTATATTACACTGTATATTACTGTGTGAAATTTTGCACCCCAGTGTTTAGGCACTTCCTAGTGCTTAGAGTAAGAACTGTTGCCTTAATGGAATTCCCATATCATGTGTTAGTTGATGACACTAGGAATGGCATTTCTGGATGTCATCCTGCAGAAGGAGAAAGTGTCAGTGAAGCGGTCTCATTGTTTTGTTGCCCGATATGCTAATTTCATGTAAGATTTTGCTGGGCCAGAATTGTTGCACTGCAACATCCGCGGGGGATGGGAGAAGCGGAAGCGGTGCATCCATATAATTGTGAATTCTTAGAGCCTCATATAAGTGTATGCACAGTATGAATGATGGTATAGAGACATGCTGATGCATGAGCAGAGGCCTGGGCCTAGTAGGCCATCAAGGAGAAAGACTGAAAGTTCTCAAAGGGTCAGAGGAGACAGCCATAGAGGCTGGTGAGCCCGGTAGAAACTCTTGTTCAAGGGAGCCAGTGGTTGTCCAAAGAATCATAATGGCCTATAAGAAAATTCAGCATTGCATTAGGACTAATTGCCCCCAAAACCTGATCAAAAATCAAAGTGAGACCAAGAGAACAAGCAATGTGGTTGGAGAGATGCATCTACAGGTGGGCATACTAGTGGGACACTGTAATGTAAACCAGAGTCTGTAGTAACTCTTCTACTGCAAATAGAAATGGCGCGGTTGCCATTCAGTTGTCAGAGCTAGGTGTCGCTAGGCCAAAACCTCTGGGGCTAGAATCCCAGATATTTTTCCCAGGTCCCCATTCAACTGTATGACCATCCTCAACAAAGCGATGCCATTGGCTCGCCTTTCACTCTCATAGGCCACAGGCCGCTAGACCTGAAGCCTATTAGAGGATGAATCTGCAGCACAGGCTGTGCGATGACATCATCGCAACCACCTGCACGATATACAGGTAAGTCAGGCTGCAAGCCGGAAGAGGCATGTGGCCCGCCATTGCAGAAGCTGCATGGAATGGAAGCGAGGTGAGTATTTTAATGTTAAGGTTTTTTTTTACACTATAGTGGAACATACTACTGGGGTTCTATAGGGGTCACAGGCTTTATAACTACTGGGGCACTATAAGCATCAGGGGAATTATAACTACTATTGCCACTACACGGGTAATTATAACTACTGAGGCACTACAAGGGCATTTCAACTACTTAACTACTGGGATACTACGGGGGATTTTAACTACTGGGGCACTATTATGCATTTTAACTACTGGGGACATCACAGTGGGGCATTTTAACTAATAGGGGCTTTACAGTGGGGCAATTTAACTACTGGGGGAACTAAAGAGGTTATTTTAACTAGTAGGGGCTTTTTAACTACTGAGAACACTACAGTTGAGCATTTTAACTACTAGGGACATTATAGGGAGGCATTTTAACTATTGGGCATTATAGGAGGACATATTAACTATTGGGGCATTTAAACTACAGGAGTACTAAAGGGGGTTTTATAACTACTGGGGCACTACAGGGGGCATTATATCTACTGGGGCACTATAGGTCCATTATAACTACTTAAACATTATAGAGGGACATTATAACTAATGGGGGCACTATAAAGAATTCTTAATACTACTGGGGGCTCTATGGGGGTTTACTGGTTGGGACAATACAGAGGGGGCTTAGTAATACTGGGCACACTACAGAGAGGGCCTTATTACTACTGGGGCTCTCTGGGGGGGGGGGGGGGGTTTAATTTATACTGAGGGCAATACAGAGTGCCTTATTACTACTGTGGACACTATAAAGATGCCTTATTACTACAGTAAGATATAATACATACATTGTTTTGTTTTTGGCAAAGTTTGCTGCTTCAGTGTTTTAAATATTTTTGGCAGATGTTGCTATGGTATACTGCAGTACAATTATAAGCATTTCATAGGTTTTCTAAATTTTGTTGACAACTACATCAAATTTATGCAAAGATGCAATATTTACAGTGTTGCCCCTTCGCTCTGGCATATTGGATATCAGCTTCTGGGCAAAATGCTGACTAATGGCAACTCATTCTTGTCTAATCAGTGCTTTATCACAATTTCTGTATTTTTGTTTGTCCACCCAATATTTTGAGGATTGATCACAGATTCTCAATGGGATTGAGATCTGGGGATTTTTCTGGCTATGGGCTCAAAATTGAAATGTTTTGTTTACCAAGCCACTTAGTAATCACTTTTGCCTTGTGACACGGTGCTCCATCCTGCTGGAAAAAGCATTGTTCATCACCAAATTGCTCCTTGATTTTTGGCAGTAGTTGCTCTTGGAGGATGTTTTGAAGCCATTCTTTATTCATGGCTGGGTTCTTAGACAAAATTGTGAGTGAGCTCAGTCCCTTGAATCAGATGTAACTCCACAAATGAATGGTCTCAGGATGCTTTACTGTTAACACGTACATTGAGGCAAAGGCTTGGAGGATGACCTGATGTCAAGAAGAACATCAAGGAAGCCACTTCTCTCCAAGAAAAATATCAAGGACAGACTGACATTCTGCAGGAAGTACAAGGATTTGATTGCAGAGAACTGGAGTAAAGATATTTTCTCTGATGAAGGCCCATTCAGAATGTTTGGGACATCTGGAAAATTACTGTTTGGAGAAGAAAAGATGAGCGCTACCATGAATCCTGTGTCATGCCAGCAGTAAAGCATCCTGAGACCATTCATGTTTGGGGTTGCTTTTCATCCAAGGGAATGGGTTATATAGTAAGTCAGCAGTTTTAGAACTAGATGAGCAAATGAGTTCTACACTAATCAAATTAATCGGATTCCAGCCAAATCTGAAATAAAATTTGAACAGGCTGTTTGTTACTATCCATTTACCCATATTCTTGTATGTTACTCCCACCTTTGTGATCATCACATGAACAGGACAAATGTTATCCTCTAAATAGCTCTGGGGGTATATGTTCTCCCTGAAGAGATCTAGCAGTGTAGAGACTTGCTTCAGGCAATGATCCATGGGGGGAAAAAAGTATGTAACTTAGTTTTCCTCCAAAAGGAAGAAAAATACTTTATAAGAGCCAGACTAGAGATTCCTAAAAAAAAAAAAAAAAGACAATCATATGTATATGTTTTTGGGTTCTTGACCCTCCTCAGTACAGAGCAGGGTACTGGTTGGCATCTCATCCAGCCAACCAATACCCTGTTCTGTAATGATTAGGGACAAGAACCCTGAATTAGCTGTCTACCGATGAACGAATGAAGTTTCTTATTTTACTAAAAATGAAATTCCCTATAAGATGTTGATATACAGTATAATGAATACTAATGTAGATATAATACATCTGAGCTCTATTTTTTTTAAATTATTCTTTTATTACATGCACAATTGCACTATAAAAAGTCTTCAGAACGTGCTTTTGGAGTTGGATTTCGATTTACCCAATCCTTTTGTTCTTCGAGAGAAAAGCTGCCACTAGACATGTCTGGCAGTGGCATACCGTATTCCTCTCTGTCTCTCTCTCTCTCTCTCTCTCTCTCTCTCCTGAGAACATACTCACACTCGATCAAACCAAGTGTGCTTGTGTATGGAGGCTCAGGTGAAATAACTGTCAACAGTTTTCTAAAGTATGTGGTCAGCTTTACTTACACTGATTGATAGCTTTATGACATAAAGAAGTAATAATTGAATTTGGCATGAATGTGAGAAAGATGGGGGGAGGCATCTACTGACACCTGGAGCTGTATTTGGTCATCTCGTGTGTGTGTATATACAGTACAGACCAAAAGTTTGGACACACCTTCTCATTTTAAAGAGTTTTCTTTATTTTCATGACTATGAAAATTGTAGATTCACACTGAAGGCATCAAAACGATGAATTAACACATGTGGAATTATATACATAACAAACGAGTGTGAAACAACTGAAAATATGTCATATTCTAGGTTCTTCAAAGTAGCCACCTTTTGCTTTGATTACTGCTTTGCACACTTTTGGCATTCTCTTGATGAGCTTCAAGAGGTAGTCCCCTGAAATGGTTTTCACTTCACAGGTGTGCCCTGTCAGGTTTAATAAGTGGGATTTCTTGCCTTATAAATGGGGTTGGGACCATCAGTTGCGTTGAGGAGAAGTCAGGTGGATACACAGCTGATAGTCCTACTGAATAGACTGTTAGAATTTGTATTATGGCAAGAAAAAAGCAGCTAAGTAAAGAAAAACTAGTGGCCATCATTACTTTAAGAAATGAAGGTCAGTCAGTCAGCCGAAAAATTGGGAAAACTTTGAAAGTAAGGGCTATTTGACCATGAAGGAGAGTGATGGGGTGCTGCGCCAGATGACCTGGCCTCCACAGTCACCGGCCCTGAACCCAATCGAGATGGTTTGGGGTGAGCTGGACCGCAGAGTGAAGGCAAAAGGGCCAACAAGTGCTAAGCATCTCTGGGAACTCCTTCAAGACTGTTGGAAGACCATTTCAGGGGACTACCTCTTGAAGCTCATCAAGAGAATGCCAAGAGTGTGAAAAGCAGTAATCAAAGCAAAAGGTGGCTACTTTGAAGAACCTACAATATGACATATTTTCAGTTGTTTCACACTTGTTTGTTATGTATATAATTCCACATGTGTTAATTCATAGTTTTGATGCCTTCATAGTCATGAAAATAAAGAAAACTCTTTGAATGAGAAGGTGTGTCCAAACTTTTGGTCTGTACTGTATATATATAAAATGGGGCAAATCTCTTATAATCAAAATGTCTACATTCCATGCATCTGTGATAAAGAAATCTAGGAAAAGCAAAGGCTAAATATTCATTCAGTCTTATTACCTAATTGTGTTTTATAGATTAGATACCTGGAGAAACAGCGTGAGGTTTTGCAGGAGCGTTGGTCAATGCTACAAGTAGAAGACAACTCTGAAAAAGATCTGGAACCCATTTATATGTCTTATATAAGTCGCCTCCTTGGACAAGTCAACGGTGTAACCAAGAGAAACAACCAAACTCAGAAGGACATGCTGCAATTTATGGATTCTGTCAATGACGTTAAAGACAAGTTAGTTTGGGGTTGTGGGATCTTAGCAATGATGTACTTGACATGCTTGTTGTTGTTTAGGAGGTTTCACATAGGCCAATACTCAGACTACACATTAACAAATGTAAGACCCTGTTGATGTTAGGTCCAGGGTCAATTGATTATTTTGTTGGTTTCTATAAAACCGAAGCATCATTGTGTTTCAGTAATATAGAAATTTGAGGATCTGAACAGTACTGACTGTTCAGTACTGTTTCCCACATTTTATCAAATTTACACATCCTATTTGTTAGGGCAGGAGAAAACTCATATTTATTACTTATGCATCTTGGATGTGAGCCTGGTTTGTATTCAGTAGTGAGTAAATAATGTATTAGCTTATAATTATACCTATAACGCTGATTCACAACATATTGGTTATTCATAACTTATTGAATTGTTAAAACTCCAAGCTGGAAAACCAAATTGATAGGTGGAACCTATAATCTAGAATAAGTGAACCAGCCCAATTTTAGTAGCAACCCAACATGACAGCCTTGTGATTAAACTGTACAAATCACTATTTATTCATTAATATCCCATAAGGAGCCACAGAAAACACCACAAACGGTCATAAAATAGCCTTATCTTGTGGAGGAAGGGGGTATGGCTGCAGCACCTATACTCCCTGTGGCTTTACTGAACTGTGTGCAGATTGTACCCTTTGTACCCTTGTTTGGTTCAATAGAAGTGTGGGAGATCCAGCCGTTTTAGTTGTAACATGGATCATAAAAAATGCTACCATATTAAAGGAAATGAAAGTGCATCTGTCAGCAGATTTGTACCTAAACTGGCCGACCTGTTGCATGTGCACTTGGCAGCTGAAGGCATCTGTGTTGGTCCCATGTTCATATGTGCCTGTATTGCCCTGTCAAAGTGCAGATGGCGCAGCAGTTGCAGAGAGAGCAGAGACTATAGGTGTAATGGCAACAATCCCATTCCTCCTAGAGGCTAATTTGCATATATTAAAACTTTAATTTTCTTAGTAATGCCAGCACATATGAACATGGGACCAACACAGATGCCTTCAGCTGCCAAGCGCACATGCAACAGGTCAGCCATAGGCACAAATCTGCTGACAGGTGCCCTTTAAACTTATCCTGTTTTCATGGACATGTTTCTTTTCTTTATTTTTCGTCCTTGCCAATGCACTAGGAAAAGATTATAGCTAATAATTCCTTCAGTTAAATCTCTGCTCACTCGAAAATTAAAAGTCCAGAGGGAGTTCCTACTCAGTGACTGACAGCCTTACCTTTATGGGTGTGCACAGATATATGGCATGGGTGAATAAAGAATCCCACTATTTTTTCATCTACTGGAAGTGCTGCGGTGTATTTATTCTTATTTATTGTGCACAGATATAGCTATAAAAGCAATGCAGGCAAGGCACTGAGCTGGCTTCTCCAGTCTTCTCCCTTTCAGAAGAAGGTTCTGTGCAGAGGAAAATCCTGAACTAGCTGTTCCTCTCTGTCGTTAAGAAGACTGGTACCCTGGTCAAAGGTCTGGTGGCCCAGGGTCTGTGGATCAATTGTCCAGCTGGACTTTTGGTCAAAGGGCTGGTGACCCAGGATCTGTGGCAGAGTATCACCATCTCAGCATTTTTTTGGGTCACTCATGCAGTCTGGCAGAGTCTCTTCTATTACAAAATGGTCTCTATCTGCAGACGAGGGCCTCTAGCTTCTCTCCTTTTATACAGTTCCTAACTAAACTAGAATCTTCTAGTGGGAGGGGTGGAGAGGAGAAGCACAGCCTAAACAGAAACAATGTAATTTCAGTCTGTCAGAGACTTGTGCTGCCAAAAAATACAAGGAAGAGGCACTCCGATACAACTTGTATATCACATAAAGGAGGGCCTCATTCACATTGTGGTACAATTGTTCAGGTAGTGGGACTCCTACACTCATAAAGCCTATGCACTAAGTGAAAGGGCTGCCAAAAATTACAAGGAACCGACACTCCAATACACCCATTATTACACATAAAGGAGGGCATCATACACACCCTTGAAAAATTATGATTGATGGCCTTCTGGTGACCCTCTAAAACATTAGGAGCAAGGGCCTGCTGGTGACCCTCTAAAACATTAGGGGCGAGGGGTTTCTGCTGATGTGACCATCTAAAACATTAGGGGTGAGGGCCTGCTGCTGATCTGACCATCTAAAAGATTAGGGGTGAGGGCCTGCTGCTGAGCTGACCATCAAAAAAATTATGGTTGAGGGTCTGCTGGTGAGCTGACTCTCTAAAACATTAGGGGCGAGGACCTGCTGCTGATCTGACCATCAAAAAAAAATATGGTTGAGAGTCTGCTGCTAAGCTGACCATTGAAAAAATTATGGTTGAGGGCCTGCTGCTGAGCTGACGCTAAAATATTAGGAGCAACGGCAGCCTAATAAGCATGTTAATATGATGAAGGAGGAGGAGAAGGACGAAAAAAGGAAGATTGAACCATATACCTTTTTTGTCGTGGAAGGGGTGCATGGGAATACAGTGTATTCAATACACCAAAAAAGCCACATTGAAAGTGCCTTTATTTTCAGCCACTTTACTCTGGTGGAGTAGAGAAGTCAGGGGCAATCCAGGCCTTGTTCATTTTGATAAGAGTCAACCGGTCAGCATTTTCAGTTGACAGTCGGCTGTGCTTATCAGTTATTATGCCCCCAGCAGCACTAAATACCCACTCTGACAAAATGCTGGCGGCAGGGCAGGCCAGCACCTCCAAGGCGTAGAGTGCCAGTTTGTGCCAAGTGTCCAGCTTGGACACCCAATAGTTGTTAAGCACAGAGGGATCATTGAGGGCGCTGACACGGTCTGCTACGTGCTCCTTCATCATCTTCCAAAACTTTTCTCTCCTTGTGAGACTAGGCCGCGCATCAGGGTAAGGTTGCTGGCGGGGTCTCATGAAACTATCCCAGGCCTTGGAGAGTGTTGCTTTGCCTCTGTTGGAACTGCTGTGTGTTCCCCTCGTCTCCCCTCCTCGGGTGCCTAAGGAACTACGTACTCTGCTGCCAGCGTTGTCAGCTGGAAATTTTTTAAGCAATTTTTTCACAAGGACCTTCTGGTATTGCACCATTTTGCTAGTCCTCTCCACCACAGGAGAGATGAGAAGTTCTCTTTGTAGCGGGGGTCGAGAATGGTAAACAACCAGTAATCGGTGTTGGCCAAAATGCGTATAACGCGAGGGTCACAGGAAAGGCCGCATAAGATAAAGTCAGCCATGTGTGCCAGAATCCCAACAGACAAGACTTTGCTGTCCTCATCAGGAGGATGACTCTCAATCTCTTCCTACTCTTCGGCCACGCTGAACAAATGGAATACCCTCTGTAGCGGAGGCAACCATCTCCTGCTCCTCCTCATCCTCATCCAGTTCGCGCTGAGAAGAAGAACGGAGGGTGGTCTGGCTGTCACCCTGTGTACTGTCTTCCCCCATTTCCACCTCTTACACATGCAAAGTGTCCGCCTTCATTGTGAGCGGCGAGCATTTCAGTAGACACAGAAGTGGGATGGTTACGCTGATAATAGAGGCATCTCGCTCACCATCTGTGTTGATTCCTCAAAGTTGCGTAAAACCTCACAGAGGTCAGACATCCATGCCCACTCGTCGCTTGTGAAGAGCGGAAGCTAGCTGGAAAGGCGACGAACATGTTGCAGCTGGTATTCCACTACTGCCCTCTGCTGCTCACAAAGCTTGCCCAACATGTGGAACGTGGAGTTCCAGCGGCATGCTCACATCGCACAACAGTCGGTGAGCTGGCAATTACAAGCGCTGCAGCGTTGCCAGACCGGCGGCAGCTTTAGATGACTTTTGGAAATGGGCACACATGCGGCGCACCTTCACCAGTAGCTGAACCACTAAGTCGAACACGTGGGCTAGGCATGGTATGTGTGTGAGATTGCCGAGCTCCAAAGCCGCCACCAAGTTACGGCCATTATCAGACAAACCTATGCCTGGTTCTAGATTGAGTGGCAAGAGCCACAGCTCAGTCTGGTCCCTTATACCCTGCCACAGCTCTGCGGCGGTGTGCTGTTTGTCACCTAAACATATTAGTTTCAGCCCGGCCTGTTGCTGCTTTCCCACTGCAGTGCTGCCCTGCTTCCAGCTAATGACTGATGGCTGACTGGTGCTGCAAGATGAAAATTCTGAGGTGGAAGTGGAGGAGGAGGTGGAGGAGAAGAAGGGGGGGTTGCAGCCACTAATGTAGGTGGTGGCGGAAATCCTGATGGAAGTAGGGCCCACAGTCCTTGGCGTCGGTAGCACCTGTGCCATCCCAGGGTACGACTCGCTCCTGGCCTCCACAACGTTCACCCAGTGTGCCGTCAGGGAAATGTAGCGTCCCTAGCCACAAGCACTTTTCCATGTGTCAGTGGTGTTGAGCATGAATACCCGAAAGCGAATATCAGCACTTTGAGAATTCACAAATATTTACAATATAGTGCTATGTCGTCAAGTCTGGAATACAAACCATCTGGAGACTTCAGTCTACTATAGGAATTTGTTTAGTGTTACTGGGTTGCCCTTGCTTTTCGAAGCCTCTAAATGACACCCAAGGGTACCAGGTCTTCTGAAAAGCTTGAGTGGATCTGGTTTCCCAACCAGCTATCTGTTCCATTCTATAGATATCATCACATTTATTAAACCACATAGCTAATGTGGGAGGTGAGTCACATCTCCATTTAGAGGCGATAAGTATCCTAGCAGAGGCCATGCGCTGGGACACAGAAATGGATGTGCTAGCTGATGGTGCTTGCGAAGGTCCAGGTGCAGGGTGGGAGGCATCCGGGCCTGTGCCTTTGACAGGGGATTGGCCTGCACGTAACACATGGGAAGAGGAGGCAGTAGTGTGACCCGCAGACACCGATTGTGGACCCAGGCGTTCGGCCCACCTATTAGGGTGCTTTGATGCCATGTGGCGGATCATGCTGGTGGTGGTGAGGTTGCTAGTGTTCATGACCCTGCTCATTTTGGTACGGCACCGGATGCAAATGACAATTTTTTTATTATCTTCACTTTCCTCCAGAAAGCGCCAGACTGCGGAATACCTACCCCTTGGCAAGGGAGATTACCGCAAGGGGTTGCTCCGGGGAACAGTTGCGGGCCTGTTTGGTGTGGCCTGCCTTCTCCCTTTTGCCACGCCACTGCCTCTTCCAGCCTGTTGCGGATCCCTCCCCCTCTGTACTGCTGTCCTCACTCAGCTTGCCACCTTCCCAGGTTGGGTCAGTGATTTCATCGTCCACCACCTCCTCTTCCACTTCCTCACTCTGGTCATCCTCCTGACTTGTTGACCTAACAACAACCTCACTTATTGACAACTGTGTCGCATCCTCATCATCAACCTCTGGAGACACTAATTGCCATTGACTTATTGGCATTTGTGTCTCATCATCATCATCCACCTCGTGAAACACTAATTGCCGTTCCCCACCGTCATCTTCTTGTGACTGTGGATGCTCAAGAGTTTGGGAATCAGGGCACACGATCTCCTCATGTCCCTCTTTAAGCGGGCTTGGCGAGAGGCTAAAATAAAGGAATGGCGATGAAAAAAGCTCCTCGGAATATCCAAGTGTGGGATCACTTGTTTGGCAAGACTCTCCATGGTGGGAGGAAGAACGATCAGGGTGACGATTCTGCTGACCAGACTCTTGACTACTGAGACTGGACTTTGTGGAAGACCGACTGGAAGCATTATTTGCTGCAGTCCAACTGACCACCTGGTCGCACTGGTCTGACTTTGAGAGTGGTGTCCTACGCCTCCCTGCAAACTGGGACATGAAGCTAGGTATCGTGGATGAGTGTGTTTCTTGTGCTCTTGCATCAGGCAGCACGGCCTCTGCGTGGACCATCAGCAGCACGGCCACTTCCCCGTCCCTTACTGCTCGCCTTCTGCATATTAAATAGTATATATGCTTGCAAGTATGTCACAAGTACACTAGCGCAGGTTTTGCAAATAAATTACACTAAATGTAACTGATATTTAGGATGTGCAAACGTTATATAGGAGATGTAGCGCAGGAAATGTCGCTGTGACCAGCAGCTAATGAAAAATTACACGGAATGCCACAGCTATTCGGGATGTGCAAACGTTATACAGGAGATGTAGCGCAGGTATTGCCGCTGTCCCAGCAGCGAAAAAATGTAACTGAATGTCACTGATATTTATGATGCACAAACATTATACAGGAGATGTAGCGCAGGTAATGTCGCTGTCACCAGCGGCTAAGAAAAAATGACAGGGAATATCACTGATATTTATGATGCGCAAACGTTATACAGGAGATGTAGCACAGGTAATGTTGCTGCTGCCACCAGCGGCTAATAAAAAATTACAGGGAATATCACTGATATTTATGATGCGCAAACGTTATACAGGAGATGTAGCGCAGGTAATGTCGCTGTCCCAGTGGCGAAAAAATTTAACTGAATGCCACTAATATTGATGATGCGCAAACGTTATACAGGAGATGTAGCGCAGGTAATGTCGCTGCTGTCACCAGCGGCTAATAAAAAATTATAGGGAATGTCACAGCTATTTGGGATGCGCAAACGTTATACAGTAGATGTAGCGCAGGTAATGTAACTGTCCGCAGCGGACACAGTCTACGGAAAAAGTACACTGGATGTCACAGATATTTTTAGCATGCGCAAACGTTAAACAGGAGATGTAACGCAGATAATATCGCTGTCCGCAGCGTCTACGGAAAAAGTACACACAGATCTGTTTAGGCTGCGCACACGTTACATAGGAGATGTAGCGCAGGTAATGTCACTGTCTGCAGCAGCCAAACAATTGCAAGCTATTAAGCGCAGGTTGCGCTAAAAATATATATTGCTGCCAGATACAACAATAGTCCTTAAAAGGACTTTTGGGTCTCTAACAACAACCCTGCCTAACATAAAAATAAAATTCAATTCCCTACACTATCTGTCCCTTCTACAGCACAGCTCTGCCTGACTAAGACTGGCCGAACCAAGTGTCATCGGGTGCCAATCACTATAATGAAAGTAACCAACATGGCTACGGCATTACAGTGAGTGGCAGTACTTACCTGCACATTTATTAGTGGCGTAGCAGCCAACAAACGTGCAGGGAGGAGACTCGAGCATCACGCTCGAGCACACGCGGTATTCGGCCGAACACCGCCATGTGCCGTGCATTGCGATGCTCGAGCCGAACTGGTGTACAAATATCCAAGTGTTCGGCCGAGCATGCTCAATCAACACTAATTATAATCTGTTATTTCACTCGGTAAAGGAAGAGAGCATATTTAAAAGAAGAAAAACTACCACAAGAGGACACAGTTTTAAATTAGAGGGGCAAAGGTTTAAAAGTAATATCAGGAAGTATTACTTTACTGAGAGAGTAGTGGATGCATGGAATAGCCTTCCTGCAGAAGTGGTAGCTGCAAATACAGTGAAGGAGTTTAAGCATGCATGGGATAGGCATAAGGCCATCCTTCATATAAGATAGGGCCGGGGGCTATCCATAGTACTCAGTATATTGGGCAGACTAGATGGGCCAAATGGTTCTTATCTGCCGACACATTCTATGTTTCTATGTTTCTATGCTGCAGCTGCGTGTGTGGGATCCATACTGCAAATCTGCAATGTGTGAACATCGCCTTAGATTTTCCCTTCAAAACAGAGTACAATGGCTACTGAAATGAAAACCTTGTGTAGTTTGAGTGGGGCTGCATTAGTTAAAGGGAGTTTGCTACCTCCAAAATTAGTTTCAAAGTAGACATACTGCCATGTAGGTTAGGTACCCTGAAACATAACCGTGCCTTTCTTGTGAAAATCAGTCCTCTAATCCTGAGAAATGATTCTTTAAATTTTTATGGAAATACAATTTTTGGTGCACCATGGCTGCTCCATTTGGTGTACAACTGCTCTGCAATAATTTCACCCAGCACTTTCCCCACTTGTTTGATTGACAGTCCCTGAGATTTCACAGCTGGTAGCGACACAAGGGTCAGCCAGGTGACACAGGGGACAGCAAGGTACACTGAACGGAGCAACCGCTGCCCACAGTGCACCAAGAATGTTATTTGCATAAAAATGAATACAACCATTTCTCATGATTAGAGGACTAGATTTTCACAAGAAAGGTATGGTTTTGGGGCTCCTACCTTACATGACAAAATTCTTACTTTTCAATTGATTTTGGAGTTTACAAATGTCCTTTAATGTGTACTAATCTTTAGCATTTGTTAAAACTGTAATGCCTCACTAGATTTTCCAAACCTCAAAAACAGTTGCCAGCAAAAAATGTACTCAGCACATCCCAAAATGCGCAGGTATGTATGTGCAGGTGCAAAGTCAAGAGCGCCCACATTTCCCAGTTATCCGACCATCTATGTTTTCTTTTTTCTTTCTGTAAAGTGATGTTACACACTACTTTTCTAATAATGTGAATATTTTATAAATTTACTCATCAGTTGAAAGCATTGATATCAAAATCTTGTTTAGATGGATCCTTTCCAATAAATACTTTTACAGAAAATGGTACAAAATGCTGAGCATAGGGTTTATTATAAGTAGCACCTCTACTAGCACTAACACCTCTACCACACGGTTCCATTCAGTCTCGTCCCAGGCACGCCAAGCAGAAAACGGAATAAATTAGCATAAGGATAAGATAGTATGTGTACATCCATCAATATTAACACTTTTATATGTGACCAAACAGAAGATTATGCAGTTCTTACTAATATGTATTACTAAGTTACAGATCAGGCATGTTAAAGGGATACTAAAGATGGAAAAACATAATTCCCCTTTCCCCAATCCTATTTAGTCTCATGTTATCATAAAAAATTGTGTGTGTGTGTGTGTATATATATACACACACTAGTAGGATGACCTGGCTTTGCACGTGTATATTTCGAATATTTGATTTAATGTTTGTGTGTGAAGTTAAAAGATATCCACAGTGTTCCCCATAACAGTGACATCTACAGCACCTCTCCTCCTTAATAGTAACCTTCACAGCAGTCCACCCCCTTAACAATGACCTCCAAAATACACCTCCCCCTTAACAGTAACCTGCACAGTGGCCTGCCCCTTAACAGTCACCCAACAATGTCCTGGCCCCTTAAAAGTAACCTCTACAGTACCCCACCCCCTTAACAGTGACCCGCACAGTGGCCCACCCCTCTAAAAGCGACCATCACAGAGCCGTCCCCTTAATGGTGACGTGCAAAGTGGCCCACCACTTTAATAGTAACCTTCACAGAGCCTTAACAGTGACATCTACAGCACCTCTCCCCCTTTACATTGACCTCCACAGTACCCTGCAACCTTAACATTGACCTCCACAGTACCCTGCTGCCTTAACACTGACCTGCACAGTAGTCTGCACCCTTTACAGTGACACCCCATGGCGATGTTTCCCTTAACAGTGACCTCCACAGGGACCTGCCCCCTTTACATTGACCTCCACAGTATCCCGCCACCTTAACATTGACCTCCACAGCAGCCCACCCCTTAACAGTGCCCTGCACAGCAGCTCGCCCCCTTAACATTGACCTGCACTCAGCCCCTCTCTTTTAAGAGTTGTTATGGAAACCTGGTGTAACTGTGTATGTCAAGACTGAAGGACCTGCGAGTTTCAATTGGATAATAAGGGTCATGTGACTGTGTGAATGGCAGTTAGAATGTGAGTGACGCTGCGAGCTCCTATTGGCTAATATATATTTATGGGAATATCTCCGGAACAGTGTGTTTTAGAGAGCTGAGACCAGGAGTCTTCTTTATGTGTCCCAAGAGCTCAGCCATGCTCCCTCCTTCTTCTCAGTGTCTTGTGTCTGGTTGTAAGACAACTGGCTAGAGCAAGAGACTCCCCCTGCTATGTCTGCAGCAGGACAAAAAGATTGTTTAGCTCCACCTTCTTGGTTCAGCCATGCCCTCTCAGCCTTTTCCTATTCTACAATGAAACTGACCAGAAAAAGATTTACAAGACTGATTCAGTAACATGCCGAAAATTCTGCAGACTAATGCACGGCACAGGCACATTTACACGGCCGGAAGAATCGGGCAAATTATCAGGACAACCTGGCCATGTAAATATGCCGCCAATCACCCGATGAACGAGCTAAACACTTGTTCATTGGGTGATCCTGTCGTTAATGCAGGCACCACCGATCATGGCTTCTGGGCAGCAGATTGTGCTGTCTAAACAGCGATCTGCTGCTCAGAAACCACGATTCTGTATAAAGGACGAGGGATCGCAAATAGTGAAGGAGATCGCTGTATGTAAACGCTTCCTTCCTAACAATCGGCTGCTCAGTTGGCCTGTGTAAATCCAGCTTTCACACTAGCGGCAGCCTTCGTAGTAGGAGGTCCGGCCGCAGCATGGCAAGCATGCAGAGAGGCGGCCGGAACTCCAGCCCACCCCCATTATAGTCAATGAGGCTGGAGCGGAATAGCCTGCTGGAGAAGGATGCCGCTGCTGTGAAACTAGCCTTACCTGAGTGGGCAAGATTATATGTTTTTACTATTCATTTTAAGGTTTAGTGTTCCTTTAAAATGCAAAATGCTGAACCTTGTTTTCTCTAACAGTAGACACTGGGTGTCATTAAAGGGGCTCTCTGAGATAGGAAAGCCGTGGTCAGGGGACAGTCACGGTGTAAAAGTAAAAAAAAAATATTCACTTATCTAGAGCATTCTGAGTCTGGTGCCAAAGTCTTGTTTCCACTGCTTCAGTCCCTTCCTGGCCCAAGAATGTACCATCCTGTCTACACTCACGTCACCGCTGTCAGCAGGTCCATGGTCTCAGGTACGTGAGTAGCCATCACACTTCTGGTCCAGTGGGGACCCAAAGTGGTAGACTCTGAACAAGTGAGGTTTTTTTTTAACTTTTACACCATGACCAGCCCCCTGACAATTACCAGTCTAGGAGAACCTCTCTTACAGATTTTGAATTTACTGACAATGATCTTATGTTTAAGTCCTGCACATGTTAAAGGGGTTTTACAGTACTTTAATATTGACAGCCTGTTTTCAGGATAGGCCACGAATATATGATCGGTACCCCTGAAGATCAGCTTTTTACAGTAGCCACAGTAGCTCTGGCACAAGAGGGCCAGAACTGCACAGCTCCATCCTTTTCTGTAGTTATTTTTAAATGTATAACTACGTATATTCTGTTCTTGCCTCCTAGGTTTGAAGAGCAGTTGTGTGTACGTAATGACTCGGAACATGCTTTTGTGACACTGAAAAAGGTAATAGTATTACTACTATAGATAGTTAAATCCCATTCCAAACAACATGTTTTCAAAGGGTTAGATAGCACCTATCATCAGACGAAGTCCAAGATTAGGAAAAAATGTACGCTTTCTTCTAAGCACAGCACCACACCTGTCCATGGGTTGTGTCTGGTATTGCAGCTCAGCTCCGCCGACTGGAGTGAATGAGGCTCAGCTGTATACCATACACAACCTGCAGACAGACGTGGTGGTGTTTTTTGAAAGAAAACAGCCATGTTTTTCTAATCCTGGACATCCCCTGGTTTGAGGGTCAACAGATTACCCATACTGTATGCAAACACAGGCCTCTCAGCACTTCTTAGCGGCTGAGAGGGGTCACATAAGGGCCTTTTCCAACTTCTCAAACACTCATTATAACGCGCACTGCCGCTCTATACATTGTCTATAGGACTGACAAAAACAGATAAGCACTGCATTTAGAGGTTTCGTTCAGACCCATAGAAATTGAATGGAGCGTCGGAGCATCCTTGACCATTGCTCCGCTCAAACTCACTGCAATCATACATTGAAAAGAAATAAGGCACTCTGGACCCCTGCTCTTCTGATCGGCGGAGGTCATTGTCTATTGTGGGACAACTGTCTTTATAAAATGTAATATACCGGTTTATTATATGCAGGTATAACGAATTTAGGATAAAATGTTATAAAATGTACTGAGCATGTATATAAAGAAGAATGTAGCAGTAAATTCAGAATATTTTGACCATTGATCAAGTGGAGATACAACATTTTATACTGTCAGGACAATGTTATCAGTAGGAGCATCTAGTAAAGTTGCCAACATTAGAGTCAGACCAGTTCTACCAGTCAATGCTTAATGACAAGCCTCTAGTGTCCTTTGAAAACTGGTATATAGATGATGGGCTATAGACAGTGATACCAGAGATGGTGGCATTATGCAACAGTAATGTGTACTTCATTATACTGAACTTCTAAGGAGCTGTTACCAGATTCTTCTGGTATATGCCCCAAATGTCAGACAGGTGTGAGTGCCACCTCTGGGACCTGCACCTATCTCTAGAACAAAGCACCCAAAGTTTGGGATAACGCACTATTCATGCGCTGCCCCTCTCTATTTTTTTTCCATGGAAGCACCAAAAATAGCTGAGCAGCATGGAAATGAACAAAGAGCGCATTGCCGAAGAGCTGCCACAGCTCCATTCACTTCTATAAAGCTGGCAGAAATAGGCGAGCCAGAGCACTGGTATTTTTGGCACTCCCATAGAAATGTATGGAGGGTGTCCAAGCATCTACGGTGCGCTTTTTGGAAGCTTTATTATAAAACTACTTGCAGGTCCTACAGGTGGGACCCACACCTATCTGACATTGGTGGCATATTCTAGCGATATGCCTCCAATGTTCCAGGTGAGACAACCCATTTAAGATGCCCATACACCTTCCATAGCCCGTTCAGATATTTCTCCCGATCCCCCACCCATAGACATACTGTACATGCTTGGTAGTGGGTGTGTTTTCAATGGGAGAGAAGAGAAAGCTGCTGCTAGACACCTCTAGAGGCAGCTGAAATTCAACATGCCCCGATCTTTTTCTTCCAGACATCGTTGATCAGGAAGAGTCGGGAGCTCCCCATACATATTAAATGGTTGGGCAGTTCTGCTGAAAACAGCGAGTTCATACAAATGTGCACAATGCTGGAGATTTATTAATAGTGTTGTATTTTGAGCCAGAATATTTTGCTTCCGACATTATTATTTTGTGCCATATTTATGAATAGTAATACAAAGTGTGAATGTTTTAAATGTTTTTTAGTCTAAGGCAGTCTGTAGGGAAGATTTGAGAAACTGCACCATGGGGTCATTCAGATTTTTGTCCCATGTTTAATGCATACACATGACATACAGTGGATATAAAAAGTCTACACACCCCTGTTAAAATGTCAGGTTTCTGTGCTGTAAAAAAATTTGACAAAGATAAATCATTTCAGAACTTTTTCCACCTTTAATGTGACCTATAAACTGTACCACTCAATTGAAAAACAAACTGAAATCTTTTAGGTGGAGGGAAGAAAACAAAAATCGGATCCGTTTATCCGGAACACTTGGGGCCTGATCCGGCATTAATGCATTTCAATGGAAAATAATGCCGGATCTGGCATTCCGGCAAGTTGTTCCGGAATTTTGGACGGAGAAAATACCGCAGCATGCTAGGGTATTTTCTCCGTGCAAACACCGTACAGTGACCGAACTGAAGACATCTTGATGCATACTGAACGGATTGCTCTCCATTCAGAATGCATTAGGATAAAACTGATCCGTTTTTTTCCGGTATTGAGCCCCTAGGACGGAACTCAGCACCGGAAAAGTTTAACGCAAGTGGGAAAGAACCCTCAAGCCATTGCTGTTGCCCACTATTTTTATACCACCTTGGAGCTGGTAAACCTTTAGACAACCAGATGGGACTCAGCATGGTTTAGACTAGGTCAAGACAAGGAGCAAATTATGACCCAAAAAAACACGTTTAGCATGGAGTACATCGTAACACTTTTAGGTAAAGCACTATTCTATAAAAGGGACTTGTTCCAGAAGAATGGAGCAATGGCTGAACAGATTCTAGGCACAAGTACTATCATATATCTGCTCCAACATGCAAAGTTGGTGCATTAATTTGATTTGAAATGATTGAAATTGCTAAAAATGTATGCATGATTCCCATAAGAATACCTATTCTAAAGCTTATTATTGGTTTATGTTGGATATCATAGTGGCTTAAAGAGGCTGTCCACTCTGATTGGATAGCATCAAAGCGATGCAGGAGGCAACATCTACTGAACCTTGCCGATCTGGTCTTTGCCTATCTGTACCAGGCCTGCATATCTGGTGCCAAGATGGGGCGATAATGGGACAGTGGGTTCTAGAAAAATAAAATTACACTGCTGGACTGGAAGGAAGTTGGCATTAAGGGAATTATCCAATAGTACGTATACCCCCCACAATGCCCGGGCCCCTCCTATAGACGATACTTACCTGGTCCCCGGCACTCTCGTGCCTCCGAATCCCTGCACGGCCACTGCTGCATCTCCCTGCCGCGTGGATCAAAACATCTGCCGATGGGGGAGCAGCCAATAGCATCCCTAGCATCGCGGGTGGGGGGGTATTTGTACTATTGAATAACAGCTTTAAAGGAGTGGTATGTTGTTTAAACAAATATATATGACACGATTGCTTTAAAGGGAACCTGTCACCGGGATTTTGTGCATAGAGCTGAGGACATGGGTTGCTAGATGGCCACTAGCACATCCGCAATACCCAGTCCCCATAGCTCTGTGTGCTTTTATTGTGTAAAAAAAACGATGTGCTAGTGGCCATCTAGCAACCCATGTCCTCAGCTCTATACACAAAATCCAGGTGACAGGTTCCCTTTAAGCTGGCAATACACATTAGATTACATAGAGACTGGATTTTGGATCTTAATATGCTCCATACCTTTTTTCTCAGGGAGTTAAGCCAACATAGAGGTGTATGTCAATGGCTTAAAGGGATTGTCTGTAATTTTGACATTAATGGCCTATTCGCAGGATAGGCCATAAATATTGGATCACTGGGGGTCCAACGCCCTGCAGCCCTGCTTATCAGTTGTTACCTTGTAGCTTCAGTACCAGAAATGCACAGCTCTGTCCTTTCTGTAGTTGATGGAGTTGACAACTGCAGACCTGCTTCCACTCACTTTAATGGGAGCAGCGCTGCAGTTGCCAACTTCTCCCAATACACAACGGATGGAGCTGTGCAGTTTCAGTGCGACTTAAAGAGTCAGAGCTCCAAATAAACGCCTGATCCCTGGGGGTGTGAGGTTTCGGACCCCCGCCATTCTGATATGGATACTGACGATAGGGATAGATTGCTCTCAATTGAACAAGAGTTACACCAAAGGGCATCTCATACGCATGGCCAGCCTGTTTTCATCCCATACTCCAAAAATACTTCAGTTAAGTAACTTCTTACGAAATCAGTCACCCATTGGGTGTATGCACGAGAATGGGAAATTAGATTGGAAAAACCATTTGGGACGGCCCTCATGTTAGTGAATACATATCTACAAGCATTGTGGCATATGTTTGCTGTAGACAAATATTGGATAAATGTAAAAAAAAATGTAATTGTTTTCTACAGAACATTCTTATCTTGCACAAGTACCATGCTTATAATAGTCAATTACTGGAAAATCAGTTTGATTTAAAGCCAACATTTAAGTATGTGTGCACTCCCATCTGCAGTAACACTTATGGATTGTGTAACCACATTTATGTACATATTTAAAGCGGTATTCCCACTTCAGACACCAGGATACTGGGTGAAATATTTGGGTTATGTACAGGAGGCTGTATGGTGGGAGTTAGAGGCCAGTTTGAAGAAGTTTTCTGAGATTCTGATATTGATAACCTATCCTCAAGATAGGTCATCAATATTAGATCAGTGGAGGTCTGACATCCAGGACCCCTGCCATTCAGTGTCCTCCTCGCAGCTTACCAAGCATGGCTCTGTCCATTGGTTAGCGGCTATGCCTGGTATCGCAGGTCAGCTGCATTCACTTGAATGGGATTGAGCTGCACCCAGGCCACAGGACAGATGAACAGGATATCACTGGCCTAGGAAGAGGCTGCGACGTACACCAGAGCACCGCGGCCTCATTAATAAGCTGATTGGCCGGGTTCTTGGGTGTTGGAACCCTGTTGATCTAATATTGATGTCCTATCCTGAGGACAATCTCAGACAAACCCCTTTTAACTATGTACTGTAGATCACAGGGACGGTTTGTGTACCATGCTCCATCGGGTGCCACGCACATGGAGTAATCTTACCCTCTAAGCACTGCTTCTAAAGGAAAATAGCTTTGTACATACAGACTCCTACAGAGCATGCCACGACAGAAAAAACTGTATAAAATATTAGGCTATGGAGGTTTCATAAGGCCTCATACTTTTGTATGGTCTACTTCCCTATTACAGGTCCATATGAAAGAAAGTGATAATATGGCAGGATATATGAGGCTCTGTGCTCTTATAACCGCAATCATCTTTCGACTGAATGTTCTGGATACATTTCTATATCAGATAAAAGTATAACCAATGACTATATGTAGGTGTATGGATCTCCATTAAAGGGCTTGTCCACTCATTTCATATTGAAGCCCTATCCTCAGGATAGGCTATGAATATCTGATCATTAGGGGTCCTGTGGATCATCTGGTTATTGCAGCGCTGCTTCCCTTGAAGTGAATGGGAGTAGTGCCGTAGTAACCAGCTCCATCAACTACGCAATAGACAGAGCTGTGTGGTAGCGGTCACAATGGGCAGAGTTATGGGGTACTGCTGCCAGAGCTACTCCAGAGCAGCTGATCGTCAGACCTGCACTGATCAGATACTGATTGTCTATCCTGTGGATAGACCTTAAACATAAAAGGAGTGGACCACCCTTTTAATGATAATGATTATTCATGTGAATTAACATTAGTAATCAAAAGACATTGGCAAATAATGATACAGCCAAAGGTTATTATTGCCTACATTGACTGAGCAAATTTCATGATCTTGTTTTTTAGTTTACAAGTAGGTAGACTATATGTTCATTTGGCACAGCAATGCCTTACTCATCAAAAAACGTACAAAATGTCATCGTAGTGGGGATGATTTCACAAGTATAATTGGTATCATTCTTGTCAAGGTGTGAAATTGGGAAGGGTTAACTGCATCATATAATTGCAATATGATTACCATTGTGTAATAATCATCCGCCGCCACGCTCCAATTACCAGCGACCTATCTACTAGCTTACAATCTAATATGCATAAAAATAACTATACACCATAGACATTAAAACTGGAGGAGATTTATCAAAATTGGTGTAAAGAAAAAGTGGGGCGGATGATTACAGCAGTCAGTCAAGTTACACTTCTCATTTTAAAAATGGTCGCTGGAAAAATAAGAAATGAATTCTGATTGATGGTTATGGGCAAGAGTCCCACTTTCAACAAGTTTTGGTAAAAGAAAAAAATGTGTGATCGCAAATAAGTCTTAAAGAGGACCTTTCATCTGGCCAAAAATTGTGAACTAAGTGTCATGATCTGTACAGCGGCACCCAGGGATCTCACTGCACTTACTATTATCCCTGAGCACCGCTCCGTTCTCCCGTTATGCCCTCCGGTATCTTCGGTCACTTGGTTATAGTAGGCGGAGACTTAGGAGACTTGGTTATAGTAGGAGGAGACTGACCTTATTCTCCTGGGCGTCTCCTTCTCCCAGGCTGTAGCGCTGGCCAATCGCAGCGCAGAGCTCACAGCCTGGGAGAAGGAGACGCCCAGGAGAACAAGAGCAGTCTCCTCCTACTATAACCAAGTCCCCTAAGTCTCCGCCTACTATAACCAAGTCCCCGAACATACCGGAGGGCA
Organism: Bufo bufo; assembly: GCF_905171765.1. NCBI lineage: Eukaryota > Metazoa > Chordata > Amphibia > Anura > Bufonidae > Bufo > Bufo bufo. Next base: position 605,557,719 of record NC_053391.1, read on the forward strand.
TAGCGGGAGAACGGAGCGGCACCCTGGGATAATAGTAAGTGCAGTGAGATCCCTGGGTGCCGCTGTATATGTCATAATACTTAGATCACAATTTTTTGCCAGATGAAAGGTCCTCTTTAACTTTAACAACCTCAACCATGTTGTGCAGCTCTTGTGTATAAATGAATGATGCTACACATACTGGAGGATTGCTTTACTACAATGAGGCAAAGTCATATTAATGCATATACATTTCTTTCACACATAGGATGTGGACACTTGTAGCTTAGACCGATCCGAACTGGAAGCAAAACTCCGGGAGCTAAGTGAGACCATCAAGTTCATGAAGTCAGTTTATGAACATGTAAGTTATCGGGCTCCTTTCTGTCAATAAACAATGCCACGTTCACTATGGATATGCAGAAGAGTGCATGAAGGATGAGCGGATGAATGGTCCACAATTAAAGTGGAGGTCTGGCATATTGTGGAGAAACCTGAGAGAAGGCTTCAGGGTCTTTACACACAGAGCAGCAGTACAACACTAATACTACATCTTTTTGTCACACTCTTGCTCCCTATGTGCATGAAGATTGGGCTCGGCTTCAGCTCAATTGGGTGGAAGACTAGAGTTCCCATCATGCATTGCTGACATATATCCCCTCTCTTCCCCCTCAATTCCTCTGGCTGCAGAAGAACAAGTCTTTCCCCTCTTGTGCATTTCATATTATAACCCCCTCACTGAGCCCCTCACATTAGTTCTCAGCTCCTACAACGCCTTGTGCTGGAACTGAGCATGCTCGACCAGCAAGCTGAAGCTGAGCTGCAGGTCGTAACTCCAGGCAGAGAGCTATAAACATCACAGTGTGTGGTCAGGGATCATGTGGGAAACTATCAAAATGAATTCATTGCATATTCAGGATTTTTACTTTGTACTGCATACTTCAAATGAACAAGATTATGGAGCGGCCATCTTGTCTGACCTGTTCTTAACAGCATTTAGAAAGCATTTAGGGAATTGCTTTACGGCAGCCCAATGGTCCATAGACACAATGTTAAGGAGGGGACCTCATTGACCTCTATTGGAGAGTTTTCTAACCATGGGGTGTCATCTGTGCTGAGGTCAGGAGGGAATAGATAAGCTGTGATATCACTTATTGGGAATGCTGGATTCTGGGTTATCTATAAACAGAGGTGATATTTGTCATTCTAATCCTGCATGTTATGATAAGCAGATAACTGCAGTAAAGTGATCTGTACAGATTTTGTTTTTTGTTTAAATATAAATATTGACTTGTAAAATAAAATAAAAAAACATAATTTTAAATAATTTAAAAATGTGTTTACCAAATAAAATGTGATTTAAATAAGTAGGTCATAGGTCTGATGACACGTCCCTTTAAGAATGAAAAATGTTAACAATTTTGGCTATATCTTTTATCTATTCCACTTAGGGGCTTACAATTAGTAAGTAGTGTTGTGTGCACTGGTGTCATCCTTCATTTACTTATTTTCTAAGGAACTGAAAGAGGTCATAGAAGAGTCTGGGGACATTTCAGTGATGGTGAATATGTCCCATTCCTGTCCATTAAACCTGGAGAGTGTGGTACAGGAGGTGAAGGAACGGTATGAGAGCATTGTAGCTCGGAGTCGAGAAGAGGCACAATCGCTCTCACGGATTAAGGTATTTATTGCACATTAACCTTAAAACGTGAGAACTTAGTGGTACACGAGCTGTGGTTTCTGTTTCCCATCAATAGTAATAATACCCTGCAGCTTATGTTACATGGTGACATTTGTCACTCAACAGCAAGTCTCGAAAAAGCTGCTTGTCCAAAAACTTTCATGTGAGTGCCTGCAACTTAGGCCGAATGCACATGGCCGTGGAACACGGCCGTGAGCGGTCCGTGGTATCCCGGCCTGGCATCCTGCTGAGAGCAGGAGCGCACGGCGTCATTGGTTGCTATGACGCCGTGCGCTTCATGCCGCCGCTGCGCTACAGTAATACACTTGTATGATCTATACGAGTGTATGTGTTTTTTCGTATAGATCATACAGGACCGTATGTGTTTTGCAGTCCGCCAATTGCGGATCCTCAAAACACGGATAACGGCCATGTGAATGTAGCCTGTCCTATGACAGAAATGCCTATTCTTGTCCGAGTAGGACATGCTCTGTCTTTTTTGTGAGGCCACGGTACGTAAATAAGGATGCGGACAGTACACTGTGTGCGATCTGCATCTTTTGCGGCCCCATTGAAATGAGGACCTAAAAATACGGTCGTCTGAAGGCACCCTTATTGTAACCGACTGTTTTAGAGCCTGATTTCGATGTAAAAACATAATCAAACCTGTAAGCCATTTGCATTGCGGTGCATATTGACAAACTCTTGTGCGACTTGCGTGGACCCATTCATTTTAATGGGGCTGCAAAAGATGCGGATAGCACACCGTGTGCTTTCCACATCCATAGTCCCGCTCCGCGGCCCCGCAAAAAATATAAAGCATGTCCTATTCTAGGCATTTCTATCATAGCACCAGGCATGTGCGGTCTGCACAATTTGTGAACCGCAAAACACTACGGCTGTCTGAATGTAGCCTAAATGTGTAGTGTTTTTTTTTCTAACATTGAGTCACTAAGGGTAGGTTCACATCACGTTTTATGCCTCCGTTTGATGTATACGTTACAAAAAAAAAGGATAAAAAAAAAAAGTATACTTTTTATTACCATGGAATTCTATGGTGAATGGATGCCATATACGTTTTTTGTATACATTAAAAGGATGGGAAACACGTGATGTGAACCCAGCCTAAGACTTGCATGGTTTGATCAGATTTATATATCAGAGAGAAAACTGTAATGTCTTCCCTTTTTTAGTTACAGCAAGGGGTAAAGCAAGCTGGACGTTATGAGGTAGACCTGGAGAACAACCGCATTCATATCACACAGCTCAACAGCAAGATCCAGAGGCTGAGGTCAGAGGTCCTAAGCATCCAGAACCAGGTAATCACTTTAAGGATCCATTCACACGTCCGTAGTGTATTGCGGATCCGCAAATTGCGCCCCTTATAGAAATGCCTATTCTTGTCCACTATTGCGGACAAAAATAGGACATGTTCTATTTTTTCGGAAGCCGCGGACCGGAAATACGGAGCCGCGGACCAGAAATGCGGATGCAGACAGCACAATGTGTGCTGTCCCCATCCTTTCCGTCCCCATTCAGAATGAATGGGTCCGCCCCCGTTCCGCAGAATGGCGGAACGGATCCGGACCCATTCTATGGACATGTGAATGGACCCTTAGAGGCAAGACACATGAACCGCAAGGATGTGAGGTCTCCAAAGAGTCAGGATTCAGGAGCATTTGTACAGTTAAAATAAGGGTACAACTGACACCCCATCAAAAAATATGGTATGTTAAAATCCAGAGATCTTTAGCAACACTGATGGAAAACCCCTTCAACTGGTTGCTTTGAGTTTACGGTATGTGCATGTCTTCAGCAATCGTAATTGTTCCCATGTATCTAACAGATATATAAAAATGAATTTCTGTCTGTCAGTTCTTTATGCACGGCCAAACGACTGGACCGATCTGAACTAAATTTGGCACACAGGTCCATCAGGTGTCCAGGAAGGTTTTAGACCAGATCTCAGCTCTCTAGGAAGCACCGTTCCTGAGATATTCCCCCCCCCCCCCCCCCCCCCCAAAAAAAAAAAATGTATTAGCCAATAGGAGCTCGCAGCTTCACTCACATTCTAACTGCCATTCACACAGTCACATGACCCTTATTATCCAATAGAAACTTGCAGGTCCTTCAGTCTGGACATACACAGTTACACCAGGTTTCCATAACAACTCAGCCATTTTTATATACTGTTAAAGGTCACTATTAAGCGGGCAGGGTGCTATAGATGTCACTGTTTAGGGGCAAATTGCTATGGATGTCACATTTTAAAGGGGCAGGGTGCTGTGGATGTCTTATATTAAGGGGGTGTGGTGCAGTGACGGGAATTACTCTTAAAAGGGAGGGACCCTGTGCAGGTCACTGTTAAGGGGGCGAACCACTGTGAGGGGGCAGTGTTCAGGGAGCAGGCTGCTGTGGAGGTCAATGTTAAGGAAAGGAAAGGAGCCCTGTGGAGGTTACTGTTAAGGGGCAGGGTACTGTGGAAGTCAATGTTAAGGGGGCAAGGTGCTGTAGAGGTCACTGTTAAGAGGACGGGCACTGTGAAGGTCACTGTTAAGGGGGTGAGACACTGTGCAGGTCTCGGTTAAGGGGGTGGGGTGCTGTAGAGGTTATTTTTAAGGGGACGGGGATTTGACGGATGACTGTTAAGGGGGACGGCCACTCTGGAGGTCACTTTTACGGGCCGACCCACTGTGTAGGTCAGTGTAAAGATGGCAGAGAACTGTGGAGGTCACAGTTAAGGGGGGTTCTTTGGAGGTCACTGTTAAGGGAGCAGGATGCTGTGGAGGTCAATGTTAAGGAGTGGCAACTGGAGGTCACTGTTAAGGGGTACTGTGGATGTCATTGTTAATGGGGCCTCTGTGGAGATCACTGTTAAGGGGGCGGGCTGCTGTAAAGTTCAAAGTTAAAGGGGTGGGCTGCTGTGGAGGTCAATGTTATTAGGCAGAGTGTTGTGGAGGGTCAGTGTTAAGGGGACGGGCCGCTGTTTAGAACACTGTTATGGAGGCGGGGCTGTGAAGGTCAAAGTTAGGCCTCTTTCACACGACCGTTTTTTTTCCCGTTTTGCAGGCCGTTTTTTGCGTTCCGTATACGGTCCGTATACAGAACCATTCATTTCAATGGTTCCGCAAAAAAAACGGAATGTACTCTGTATGCATTCCGTTTCCGTATTTCCGTTTTTCCGTTCCATTAAAAGATAGAACATGTCCTATTATTGCCCGCAAATCACGTTCCGTGGCTCCATTCAAGTCAATGGGTCCGCAAAAAAAACGTAACACATACAGAAATGCATCCGTATGTCTTCCGTATCCGTTCAGTTTTTTGCGGAGCCATCTATTGAAAATGTTATGCCCAGCCCAATTTTTTCTATGAAATTACTGTATACTGTATATGCCATACGGAAAAACGGAACGAAAACGGAAACACAACGGAAACAAAAAACGGAACAACGGATCCGTTTAAAACGGACCGCAAAACACTGAAAAAGCCATACGGTCGTGTGAAAGAGGCCTTAAGGGGGTGGGCTGCTGTAGAGGTCACTATTAAGGGGGAGGGGTGCTGCAGAGGTCACCGTTATAGGGAACACTGTGGATATCTCACACACAAAGATTAAATTAAATAGCGGAAATATACTCGTGCAAAGCCGGGTCATCCTGCTAGTCTAACATAAAAACACTGAGGCAGATTTAAAAATCCTATTGACGGTGTAAATTGAGGCTGTCTAGACCTGCTCCAGATTACTCACAAGGGCTCAGACTAGATGATAGATGTGGTGCTGGGACAGAGACTTTTGTCTAATTCTATATGAACTATTGGCAAGCTTAGTGTGAGACAGAATCTTATGCCAGAATTGTGGCAATTCAGCCATGTTCCCTTTCTAACAAAGTCACCTTTTTTCTATTATGCTACTAAGTCCCTCTTTATTCCTTAAAGGGGTTGTCTCACTTCAGCAAGTGGCATTTATCATATAGAGAAAGTTAATACAAGGCACTTATTTATGTATTGTTATTGTCCATGTTGTTTCCTTTGCTGGCTGGATTCATTTTTCCATCACATTATACACTGCTCTACACTAAAATTCAGATTAACCCATGTTTCTAGTGGTTGTAAGTGTCTTTGTGCATGGAGCAGTCATTTATTAAGACTGGTATTTTAGATGCTGGTCTTAATAACCCTGTGCGCTGCCGGTGGATCCACCAAAGCTATGAGGAGGCGCTGGCCTCTACATAACTTCGGCGCATCCATCACCAGTTTAAATCTACCCCAACTTCCTTGCTGGCTTAAATTTAGACCATTTTCTATGCCTAAAATAGGCGTAGAAAATTATAAATCAGACAGGCCTGCCAGCACGTCCCCTTCCCCGCCCACGCCACTCCTCTTTTTTAGACCTTACATGAGCATGGAAAAGTCACAGATTGAGGCACAAATAACCTTTGTGCCACAATCTGCCTCAGAAATACACCAAAAATAGGCAAATTTCTGTTAGTAAATGACCCCCATAGTGTTGTATGTCAACCATGATAGCGTGCAGCTGTAATTTATTTCATATTGTTTTGAGGTGCTGGTCTAAACTTGTATGAGGCACCCATAGGTAGTGGCATACCTACCATATAAGCAGACCACGCAGCTGCTATGGGGCCCATGAGGAATGGGGGCCCGCAGTGGAGGAGAGGCCCCGCCACCTAATTTCTCCCGTCTATCTTCCTAAAGCTAAAGGACCTTTGATGATGTCATCACAGGTCCTTTAAGAGAACTGCACAGTGTAAAGTGTAGTTCCAAGGTTAGAACAGTGCATCTGTCAGGACCTATGATGACATCATCTTCAACATCACAGGTCCTGCAGGATCTAGCAAAGGAACTGCACCAAAAATGGTGTAGTTCCCAGGTTTGAAAGGTACATCTGCTAGGACCTGTGATGACTCACTCATATATAATACTTCAGACAGTTACAGTGACTACTATCTCATGTACCTGACACACAGTGACCATAATGTATAACTGACCACATATATCTGTACACACTGCATCTATTATACCTGTATTATAATAGATGTAGTGTCTACAGATATATTGTATATACAGCAGTGTACTGATATGTGAGGTACGGGGTATAATAGATGCATTGTGTACAGATATATAGTATAAACAGCAGTGTACTGATATGTGAGGTACGGGGTATAATAGATGCAGTGTGTACAGATATATTGTATATACAGCAGTGTACTGATATGTGAGGTACGAGGTATAATAGATGCAGTGTGTACAGGTATATAGTATATACAGCAGTGTACTGATATGTGAGGTACGGGGTATAATAGATGCAGTGTGTACAGATATATAGTATATACAGCAGTGCACTGATATGTGAGGTACGGGGTATAATAGATGCAGTGTGTACAGATATATAGTATAAACAGCAGTGTACTGATATGTGAGGTACGAGGTATAATAGATGTAGTGTGTACAGATATATTGTATATACAGCAGTGTACTGATATGTGAGGTACGGGGTATAATAGATGCAGTGTGTACAGATATATAGTATAAACAGCAGTGTACTGATATGTGAGGTACAGGGTATAATAGATGCAGTGTGTACAGATATATAGTATAAACAGCAGTGTACTGATATGTGAGGTACGGGGTATAATAGATGCAGTGTGTACAGATATATTGTATATACAGCAGTGTACTGATATGTGAGGTACGGGGTATAATAGATAAAGTGTGTACAGGTATATTGTATATACAGCAGTGTACTGATATGTGAGGTACAAGGTATGATAGATGCAGTGTGCACAGATATATAGTATACAGGGAGTGCAGAATTATTAGGCAAGTTGTATTTTTGAGGATTAATTTTATTATTGAACAACAACCATGTTCTCAATGAACCCAAAAGACTCATTAATATCAAAGCTGAATATTTTTGGAAGTAGTTTTTAGTTTGTTTTTAGTTTTAGCTATTTTAGGGGGATATCTGTGTGTGCAGGTGACTATTACTGTGCATAATTATTAGGCAACTTAACAAAAAACAAATATATACCCATTTCAATTATTTATTTTTACCAGTGAAACCAATATAACATCTCAACATTCACAAATATACATTTCTGACATTCAAAAACAAAACAAAAACAAATCAGTGACCAATATAGCCACCTTTCTTTGCAAGGACACTCAAAAGCCTGCCATCCATGGATTCTGTCAGTGTTTTCATCTGTTCACCATCAACATTGCGTGCAGCAGCAACCACAGCCTCCCAGACACTGTTCAGAGAGGTGTACTGTTTTCCCTCCTTGTAAATCTCACATTTGATGATGGACCACAGGTTCTCAATGGGGTTCAGATCAGGTGAACAAGGAGGCCATGTCATTAGATTTTCTTCTTTTATACCCTTTCTTGCCAGCCACGCTGTGGAGTACTTGGACGCGTGTGATGGAGCATTGTCCTGCATGAAAATCATGTTTTTCTTGAAGGATGCAGACTTCTTCCTGTACCACTGCTTGAAGAAGTTGTCTTCCAGAAACTGGCAGTAGGACTGGGAGTTGAGCTTGACTCCATCCTCAACCCGAAAAGGCCCCACAAGCTCATCTTTGATGATACCAGCCCAAACCAGTACTCCACCTCCACCTTGCTGGCGTCTGAGTCGGACTGGAGCTCTCTGCCCTTTACCAATCCAGCCACAGGCCCATCCATCTGGCCCATCAAGACTCACTCTCATTTCATCAGTCCATAAAACCTTAGAAAAATCAGTCTTGAGATATTTCTTGGCCCAGTCTTGACATTTCAGCTTGTGTGTCTTGTTCAGTGGTGGTCGTCTTTCAGCCTTTCTTACCTTGGCCATGTCTCTGAGTATTGCACACCTTGTGCTTTTGGGCACTCCAGTGATATTGCAGCTCTGAAATATGGCCAAACTGGTGGCAAGTGGCATCTTGGCAGCTGCACACTTGACTTTTCTCAGTTCATGGGCAGTTATTTTGCGCCTTGGTTTTTCCACACGCTTCTTGCAACCCTGTTGACTATTTTGAATGAAACGCTTGATTGTTCGATGATCACGCTTCAGAAGCTTTCCAATTTTAAGAGTGCTGCATCCCTCTGCAAGATATCTCACTATTTTTTACTTTTCTGAGCCTGTCAAGTCCTTCTTTTGACCCATTTTGCCAAAGGAAAGGAAGTTGCCTAATAATTATGCACACCTAATATAGGGTGTTGATGTCATTAGACCACACCCCTTCTCATTACAGAGATGCACATCACCTAATATGCTTAATTGGTAGTAGGCTTTCGAGCCTATACAGCTTGGAGTAAGACAACATGCATAAAGAGGATGATGTGGTCAAAATACTCATTTGCCTAATAATTCTGCACGCAGTGTATACAGCAGTGGGGGCCCAATTTAGATTCTTGCTATGGGGCCCAGTGATTTCTATGTATGCCCCTGCCCATAGGGTGCCTGCACACGACACGTATTGCGCACATATCTTCTGCATGATTTTATGTAGAAAAAACACAGCATAGTACAGTACCAGCAAAGTGTTTAAGATTAGACAAATGTCACATACACTTTGGGGCACATTTATCAAGGTCGCCTGTTTTTAGGTGTAAAATTAGACTGGCGTATTTCATTCTGCTTTTGTTTTGCCAAATATTTATGAAAAGTCGCACAGCCGTTGATGAATTACACTAGGCGTATTGTTTTTAGTCTGACCTCTGGTGGTTGTTTTTCAGTATGACAGGTTCATATTCACTTAGACAGGTCTCATTTATTTGCACATGAGCTGAGAAAAGTCACTTGTCTCTTGGAAAAAATTTGCAATTCGCCACTAAAAACAGACGAAGAAAAGTACGTCAGCCCTGGGGTGGAGTAGAAATGAGACTGTGTTTGTGACAAATTCAGGCGGAAAAAAAAAGTCACTCCTATAGGCTTATTGCACACGACAGTATATTTTCACGGTCCGCAAAACGGGGTCCCGTTTTTCCGTGATCCGTGACCGTTTTTTCGTCCGTGGGTGTTCCTTGATTTTTGGAGGATCCACGGACATGAAAAAAAAGTCGTTTTGGTGTCCGCCTGGCCGTGCGGAGCCAAACGGATCCGTCCTGAATTACAATGCAAGTCAATGGGGACGGATCCGTTTGATGTTGACACAATATGGTGCCATTTCAAACGGATCCGTCCCCATTGACTTTCAATGTAAAGTCTGGAGTCCCTTTTATACCATCGGATCGGAGTTTTCTCCAATCCGATGGTATATTTTAACTTGAAGCGTCCCCATCACCATGGGAACGCCTCTATGTTAGAATATACTGTCGGATATGAGTTAGATCGTGAAACCTCATTTCCGACAGTATATTCTAACACAGAGGCGTTCCCATGGTGATGGGGACGCTTCTAGTTAGAATATACTACAAACTGTTTACATGACTGCCCCCTGCTGCCTAGCAGTATCCGATCTCTTACAGGGGGCCGTGATCAGCACAATTAACCCCTCAGGTGCCGCACCTGAAGGGGTTAATTGTACTATCATATACCCCTGTAAGAGATCAGGGCTGCCAGGCAGCAGGGGGCAGACCCCCCCCCTCCCCAGTTTGAAAATCAATTGGTGGCCAGTGCGGCCCCCTCCCTTCCTCCCTCTATTGTAATAATTTGTTGGTGGCACAGTGTGCGCCACCCCGCCCCCCCCCCCCCTTCCTCCCTCTATTGTAATAAATCGTTGGTGGCACAGTGTGCGCCCCCCATCGGCCCCCCCTCCCTCTATAGCATTAACAACATTGGTGGCCAGTGTGCGGCCTCCCATCTCCCCCCCCATCATTGGTGGCAGCGGAGTTCTAGCAATAGTACAATAGTAAAAGATTAATACTTACCTGGGAGCTGCGATGTTCGTGTCCGGCCGGGAGCTCCTCCTACTGGTAAGTGACAGTTCATTTAGCAATGCGCCGCACAGACCCTGTCACTTACCAGTAGGTGGAGCTCCCGGCCGGACACGAACATCGCAGCAGCAGCCAGCAGCAGGTAAGTATGAATCTTCTACTATTGTACTATTGCTAAGTAACCATGGCAACAGTCCTGGTTGCCATGGTTACCGATCGGAGCCCCAGCGATTAAACTGGGACTCCGATCGGAACTCCGCTGCCACCAATGATGGGGGGGGGGGGGGGGATGGGAGGCCGCACACTGGCCACCAATGTTGTTAATGCTATAGAGGGAGGGGGGGCCGATGGGGGTCGCACACTGTGCCACCAACGAATTATTACAATAGAGGGAGAGAGGGGGGGGGGGCGCACACTGTGCCACCAACGATTTATTACAATAGAGGGAGAGAGGGGGGGGGGCGCACACTGTGCCACCAACGAATTATTACAATAGAGGGAGGGGGGGGGGCGCACACTGTGCCACCAACGAATAATTACAATAGAGGGGGGGGGGGGGGCCGCACTGGCCACCAATGATATTCAAACTGGGGAGGGGGGGAGGGTCTGCCCCCTGCTGCCTGGCAGCCCTGATCTCTTACAGGGGATATGAGAGTACAATTAACCCATTCAGGTGCCGCACCTGAAGGGGTTAATTGTGCTGATCACGGCCCCCTGTAAGAGATAGGGTGCTGCCAGGCAGCAGGGGGCAGTCTTGTACACAGTTTGTAGTGTATTCTAACTAGAAGCGTCCCCATCACCATGGGAACGCTTCTGTGTTAGAATATACTGTCGGTTCTGAGTTTTCACGAAGTGAAAACTCAGCTATGAAAAAGCTTTTATGCAGACGGATCTTCGGATCCGTCTGTATAAAAACTAACCTACGGCCACGGATCACGGACACGGATGCCAATCTTGTGTGCATCCGTGTTCTTTCACGGACCCATTGACTTGAATGGGTCCGTGAACCGTTGGCCGTGAAAAAAATAGGACAGGTCATATTTTTTTCACGGCCAGGAAACACGGATCTCGGATGCGGCTGCAAAACGGTGCATTTTCCGTTTTTTCCACGGACCCATTGAAAGTCATGGGGTCCGCGAAAAAAAACGGAAAACGGCACAACGGCCACGGGTGCACACAACGGTCGTGTGAAAGAGGCCATATAAATAGGAAAAGAACTGATCAGTTTTATCCTAATGCATTCTGAATGGAGACTAATCCGTTCAGGATGCATCAGGATGTCTTCAATTCAGTCTTTTTGACTGATCAGGCTTTTCAGAAAAACGTAGCATGTTGTATTTTTACCTCCGGCCAAAAATTCTGAACACTTTGACTGAACGCCGGATCCGGTCTTTTTCCCATTGACTTGCATTAACGCCGGATCCGGCGCCGTGTGTTCAGTCAAACCGGATCCGGCTTTTGCATGTTAAACCCGAAAAATGTGAAAAAAAAGTTAAAGTCCATAAATGGCGGATCCGTTTTTTCCAATGCATTTTTTCATTGTGATCAAAATCCTGATCAGGATTCAAATGTAATCCGTTTTCACACATTTTTCCGGATCCGGCGGGCAGTTCCGGTGTCGGAATTGAACGCCGGATTAAAACAACGCTAGTGTGAAAGTAGCTTAAATGTGCCCCTTTGCCTTTTTTTCTTAGATTCGGAAATTAACCCAGTGGATGGATTTTGAAATCTGCAGCATGTCAATTGTTGTTGTGTCTTTTTTGTGCAGATTTCATCCTTTTTAACATGTACGGCGCTGGGGCGATGTATGAACATGGCACCCGCTCGCACGTGCAGCGGGCTTTAATGGCCAACAAGTCTCTGCTGTTTCAAACAGCAGAGACCTGCGGCTAATTACCGTGACCGGCAATAACGCTGATCGTGGTAATTAAAAACTTTAGATGCCATGATCAAGTGAGATCACGGTATCTAAATGCGCAAAAACCCGGAAGCTCGCGATTCCGGGCTTGTTACCGACACCCCCTGCGCCCAATGAGGGCATCGGTAGTTGCGCTGAACACTATGAGCCTCACTTATTTGAGCTTCAAAATCATCACAACATTTTTTTTTTTATGTTAAAAAATATTCTAAAAAATAAAAAAAATATAAAAGTTTATCACCCCCCCTTTCCATATAATTTAAAAATAAATACCTAAATAATAATAAAGATAAATATCATGGGTATCACCGTGACCTAAAACGCCCATACTATTAAAATATTTAAACAAATTTCCAATACAGCGAATGGCGCAACGGAAAAAAGGGTCAAAGTGGCCGATTGCTTCTTCATTGCTTCTCTTACCCAAAAAAATGTAATAAAATGTGATCAAAAAGTCATGCACACTACAAAATGGTATCAATAAAAACTACGGATTGTCCTGCAAAAAACTTAGCCCCTAAACAGCTCAGTAGACATAAGTATAAAAAAGATATGGGGGTCAGAATATGGTGATGTAAAAAAATTATTTTTTATCAAAGTTTTATTTTATTTTTGCACTATTTAGACATAAAAAAACCTATACTATATCAGTTATCGTTGTAATTGTACTGACCCAGAGAATGAAACGAAATGCCGTGGGAACAAAACCCATAAAAAGGTGGAGGAATTGTGTTTTTTTATAATTCCACCCCATTTGGAATTTTTTTTTACCGCTTGACAACTTGTCCCGCAAATAAATGAGCCCTCATACAGCTATGTGAACGGAAATATAAAAAAGTTATGGCTCAAGGAAGATAGGGAAGAAAAATTAAAACGCAAAAACTAAAAAATAAATAAAAAAAACTCTGATAGTGAAAGGGTTAATGGAAGGGAGAGATCTGCAGAAAATCTACATTATATATATTGTGCACCAAAAATGCGATAAATACTGCAAATTCTGTGTATTTTGTGTAATTTTGATGCAGATTTCTTACAGATTTTCTGCACGCAAATCTGCACAGTGTGCAGCCACCCATGAAAGTTGAAGAATCTCATGCATTTCTTCAGTTGGTAGCATCACCGATGCGTGTCTTTCTATGTCTGCTGAAGGTGGATGCAGGATTCGCAATGCATTAGGGCAGTGTTCCTCAACTCCAGTCCTCAGGACCGACCTGCCGGCCATGTTTTCAGGATTTCCTTCGTATTGAGCAGGTGATATAATTAGTGTCAGTGCATCAGGACTTACCGCAGGTATTCATTCTGTGGGATATTCCCAAATCGTGACCGGTAGGTGGGCCCTGAGGACTGGCGTTGAGGAACACGGCATTAGGGTGCACTACCATTAAATGGAAATGACTGTATCTTGGCAAATCAAAATCCTTTTAATGGCTGTATAGTACAAATATCCTTAATTTCATTTTTCAGCTTTAAATATAATATTTTCATGGAATAGTCCATTTAAAGTAAACATGTCACGTCAAATATTCTGTCCAGTCTGCAGGCAACATGTTATAGAGCTGAAGAAGCTGTGCCGACTGATGATAGTATGCAGGATAACCTTTATCAATCTGAATCCTTGTTAAGTCTGGGTTTGACCTCTTCCCAATATCTGCCATACATGTACGGAGGATGTTAGGTTTTTAAAGATGGCACCCACTCAAGAGCTGAGTAGGCACCATAGCTGCCGGTGCCTGCTATTTTACAAAGTAGACACTGTGCAATGTGTATAATGTGATGAAAAAAAGAATCAAGACAGCAAAGGAAACCATATGGACAAATTCAATACAGTAGTCCTTCAAGATACAATATTTTCCACATACAATGTTCTTTTCTGACCCATCGTAAATTGAAACTAGACTCAACATACAATGTCTCAGACTCAGATCCAACCAATCAAGACCACATCTCTGGTAAAATAGCTGGATTAGTTGCTAGTTAGCAGCTATTCCTGACTGTTATATGTAAGGACCTGTGTCTTAGTTGTCTGCTTATTTTTCCTAAATCTTCATTTTCTCTTATCTTTTTTTGGGGCTTTGGAACCGATTACTCAACTTACAATGGTTTCAAAATACAATAGTCGCCCTGGAACCAATTAATATGGTAATTTGAGAGATTAACTTTCTGTACATGATAAATGCCTATGGCTGAGATGAGAAAACCCTGCCAGTGTGGAGCGAAGCTCTTGAAAATTCGATTTGGCTGCTTTGCCGAATTTTACAAAACAATTTGCTTCTTGACAAATTACTTCATCACGAAGCATAAGTAATGGGTGCAATGACAGGGAGCGGCGATTGCTCCCCCCCCCCCTCTATCATTGAATACCTCAGATGCCGCGTTCATCGCTGATCGCTGCATCTGACATTAATATTAAGGTCTATAATAAAATAATAAAATAGCATCATACTCACCTCATCCATTTGATCATGAAGAGTCCACTGCCACCATCCTGATTGAAGATCCAGCGTGAAATCTCGCACGGCGCATGATGACATCATCACGTCGGCCAGCATGGTGACGTCATACATCACCGCGCACTAAATTTTGCGCAGGATCTTCATTTAAAATGGCGGCGGGCTCTTCGCACTCAAACGGATGACGGGAGTATGATTTTTATTTTATTTTTTTACCCCATTTCAGCGATTTGTTACCATGAAGCATGAGGAAATTCGGCTTTACTGCAAATCAAATTTTCCCTTCGGATACTTTGATTTGCTCAATGCTAGTTGTCACTCCAGACAGTAGAAATTGTAATGACACCATACCGATCTGTATAAATAATTTCCCAGTCATCAAATTTAACCCTTAATTCAACACTAAGGCCTCTTTCACACGGGTGTTGCGGGAAAAGGTGCGGGTGCGTTGCGGGAACATGCACGATTTTTCCGCGCGAGTGCAAAACATTGTAATGCGTTTTGCACTCGCGTGAGAAAAATCGCACATGTTTGGTACCCAAACCCGAACTTCTTCACAGAAGTTCGGGCTTGGGATCGGTGTTCTGTAGATTGTATTATTATTATTAATACAGAATGCATAGTACAATAGCGCTGGAGGGGTTAAAAAATAATAATAATAATTTAACTCACCTTAATCCACTTGTTCGCGCAGCCGGCATCTCTTCTGTCTTCATCTGTGAGCAATAGGACCTTTGATGACGTCACTGCGTTCATCACATGGTCCATCATATGATCCATCACCATGGTGATGGATCATGTGATGAGCGTAGTGACGTCATCAAAAGGTCCTATTGCTCACAGATGAAGACAGAAGAGATGCCGGGCTGCGCGAACAAGTGGATTAAGGGGAGTTAAATTTTTTATTTATTTTTTAACCCCTCCAGCGCTATTGTACTATGCATTCTGTATTCAGAATGCTATTATTTTCCCTTATAACCATGTTATAAGGGGAAATAATAATGATCGGGTCCCCATCCCGATCGTCACCTAGCAACCGTGCGTGAAAATCGCACCGCATCCGCACTTGCTTGCGATTTTCACGCAACCCCATTCACTTCTATGGTGCCTGCGTTACGCGAAAAACGCACAAAGAGGAGCATGCTGCGATTTTCACGCAACGCACAAGTGATGCGTGGAAATCACCGCTCGTGTGCACAGCCCCATAGATATGAATGGGTCAGGATTCAGTGCGGGTGCAATGCGTTCAACTCACTCATCGCATCCGCGCGGAATACTCGCCCGTGTGAAAGGGGCCTAAGAACCACATTACTGACTTTATCTTAGCTTCTGTCGTTTTGGAGATTGGAGGGGGAGGGTGTACATTGTTAGGGCTCGTTCACACAAACGTATTTTGCGTTCCACATACGGTCTGTATACGGAACCATTCATTTCAGTGGGGCCGCAAAAGATGCGGACAGCACTCTGTGTGCTGTCCGCATCCGTTGCTCCGTTCCGTGGCCCCTCAAAAATTATGAGTCCTGTCCTATTCTTGTCCATTTTGCGGACAAGAATAGGCATTTCTACAATGGGCCTCCTGTTCCGTTCCGCAAATTGTGGAAGGCATACGGGCGGCATCCATTTTTTGCGGACCGCAAAAAACGGCACGGTCGTGTGAACGAGCCCTTACACAACCGGATAACCATATGCTTATTCATTGGTGTCAGTAAAAGTTACATTTGCAGCAATCTGTCACTAGTTCTTCATCTTTTATTGAGTGTGTAAATTTTATAAAATGGCGATTCAAATAAAAAACCTGCTAAACTATCTAAAGTCAGTGGATGAATATTCATTAAGGGAGGTTTACAAGAGGTAGAATAAGTGATATTAGAATTCGAAGTGACCGATTTCACATTGGCATATCTAACACACTGGTACAATATATGATGCAACCTCTGTATAAGTAACATGACACGGAGCCCAGTGACGGTTTCTCAATACTGACACATTGCTATTTCAGTGCGTACAACTGGAGACACGCGTGTCGGTGGCCAAGACTAAAAGTAATACCTCTGTCCGAGATGCCAATGCAAAGCTTGTGGAAGTACAGGAAGCTCTGCAGAAAGCAAAGCAGGAGGTCGCCCGGCAGCTCCGAGAATACCAGGAGCTGATGAACGTCAAACTGTCTCTGGATATTGAGATTATCACATATAGAAAACTGCTGGAAGGAGAAGAGTGCAGGTGGGTGTCCCTAATTCACCATATTATGAAGTACATGTACGAATGATCACGATTTGGATTGAACACATCTGGTTTTGCTGTTGTCTAGGATTACAAAAACATGTCTTCTTTTAAAAACAGCACCATCTCTTTCCACAGGTCATGTGTGGTATTGCAGCTCAGTCCCATTCACTTTACCAGTGCTGACCTGCAATACCAGACACATCTCATACATAGGTGCGGCGCTGTCTTTGGAAGAAAGCAGCCATGTTTTACTCAGGTCTCATGCATATGACCATATCCGTTTTGCGGTCTTCAAGTAGCGGATCCACAAAATACACATGCTGCCCGTGCTGCATTCACATTTTTTGCCGACCGATCGACTGTCCGTATTTTGCGGACAAGTATAGGACATGTTGTATTTTTTTGTGGGATGGGGTTGATCCATGCGCTTTTCGCATCCCTATGTCCGTTCTGCAGAAGCATAGACTATGTTTTTTTTGCGAAATGTACACCTTTAACTTACTGAAAACAATGAGTCTGCAAATAAAATGCGAACGGCACATGGGCTGCAAGGACATGGACGGTATTTTGCGGATCAGTGATTTGCAAACTGCTAAAACTGATACTGTTGTGGGCATGAGGTCAAAACCTGGAAAAAGCCTCTTACGCCTCATGCACACGACCGTATGTATTTTGCGGTCCGCATTCCGGATTTTGCAGAACGGAACAGCTGGCCCCTAATAGAACAGTACTATCCTTGTCCGTAATGCGGACAATAATAGGACATGTCCTATTTCTTTGCGGAACGGAAATACGAACATACGGAAACGGAATGCACACGGAGTACCTTCCGTTTTTTTGGCGGACTCATTGGTTCTGCATACGGTTCGCCCAAAAAAAAAATTGAACGGAGACGGAAAGAAAATACGTTCGTGTGCATGAGGCCTAAGGGTCTGCTCCAGCTAACGCCACATACACACGACCGGATTTTATGTCTGTGTCCAATCCAGATTTTATGCAGATCACATACGGGTTCAAAATAAAAAAGGACATCACATGGGTGCATCCATGTGTCTGTTCCACAAATTATCAAATACCTCCTACTCTTGCCCGTATTGCAGACAAGAATAGCCATTTTTAATAACAGGAGTAAGTATAAGGCCTCATGTACACAACTGTATGTATTTTGCGGTCTGCAAAAAACAGATCCGCAAAAAATACGGATGACGTCCGTGTGCATTCCGTATTTTGCAGAATGGAGCAGCTGGCCCCTGATAGAACAGTCCTATCCTTGTCCGTAATGCGGACTATAATAGGACATGTTCTATTTTTTTGCGGAACGGAAATAATGGACATACGCAAACGGAATGCAAAACAGAGTAACTTCTGTTTTTTGCGGACCCATTGAAATGAATGGTTCCGTGTACAGTCCGCAAAAAACACGGAACGGACACGGAAAGAATATGCGTTCGTGTGCATGAGCCCTAATGCAGATTGCACACGGAAGGTGTCCATAATTTGCAGATCTGTGGTTTGCGGGCCACAATACGGACACTGTCGTGTGCATGAGGCCTAAACCGCATACACTATCTGCAGGGTATTCTATTAGAAACCAAGGTTGATCAGGACAATAGATGCTACGGTATTCTATATACTACACTTTCTTTTTCTAAACACCATCTTCTCATACAGACACATAACAGAGTCTTGAATATTAAAGTAGATCTCTAGCCCCCCTTTCCTATTAAGGGTCACTTATCTGTATATGTATAGCGAGCACTTGTCTTCTTTGTCTCTCAGGTTTAGGAGCTAGTAATTTACAATAATCAAAGCCGCCCATACACATCCAATAGCTGTTAGCAATCATTCAATTAACAGCTACCTCACATACGTACACATTCCGTTTGACTGAGGCCTAGTTCACATCTGTGGCCGTATTGCGGCCCGCAAATTGCGGGCCGCAATACACGGCCACAGTTCCGTGTGCATTCCGCATCACGGATGTGGACCTATTCACTTCAATGGGTCTGGAAATCCAGAATTGCGGAACGGCCACACAGAACGGGACCCCTCGGAAGCACTACGGAGTGCTTCCGTGGGGTTGCGTCCCGTACTTCTGTTCCGCAAAAAGATAGAACATGTCCTATCTTTTTGCGGAACGGGCGGATCGCTGACCCATTAAAGTGTATAGGTCCGCGATCCGATGCGGCTGACCTACGGCCGGCGATCGTGCATTGCGGCCTGCAATTTGCGGGCCGCAGCACGGGCACGGGTCACACACGTTCGTGTGAACTAGGCCTGAATGGGGTATTCTTAGCTCCCCATTACACATCAGACTTTGGTGGAACCTGCCTTTGTCAGCGGATAAGGCCAACAATACATTAATGTGTATGGGGGCCTTTACCGTAGTGCTGCAGCAGTGAACCTGTGGTGGGCTTCACCTTAATCACAGCAGTCTATCTGAACAAAAGGAGCTGCAGTGTAGTGTACGGTGGAGAACAACAGAGCTTCAGCCCGGATCTTTCATGAAGAGTGGTGAATTCTAGGCTACCTCATACCTCATACCTCTGTAAGGCCTCATGCACACGGCCGTTGCCCGGCCTTGGCCGTATTGCGGCCCGCAAACAGCAGGTCCGCAATATGCGAGCACCGGCCGTGTGCTCCCCGCATCACGGATAGGGACCCAATCAGATACTGTCCTGTGCATAGAGGATAAGTTCTTATGATGAGGAACATGGCTACTTATGATGTGTGTTGCTTTGTTTCATACAACTTGAGTCAATGGGAATGTATGAAAATATCTTGGCTCCAAATATGGCATAAATAACATCATTCTAGAGGCACAATCATTGCATAAATTCAGTGGCAACATATTCATTATGTTAATGTTTCCATGTAGTCCAAACATTTAGCATTTAGCAGTGAACTGCATCTACGGTACGAGTTAAAGTGACCATAAAAGACACTTCGGTTATCAACAATTAACTTGCAAAGAGTAATTCCTGCTATTTCTGCTAGAGTTATTGGTGAGAAGTGCCTTGTGTTGGAGATCCTTCCCCCACATTATGTGACTTCTGTGCTGGTCTTTGTGGTATATGAGTTGTTATACGACTTTGTGGCTTCATCCTGCAGTTTTTGCTTCTGAAAAATACTCTACTGTGCTGACTAAACATGATAACTATGGGTGAATCCGAGATGAATTATAATTAGAGATGAGCGAATCTGAATTTCCTCACACTTCATGGTAACGAATTGCATTTTTTCCTAAAATGGCTGCTGCACGTGTTAGGACATGGAGCAAGGAACTCTGGGAACAAGGGATCACCCACAATGCCATGCATGCAACCAATCAGCAGCCAGCCAGCCTTGTGATGTCACAGCCCTATAAATATCCTGAGCCATCTTGGATTCTGCCATTTTCCAGTGTACATAGTGCAGGGAGAGACATCAGCAGGCACTAGGGACAGTGATATAAAAAACTTTAAAACTTTTATTTTGCTGTATAGAAGTTCAGGGAAAGGATAGGGAGGAATCATTCCACAGTATTGAAGCAGAACAGGGTTCAGTAGGGGAGTTTACAGCCTGGGTAATAGGAACAAAAAGTATTTGCCGTTGTGTGGTGAAGTGAGAAAATTGCAGCCCTTTTTGGCGTGTATTAGGCCTCATGCACATGGACGTTTTTTTTTGCGGTCCGCAAAAACGGCTTCCGTTGTTCCGTGATCCGTGTCCGTTTTTTCATCCGTGGGTCTTCCTTGATTTTTGGAGGATCCACGGACATGAAAAGTGAAAAAAAAAACTAAGTCAAGTTTGCATTGAAAATGATAGGAAAAACGGACACGGATCACGGACGCGGATGACTATCTTGTGTGCATCCGTGATTTTTCACGGACCCATTGACTTGAATGGGTCCGTGAACCGTTGTCCATGAAAAAAATAGGACAGGTCATATTTTTTTTCACGGACTGGAAAAACGGATCACGGACGCGGAAGCCAAACGGTGCATTTTCCGATTTTTCCACGGACCCATTGAAAGTCAATGGGTCCGCAAAAAAAAACGGAAAACTGAACAACGGCCGCGGATGCGCACAACGGTCGTGAGCATGAGGCCTTAATAGGATGGAAGATCACTTCAGTCATCCACAGTACCTTCCTACTTAGGCCTCATGCACACAACCGTTGTTGTGTTCCGTTCTGCAAAATGGGGTTCCGTTGTTCCGTGATCCGTTTCTGTTTTTGTTTCCGTGTGTCTTCCTTTATTTTTGGAGGATCACCAGACATGAAGGAAAGTTAAAAAAAATCTAAGACAGGTTTGCCATGCAAATGATAGGAAAAAAAATCTTGTGTGCCTCCGTGTTTTTTAGCGGTCCCATTGACTTGAATGGGTCCGCGAACCGTTTTCCGTGAAAATAATAAGACAGGTTATATTTTTTTGACGGACTGGAACCACGGATCACGGACGACAAACGGTGCATTAGCCGAGTTTTCAACGGACCCATTGAAAGTCAATGGGTGGGCAGAAAATCACGAAAAACGGCACAACGGACACGGAATAAAACAACGGTCGTGTGCATGAGGCCTTACTCCACCCTTCTACCCAAAATAAGACACAATGATACTTTCTTGGATAAAGAGGCCTTCACGGCCCAATTTATTAAGCAGTACATAATTCACCAACTTTTCCAATAATAATAATGAACACAGAAAAACATATCAAAATGTAACAACATTCCGAACGTAGTAATAGAATAATAGGATCCTAGAAGGCAACGAGGCAAGCCATTCTCTTCACTCTTCCCCTCCACTTGTCATACCACCTTACCCTTGGCTGCGGTCACCGACCCAAGGGCACCAAATCCGCCAAATTGTAGTTCCATCTACGCCTGTGGGCCCATTTTGCCCAAACAGGGGCCCCAACCACCAGCTTACCGAACCTCATGCTATGCACGCTCCAACTTGTCATGCACCTATTAAGCCTTGCATTGTCTTCCAGGACTCTCCATTAACCTGCCACAAATGACCAGAGGTGACACCTCACCTGTGGGCGTCCTGCCACACCCTCAAAGCCATCTCCAAGCCCTCCTGAAGCCCCAAAGCCCACATGTCAGTACCCACATCGTTGAGATGAACCCCGTCATCCCTAAGGAACTGAGGCGAAGCAGCCTCCAATTCTCTGTGGCGCACCACTATTCCGCCATGATGCCGCAAAAAGCGCCCCACTTCCTTATTTAGCTTCGCCCTTGCCTTATTAATCCAGTCAACTGACCGCGCGAAACGCCAAACTCTCCGAGCAACCACCTCCGACCACACCAACAACAACCCGGGAAAATCACACCATAACCGCAACAAGTCCAATTTAATATCCCAAATCACTTCCCTAGAACTACGAACCCCCAAATCGTTGCCACCCACACTCAACACCAAAATATCCGGTGCCCTGTCAAAAGAAACCGAAGCATGAAATTCCTGAAGCACCCGACCCCATAAGAGCCCCCGCAAACTAATCCATCGCACTTGCAATTCATCGGGTCGGAAACCCAATTGCCTTCCGTTCCTCCGCACGTCCGCACGCAAAGCTCCCCAATGAACGTAGGAATGTCCAAGAATCCACGCCAAGCACGATGATGACCCTAAAAACAAAACAAATATACTTGCTGAATTGAATACCAACAACCACGGGAACAGTGCAATACCAGTCACAACCCAGAATTAAAGCATGTGAGGACGAATGTACGAACGATAATACGCCGATTCCCACCTCCCTATCCGCTTGATCGCTTCCTCGCCCAAACCCCATTTAGCCGCCTCAGTTGCAGCGCCAATCCTGAAAGAATGAGACACAAACTCCTGTGCCGGGTATCCCGCTGCAGACAAGCATTTCCTAAATACCGCCACGAATTGAAAACGGGACAACGCCGATCCATCCCGATGCATCAATAATGAACCCGGAACATCAGGCCTGACCCTCAAAAATTCCTCCACACTCCTGACTGGACACAAGACCGACCCACTCAACGCGCGCAACACAATCCTCACCCCCTTGCCATACTGGTCAGTCTTAGACCTGCGCAACACACACCGCAACCCCCCTTCACCAAAGGAAATGTCCTCACGTAACAAGCCGCCCCCTCCAAACCGACTACTAGCCACCAGCTCCGAGACCTGAAATGCACCAAAAAAGGCCAAAGAAAAAGCGTCTCTAAACAAACTCACCTCAAACACAGACGAACACACCACACTAGCGTGCTCCCACAATTTCTGCAACACCGCAAATGAGACCGGCCGGCGAGAATCATGTCTTAAACACTACGATGATAGCCTTTTAAGGCCTGGCGCACCAAAAAACTCTTAGACACATCAGGCCGACCCTGCAAACGCAACCAAAAATCTACCGCCACTACCCTTTTAGAGGCTACTGAAAAGGACACACCTGAACTGAAAGACACCCCCACATAATACAATAACAATGAATGAAAATCCTCCACCTCCCCACAACCTCCCACTTGCTTAATTAACCGCTCTCACTGAGTCCACACAGATGCATACGCCGACCACGTACCCCTACTCACAGACCGCTCGATCAGATCTGAGGAGACCCCAAGAGCCACTGAGGACAAGGCAGACCCTTCGCATCCGCGTCCGGCACCAGCCTGCGAAAACGATCCCACTGAAATTGAGAAAGTGAGTCAGCAATAGAATTGTCAACACCAGGAACATGCACAGCCACAAAACAAGTGTTCAACCGCAAACCCCTAAGAACTAAATGGTGCAGCAGGCGCAACATTGGAGGGGAATTAGCCGACTGACTATTAACTGCTTGCACCACCCCCAGATTATCGCAACACAAAAACGCACCCGTTTATTCATGAACAATTCCCCCCATAATTCCGTTGCTAAAACAATCGGGAACAATTCCAACAAAGCTAAATTGCCCAAAAAACCTGCCGCCTTCCACTCCTCGGGCCAGGGACCCGCACTCCACAGCCCCTGACAGAACGCTCCATAACCGCACAACCCAGAAGCATCAGTAAACAGTTCCAAATCAGCATTGGAAACAGGCGCCTCCATCCATACCAAACGACCATTAAATTTGCCCAAAAAACGCTCCCAGACCACTAAGTCTGCCCTCACTTCAGATGACAACCGCAAAAAATGAAAAGGTACCGTAACCCCTGCCGTAGCCATGGCCAAGCGTCTACAAAAAACCCGAACCATTGGCAAGATCCTACACGCGAAATTCAACTTACCTAAGATGGACTGCACCAGCCGCAACTGCACTTTTTTAGCCCTACTCAGGAAAACCACCTCACTCAACAAATCTGCCACCTTATCCTCAGGTAACCTACATTCCATTGCCACACTATCAATTACAATTCCTAAAAACTTGACAGTCGTAGCCGGCCCCTCAGTTTTCTCGGGCGCCAACAGCACGCCGAACCTGGCCGCCACCCTCTCCATCGTCCCCAACAAAACTGAGCAAACGCTCGATCCCGCCGGTCCCAAAAACAAAAAATCATCAAGGTAATGCAACACTGAATTCCAACCAGCTTCCTGCTTGACCACCCACTCCAAAAAAAAAAACCCTCCCACTTAAAACCCAGCAAATGAAAACTATCCGGATGAATGGGCAGTAAACGGAATGCTGCCTCAATATCCGTTTTTGCCAACAAGGCCCCCTGGCCAAAACGCCGCACCCAACGGACCACCTCATCGAAAGACGTGTACGACACTGAACATAACTCATCGCGAATACCATCATTAACTGAACACCCCGCAGGAAAAGACAGGTGATGAATAAGCCTGAACTTGCCCGCCTCCTTCTTAGGAACAAGCCCCAGAGGGAAAACCCACAAATCCTGCAAAGGACATTCAACAAACGGGCCTGCTATCCTCCCCGCAGCCACCTCTTTTCCAATCTTCTCCGCAACCACCTCAGGCCGTCACAAGGCGAAAGCCAGATTGCGAGCCGCAACCTCTACCTGAACTGACACACACGGGATCACAAACCCGTCCCTAAAACCTCTCAACAACAACTCCGCAGCCTCCCTATTTGGGTATGTCTTTAGCCACGGTACCATCTCTTCCACCATCACGGGAGTCGCCCCCTTTGTGCGCAGCCTCAAATCCTCTGACTTTTCCACGCTTAAAACACAGTGACAAGCTGTGGGGCCCCCCGCAGCCTGAACATTCGTGCTTGAACCTGCAATCGGCGAGGTATCTACAGTAACCCTCGTTATACTGCCAACAGCACCCCTTCCTATTCCCGCTAGTGAACTCTGACGCCGAGGAACCCCCGGCCCCGGACCGAAAGGGCTGGCTAACACCCTTTAGAGCCGACATGAGTCGCATCCATAGGCCGATGTCCTTGTGGTCCCACCTGATACTCGATCGCACCACTTTTCTCTCTCTAAACTGCTCATCATACTGGAGCAGTGCTACCCCACCATACGTCCTATACGCTTCCCCAATCGTATCCATATAACAAAATAAGGCAGAACAATTCTCCGGCCTCCCACCCACCACACTCGCAAAGATCGCAAAAGCCTGAAGCCAGTTCAAAAATGTCAGCGGAATCAACCTATACCACCGCTTCTCCTCCTCCTTTTTGCTTTCATCCGGCTTCCCCCTATCCAAATTAAACTTTTCCAACGGAAGCAACGAGAATATCTCAACATACTCGTCCTTCCAAATTCTTTCCCTGACAACCTTCAAATGCTCCCCCAAAGGCCCTTCAAAACAAACATAAACATCCCCTTTCGCCGAGTCCGCCATCCTGACGCCCTCCCCCGTCCTGACTCTGTTACCCCCACACGCCGCCGTCTCCCCCGCCAAAGCACCCACCGTGACAGTCGCATGCTCTCAACAGCATCCGCAAAAGCACACACTCCCCCGCCCACCACTGGAGCAGGCGCCCACACCGCCATTGTGGACCAGAACCAGAACCCAAGCGCGCCAACAGCGATAGCATAACCGACAAAAACTCCCGCGCTAAACTGTCAGACCTAGACAGCCCCCCCAAGTCACCCCCCGATCCCGACCCGACACAGGTCTGTCGCTGACACGAAGATCGCTCACCTGGCTGTCCCTGGGGTATCCTCCCAGCAGCCGCCGACCACCCTGTAGGTCCTCCCGTCCACGGTCCGCTCTGTGCCGATGATGTAGAAGGACCGGCACCCGCCGCATCCTCAAGGCCGCCATCCGTCTCCCCTTCCTCTTGACTCACTTCACCTTCTTCCAAGGCCCGGTAGTCTTGGGAACCACGGCCAGCGTCATCCTGGCCTGGTTGCAACTCACAGTTGACAAAGAAGCTGGGCCCACCTCCAGATGGCCGCCGACCTTGCGCACCCCCACCTTCCTCAAACATCCGCTCCATCACGGGCTCCTCGGCCTGAAAACCGATAGCCGCATCCATCTCCGGCACCGCTGTCACCCCCATGCTGCACTCTGGGTGGGGCCAAGCTTGAGTCCACAGCCAGCGCACGATAAGAATCCTGGCCCTGTGGGGGCTGAACTGGAGGACATTTGAGCACAAGCAATATGTAGCGATATGGGTGGTTTTTCTACACAGGTGACTGGAGAGGAGGAGCAGGAACAGCAAGAGAAGCTACAAGGCCATGAGGAAGACGAGGCAGAGGACCCAGACACACCATGGCAGTATGCAGTGGAGATGGAGGCAGGGAGTCCCTCCGAGTCACTTGCACAAATGGCCCGGTGCATGCTCACTTCCTTGCATAGTTACAGCTGAATTGTCAGCATTTGGCAGAGGTATGAACTCTGGCTCTCCACTTTAAAGGACCCTTGCTACCGGTCCAAAATGGGGGCTTTTTTTACACCCGATGAGAGGGAGGACAAACTGAACTACTATAGAGACATCCTATGTAGTCAGTTGGGTGCTGCCTATCCTCTCGCAGGTCTGACCGGGGGGATGGGGGCCCTCTGCGCTCATGTTCCTCTGTCATGGCTGCTGTGGCAGGGTGTGGGTGTAGGAGCAATTCCAGCTCCTTCAGAAGCAACCCGAGTCTAGAGTAGCTGATGAGCAGCTTTCTTCACCTGCCTAGTGAAGAAACTACTCAGTAGAAGCAGCTAGACCTGGAGCAAGACCTGAACCAGTAGGTGGTGGCATACTTGTACAGCACCCTGCCACCCCACATTGAAGATCCAGTGGACAACTGGGCAGCCATACTGGATTTATGGCTGCAACTGGCAGAGTTTGCCCTGGAAAAGCTGTCCTGCCCGGCCATTAGTGTGGCATCAGAGCGGGTGTTTAGTGCGGTGGGGGCCATAGTTACCCCAAGAAGAACTCGCCTGTCCACCCAAAATGTGGAGAGACTGACCTTTGTCAAGATGAATCAGGCGTAGATCAGCCAGGATTTCCACCCACCAATGCCTGATGCATCAGACTAGATCATCCATGGTACCACACCGACACTTTGACAAAAGAGACCGGTTTCTTCTGGCTACCTGCCTCAGCCACTATTCTGATGCTGCCACCCGCCTGATGCCACACATCTGATGCCAAGTGCTCCTTTCACCCACCATCTTCAGCTGGTACTGGTATTGCCACCCACCTCCCCACTCTGTCACTGGGTCACTCTATGGTCTCCTGATGCTGTTGCCACCTCCACACTATGTCACCTTGCCACTCTGTGGTCTCCTGATGCTGCTGCCACCTCCACACTGTCACCTTGCCACTCTGAGGTCTCCTGATGTTGCTGCCACCTCCACACTATGTCACCTTGCCACTCTGTGGTCTCCTGTCGCTGCTGCTACCTCAACACTATGTCACCCTGCGACTCTGTGGTCTCCTGATGCTGCTGCTACCTCAACAGTATGTCACCTTGCCACTCTGTGGTCTCCTGATGCTGCTGCCACCTCCATACTATGTACCCTTGCCACTCTGTGGTCTCCTGAAGCTGCTGTTGCCAGCTCCACAATGTCATTGTGCCATTCTGTGGCGTCCTCCTGATGCTGTTGCCTCCACCTCCACACTCTGCCATTGTGCCACTCTGAGGCCTCCTGATACTGCTGCCACCACCACACTGTTATTGTGCCACCCTGTGGCCTCCTCCTGATGCTGCTGCTGTCACCTCCACACTCTGTCATTGTGCCACTCTGTGGTCTTCTCATGCTGCTGCTGCCACCTCCACGCTCTCATTGTGCACCCTGTGGCCTCCTCTTGATGCTGCTGCCACCGCCACACTGTCATTGTGCCACTCTGTGGTGTTTTCCTGATGCTGCTGCCACCTCCAGACTCAATCATTGGGCCACTCTGTGGTCCCCTCATGCTGCTTCCACCTCACCACTATGTCATAGGGCCACTCTGTGGACTTCTAATGCTATTCACACCCTCCCCACTTCATGACTGGGCCACTATTTTTCCTTTTGGCATGGCTGACATCATCATTTATTCGACCCTTCTTCTGATCTGTCAGAAGGAAGGAAAAATGAGACGCACAACTGATCCTGTCTGTAACAGCTGTAAGGCCTGCATGACATGGTCCCTATTTTGCAACAGAATTCGCTTATGATTTGGTAGTCAAAAGCAGGAGTGGGTACAAAATACTGAAGACATGCAAATATTCTATTCACGTGTCATCTCTGTTTTGGATCCAATCCTGTTTTTTTTTGCTTTTGCAATACCGATGGATTACTGACCAAATGCTGACGTGAAGGCAGATGCTCCACAGACAGGATTCGTTTTTTGGTGGTTATTGTTCTAACGGATCAGAGGAAGGGCAAAATAATCATTGACGTCAACACAAAATTACTGCTGACACCCTCTTCACTCTGTCAGGGGGGCTCTACTTGTATATGCGTTGAATAGAACAGGTTCTGTAGACATCTATGTGGAATCAGCTGCTGAAGGTGTGCGTTTTTTCCTGACACTAACATCCACCTGCAAGGCTGAGTTCACTTGAGTAATTTGGTCAGTTTTGGCCCCGTAACTGCCCAAATAAGTGATGTGTGCAGTGATTCTAAGAGCGACGCCTGTCATCTGCATGTCATGCTGACTCACTGTATTGTTTCACTACCACAGCATACTCCCTATACGTGTTACTGCAAGGCACAGTGTTCTACACCACTATAAAGGTTCTTTGCAGCCAGGAAATAGCCGTTTTTTAAAGCAATTTGCCACATATAAATTCGGATCGAACCAAATTTTTGGGAAAAACTCGGTGAACCAGCCAAATCGATTTTTTTTTTTTTTATTCGCTCATCTCTAATTATAATGATGTAGCAGACCTCGCTATAGCCCTCTTGCAAGTTTCACTTCTTATAGAAGTTCTCCGTTTTCTACTGTAGTCATGAGCGGCAAGAGCAATATTCAAATTTTAGATATTTCATGAATATTTGGTAGAATATTCGTAATATATTCGCGAATTCAAGATTATTTTCTTGATCGCGAAAAATCGCCAATGTAATATTCACATAATGCGCATGAAATACAGGCGTGGGTCACTATAACTATATATTTTTCAAGCTGCTAGAAGTTTCCTGAGACTGAAGAAAATGGTTAGCACTGCAGAACATTACAATAGCTTTATATGCAGATAGAGTGCTCCAATATATTCGCGATTGCAAAATCGGCACTAATGATGCAAATATTTTGGCACATTTTAACAGGTCTGACTACTTATTAGTGATTGGTGCAGTAAGTATTGTTGTGAACTTGTGACATCACAGCACTATGTACATACAAACATACATACATATATACTGTAGAACTATGTATGTAGCATGTATGTATGGACAGTAGAACCTACAGTATATCTAACCTACACTATCTAACCTACACTGACTATCTCCCACTAACTATCTGTATTATATACAGTACAGACCAAAAGTTTGGACACACCTTCTCATTCAAAGAGTTTTCTTTATTTTCATGACTATGAAGGCATCAAAACTATGAATTAACACATGTGGAATTATATACATAACAAACAAGTGTGAAACAACTGAAAATATGTCATATTCTAGGTTTTTCAAAGTAGCCACCTTTTGCTTTGATTGCTGCTTTGCACACTCTTGGCATTCTCTTGATGAGCTTCAAGAGGTAGTCCCCTGAAATGGTCTTCCAACAGTCTTGAAGGAGTTCCCAGAGATGCTTAGCACTTGTTGGCCCTTTTGCCTTCACTCTGCGGTCCAGCTCACCCCAAACCATCTCGATTGGATTCAGGTCCGGTGACTGTGGAGGCCAGGTTATCTGGCGCAGCACCCCATCACTCTCCTTCATGGTCAAATATCCCTTACTTTCAAAGTTTTCCCAATTTTTCGGCTGACTGACTGACCTTCATTTCTTAAAGTAATGATGGCCACTCGTTTTTCTTTACTTAGCTGCTTTTTTCTTGCCATAATACAAATTCTAACAGTCCATTCAGTAGGACTATCAGCTGTGTATCCACCTGACTTCTCCTCAATGCAACTGATGGTCCCAACCCCATTTATAAGGCAAGAAATCCCACTTATTAAACCTGACAGGGCACACCTGTGAAGTGAAAACCATTTCAGGGGACTATCTCTTGAAGCTCATCAAGAGAATGCCAAGAGTGTGCAAAACAGTAATCAAAGCAAAAGGTGGCTACTTTGAAGAACCTAGAATATGACATATTTTCAGTTGTTTCACACTTGTTTGTTATGTATATAATTCTACATGTGTTAATTCATAGTTTTGATGCCTTCAGCGTGAATCTACAATTTTCATAGTCATGAAAATAAAGAAAACTCTTTGAATGAGAAGGTGTGTCCAAACTTTTGGTCTGTACTGTATATATATATTATATATATATAATCTAACTAACTAACTATCCAATGTAGACACAGGAAAGCAGAGAGCACAGCAATAACACTGCTGTCTCTCCCAGATCTGCAAAATACTGCATACAAGGGCTGCTGGGGAGGTTCTTATATATTAAGGAGTAGGCAACTTTCCTATTGGTTGCTAGGGATGTTGCTAAGCACAGACAAAGACATTGCAGACTTCTCATTGGCCCACAAGCAAGAAAGGAGGTTAATGATGAAAAAAAAATTTGAAAATATTTGAAATTACGAATATATATCACTATATTCTAAATATTTGCGATTCTTGAAGTGTCGATAATCGCAATTAATATTTGCTATTCGAATATTCTCGCCCAACACTATTCTACTGTAAATTTTATTTTGCAGGTTAAAGTCACCTACTTTTGTGAATATTCACCGTGAAACTGGTAAGGACACAATCCTAACTGAATATTTTTTGCGTTCTTTTTTCTTCCTTTCTTTTCTTTCATCTTTAAGGGGACTAGTTTGGGGGTATAGGGGCGGGAAAGTGAATAACTTTGGAAAGGTAGGAAATCATGTGTAATGAGATAATATATAGAATTAATCATCAGCAGTGTGATAATATATAGATTTATCCTGTGTAAAAAAATATTGTTTGCAAATGTTAGAGAGAATGAATACCAGGTTTCTGAGGGTATGCTCCAGCCTTCTAAAATTGACCTTAAGTCTCATACTGATTATTTATGACTACTATAGAGCAAAGGTCTCAACATGTCACTGAGTATTTTCTAGGGGGTCAGAAATATTTGATAAGTCCTTTATAACCAATTAAAGGGGTATTTTGGTTATGTGAAGTTAAAGTTACTATTAGATCAGCAATAAAGTTACTATTAGATGTAATGTTTAAGTTTCTATTAGATCAGTGGGGGTACTATTGCTGGGAACCCCACCTTATCATGAGAATATCTAGTAGAGCCCTCTGAAACAAATGGAGCAGCCAGTCGGCCATGCATGCAGTCACTCCAGAACTCCTAGAAATGAATGGAGTGCCTGCACCTATGCCTAACCACACACTCTGTTCATTTTGGCTGCTCCACAGGATACTGGGTTCCTGTTCTCATATTTGGTGGGATATCAGTGATACGACCTAATAGTTATTCCCTATCCTGTGGACACGGGATACGGAATACCCCTTTAAGACCACCCTAATATGATAAGCAACCTAAAAAGCAAGGCAGACAAACAAGTAGTATTTGGAAGACAACACCTGGTAGGGTAGGTATTTGCCCATGGCATCATCATATTTAAGACTTAAAGGGAACCTGTCACCAGTTTTATGGTGTCCTAACTAAGGGCAACATAAATAAGTGACTGATTCTCTTAGCAAAATGCTGGGTCACTTTCTTTAATTGACCCAGTCAATCTGCCAACATCTTATATTGAAAAGCTCCAGCTCATAATGATGAGTCCTGAATATTCATGAGCTCCTGACTCTCCCCGCCTACCTGCTGCTGATTGACAGTTATTTTCCATATGAATCAGCAGCAGGTGGGCCGGGGAGTGGCTATAGCTCTGAATTAAAAAAAAAACGCTGGACTCAATGACATCACGCTGGACTCAAATCAGCTCATTAGCATGCGGCATGTGGCATCTTTGTGTGTATATTATGAGGTAACAATCTGTCACACCAGTAAGTGAATACATCTAAGGAACTTTTTAGTAGTTAATGATTGTATATAATTAGTTAGATCATAATCAAATATCCACATGACAGGTTCCCTTTAAGTAAAATTCAGTGTCCCATTTCTTGATTTGGTTGGTGCTTTCTAATGAACACGTATGATATGGGGCACTTTGGATGTCATAGATGAATTTCAGGTATACTGTGACCAAGGCATACATAACACAGTCTACAAGTGAGAGCAAAAAATCTAACCTAAAACATATGTATACCACACAATTAAAATATGATGTCTCTCCCTACAGAAACGAAAAGTCCCAGGTCTTCCTGCTCTCGGACAAGCAGTAGTTCATGGAGTATACACAGCAATATGTCAGATAACTGAGCGGAATCTGGATTCTAGCAGACCTCCCTCTGTCACTGCCATGTCTTACTTTACTTGCCATACCATGCCTAGATACCATGCTAGCTCTAGTGGTAAATACATTGTCTTGTAGTCTTTAAAACACTGTTTTTGAGAAAGTATCAAATTTAGAATTATATAAATCCTATTGTGCCAAAACTACTCTTTTTTTAGCTAATTCTTAATTTTGCCCAAATTAATGTATTGTGTCGCAATTATATGTATCACTTATCTTTCAATGATAGATGTGAATGGTCTATCTAGTTGTCTATATGGTAAAGCCATAACGACAGCAATAACATGGAAATAGGTCAAAATAAGGTAAAATCATATTATCAAGTAAATAATTAACAAACAACTTAAAACACAGACTTAGGGTATAAGGGTATATGGTCATGGACATGGCAGTCACCAGTACATATAAGGGTATATGGTCATGGACATGACAGTCACAGTCTACATAAGGGTATATGGTCATGAACATGAAAGTTACCAGTACATATAAGGGTATATGGTCATGGACATGGCATTCACCAGTATATATAAGGGTATACAGTCATGAACATGGCATTCACCAGTATATATAAGGGTATATGGTCATTAACATGAAAGTTACCAGTACATATAAGGGTATATGATCATGGACATGGCATTCACCAGTCTATATAAGGGTATATGGTCATGGACATGGCATTCACCAGTATATATAAGGGTATACGGTCATGAACATGAAAGTTACCAGTACATATAAGGGTATATGGTCATGGAAATTACAGTCACCAGTACATATACGGGTATATGGTCATGGACAGGAAAGTCACCAGTAAATATAAGATTATATGGTCATTGACATGGAAGTCACAAGTGTATAAAGGGAATATGGTCATGGACATGACAGCCACCATTTTATATAAGTGCATACAGTCAGGAGCATGACAGCAAACTGTATAATTGTAAAGGGTCATGGACACTGAAGTTCTGCCATACAAATTTGGAACTAACATACAAACTGATAAACATGCAACATGCAACTATCACTAAGGGTCCAACCATTGGGACCTACACTGATCATGGGTGTACCATGACCCCATATGAAGTGGCTGTTGAAAATGTGCACTGAAACCATGCCCTTGTGATAAGTTGAGTGATAAGTTTAAATCTTGGGACAA
Organism: Bufo bufo; assembly: GCF_905171765.1. Taxonomy (NCBI): domain Eukaryota; kingdom Metazoa; phylum Chordata; class Amphibia; order Anura; family Bufonidae; genus Bufo; species Bufo bufo. The sequence continues at coordinate 605,591,834 of NC_053391.1, forward strand.
CCCCTTTAAGCTATTGCCAAAACTGTCTGGTAGCATCTTGTATTCTGTAGTCTGTTTTCATGCACACTTGCCCTAACCCAACATGTCTATGAGTTGATAATGGTTGGACATATGAGCTGTCAACTATCTCATGTATATGTTGATCTTAAAGAGGGCCTTTCACCCATTATGACATTGTGAACTAAGTATACAGACATGGAGAGCGGCACCCGGGGATCTCGCTGCACTTATTATTATCCTGGGCGCCGCTCCGTTCTCCCCGCTATGTCCTCCGGTATCTTCGCTCACTAAGTTATGGTAGGGCGAAGATTTCAGTCACTAAGTTATGGTAGGCGGAGTCCTGCCCTTGTTCTGCTGTAGCGCTGGCCAATCGCAGTGCAGAGCTCACTGCCTGGGAGGTTCTTTTCTCCCAGGCTGTGAGCTCTGCAATGCGATTGGCCAGCGCTACAGCAGAACAAGGGCAGACTCCGCCTACCATAACTTTGTGAACGAAGATACCGGAGGGCATAACGGGAGAACGGAGCGGCGCCCAGGGATAATAGTAAGTGCAGTGAGATCCCCTGGCGCCGCTCTCCATGTATGTATACTTAGTTCACATTGTCATAATGGGTGAAAGGTCCTCTTTAAAGGGGGTTCTCCGGGAATTAAGAAAATTAAAATACTTAAATATTACTTTATTATAAATCTATTCCCAAATATCTTTTGTTAGTTATAATGACTCGTTTTGTCTAGGGAGGAATCATAAGGAAAAATAAAATGGCCGCCGTCCTATTAGTACACACAAAACTTATCCTAGTCACACAGCAAGACAAGTTACTACAAAACACTTCCTCATGAACTTCATTCCTACAGAGATTCAGCTGAAGATCATATTAAACTGTATTCAGGATCATAATCCTTGACAAGCAGAGAGGATGAGGCAGCTCCTTAGCTCAGTGTTCTGTAGTAACATGTCCTGCTGTGTGATTAGAACAGGTTTTGTGTGTACTAATAGGATGGCAGCCATTTTATTTCTCCTGATGATTACTCTCTAGGCAAAATGAATAAAGTAATATCTAAATATATTCTTTTTTTAAATTCCCATAGAACCCCTTTAAAGGCCCTTTAACATCCTAGTAAAAATGGTTCATCCCTGTATAGTGGTGATGTTTGCTATATATATGTGTGGCAAACGAGTGGGTGATGATCAGAAATGAACAGGCCATGTAAAAGGGCCTTAATTAGATATCTGACTATATAAAAAGGGATTGTCCAGATTCAGGAGTAAATCAGACACTATTTGGGGTGTAAAGAAACGGGGTTAGATGTCGCACAAGGTTATCTGTAAACCAAAAAAGGTGCACCTCACCAATCGAGAACACTCACTCGTTCACTATAGAATGAGAACAAAGAGGTTAAAGAGCAGGGCACTCTCAGAAATTTCGGACCATATAGAGAATCACTATAAAATACATTTATTAGTATACTGAATATTCTAAAACAATTGGCCTCACTATAAAAGCATAAAATCCTAAATGTAGATCAATGACATCAATTGGTATATCTAAATAGTAGCAAATAAATAATATACAGCCCCAACAACAGTATATCGATGACAATGATCTAAGATAATCGAACTGAAATGAATCGAAGGTAACTGATGAGTCCACCTCTATCATTCAATGGTGTAGCTCCAATGTTCCTTAATGTTTCCCACACCAAAACCAATCCGTCCTGTGGATACTAATGTCTGAACTAACCTGAGCAGAGCGGCGTCCCGCTCGATCAGAATAGGGACGCCGCTACCTATTCTGATCGAGTGGGACGCCGCTCTGCTCAGGTTAGTTCAGACATTAGTATCCACGGATTGGTTTTGGTGTGGGAAACATTAAGGAACATTGGAGCTACACCATTGAATGATAGAGGTGGACTCATCAGTTACCTTCGATTCATTTCAGTTCGATTATCTTAGATCATAGTCATCGATATACTGTTGTTGGGGCTGTATATTATTTATTTGCTACTATTTAGATATACCAATTGATGTCATTTATCTACATTTAGGATTTTACTATTTGGGGTGTGTGTGAAATAAATAGACCAATACTTATCTGGCAGATTCTGCACCGCCAGTCCCGTCCTCCTGGCCAGGCTCTGTTGACCTGGCTGCAGTGATGAAGTCACGTTGGCAGCACATTACTGCTGCAGCTGATCACTGGCCTCAGCAATGCACTGCTGGAGGCCAGTGATTGAGTGCAACAGTCACGTTTGGTGATGTGATGTCACCACTGCACCGGGTCATCAGAGTTGATGCACTGGAGGACTGAAACAATGGCACGGGATCTGCTAGGTAGGTAATGGTCTATTCTTTATTTCAGGCACTTCCTAAGTATTGTCTGGGGTACTCCTGAAGCCAGACAACCTCTTTAAATACTTGGCAAAGCCATCCTGGAGAAACCAAGCAAATTGGCCTAAGTGACATGATGACTGTTTCTTCTGAGATTTGTTCTTTCTCAATAAAAATATAATTGTAGACAATATAACACAGGTCTTAAATGTGTGTTATACACTTAGTGTATCCTGCTAAACACCCTCTAATATACACATTAATTTTCTATGGTAAAATTGTAAAAATCTGTATTCATTATATCTTGGAAATTGAGTGACAATCAATATGACTGTGAGGGTGTCGTTCATCATTCTTCCTGCTTGACTCCTGTAAAGCAAGTCCGCACTTGCAGATATATCTATGGTCTCAAAGCACAGAATAACTAGGCAGAGAAAACCCCTTATTGGAACTGACTTTGCAAAGTTTTTATTTTTTATTTTTACTGTATATTCACATGCAGTTGATTTGTTGCACCAAATTTAGGTCTGCCCCATCTCAATGGGGTTGGTAGAAATCCATGTACATGCTGCAGAAACAACTCCATTCAGATGCATTGAAAGGATTTTTCATTTGTAAGAGTTTCTGCAAAAAGTGTGCCAATTGTGGGCATACCCTTTAAAGTATATCTCCTCTCCTGCCCAATCATGTATTAAAAGAGTTTTCCTTTGGATAAAACATCAGTATCTGATCGGTGGGGGTCGGACACCAGGGACCCCCACTGATCAGCTGTTTTGAGAAGGCACCAGCACTCGTGTGAGCGACCCGGTCTTCTCGAACCTTACTAAGCACAGCACCGTACGTTGTATAGCTGCTGTGCTTGGTATCGCAGTCAGCCCTATTCACTTCAATGGGGCTGAGCTGCTGGCCACATGACACATTAACGAAACGTCACATGGCCTACGCAAAGCTGTGAGAAGGCCGCAGCGCTACCGCCAGTGTTGGTGCCTTCTCAAACAGCTGATTGCCAGGGTTCCCGGGTGTCGGACTCCCACCGATCATATACTGATGACCTATCCAGAGGTTGGGTCTTTCAGTATAAAAATCTCTGAAAACCCGTTTAATTATAATCTGACCCATTCATGACAATAAACTGGTGTAGAACTGCTGTCACGACAATTGTACCCACCCCCACCACCGATGCAGTAGCGTTTCTTCAAAACCCATGTCTCGTGAGGCAGAGGTGGTACACTTTAGAGGGGTTTTCCGTGATTAATATATTCATGGCCTATTCTCAGATTAGGTCATTGATATCTGATCGGTGGAGGTCCAACTCCTGGCACCCCTGATGATCAGCTGGTCCAGTGACTGCTATGGCCGCCTCCTAGTCCAGTGATGTCAGCTCAGTCCCATGTGAATGGTCCTGGACTACTTTACCAAGCACAGTCGCTAGACAACATACAGCACTGTGCTTGGTAAGCTGTGAGGAGGCCGTAGTGCTCACTGGAAAGACACATCCTGATCGGCAGCAGTGCCAGGTGTCCGACCACCACCGATTAGATATTGATGACATATCCTGAGGATAGGCCATGAATATATAAATCCTGGAAAAATCCTTTAAGAACAGGTGATAAATCTATTTTTAAACATCTTTTACTAAGTGTATATAAATATTGGTAACTTTTTAGCAAGAATTTTAGAATAAATCTATTTGCAATGGCATACAGGCTCCTCTTCTCCGTTTTCTGATATAGAGGTTTACATGCAGGAAAGGTAAAGTGTACAGTAAAATGTATTCCCAGATTAATATGATTATACAGACTGCTCTTTTGTTATATTCCTACTAGAAGTGCTTTCTACTACTAATGTACTTTATACTTATAACCAATTTATATGGCAATTTTATGTTTTATGTACCGATCTGCTGAATGCTAATTGTATTACTGTACATGCTTTGGACATAATAAAGGATCATACCAGCCATATGTTCTTTTGTCATTAGACATTCATAATTGCTTTGTAGTGCAGGATTAATGGAACATCATTCTCATGTCTCATACAACCTGTAATTTGAGTTATTTATGAGCCTGAGAATCTAAATTGTAGGTATAGACCCTAAGGGGTTAACCTGTTTCTTCATATTCTAGACATTTTTATGGCACATTAAAATTCAGAAAATGATTAGAAATGTACCACCCTGTCACTCAATACATGCACGTTTCATTCATGACTGTAAGTATCTCTTCTTAATGGGAGCATGTCAACACCTGCAAGAGCTATTAAAGAGGACCTTTCACCACTTCTGACATGTCTGTTTTCATAGCTTCATGCATTCCCCACGTAATAACACTTCTGGAGCATCTATTCTTATGGCTCTATGTTGTGCCGTTCCTTTATTATTTCTACTACAAGTTATGAATGAATTGCTAGCAGTCTGCAGTAAGGGTACAGAGGGGTGGTAACCAGTTGGGGGCGTGTACCTACAAAGTCTGACAATGGCAGCACTGATTGGATAGAGTGAGTCTGTGCAGGTACACACCCCCCCCTCCCACCAACTGGTTACCACCCCTCTGTACCCTTACTGAAGGCTAATAGCATTTCATTAATAACTTGTAGTAGAAATAATAAAGGACTGGCACAACATACAGACATAGGAATAGATGCTCCAGAATTGGTATTACATGGGGAATGCATGTAGCTATTAAAACAAACATGTCAGGAGTGGTGACAGGTCCTCTTTAAGTGCCGTTCTCAGGCGTAGTGTTGCTTTAATGGATATGTGGATACTTTCCCCATTCCCTCGCTGTGCCACCGCAAACCACCCCTGGAATACACTGACAGGACTCATGAGCTTGTCCTCATAATAAAGACTGCAAGCTCAAGAGTCCTGTCAATGTATTGCAGGGGTGGTTTGCGGTATCAATATATAAATTAGCGATTCAGAGTCAGGGACAGCAGTTCTATGCCAGCGGACTGCACTTGAAGTGGATAACCAGCCTTTACTAAGTGATGGCCTATCTTTAGGATAAGCCATCACTAGCTGATTAGTGGGGTCTAAGGTTCTGCGCCCTTGTCGATCAGCTGTTTGGCTGTAGCTCCATCTCTGGAACTGCAGAGTCCTCGTCAACCTTGTGGTGGAGGGAGCCTATTATTACAGCGTTGCTCTGATTGACTTTAATGCGAACAGCGCTTTACTAACGAACATTCTCCACCACAGGACCACAGTGTGTAGTTCCCGCACCAACTTCTGATAACTGAACTACACCCAAACAGGTGATACACAGGCGGTTGTGGGGTGTTGGACCCTACCGACCGCCCCACTTCCCAATCAGCTAGTGACAGCCTATTCTGAGCATAGGTTATCACTAGTGTTGACTGAACCTGAACTGTAAAGTTCGGGTCCGTACAGCATTTTGCGAGTTCGGTTACCCAGACCCAAACCCAAACTTTGCTGGAAAAGTTTGGGTTCGAGTTCAGTGTTCGGGCATTTAATAAAGCTTTTGAAAGGCTGCAGCCAATCAACAAGCTTTTAAGCTGTGGGCTCTTAGAAGCCATCACATCCATGCCTTGTAATGGCATGGCTGTGATTGGCCGGTGCATCATGTGACCCAGCCTCTATTCAAGCTGGATCATGTGTAGCACCGCCCATCAGCTCTGAGTAGTGCAGGGACAGAAAGCAGGCAGCTGAAGTGAGGGACAGTGTTAGGAATCTGGCTATTTGTTTTGTGGGTGACCTATAATGATTTTTTGTGGGTGCAATACAACAGCTTTGCACCCCTGACACAGAAATATAATGATAAATAATTCTGTTAATTCTGTGGGTGGCCTATAGAAATTTATTGTGTGTGCAATGCACCATCATTGTACCCCTGACACAGAAATATAATAATTCATCTGGCTGTTAATTCTGTGGGTGACCTATGGTGATTTTTTGCGGGTGCAATGCACAATTTTTGTACCCCTGACACAAAAATATAATAGTTAATCCGTCTGTTAGTTCGGTGGGTGACATATACCTATTTTTGGTGTGAGATACACGTTTACTTTATAAGTGACAGGGAAATTAACATAGTTAATCTGACTGTTAGTTCGGACGGTGACATATACCCATTTCTGGTGTGAGATACACGTGCACCGCATATATGACAGGGAAATTAATATAGTTAATCGGTCTGTTAGTTCAATGAATGACATATACCCATTTTTGGTGTGAGGTACACCTGCACGGCATACGTGACAGGGGAATTAATATACTTAATCAGTCGGTTAGTTCGGCCGGTGACATATACCCATTTTTGGTGTGAGATACACGTGCACTGCATATGTGACAGGGAAATTAATATAGTTAATCCGTCTGTTAGTTCAGTGGGTGACATTTTCACATTTTTGGTGTGAGGTACACGTGCTCTGCATATGTGACAGGGAAATCAATATAGTTAATCTGACTGTTAGTTCGCCGGTGACATATACCCATTTTTGGTGTGAGATACACGTGCACTTTATACGTGACAGGGAAATTAATATAGTTAATCTGACTTTTGGTTTGGCCAGTGAAATATACCCATTTTTGGTGTAAGATATACGTGCACTGCATATGTGACAGGGAAATTAATATAGTTAATCTGTCTGTTAGTTCGGTGGGTGATATATTCCCATTTTTGGTGTGAGATACATGTGCACTTTAAACGTGACAGGGAAATTAATATAGTTAATCTGACTGTTAGTTCGGCCAGTAACATACACCCATTTTTGGCGTGAGATACACGTGCACTGCATATGTGCCAGGTAAATTAATATAGTTAATCTGTCTGTTAGTTCGGTGGGTGACCTCAAAGAATGAGGAGAGCGTTAAATAAGGGACGTGGACCTGGTCGGGTTGCTGCTGGTGGAGCTCCTATTGCAGAAAGAGGACGTTATCGATCTGTGCCAGCTACACCCCCAAATGAAACACCTTCCTCAGGTGCACGTAGGCGACAGGACGTTCAGCGTAATTTTGTAGACCCGAAGACCGGTGTACGAATGGTGAGGCCAGAACAAGTACAGGCGATAGTAGATTAGATAGCTGACAGTGCCTCCAGTTTCTTCACATTGTTCCCCTCCCAGTCCCCTGCTGAAACCGCAGAATTGGCACCTGCAGCCCATGGGCATCTGTCATTCACCTCACCCCCTTGCAAATCAGCCAAGCAGTCTGAGCCCCAAGTCATGCAGAAGTCTCTTATGCTTTTTGATGACTCTGCTGGCGGGGTTTCCATTGGCCATCCACCTAGCTCTGCCCCAGAAGTGGAAGAGATTGAGTGCACTGATGCACAACCACTTATGTGTCAGGATGTGGACATGGGAGGACCACTTCAGCACGTCTCTGATGATGATGACAAAACACAGGTGCTAACTGCTGCGGCTTTATGCCGTGTGTAGACCGGCAAGGAGGGCAGGGGTGATGAGTGTGTGGAAGATGATGTGGAGGATGATGAGGTCCTAAACCCCACATCAAATCAAGGTCATGCAAGTCACAGAGCGCCAGCCGCACAGCAAAAGAGGGAGCAGGGTGCAAAAGCAGAGTGGCCGTCCCCTAGCCAGTATGCCTGCTACTGCCCACCACACCCAGGACTGAGCACACCAAAGCCAGCTTCAAGGAGTTCCCAGGCGTAGCAGTTCTTCAGACAAAGTGCTAACGACAAGACGCGAGTGCTTTGCATGCTGTCTAATCAGAGCCTGAAGCGAGGCACACATGTTCTGAACCTGAGCACCACCTGCATGACTAGGCATCTAAATGCAAAGCACGAGCTGCAGTGGAGTAGTGGTGAGCGGGAGGTGCCATATTCGATTTCGACGAAATTTGTGAATATTCGCTTGAATATTCGTCTCATATTTGTCGAAATCGAATATTCGTCATTATTCTAGTTATCGCGATTAATATTTGATTTAAATAATCGCATATTGCAATTTTAACTTAAGGTAACTTTCCTATTGGTTTGATATATAGAATTAGCGAAGATGCCGAATATGACGAATGTATTCGTCATATTCCTTAAAACGAAGATAACAAAGTATTCTCCATCTTCGTTTTAGCTCCATATTCGTCAACTTCGCTAATTCTAGCAATCAAATAGGAAGGTTGACTATAGAGACAGCTGTGTTTAATTCGCTATGCGATTATATTACTTTGCTTTTTTTTAAAAATAAATAGAATAATTATAATAATTATCAAGTATTATAATTATTTTATTTATAAAAAAAAAAAGCAAAGTAATATTATCGCTTAGCGAATTAAAAACTTAGCTGTCTCTAGTCAACTTTCCTATTTGATTGCTAGATTTAGCGAAGTTGAAGAATATGGAGCTAAAACGAAGATGGAGAATACTTTGTTATCTTCGTTTTGAGGAATATGACGAATACATTCGTCATATTCGTCATCTTCGCTAATTCTACCAATCCAACCATAGTAAACCAGGTCTAAGTTGAAATCGCAATGCGATTACTTCAAGTTATATTAATCAAATTGCGATTTCAACTTAGCACTGCTATATTCCATATTCGTTAACTTCGTTAATTCTAGCAAGCTGACCCATTAGAAACACAGCTCTAAGTCGAAATCGCAATGTGATTAATATAACTTGAAGTAATCGCATTGCGATTTCAACTTAGAGCTGTGTTTCTAATGGGTCAGCTTGCTAGAATTAACAAAGTTAACGAATATGGAATATAGCAGTGCTAAGTTGAAATCGCAATTCGATTAATATAACTTGAAGTAACCGCATTGCGATTTCAACTTAGACCTGGTTTACTATGGTTGGCTTGGTAGAATTAGCGGAGATGATGAATATGACGAATGTATTCGTCATATTCCACAAAACGAAGATAAAGTATTCTCCATCTTCGTTTTAGCTCCATATTCGTCAACTTTGCTAATTCTAGCAATCAAATAGGAAAGTTGACTAGAGACAGCTAAGTTTTAAATTCGCTATGCAATAATATTACTTTGCTTTTTTTTTTTATAAATAAAACAATTATAATACTTGATAATTATTATAATTATTCTATTTATTAAAAAAAAAAAGCAAAGTAATATAATCGCATAGCGAATTAAACACAGCTGTCTCTATAGTCAACTTTCCTATTTGATTGCTAGAATTAGCAAAGTTGACGAATATGGAGCTAAAACGAAGATGGAGAATACTTCGTTATCTTCGTTTTGGAATATGACGAATACATTAGTCATAATCGTCGTCTTCGCTAATTCTACCAAGCCAACCATAGTAAACCAGGTCTAAGTTGAAATTGCAATGCGATTACTTCAAGTTGTATTAATCGCATTGCGATTTTAACTTAATTTTCACATCCGACAGTACATTCTAGTATGGAGGCGTTCCCATGGTTATGGGGACGCTCCATGAGCACGGAAGTCGGCAGAAGCGGCAACGGGCACTGACTGGAGCAGCCAGGAATCCTCAGGACAGGTAAGAAGTACTTTTGGGAAGTGGGAAAGAAAAAATATTCGCGAATTAGCGAAGTGCTGATATTCGCTAAAAAAATTTGCTATTCGAATATTCGCGCTCAACACTACAGTGGAGTACACACCTAAAAAAACATAAAAGATTTCGGGCTCCTCTTGCTCCCTCTTCTTTTCTGGTTTCTTCCTCCCCCATTGAAATGACAGTGGCACCTGCCACCTCGCAAACAGATGATGTGGCAGAAACACCACCACCTCCACCACCGTCACCCAGTATGTTCACACTTTCCCATGGAAGCATTCAGCTGTTTATCCCCCAAACACTGGAGAGAAAGAGGAAGTAACCCTCTACTCACCCGCGATCCCTGGCCCTGAATGCCAGCATTTCAAAATTCCTGGCCTTTAAAATGCTGTCATTCCATCTGGTAGAGACAAAGACTTTTAAAAACCTTATGGTGGTGGCTGTCCCACAGAACGTGGTTCCCAGCCTCCAACACTTTTCCAGGTGAGCCATCCCTGCCCTGCACAACCAAGTGGCGGACAAAATCAGGTGTGCACTGCGCAATGCCATCTGTGGCCAGATCCACCTAACTACCGATACGTGGACCAGTAAGCACGGGCAGGGACGTTATATCTCCCTAACTGCACACTGGGTAAATGCGGTGGCGGCTGGGCCTGAGGCAGATAGCAGTTTAGCACATGTCCTACCGCCACTGAGGATTGCAGGACATTTCTCGTTGCCTCCTGTTGCCTCCTACTCCACTTCCTCCTCTACCGCCTTCTCATCCGGTCAACGTAACACCTTCACCACCAACTTCAGCACAGCCAGGGGGAAACGACAGCAGGCTGTTTTGAAACTCATCTGTTTGGGGGGAAAAACCCACACCGCGCAGGAGCTGTGGACGGGCATGGAACAACAGACTGATGAGTGGTTGGTGCCACTGAGCCTCAAGCCTGGCCTGGTGGTGTGCGATAACAAGTGAAATCTCGTAGCAGCTCTGGGGCTAGCTGGTTTGACGCACATCCCTTGCCTGGCGCATGTGCTGAATTTGGTGGTGCAGGGGTTCCTGAAAAATGACCCCGATATGTCAGAGCTGCTGCAGAAAGTGTGGGCTGTCTGTGCGCGACTTCTCTGTTCTCTGCGACGTACCCTTGCACATGCTGGAGAGACTGTGCGAACAGCAGCAGGTGATAGTGGAGTTTCATCTACAGCACGCACGGGTTGAGTTGCTCTGCGGAACAGCACCACTTCACCACCTCCTTGCGGGACATGTGTGCAGTGTTGCACTGTTTCGAGTACTCCACCAACATGGCCAGTGCCGATGACGCAGTCCTCAGCGTTACTATCCTACTTCTATATGTCCTTGAAAAAACACTTCAGGCGATGATGGAAGAGGATGTGGCACAGGGGGAAGAGGAGGAGGAAGAGGGATAATTTCCACGGTTATCAGGCCAGTCATTCACAAGTGGCTTGGAGGGTGGGTTCCTGCACCAACAAAGGCCAGGTACACAACTGTCCAGCCAGGGCACAGTTCTGCAGGAGAAGGAGGATGATGATGAGGAGGAACCGTGTTCACAGCAGGGTGGCACCCAAAGCAGCTTATGGGCATCAACGGAGCGTGGCTGGGGGGATACAGAGGACACAGATGATACACCTCCCACAGAGGACAGTTTGTCGTTGCCTCTGGGCAGCCTGGCACACATGACTGGGTTATTGGGTATTTGCCAGGGCCTGCTGACCCAACCTAATAAAAAATACCTTACCCCCCAACCACCTCTTACCCTAAATGAATACTCACAGTCTGGGTTGGATTAAATCGGCCACAGCAGCCGTTTATTAATAAAATAAATAATTAAATACATAACATATATAAATATATAAATATAACAATAACATTGCCAATACCCCCTGACGAGGGAGTCATAGAAGCCCTAATTTCTAACATATATGTATCAAAACACGCCAACCCGGCACTTTCATCTTGCCTCCAGCCGCAAAAATCCAGCTCAGAGACACCAACTGATGGACGCCTATCTGAATGAACCAAAATGCCCCAACAATGAGAGTCCAGCCCCCCTCCTGGGGGCCCTCCCATTTTCCACACCATCCAAAACCACCAGCTTCTATGACCTTCCCCCGCCAACGACGCGCGGCTTGACTCCTCCACATACCTAGCGCCCTTTCAATGCCACCCTGCAGGCCCAAGGACCACAAATCAAACCCCACCGCGTTCAAATGAACCCAATCAGCCCTCCAAAATCCTCCAGTACCCGCTTCCAACTCCATGTGCCTCACCACCACTGCCCCATTCCTGGCCGCAAACTTACCCACCGCCCTGTTCACCTTTACCCGTGCCTTATTCACCCTCTCAAATGACCTGGCCTCCCTCCATGTCTGCCTATACACCATATCCAACCAAACAGTCATCATCCCGGGGAACAACGACCACAACCGAAACAAGTCGAATTTGATATCCTTGATCAATTCCCGACAAGTACTCACGCCCAAGTCATTGCCCCCCACATGCAGCACCAGAATATCCGGGGACCGATCTAGCCTCGCATGCCTATGCACCTCCTCCATCACACTCCCCCACAACATCCCTCTACGCCCAATCCATCTCACCACTGCCTCCCCCCTGCTGATCCCCAACTGCCGTCCGTTGGGTCGCACATCAGCCCGCAAGGCCCCCCAGAAAACAAAAGAATGTCCCAGGATCCAGACTAACGCCAGCTCACCACCTGCAACAAGAAGAGACGAAAATAAAACACAGCAAAATTCGGCACCCCACACAGACTCACAAAGCCCCTAAACGCACGTATGACTTGAAACGCACCGACTCCCACCGCCCAATCTTCTTATCACCTCATCCCCCAGCCCCAACCTCGCCGCCTCCGTCGCCGCCCCAATACAAAAGGAATGACCTGTAAAGCCTCTGGAGTCCATTCCCAACGCTGCCATACACTTCTTGAATACAGCCACAAACTGGAATCTTGACAAAAACGAACCATCCACGTGTCTCAACAAAGGACCCTCCACCTCCCAGCAAATCCCCGCCCTATACTACCTCAAACAACTGACTGGACAAACTAAGCACCCCGCTACCGCATACGTCTTGGATACCCTAATCCGTACCACCACCCTATCCTCATACAGATCCACATCCTCACTCCCCAAAAACCACCCGCACTAACTACACTCTTACTCACCAATTCCCCCAGCCGAAAGCCCCAAAAAAGGCCAACGAAAAAGCCAGTCTAAATAAGCGAACTTCACTAGCCGATCTACAAACTGACTCCACACAAACCCCCACTCTCAACAGTAAATCAAAAGAAAACAGGCCTCCCTACCGTCCGCCAACCGACCCCCTCATCGAAAAACCCTTCAGCACCTGTTTCAACCAAAAAGGATTTAGTAACATCCGGAAGGCCCCCTCAATCGAAACCAAAAACCAAACCCGCCAAACAGCGGTTAACCCTCGCCACCGACCACCTTCTTCCACGATGTGCCCAAAAACAATACCACGGACCTCCCCGCCATCAACCCCAACCCCCAGGACTCTCACACCACTGCTCCCAGGATCGCCCACGCCTTACCATAGTCCGACCTAGGTACCCTCACTCAACGACCTCCTAAACAAACCCGTTATAGTACCTCCTAGAGATCCCAGAGCCAAACCGGGCACTCCAACCCCTCCTCCTCCGCCTCCGGCGCCAGCTGACGAAAACGCTCCCAACTGCAAACGAGAAAGAGAAATCAGCCATTATGTTATCAACACCTGGCACATGCACCGCCACAACCCACGTGTTCAGAGGCAAACACATCAGCACTAAGTGCTGCAACAGCCTAACCACAGGAGGTGAAGACGCCGTAAGACTATTAACCGCCTGCACAACACCCAAGTTATCGCAATGCCACCTCACCTTCCTGTCCCTGAACTTATCACCCCACAGCACCACCGCCAGCACTATAGGGAACAATTCGAGCAACGCCACGTTCCTCACCCAACCCCTCTCAAACCATCCCTCCGGCCATTTACCCGCGCACCACTGTCCGTCACAATACACCCCAAAACCCACCCCCCCAGCTGCGTCCGAGAACAATTCACAACTCTCTACACCTCCCGCATGACCAACGCCCTTACCGATAAAACTGCCCCAAAAACCATCCCAAAACCACAAATCTTTCCTCAAATCCTTACCCAGCCGAATAAAATGGTGACCCGACACCACACCTGCAGTCGCCGCCGCCAATCTCCTACAAAATATCCGGCTCATCGGAATGATCCTACAAGCAAAATTCAACTTCCCCAATCAAAGATTGCATTCCTTTAAACAAATCTTCGGCCCTCCCCTCGCCGACCGCACCGCGGCCCTCAAATCAACCAGTTTGTCCACAGGTAACCTACACTCCATCCGAACCGTATCCAGCACTATACCTAAAAAACATAACTCCGTAGTGGGACCGACCGTCTTCTCCGCCGACAATGGCACCCCAAAAGATCCAAACACAGACTGCAACGACGCCAACAACAACCCACACACCCTGGAATCCGCCGGACCCAAACACAGGAAGTCATCCAAATAATGAATGAGCGACTGACACCCCGCCACATCCTTCACTACCCATTCCAAAAATGAGCTAAACCTCTCAAAATACATGCAAGAGACAGAACACCCCATTGGCAAACACCTGTCAACAAAATAACACTCGTCCAAACAACAACCCAACAAACGTAAACTATCTGGATGAACTGGCAAAAGACGAAACGCCGCCTCAATGTCCGCCTTCGCCAACCAGGGTGTACCCGGCCCCCAACTTCCTAACCCAACCAACCGCCGTGTCAAAGGATGTATAAACAACCGGACACAAGTCCGGATCAATCCCATCATTCACTGATGACCCCCTCGGGAATGACAAGTGGTGAATCAGCCAGAAAGCATTCGGCTCCTTCTTCGGAACCACCCAGCGGAGAAACCACCAAGTCCCCCGATAGGGTAAACTCCTCAAAAGGCCCATACATCCTCCCCAAACTCACCTCCTTAGCTAGCTTCTGAGTCACCACCTCCGGGTGCATCAAAGCCGACCTCAAATTCTTACACCTCCCACCTCCCGCTTCCGCAGGACAAGATGGAATCACAAACCCTTCTTCAAATCCCTTCCGCAAAAACTCTGCCCCTACCCCTTCCGGGTACCTACTTAAATACTGTCCCATCGCGCCCACCCGCACCGGAGTCCGCCCCTTTTCCAAACGCCTCCCCACCCCTTGACCTAGGCCCCCGGAAGCAACGACTGGCCCCGTGACTTCCCCCACACCCCGAGCATTCGTGCTTAAACTTTTGCCCGAACTTACAACTCCCCTCATTGAATAAAAAGCACAAGCCCTTGGCCGAGGCTGCAGCAAAACTTGACTGCCCTGCCCCACCCCCCCACCCCCCTGCTCTGGCCGAAAAGACTGCCCCTGTCTCCCTGCCCCCATCACCCTCATCCACAGCCCTATGTCTTTATGGTCCCACCGCATACTGGAGCGGACCGCCTTCCTCTGACAAAACTGCTCGTCACACCGCAACCACCCATATCCCCCATAAACCCGATAAGCCTCCCCTATCGCGTCCATGTAACAAAACAGAGGCGAACAACTATCCGGCGCCTTCTCCCCAATCACACTCGCCAAAATAGCAAACGCCTGGAGCCAATTACTAAAGGTACGGGGGATAAGCCTATAACGCCTCTTCTCCTCCTCCTCCTTTTTACCCAAATCCTTGCTAACCACATCCAAATTAAAGCGCTCCAATGGGAGAAGTGAAAAAATTTCCACATACTCCCCCTTCCAAATCCATTCCCTCACTTCTTGTTTCAAATGCGCCCCCAAAGGGCCCTCAAAGCAAACATACACCTCACCCCTCGCCGCATCGTCCACCCTCGGCCTATCCTCCTCACCACCCACCTGAGTTTGCACCAAAACCCCCCCCCCACACCTGCCCCACTCGATACCCCCCCGGGGCCCCCCCCCCCCCCCCCCCCCCCGACGCCTGCCCAGATCCACCCGCCACCGCCTCGCCCCCATTGCCTCTCCCCACCCCCCAAGCTTGTAAAGGCCCTGCCCCGCCGTGCCCCATACCAGCCAACCTGCACAGCAACCGCCCCAAACCACCAATTAAGTCGGACTGACCGCGCCCGCCCCCTCTTATAACCTATGCCCTCTCCACTCCAACTCCCGCCCACCTAACTCCTCTTAACCCTTCCTCGCCCGGCCCTGGCCCCAAAACCCCTCATGTAGGCCTACCTCCAGCGTCCGGCCTTTCTTGAGTGACTACATGCTGCAGTGCCTGCGCAACGACCGCCGAGTTGCCCACAATCTAACCAGTGCTGAATTACTGGGTGGCCACCCTGCTGGATCCCGCTACAAGGACAACGTTCTGTCCTTAATTCCGTCACTGGAGCATGATCGGAAGATACGCGAGTACAAGCGCATGCTGGTAGACCCGCTGCTGATGGCATTCACACCTGACAGCGGGGGCTCAGTGTAAGCATAAGGCAAAGGCAGAGGAGGAGGAGGAAGAAGTCGCCAATGCAGCTGGGGCACCGCCAGCACCTCAGAAGGGAGGGATAGCATGGCCGAAATGTGGAAAAGCTTTGTCAGCACGCCACAACAACCAGCACCACCAGCTGATACGGAACGTCTTAGCTGGAGGAAGCATATCACCAACATGGTGGAACAGTACATGTGCACATGCCTACACGTACTGACTGATGGGTCTGCCCTATTCAACTTCTGGGTCTCCAAATTGGGCACATGGCCTGAGCTTGCCCTTTACGCCTTGTAGGTGCTGGCCTGCCCTGCAGCAAGTGTATTGTCCGAACGTGTGTTTAGCACAGCAAGGAGGGTAATCACAGACAAGCGCAGTTGCCGGTCCACAGCCAACGTGGACAAGCTCACGTTCATTAAAATGAACCAGGCATGGATCCCACAGGACTTGTCCATACCTTGTGCTGAGTAGACAAGTATACCGTCCGCATCCAGCCATTGTTATACTGCAGCACACTTTCTCTTTGCATTCTCTTTCACAATGTTTTGGGGTCTTTCCAAATTTGTAAAAAAAAAAAAAAAAGGAAAAAACAACAAAAATAGTGTTGGCTGCCTCCTCCTCCTCCACCGCCGCATCAACCTACACCGCCCAGCTGCAGCACAGTATCTGATGAAGGCCTGCGAGCCGAAAACGTTCACACACTGCCATTTAACTATATGTACCAAGCAAACTGAGAAATAAAGGACAAACTCAAAGAAACAGAATTCTGCTGTGATTTATATTTATATAGTGAAATATTGCGGTGGGGCACAAACATTCTAGTTCATGTATTGCAGTTGCAATACAACACCAGCAAAGTGAATGAGATTAGGCAAATCTCATGTACACTTTGATTTTTTCTTCCGTGTGGAAACTCACCTGCTGTGTGGATTTTGAAATCTGCAGCATGTCAATTGTTTGTGCCATTCCCGCACCTTATGTAGAGCGGTTTTCCCAATAGACTTAAAAGGGGTTGTTAAACAAAAAATCTGCATCAAAAACCACATAAAAAAACACTATAAATAGTGTGGATTTACTGTATGTGCATTTTTTTATGTTTTTTTTTGTGTGGATTTCATGAGATTTTCTACATACAAATCTGCTCTATGTTGGCACAGAAAGGTACAGTGTGGACATGTGGAACTCTATGGGCACAGCAATGTAAGTCATAATTCTCATCTGATTTCTGTCACGTGCTGGGGGTCCAAGTCAGACATCATACGAGCAGGTCACAGGCAAACAAAACAGACAAACAGAAAAGCAGGTAAACAGAAGTGGTAACGAAACCAGGAACCAAGTGCACCGGCGACCACAGCAAAACCTGGAGGGCGGAGCCAGTGAGCCTCGTACTTCACAGAGCCCCGGATGGTGGGGATGACTGGGGCGAGGGTTCACTGGTCACACCTCCAGGAAGGCCCCGGTACACTTGGCCCCTACCTGCCAGGAACAGGCTGGTGGAACCTCCAGTGGAACAGACAACAAAACCAGAGGAACACACAAGTTAGCGATTCCCCCTTCGGGGAAGCCAGGAACCCCCTTCCAAAGGAGACATGAACAAACATACAGAGCATAAGCAGAAAACAGATGCAGTTACGCAGTGCTAGGCGCTCAGATGCAGATCTGCTCTGCTAGGCGAAAACATGGAACAGAACAGGAACAAATAACATCATACAGAGCAGGAACAGATCAGAACAGGACATATCAAATACACCAGAAAAGAGAAGATACAGACAGAGACTAACAATGCAAAACCAGGCGACACCACGCAGAAGGGTAACTGAAAACCCCCAGGAACAGAAGCGAGGTGCAACCTAGCAGCAGCAGACAGGACTCAGGACAGACTGACAAAGACTGACCCCCAGACACCCAGCTCACAGGACTATATAGCTAGGTAACGAGGCACCTGGGAAGACACACCCAGGCACAGCAGACAGGGGAAGTTAACCCCATCAGAATCGGAGCACAGACAGACACACAGAAACAGAACCGGACGTTGCCCCTGGCAACCAGCATACACTGATACAGAACTGGGTGTTGCCCTTGGCAACCAGGATACACTGAACAGAATACAGATACAGTCAAAAGGGTACACACATGGGCAGGTTCACTCTGGATACTGCAGCCAGCACGCAGCCCCTAGCAACCAGCCTGCAAAGGAGGCAACCTGCAGCCAGTATGCTAGGGAGCCTAGAGCCAGCCTGCGCGGCAACACACGTCACGGTGAACCACACCGTGACAATTTCTGGATCAGGACATCCGGTTAGGCGAGAATTGTGGCCTAATCATCACATTCTTTTTGCTGAGCAAGTTCTATGGCCCCAGCAGAGCCCTTATCTCAATAACATTGAGTCTGTCTGGGATTAAATGAAGAATCAGAAAGACCTGAGTATCTTCTTCAAGATGTTTGGAACAGCCTCCCTGCCGAATTTCTTCGACAACTGTGTGCAAGTATACCTAGAAATATCGATGCTGTTTTGAAGTCAAAGACTACATTCACGTGACAGTGAAGAACGGCTGTGTGAATGGCTGCTTTTATAACTACTGTAACTTGGCTGTTTTCAGAACCAATTGAAGTCAATGGGGCGTCAAAAAATAGGACATGTGCTATTTTTGGCCATTTTCACAGCCAGTCGGACCCCCTGGAAATCAATGGGGCAGTTTTTAACAGCCGTTTAGACAGGAAAGCACCCGTCTAACGGTTGTTAAAAATGGGTACACTAGTGAAAAATGGCATTCTAGGGGTTAGAATAAGGCTATATTCACACCACCATGTTATGTATTGTGGTCCGCAAATTGTGGATCTGCAAAACGCAGATACCGGCCGTATGCATTCTGTATTTTGCGGAACACTCCGGGCTGGTGCTATATAGAAAACATCTATTTTTGTGCGGACTTGCTTTATATTTTTGCAAGGCCGCAGAAGAGAACTACGAATGCGGACAGCACACTGTGTGCTGTCTGCATCTTCTGCGGCCACCTTAAAATGAATGGGTCCACACTCGTTCCGCAAAATTGTGGGAACGGATGCGGACCCATTCATACAGTCATGTGAATGTACCTTAAAACTAACGGAAGCTCATGGGTGACGTCATAATACTAGAAGCGCATCAAGGAAGGAGCGATTGCCCCTGAGCATGCAAGTGGATGAGGTAATATTTTTTTAACATAAGCAGAACTGTGGGGCACTAGAGTAGACATTATTAGTACTGGGAACCATTAATGGGAACATTCATTATACTGGGAGCCACTAATGGGGTGCATTAATGAGGCATTCGTTATACTGGAGGGGCACTATGGGGGCCACTATTCATACTGGGGGGCACTATGGAGCCATTTCATGTCCAGGGGGCACTAAAAGGGGCATTATGTAGACTGTAAGGGCACTGCAAGGGTTAGAATGTTAAAAAACCAAAGAAATTAAACCACTTTTAATGGCCATATGGATGCAAAATGGCTGTAAAAAAACTGACAGATGACCAGAAAATGGATGCACACATGGGTGCAAATGGCCATGAAAAACTAACAGTTTTTCCCTTTTTTAATGGCCATTTTCTTTTCACTGTTGTTTGAATTTATCAGAGTGGTCACACCAAATATTGATTGGATTTACATATCACTTTTCTTCATTCCCTTTCATTTTGTTAGTTGATAAAATTAAACTATTAGTAATTCTATTTTTGAAAGCATTATATGCTGCATGTACACTGCTCAAAAAAATAAAGGGAACACAAAAATAACACATCCTAGATCTGAATTAATTAAATATTCTTCTGAAATACTTTGTTCTTTACATAGTTGAATGTGCTGACAACAAAAATCACACAAAAATAAAAAAATGGAAATCAAATTTTTTAACCCATGGGAAGTCTGGATTTGGAGTCACACTCAAAAATTAAAGTGGAAAAAACACACTACAGGCTGATCCAACTTTGATTGTAATGTCCTTAAAACAAGTCAAAATGAGGCTCAGTAGTCTGTGTGGCCTCCACGTGCCTGTATGACCTCCCTACAATGCCGGTGCATGCTCCTGATGAGGTGGTGATGGTCTCCTGAGGGATCTCCTCCCAGACCTGGACTAAAGCATCGGCCAACTCCTGGACAGTCTGTGTGTGCAACGTGACGTGGGTGGATAGAGCGAGACATGATGTCCAGGATTGTGCTCAATTGGATTCAGGTCTGGGGAACGGGCGGGCCAGTCCATAGCATCATGCATGTCGGTCTTGGCAAGAACTGCTGACACACTCCAGCCACATGAGGTCAGGCATTGTCTTGCATAGGAGGAACCCAGGGCCAACCGCACCAGCATATGGTCTCACAAGGGGTCTGAGGATCTCATCTCGGTACCTAATGGCAGTCAAGCTACCTCTGGCGAGCACATGAGGGCTGTGCGGCCCTCCAAAGAAATGCCACCCCACACCATTACTGACCCAATGCCAAATCGGTCATGCTGGAGGATGTTGCAGACAGCAGAACGTTCTCCACGGCATCTCCAGACTCTGTCACGTCTGTCACATGTGCTCAGTGTGACCTGCTTTCATCTGTGAAGAGCACAGGGCGCCAGTGGCGAATTTGCCAATCTTGGTGTTCTCTGGCAAATGCCAAACATCCTGCACGGTGTTGGGCTGTAAGCACAACCCCCACCTGTGGACGTCGGGCCCTCATATCACCCTCATGGAGTCTGTTTCTGACCGTTTGAGCAGACACATGCACATTTGTGGCCTGCTGGAGGTCATTTTGCAGGGCTCTGGCAGTGCTCCTCCTGTTCCTCCTTGCACAAAGGCGGAGGTAGCGGTCCTGCTGCTGGGTTGTTGCCTTACTACGGCCTCCTCCGCGTCTCCTGATGTACTGGCCTGTCTCCTGGTAGCGCCTCCATGCTCTGGACACTATGCTGACAGACACAGCAAACCTTCTTGCCACAGCTCGCATTGATGTGCCATCCTGGATAAGCTGCACTACCTGAGCCACTTGTGTGGGTTGTAGACTCCGTCTCATGCTACCACTAGAGTGAAAGCACCACCAGCATTCAAAATTGACCAAAACATCAGCCAGGAAGAATAGGAACTGAGAAGTGGTCTGTGATCACCACCTGCAGAACCACTCCTTTATTGGGGTGTCTTGTTAATTGCCTATAATTTCCACCTGTTGTCTATCCATTTGCACAACAGCATGTGAAATTGATTGTCACTCAGTGTTGCTTCTAAGTGGACACTTTGATTTCACAGAAGTTTGATTGACTTAGAGTATCATTGTGTTGTTAAAGTGTTCCCTTTATTTTTTTGAGCAGTTGTATATATATTTCTTATGCTCATCCTCCTAAGTAAGCTGTTCACTCTTCCGCAATCTGCTGGTCTACCAAGGATTCATTCTTATGTGACAAGCAACGTTCCCTTACTAATGCATTAAGGGTACTCATCATACTCCAGCAGACACAGCATTATTAACGGGTGGGCGAGTCATTTTATTTGTAGAAAATGAAAAGGAATTTCTGGCCAATAGTAAAAATACAAAAAATGGATTAATGGTGTAAAATAATAAAATAACTTACCTTACTGATCCCCCACTGTTCCAGTTCCTGCACTTCCCAGTTTCCCACTAGTTTCTAGTTCTTGGTTCCGCTAAGCAAATTAAATTACCAGAAAAACCATTGCAGCCAGTTATTTTCTGAGTCGTCATTTGCTATATGTCGAAAGGGACAAGGAAGTAGAGACCCAGGGCCGGTTCTAGGTGAAATGGGGCCCTGGGGCGAAAAACAATAAGGCCCCCCCCCCCCCACAAACGACACTTGCTGACTTTAACGCCCCCCCCCCCCTCCATCACTACAGAAATACAGCACCACATACCTCTTACGTCCAGTGACGTCTCCTTTGATGTAGATGTTCTCTGTCCTTGTCTTCTCCTTTCAGACCTTCAGACCAGACCACCATTTTGTTGCCATTTTCCGTCTCTGCAGTTTGACAACCCCAAAATTTTTTTAGTTTACTACTTTCCATTATCCTCCCATCTTATGGACAAATCATCCTACTACCCCCAATACTGTGCCGCTGTGCTCCCCAATACTATACTGCAGAAACAGATAATACCCCTGATAATACTAGTACCACACAGAGCCCCCCATATAAAATACCTCTTCTTTGTGGCCTCAGTAGAGGCCCCCATAGTGCCCCATAATAATGTGCCAATAACAAGTGCCTCTCCCCCCCCCATGTGCCAGTAACAAGTGCCTCTCCATGCCCCCCATGTGCCAGTAACAAGTGCCTCTCCATGCCCCCCATGTGCCAGAGTAACAAGTGCCTCTCCATGCCCCCCATGTGCCAGTAACAAGTGCCAACCCCCCATGTGCCAATAACAAGTGCCTCTCCATGCCCCCCATGTGCCAGTAACAAGTGCCTCTCTTCCCCCCATGTGCCAGTAACAAGTGCCTCTCCTCCCCCCCATGTGCCAGTAACAAGTGCCTCTCCATGCCCCCCATGTGCCAGTAACAAGTGCCTCGCCATGCCCCCCATGTGCCAGAGTAACAAGTGCCTCTCCATGCCCCCATGTGCCAGTAACAAGTGCCAACCCCCCATGTGCCAGTAACAAGTGCCTCTCCATGCCCCCAATGTGCCAGTAACAAGTGCCAAACCCCCCCATGTTCCAGTAACAAGTGCCTCTCTTCCCCCATGTGCCAGTATCAAGTGCCTCCCTCCATGTGCCAGTATCAAGTGCCAACCCCCCATGTGCCAGGATCAAGTGCCAACCCCCATGTGCCAGTATCAAGTGCCAAACCCCTCCATGTGCCAGTACCAAGTGCCAATACCCCCACCCCCATGTGACAGTATCAAGTGCCAACCCCCCAATGTGCCCGTATCAAGTGCCAACCCCCCCCCCCCATGTGCCAGGATCAAGTGCCAAACCCTTCACCCCCATGTGCCAGTATCAAGTGCCTCCCCCATGGGCCAGTATCAAGTGCCACCCCCCCCATGTGCCAGTATCAAGTGCCACCCCCCCATGTGCCAGTATCAAGTGCCACAACCCCACCATGTGCCAGTATCAAGTGCCAAACCCCCCCATGTGCCAGGATCAAGTGCCAAACCCCCCCCATGTGCCGGGATCAAGTGCCAAACCCCATGTGCCAAGATCAAGTGCCAACACCCCCCCCCCCCCCATGTGCCAGTATCAAGTGCCTCCCGCTCCCCCCATGTAGCAGTAAAAGTCCGGTATAAAAACAAAACACTTATACTTACCTCCATCACACAGCTGTACATGCTGTACAGCTCAGGTGGCGCAATGACGTCATCATGCTGCCTGCATCGGCCTCTGATAGCTGCGGCTTTGTGCTGCAGCCTATCAGAGAACAGGAAGACGCCTTTCCCTCCTCTGCCCCACCGCACAGGCATCTGTATCGCTGTCCTGAGGACGGCGATACAGATGACTATGGAGATGAACGCTTCCACAATGGAAACGTTCATCTCCCTGTGACCTGCCGGTGTCAGGTGGTGGGCTTGGGGGCCCCTAAGGACTCAGGGGCCCGAGGGAAATTGCCCCCCTTGCCTCTATGGAAGAGCCGGCCCTGCAGAGACTAGTAGGAAACCAGTAAGTGTTGGAACAGGAAAGCATTGGAACAGTAGTAGCAGGGGATTGGTAAAGGAAGCATGAATTAATTTATTATTTTAGACCGTTCTGACTCTGAGTCTTAAAAAAATTAATAGCATGAACACTGAACAGCTCACAAACACACACTAAATCTTATTATCAGTTTCATTAAGAATTTACCTCACTGAAAGGTGTTCTCCGGGCTTTTAATATTGATGACTTATGCTCAGGATAGGTGATTAATAATCCGGCACCCCCACCGATCAGCTGTATGAGATGACGGTGCATGCAGTGTTCACGTGCCATCTCTGTCTCTCTTCCGGCTGCTGCTATGTCTATGGCAAAGCAGCAGCAGAGCAGGAGGAAAGATGGGGGACGGCAGGCACGCGTTCTCCACATACAGCTGTATCGGTGGGGTGTCAGAGGATAGGTCATTCAACATAGGCGTCGCTAGGTTATTACTTGTCCCCCCCCCCGTGTGCCGCCCCCGCTGATTCCCCACGCTTCCCCTTTAAAATGTAACGCTAGTCTGGCCCCATGTCCCGGCCGCCGCCGATCCGAATCATCACAGACTGCCGTGATGTGCATCATACACACACGCTGCCTGCAGATTCGCGGGAAGTAGATGGAAGCCAGGACTAGGAGGAACAGAGCATGACTTGGAGCGCGGCAGCTGCGCTGAAGTAAGGATTCTCCTGACTACTGATTGCTCGATTGCTGCTGCTCTCTGTGGGAAAGTGGGAAACACACAGGCAGTTTAGTTTCCTGCTTAGTGCTTCCTAAGGGGAAGGGGAAATACTGATCAGTGACAATGACAGTCAGAGTCAGCAGCACAGTGACTGCACTGACTCATACAGAGGGGGTACTGTGCAGAGCTGCCCCCCTAACACTGTCACTGACCCCCACTAGATCTCCTTCAATGATCCCCTATGTGATCTTGGATTGAGAGGAGGGGCTTTATTGCAGCTTGCAGGATGCCTTGTGGTGTGCTGAGTAGAGTGCATTATCATTGTGAAGGGGAGGGGGTGGGGTGCTATTAATTGCATTGTGTCTGGCAGGACTGGGGAGGGGATACAGTTAGGAGATCGCTTTGCACCTGTCACAACAGGTGCTTGCCTAGTAAACACAGGGCCATCACTTATTAACCCCTCCCTTGCCAGCCCACCCAGCCCCATTGCTATGTGTTATGCTTTGAACTTTTTTTAGTCCATGAAGGTGTTAATTAAGTGTTGTAAGGGGGGGGGGGGGTATAATGCATATTGTATTTGGACCAGTTGGGTTTGAGCGTGGTTGTGGTTGAGTGTCATCCACTGATGCCCATAACAGTGTGTCACGGTCTTATTGGTGTTTGACCGTGACGCGGTTGCCATGCAGACTGGTTGTCAGTGGCAATGTGTTGTTGGCAGTTTGCATGTGCACTTCCCCTTTAAGGTTTGCCTCCCTGCTGTTTTTTTGTGAGCAAGGGGTTAATCTTGCTAGTGAGGATTAAAGTGTTTCCTGGGTGTGGCCGCGGGCTTGATATATACCTGTGGCTTGCTGGCTGGGGGCAGTTGTACTACAGCCTTGATTGGTGTTGGAGCTTTGCTCCTTGCCTGTGTGTTTCTGCCCAGTCCTTGAGGGCCACCTTATGGAACATAAATTGTCCTCCCTTATGTACCCTCCATGTACCTTTACCCTAACTTGTTGTATGTGTGGTGTGGGTTTATGTTCAGGGTTTGTTGTACGTCTTGTTTGTTGTTACATGTCTGGGATGTTGTTGGTGTTTGTCCCTGCATGAGTGCAAGACGTTTCCCTGTGTGTGTTGATACCTCCAGAAGGGGGCTGGTTTCCCGGAGGGGTGAACCATAAGTCTGGATGCAGTGCTGCCTGGGGCTGCCGTGCAACTTGCTGTATGGGGCAGTATCCGGTTTGTTTGATACTTGTGTGTGGTGTTGTTTATACGGTGTCATATTTGGCGTGTGGGCACCTGTACTTTTGGACGGGTTCCAGTTGTGGTGGCTGCGGCAAGTAAGTGTGTTTTTGTGTTCTTACCTGCCGACTCTGTTGCTCTCTGTCACACTTTTTCCCTGCAGCTAGGCCTGTGGAGACTCTGTTCATCCGTGTCTTGGATGAGCCTGGTTGTCTCTTGCCCCAGTCTTCTAACCTCCAGGGATATTCAGGGATTTCAGGGTTCGAGGTTCCAGTGTATGGGCCCTCCTGTGTCGCTCATACAGTTAGGAGAACAGGCCAGATTTAGGGATGCTATAGGAGGTGACAGTATATTCCCTAAAGTCATCTCCTTTTCTTGGTCGCTGGTCTAGCTGCTACCCTATCCCTTTTACATTGACGGTGGGGTTTCCCCCACTCCTCACCATGACACAGTGTCCATCCACAGATGCCCCATAACAGTGTGTCATCCACCAGATGCCCCATAACAGTGTGTCATCTACAGATTCCCCCATAACATTGTGTCATCACCAGATGCACCCATAACAGTGTCATCCATAGATGCCACCATAACAGTGTCATCCACAGATGCCCATAACAGTGTGTCATCCACAGATGCCCAGAACAGTGTCATCCACAGATGTCCTATAACAGTGTCATTCACAGATGACAGGACTTTTGTTTTCCGTCTTGCATAACGGGACCAGACTGATCCGTTATGCTTTCTCATAAACTTCTATAAGGACAGAGCAAAACGAAATGCCTCTTAAAGGCTTCCATTTTGCATTCCATTTGGCCATTCCGTTATATTCCGTTTTAAACGGAACCTATAACGTAATGGCATAACGCAGATGTGAACCCACCCTTAGGAATAGATTGTTTCTGAATACTCAAGAGTACCGAGAAAGAAAGGAAAACCATTGAAAACTTGTCTTTTAAGTATTAGGTTAGTACAATAAAAAGGTATCCCTGCATACCGCAATACTCTCGTATTTTGTTATCTTATTTATATATACTTATTTCATTTTTTTTTAAGTAGTAGTGATAAGTGGTGAACATGATTAGTGCCCCCCCCCCCCCCCATTTTTGACTGTGGTATCATATGTGCCCCCCCCCTATCTAATGTCCTAAAGTCGCCACTGGTCATCAATATTAAAAGCCCGAGGAAACCCCTTTAACCACCTCCCGTCCGCACGTTGACTATAAATGTCCGGAGGTGTTCTCTATTTCTGAATGGACGTTCCAGAAAATCGTGCAGCTGCAGATCGGGTTGCCCGCTGTCAGTGACAGCAGGGCAACCCAGAGAGAAGGCAGGGACAGTGCCCAGGTTTCCCTGCCTTCTGGATCGCTGCATGCACAGCTGATTATAATTCCGGCCCGGCGGTCATGTGATCGCCGGGACCGGAGAGTGCAGGAGCTGTGTGAGGTCTTTCAGAGACCTCGATCAGCCTGCATAAGGCTGTACAGCGCTGTATTGCGCTGTACAGCCTCTCTGGGGGGGTGTATTTCTCCTGTAACTGGGGCCACTATGTCAGCCCCAGTTACGGGAGAAATCAACAGTGAAAAAAAAAAGTGAAGTAAATGTCCCCCAGAGGTCTTGTATGACCTTATGGGAGACGAAAAGTGTAAAATAAAAAATAAAAAAGTTAAGT
Source organism: Bufo bufo (assembly GCF_905171765.1). NCBI lineage: Eukaryota > Metazoa > Chordata > Amphibia > Anura > Bufonidae > Bufo > Bufo bufo. Next base: position 605,619,309 of record NC_053391.1, read on the forward strand.
GTTAAAAAAAAAAGGTTTCACATGTAAAAAAAAAATTCCCCAAGTAAGGAATAATTTTTTTTTTAAAATAAAACAGACATATTTGGTATTGTCCGTGTCCGTGACAGTCGGCTCTATTAATATATCACATAATCGACCAAGTCCGATAAACACCATAAAAATAAAAATAAATAACTGTCAAAAAAAGCCATTTTTTTCACCTTACATCCACAAAAGTGCAACACCAAGTGATCAAAAAGGCGTAATGTCCCACAAATGGTACCAATAAAACCGTCATCCTCATCCCGCAAAAAATGAGCCCCTACTAAGAAAATCTCTCAAAAAATAAAAAAAACTATATCTCTCAGAACATGGACACATTAAAACATAATTTTTTTGTTTCAAAAATGCTATTATTGTGTAAAGTGACAGGCAAATAATCATTTGCCGGATTTGTGGGAGGGGAGGCTTGTTAACCAGACTATTTGTTCTCCCCTCCCTCCGGGTCACCACTGATGCCGCGACTGCTTCAGGCTGAGTCATTCGCGTCATTTCCGGCATCACCTCGCATCGTGTTCTAGCGCCTTCTACCTTCGGGACGCTTCCAGCGGTAAGATCGGGGCATACTGCAGGGGGGGAGGTGTGTCCGGTACCGGGGGTTAAACGCTGGCTCTCAACTTCCCTCACGCAGGGGCAGCGTCCGTCTGTCAGGGGCTAAATATCGCGGGATCTCGGTCGATCCCGTAGTAGTAGTTCAGTGTTCGCATACCACTAGTAGCAGGATAGGGCTCGGCAAGCAGAGCGCATGCCAGAGAGGGGCATGATAGGTCAAAAGTATAGTAGATTACATGGAGCAGGAGGACTTAGCAGTGGATAGAACAGAATGTTAAAGGAAAAAAATTTGTGTTCATTTATAAAAAAAAAATATTTGGTCATTTATAAAAAAGAAAAAAGGGGAGCAAATATTTTTACACATAATTATATTCTAGTTAGGATACTAACAATAGTAGGGGGAATACTGTACTGATATTCAAGAAAGAGGTTGCTAGGAGAAGGGTTGCTATTATGTCTATAGGTACGGCCATGCGATCCGCTGCTATATACTGTATATTCGTTTGCTAACCGTGGCACAAAGTTACTGTTCGTTATCATCTGGGCAGGTGCAATAGGACATATCAATATGTATGACTGATTCCGTTTTCATTTCTATAGGCCAGAGGTTCATCGACCCTAGGAACCATTTTTTTGTCTCACTCAAAAAATGTATTTCTTGTAAGGGCGGTAGTGGTAAACTAAGGTACGAATTTGGGCATTAGGGCAGTAGCATAGGTGTATATTTGGCTGTACTAATTTATCATGTTACAGGTCTATACGGCTCGTTATTGTCCACATAGGATCTTCTCATTGTACGTATCTCTCGATACCGAAGATCAGAGCAAGTCTGTCACGTCCTCAGACTCGACGTAAAGTCCTGTCACGACTTCAGGCACCTTGGGTTACAGTCTGTCACGATTCAGACGATAAGTCCTGTCACGACTTCAGGCAATGCTACAGTCGTCACGACTACAGACTCGAGTTAAGTCCTGACACGACATCAGGCAACGCTACAGTCTGTCACGACTACAGACTCGAGTTAAGTCCTGACACGACTTCAGGCATGATTTTCACACTCTCTATCGGTCAGGTTCGGAACAGTCCTGTCACGACTTCAGGCACATTTCAGTACAATCAGTTCAATTGAGGTTCACCACGATCACTTACTCAGTTTAGCCAGTAGGCTTCGTTGTCAGGCTCGTACTACAATCACACGATCACTAGCAGAAGGGTCAGCTAATAGCTATACATAATTCAGGAGCATTTAGTAGGTTGGTGTCAAGTTAGTCTTATCTTCAGATTAGCCATTAAGTGACGGTAAGATCATGGCTAGCAGTTCACTAAGCATGGAGTGATTAGGGGTGTTGGTTAGGTTCTATATATTTTAATAGCATGCAGCACACGGTGAGGTGAGGGTGACTTTGGGCAGTCGAATGTAAGACATATAAGGGCTTTTCCTTTGCCATTTTAGAGCAAGATGTCAAATAATTCAGAAATCAAGGGCACTCCAAGCTGCCAAGGAATTATGGATCTTCAGTCGGAGAGAGGAAGTGTTCCATCTTTGAGGTCATGGACTGTGCCTAAACTGACGGCTGAGTTATCTAAGAGAGGGATTCCATTCCCAGCATCAGCCAGAAAGGAAGAACTTTATCGGCTCCACTGTTCGGACTCTGCAGGGCCTAGTCTGGATGTAGTGTCAATGAATATGATTCAGACGTCCCTGACACAGCTGCATACCATGATTAATTCCATGGCTACGTCAATATCCGACGTACAAGCCAGGCTTGAATCGGTAGAGAACAAGGTTATGACATCCACTCCAATAGTTCCTAGCCCCTCAGTAGCTCCAGTAGTCCAGATAGACCTGCTGGTCACAGCAGTTAATATTCCCAACATCGCACCATCTCACTTTATTCCGAATAATGTACGTCAAGACATCCTCGAGGGTAAGGACATCAACTTAGCTACACTCCTCATTGCCACGCACGAGGTCCCAGATAATAAGACCATAGCTTGTGGGGAGGTCTCGGTAGTCTTAAGATCTAAGGACGTCAGGCTCAATAGGAAGCTCAGTATTCCGGAGTTTGTTCTTGCCTTTAGCTTATTCCGAGACGTAATCTGCTCAGTTAGCCCTCAAAGAAGGAAGAATTAGATTTGGATTTATACAAGATTGTGGACTTCGGGCATAAGTACGGAGGTTCAGCCTTTTATGAGTACCATAGGTCTTTCTCAGCTAAAGCAGCTGCTGCATTGTCTCAATTTCACCAGAGGATTGATTGGTCAAAGATAGACACAGAGTTATTCTGCCGTCACTTTGCGGGTCTGAAGGCCCCAGCATGTTCATTATGTAACTCCTACTCCCATACCACTGTGTGGTGCTCCAGCAGCAATATGTCGGCAGAATCTCAGCAGGCAAAGAATTTTCCGGTTCCATCAACAAGCAAGATGACGGCAGGGGTTGATAAATTGGGACGACCTATTAGATACCTGGGTAAGTCCCAAATATGTAACAATTTTAATTTTTCAGCCTGCCACTACAGCCAATGCAGATTGTTGCATCTGTGTTCCATTTGCTTCAGGGCCCACCCACAAGTTTCTTGCCCACAAAAGGATACAAATTCAGCATGACTAGGCGTAGTTAATGTAGCTCTCCTGAGTATCTACTTAACAGACCATCCAGAATCTGAATGGGTTCAGTTTGTATTAGAAGGCCTAGCTAACGGGTTCCATACAGGGTTTGTGGCTCTCCCACAATCTTCTTATGAATGCAGGAACTTGCGCTCAGCTGACAATTATACACAGATAGTGTCAGAATTGATCCAGCAGGAACTCGATAAGGGTTACCTTATTGGTCCTCTAAGGCATCTACCATTCCATTGCTGGAGAGTCAATCCAGTGTGGGTAGTATCTGGCAAATTCAATCATGCCGATTCCTAGCTTGAATTCCTTGATACCATCAAAGGAATTTTCTATGAAATATTCTTCCATCGACGAGGCCATCCAGGTGATCCTTTCATTAGGGAGTAAGACATGCCTATCAAAGGCAGATATCACAAACGCCTTCAAATTGCTTCCATTACAGCCCCAGTTATGGCAATGGCATTAAATGGCAAGAACAATATTACTTTTCAAATAAATTGACTTTCGGTTCAAAGTCCAGCCCTTAGTTGTTCGATCAATTTGCGAAGGCCTTGCACTGGGTTTTGACTGATAGATTTTGGGTCAATCATGTCATACACTATCTAGATGATTTCTTATTGATCGACCCCCCGTGGCAGGTTCCACAAGATCTGAAGATTCTTCAGACAGCATTTGAAGACCTCCGAGTCCCAGTGGCGGCTAATAAAGTAGAAGGCCCCAGTACTAGCATTACTTTCTTAGGCATCCGATTAGACACACAAAGAATGCAAGGTAGCCTACCCGAGGACAAATTGAAGAGAATAAAGGAGGTTGTATCTAGGACCACTCATGTTAGGGTTATCACTCGGTCAGAGCTACAATCCCTCCTTGGTATTTTAAATTTCGCTATGCGAATCATCCCTCAGGACAGGTCTTTTATATCAAGGCTATTGAGATTTCTTCCTCTAGCGCCCGACCAAGACAGTTTAATCCATCTGGATCAACAAGCGATAGCAGATTTATTGATGTGGGACAAGTTTCTGTCTCAGTGGAATGGGGTCTCCTTATTTTTTCCGTCGGTGTCAAACCAATCACCGGTAGTCTACACCGACGCAGCTACATCAACAGGGTTCGCCGCCATGCATGGCACACACTGGATAGCAGACTCCTGGTCTTCAGAGGTTATCGATATTCCAATCTTTAGGAAGTCTTCTCCACTCATGGAGATCTATCCTATAGTAGCTGCTGCACAGGTATGGGGGAAATTGTGGAGAAACAAAACAGTCCTATTTTTGACAGATAAGGCAGTTGTGGTGGAAATTTTAGCTAAAGGCAGATCTGCTTCCTTGGAAATAATGTCTTTTGTTAGAAGATTCGTATGGCTGGCCTTGCAATATCAATTCAACTTTGTGTGTTCCCACATTAGTGGTCAAGTAAACATAGCGGCAGATGCTCTGTCTCGACTTAACACTCTGTTTTTCTTCCAGGTTTTTCCAGAGGCAGACCCAATGCCATCGGCGACTCCTCTTTACTCAGAACTGGTGATGGACTAGCTCTCCATCTGAATGCAGCCCGAGGTCTTATTTGCCAGTCCTTATCCAGCAATACACGTAGAGTGTATAATACGGCATGGGCCTTATTTATTAAGTTCACAGAGACATACCCATCAGCAGGCACAGGTCGTATATCCCCTCTCTGATGGAGTTTGTAGCTTTTTGCCACTCTCACCTGAACCTAGCTCACAATACCATCAAGCTATATCTTGTCGGTATTCAGCACTTTTATTATTTGCAATATCCGGATCAACCATCTTTGTTTGCAGCACACCCTATTAAAGCTCTATTGAAAGGCATTCAAAAGGTGATAGCTACAAACCATGTGACGAGACAACCATTGTCAGGTCAGACGTTCAAGTCATTATCTGAAATATTGGATAGGAAACCATTTGGTCACAGTATTAGCCTGGCAATTAAAACAGCTATATATCTTAGTTTCTATGGGTTCCTCAGACCAGGGGAATTTACTTGGGGAGCTTCATCCACAGTGTACCTGCAGAAGAAGCAATTGATTTGGGATGGGAACTGTTATGTCCTCACCTTGAGCCGCTGCGCAGCCAGGAGAGTTAGTATAAGTAAAATACTTTCCTACTGGGAACAAATGGTGTCCTGTTAGCATAATCCGTGAATGGTTAGAATTCATCAAGGATGCGCCAGCTAATTCAGCCTTGTTATTGGTAGATAGGAAACCCCTTAGTACTTATGTTTTCCTGAAGTATGTACATACTCTACTTACTAACTTAGAGGTTAATCCTATGTCTATCACGGGTCACTCCTTCAGGATGGGCACAGCCTCGGCGGCTTCTAGTAACGGTGTACCGGTACATGTCATCAAGAGATTGGGTAGATAGAAATCTTCCTGTTATGTACGTTATATTCCGAATATGTATCACGAGATGTCGGTAGCATTTCAAAAGTTGGTTTTCTGAATACTAATAAAACTGATATTTCCAACCTATTAGGTTCTGGTTTTTGGCCCCCTTAGGCTTCCCTTCCTACAGCAGTTATGGCACAACACTACTGCTTGTTTATAGATGGGGATTGCAGTATAGGTACTTTCTGATAGCCAAGCCGAACACAAACTTAAATAAATAAGAAAAAGTATACATATTAGGTATCACCACATCCGTAACAATCTGCTCTATAAAAATCTCACTTGACCGAACATCTCAGGTGAATGCTGTAAAAATAAATAAATAAAAACTGTGCTAAAGCAACCAATTTTTTGGTCACCTTGCCCCATAAAGTGTTATCATGAATGATCAAAAAATCATATGTACCCAAAAAAAGTACCAATAAAACTGCACCTTATCTCCTAGTTTCCAAAATGGGGTCACTTCTACTTTCTACTGTAAGGGTGCATCAGGGGGGCTTCAAATGGGACATGGCATCTAAAAACCATGTGGAGTTCCTTTTCTTCTGCGCTCTGCCGTGTGCCCATACAGCAGTTTATGACCACATGTGGGGTGTTTCTGTAAACCGCAGAATCTGGGTAATAAATATTGAGTTTTGTTTGGCTGTTAACCATCGATGTGTTAAAGAAAAAATTGGATTAAAATGGAAAATCTGCCAAAAAAGTGAAATTTAAAATTTGATCTCCATTTTCCTTTAATTCTTGTGGAACGCCTAAAGGGTTAACAAAGTTTGTAAAATCGATTTTAAGTAACTTGAGGGGTGTAGTTTCTACAATGGGGTTATTTATGGGGGTATCCACTATGTAGGCCCCACAAAGTGACTTCAGACCTGAACTGGTCCTTAAAAAGTGGGTTTTGGCAATTTTCTTAAAAATTTGAAGAATTGCTTCTAAACTTCTAAGCCTTCTAACGTCCTAAAAAAATAAAATGACATTTCCAAAATGATGCCAACATAAAGTAGACATATGGGGAATGTTAAGTAATAAATATTTTATGAGGTATCACTTTCTGTTTTAAAAGCAGAGAAATTGAAATTTAGAAAATTGCGAATTTTTCTAAATTTTGGGTAAATTTGGGATTTTTTCAGAAATAAAGGTGAAATATATTGACTCAAATTTATGACTATCATGAAGTACATTGTGTCACGAGAAAACAATCTCTGAATGACTTGGATAAGCAAAGGCGTTCCAAAGTTATTACCACATAAAATAAGATATGTCAGATTAGGCCTGGTCAGGAAGGGGGCAAATGGCCCAGATGGGAAGTGGTTAACCTTTCATGAGGAATAACACTACTTTTGTCTATTATATGACTTTTTATTTGCAGTTTTCCTCTGTGCATGCTGAATGTCTAGTTTGCAGTTCTCTCATATCTGGTGGGTAGAGACTAACTGCCCTCCACCACTTCCTAACCTTCTCTAATTCACTCAGAAGCAGCCCCTAGATCACAGTGGACATTACAGAGAAGTACTGACTTGTATGGTTGTGAATAAAGCACTCAGGAATTTTATATCTTAGCTCACGTAGCTGCAGCTGTCTGCTTGTCTGTGTGTGCCCCTGTTCACTAATTCCCCCCACTCCATAGACTTGCATTGACATTTGTAATATGATGCTCCTGTGGAGTTGCTCCCATCTAGCACAGGATTAAGGCATTGCCCGTTGACTACATATGTCCAGGGGGTCGACATCTATCTCTGCATAGGCTTTTTAAAACATCTGTGTAGAGAAGGCAACTGCCCGCTAATTGTGTGTATGCAGGACTGGAGACCCTGCTGTCAGTGACTCTCCATAGAGAAGGCAGGGACGTTTTTTACCACCCCTGCCTTCCACATCACACAGTATACAGTGCTGAATGAGCACTGTTTATAGAGATCAGGAAGCGGCAATGCCACTTCCTCCTCCAGTCCCAGCGGTCATGTGCTCGACAGGGTGTGAGAGTCTGCACAAGCTGCTGGGTCTTAGCAGACCCAGACCAACTTTGCAGTGAATTTGAACAACCTTGTACAACCTCTCTGGGGCCTGTGTTTCCCCCGTAACTGGGTCTAATATGTCAGCTCAAGTTACAGCAGAAATCAGAAATAAATTATCAAAAATATCCCCCAGAGGTCTTCTATGACCTTATGGGGCACAGAAAGTGTAAAATTAACCACCTCAGCCCCCCCCTAGCTTAAACACCCTTAATGACCAGGCCACTTTTTACACTTCTGACCTACACTACTTTCATCATTTATTGCTCGGTCATGCAACTTACCACCCAAATGAATTTTACCTCCTTTTCTTCTCACTAATAGAGCTTTCATTTGGAGGTATTTCATTGCTGCTGACATTTTTACTTTTTTTTGTTATTAATCGAAATTTAACGATTTTTTTGCAAAAAAATGACATTTTTCACTTTCAGTTGTAAAATTTTGCAAAAAAAACAACATCCATATATAAATTTTTCTCTAAATGTATTGTTCTACATGTCTTTGATAAAAAAAAAATGTTTGGGTAAAAAAATAAATGGTTTGGGTAAAAGTTATAGCGTTTACAAACTATGGTACAAAAATGTGAATTTCCGCTTTTTGAAGCAGCTCTGACTTTCTGAGCACCTGTCATGTTTCCTGAGGTTCTACAATGCCCAGACAGTAGAAAAGCCCCACAAATGACCCCATTTCGGAAAGTAGACACACTAAGGTATTCACTGATGGGCATAGTGAGTTCATAGAACTTTTTATTTTTTGTCACAAGTTGAAAATGATGATTTTTTCTTTTTTTCTTTTTTTTTCTTACAAAGTCTCATATTCCACTAACTTGTGACAAAAAATAAAAACTTCCATGAACTCACTATGCCCATCACGTCTTCTTTCCAAAATGGGGTCACTTGTGGGGTAGTTATACTGCCCTGGCATTTTAGGGGCCCAAATGCGTGCAAAGTAGTTTGAAATCAAAATCTGTAAAAAATGGCCGGTGAAATCCAAAAGGTGCTCTTTGGAATGTGGGCCCCTTTGCAAAAAAGTGTCAAACATCTGGTATTGCCGTACTCAGGAGAAGTTGGGCAATGTGTTTTGGGGTGTCATTTTACATATACCCATGCTGGGTGAGAGAAATATCTTGGCAAAAGACAACTTTTCCCATTTTTTATACAAAGTTGGCCTTTGACCAAGATATTTATCTCACCCAGCATGGGTATATGTAAAATAACACCCCAAAACACATTGCCCAACTTTTCCTGAGTACGGCGATACCACATGTGTGACACTTTTTTGCAGCCTAGGTGGGGAAAGGGGCCCACATTCCAAAGAGCACCTTTAGGATTTCACAGGTCATTTTTTACAGATTTTGATTTCAAACTACTTACCACACATTCGGGCCCCTAGAATGCCAGGGCAGTATAACTACCCCACAAGTGACCCCATTTTGGAAAGAAGACACCCCAAGGTATTCCATGAGGGGCATGGAGAGTTCCTAGAATTTTTTATTTCTTGTCACAGGTTAGCGGAAAATGATGATTTATTTTTTATTTATTTTTTTCTTACAAAGTCTCATATTCCACTAACTTGTGACAAAAAATAAAAACTTCCATGAACTCACTATGCCCATCACGAAATACCTGGGGGTGTCCTCTTTCCAAAATGGGGTCACTTGTGGGGTAGTTATACTGCCCTGGCATTTTAGGGGCCCGAATGCGTGAGAAGTAGTTTGAAATCAAAATCTGTAAAAAATGGCCGGTGAAATCCTAAAGGTGCTCTTTGGAATGTGGGCCCCTTTGCCCACCTAGGCTGCAAAAAAGTGTCACAGATCTGGTATCACCGTACTAAGGAGAAGTTGGGCAATGTGTTTTGGGGTGTCATTTTACATATACCCATGCTGGGTGAGATAAATATCTCGGTCAAATGCCAACTTTGTATAAAAAAAATGGGAAAAGTTGTCTTTTGCCAAGATATTTCTCTCACCCAGCATGGGTATATGTAAAAAGACACCCCAAAACACATTGCCCAACTTCTCCTGAGTACAGTGATACCAGATGTGTGACACTTTTTTGCAGCCTAGGTGGGCAAAGGGGCTCACATTCCAAAGAGCACCTTTCGGATTTCACCGGCCATTTTTTACAGATTTTGATTTCAAACCACTTCTCACGCATTCGGGCGCCTAAAATGCCAGGGCAGTATAACTACCCCACAAGTGACCCCATTTTGGAAAGAAGACACCCCAAGGTATTTCGTGATGGGCATAGTGAGTTCATGGAAGTTTTTATTTTTTGTCACAAGTTAGTGGAATATGAGACTTTGTAAGAAAAAAAAAAATAAATAAATCATCATTTTCCGCTAACTTATGACAAAAAATTCTAGGAACTCGCCATGCCCCTCACGGAATACCTTGGGGTGTCTTCTTTCCAAAATGGGGTCACTTGTGGGGTAGTTATACTGCCCTGGCATTCTAGGGGCCCTAATGTGTGGTAAGTAGGTAAATGACCTGTGAAATCCAAAAGGTGCTCTTTGGAATGTGGGCCCCTTTGCCCACCTAGGCTGCAAAAAAGTGTCACACATTTGGTATCGCCGTACTCAGGAGAAGTTGGGCAATGTGTTTTGGGGTGTCTTTTTACATATACTCATGCTGGGTGAGAGAAATATCTCGGCAAAAGACAACTTTTCCCATTTTTTATACAAAATTGGCATTTGACCAAGATATTTCTCTCACCCAGCATGGGTATATGTAAAATGACACCCCAAAACACATTGCCCAACTTCTCCTGAGTACGGCGATACCAGATGTGTGACAATTTTTTGCAGCCTAGATGCGCAAAGGGGCCCACATTAATTTTATGAGGGCATTTTTAGACATTTGGATCCCAGACTTCTTCTCACGCTTTAGGGCCCCTAAAATGCCAGGGCAGTATAAATACCCCACATGTGACCCCATTTTGGAAAGAAGACACCCCAAGGTATTCAATGAGGGGCATGGCGAGTTCATATAAATTTTTTATTTTTTGGCACAAGTTAGCGGAAATTGATATATATATTTTTTTCTCACAAAGTCTCCCTTTCCACTAACTTGGGACAAAAATTTCAATCTTTCATGGACTCAATATGCCCCTCACGGAATACCTTGGGGTGTATTCTTTCCGAAATGGGGTCACATGTGGGGTATTTATACTGCCCTGGCATTCTAGGGGCCCTAAAGCGTGAGAAGAAGTCTGGAATATAAATGTCTAAAAAATTTTACGCATTTGGATTCCGTGAGGGGTATGGTGAGTTCATGTGAGATTTTATTTTTTGACACAAGTTAGTGGAATATGAGACTTTGTAAGAAAAAAAATATATATTTCCGCTAACTTGGGCCAAAAAAATGTCTGAATGGAGCCTTACAGGGGGGTGATCAATGACAGGGGGGTGATCAATGACAGGGGGGTGATCAGGGAGTCTATATGGGGTGATCACCCCCCTGTCATTGATCACCCCTCTATAAGGCTCCATTCAGATGTCCGTATGTGTTTTGCGGATCCGATCCATGTATCCGTGGATCCGTAAAAAACATACGGACGTTTGAATGGAGCCTTACAGGGGGGTGATCAATGACAGGGGGTGATCAATGACAGGGGGGTGATCAGGGAGTCTATATGGGGTGATCACCCCCATCATTGATCACCCTCCTGTAAGGCTCCATTCAGATGTCTGTATGTGTTTTGCGGATCCGATCCATGTATCAGTGGATCCGTAAAAATCAAACGGACGTCTGAATGCAGCCTTACAGGGGGGTGAGCAATGACAGGGGGGTGATCAATGACAGGGGGGTGATCAGGGAGTCTATATGGGGTGATCACCACCCTGTCATTGATCACCCCCCTGTAAGGCTCCATTCAGATGTCCGTATGTGTTTTGCGGATCCGATCCATGTATCAGTGGATCCGTAAAAATCATACGGACGTCTGAATGCAGCCTTACAGGGGGGTGAGCAATGACAGGGGGATGATCAATGACAGGGGGGTGATCAGGTAGTCTATATGGGGTGATCACCCCCCTGTCATTGATCACCCCCCTATAAGGCTCCATTCAGATGTCCGTATGTGTTTTGCGGATCCGATCCATGTATCCGTGGATCCGTAAAAAACATACGGACATCTGAATGCAGCCTTACAGGGGGGTGAGCAATGACAGGGGGGGTGATCAATGACAGGGGGGTGATCAGGGAGTCTATATGGGGTGATCTCCCCCCTGTCATTGATCAACCCCCTATAAGGCTCCATTCAGATGTCCGTATGTGTTTTGCGGATCCGATCCATGTATCCGTGGATCCATAAAAAACATACGGACATCTGAATGCAGCCTTACAGGGGGGTGAGCAATGACAGGGGGGGTGATCAATGACAGGGGGGTGATCAGGGAGTCTATATGGGGTGATCTCCCCCCTGTCATTGATCACCCCTCTATAAGGCTCCATTCAGATGTCCGTATGTGTTTTGCGGATCCGATCCATGTATCCGTGGATCCGTAAAAAACATACGGACGTTTGAATGGAGCCTTACAGGGGGGTGATCAATGACAGGGGGGTGATCAATGACAGGGGGGTGATCAGGGAGTCTATATGGGGTGATCACCCCCATCATTGATCACCCTCCTGTAAGGCTCCATTCAGATGTCTGTATGTGTTTTGCGGATCCGATCCATGTATCAGTGGATCCGTTAAAAATCAAACGGACGTCTGAATGCAGCCTTACAGGGGGGTGAGCAATGACAGGGGGGGTGATCAATGACAGGGGGGTGATCAGGGAGTCTATATGGGGTGATCACCACCCTGTCATTGATCACCCCCCTGTAAGGCTCCATTCAGATGTCCGTATGTGTTTTGCGGATCCGATCCATGTATCAGTGGATCCGTAAAAATCATACGGACGTCTGAATGCAGCCTTACAGGGGGGGTGAGCAATGACAGGGGGGTGATCAATGACAGGGGGGTGATCAGGTAGTCTATATGGGGTGATCACCCCCCTGTCATTGATCACCCCCCTATAAGGCTCCATTCAGATGTCCGTATGTGTTTTGCGGATCCGATCCATGTATCCGTGGATCCGTAAAAAACATACGGACATCTGAATGCAGCCTTACAGGGGGGTGAGCAATGACAGGGGGGGTGATCAATGACAGGGGGGTGATCAGGGAGTCTATATGGGGTGATCTCCCCCTGTCATTGATCAACCCCCTATAAGGCTCCATTCAGATGTCCGTATGGTGTTTTGCGGATCCGATCCATGTATCCGTGGATCCGTAAAAAACATACGGACGTTTGAATAGAGCCTTACAGGGGGGTGATCAATGACAGGGGGGTGATCAATGACAGGGGGGTGATCAGGGAGTCTATATGGGGTGATCACCCCCATCATTGATTACCCCCCTGTAAGGCTCCATTCAGACGTCCGTATGTGTTTTGCGGATCCGATCCATGTATCAGTGGATCCGTAAAAATCATACGGACGTCTGAATGGAGCCTTACAAGGGGGTGATCAATGACATGGGGGTGATCAGGGAGTCTATATGGGGTGATCAGGAGTGATCAGGGGTTAATAAGGGGCTAATAAGTGACGGGGGGGGGTGTAGTGTAGTGTGGTGTTTGGTGCTACATATTACTGAGCTATCTGTGTCCTCTGGTGGTTGATCCAAGCAAAAGGGACCACCAGAGGACCAGGTAGCAGGTATATTAGACGCTGTTATCAAAACAGCGTCTAATATACCTGTTAGGGGTTAAAAAAATCGCATCTCCAGCCTGCCAGCGAACAGGAAATCTCGCGTCTCGCGAGAGGACGCGTATATGCGTCCAGGAGGAATGAATCAACCACCTCCAGGACGCGTCGCTGCGTTCGGCGGTCCGGAGGTGGTTAAAAAAATTCATGAAGACAAATATATCAGGGGTCAGTACAGAGATCTCTCCATCCCATCATCTATTATCCCGCAGGACTGTGACTGTGAGAAGGGCACATGAACTGGATCTAGAGGAAAGAAGGTTTCCTCCACAAAACATAGAAGAGGATTCTTTATGTAGCCCCCTCACAGAAGCTATGCCCAACTTGTCCCTACTCACAGTAATGTATGCCCATCCTTTGCCTCCCTCACAGTAATAATGCAGTTCTAATGCCTCCTCACAGGTAATATGCCCAGTTGTGCCCCCCTCACAATAATATGCCTAGTTGTGCCCCCCTCACAGTAATATGCCCAACTGTGCCTCTCAAATTAATATGCCCAGCTGTTCCCCCTGACAGTAATATGTCTAGCTGTGCCCCCTTCACAGTAATATACCCAGCTGTGCCCCCTCACAGTAATATGCCCAGCTGTGCCCCCTGACAGTAATATGTCCAGCTGTGCCCCCTCACAGTAATATGCCCAGCTGTGCCGCCTTCACAGTAATAATATGAAGGCACTGGCACTCACAGTAGCACCGGGGCCTTCTCTCAGCTCACCAATCACAGCGCTGTACATTATATAGCAGCTGTGCTTGATAACGCGGGCTCAACCCCAATCCGTTATATGGGGCTGAGCTGTGTCTAGGCCACGAGACCGATGAACATCACTCGGCCTAGGCAAAGCTGTGAGAAGGCCGCGGCGATACCGCTAGCGTCGGTGGCTTCTCAAACAGCTGATCTGCGGGGGTCCCGGGTGTCGGACTTGCACCGATCACATACTGATGACCTATCCTGTATGTGAAGTAGATCCTCAGTTAAAATATCTCAGAAAACCTCTTTAATGCTTTTTGGTTGGTCAGTAGTCCTAAAGACGTCCTAACTGCAGCTTATACATTACATTACATTATATGCTTGCTTTATGGAAACTGTATGGGGCAGTCACCGGCAGTCGATTACCCCAGTGCTATTCGGAAGATCCTGTATGCGCAGTAAACAGAGTTGTTGCTAAGTGGTGTGGAGCGATGGATGAGTCACATTCTTTGGCTATCAGGTAATGCCACCTGCATGAGAAGAAGCAGCACGTCCCTTTGAAGCTCAGCTCTGGGGGAGTGGCAGCAATGCAAAGTGCGCGGTTCTGGGACACTGGGAACTTGCAGCAGTGATGATCCTTAGCAGCCAATAGAAAGAAGACAAGTGTAATGTATTCATGTTGCTCCGGGCAAGGGAGACAAAGTGCAAGGTACATGCCTGCCTGAGAGCAAACAGAAGGCGCACCTTCTGCAATATGCCAACCTAGTGCTACGACCACACCCAAATGTACACAGATCACATGAGAGTGCGCCACCTCTTGGACAAAAGAGAGATATGCATACGTATGTTGGATAGAGAGAAGGATCCATCTGAACACCGAATTTCCCTGCTACAGTATTTTATTCCCATTTCAACTGTGCAGACATTTACAATGATCCCACATGTATATACACGTCGTACTGTAAAATGCAGAACCGCTAATTACCACAATTTAGTAACGGTTCCCACTATATTTGCACAAATTTTCAGCCCAATTCTAAAGCGGTTTCAGTGACCACCATGTATTGGTACTGCAGTTGAACTAAACGGCCAGGTTTCTATAGCTTATTTTAGAGTGTGCCTTCTAACAAGGTGGACAATCCCTTTAATTAGTAAGAACTATGCAGGATCCAATGTGTCATGTTCCGACACAATATAAAAGCCACAGCAAAGCGCGTAACAAGACAAGGGTGTATCAAATTTTTGTAGAGAATTCAGGGTATGTTGACGAGGGCGGATTTTTGGCAGTGATTATGCATTGATTCTGAGTAGGGATGAGCGAACTTGTGTTTTCAAGTTCGGCGTACAAGGTTCGGGTTATCTAAGAATTCCGTTACGGATTCCAATACCACAGACCATAAGTTATGGTCCGTGTTCGATCAACCCTAATTCTAATACGAATAGGCAAAATTTGTGGCGAATCTGCAGAAAAATGAAGACGTCAGGCAAGTTTCAGACGATCGAGCGTGAAAACACTCACCGTATGAACTCTGCTCCTCTGACCAGACCACAAGGCATTATAATGATTTATAATGCTGTGTTTCTCTGCCCGACCTCAACTGTAATGATTTATACTCACATAATGCCCTCAGTACAAGTCACTACAGTTGAGGTCTGGCAGAGACCCACAGCATTATACAGTAAATCATTATACCATTGTGCGGTTCGGTCACTTTGGGAAATCCACGCTGTCATACGGAGTGTGTTTCACGCGGTGAACACGCTTGTCTAAAACTGGCCTTATGTGCAGATTTGTCACATATTTCGCTGTAGATGATTTGCAGTAGAGATGGCCTTGCGGTTCGTAGCTCGCCGAACAGGCGAACATATGGCGATGTCAGCCGGCACCATATTCTTTGTCATTGTGCCGAACTTTGACCCATGACACATCCATCAGGTGGGACAGGACAGCCAATTGAGACGTTTCAGCACATGGACACACCCCCTACCCTATAAATAGACCCGATCTGGCCGCCATTTTACATTCAGTCTTTTGCCAGCGTAGGGAGAGGTTGCTGTGTGGAGCAAGGACAGGCTGTTGGGGACACCAAACGCTAGTCCTTTTAAGGATTGTTATAGGTGTGCTATCGATAGGTGTGATATACTGAGGGGTGTAATATATTTATAATATACTTTCTAACATAGAAAGTATATTATAGTGCATTTGTATTGTGCGGCAGTTGTGTGCGGTTCTGCTGCGATACCGCAGCTATACAGAGGGAGAAACACTATTGGAACAACTAATTGCAACTGGTGTGATATACCAGTTGCCCCCCAAAAAAACTGATTGAGGCAGGGGTGTAATATACCTATAATATAATTTCTATATAGTGCATTTGTACTGTACAGCAGTTGTGTGCGGTTCTGCTGAGATACCGAAGTCGAGTACAGAGGGACAAACGCTATTGGAGACCAACTAATTGCAACTGTGTCATATACCCGTTGCCCCAAAATAAAACTGATTATGGGGTTTGATATACCTGCATCCAGCAAATACTCATTAAGGGGTTCTATGCCCCACCTGCTTCCACAAATACGGCTCCTTCTATAGGCGACTTTGTCACAGGGTAATTTTGAAAAAAGACAAGCAGAGGAAGAGGCAGGCCATTCCGCAGAGGGTGGTAGGAGTCGGGCAAGTGCACCAGGCTGGAGCTTAAGTGGGAAGTTGAGGAAGGTGCCATGCGATTACGTCAAAGGACGCACCCAAAGTTGGTGAGTGACTCACTCAGCCTTCCGCTTCTGCCCCCCTCTTCATCCCTCTGTATCAGCACCCTCCTCACTCTCTGCTATGTGCACCCCCCATAGACACTGCTCGCCTGCAAAATACTGCCATATAAACTAGTGGACTCGGAGGCCTTTAGAAAATTTGGGGCCATTGGCACACCGCAATGGAAGGTCCCCGGAAGGAAATATTTCTCCCAGAAGGGCATCCCAGAGCTATATGGCCATGTTCAGCAGCAAGTGAATGTATCTCTGGCACACAGTGTCGGTGCCAAGATACATCTAACCACAGACACATGGTCTAGCAAACACCAGCAGGGAAGGTACAGTACATAACTTTTACTGCCCACTGGGTGAACCTTCTGACGGGGCTGTCAATGGGTGGTACCCGTGTGGATTTGGTGTTATCGCCACAGATTTCATGCAGGCCTGCCTCTTCTTCTCCTCCTCCTACTCCATTCTCCGTCTCCTCCATGGCTGACTGCTCCTTTTCCACTGCTACGCCTCTTCCGCTGCACCCCCCCCAGCTCCCCAGAACCTATTCGACGTGCCAGGTGCCATGCTGTGCTGCAGCTGTTGTGCCTGAAAGCCAAGAGCCACACTGGTCCTGCACTACCTTCAGCTCTGCGGTCACAGGCCGATCAGTGGCGAACCCCGCTCAATTTGACAGTTGGTAAAGTTGTGTGCGACAATGGTGCCAATCTGCTGAGCACCCTGAAACAGGGCAAAATGACACACGTGCCTTGAATGGCACAAGTCCTGAACTTAGTCGTGCAGCGATAAGTTGCCAAATACCCCGGGGTCCAGGACGTCTTGCGGCAGACCAGGAAAATCTCTGGCCATTTTAGAAGATCTTACATGGCCATGGCTCACCTTGCTGACGTTCAGCGGTGACACCATTTACCCGTCAGACGTCTGATTTGTGACTGCCCGACGCGCTGGAACTCCACCTTGTATATGCTTGGTAGGATGCTCCAGCAAAAACGTGCCGTTAACGACTACCTGTATGAACTCTGCGGCAGGACAGGTTCTGGGAGCTTGGTTTTTTTCACTGGGCCAGTGGCTGCTCATGCGTGACGCATGCAGACTTCTGTGGCCATTTTTTTTATATCACCAAACTGTTCAGTCGCAGCCAGGGCGCCATCAGTGACATCGTACCTTACACCTTCTTTCTGGAGCGTGCATTGCGTCGTGTCATTGATCAAGCTGTCGAGGAGTAGTAAGATGAGGAAGTAGCAATGCTGAATGAATTCCCAGGGGGGGCTACTCCATCTGAGACAAGTCAGCAGGAGTCTGAAGAGGAGTCAGAGGAAGATGGTCCCTGGGGGGAGAAGGAGAAGGAGCAAGAACAGCAGGCTTTAAACCTTTCTGGGATGCCTGGTGTTGTCCGTGGATGGGGGGAGG
The DNA here is from genome assembly GCF_905171765.1 of Bufo bufo. Lineage (NCBI taxonomy): Eukaryota > Metazoa > Chordata > Amphibia > Anura > Bufonidae > Bufo > Bufo bufo. Next base: position 605,637,538 of record NC_053391.1, read on the forward strand.
AGACCGAGGACGACATTCTCCTGGGCAATGAGCAGGAGTCAGGCTGCTCCACCGCTTCTAATTTAGTGCAAATGGGGGCCTTCATGCTCCAGTGTTTGAAGAGGGACCCCCGTATAAAAAGCATAAAGGGCAAGGACCAGTAGTGGGTGGCTACGTACTTAAACCCCCGATGCAAACACAAAATGGCGGACATGTTACCAGCATCACAGAGGGCTGTCAGAATACAGCATTTCCAGGCCTTGCTTCGAGAGATGCTGCATTCTGCTGTTGCGGGTGCTGGCAGAGGAATTTCCACCCACAGAGAAACATTTGCGAGTACCAATCCTACAGTGCATGCAAGAAGAGGGCAGTTTGAAGATGTGTTGGTCACTTCGGATATGAGATCATTCTTGCAGCCAACCCATCGACAGCCGCCCTTCGGATCAAGCCTCAGGGAATGCCTAGACCGACAGGTGTCTGACTACATTGGGTTAACGGCAGATGTGGACGCTCTGGGAAGAGAGGAACCCCTTGACTACTAGAGCTGGCACGATTTCCCATGTAACTCTTAGCTTGCCCCTCGTCGAGTGTCCTGTCCAAAAGGACATTCAGCACAGCAGGGGGGATCGTGACTGATAAGCGCACTCGCCTAGCTCACGACAATCTGGGCTACCTCACATTTCTAAAAATGAATAAGGCATGGATCTCGGATGAATTCAACACCTGTGGTTACCACATTTAATTGAATTTCCTCATGCCAGCTCACACATATCCGTCACCACACAGAACAAATAATGGTCCCTGTCTTATGTAAATACAGCGGCATAAAAGGCCTTTTATGTCCGGTGAATGCCTAATGTTTGGGAGGAATTCAACACCTGTGATGACCACATGTTATCGAATGTCAACTATCATTTGTTTGTTTTTTCAAGAGGGAGGATTTCGTTAACCATGTTTTTAATCCAATTTTATATTTTTAGATCTTTTAAACATATGTATTTGACATGTATTTGTACTGGCCTGCAGTAAAATTGATATCCAATGACCGTCTAATATACCTCCAGCCACATAATCACTTGATGTTTTCTGCCCGGTGAATGAATAATTTTTGGGGCCTGTAGTCTACTGGCCTGCAGTAAAATTGATATCCATTGAATGTCTAATATACCTCCAGTCACATAATCACTTGATCTTTTATGTACGGTGAATGCATAATTTTTGGGCCTGTAGTTAATGGCCTGGAGTAAAATTGATATCCAATGACCGTCTAATATACCTCCAGCCACATACCGTATATACTCGAGTATAAGACGAGTTTTTTGGCACATATTTTTGTGCTCAAAAAGCCTCCTCGTCTTATACTCGAGTCTAGTCTAGCTCCGGTAATACAGGCAGTGCGGGGGGCGGCGCTCACTCACTGACGTCACGCGCCTGCGCCGCCTAGTGGGAGAAGGCGCGTGACGTCAGTGAGTGAGCGCCGCCCCCCGCACTGCCTGTATTACCGGAGCAAAGACAAAGTAAGCATACTGCTGTGAGCGTCGGGGAGGGGGATCTGTGGATGGCACTGTAGGGGGATCTGTGGATGGCACTGTAGGGGGATCTGTGGATGGCACTGTAGGGGATCTGTGGATGGCACTGTGGGGGGATCTGTGGATGGCACTGTAGGGAGATCTGTGGATGGCACTGTAGGGGGATCTGTGGATGGCACTGTAGGGGTATCTGTGGATGGCACTGTAGGGGGATCTGTGGATGGCACTGTAGGGGGATCTGTGGATGGCACTGTAGGGGGATCTGTGGATGGCACTGTAGGGGGGTCTGTGGATGGCACTGTAGGGAGATCTGTGGATGGCACTGTAGGGGGATCTGTGGATGGCAACTGTAGGGGGATCTGTGGATGGCACTGTAGGGGGATCTGTGGACTGGCAGTGCCAGCCACAGATCCCCCTACAGTGCCATCCACAGATACCCCCCGCCCCTAAACAGTGCCATCATGGCACTGTTTAGGGGAGGGGGGGTCTGTGGATGGCACTGTAGGGGGATCTGTGGATGGCACTGTTTAGGGGGGAGATCTGTGGATGGCTCCCTGTATTTAATGCAGAGTGTGTGTGTATATAATGCACACACTCTGCATTAAATACAGGGAGTCACCCTCTTGCAGATGTGTGTATATAATGTAGTGTGTGTGCATTATATACACATACACTCTGCATTATAGCTGCATTTCCCACCCTAGTCTTATACTCGAGTCAATAATTTTTCCAATTTTTTGGGGGTAAAATTAGGGGCTCGGCTTATACTCGGGTCGGCTTATACTCGAGTATATATGGTAATCACTTGATGTTTTCTCTCCGGTGAATGAAATTTTTTTGGGGCCTGTAGTCCACTGGCCTGCAGTAAAATTGATATCCATTCACCGTCTAATATACAGTACCTCTGGCCACATAATCACTTGATCTTTTATGTATGGTGAATGCATAATTTTTGGGGCCTGTAATCTAACTGGCCAACAGTAAAATTGTTATACAGTAACCCCCTAATGTACCTCCAGGCTCCAGCCACATTATCAATTGTTCTTTTCTGTACAGTGAATGAATAATTTTTGGGGCTTGCAGTCCACTGGCCTGCAGTAAAATTGATATCCAATGACCGTCTAATATACCTCCAGCCACATAATCACTTGATCTCTTATGTACGGTGAATGCATAATTTTTGGGGCCTGTAATCTAATTGGCCAACAGTAAAATTGTTATACGGTGACCGCCTAATGAACCTCCAGCCACATTATCAATTGTTCTTTTCTGTACGGTGAATGAATAATTTTTGGGGCCTATAGTCCACTGGCCTGCAGTAAAATTGATATCCATTGAACGTCAAATATACCTCCAGCCACATAATCACTTGATCTTTTCTGTACGGCGAATGCCTAATTGTTGGGGCCTCGGAGGAATTCAACACCTGTGACGACCACATGTTATCGAATTTCACCTATTATCATTTGGGGTTTATTCAAGAGGGAGGATTTCATTAGCCATGTTTTTAATAAAATTTTCTATTTTTAGTTCTTTTAAACATATGTATTTGACATTTATTTTTACTGGCCTGCAGTAAAATTGATATCCAATGACCGTCTAATATACCTCCAGCCACATAATCACTTGATGTTTTCTGTCCGGTGAATTACTAATGTTTGGGGCCTGTACGCCCGTGGTCTATAATAAGGTGGCTGCAATAATGACCTGAAGGTTTTTCAGGTTCGCCTGCCATTAAAGTAAATGGGGTCCGCCGCGAACTTGCGGTTAGCGAACATTTGATCACATTTGCCGCCGATGTTCATCCATCACTAATTTGAGGCTGATTTCACTCCATGCATTGCAAAGGGTGAAATTTTATCTGCCAATCCGCAGTGTAAATTGCTATCCTGTAGATTTAAAATCCACACCACGGGCCAATTTTCTCTGCAGATATTTTTATTTTTTTGCTATAGAGTTAACGTAGCATATGATAGTAGGATGAGATTTCATGACATCTTTGCTGTTACTGTATTAAGCTGTGGATTTTCCGCCTGCCGCATATTTGCACCTTCTGGACACACCTTACAGAGTTTAGGCCACAATATAAGTATTTAGCGCCTATCCACAGGATAGGTGACACATATTGCATGGCTTTGGAGGGTGACCACTGCGACCACCAGTGATCCTGAGAACAGAAAAATGCCGAGTCCCTTCTCTGAATGCAGAAATAGTGCACATGTATGTCCATAACTTCACTTAGCGCATTGAGAGTCCCATAGAAGTAAATGATGAAATTAAGGTGCCTTCAGGTGGAAGTTGACTGAACTTTTCGAAGAAGTGCATGACTAATAACTAAAATATTTTGTACTTCTTTATGAGAGGAATAGAGGAGGGCTGTGGACTTCAGCAGTGAGGTGCATTTGTGAACAAACAGCACCCCCTAGAGGAAGAAATGAGGTTAAAGATTCCACAGAGGATTACAATGAAAGCTGATGAACTTAGGTTACCAGTAATACAGAAATTACACAGACGCTGATAATACTCTTCATTGATTGCACCAATATAATCTGCAGCACTTTACAATCTGGGAAAGCAATAAACTAAGCAGTGGCATACACAGAAGAGAGAGGCCCTATGCAAAAATAAAACTGGGCCCCCTGTTATAGTGCCAGGTGTGGCATCTAGGACTTCACATGGCCCTTGGTCCAATTTCCAACCCATTTGTTTGCTAACAGTTCCTCTGGAGAATGGAGTCCTGCACAGGGTATTGCCACCTACTAGTTACAGAGGTTTTCCAGTATTTTGATGATGACCTATCCTCAGTAGATGCCGTCAATATCAGGTTGGCAGGAGTCCGACAACCCGCGCCCACACCAGTAGCTCTGATGCTGGATCCACACAGCTCCATCCATAGAGGTGTCTGCAGCACCGTGTGCTGTCTGCATCAGTATGTCCGTTCAGTTGTCCCGCAAAAAAAATAGTGCATGTCCTATTTTTTTCTAGTTTGCGGACAAGGATAGGCATTAGGCCTCATGCACACGACCATTTTTTTTGTCCGTGTATGTATTAAAGGGGTTGTCTGAGTTATATAAATATATGCCCATGTGCCTTATAACCTATCTAATAATACTTTTGTAATTTACAATGTTCTTGTATAGTAGCGGGATTCTGCAGGGACGATGCGGTTCACGTGACCCGCAACGTCATCCACCAGGCCCCCTATGCTGACATTTCGTGTACAGGCTTATCCCTGCCTTAGGGAGTGGCCCCGCTCTGTACACAAAACGTCAGAGCCTGGGTGCCCGCCCCCCTCTCTCTTGTGAGGGATTGCGCATGTGTGATCCTTACCGGCGCTGGCAGCCCTGATCTACTGGCGATCGGACCCCAAAGCCACCTTCCCCCGGACAACCACATACAAGTAAAGCCTTGCCCATGATTATATATATAGCTGACAAAGAGATACATCAGGTGTCCGGGCAGATTTTAGACCGGGTCTCAGCTCTCTAGGACGTACCGTTCCTGAGATATTCCCAAAAAATGACCTGCTATAGCCAATAGAAGCCAGCAAGCCTTTCACTTAAATCCTAACTGCCATTTACACGGTCACATGTCCTTTATCAGCCAATAGAAGCTCGCAGGTCCTACTCCAGGTTGCCATAACAACTGATCACAGGTTTTAGCAGATCGCAGGTCCTTAAATAATCAGTCATATGACGTATGACAGCTACACTACACTGCTACATGCATGGGGAGCAGGGGCCACTATTAAACGGACAGGCGCTGTAGAGTTCACTGTTAAAGTGGAGGTCACTGTTAAAGAGATGGGCACTGTGGAGGTCACTGGTAAAAGGGGTGGTCACTGTTAAAGGGGCGGGCTTTGTGGAGGTCACTGTTAAAGGGGTGGACACTGTGGAGGTCACTATTAAAGGGGAGGGCACTGTGGAGGTCACTGTTAAAGGAGCAGTCACTGTTAAAGGGGTGGGCACTGTGGAGGTCACTGTTAAAGGGGCGGGCACTGTGGAAGTCACTGTTAAAGGGGCGGGCACTATGAAGGTCACTGTTAAAGGGGCGGGCAAAGTTAAAGGGACGGGGACTGTGGATGTCACTGTTAAAGGGATGGGCACTGTGGAAGTCACTGTTAAAGGGACGGGCACTGTGGAGGTCACTGTTAAAGGGGCAGGCACTGTGGAGGTCACTGTTAAAGAGATGGGCACTGTGGAGGCCACTGGTAAAAGGGGCTGTCACTGTTAAAGGGGCGGGCTTTGTGGAGGTCACTGTTAAAGAGATGGGCACTGTGGAGGTCACTGGTAAAGGGGTGGTCACTGTTAAAGGGGCGGGCACTGTGGATGTCATTGTTAAAGGGGTGGGCACTGTGGAGGTCACTGTTAAAGGGGCGGGGCACTGTGGAGGTCACTGTTAAAGGGGCGGGCACTGTGGAGGTCACTGTTAAAGGGGCGGGCTTTGTGGAGGTCACTGTTAAAGGGGTGGACACTGTGGAGGTCACTATTAAAGGGGAGGGCACTGTGGAGGACACTGTTAAAGGAGCGGTCACTGTTAAAGGGGTGGGCACTGTGGAGGTCACTGTTAAAGGGGCGGGCACTGTGGAAGTCACTGTTAAAGGGGCGGGCACTATGAAGGTCACTGTTAAAGGGGCAGGCAAAGTTAAAGGGACGGGCACTGTGGATGTCATTGTTAAAGGGGTGGGCACTGTGGAGGTCACTGTTAAAGGGGCGGGCACTGTGGAAGTCACTGTTAAAGGGGCGGGCACTATGAAGGTCACTGTTAAAGGGGCGGGCAAAGTTAAAGGGACGGGCACTGTGGATGTCACTGTTAAAGGGATGGGCACTGTGGAAGTCACTGTTAAAAGGGCGGGCACTGTGGAGGTCACTGTTAAAGGGGCAGGCACTGTGGAGGTCACTGTTAAAGAGATGGGCACTGTGGAGGCCACTGGTAAAAGGGGCTGTCACTGTTAAAGGGGCGGGCTTTGTGGAGGTCACTGTTAAAGAGATGGGCACTGTGGAGGTCACTGGTAAAGGGGTGGTCACTGTTAAAGGGGCGGGCACTGTGGATGTCATTGTTAAAGGGGTGGGCACTGTGGAGGTCACTGTTAAAGGGGCGGGCACTGTGGAGGTCACTGTTAAAGGGGCGGGCACTGTGGAGGTCACTGTTAAAGGGGCGGGCTTTGTGGAGGTCACTGTTAAAGGGGTGGACACTGTGGAGGTCACTATTAAAGGGGAGGGCACTGTGGAGGACACTGTTAAAGGAGCGGTCACTGTTAAAGGGGTGGGCACTGTGGAGGTCACTGTTAAAGGGGCGGGCACTGTGGAAGTCACTGTTAAAGGGGCGGGCACTATGAAGGTCACTGTTAAAGGGGCAGGCAAAGTTAAAGGGACGGGCACTGTGGATGTCATTGTTAAAGGGGTGGGCACTGTGGAGGTCACTGTTAAAGGGGTGGGCACTGTGGAAGTCACTGTTAAAGGGGCGGGCACTGTGGAGGTCACTGTTAAAGGGGCAGGCACTGTGGAGGTCACTGTTAAAGAGATGGGCACTGTGGAGGTCACTGGTAAAGGGGTGGTCACTGTTAAAGGGGCGGGCACTGTGGATGTCATTGTTAAAGGGGTGGGCACTGTGGAGGTCACTGTTAAAGGGACGGGCACTGTGGAGGTCACTGTTAAAGGGGCGGGCACTGTGGAGGTCACTGTTAAAGAGGTGGGCACTGTGGAGGCCACTGGTAAAAGGGGCGGTCACTGTTAAAGGGGCGGACTTTGTGGAGGTCACTGTTAAAGAGATGGGCACTGTGAAGGTCACTGGTAAAGGGGTGGTCAATGTTAAAGGGACGGGCACTGTGGATGTCATTGTTAAAGGGGTGGGCACTGTGGAGTCACTGTTAAAGGGGCGGGCACTGTGGAGGTCACTGTTAAAGGGGCGGGCACTGTGGAGGTCACTTTTAAATGGGCAGGCACTGTGGAGGTCACTGTTAAAGAGATGGGCTCTGTGCAGGTCACTGGTAAAAGGGGCGGTCACTGTTAAAGGGGCGGGCTTTGTTGAGGTCACTGTTAAAGGGGTGGACACTGTGGAGGTCACTATTAAAGGGGAGGGCACTGTGGAGGTCACTGTTAAAGGAGCGGTCACTGTTAAAGGGGTGGGCACTGTGGAGGTCACTGTTAAAGGGGCGGGCACTGTGGAGGTCTCTGTTAAAGGGGCGGGCACTGTGGAGGTCACTGTTAAAGGGGCGGTCACTATTAAAGGGACAGGCATGACAAGCGGAGAGACGGATCCGTCCTTGCAATGCATTTGTGAGACGGATCCGCATCCGGATCCGTCTCACAAATGCTTTCAGTCAGCGGCAGATCGGCGGATCCGGCGGGCAGTTCCGACGACGGAACTGCCCGCCGGATCACACTGCCGCAAGTGTGAAAGTATCCTAACATTTTTGGCTCTATACACCACCGCAATGGATTTGAAATGAAACAAGATGTGCTTTAACTGCAGACTGTCAGCTTTAATTTGAGGGTATTTACATCCAAATCAGGTGAACGGTGTAGGAATTACAACAGTTTGCATATGTGTCTCCCACTTGTTAAGGGGCCAAAGGTAATGGGACAATTGGCTTCTCAGCTGCTCCATGGCCAGGTGTGTGTTATTCCCTCATTATCCCACTTACAATGAGCAGATAAAAAGTCCAGAGTTAATTTAAAGTGTGCTATTTGCATTTGGAATTTGTTGCTGTCAACTCTCAAGATGAGATCCAAAGAGCTGTCACTATCAGTGAAGCAAGCCATCATTAGGCTGAAAAAAACAAAACAAACCCATCAGAGAGATAGCAAAAACATTAGGCGTGGCCAAAACAACTGTTTGGAACATTCTTAAAAAGAAGGAACGCACCGGTGAGCTCAGCAACACCAAAAGACCACGGAAGACCACGGAAAACAACTGTGGTGGATGACCGAATAATTCTTTCCCTGGTGAAGAAAACATCCTTCACAACAGTTGGCCAGATCAAGAACACTCTCCAGGAGGTAGGTGTATGTGTGTCAAAGTCAACAATCAAGAGAAGACTTCACCAGAGTGAATACAGAGGGTTCACCACAAGATGTAAACCATTGGTGAGCCTCAAAAACAGGAAGGCCAGATTAGAGTTTGCCAAACGACATCTAAAAAAGCCTTCACAGTTCTGGAACAACATCCTATGGACAGATGAGACCAAGATCAACTTGTACCAGAGTGATGGGAAGAGAAGAGTATGGAGAAGGAAAGGAACTGCTCATGATCCTAAGCATACCCCCTCATCAGTGAAGCATGGTGGTGGTAGTGTCATGGCGTGGGCATGTATGGCTGCCAATGGAACTGTTTCTCTTGTATTTATTGATGATGTGACTGCGGACAAAAGCAGCAGGATGAATTCTGAAGTGTTTCGGGCAATATTATCTGCTCATATTCAGCCAAATGCTTCAGAACTCATTGGACGGCGTTTCACAGTGCAGATGGACAATGACCCAAAGCATACTGCAAAAGCAACCAAAGAGTTTTTTTTTAACGGAAAGAAGTGGAATGTTATGCAATGGCCAAGTCAATCACCTGACCTGAATCTGATTGAGCATGCATTTCACTTGCTGAAGACAAAACTGAAGGGAAAATGCCCTTAAGAACAAGCAGGAACTGAAGACAGTTGCAGTAGAGGCCTGGCAGAGCATCACCAGGGATGAAACCTAGCGTCTGGTGATGTCTATGCGTTCCAGACTTCAGGCTGTAAATGACTGCAAAGGATTTGCAAGCAAGTATTAAAAAGTGAAAGTTTAATTTATGATTATTATTCTGTCCCATTACTTTTGGTTCCTTAACAAGTGGGAGGCACATATGCAAAATGTTGTAATTCCTACACCGTTCACCTGATTTGGATGTAAATACCCTCAAATTGAAGCTGACAGTCTGCAGTTAAAGCACATCTAGTACGTTTCATTTCAAATCCATTGTGGTGGTGTATAGAGCCCAAAAATTTAGAATTGCGTCAATGTCCCAATATTTATGGACCTGACTGTACATATATATAGATGGTGTGTACGTATGCGTGTATATATATATACATACATACATACCATCTATATATATGGAGATATATACACTGCTCAAAAAAATAAAGGGAACACAAAAATAACACATCCTAGATCTGAATTAATTAAATATTCTTCTGAAATACTTTGTTCTTTACATAGTTGAATGTGCTGACAACAAAATCACACAAAAATAAAAAAATGGAAATCAAATTTTTCAACCCATGGAGGTCTGGATTTGGAGTCACACTCAAAATTAAAGTGAAAAACACACTACAGGCTGATCCAACTTTGATGTAATGTCCTTAAAACAAGTCAAAATGAGGCTCAGTAGTGTGTGTGGCCTCCACGTGCCTGTATGACCTCCCTACAATGCCTGTGCATGCTCCTGATAAGGTGGCGGACGGTCTCCTGAGGGATCTCCTCCCAGACCTGGACTAAAGCATCTGCCAACTCCTGGACAGTCTGTGGTGCAACGTGACGTTGGTGGATAGAGCAAGACATGATGTCCCAGATGTGCTCAATTGGATTCAGGTCTGGGGAACGGGCGGGCCAGTCCATAGCATCAATGCCTTCGTCTTGCAGGAACTGCTGACACACTCCAGCCACATGAGGTCTAGCATTGTCTTTCATTAGGAGGAACCCAGGGCCAACCGCATCAGCATATGGTCTCACAAGGGGTCTAAGGATCTCATCTCGGTACCTAATGGCAGTCAGGCTACCTCTGGCGAGCACATGGAGGGCTGTGCGGCCCTCCAAAGTAATGCCACCCCACACCATTACTGACCTAATGCAAAACCGGTCATGCTGGAGGATGTTGCAGGTAGTGATGTCCGGTTCATGAACGAATCGTTCATTTGAATCGATTCAGTTCAGTGAACCGGAGGAGTCGATTCATTTGAATGATCCGATCCGTTTGAAACGGCTCTTCTCAGTCACAGCAGACAATGAATGCAGACGTTCAGCTCACCACCTCACGCTGGCAGCAGGTCAGGAGCCCGAGGGAGGGACTGGGAGGAGTCAGTAATATGATCTTAGAGTGGAAGCTGCTTCTGCCAGCCCCACCCCTCCCCGCCCACCAACCAATCACCGACCAGAGCTGAGGGGGCGAGGCCAGCACAGCACACTGCAGCTCTGACTCCAGTCCTCTGAGCCGTCTGTACAGGGAGTCTAAATGAATGGAATGAGTCACAAGAATCTAAAGATCCGACTCAGTTAGTGACTCATTCGATTCATTGAGTTGAAAGAGCCGTGAGTCTTCAGACTGTAGAACAGGTTACATTACACTTAGGCTGTCGGCTCTTGTTGCAGCAGAGAGATAAGAGAAGGGACAGGAGCAGAGAGATAAGAGAAGGGACAGATGACACAGAGTTTAGATTACAGGTTGAATTAAATTAACCCTTTAGAATCAAATTGGCTTCTCAGGAGATATATATGTCATATATATCTCATGAGAAGCCAATTTGATTCTAAAGGGTTAATTCAACCTGTAATCTAAACTCTGTGTCATCTGTCCCTTCTCTTATCTCTCTGCTCCTGTCCCTTCTCTTATCTCTCTGCTGCAACAAGAGCCGACAGCCTCAGTGTAATGTAACCTGTTCTACAGGCTGAAGACTCACGGCTCTTTCAACTCAATGAATCGAATGAGTCACTAACTGAGTCGGATCTTTAGATTCTTGTGACTCATTCGATTCATTTAGACTCCCTGACCCTGCACTAGTACTCAGAGGGGACTGGAGTCAGAGCTACAGTGTGCTGTGCTGGCCTCGCCCCCTCAGCTCTGGTCGGTGATTGGTTGGTGGGCGGGGAGGGGTGGGGCTGGCACTTGCGAGACTGTACTACTAAGAGGACTCCAGTCAGAGCTGCTACTGTGCTGTGCTTGCCTCCTCTGGTCTGTGATTGGTTGGTGGGCGGGGCTAGCACTTGCGAGTCAGCTCAGCAGTCTGACTCACCAAATGAACCGAAGATCCGATTCATGAATCGGTTCATTTGAATGAGCTGATTCAAATGAACCGATTCACCTAAAAGATCCGAACTTCCCATCACTAGTTGCAGGCAGCAGAACGTTCTCCATGACGTCTCCAGACTCTGTCACGTCTGTCACATGTGCTCAGTGCCAGTGGCGAATTTGCCAATCTTGGTGTTTTCTGGCAAATGCCAAACGTCCTGCATGGTGTTGGGCTGTAAGCACAACCCCCACCTGTGGACGTCGGGCCCTCATATCACCCTCATGGAGTCTGTTTCTGACCGTTTGAGCAGACACATGCACATTTGTGGCCTGCTGGAGATCATTTTGCAGGGCTCTGGCAGTGCTCCTCCTGTTCCTCCTTGCACAAAGGTGGAGGTAGCGGTCCTGCTGGTGGGTTGTTGCCCTCCTACGGCCTCCTCCACGTCTCCTGATGTACTGGCCTGTCTCCTGGTAGCGCCTCCATGCTCTGGACACTATGCTGACAGACACAGCAAACCTTCTTGCCACAGCTCGCATTGATGTGCCATCCTGGATAAGCTGCACTACCTGAGCCACTTGTGTGGGTTGTAGACTCCGTCTCATGCTACCACTAGAGTGAAAGCACCACCAGCATTCAAAAGTGACCAAAACATCAGCCAGGAAGCATAGGAACTGAGAAGTGGTCTGTGGTGACCACCTGCAGAACCACTCCTTTATTGGGGGTGTCTTGCTAATTGCCTATAATTTCCACCTGTTGTCTATCCCATTTGCACAAAAGCATGTGAAATTGATTGTCACTCAGTGTTGCTTCCTAAGTGGACAGTTTGATTTCACAGAAGTGTGATTGACTTGGAGTTACATTGTGTTGTTTAAGTGTTCCCTTTATTTTTTTTGAGCAGTGTATTTACCGATCTATATCTCTATATACATATGTATAGATTGTATATATAGATATAAATGTATATAGTGATATAGATCGGTAACTAAATATCTCTATATACATATATATATATATATATATATATACACACACACACACACATATATATATATCATCTATATATTTTTTTTAAATACGTTAGCCTAAATGTTTTTTGGCTGGACTTTGCAGGATGGAAAAACATGGTACACTACACTTTCCCATCCTGCAGTCAGTGGCGTACCGCCAATATAGGCAGCCCATGCAGCTGCTATGGGGCCCGTGGCAAGGGGGGGCCCGGAGTGCATGGAAGGCTCCGCCCCTATGTCTGTAGTTTTGTATTCATCATTGCTACAGTCTTCCGTCCCGAGTCCCTATCTGAAGCTTGGGCGGGCCCTGCTTTCCCTCTGCTCAGCTACCCCCCCCCCCCCCCCGACCCGACCTGACCTGACCTGACCCGACCTGACCCGACCTACCGCAATGCCGCTCATTCTCCTCTGTTTGCTGGGCACTCGCAATGCATTGGCCAATCAGCATTTAGTGGTGCAAAGCACCTGCTGCTGATTTGCCAGTGTGCGAGTCGCAGGCTCAGAAGACAGCAGCAGATCGGAGCAGAACTGTGCAGGCGGGTGGATGGGCAGGACCGCAGTCTTGTGCTTACCGCACTTACGTCACGCGCTGCAGCTGCCACTGCCACCAGTTCCACTCAGACCCAAGTCCCAACTCCAACCAGCCCCCAGCATCGCTGGCATGCCCCTGGTCTGTTGCGTGCCACTGCCAATCTGCCACCAAGGACAAAGTAAGTTGTACACTCTCAGCAGTGAGTGACAGACTCTACATTTAAAAAAGTTCATGGCGTGTGGTGGGGGATGGGTAGTGTGGAAAACGGGCAGCAGCAGCAAGAAGGGTTCCTGCAGGGTTGGGGGGGGGGGGGGGCAGTGTTCTATAAGAGTTATTATAGAGGACTCAGGAGGACAGTGTGCTTCAGCCCCCTTCCGCTCCCCAATGTACTCTGCAGTTGAATTGCTAATTTAGAGGACTGTGTCATGGGGGGATAGTTAGTGGGGGGAAGAGGGCAGCAGAAAGCAGAGTTTCTGCAGGGTTGGGGAACACTATTCTATAAGGCTCATTATTATTCAGAGGACTCAGGACCGTGCACCGCCCCCTAAAAATTTAACCCCTCAGGTCCCACGATCAATTAAGGCTGCGTTCACACGGGCGAGATTTCCGCGCGGGTGCAATGCGGTAGGTGAACGTATTGCACCCGCACTGAATCCCGACCCATTCATTTCTATGGGGCTGTTCAGATGAGCGGTGATTTTCACGCATCACTTGTGCGTTGCGTGAAAATCGCAGCATGCTCTATATTCAGCGTTTTTCACGCAACGCAGGCCCCATAGAAGTGAATGGCGTTGCGTGAAAATCGCAAGCATCCGCAAGCAAGTGCGGATGCGGTGCGATTTTCACGCACGGTTGCTAGGAGACGATCGGGATGGAGACTCGATCATTATTATTTTCCTTTATAACATGGTTATAAGGGAAAATAATAGCATGGTCAGCATTAATTACAGGTAAAGGACCTTTGGTGACGTCACTCCGCTCATCACATGATCCATCACATGATCTTTTACCATGGTGATGGATCATGTGATGACCAGAGTGACGTCACCACAGGTCCTTTTCCTGTAATTAATGCTCACCACAGGTACTGTTCAGCAAAGGAGACAGAAGGAGATGCCGGGCTACGCGATCAAGTGGACTAAGGTGAGTTAAATAATTATTATTTTTTTTAACCCCTCCAGCGCTAGTTTACTATGCATTCTGTATTCAGAATGCTATTATTTTCCCTTATAACTATGTTATAAGGGGAAATAATACAATCTACAGAACACCGATCTCAAGCCCGAACTCCTGTGAAGAAGTTCGGGTTTGGGTACCAAACATGCGCGATTTTTCTCACGCGAGTGCAAAACGCATTACAATGTTTTGCACTCGCGCGGAAAAATCGCGGGTGTTCCCGCAACGCACCCGCACATTTTCCCACAACGCCTGTGTGAACCCAGCCTTATAGTAAAAAAAAAAAGTGAAAATAAAATAAAAAAACACTGATATCTTAAACATTTAAATCACCCCAATTTTACATCTAAAAATATATAAACAATAAGAAAAAATCATATTAGGTATTGCCGCGTGCGAAAATGTCTGCACTATTAAAAAAAAAAAACCTGTACGGTGAACGCCTTGACAGGGAAAAAAAATAAACACAAAAGGTGGTGGGATGGGCCAGGGATGGGTAGTGGGTGGAATTAGTGGGCCCAATTCAGATTCTTTCTATGGGGCCCAATGATTTCTATGTATGCCCCTGCCTGCAGTCAGGAGTGAGAGCCTACTCATTGTTATTACACGCCCCCACAGCTTTGCTGCAGCCTCTAAACAAAGCATAATTAACAGAACTATGCAAAGGTGTAAGCATGTTTTGTTTTTCAAGAAATCAACCTTAAAGTGGTTCTGCAGTTTATTTTTTTAAATGATGATCTATCCTCTGGATAGATCATCAGCATCTGATCGGCGGGGGTCCGACACCTGGGATTCCTGTCGATCAGCTGTTTGAGAAGGCAGCAGCGCTGGCAGTAGTGTCGCGGCCTTCTCGCTGTTTACCGCAGGCCCAGTGACGTCACGACTAGTATCAACTGGCCTGGGCGGGGCTAAGCTCCATTCAAGTGAACAGAGCTTAGCCCCGCCCAGGCAATTGATACTAGTCGTGACGTCACTGGGCAAACAGCTGATCGGCAGGGGTCCCGGAGAGATCATCAGTTTAAAAAAAAAAACTGCAGAACCCCTTTAACTAATGTATATGTAAGTCCGGATGAGTTTTATAATGTCTTTTTTGTTTTTTTTCATTACTCGGATAACCCCTTTAATTGATGCAAATGAATGCTGAGAGCATCAGATCATTACGTACCTGGCCATCGGCCATGAGGAGAGCTCAGGCAGGTCCCAAGGCATTGGCCCACTAGGAAATTTGTAGGATCTATGGCCAGTCCACCCCTGTTCCCAGTAGACCAAAGGGATGCACAATCATTCACAATATGTACTGCAGTTCCCACAGCGGGTTGTAGATCCACCAAAGGGTGGCTAAATGCGTGGTGGGCACCATAGAAATATATCCTTTCCACTAGCAGTAACGGCTGTTGCCATAAATGAGTGACTGCACTTACTGTCTGTCCTTTGCACCAGGCCTTTAAATTGGCCTTCATCAATCTGTATATTCTGTACTTCTTTCCTTCTGAAAGGATGGAGGATCTTTGCTCAGGCAATATGCAGCTCTTCACTCTCTGGCTGCTTGATCTACCACCTGTCCCTCCGAGGGGGCACCTTTCCTCCTTATGAGTAGGGCACAATACACTAAATAGTGCTACCAGCTCTACCAAAACACATTAAAGGGGTTGTCTCAGTTCAGCAAATGCCATTTATCATGTAGAGAAAGTTAGCCACTTACTAATGTATTGTTATTATCCATATTGCTTCCTTTGCCTGCTGGATTTATTTTTCCATCACATTATACACTGCTTGTTTCCATGGTGACGACCACCCTGCAATCCAGCAGCAGTGGACGTGCTTGCACACTATAGGAAAAAGCGACAGCCTCTGTACACTCCTGCAGTGCTGGCCACCTTTTTCTGTAATGTCCAACCACGGCCAACACTGCTGGATTACAGGGTGGTAACCATGGAAACGAGCAGTGTATAATGTGATGGGAAAAGGAATCATTGCTCCGCATCCCAAGACGGAAAAGACAATCACAATACATTAGTAAGTGGCTTGTATTGACTTTCTCTACATGATAAATGCCATTTGCTGAAGTGAGACAACCCTTTAAAGCATAAAAAAGACATTAACACAAACAGCAAATGTTAACCCTTTGCAGTGGTCCCCTGGGGCACGGCATATGTTTGCCCTTTGTTTTCAGCATCTATGTATAGAACGTGTCAAGATTTTATGGGACTATTGTATTTTAGGAGATACGTTCCACAGCTAAATATGGAAGTAAAATCATTTTTGATGGAAAATCATTCTGGCAAGAATGAAAATATTTAATGTCCCCACAAGCATGCACAAGGCACAGAGGGTGCAGACTCCGGGTGACGGTCTGAAAGCTCCAAAATATACTTTTATAGTAAAATTTCCAAAAGGCATTATGGAAATTGTTGTTTAAAGGGATTTTGTGTATAGAGCTGAGGACATGGGTTGCTAGATGGCCGCTAGGACATCCACAATACCCAGTCCCCATAGCTCTGTGTGCTTTTATTGTGTAAAAAAACGATTTGATACATATGCAAATGGACCTGAGATGAGTCCTGTCCCTGACTCATCTCACGTACAGGACTCATCTCAGGTTAATTTGCATATGTATCAAATCGTTTTTTTACACAATTAAAGCACACAGAGCTATGGGGACTGGGTATTGCGGATGTGCTAGCGGCCATCTAGCAACCCATGGCCTCAGCTCTATACCCAAAATCCCGGTGACAGGTTCCCTTTAAGCAATTGCTAAAAGTACTTTGACTTTCATGTTGAATTTCTGCCTTCTCAATCAGTTGTTTGAAGGGGCCGCGGGTCTGATTGAGCCCTGTGCTCTGCTCATGGTTTACACCTGACCATTACCTAGTAGCTGTGCTGCGGGACATTGCAGCTTCATCCTGTACTGTTGAGGAGGACAAAGCTGCTGCACTGGTGCCAGTAAGTAGACATCGTGCAGGTAGGTGGACCAATGTAAACACAGCTGATCAGCAGGTCGGACTGAGAGTCGGACCCCCACCAATCTGATATACTGAGGACATCATCCATACCATGGCCTACTATTTTCTTTGAGAGAGCTGCGTTCTTCCACCTGGACCAGGAGCTACGTTTAACCTTCAAATACACATCAATCATTAGTAGCTTGGGTGTGTCATGGCTATTTGGCATCTTGCTTGCAACTTCTGGTTTGGGGCAAACTGAGACTTGTAGATAAACTAGAGGACAACTATTAGGAAGAGCCACGGGGCTCAGATCTGACCTTTGCCACCATCCTCTCATCCCGTTAATTGCCCACATAAATGCTGTTGGTTTATATCTCACTATTATACGCGAGTCATTATCTACAGCACAAAGTCCGGACACCCACCATTTACAGCTTCCACACATAAAGAAGACATGCAGACATACAGCATTCCCCAGAGCAGGCAATGTAAGAACGCAGCCGGCACACCCTCGCCCCGAGCGATGCCTTCTTATGTCACTACGCACGCTCAGTGCAGCAAGGTGCGTCGCCTATTTTGGAGTACGTTAATGCACCCATTAGTGGTGGGTACCAGTCTGCCATGCGCAATGATGATGCCACAAGAGGGAAAACATCAAACAGATCCGAGTACAAATCTTCATGGGTTGTATGAGTTTAGAAAAAGATGGCTGCTGACTTCTGTATATTGCACAGTAGATCAGCCATTTGCTTATGGAGAACTGAGGTCTTAAAGGGGTTGTCTCACTTCAGCAAATGTAATGTATCATGTAGAGAAAGTTAATACAAGCCACTTACTAATGTATTGTGATTGTCCATATTGCCTCCTTTGCTGGCTGGATTCATTTTTCCATCACTTTTTATACACTGCTCGTTTCCATGGTTACAACCACCCTGTAATCCAGCAGCGGTGGTCGTGCTTGCACACCATAGGAAACAGCACTAGCCTAAGAGGGCTACCACAGTAGGGTGGCCAGACGTCCGGTTTTAGGCCGGACAGTCTGTTTTTTTTTTTGTCTCCCTGTCCCCCGACTGGCGCAGGGCCTGGACGAACACAGGGGTGTCACTAGAGCCGCTCCTTGTGGCTGACTGAGGGGGAGAGAAGCACCTGGGCTTCCCCCAGCTCACCTTCTCCTCAGAAACATACTCCCTCTCCTCCCCCCGTTTATTTTCCTGGTCGGCGATGGGGGGGGTGGTTTCACGGAGGTGGGCGTGGTTTATCAGTTTGGGGGTGTGGTCGGTGAGGTCCAGCTTTCTTGGGTGAAGCCAGTGGCCACCCTATACCACAGTCCCAGCCACCAGAGAGGCCATAGCTTTTTCCAATAATGTGCAAGCACGACCACCATCAAGAGAATGCCAAGAGTGTGCAAAGCAGTAATCAAAGCAAAAGGTGGCTACTTTGAAGAACCTAGAATATGACATATTTTCAGTTGTTTCACACTTGTTTGTTATGTATATAATTCCACATGTGTTAATTCATAGTTTTGATGCCTTTATAGTCATGAAAATAAAGAAAACTCTTTGAATGAGAAGGTGTGTCCAAACTTTTGGTCTGTACTGTATATGGCCAGCTTTAGGGTACCTGAACACGGGCACAGATTAAAGAGGACCTGTCACCTCTTCTGACACGCCTGTTTTAATAGCTACATGCATTCCCCATGTAGTAATAATTCGGCAGCATCTATTCCTATGGCTCTGTGTTGTACCATTCCTTTATTAAAAGAAAAAGTCGCAATCTGCGACTTTTTTCCCAATAACGCCAGGTCTAAAAAAGTGGGCATGGTGTGGGCAGGGAAGGGGACAGTCTCATTCATCATTTTTTACACCTGGTTTAGGCATGTAGAAAAGGTGATAGCATCACAGAACTCCACCCTAAATACATTCATTCATAAAGTCAATTCATATTTTGTGGAAAAGGAGACATAACTGCAACTTTTACAAACTTAGGCCTCTTTCACACGACCGTATGGCTTTTTCAGTGTTTTGCGGTCCGTTTTAAACGGATCCGTTGTTCCGTTTTTTGTTTCCGTTGTGTTTCCGTTCTGTTTTTCCGTATGGCATATACAGTATACAGTAATTTCATATAAAAAATTGGGCTGGGCATAACATTTTCAATAGATGGCTCCGCAAAAAACAGAACGGATACGGAAGACATACGGATGCATTTCCGTATGTGTTACGTTTTTTTTGCGGACCCATTGACTTGAATGGAGCCACGGAACGTGATTTGCGGGCAATAATAGGACATAAATAAGGGGTTGGGTCAGCACAACCTGCCTGTAGGTGCACATCACTATGGCGAAATACATATACAAACGGAAAATGCAAATGTGATCGCACACTACATCCAGCACTCTGCCCTCCATGCTGGACGAGACATTGGTTTATATTTTGGCCAAAGCATAGTAAGCCACTCACCGCGTCAAGGTTGTCTCATGAGTCTCATGAGTGGTCCCTACGCGGTGAGTGGCTTACTATGCTTTGGCCAAAATATAAACCAATGTCTCGTCCAGCATGGAGGGCAGAGTGCTGGATGTAGTGTGCGATCACATTTGCATTTTCCGTTTGTATATGTATTTCGCCATAGTGATGTGCACCTACAGGCAGGTTGTGCTGACCCAACCCCTTATTTTTTTCTTTGTAGTATATATTGGAGGCGTGGCGATCTCCTTGGAGTCATTGCACACCTGACCAGTTAATCTGTCCTTGAGGCTGGTTTAAAGTCAGTATAAAACTGAGTCTGCTTGTATAGAACCTACCATTAGCCATCTGGCTCCAGGAGAAGTATATGGTGGGTTCAGCATGCATGTTGGTACTTGCATCCCTGGATCCGATGAAAGCTGTAATGGCACCGGACGGGGTTACAAGCAAAGTGTACTTGGCTTGCATGCTGACCTGCATTCCCTGGATTTTATGTGGCTGTCATGGCCCATGAATAGTAGGAACAAGAGTTAGGGACCACTCATGAGACAACCTTGACGCGGTGAGTGGCTTACTATGCTTTGGCCAAAATATAAACCAATGTCTCGTCCAGCATGGAGGGCAGAGTGCTGGATGTAGTGTGCGATCACATTTGCATTTTCCGTTTGTATATGTATTTCGCCATAGTGATGTGCACCTACAGGCAGGTTGTGCTGACCCAACCCCTTATTTTTTTCTTTGTAGTATATATTGGAGGCGTGGCGATCTCCTTGGAGTCATTGCACACCTGACCAGTTAATCTGTCCTTGAGGCTGGTTTTAAAGTCAGTATAAAACTGAGTCTGCTTGTATAGAACCTACCATTAGCCATCTGGCTCCAGGAGAAGTATATGGTGGGTTCAGCATGCATGTTGGTACTTGCATCCCTGGATCCGATGAAAGCTGTAATGGCACCGGACGGGGTTACAAGCAAAGTGTACTTGGCTTGCATGCTGACCTGCATTCCCTGGATTTTATGTGGCTGTCATGGCCCATGAACAGGTAGGAACAAGAGTTAGGGACCACTCATGAGACAACCTTGACGCGGTGAGTGGCTTACTATGCTTTGGCCAAAATATAAACCAATGTCTCGTCCAGCATGGAGGGCAGAGTGCTGGATGTAGTGTGCGATCACATTTGCATTTTCCGTTTGTATATGTATTTCGCCATAGTGATGTGCACCTACAGGCAGGTTGTGCTGACCCAACCCCTTATTTTTTTCTTTGTAGTATATATTGGAGGCGTGGCGATCTCCTTGAGTCATTGCACACCTGACCAGTTAATCTGTCCTTGAGGCTGGTTTTAAAGTCAGTATAAAACTGAGTCTGCTTGTATAGAACCTACCATTAGCCATCTGGCTCCAGGAGAAGTATATGGTGGGTTCAGCATGCATGTTGGTACTTGCATCCCTGGATCCGATGAAAGCTGTAATGGCACCGGACGGGGTTACAAGCAAAGTGTACTTGGCTTGCATGCTGACCTGCATTCCCTGGATTTTATGTGGCTGTTATGGCCCATGAACAGGTAGGAACAAGAGTTAGGGACCACTCATGAGACAACCTTGACGCGGTGAGTGGCTTACTATGCTTTGGCCAAAATATAAACCAATGTCTCGTCCAGCATGGAGGGCAGAGTGCTGGATGTAGTGTGCGATCACATTTGCATTTTCCGTTTGTATATGTATTTCGCCATAGTGATGTGCACCTACAGGCAGGTTGTGCTGACCCAACCCCTTATTTTTTTCTTTGTAGTATATATTGGAGGCGTGGCGATCTCCTTGGAGTCATTGCACACCTGACCAGTTAATCTGTCCTTGAGGCTGGTTTTAAAGTCAGTATAAAACTGAGTCTGCTTGTATAGAACCTACCATTAGCCATCTGGCTCCAGGAGAAGTATATGGTGGGTTCAGCATGCATGTTGGTACTTGCATCCCTGGATCCGATGAAAGCTGTAATGGCACCGGACGGGGTTACAAGCAAAGTGTACTTGGCTTGCATGCTGACCTGCATTCCCTGGATTTTATGTGGCTGTCATGGCCCATGAACAGGTAGGAACAAGAGTTAGGGACCACTCATGAGACAACCTTGACGCGGTGAGTGGCTTACTATGCTTTGGCCAAAATATAAACCAATGTCTCGTCCAGCATGGAGGGCAGAGTGCTGGATGTAGTGTGCGATCACATTTGCATTTTCCGTTAATAATAGGACATGTTCTATCTTTTAACAGAACGGAAAAACGGAAATACGGAAACGGAATGCATACGGAGTACATTCCGTTTTTTTGGCGGAACCATTGAAATTAATGGTTCGTATACGGACCGTATACGGAACGCAAAAAACGGCCCGCAAAACGGAAAAAAAAAACGGTCGTGTGAAAGAGGCCTTACCACAACTTACCAGGACTCTTTGGGCTCTCTACCACCCCGCGCTTGCTTATTTTTGCAACTAAGGCTAGGGCTACTCTGACCGTGACACACTTTACATGGGCAAATAAGTGAATTGGGTCGGATTGCAACAAAATAAGGGGTCATGCACATGACAGTACGTATTTTGCAGTCCGCAAAAAACGCATCTGCAAAATAAACGGATGACGTCCGTGCGCATTCAGTATTTTGCGAAACGGAACAGCTGGCTCCTAATAGAACAGACCTATCCTTGTCCGCGGAATGGAAATACGGACATACGGAAGCGGAATGCACACTGACTTCTGTTTATTTTGCGGACCCATTGAAATGAATGGTTCCGCATATGGTCTGCAAAAAAACGGAACGGACATGGAAACAAAATACGTTCGTGTGAATGAGCTCTAACATTTGCAAGAAATCAAAACCTGCTGTGTTAGGGCTCATGCACACGACCGTATGTATTTTACAGTCCGCAATTCACTGATCCGCAAAAAATACGGATGATGTCCGTGTGACGTCCGTATTGCATCCACTGTAACAATGCCTATCCTTGTCCTCAAAATGGACAAGAATAGGGCATATTCTATCTTTTTTGCGTAACGGCCATGCAGGCATACAGAAACGTAATTCACACTGAGTCATTTCCGTTTTTTTTTTGCGGATCTATTGAAGTAAATGGTTCCGCATACGGGCACAGCAAAAATATATACGAAACGGACGTGGAAAACAAATATATTTGTGTGCATGAGCCTTTATAGTTGCAGCAACTTGAGGAATGCAACACAACCCTACTCGCTTTCATTAGGTGCCCTGCAGGCGGCGCTACAGTGCGATCTTTGGCTTTGTGATGTGTGTTGTGGCCAAAATCAATGAGTAGCTTGAGCCTAAGGCCTCTTTCACTGGAGAGAGTTTTCCGTCCGGGTGCGATGCGTGAAGCAAAAGCATAGCATCCAGATTGAATCCTGACCCATTCATTTCAAAGGGGTCTGTGCACGTTTTTCACGCATCGTTTCTGCCTTCAGGAAAAATCGCAGCATGTTCTATATTCTACGTTTTTCACGTAGCTCTGGTTCCATAGAAGTGAATGGGGCTTCACTGAAAAACGGAAGGCATCCGGATGCAGTGCGCTGTTCACTGATGGTTGTTAGGAGATGTAGATTGTTATTCTTCAGGTTATTTTTTTTTCACGCTTGGGAAAAACGCATCACCCACGCAGAAAAATATGAAACACTAAATGCAATCGCAGACAAAACCGATTGAACTTGCGTGCAAAACCATCATTTTTTTTTCCTGAACAGACTCTGAGAATCCGGGCGTCATGGATTTGGGCCGGATAAGATGCGGGTGTGTCGCAGGAAAATGTGCGATTTTTCCGCGCGAGTGCAAAACATTTTAATGCGTTTTGCACTCGCGTGAGAAAAATCGACATGTTTGGTACCCAAACCCGAACTTCTTCACAGAAGTTCAGGTTTGGGTTAGGTGTTGTGTAGATTGTATTATTTTCCCTTATAACATAGTTATAAGGGAAAATAATAGCATCTTAATACAGAATGCTTAGTAAATTAGGGATGGAGGGGTTAAAAAAATAATAATAATAATTTTACTCACCTTAATCCACTTGTTCGCGCAGCCCGGCTTCTCTTCTTTCTTCAGGACCTGGGTAAAGGACCTTTGATGAGATCACTGCGCTCATCACATGATCCATCACCATGGTAATAGATCATGTGACGGACCATGTGATGAGCGCAGTGACGTCACCACAGGTCCTTTACCTCCTGCACAGCAAAGAAGAAGAAAGAAGAAAAGCCGGGCTGCGCGAACAAGTGGATTAAGGTGAGTTAAATTATTTTTTATTTTTTTTAACCCCTCCAGCCCTTTTTTGCTAAGCATTCTGTATTAATCATGTCATAAGGGAAAATAATAATGATTGAGTCCCCATCCCGATCATCTCCTAGCAACCATGCGTGAAAATCGCACCGCATCCGCACTTGCTTGTGGATACTTGCGATATTTAACGCAGCCCCATTCACTTCTACGGGGCCTTCGTTGCGTGAAAAAACGCACAAAATAGAGCATACTGCGATTTGTGATGCGTGAAAATCACCGCTGAAGTGCACAGCCCCATAGAAATGAATGGGTCCGGATTCAGTGCGGGGCAATGCGTTCACCTCACGCATTGCACCCGCTCAGAAATCTCGCCCGTGTGAAAGAGGCCTAAAGGTGGGACACGGTGACATCCAAGAACGCTGCAGCAGCAGGTGCGATGTACAGGTATCCCGCAGATACTGGGAGGGATGGGCCGACATGCGGACTGAGCATCGCTACAATGTTTATGTTGGTAACAGTGTTTGTCGTGGGAATGCCCTGCTATCCACCGGGAGCAGAAGCCTTTAATGGAGATATGCCTTTAAAACAATGTTTATTCTAGCAAATCCCCCCAGGTGACTCACGGCGCTGAAGCAGAGGTAATCTTGTGTACAGAAAAGCCCTGATGAAAGAATGGAAGATGAGCACAGGGCGCGGTCAGCGCTGAAAGAAGGAAGCGCTAACCAGCAGGATCAAAGTGCTGCAGAGTGCTGTGAGCGTGGGCGTAAGGGGACGCTAATGTGTCAGCTCTGCAGAGCTACAACATGAAGATGGATCCAAAAGGGTGGAGACGGGATGTCCGCCATGGTCTTACAGAGGCAAAGACATGGATAATAAGATGTTAGGGAAAATATCCGTTATTTTTTTAATGCATCCTCCATCTCTAACATCTGGTTTGTCTGCAGGGACAGATTCACACTTGTAGTTTTTTTTTTCTTTTCTTTATGATCTGCACAGAATGAAGAAAAGAACGCTCTCTTTTGGATTTCATTTTGGTTTTAGTTTAAGAAAACTGCATCAAAAACTGCAAGTGTGAATGAAGCCTACAAATGTTTTAGGGCAACCTGCGGCCCTCCAGCTGTAGGCTGTCCAGGCATGCTGGGAGTAGTAGTTTTGCAACAGCTGGAGGGCCGCAGGTTGAGCATCCCTGTTAGGGCTCATGCACATGAACGTATTTTCTTTCCGTGTCCGTTGCAGTTTTTTTATGTGGACCAAATGTGGAACCATTCATTTCAATGGGTCCGCAAAAGAAAAATGGAACTTACTCCGTGTGCATTCCGTTTCCGTATGTCTGTATGTCCGTTCCACAAAAAAATAGAACATGGCCTATTATTGCCCGTATTACGGACAAGAATAGGACTGTTCCATTAGGAGCCAGCAAAATACGGAATGCACGCGGACGTCATCCGTATGTTTTGCGGATCCGTTTTTTGCAGCAGCAGCATGTCATTAGAGGGACGAGGGTCAGCATCAGGATGCCATGTATGAGAGAAGAAGCTGACGTAAGCTTGCTATGCACAGTAAGGGCTCATGCACGCGGCGGCTGCCCGACTATGCCTGTATTGTTGCCCGCAAACAGTGGGTCCACAATATACGGGTATCGGCCGCGTGCGCTCTTTATGACAGATGTGGGCCCATTCACTCGATGATACCATGCTGGGCAGAATGGAGGCACAGATCGGAATCCTACAGAAGCATTACGGAGGGTTTCCTGTCCATGCCTCCGCACCGCAAAAAAGTTGTACTTTTTTTTTGTGATTGCGGACCCCATTCAAGTGAATGGGTCCGCGGCCACAAAAGGTGGGCACATAGCTGGTGCCCGTACTTTGTGGACTGCAATTTGCGGTTCGCAGCACAAGTCCGGTCAACACACGTTCATGTGCATGAGCCCTAAGGTGGATCTAAAATCTGCACTGCAGGTCCATTCCCTCTGCAGGTCCATTCTCTCTGCAGGTCCATTCCCTCTGCAGGCCCATTCCCTCTGCAGGCCCATTCCCTCTGCAGGTCCATTCCCTCTGCAGGCCCATTCCCTCTGCAGGTCCATTCCCTCTGCAGGTCCATTCCCTCTGCAGGCCCATTCCCTCTGCAGGTCCATTCCCTCTGCAGGCCCATTCCCTCTGCAGGTCCATTCCCTCTGCAGGCCCATTCCCTCTGCAGGTCCATTCCCTCTGCAGGCCCATTCCCTCTGCAGGTCCATTCCCTCTGCAGTTCCATTCCCTCTGCAGGCCCATTCTCTCTGCAGGTCCATTCCCTCTGCAGGCCCATTCCCTCTGCAGGCCCATTCCCTCTGCAGGCCCATTCCCTCTGCAGGCCCATTCCCTCTGCAGGTCCATTCCCTCTGCAGGCCCATTCCCTCTGCAGGTCCATTCCCTCTGCAGGCCCATTCCCTCCGCAGGTTTGTGTGGATGAGGTTTCTTAACGTCTCATACTGTAAAATTTTACAAACACAAATCCACAGCGGCAAACCTTCTCAGTCTGTGGCTGAAGGGTAATGGGTGACTCTCTTCTCTCTTGAATAATTGGCAGCCCCCCATGTGGAGCCATGCCCCCGCCACACTCTTTTTTTTTTACCTGTGTATACCTGGACTGGATTATTTTTATGAAAGATGTTGCACACCCCCCCCCCAGTGACTGAACTGGTCTGGAATTCCATTCACACACTGAATTGAACAGGTTCCCACAGGACTGGCCGACAAAACAGTCTCCCAGTCCGCACCAGCAGTAGCATGAGTCACAAAGCTGAACCTGCGCTGTTATTTTCCTAGCTATTACCTTGGATACATAACAAGAAACTCTTCTCTGTGCGCGCGGACAATCCCAGTCCATCACTGCCATCCGACTGACCAAACCAGTTACCTACCCCGCCTCATTCCATGGATACTGCAGATATCAGCCATACTACACATTCATGCTCGGGGGCACACACAACACACATAGCATGCATATCCAGACCTGCGGTGGGCAGCGTTCTCAGGGTGCTTGCCTGACTTGTAGGCCTATGTTACATAAGCAATTTTTAGCAGTCCAAAAGCACCACCCTATTAATCAAATCTGACACGTTCTTGTATTCAGGCTAGGTTCACACACCACAGAGGACTGAAAATTACGTGAATAGGGTTGTTTTTGCAGCTTTAGAATAGATTCAAAAGCTGCGCACCAGGTGGATGCCTTTAGGCCTCAGTAGAGCAGGGGTCAGCAACCTCCAGCTGTGGTACAACTACAACTCCCAGCATACTCACATCTATGGGAGTTCAGAGAATGCATGCTGGGAGTTGTAGTTTCACCACAGCTAGAGTGTTGGAGGTTGCTGATTTTCTGTGAAAAAAAATATTAGCTGATTTGTGCCAAATTAATTTCATTAGAACTTGACTATTCTCACGTGGTAGAAAACCCATACCATCGATATGCAGCGTATGACTACACCCATAGAGGAAATCCCATCAAGGCCTCTTTCACATAAGAAATTTGGAAAATGTCAGGATTCAGTAAAAAAAAAAAACGATGGTTGTATCAGTTTTTGTCTGCTATTGCGTTCAGTATTTCAGTTTTTTCCATCAGGATTCTATCAGTTCCACATCCGGTTTTCACGCATGTGAAGAAAAACTGAAGGATAACCCACAGCATCTTCTAGCAACCATAAGTGAAAAGCAGACGGCATCTGAATGCAGTCCGCGTGCTTTTTAGTTTTTTATCACTGACCCATTGACTTGAGTGGACCAGTCCTGCATCGCCAAACAACATCGCACCTGTGAAATCAGACTTAGGGTTCATGCCCACGGCCATGTTTTGCTGTCTGCAAATCACGGATCCGCAAAAGACTCCTGCAGAAATGTCCTGAATATTTTTGCAGGGCCAATTTTGCGGACAGCACACTGGTCATTAAGATGAATGGGTCCGCACCTGATCTGCAAATAAAACGGATCAGATATCAGATGCGGACTGAAACTACGGCCATGTAAATGAGTCCTTAGGCTAGTTTCTCACAAGCGTGTTGGATCTGGGAAACATGCTCCATTTGAGGGTCGCATTTCCCAGACCGAACATTACTCCTCTGACCAAACTCACAGCACCATATTGATTTATGATGCTGGGAATTCCTGCCTGACCATTTAGTCTAGTGTACCGTATTCACATAATGTCGTCAGTACAGGCAGAGTTCACACGAACGTGTGTGACCCGTGCCCGTGCTGCGGCCCGCAAATAGCGGGCCGCAATGCACGATCGCCGGCCGTAGGTCAGCCGCATCAGATGGCGGACCTATTTACTTTAATGGGTCCGCAATCCGCCCATTCCGCAAAAAGATAGGACATGTTCTATCTTTTTGCGGAACGGAAGTACGGGACGTAACCCCACGGAAGCACTCTGTAGTGCTTCCGAGGGGTCCCGTCCCGTGCGGCCGTTCCGCGATTCCGGATTTGCGGACCCATTGAAGTGAATGGGTCCGCATCCGTGATGCGGAATGCACACGGAACTGTGGCCGTGTATTGCGGCCCACAATATGGCCACGGATCACACACGTTCGTGTGAACTTAGCCTCAGGCAGGTATTCACAACATCATTAATCATTGTGATGCTGTAAGTTTGGTCAAGGGAGTAGAGTTCAGTCTGGGAAATGCGACCCTCATATGGAGTGTGTTTCTCAGATCCAACACGCTTTGTGTGAAACTGGCCTTAGGGTGGTATCACACACAGTTTTTGCTTTTGTGGCAGTATTTGATACATGACCCAAAGCCAGAAGTGGATCCAGCAGGAAGGAGAAGTAGAAGTCCTTCCTTTATATTTTTCACTCCTTTCCGTACCACTTCCGATTTTGGTTAAAAAAAACAGCATTAAAAAAGTGTCACATAAAACTGTGTGACACCACTCTGGCATTGTACATTATGATCTGAGGTCTGTATTTAGGGCGTACTTGCCAACTCTTTCGGAAAGGCTCCTGGAAAAAAGGAGAGACCTTCCAGACGAGTTTGCAAATTTCCCAAGCACAGCATGGAGGGCAGCTGTCTCGCGGAAAGTAGTCCTTCATGTAATGTACCTGTATGTGCTGGGATTCTGAATCATTAGATGCAGTTCTGGCGCCAAAAGTGCTTTGGGGGGGGGGAACAGAATGCTGTACAAAAGGGATGCAGCAACACAAAAAAGAGTGAGGGGCCTTACAAAGGGAGTAGGGTGACACTCAAAAGGGACAGGACACCGGCATGTCCACTTTTCACACCCCACACTGGTCATTCTCCTGCAAGCCAATTTTCAAATGTTGGCAAGTATGATGTAGGAGTGGACAGTGTTACCTATGCTATACAGACGATGGGTCTGTGACCTATCTGACCTCACTGGGTAGAAGAACTGGGCTACCAAATGAGTCACCAGAGAGCAAAACCTGGTCATCAGCACCAGTTGCCAGGGTAATCAGAATTTATCCGGTCCTCTTTTAGACAGACATTAAAGGGTTATTCCCATCTCATATTCGCTAGGATATTCCATTACTTCATGATCAATGGGAGTCTGACTTCTGAGTTCCCCATCAATCCCCAGAATGAAGGGTTACAGACAGTGCTGTTGTAGTGCTGCACAGCGACATTACCGTCCACCCATCACCCACCCGCTACACCAGGGCTGGGGCCCTTTCATTCTCCGGATTGGTACTGGTCCTGGAGATCAGGCCACACTGATCTTATCCTAGCAGTATGCCATCACTTTTTGAGATGGTAAATGTCTTCATAGAGAGACCTGGGAATGTATGGGTCACCTGGTCCCTTCATGGTTGTGGTGAGATATATTTTAGGTGCAAGGGGCCAATCTCCATGACTGGTCTGGACCCCTGCCATAACGCACTTGGAGAAATTAGATTTTGATATGTGCTTGTTCATTAAAAAAAATCTAGGTTTCTTCCATGAGTGATGAATACCCAGTAATGCTTTATAACATGTAATTGGTCTGATGCAACATTAATAGCATTACTGTGAGTTTTATAGATCTCCATAATCCGGGAGAGATGTATAAAAAATGAATCATCCATCTAATTGGTAGGACTTGTTCCCATGAACAACGTACTGAGTAGTTCCTGAGAATTTTCAAACAATCATATCATGGTGGAGTCTCCCTCCCATGGTACAACGCTGCTTTCTGCCCGTGTCAGCACCTTTCTGTGTAATTACCTGGGGTGTCCCTGCAAGACGAGACAGGTTTGATGGGATGTGCAGGGAATGTGAGGAATACGGAGTGCTAAGCCTGCTCAGACAGGACCTGACTGCCAGAACAGGGCAACCGAGCTCCTAAATGAGTTTCCTTTCTTCTCTAAGTAATCTAGTGTTAAAGAGGTTGTCCAAGTTATTTTTATTGATGAGCTATCTTCAGGATAGGTCATCAATATCAGATTGACGGTGGTCCCACACCCAATCAGCTGGTTGAAAAGAAGGCGTGCCTCGCGCCGACGCAGCCTTCTCTTCATTGTTTACCTGCTCGACGTCTCAACAGCAGCGGAGAGTAGGTGTAGTTACACCTAAGCCATCCCATAGGAACAAGCAATCCCATTGAAATGAATGGGAGGGCTTAAGTGTAATTACACTGTTCACCACTGCCGTTGCCACAGCGAGCACGTAAACGATGAAGAAAAAGCTGCGCTGGAACAGCGCGCGCCTTCTCTTCAACCAGATGATCAGCGGGAGTGCTGGGTGTCAGACCCCCACCGATCTGAGGATAGGTCTTCAATGAAAAATAAAGGGACAACCCTTTTAACTGTCCTACATTGTGATATACAGAAGGTGATATTTTCTCCTACAACCGCACCAGACAACAAGGATAAAAATGGACTGCTACCCATCATCCATATCACCCTTGTGAAACATAAATTGCCCCCTTAACAGGGTTGTCCCATTAAGACAAATTATTTCCTAACCACAGCATATGCGTCTGATAGGCGGGGGTATGAAGGCTGGGGCTCCTCCCAAGCTAATCACAAGAATGGGGTCCCATACTTCACATTTGAATGGAGACATGAATTGTGTCCACCACTCCATTCAACTCTATGGGACTGCCGAAGGTAGCTAGATAGTGCTCGGCTATCTCTGGCATTGGTGCTTCCCGTGTGCCACGTCTGAATGGAGCGGCTGACACTACTGCACATCTGTCACTCTATTCAGCTCTATGGGGCTGCTCAAGATAGCCAAGTTCAAACTGGGAAGCCTGGGCCCTATGACTGGCATGGGCCCCCTCCCGGTTAGACACCCACTAAAGAGCTGGTTACTGAGGCCATTTTTTAAACAGAGGTTGCAATCTCATTGGTTGCTATAGACAACGGCTCCTCGTTTCCTTCACACCCATTATGATAAATCCCCCCCCCCACCCTCCAACAATTAATTTCTCTATGTCAGTTTCTGCCAGCACTGTTAAAGGGATTATCCTACAAAAAGTATTCACTACACCTGCTCACTAGGGGTCCAACCACTGGGGCCAAAAGCGTCCAAGAAAACGGAGGGTCCATGAGTACCTTCTCTGAACTGGATGATCGTGAACATGCTGGTCTATGGAACCGATGGAGTGAAGTGAATAGAGTGATGATGAGCTAATTGATGAAGGTCCGGTTTATCTAATTTCTCTGTTGGTATCACCAGGAGAAGCCGATTCTGTTGAAAACAGGGTAATTCTAACATATGGCTATATGCCTGTTAAGATTGATGATGCTGATTAAAACGTTACATGTCTTATGTCTGTCGGTGGAATTGTTGCACAGAAAAATAAACTTTAAACATTATGCAAATGAACCACTCAAGCACCAGGAGGCAGACTTATGTGGTTTGTGCACCACCCCAGCAATGCCCCTGGAGCTCCATAATGACGTCCCTCTAGCTAAACCGCACTCATGTCCAGAATAAAGTGTGCGCACAATATGTTTGGCTTCATCCCGACGAGCGAAGATGTTCTGGATATGAGGGCGGTCTAGTGCTGTCAATCTAAAGGCAGAGGGGCATCACTATAGAGCTCCAGGGGAGTGGCTAGTGCTCAAACCGCATAAGCCTGCCTCCTGGTCCTTAAATAGTTAATTTGCATAATTTTATAAGTTCATTTTTCTCTGAAACTATACCACCGACAGACATAGACAGTTATCAGCGTCATCAACCCTATCAGGCAGGTAGGGTAGGGTTGATCTGGGTGACAGAGTCGCTTTAAATGAGATTCATTGTAAGGGAAGAATCAATTTTTCTAAAGTGACACTCGGTTTTGGCTCGAAGGTGATCCCTGTCATTTACGGTACATCTATATCCCATACTAGGGCACATAGGTTGTTTTCACGAGACCAGCCCTTTTATGTTTGTAGGCCTTAGGATTATTTCACTGCAACAAATATGTAGTAATTAGTGTTGAGTGAACTTGTGGTTTCAAGTTCGGCGTACAAGGTTCGGGTTCGGGCTATCTAAGAATTCAGTTATGGATTCCGCTGCCACGGACCATAACTTATGGTCCGTGGTAGCGGAATCCATAACGGAATTCTTAGATAACCCGAACCTTGTACGCCAAACTTGAAGCCACACGTTCACTCAACACTAGTGATGAGCGGCATAGGCAATATTCGTTTTCGCGATATTTTGCTACTGTTTCGCATAATATTCGCAAGAAATTCTCAAATTTTAGCATTCGTGATCTCCAGTCATTATTTTCGCGATTGCGCAAATCGGCACTAATGATGTGCATATTTTTTGCTCAATATATGTAACTTCCCATTTTATCAAGTCTGAGTAGATATTACTGATTGATGCACTAAGTATTGTTGTGACATTACAGCACTATGTCTGTAGCATGTATGTATGGACAGCAGAGAAACACTAATTCCTATCACACTACCTAACACCCTGCACTGGAACCTATCAGCTACACTATATCACTATCTAACCTACACTGACTATCTCCCACTGACTATCTGTATTGTATTATATATATGAGCTAACTAATTATCTAATGTAATTGGATAAGGAATAGGATCCAGATGAAAGCACAGAGAACAGCAATGTCACTGCTCTCTCTCTCAGAACTGCAAAAAACTGCAGAAAATGGCTGCTGGGGAGGTTCTTATATAGTAAGGGGTAGGCAACTTTCCTATTGGTTGCTAGGGATGTTGCTAAGCTCTGACAAAGACATTGCAGCCTTCTCATTGGCCCACAAGCAAGAAGGGAGGTTACTGATGAAAAGAATCTAGAATATAGCACTATATTCTACATCTTTGCGAATTCTTGAAGTGACGATATTCCCGATAAAAAATCACGATTAGAATATTCGCGATCAACACGAGTAGTAACATTTGGTGGTTACTTCAAAGTAAGATGATGGAAACAGAGCAGAACGTTGCTCTGAAGTCCTGGTCCTCACATACAGAATTACCAAGATTTCTCTGAACGTTCACTTGCTCTACTGTATTTTCACAGTATCCTTCTCTCTTTTGGTTTCCGTTTGTGACATCCGTTCAGGGCTCTCACAAGCGGTCCAAAACGGATCAGTTTTGCCGTAATGCATTCTGAATGGAAAAGGATCCGCTCAGAATGCATCAGTTTGGCTCCGTTCCGCCTCCATTCCGCTTTGGAGGCGGACACAAAAACGCTGCTTGGGTTTTTGCGTGACGAAACTGAGCCAAACGTCAATGGGGACGGATCCGTTTTCACTGACACAATCAGGCACAATAGAAAACCGTTTAGGCTATGTTAAAGATAATACAAACGGATCCGTTCTGAACGGATGCAGACGCTTGTATTATCTGAACGGATGCGTTGTGCAGATCCTTGACGGATCCGCACCAAACACGAGTGTGAAAGTAGCCTTAACTATACCTTTTGTGCTTTGTTAAGTTCTGTAGAAGTCCTATTTGTTTGTATGCAGTCTTCTCCATAACACCCCCGACCCCTGGGGAAAGTGCTTCTATTCTTCTTTTCTTTCACGCAGGTGACAGGGCAATAAAAATTGTGCACATGTTTATCTAAGCAACGTGTGTGAATACATTGTCAGGACTGGAAATGTGACTTACAGCTGATGTTCTGCTGAATGATTCTCAGTTATCCTTGAACATCCCATTTAAACAGAAAGTCTTACAGACTAATGTAAGGCAAGGTGTGACCTGAAGTATAAATTGCCATCTTCAGGTAGAGGGTGGACAATGGTACCTAGGCTAAATTGAAAGTTTTTATACAGTCAACAAAATGAAACATCATACCCCTCAGGCACACAACCGTATTTTTTCACGGTCCGCAAAACGGGGTTCCGTTGGTCCGTGATCCGTGACCGTTTTTTCGTCCGTGGGTCTTCCTTGATTTTTGGAGGATCCACGGACATGAAAAAAAAGTTGTTTTGGTGTCCGCCTGGCCGTGCGGAGCCAAACGGATCCGTCCTGAATTACAATGCAAGTCAACGGGGACGGATCCGTTTGACGTTGACACAATATGGTGCAATTTCAAACGGATCCGTCCCCCATTGACTTTCAATGTAAAGTCAGGAGTTAATATACCATAGGATCGGAGTTTTCTCCAATCCGATGGTATATTTTAACTTGAAGCATCCCCATCACCATGGGAATGCCTCTATGTTAGAATATACTGTCGGATATGAGTTAGATCGTGAAACTCATATCTGACAGTATATTCTAACACAGAGGCGTTCCCATAGTGATGGGGACGCTTCTAGTTAGAATATACTACGAACTGTGTACATGACTGCCCCCTGCTGCCTGGCAGCACCCGATCTCTTACAGGGGGCTGTGATCCGCACAATTAACCCCTCAGGTGCTGCACCTGAGGGGTTAATTGTGCATATCATAGCCCCCTGTAAGACATCAGGGGCTGCCAGGCAGCAGGGGGCAGACCCCCCTCCCTCCCCAGTTTGAATATCATTGGTGGCCAGTGTGCGGCCCCCCCCCGGCCCCCCCCTCCCTTCCTCTATTGTATTATCATTGGTGGCCAGTGTGCGCCCCCCCCGGCCCCCCCTCCCTCCCTTTATTGTATTATCATTGGTGGCCAGTGTGCGGACCCTCCCTCCCTCTATTGTAATATCATTGATGGCCAGTGTGCGGCCTCCCCTCCCCCCCCCCCGATCATTGGTGGCAGCGGAGAGTTCCGATCGGAGTCCCAGTTTAATCGCTGGGGCTCCGATCGGCAACCAGGACGCTACTGCAGGCCTGGTTGCCATGGTTACTTAGCAATATTACAATATTAGAAGCATCATACTTACCTGCTGCGCTGTCTGTGACCGGCCGGGAGCTCCTCCTACTGGTAAGTGACAGGTCTGTGCGGCACATTGCTTAATGATCTGTCACTTACCAGTAGGAGGAGCTCCCAGCCGGTCACAGACAGCGCAGCAGGTAAGTATGATGCTTCTAATATTGTAATATTGCTAAGTAACCATGGCAACCAGGCCTGCAGTAGCGTCCTGGTTGCCATGGTTACCCATCGGAGCCCCAGAGCGATTAAACTGGGACTCCAATCGAAACTCTCCGCTGCCACCAATGATCGGGGAAGGGGGGGAGAGGAGAGGCTGCACACTGGCCACCAATGATATTACTACAATAGAGAGGGGGCCGGGAAGGCGCACACTGGCCACCAATGATAATACAATAGAGGGAGGGGGGCCGGGGGAGGCCGCACACTGGCCACCAATGATAATACAATAGAGGGAGGTGGGGGGGCGGGGGGACCGCACACTGGCCACCAATGATAATACAATAAAGGGAGGGAGGGGGGGCCGGGGGAGGCTGCACGCTGGCCACCAATGATATTACAATAGAGGGATGGGGGGCCGGGGGGGGCGCACTGGCCACCAATGAAATTAAAACTGGGGAGGGAGGGGGGTCTGCCCCCTGCTGCCTGGCAGACCCTGATCTCTTATAGGGGGCTATGATATGCACCATTAACCCCTCAGGTGCAGCACCTGAGGGTTTAATTGTGCGGATCACAGCCCCCTGTAAGAGATCGGGTGCTGCCAGGCAGCAGGGGGCAGTCATGTTCACAGTTCGTAGTATATTCTAACTAGAAGCGTCCCCATCACTATGGGAACGCCTCTGTGTTAGAATATACTGTCGGATATGAGTTTTCACGAAGTGAAAACTCATCTCTGATAAAGCTTTTATGCAGACGGATCTTCGGATCCGTCTGTATGAAAGTAACCTACGGCCACGGACGCGGATGCCAATCTTGTGTGCATCCGTGTTCTTTAACGGACCCATTGACTTGAATGGGTCCGTGAACCGTTGTCCGTCAAAAAAATAGGACAGGTTCAATTTTTTTGACGGACAGGAAACACGGATCATGGATGCGGCTGCAAAACGGTGCATTTTCCGATTTTTCCACGGACCCATTGAAAGTCAATGGGTCCGCGAAAAAAAACAGAAAACGGCACAATGGCCACGGATACACACAACGGTCATGTACATGAGGCCTAAGGCAGGAAGCACACAACGCTGTCTGTGACCGGCCGGGAGCTCCTCCTACTGGTAAGTGACAGATCATTAAGCAATGCGCCACACAGACCTGTCACTTACCAGTAGGAGGAGCTCCCGGCCGGTCACAGACAGCGCAGCAGGTAAGTATGATGCTACTAATATTGCTAAGTAACCATGGCAACCAGGACTACAGTAGTGTCCTGGTTGCCATGTTTACCGATCGGAGCCCCAGCGATTAAACTGGGACTCCGATCGCAACTCTCCACTGCCACCAATGATCGGGGGGGGGGGGGGGGGGAGGCCGCACGCTGGCCACCAATGATATTAAAACAATAGAGGGGGGGGCGGGGGGGGCCGCACACTGGCCACCAATGATATTCAAACTGGGGAGGGAGGGGGGTCTGCCCCCTGCTGCCTGGCAGCCCCTGATCTCTTACAGGGGGCTATGATAAGCACAATTAACCCCTTCAGGTGCGGCACCTGAGTGGTTAATTGTGCGGATCACAGCCCCCTGGAAGAGATCAGGTGCTGCCATGCAGCAGTCATGTACACAGTTCGTAGGATATTCTAACTTGAAGCGTCCCCATCACCATGGGAACGCCTCTGTGTTAGAATATACTGTCGGATATGAGTTTCACAATGTAACTCAAATCCGATGGTATATTCTAACATAGAGGCGTTCCCATGGTGATGGGGACGCTTCAAGTTAAAATATACCATCGGATTGGAGAAAACTCTGATCCTATGGTATATTAACTCCTG
The DNA here is from genome assembly GCF_905171765.1 of Bufo bufo. NCBI lineage: Eukaryota > Metazoa > Chordata > Amphibia > Anura > Bufonidae > Bufo > Bufo bufo. The sequence continues at coordinate 605,674,626 of NC_053391.1, forward strand.
ACTTTACACTGAAAGTCAATGGGGGACGGATCCGTTTGCAATTGCACCATATTGTGTCAACGTCAAACGGATCCGTCCCCATTGACTTGCATTGTAAGTCAGGACGGATCCGTTTGGCTCCGCACGGCCAGGCGGACACCAAAACGACTTTTTTTTCATGTCCTTGGATCCTCCAAAAATCAAGGAAGACCCACGGACGAAAAAACGGTCACGGATCACGGACCAACGGAACCCCGTTTTGCGGACCGCAAAAAAATACGCTCGTGTGCATGAGGCCTTAAGCTGTTTTGCTGTCTTTTTTTTTTATGCTAGAGCCCTTTATCGGTAGTAGAAGTGGACATGCACATGTTCTGTGTAGATCTAGATTGGGCCCACCAGTTTGATATGGCTTCTCTAAAATGTTCATCATTAAAGGTATGTCCACAAGGGAAGGATACTCTGCGGACCACCCAAGGCAGGCTATTAATATGTGTTCCGTGCAGTTCGAACAGTTCTCAGGTCAACGTTTCAGCCTCTTCCAAGAACTGTGACGTTTTGGATTTCCAAACAATAGAGTGAAATATGCGACAAGTCCATAGCAGTTTGTTGTTTACCTGGGGAAGAGATGGTACGAGAATGCATCAGAAGGCCAGCTGACGGAAGTTGTGTGATACTCTGATTAAGGCCTCATGCACACGACCGTTGTTGTGTTCCGTATAATGGGGTTCCGTTGTTCCGTGATCCGTTTCCGTTTTTGTTTCCGTGTGTCTTCCTTTATTTTTGGAGGATCACCAGACATGAAGGAAAGTAAAAAAAAATCTAAGACAGGTTTGCCATGCAAATGATAGGGGAAAAAACGGACGCGGATGACAATCTTGTGTGCCTCCGTGTTTTTTAGCGGTCCCATTGACTTGAATGGGTCCGCAAAACCGTTTTCCGCGAAAATAATAGGACAGGTTATATTTTTTTGACGGACTGGAACCACGGATCACGGACGCGGATGACAAACGGTGCATTAGCCGAGTTTTCAACGGACCCATTGAAAGTCAATGGGTCCGCAGAAAATCACGAAAAACGGCACAACGGACACGGAATAAAACAACGGTCGTGTGCATGAGGCCTAATTCTGGAGATGTACTCACTAATGTCAGTGGTCTACTTCAGCAGGATCATTTGGCTGCCACACTGCAAAATTGTTCAGGGATGATTTGAGGAACATGACAAACGGTTCCTGGTGATGACTTGGCTTACAAATTCCCTGAATCTCAATGCCATCAAGCATCTGTGGGAGGTGCTGGAAAAACAAGCCCAATCCATGGAGGCCGCAGATCACAACGTAAAGAATTTAATGACACAATATGGTGCAATTGAAAACGGATCCGTCCCCACACTTTCAATGTAAGTCAGAACGGATCCGTTTTGACTTAGACTTTTTTTTTAAAAGAATAATGCAAACGGATCCGTTATGAACGGATACAAGCGTTTGCATTATCGGTGCGGATCCGCACCGAACGCAGGTGTGAAAGTAGCCTAACTCAGAAACCTCTTGTGGATCCTATGGATAAGAGCTGTTTTGGAGGTACGAGGTGGACCTACATAATACTAGGCAGGTGATTTAACATTATGGCTGATGAGTGTGTATGTGAGAGAGGAACCACCAATGTGGAATATCAGGATATGGGGCTATTTAATCCAGGGCTAGAGATGAGCAAATCGGTTCTAAACAAATCAGATTTAACACCATTTTTCTAAAAACTTGAGTTGCATCCACATTGTGAGAGATGCAGACATACTCACAGGCAGAGAGTGAGGGAAGGCATGGACTGAAAAAAGAAAAAAAGTGATAAACAGAGTCCTAGGAGACCTCCGAGTGTCATACACGAATGTTTAGGTCAACTGGAACAATTTTGATTCAGGTAGAATCAATTCGCACCTGAATCTACCGATTTAGCTGAATTGAACCAGAATCAAATTTTGACCAATTTGCTCATCTCTATTCAGGATCATAAGGGTACGACCACAATGTACGGTCACAAGCTGCTCGTGGCGCAAATGAGCATCAGATTTATGAAGCACCTGTTCCAATTTTGAGGTGAGGGTAGCTTTTCTTTTTATACATTTTCTATATTGAACATTTCCTCCACATACAAAAAAAATGTACATTCATCAGTAATCTGGGGAGCTGCAGTCTGCACTCCATGCTGCCTGGAAGTTGGAGTTTCGTACTGGGAAACTGGGTGGGATGAAGCCATACTATCATAGGCGTGCGCACTGGGTGTGCCGGGGCACACCCTAATAGTCACCTCCGTGCTCACTGCCTCCCGCTGATTCCCCTGTTATGCTGGCTGCCGCCGCCCGCCGCACTGTAAATTAATTTACAATACCTGGCTGTGGGCGGGCGGCGGCTAGTATTCACATAGGGGGCGGAGTCCTGGACCCAGCGGAGGCAGAGAAGGAGCCGTACGGTGCGTGCTGTGCGGCGCATGCTGAGTTGACGTCACGTCGCATCTCATCTGTGTGCCTTGCGCGCCTTCAAGTTGGTGAGGTGAGGGCTGAGGGCATATAAAAAAAAGAAATATGTACCTTTGTAACCCCCTGTCCCACAGTGCTACGGCCTCCTCTGTTGTCCCCTGTATTACCCTGATACCCCTCAGTTATATAATATATCTTATACAGGGGGTAATATAACTAGGGGTATCAGGGTACATGAGGGGTAATAAAACTGAGGAGGGCTAGGCTACAATCAGACATTATACAGGGGTAATAGAACTTATCTTACCCCACACCCCTGTATTATGTCCCTGATAGCCCTCCTCAGTTATATTACCCCTGTATAATGTCCCCTGATACCCCTCAGTTATATAATATAACTGAGGGGTATCAGGTTAAATTATACAGAGCGGGGTAATATGACTAAAGAGTATCAGTGTACATTATTATACAGGGTAATATAACTAAGGGCTATCAAGGGACATTATTATACAGGGGTAATATAACTAAGGGGTGTCAGGGGACATTATTATATAGGGGTAACATAACTGAGGAGGGCTATCAGGGGACATTATACAGTGGTAATATAACTTATATTACCCCTGTATAAAGTGCTTGATAGCCCTCCTCAGTTATATTACCCCTGTATAATGTACCCTGATACTCCTTGGTTATATTACCCCCTGTATGATTTACCCTGATACCCCTCAGTTATATAACCCCCTGTATAATGTCCCCTGATAGCCCTCCTCGGTCATATGTCATCCACAGGTCCCCCATAACAGTATGTCATCCACAGATCCCCATAAGGCCTCATGCACACGACAGTTGTTTTTCTTGGCCTCCTTCCGTTTTTTGGCGGATAGGATGGGGACCCATTCATTTCAATGGGTCAGCAAAAAAATGCTGATACTTCATCCGTTTGTGTTCTGCGTCCGTTGTCCGTGTTTCCCTTCAGCAAAAAAAATAGTGCATGTCCTACTTTTTTCACATTTGCGGACAAGGATAGGCATTTATTACAAGGGATCTGTGGAAAAAAAAGGATTCTCCCAAAAAAAGGATGCCGCATCCGTTTTTTTTGGCAAATGCACAATTTGTGGACGCTAAAAACAACTGTCGTGTGCATGAGGCCTAACAGTGTGTCATCCACAGATCCCCCATAACAGTGTGTCATCCACAGATCCCCCATAACAGTGTGTCATCCGCAGATCCCCCACAACAGTGTCATCCACAGATCCCCCATAACAGTGTGTCATCCACAGATCCCCCATAACAGTGTGTCATCCACAGATCCCCATAACAGTGTGTCATCCGCAGATCCCCCATAACAGTCATCCGCAGAGCCCCCCATAACAGTGCCATCCACAGAACCCCCATAACAGTGTATCATCCGCAGGTCCCCCATAACAGTGTGTCATCCGCAGATCCCCCATAACAGAGCCGAGATTTCCTGTGAACGCGCGCACACAGGCGCGCGCGCTCACAGGAATGGAAGGTAAGAGAGTGGATCTCCAGCCTGCCAGCGGCGATCGTTCGCTGGCAGGCTGGAGATGTGTTTTTTTTAACCCCTAACAGGTATATTAGACGCTGTTTTGATAACAGCGTCTAATATACCTGCTACCTGGTCCTCTGGTGGTCCCCTTTGTTTGGATCGACCACCAGAGGACACAGGTAGCTCAGTAATATGTTGCACCAAGCACCACTACACTACACCCCCTCCCCCTGTCACTTATTAACCCCTTATTCACCCTTGATCACCCCTGATCACCCCATATAGACTCCCTGATCACCCCCCTGTCATTGATTACACCCCTGTCATTGATCACCCCCCTGTAAAGCTCCATTCAGATGTCCGCATGATTTTTACGGATCCACGATAGATGGATCGGATCCGCAAAACGCATACGGACGTCTGAATGGAGCCTTACAGGGGCGTGATCAATGACTGTGGTGATCACCCCATATAGACTCCCTGATCACCCCCCTGTCATTGATTACACCCCTGTCATTGATCACCCCCCTGTAAAGCTCCATTCAGATGTCCGCATGATTTTTACGGATCCACTGATAGATGGATCGGATCCGCAAAACGCATACGGACGTCTGAATGGAGCCTTACAGGGGGGGTGATCACCCCATATAGACTCCCTGATCACCCCCCTGTCATTGATTACACCCCTGTCATTGATCACCCCCCTGTAAAGCTCCATTCAGATGTCCGCATGATTTTTACGGATCCACGATAGATGGATCGGATCCGCAAAACGCATACGGACGTCTGAATGGAGCCTTACAGGGGCGTGATCAATGACTGTGGTGATCACCCCATATAGACTCCCTGATCACCCCCCGTCATTGATTACACCCCTGTCATTGATCACCCCCCTGTAAAGCTCCATTCAGATGTCCGCATGATTTTTACGGATCCACGATAGATGGATCGGATCCGCAAAACGCATACGGACGTCTGAATGGAGCCTTACAGGGGCGTGATCAATGACTGTGGTGATCACCCCATATAGACTCCCTGATCACCCCCCTGTCATTGATTACACCCCTGTCATTGATCACCCCCCTGTAAAGCTCCATTCAGATGTCCGCATGATTTTTACGGATCCACTGATAGATGGATCGGATCCGCAAAACGCATACGGACGTCTGAATGGAGCCTTACAGGGGGGGTGATCACCCCATATAGACTCCCTGATCACCCCCCTGTCATTGATTACACCCCTGTCATTGATCACCCCCCTGTAAAGCTCCATTCAGATGTCCGCATGATTTTTACGGATCCACGATAGATGGATCGGATCCGCAAAACGCATACGGACGTCTGAATGGAGCCTTACAGGGGCGTGATCAATGACTGTGGTGATCACCCCATATAGACTCCCTGATCACCCCCCGTCATTGATTACCCCCCTGTCATTGATCAACCCCCTGTAAAGCTCCATTCAGACGTCCGCATGATTTTTACGGATCCACTGATAGATGGATCGGATCTGCAAAACGCATACGGACGTCTAAATGGAGCCTTACAGGGGCGTAATCAATGACTGTGGTGATCACCCCATATAGACTCCCTGATCACCCCCCTGTCATTGATTACACCCCTGTCATTGATCACCCCCCTGTAAAGCTCCATTCAGATGTCCGCATGATTTTTACGGATCCACTGATAGATGGATCGGATCCGCAAAACGCATACGGACGTCTGAATGGAGCCTTACAGGGGGGGTGATCACCCCATATAGACTCCCTGATCACCCCCCTGTCATTGATTACCCCCCTGTCATTAATCACCCCCCTGTAAAGCTCCATTCAGATGTCCGCATGATTTTTACGGATCCACTGATGGATGGATCGGATCCGCAAAACACATACAGGCGTCTCCCTGGAGCCTTCCAGGGGGGGTGATCACCCCATATAGACTCCCTGATCACCCCCCTGTCATTGATCACCCCCCCTGTCATTGATCATCCCCCTGTCAGGCTGCATTCAGATGTCCGTATGATTTTTACGGATCCACGGATACATGGATCGGATCCGCAAAACACATACGGACATCCGAATGGAGCCTTATAGGGGGGTGATCAATGACAGGGGGGTGATCAATGACAGGGGGGTGATCACCCCATATAGACTCCCTGATCACCCCCCTGTCATTGATCACCCCCCTGTCATTGATCACCCCTCTGTAAGGCTCCATTCAGACATTTTTTTGGCCCAAGTTAGCGGAATTATTTTTTTTTTTTCTTACAAAGTCTCATATTCCACTAACTTGTGTCAAAAAATAAAATCTCACATGAACTCACCATACCCCTCACGGAATCCAAATGCGTAAAATTTTTTAGACATTTATATTCCAGACTTCTTCTCACGCTTTAGGGCCCCTAGAATTCCAGGGCAGTATAAATACCCCACATGTGACCCCATTTCGGAAAGAAGACACCCCAAGGTATTCCGTGAGGGGCATATTGAGTCCATGAAAGATTGAAATTTTTGTCCCAAGTTAGCGGAAAGGGAGACTTTGTGAGAAAAAAATAAAAAATATCAATTTCCGCTAACTTGTGCCAAAAAAATATAAATTCTATGAACTCGCCATGCCCCTCATTGAATACCTTGGGGTGTCTTCTTTCCAAAATGGGGTCACATGTGGGGTATTTATACTGCCCTGGCATTCTAGGGGCCCCAAAGCGTGAGAAGAAGTCTGGTATCCAAATGTCTAAAAATGCCCTCCTAAAAGGAATTTGGGCACCTTTGCGCATCTGGGCTGCAAAAAAGTGTCACACATGTGGTATCGCCGTACTCAGGAGAAGTTGGGGAATGTGTTTTGGGGTGTCATTTTACATATACCCATGCTGGGTGAGAGAAATATCTTGGCAAAAGACAACTTTGTATAAAAAAAATGGGAAAAGTTGTCTTTTGCCAAGATATTTCTCTCACCCAGCATGAGTATATGTAAAATGACACCCCAAAACACATTCCCCAACTTCTCCTGAGTACGGAGATACCACATGTGTGGCACTTTTTTGCAGCCTAGGTGGGCAAATGGGCCCACATTCCAAAGAGCACCTTTAGGATTTCACAGGTCATTTACCTACTTACCACACATTAGGGCCCCTGGAAAATGCCAGGGCAGTATAACTACCCCACAAGAGACCCCATTTTGGAAAGAAGACACCCCAAGGTATTCCGTGAGGGGCATGGCGAGTTCCTAGAATTTTTTATTTTTTGTCACAAGTTAGTGGAAAATGATGATTTTTATTTTTTATTTTTTTCTTACAAAGTCTCATATTCCACTAACTTGTGACAAAAAATAAAAACTTCCATGAACTCACTATGCCCATCAGCGAATACCTTGGGGTGTCTTCTTTCCAAAATGGGGTCACTTGTGGGGTAGTTATACTGCCCTGGCATTCTAGGGGCCCAAATGTGTGGTAAGGAGTTTGAAATCAAATTCTGTAAAAAATGGCTGGTGAAATCCGAAAGGTGCTCTTTGGAATATGGGCCCCTTTGCCCACCTAGGCTGAAAAAAAGTGTCACACATGTGGTATCTCCGTATTCAGGAGAAGTTGGGTGAGAGAAATATCTTGGCAAAAGACAACTTTTCCCATTTTTTTATACAAAGTTGTCTTTTTCCAAGATATTTCTCTCACCCAGCATGGGTATATGTAAAATGACACCCCAAAACACATTCCCCAACTTCTCCTGAATACGGAGATACCACATGTGTGACACTTTTTTGCAGCCTAGGTGGGCAAAGGGGCCCAAATTCCAAAGAGCACCTTTCGGATTTCACCGGCCATTTTTTACAGATTTTGATTTCAAACTCCTTACCACACATTTGGGCCCCTAGAATGCCAGGGCAGTATAACTACCCCACAAGTGACCCCATTTTGGAAAGAAGACATCCCAAGGTATTCGCTGATGGGCATAGTGAGTTCATGGAAGTTTTTATTTTTTGTCACAAGTTAGTGGAATATGAGACTTTTAAAAAAAAAAAAAAAAAAAAAAAAAAAAATCATCATTTTCCGCTAACTTGTGACAAAAAATAAAAAGTTCTATGAACTCACTATGCCCATCAGCGAATACCTTAGGGTGTCTACTTTCCGAAATGGGGTCATTTGTGGGGTGTTTGTACTGTTTGGCCATTGTAGAACCTCAGGAAACATGACAGGTGCTCAGAAAGTCAGAGCTGCTTCAAAAAGCGGAAATTCACATTTTTGTACCATAGTTTGTAAACGCTATAACTTTTACCCAAACCATTTTTTTTTTTACCCCAAATTTTTTTTTTATCAAAGACATGTAGAACAATAAATTTAGAGCAAAATGTATATATGGATGTCGTTTTTTTTTGCAAAATTTTACAACTGAAAGTGAAAAATGTAATTTTTTTGCAAAAAAATCGTTAACATTTCGATTAATAACAAAAAAAGTAAAAATGTCAGCAGCAATGAAATACCACCAAATGAAAGCTCTATTAGTGAGAAGAAAAGGAGGTAAAATTCATTTGGGTGGTAAGTTGCATGACCGAGCAATAAACGGTGAAAGTAGTGTAGGTCAGAAGTGTAAAAAGTGGCCTGGTCTTTCAGGGTGTTTAAGCACTGGGGGCTGAGGTGGTTAAACTATAAAGAAAAGTTTTGGAGAGTGTTTCTCTCTTTCTCAGGTCTGAAGCAATACCGAGGAAGAAAGGAAAACTCTTGAAAGCTTGTCTTTTAAGTATTAGGATAGTACAATAAAAAGGTATCTCTGCGTACCGCAATACTCTCGTATTTTGTAATCTTATTTATATATACTTATTTCGTTTTTTTCAGAAGTATGATTAAGCGATGAAAATTATTAGTGCCCCCCCCCCCCATTTTTGACTGTGGTATCTTTTGTGCCCCCCTATATATTGTTCCTAGGCGCTGAGGCGGAGTCACGCCAACGCTAGTGTGATTCCCGGCCTGTGTGTGTATGTATATAATATTTTTTAATTATAATATATATATAATTTTAAAATTATTTAAAAGGGGGTTGTCTCGTGAAGCTTAGAGAAGCAGGCATAGCTATCTACTGACCTTATTTGCATTCTGTGCGATTAATAGTCTTCTGAAAACAAGGACTGGCTTATGGAAAGCCAAATATATATATACAAATGAGTTTATTTGCAAGGATTATCTATTGCTATGAACAAAAAAGAATTCAATGTGCACTTGGCATGGATTCAGTCAGTATGTGACCTGAAATAGGCCGCTTTTTGCCAGATACCTCAGATATTTCTCATCACACAAATCCTCCTTGCACAACTTTTAGTCTCAATTTGTGAATAGTAACCAGGATCAGGGAGGCTTGGCTCTTACTACTGCTTGCCTGGCATTACTTGGGCACTGTTGTCCTCAAGTGTTCATGTGAGGCATTGCAGTCAACCAAAAATCTTTTGTTCTATTTGAGGTCCACACACAGCCCCAACTTTCACTCTGAAGACACTCCTAAGTTGGCACCTGAGGAGTTATTACACCAGAGAAATAACTGGAAGCTGCTGGGACCCAATCTACCATGTGACTATTCCAGGTGCCAAGCATGACTGCTACCTCTGCACCCACTATAGCTACAATTATACCTTTGTATCACAGATTGTAAGAAACCCCTCATACGTGATTTCTGCTAACTCCCCTATCATTTAGCATTTTCATTCCATATGAAAATAATGTTAAGAAAGCTTGTAAATCTGTCTCAGAGGTCAAACCTATTGTATTGTAGAATATTGTACTACAAGCGCTGAGTACTACATCGGCCATGTGCACCCCGCACCATGGATCGCGGACCCATTCACTTACTTTTATGCATGCACTTTTTTGCACTGCAGACCGTCGGATGCAGATCGCGGACCCCATTAAAGTGAATAGGTCCGTGATCCGCATGCAGCTGCCCCGCGGTCAGTGCCTGTGCACTGCGGACTGCAATTTGCGGTCCGCAGCACGGGCTCGGCCAGCACGCGGTCGTGTGCATGAGCCCTAACTTATTGAAAAAAAAATAAGCATTGCTTTAACTATACATGATACAGATACAGTAAAAGGTATGCAGAGCTAATCCACAGAAACCTAATCCACAGCTGGCAAAGTAGCATCAACCTTAATCCTGTTTGTATAAACCCAACCTCACCTGCAGAACATGCTAAGCCAGTTCTTTAATACTGGAGTCATGCTGCCACCTGGTGGCTAAACATTGTGGTTTGAGATGTTAAACATTACCTAAAGGCAATCCAAAGTGCTGACAGGTTGCCTGAACTGAGAAAGCTTTATGTTTTTCAGGACAATACACACATTGACAAAAATAAAATAAAAAATAAAAATAAATAACGTACCCAGATAGAAATGTTGGATTGCTGCAAAGCTTGGCATGCAGTAATGTCTCAGGCATAAAAGTAAATGATTACAGGTGTGGTCTAGTTAGACACTTGTTCTTGCATCAAGAGAGCATAAAATGCTTTCCCCATTCATTGGCCTATAAAAAGGTTCTCAGAGGCTACTTTTGGGTAGTGCACCTTTTGGTGGAGATCGTTGACTGCTAGACATGCCTCTACGATGCACTCAAAGACATTTTGTCCAGTTGACAGAGTTTGAGAGGGGGCACATCATTGGACTGAGAGAAGCAGGATGATCGATTAGACAAAATGCCCACCATCTAGGCCGTTCTGGCCTAGCTACTAGGGGATGTTGGGTGCAGTGGTTACGTGAGGGCAGGCACACACATGAAGCAGGTTCCGAATGGCCCACCAGTAGAGATCGTTTGATCTACCAACAAACATGAGCGGATCATATTTTCATAGTTCAACATAGCCAGTCCAGTGCCGATGCCGCCGCCTCACCACACGAGGCAGATGGCGCTTTATGTTTTGTATTCAGGGCCGTCTTTAACAAGGGGAAAAAGGGGCAGCTGCCCCGGGCCCAGTTGATTCTGGGGGGCCCAAGGCAGCTGCCTCTTGAGCCCTGCTAGCCACTGCCCCGGGTGTCAGGCTGTCAGCTACACAGGGGGTGCTGCCATGCCATGCCTGCCGGCACTCCAGGCAGCGTACTGTGAGAGCTGTGATTCTCTAGGACCTTAAATGACATCATCACCATGTGACCAGTAACCTAGCAATATTACTGGTCACATGGTTATGAGGTCATCAAGGTCCTTTCTACCAGGAGTGTTGCTGTAGAAGTTTGCCTTAACTGTGGAGCTTTTATTGTGAAGATTACATCAGAAAAAGGTGACAGGGGCTGTTATGCTAATATACTGTAAACTACTGTATAGTGGGGGGCTGTATACTGTGGGGGGCTGTATACTGTGGGTGCTGTATATTGTGGAGTGCTATACTGCTGTACTGTATACTGTGGGGGGCTGTATACTGTGGGTGCTGTATATTGTGGAGTGCTATACTGCTGTACTGTATAGTGTGGGGGGCTGTATAGTGTGGGGTGCTGTATCGTGTATAGTTTGGGGTGCTGTATACGGTGAGGTGCTATACTGCTTTACTGTATACTGTGAAGTGTTGTATACTGTGGGCTGCTATACTGCTCTACTATATATTGTGGGGTACTGTATAGTGTGGGGTGCTATACTGCATACTGTGTGGTGCTGTATACTGTGGGCTGCTATACTGCTCTACTATATACTGTGGGGTACTGTATAGTGTGGGGTGCTATACTGCATACTGTGTGGTGCTGTATACTATAGGGTGCTATACTGCATACTGTGGGTTGCTGTATACTATAGGATGCTATACTGCATACTGTGGGGTGTTGGGGTGCACTGTAACACTAGGGTGAGCCGAGCCCTGGTCTCCTTCCTGCAGAGCAGTGCCCACTTCCAGCCTGAGCCCAGCTGCCCAGAGCACTGATCCTGAGCCGCTGGAGTCTTCAGAACTGGAAGTATTTACAGTCATTCACTGTACTCTACCAGATGTGTGGATTTTTTGTGTGTGTGTTGTGGTGTAGGGCGTGATTGCCTGTTAAGGTGTGGGAAGGCGGGATCCAGGGGCCCAAGTAAATTTTTGCCCAGGGTCCAATAAATATTAAAGACGGCCCTGTTTGTATTGTCTGTTTGTGCTAGACACCCGCTGCTCCTGATGAACCGCATGGTGAAACGCATAGAGTGAATGCTAGGGTTGAGCTAAAAGCACATGTCCAGGAACATTTATGTTATAATGAGGGAGCAATAGCACCTTTATGTTACATGCAGTATGAGTAAGCACAGAAGCTAAGGGGCATATGCACTTGGAGTTAAACTAGTCGCCATGGGTGCTTTATTGAACAGCCTCTGTTTAAAGGGGTTATCTGAGTTATATAAATGTATGTTAATAGCTATAATATCATTATATTAAACTCTTTTGTAAATCACTTACTTTACTTATTTTGCTCTGTTTAGCCACTGCCAATTTGGGTCATGTGACCCCCGACGTCATCAACCCTTCTCTGGCACTGAGGTCTAGTTTACAAGCTTCTCCCTGCTTGAGGGAGTGTCCCGGCTCTGTAAATGAGACGTCAGAGCCTTTGGTGCCCGCCCCTCTCTCCCTCTCCTCACACAGCCTTGGCGATGGTAAGCGATCGCTCATGTGCGATACTTACCAGAGCGGTGATAGATTTTCTTCAGCAGCAGGGTATGTGTCTGGCTCCTTCCCTCACTTCCATGGGCCAGTTTACACGTTCCCCTCCAGTGTCTGGGGATCGTTACACTCGTAATACTACCCCCAGGACACAAAAAGTAAATAATTGTCCATCATATAGATATAGCTATATCTAAGCTAAATCTGCATCTAAGATATATCTTTATCTAAGCTATATCCATAGTGAAGCTATATCTGAATCTAAGCTTCAACTGTATCCATGATATATCTGTATCTAAGTTATATATATATATAACTAAGCTATATCTATCTAATACAGATATAGCTTAGATACAGATATAGCTTAGATACAGATATAGCTTAGATACAGATACTGCTTAGATACCGCTATAGATTAGATACAGATATATGTCCATCTTCTAGATATAGCTATATCTGTATCTAAGCTTGAACTGTTTCTAACCAATATCTGTATCTAAGCTATTTCTTTATCTAAGCAATATATGTATCTAAGCTATATCTGTATCTAAGCTATTCCTTTATATAAGCAACATATGTATCTAAGCTATATCTGTATTTAAGCAATATCTGTATTTAAGCAATATCTCTATCTAAGCTATTCCTTTATATAAACAATATATGTATCTAAGCTATATCTGTATCTAAGCTATATCTATATTAGATAGATATAGCTTATATATATATATATATATATATATATATAAAACTTAGATACATATGTATTTTAGATACAGTTCAAGCTTAGATACAGATATAGCTTAGATACATATATAGCTTAAAGGAATAGCTTAAATACAGATATTGCTTAGATATAGATATAGCTTAGATACAGATATAGCTAAGATAAAGCTTAGATACAGATATTGCTTAGATACAGATGTAGCTTAGATACAGATATTGGGTTACAAATACATATAGATGCAATACATATATAGCTTAGATATGGATATTGCTCAGATACATATATAGCTTAGATACAGATATACACTCACCTAAATAATTATTAGAAACACCATACTAATACGGTGTTGGACCCCCTTTTGCCTTCAGAACTGCCTTAATTCTACGTGGCATTGATTCAACAAGGTGCTGATAGCATTCTTTAGAAATGTTGGCCCATATTGATAGGATAGCATCTTGCAGTTGATGGAGATTTGAGGGATGCACATCCAGGGCACGAAGCTCCCGTTCCACCACATCCCAAAGATGCTCTATTGGGTTGAGATCTGGTGACTGTGGGGGCCATTTTAGTACAGTGAACTCATTGTCATGTTCAAGAAACCAATTTGAAATGATTCGAGCTTTGTGACATGGTGCATTATCCTGCTGGAAGTAGCCATCAGAGGATGGATACATGTTCTCATTCTGTTTACGCCAAATTCGGACTCTACCATTTGAATGTCTCAACAGAAATCGAGACTCATCAGACCAGGCAACATTTTTCCAGTCTTCAACAGTCCAATTTTGGTGAGCTCGTGCAAATTGTAGCCTCTTTTTCCTATTTGTAGTGGAGATGAGTGGTACCCGGTAGGGTCTTCTGCTGTTGTAGCCCATCCGCCTCAAGGTTGTGCGTGTTGTGGCTTCACAAATGCTTTGCTGCATACCTCGGTTGTAACGAGTGGTTATTTCAGTCAACGTTGCTCTTCTATGAATCAGTCGGCCCATTCTCCTATGACCTCTAGCATCCACAAGGCATTTTTGCCCACAGGACTGCCGCATACTGGATGTTTTTCCCTTTTCACACCATTCTTTGTAAACCCTAGAAATGGTTGTGCGTGAAAGTCCCAGTAACTGAGCAGATTGTGAAATACTCAGACCGGCCCGTCTGGCACCAACAACCATGCCACGCTCAAAATTGCTTAAATCACCTTTCTTTCCCATTCTGACATTCAGTTTGGAGTTCAGGAGATTGTCTTGACCAGGACCACACCCCTAAATGCATTGAAGCAACTGCCATGTGATTGGTTGACTAGATAATTGCATTAATGAGAAATAGAACAGGTGTTCCTAATAATTCTTTAGGTGAGTGTATGTCATCTTATAGATATAGCTATGGCTATATCTAATATATACAAAAACAAGGGCAGCACAGCAAAAAATGAAAAAATGAGGCTGGGTGCCAGCGGCTGTGGGGGGCGATCCACCCACCTTACTTACATAAAATATTAAATTCCACGGCACATCCAAAAAATGTAAGTTTATTCAACAGAGATACAGCAACGTTTCAATCCACTTAGTGGGATCTTTCTCAAGCAATAGTAATATTACTATTGCTTGAGAAAGATCCCACTGAGTGGATTGAAACGTTGCTGTATCTCTGGTGAATAAACTTAAATTTTTTGGATGTGCCGTGGAATTTAATATTTTATGGCTATATCTAAGCTATAGCTATATCTAAGCTATATCTGTATCTAAGCTGCATCTGTATCTAAGCTATATCCATATCTAAGCTACAGTACAGACCAAAAGTTTGGACACACCTTCTCATTCAAAGAGCTTTCTTTATTTTCATGACAATGAAGGCATCAAAACTATGAATTAACACATGTGGAATTATATACATAATTGTAACACAACCAATTGTAGTAGGTCAGACTATAATAACTAGGTAATGGGCTAAACCCTTAAATCCAGAATATACTTCACAATGAATAGGTAGCTTATTAAGTTTAAAACATAACATTTATTAATGTATAAAGATAAAATAATGGGCCCTTCTATACTAGACACTTCTTTTTTGTAACCACTGGTTACACTAATCTCCTATAAAAAATGGGCGAAGATGGGAAAGGACCATGTATAGGGATAGCAATAATTATTGAGAGACAGGATGGAAGGTAGCCAGGTACCAAGGCAGAAAGACACAGCGCTGGGTCAAAACCCTAAATAGCCCTGCCCCTATCTATCCTCCCTCCTTTCTAATGCAATATCCCTATTATCACCCTCCCTAATTGTGGACTGCCCAGCTTTGCCCGATAGACAGAAATAGGTCCTATAGATAATATCACTCACAAAGAGGGCAAAAGAAACTGGCAATGAAGATGTGGTGGACAAGATCAGGCGTAGTCACAGTATGGCTGTAAATCACCTGCAATGCCTGACCTAATTCACACACACAAAAGGATGTATATTATCAGATGATCATGATATCCCAAGGATGAATTATATACATAACAAACAAGTGTGAAACAACTGAAAATATGTCATATTCTAGGTTCTTCAAAGTAGCCACCTTTTGCTTTGATTACTGCTTTGCACACTCTTGGCATTCATTTGATGAGCTTCAAGAGGTAGTCCCCTGAAATGGTCTTCCAACAGTCTTGAAGGAGTTCCCAGAGATGCTTAGCACTTGTTGGCCCCTTTGCCTTCACTCTGCGGTCCAGCTCACCCCAAACCATCTCGATTGGGTTCAGGTCCGGTGACTGTGGAGGCCAGGTCATCTGGCGCAGCACCCCATCACTCTCCTTCATGGTCAAATAGCCCTTACTTTCAAAGTTTTCCCAATTTTTCGGCTGACTGACTGACCTTCATTTCATAAAGTAATGATGGCCACTCGTTTTTCTTTACTCTCATATGTACCCCAAAATAGTACTAATCAAACCGTCATCTCTTCCCGCAAAAAATGAGAGCCTACCTAAGACAATCGCCCAAAAGATAAAAACATTTTGGCTTTCAGAAAATGGAGACACTAAAACATGATTTCTTTTTCTTCAAAAATGCTTTTATTGTGTAAAACTGAAATAAATGTAAAAAAAAGTACACATATTAGGTATCACCGCATCCGTAATAATCTTCTCTATAAAAATATCCCATGATCTATCCCCGTAAAAAAAAAAAAACTGTTACAAAAATGCAATTTTTTTGGTCACAAAAAGTTTAATTCCAAGCAATCAAAAAGTTAAACACACCCCAAAATGGTACAAAACTGTAATCTCTTCCCGCAAAAAATGAGCCTCTACATAAGACAATCGCCCAAAAGGTAAAAAAATATGGCATTCAGAAAATGGAGATACTAAAACGTGATTTTTTTTTTTCCTTCTAAAAGGCTTTTATAGTGTAAAACTGAAATAAATGTTTAAAAAGTACAAATAAAGTATTGGGTTAATTCAAATATTTAGAGAGGGCTCACCTACTGCTCAAGAATGGTGTGGGTGCACCTGCAAAAGGATTCACCCAATCCTTTGATTCACCCAATCCTCCGCGTTTCAGAGTAGGCTACGACTCCTTCTTCAGTGGTACCACTGAATAAGGAGTCGTAGCCTACTCCGAAACGCGTATGGTAATTAATCCCATGAGATAAAAGTACAGAACTGGAGAACAATAAGCGCTTCAAGAAAGGGATCGGTGAATTTGCATCTTGTTGTAAAGAAAAGCTGGATACCTGTCATTTTGTGCTGAGACCTATTTTTCCTGGTGAAAGTCAACCCTGCATATTATGAACAAATAACGCAGAAGGTATACACTTCCAGGTGATCTCTAAGACGGCACAGCTAACTACAACCACCGAGGATCCCGAAAGTTTCTTCCATTATTGCTGCCGCAAGTGAAAACCGCACTATACCGCAGCCTATAAAAGACTTTCACTACACGTGGGACGCCACGAGTGATATGAAAACCGGCATTACCCAAAAACAGTGAGTAAAAACCATTCCGGCTCAGTCTTGCAATTAGGCAGCGTTTTACTTGCGGCATTACCGCGATTTAGGATAAGTGGCAACTAATCCACACAAAAAATACAAGTGACTATCATTCAAGTATTATACCCAACTATCAGATTGAATCCCCTCCTGGGACATTATTTGGGTTAATTAACCCTTAGAAAAGACTGTTATATATAAAAATGTTGTTTATAGCCCAGCCGAATATACTATTGATGACTGTATTTTAGGAACTTTATAGTAATAATTTATGTGTTTTAGTAAATTTTAACATTATATGTCACAAATATTATGTTATAATAAATATCTTTGTATTAACTCTTCGTGTGGTATCAAGTGGTGGTGTGCCCTACAAATAAAGTATTGCCATGTCCGTAACAACCATCTCTATAAAAATATCACATGGCCTAACCCCTTAGATGAACACTGTAAAAAAAAAAAAAATACCACAAATGCAATTTTTTGGGTCACCATACATCACAAAAAGTGGAATTCCAAGCGATCAAAAAGACATGTACCCCAATATAGTACCAATCAAACCTTCATCTCTTCCCGCAAAAAATGAGCCCCTACATAAGACAATCGCCCAAAATTTTAAAAAGAAATATGGCTTTCAGAAAATGGAGATGCTAAAACATGATTTTTTTTTCTTCAAAAAAGCTTTTATAGTGTAAAACTGAAATAATAAAAAAAAAGTATACATATTAGGTATCTCCACGTCCGTAAAAAGTTTCTCTATAAAAATATCACATGATCTAAGCCCTAAGGTGAATTCCATAAAAAAATAAAACCTCTGCCAAAACAACCAATTTTTTGGTCACTTTGCCACATAAAGTGTAATATTGAGTGATTGAAAAAATCATATGTACCCAAAAATGCTACCTATAAAAACGTCAACTCTTTCTGCAAAAAATTAGCCCCTACACAAGATGATCGGCAGAAAAATAAAAATATAGCTTTCAGAATACTGTCAAATACTTTTATTGTATAAAACTGAAATAAAAATGAAGACACAAAAACATAATTTTTGTTTTCAAAAATGCTTTATTATGTAAAACTGAAACAACAAAAAAATACACATATTTGGTATCATCACGTCCATATCAACCTGCTATATAAAAGCAACACATGATCTATCCTGTCAGGAGAACTTCGAAAAAACAAAAAATTTAAACTTTGCACCAGCCATTTTTTGGTTACCTTGCCTCACAAAAAGCATAATATCGAGCAATCAAAAATCATATGTACCCCAAAATAGTACCAATAAAACTGTCACCTCATCCCGCAGTTTACAAAATGGGGTCACTTTTTGGGAGTTTCTACTCTAGAGGTGCCTAAGGGGGTCATCAAATGTGACATGGCAACTTAAAATTATCCTTTTTCCTCTGCGCCCTGCCGTGTGCCCGTACAGCAGTTTACCACCACATGTGGGGTGTTTCTGTAAACTTCAGAATCAGGGTAATAAATATTGAGTTTTCTTTGGCTGTTAACGTTTGCAGTGTTACAGGGAAAAATAGGATTTAAACTGAAAAATCTGCAAAAAATGTGACATTTTGAAATTTTAACTCCATTTTCCTTTCATTCTTGTGGAATACCTAAAGGGTTAACAAAGTTTGTAAAATTAGTTTTGAATAACTTGAAGGGTGTAGTTTTTAAAATGGGGTCATTTATGGGTGGTTTCTACTACGTAAGCCACACAAAGTGACTTCCTAACTGAACTGGTCCTTAAAAAGTGGATTTTGGAAATTTTCTTAAAAATTTTATGAATTGTTTCTAAAATTCTAAGCCTTCTAACGTCCTAAAAAAATAATGTAAATGTACAGTAACAACTATTTTATGAGGTATCACAATCTGCTTTAAGAGCAGAGACATTAAAATTTCAAAAATTGGGAATTTTTCAAAATTTGCTGTAAATTTGGGAATTTTTTTATAAATAAAAGGTGAAACATATGGACTCAAATTTAACACTAACATAAAGTGCAATATGTCTAGAGAAAACAATCTCAGAATCGCTTATATAAGTACAAGTGTTTTAAAGTTATTATCACATAAAGTGAAACATGTCAGATTTGCAAAATGCGGCTTGGTTCTTATGGTAAAAACGGGCTTGGTCTTGAAGGGGTTAAAAGCGGCCTATCTGACCCAGGAAGAAGTAAGGTAGCTTCTGAAAAAGATTAAAATAGACAAATCACTGGGTCCTGATGATATTCACCCCTGTCTCCTAAGATAATTAATGTAATAGCCATACCCTTATTTCTGATAGTTAAGGACTCTATACCGACAGGGAGTGTTCCACAGGATTGGTGCTTTATTCAAAAAAGGGGTCAAAAACAGAGCCAGGAAACTATAGGCCGGTAAGTTTAACATCTGTCGTGGGTAAACAGTTTGAAGGTTTTCGAAGAGATGCTACCTTGGAATACCTCAATGCAAATAAGCAAATAACGCCATATCAGAATGGCTTCAGGAGGGATCGGTCATGTCAAACTAATTTAATCAGTTTCGATGAGGAGGTAAGTTCTAGACTTGACCCGGTGAGTCAATGGCTGTCGTATATCTAGACTTCTCAAAAGCATTTGATACAATAACACATAAAAGGTTAGTATATAAAATGAGAATGCTTGGACTGAGGGAAAATGTCTGTATGTGGGTAAGTAACTGGCTCAATGATAGAAAACAGAGGGTGGTTATTAACGGTACACACTCAGATTGGGTCACCGTCACTAGTGGGGTACCTCAGGGGTCAGTATTGGGCCCTATTCTCTTCAATATATTTATTAATGATCTTGTAGAAGGCTTTCACAGTCAAATATATATTTTTGCAGATGACACAAAACTGTGTAAAGTAATTTACACTGAAGAGGACAGTATACTACTACAGAGGGATCTGGATAGATTGGAGGCTTGGGCAGATAAGTGGCAGATGAGGTTTAACACTGACAAATGTAAAGTTATGCACATTGAAGGAATAATGCAAGTCACCCGTACATACTAAATGGTAAAACACTCGGTAACACTGACATGGAAAAGGATCTCGGAATTTTAGTAAACAGCAAACTAAGCTGCAAAAACCAGTGTCAGGCAGCTGCTGCCAAGGCCAATAAGATAATGGGTTGCATCAAAAGGGGCATAGATGCCCGTGATAAGAACATAGTCCTACCACTTTACAAATCACTAGTCAGACCACACACTGAGTACTGTGTACAGTTCTGGGCTCCTGTGAACAAGGCAGACATAGCAGAGCTGGAGAAGGTCCAGAGGAGGGCAACTAAAGTAATAACTGGAATGGTGCAACTACAGTACCCTGAAAGATTATCAAAATTAGGGTAATTCCTAAGTTTAACATCTGTCATGGGTAAACTGTTTGAAGGTTTTCTAAGAGATGCTACCTTGGAGTACCTCAATGCAAATAAGCAAGTAACGCCATTAGGGATCGACCGATTATCGGTTTTACCGATATTATCAGCCGATATTGAGGATTTTGACTGTTATCGGCATCTATTTTGCCAATATTCCGATAGCGTATGGGGAACACAGATCGGGCTGCTGTCAGCGCTCTCCGTGTTCCCTCAGCAGCACAGGGGAGAAGGAAGCAGTGTCTCCCTCCCCCCTGTGCTGCTGCTGCCGCCAATGAGAGGAAGGAGGACATTAGGAGGGGAGGGGCTGTGGCCGCTGCGCAACCAATGAAGATAACTGTCTCATTCATTCATATACAGGAGGCGGGAGCTGGCTGCAGAATCACATAGCCGGCTCCTGACCTCTATGAGCAGTAGCTGTGATCCGCGGTAGTTAACCCCTCAGGTGCCGCGGATCGCAGCAGCCGCTCATAGAGGTCAGGAGCCGGCTATGTGATTCTGCAGCCAGCTCCCGCCTTCTGTATATGAATAAATGAGAGATTTTACTTCATTGGTGGTGCAGTGCGCCCCCCCAAGCCCCCCAGTATTAATCATTGGTGGCGCAGTGCGCCCCCCACTCCAGTATTAAAAACATTGGTGGCGCAGTGCGCCCCCCACCCAAGCCCCCCAGTATTAATCATTGGTGGCAGTGGCCACAGGGTCCCCTCTCCCCTCCGATCGGAGCCCCAGCTGTGTAATCCTGGGGCTCTGATCAGTTACCATGGCAGCCAGGACGCTACTGAAGCCCTGGCTGCCATGTTCAGCTCCATGCTGCTGTGTGCACAAAGCACAGCGCAGCTGGGACAGTGTGAGATCCTATTCACCCTGATAGAGATCTATCAGGGTGAATAGGACAAGGGTTCTAGTCCCTAAGGGGGCTAATAGTTAGTAAAAAAAAAAACTAAAAAAACCCCACCAAAATATTAAGTATAAATGAAAAAGAAAGATTTACAAAAAAATTTAAAAAATACACGTTAACAATAAACATTCATTTTCAGCAGATTTGTGTAGTAATTTTTTTTAAAATTAAAATTCACAGAATATCGGTATAAATTATCGGCTATCGGCATCGGCCCTAAAAAAATCTATATCGGTCGATCCATAAACGCCATATCAGCATGTTTTCATGAGGGATTGGTCATGTCAAACTAATTTAATCAGTTTCTATGAGGAGGTAAGTTCTAGACTTGACCCAGGTCAGTCAATGGATGTCATATATCTGGACTTCTCAAAAGCATTTGATACGATACCACATAAAAGGTTAGTATATAAAATGAGAATGCTCAGACTGGGAGAAAATGTCTGTATGTGGGTAAGTAACTGGCTCAATGATAGTAAACAGAGGGTGGTTATTAACGGTACACACTCAGATTGAGACTTGGGCAGATAAGTGGCAGATGAGGTTTAACACTGACAAATGTAAGGTTATGCACATGGAAAGGAATAATGCAAGTCACCCGTACATACTAAATGGTAAAACACTGGGTAACACTGACATGGGAAAGGACTTAGGAATTTTAGTGAACAGCAAACTAAGGGTACTTTCACACTAGAGTTTTTACTGGATCCGGCAGGGTTCAGCAAAAACGCTTCCGTTACTGATAATACAACCGTCTGCATCCGTTATGAATGGATCCGGTTGTATTATCTTTAACATTGCCAAGACGGAACAGTCAAGAACTCCACTGAAAGTCAATGGAGGACGGATCCGTTTTCTATTGTGGCAGAGAAAACGGATCTGTCCCCATTGACTTGCATTGGGGGTCATGCGTCTTGCTCCGCATCCCAGGACGGAAAGCAAACTACATGTTGTGGTTTGCTCTCCGGTATTGGAAGGCAACTAAACGGAACAGAATGCATTTTGGAGCATTCCGTTCTGTTCAGTTACGTTTTGTCCCCATTGACAATCCTATGACGGATCTCAATACTGGAAAACTAAAATGCTAGTGTGAAAGTAGCCTAAGCTGTAGAAACCAGTGTCAGGCAGCTGCTGCCAAGGCCAATAAGATAATGGGTTGCATCAAAAGGGGCATAGATGCCCATAGTGAGAACATAGTCCTGCCACTTTACAAATCACTAGTCAGACCACACATGGAGTACTGTGTACAGTTCTGGGCTCCTGTGAACAAAGCAGACATAGCAGAGCTGGAGAGGGTTCAGAGGAGGGCAACTAAAGGAATAACTGGAATGGGGGGACTACAGTACCCTGAAAGATTACCAAAATTAGGGTTATTCACAATTACTATGTATAAATTATCAGGGGTCAGTACAGAGATCTCTCCGATCATCTATTTATCCCCAGAACTGTGACGAGGGGACATCCTCTGCGTCTGGAGGAAAGAAGGTTTGTACACAAACATAGAAGAGGATTCTTTACGGTAAGAGCAGTGAGACTATGGAATTCTCTGCCTGAGGAGGTGGTGATGGTGAGTACAATAAAGGAATTCAAGAGGGGCCTGAATGTATTTCTGGAGCGTAATAATATTACAGGCTATAGCTACTAGAGAGGGGTCGTTGATCCAGGGAGTTATTCTGATTGCCTGATTGGAGTCGGGAAGAATTTTTTCCCTTAAAATAAGGGAAATTGTCTTCTACCTCAGTTTTTTTTTTTTGCCTTCCTCTGGATCAACTTGCAGGATAACAGGCCGAACTGGATGGACAAATTTTTTTCAGACCCACAAACTACTGGGGTCATTTATCAAACTGGTGTAAAGTATAACTGGCTTAGTTGCCCATAGCAACCAATCAGATTCCACCTTTTATTTTTGACAGCTCCTATGGAAAATGAAATGTGGAATCTGATTGGTTGCTATGGGCAACTAAATCAGTTCTACTTTACACCAGTTTGATAAATGACCCTATATGTTACCAGCATTTTGCTAGACAAAATAGCGCTATATACAGTGGCATTGTCTTTCATTTTTGCCGAAATCAGGGACAGTATTACATACAGTATATTCAATATACCGTATTTTTCGCTTTATAAGACGCACCTGATGATAAGACGCACCTAGGTTTTTGAGGAGGAAAATAAGAAAAAAATATTTTGAACTAAAGGTGGTCTGTGGATGACGCACTGTTATGGGGGCATCTGTGCATGACGCACTGTTATGGGGGCATCTGTGCATGACGCACTGTTATGGGGGCATCTGTGCATGACGCACTGTTATGGGGGCATCTGTGCATGACGCACTGTTATGGGGGCATCTGTGCATGACGCACTGTTATGGGGGCATCTGTGCATGACACTTATGTGTCATCCACAGATCCCCATAAGTGTCATCTACAGATCCCCATAAGTGTCATCTACAGATCCCCCATCAGATGCATCAGTGTGGAGGGAGGAGGCGAAGACACTCATGGCGGGGCCCGGTGCAGTCACTCTACCCTAATACACCGGGCCCCGCAACTGTTAAACATTCAATCTGATCTATATCTAATAGTATATGCTCTGTACGGCTCTTACTGTAGTACTGTAAGTATAGCCAGACAGGCATCTCCATCGGTCATGCGCCGCTTGCCGCACCTCCTTCCTCATGCGCCGCCTGCCCCAGCTCCCTCCTCATGCGCCGCCTGCCTGCTTATCTCACTTTATGAATGAACGGGCAGGCGGCGCATGACAGAGGGAGCTGGAGCAGACAGGCGCATGAGGAAGGAGGTGCGGCAAGTGGCGCATGACCTATGGAGATGCCGGTCTGCGCTATACTTACAGTACTACAGTAAGAGCCGTACAGAGCATATACTATTAGATATAGATCAGATTAAATGTTTAACAGTTGCGGGGCCCGGTGTATTAGAGTAGAGTCACTGCACCGGGCCCCGCCTCCTCCCTCCACACTGTCACTGATACTTCGCTGGCCGCGCTGTGCAGCATAGCGGCCAGCGAAGTATTCGCTTTATAAGACGCACGGCCATTTTCCCCCCACTTTTGGGGGGGAAAAAGTGCGTCTTATAAAGCGAAAAATACGGTATCTCTCTATATGTCTATATATCCATTATATATAGAGAGTAAGAGAGAGACACAGAGCCATATATGCTATAAAATAAGATATACAGCTGCAAGAAAAAGTTTGTGAACCCTTTGGAATGATATGGATTTCTGCACAAATTGGTCATAAAATGTGATCTGATCTTCATCTAAGTCACAACAATAGACAATCAGAGTCTGCTTAAACTAATAACACACAAATAATTAAATGTTACTATGTTTTTATTGAGAACACCATGTAAACATTCACAGTGCAGGTGGAAAAAGTATGTGAACCCCTAGACTAATGACATCTCCAAGAGCTAATTGGAGTGAGGTGTCAGCCAACCGGAGTCCAATCAATGAGATGAGATAAGAGGTGTTGGTTACAGCTGCCCTGCCATATTAAAAAAACACACACCAGTTCTGGGTTTGCTTTTCACAAGAAGCATTGCCTGATGTGAATGATGCCTCGCACAAAAGAGCTCTCAGAAGACCTACGATTAAGAATTGTTGACTTGCATAAAGCTAGAAAGGGTTATAAAGGTATCTTCAAAAGCCTTGCTGTTCATCAGTCCACGGTAAGACAAATTGTCTATAAATGGAGAAAGTTCAGCACTGCTGCTACTCTCCCTAGGAGTGGCCGTCCTGTAAAGATGACTGCAAGAGCACAGCGCAGACTGCTCAATGAGGTGAAGAAGAATCCTAGAGTGTCAGCTAAAGACTTACAAAGGTCTCTGGCATATGCTAATATCCCTGTAAGCGAATCTACAATACGTAAAACACTAAACAAGAATGGATTTTACGGGAGGATACCACAGAGGAAGCCACTGCTGTCCAAAAAAGAACATTGCTGCACGTTTACAGTTTGCACAAGAGCACCTGGATGTTCCACAGCAGTACTGGCAAAATATTCTATGGACAGATAAAACCAAAGTTGAGTTGTTTGGAAGAAACACACAACACTATGTGTGGAGAAAAAGAGGCACAGCACACCAACATCAAAACCTCATCCCAACTGTGAAGTATGGTGGTGGGGGAATCATGGTTTGGGGCTGATTTGCTGCGTCAGGGCCTGGATGGATTGCCATCATTGAAGGAAAAATTAATTCCCAAGTTTATCAAGACATTTTGCAGGAGAACTTAAGGCCATCTGTCCACCAGCTGAAGCTCAACAGAAGATGGGTGTTGCAACAGGACAATGACCCAAAGCATAGAAGTAAATCAACAACAGAATGGCTTAAACAGAAGAAAATACGCCTTCTGGAGTGGCCCAGTCAGAGTCCTGACCTCAACCCGATTGAGATGCTGTGGCATGACCTCAAGAAAGCGATTCACACCAGACATCCCAAGAATATTGCTGAACTGAAACAGTTCTGTAAAGAGGAATGGTCAAGAATTACTCCTGACCGTTGTGCACGTCTGATCTGCATCTACAGGAAACGTTTGGTTGAAGTTATTGCTGCCAAAGGAGGTTCAACCAGTTATTAAATCCAAGGGTTCACATACTTTTTCCACCTGCACAGTGAATGTTTACATGGTGTGTTCAATAAAAACAAGGTACCATTTAATTCTTTGTGTGTTATTAGTTTAAGCAGACTGTGATTGTCTATTGTTGTGACTTAGATGAAGATCAGATCACATTTTATGACCAATTTGTTCAGAAATCCATATCATTCCAAAGGGTTCACATACTTTTTCTTGCAACTGTATATAGAATATAATTGTAGATATACACTTCTGCTACGCAGAACACATTAAGATGGTCACATAAAGAAGACACCTTTATTTTAGCATTCCTTTATTTACTATGGACCGGGCATATACAGGGATAATGCTTCACAGATTAGGTTAGTTTCTCGTCTGCATCTATGACTTTTTGCCATAGATGCAGCATCTGCAGGATAATAAACTGAAAAGTGGAAACCAATGAAAGATTAATATCGCACATCACTGCCGGTCCAGCATGTGTCCGACTATGGGCAGTGGTATCAATGAATGGACTGTGCTTGCACCAGCGCAGGACTTCAGGCACAGAAAACAGTGACGTCAGGAGGATACTGGGCTGGTCTGGGGGACAATTTGTTTCTAATAAGAGCTATACACTATATGGACAAACATATTGGAACATACCTCTTATAGGTGTTCTCCAGGCTGCAGATATTGATACCTATCCTCAGGATTTTTTGCTTAGTCTTACTAGGACTCTTAACCCTGTGACAGTTTGATCACTTAGCTACTACACTGCAATATTCCTATACTGAAGTGTAATATGCCTGTCAGTTTTAGTTTTCTATAACAGACAGCCTATTAGGTCCTACCTTAGGCAAGCCTAATAGGCTCCAGTACAAAGTAGTCATTGTTAGGCCCCAGCGGCCATAACATCCGATGTGGATGGTACTGGGCACAGCCCTGGAGACAGTGTTGTAACAGTATGGGGTAGTGCACAAACTACACAACATCCACATCGGACTATTATGGCACAGTGCAAAAAACGGTTTAAGGGAAGGCATCTTTAGTTTTTTTTTGTAATTAAACAATAAATCATCCTTTTGTTTTTACTTTGCAACTGTATAGTTTTATACTATTTACTTTACAAAGGGACAGCCAACTTAGGGTACTTTCACACTAGCGTTATTCTTTTACGGCATTGAAATCCGGTAAAGGGTCTTAATACTGGAAAAAAAACGCATCAGTTTTGTCCCAATGCATTCTGAATGGAAAGCAATCCGTTCAGTATGCACCAGGATGTCTTCCGTTCCGTCCCTTGTATGGTATTGGACCTGACAAAATACTGCAGCTTGCTGCAGTATTTTTTCCAGTCAAAATCCCAGAACAACTACCACCGGATTCGGCATTAATTTCCATTGAAATATATTATTGCCGGATCTGGTACCAAATGTGTTCCGGAAGTTGCCGCATCGCCGGATCCGGTTTTCCGCTCTGTGCATGCGCAGTTCTTTCTAGCTTTGAAAATATTTAATACCGGATCCGTTATTCCGGATGATGATACCGGAAAGACGGATCCGGCATTTCAATGCATAAGTCTAACAGATCCGGATAAAAAAAGATATCCGTTTGCATACGGATTTCCAGATCTGGCAGGCAGTCCTGACGACACTAGTGTGAAAGTACCCTTCCCTGAGCTGCTACATCAGCATCTGCAGGGAACTTACAGACGCCACTTAAAGGGGTTGTCCGCTTTTTACTATTGATGACCTATCCTCAGGATAGGTCTTCAATATCAGATCAGCAGAGGTCTGACTCCCGGCACCCCCCGCGAATCTGCTGTTTGAAGAGAAGGAAGCGCTCATACAAGTGCCGCCTTCTCTGTTTACCTGCTCACCACTGCAATTGCTGGGAAGGCGGCACTCGTATGAGCGTTGCCTTCTCTTAAAAAAGCTGATCAGCGGGGATGCTGGGAGTCAGACCCCACCTATCGGATGTTAAGGACCTATCTTGAGAATAGGTCATCGGTAGTAAAAAGCGGACAACCCCTTTAAGGGCATGCTCATGTGGCAGATTTCAGCATGTATTTCTTGAGCCGTGCCCCGTCTGCCTCCCCATGCTACTCAATGGGAATCCACCCAACCTTTCATATGGACGGTGATTTTGTCCCTGTGGATCTCAAAGCCACATCAAGAAGGGACAAGCGTCCCCAGTCTAATTAGCTCTACTGAATGGTACTAACTAGTGGTCGGATCCACGGCATTCAAACTACAAATCTGTGGCAGTAATGCGAGGGTCAGCTCTGGAATTCTGCCGTGGATTCCAGTGAAAATACATGATTTTTCTGATGTGTGTTTTCCACTGTGTGAACATACCCTAACCATGCTTCTATGCGAGATTGCTGTGGACATGATCTGTGTCATGTGCTGGGAGGGAGGGGAAGGAGGAGAGCTATGACCGTCAACTATTGTCACTTGTGTCATCCTGAGTTATCTGCCTTTTACTTATAACTGTAAGGCCTCAAAGACAACTGCGTCCGCAAAATACAGGTACCGTCTGTGTGCATTCCGCAATAGAAATGGCTACTCTTGTCCACAAAACAGACAAGAACAGGACACGTTCAATAATCTGGGAACCGCACACAGATGCGGACAGAGCGACACTGTCCGTTTATTTTTTAGAAATGGAAGAAAAAATAAAAAAATCTGTATCAGACACAGATTCGCAAATGTGGCCATGTGCATGAGGACTAATGTTGACGAGATAGGTGATGGCCCTGGCAAGAGAAATGGCTAAAAAGTGACTGACACGCCAGTAATTTCTGAAATTATTTTGGCCAGTTTAATATAAAAACCTAAGCAAAAATAAAATTTAAAAAAAGTAGTTTAGTAGTCTTGCCACTAATTCCCTTGAAACTAGAGAAATAACCTAAGTGGTGCAATGTGAGTGCTTCCGCTTAGGAAGAGTGGGAGCAATGTACACGAACCAGGGTATCCACATTCTCAGATTATCCAGAAGTATACCACGTCATGGACATCTGGCAGTCCGCTAGCCACAGGATCCCATCCCTTTGTGCCAACTAGCCAAGAAAAACACACTAGTTCGGAAACCGTGTGCCCCTTTAAAAGGTCAGGGAATCTAAAAGATGGCCTAGTCTGAATAGGACTACCATGTTACTGATACATCATCGCCCACAACATAAGATACTAGACAGACCGGTTTGTGGATCATCTGCTTTTAAAAAGCAAAAGACTTCTATCCCAGCTTGTTTTCCCAAACCGATGAATGAGCTGGGAGCTGCCATCTTTGGTCATAATCTTAGTAATTTCCTTTGCCATGTCCCCACGGATGGACAAAGTATGGAAGTGATCAAAGTCATGTCTGCCCAACTTGCGCAGACGGCGGGCCGCTGAGCGATAACACTTCCACGGCTGAGGCTCGATCAGTAAAAAGTCACACAAGGTCTTCAGCCGATTCAGAAATTCTACTAGTCCGTGGTCACCGTGATTTAAGTGGATCCACATGGTTATGGACATACAGAATCCAATATGAAAGGAGGAGCGGCCAAATCTGTCCAAGAAACCGTACAAGGCCCCCAGGGATGAGGCGTCAATGATGTCCAGAGCAGAAAACATGATGGCATCAGGGCGAGGGTTGGCCGTCTGAGCTCTACTGATCAGATCAGGGTCAATGTCACAGCACATGAAGTGGATGCTTGTCAGAGCTTCTGGACAACCTTCTGGTTGCATGAGATGGTCATATAGAGCAACACTCAGTTCCTGCAAAACAAAACAGCCAACAGCATGGTGGGAATCACTAGAGAACCTGGAGAGAGTTGTCGTTAGTAAATCATACATCGGGAGCTCCCCGCACACATAGGAATGTTGACCAAACCTGCTGTTCTTGGCGGGTTCAGTCAACAATACACCAATGTGTATGGGGGCCTTAAAGGGGTATTCCTATTTCTGATATTGACAGCATATTTCTAGGATAAGGTATCAATGTTAGAGAGGTGCGGGCCCCACGTGTGGAAGCCACTATCTCCAGAATTGGCCCCCCCAAAGTTCACTGCTATAAGAGTTCCAAACATGGCCAAGCACTGGATTGGCTATTTCCGGCAGTTTTATTGCGGTACATGGAGAGATGGTCATACTTTCGCTCTCCAGTCACTGCTATGGGGCTTCCGAAAATAGCCAAGCGCTCACTTTTTTGGAACTCACATAACAGTTAAAGGGGTTGTCCGGGTTCAGAGCTGAACCCGGACATACCCTTATTTTCACCCAGACAGCCCCCCTGAGGCTAGCATCGGAGCATCTCATGCTCCGATGTGCTCCCTTGCCCTGCGCTAATTCGCGCAGGGCACGGGCTCTTTTGTTTTCAATAACACACTGCCGGGCGGTAACTTCCGCCCGGCAGTGTGTTCGGCAATGTCACCGGCTATGAGGGGCGGGCTTTAGCTCTGCCCTAGCCGTTTCACTGGCTAGGGCAGAGCTAAATCCCACCCATCAGTGCCGGTGACGTCACCGGGGTTCCTGGCAGCCCCATGGAGAGCCCCGGTACGTCAGCTATTTCAGTGTTTTGCGGTCCGTTTTTCACGAATCTGTTCCGTTTTTTGTTTCCGTATGGCATATACAGTATACAGTAATTACATAGAAAAAATTGGGCTGGGCATAAAATTTTCAATAGATGGTTCCGCAAAAACGGAACGGATACGGAAGACATACGGATGCATTTCTGTATGTGTTCCGTTTTTTTTTTTGCGGACCCATGGAACGTGATTTGCGGGCAATAATAGGACATGTTCTACCTTTCAACGGAACGGAAAAACTGAAATACGGAAACGGAATGCATACGGAGTACATTCCGTTTTTTTTGCGGACCCATTGAAATGAATGGTTCCGTATACGGAAAGCAAAAAACGGCCCGCAAAACGGAAAAAAAAAAACGGTAGTGTGAAAGAGGCCTAAGACTCACTTTTCCCCCAAAAGTGAGTAAAATGACTGCATCTTTCAGTCCAAATGCTAATGACCGCTTCCATTATGGAAGCGGTCATTAGTATGCAAGAGGTGTGGGGAATGCTGCACGGCTGTACTCAGCCTCCCTGGTCGTCTTTCAGGCGTCGCTCTGCACTGTGTCCTGACTGCACACAGCGTCAGGACACAGTGAGTCCTGGATCTGGAGAGCGCAGTCGTCTAGGGCAAGCAAGGTAAGTTTATTTTTTTTTTTTAAATGTCTAATTTGAGGTCTGATGGGAGTCTGATATAAGGCTGGTGGAGCTTGGGGATCTCATCTGAGGTGTGATGAAGAATGGTGTCTGATGAGGATTGGGGGTCTGATCTGAGGTGTGATGAAGAATGGTGTCTGATGAGGATTGGGGGTCTGATCTGAGGTGTGATGAAGAATGGTGTCTGATGAGGATTGGGGGTCTGATCTGAGGTGTGAAGAATAGTATGATGAGGATTGGGGGTCTGATCTGAGGTGTGATGAAGAATGGTGTCTGATGAGGATTGGGGGTCTGATCTGAGGTGTGATGAAGAATGGTGTCTGATGAGGATTGGGGGTCTGATCTGAGGTGTGAAGAATAGTATGATGAGGATTGGGGGTCTGATCTGAGGTGTGATGAAGAATGGTGTCTGATGAGGATCGGGGGTCTGATCTGAGGTGTGATGAAGAATGGTGTCTGATGAGGATCGGGGGTCTGATCTGAGGTGTGATGAAGAATGGTGTCTGATGAGGATCGGGGGTCTGATCTGAGGTGTGAAGAATAGTATGATGAGGATTGGGGGTCTGATCTGAGGTGTGATGAAGAATGGTGTCTGATGAGGATTGGGGGTCTGATCTGAGGTGTGATGAAGAATGGTGTCTGATGAGGATCGGGGGTCTGATCTGAGGTGTGATGAAGAATGGTGTCTGATGAGGATCGGGGGTCTGATCTGAGGTGTGATGAAGAATGGTGTCTGATGAGGATTGGGGGTCTGATCTGAGGTGTGATGAAGAATGGTGTCTGATGAGGATCGGGGGTCTGATCTGAGGTGTGATGAAGAATGGTGTCTGATGAGGATTGGGGGTCTGATCTGAGGTGTGAATAGTATGATGAGGATTGGGGGTCTGATCTGAGGTGTGATGAAGAATGGCGTCTGATGAGGATTGGGGGTCTGATCTGAGGTGTGATGAAGAATGGCGTCTGATGAGGATTGGGGGTCTGATCTGAGGTGTGATGAAGAATGGTGTATGATGAGGATTGGGGGTCTAATCTGAGGTCTGATGAAAAAAAAATTATTTTCTTATTTCCCTTCTCTTAGGGCTCTTTCACACTTGCGTTGTTGTGTTCCGGCATAGAGTTCCGTCGTCGGGGCTCTATGCCGGAAGAATCCTGATCAGGATTATCCTAATGCATTCTGAATGGAGAGAAATCCGTTCAGGATGCATCAGGATGTATTCAGTTCCGGAACGGAACGTTTTTTGGCCGGAGAAAATACCGCAGCATGCTGCGCTTTTTGCTCCGGCCAAAAATCCGGAACACTTGCCGCAAGGCCGGATCCGGAATTAATGCCCATTGAAAGGCATTGATCCGGATCCGGCCTTAAGCTAAACGTCGTTTCGGCGCATTGCCGGAGCCGACATTTAGCTTTTTCAGAGTGGTTACCATGGCTGCCGGGACGCTAAAGTCCTGGCAGCCATGGTAAAGTGTAGTGGGGAGCAGTATACTTACAGTCCGTGCGGCTCCCCGGGCGCTCCAGAGTGACGTCAGGGCGCCCCAAGCGCATGGATCATGTGATCACATGGATCACGTCATCCATGCGCATGGGGCGCTCTGACGTCACTCTGGAGCGCCCGGGGAGCCGCACGGACTGTAAGTATACTGCTCCCCCGCTCCCACTATGGCAACCAGGACTTTAATAGCGTCCTGGGTGCCATAGTAACACTGAAAGCATTTGGAAGACGGTTCCGTCTTCAAATGCTTTCAGTACACTTGCGTTTTTCCGGATCCGGCGTGTAATTCCGGCAAGTGGAGTACACGCCGGATCCGGACAACGCAAGTGTGAAAGAGGCCTTATAGTTCGAAAAATATGTTGAGTAAAATAAGTGCCAGATAATTCCCGCCACCAATTCAGCTTTGTTGCACCTGGATTTACCTCCGCCTTCTGCATCACCAAGGGTGAAAGCTACTGTGAAATTCCGCATTGTGTGGATGACGCTGTGAAAACTCCCTCCACTTGTATTGTAAATTGCTGCAGATGAGGTGTTCCCTACCTGCTACACGGGAGCTTAGCCTAATGTGCCCACATACTCTGCCTTGGTGGATTACTAGACCGCTAATAGATAAATGTGCAAGTACAACCAGACAGTAGAGCTGCACTGTGTCCTCCAGAGCTGCACTCCGCAGAAGTTCCTCGCTATGGCTAATGTTGCCCCAGTGACAGTGACGAGTTCCCTAATTGCAGACTACCCTGCAGGCTGTCAGCACACTCACCCCTGTGTTACACCCGACATCCAGCGCCAGCAGCGCCCCCTCCACCCCGCCATGTCTCTGCAGCAGCTCCAGCAGCTGCCCCCGGGGCAACAGACTCGTACGGGTCTCGGGCGGATGAAAGCTGTAATAATTAGGGAAGTTTCCATACTGAGCGGCTCCCGGTTCTTGCCGGCTATCAGGCTCGGAATTCTCCATCTTCACCATGTGCTTGTTCCCGGCCGAACACGGCTGCAGGCTGCACACTTCCGGTCAGCGGCCATCTTACTACTCCCAACATGTGACTTCAGACCGTGCAATAGCTGTGAATGTGTCCATAAAAAATTAATGTAATTATGGCTTTTAATTTGGCTACAAGGCCTATGTGATAATAGTGTCTGTACACACGCAAATTTACATTGGTAAAAACACCAGATAACAACATGCATTTTGTTTTATGTTTTTAGCCCCGTTTTTTGGGTAGTTTTTGCACACAGTGTGACTTATCACTAGTGTTTTCCCCTTATAAATAGGGTCAAAAAACTCCACGAGCTGCAGCATTGCTGAGTTTTTGAAAAAAGCAAAAAAAAAAACAATAGCCACCTAATGACCAAAACTCCAGGAGTCGGGATGAGCGAACTTGTGTTTTCAAGTCCGGCATACAGGGTTTGGGTTCGGGTTATCTAAGAATTCCATTATGGATTCCGCTACCACGGACCATAAGTTATGTACGCCAAACTTGAAAACACAAGTTTGCTCATCCCTTTCCAGGAGCAAAATATATGTCCTGAGTTTCATATTTCCCGTTGACCAGGCATCAGCAGCAACAGTGATGGCCAGTTCGCCGTGTTCGCCCGCGAACACATCCGGGCTGCTATCTTGACTCACCCGTCCGGCGATGCATAGGTAAGTCCTTACCTGTGCCTGTGTCGGGAGCCGGTCTGAAACAAATGCGGTCACCGGGAGCAGGCAGTTCCGTAAACAGCCCGATGAAGGCCCCCGGCATTTGTTTCAGACCGGCTCGCGCACAGGCACAGGTAAGGACTTACCTGTGCATCGCCGGACGGGTGAGTCAAGATAGCAGCCCGGATGTGTTCGCGGGCGAACACTGCGAACTGGCCATCACTGATCAGCAACCTCTGGCACTCCAGCTGTTCTGAAACTACAACTCCCAGAATCCTCCTTTCACTTCTAAGGGAGTTACGAGAACAGCCAAGTAATTGTGCATGCTGGAAGTTGTAGTTTTGCAGCAGCTGGAGTGCGGAAGGTTGCTGATCTCTGCCATAGACCTTCAGCTGATATCTGGAGCTGGTGTTTTTACTGAAAAAAACTCCAGGTGCAAAAATTCTAGGAAAAAAAAGTGCAGAAAAACACCAGCAAAAACCTACGTGTGAGTCCAACCTCATTGCTGCCATCTTTTCCTCCCACATACACCAGCTGTTTATCAGACAGAGGCTGACATACTGTAAGAGTATTATATGAGACTTTTTGATCACTTTTTGC
The DNA here is from genome assembly GCF_905171765.1 of Bufo bufo. Lineage (NCBI taxonomy): Eukaryota > Metazoa > Chordata > Amphibia > Anura > Bufonidae > Bufo > Bufo bufo. The sequence goes on from NC_053391.1 coordinate 605,709,628, forward strand.
AGCTATTTTTGTCTTCGCAGAAAAACGTCAACATTTTAACTGTATTTACAGAAATCATGGCAAAAAATGATCCATCTTCAACAAGTGGAAGCATCTTACCCAGATAAGTAACCTGACTGTCCATACTCTGCGTTATTAAGAAAAATTACCAGCATCAGCCTTTGCATATTAATATACGGTGACAACGATGCACCTGATGATGGTGACATGCCACCACTGCAAATCCAGTCTCAGAAAATCCAGCACTATTTCTGGTCACGGGTAGCATAGACCACAATACAATTTTTTTTGCAGTATGGTGGATATTAGAGCCAAATCACTTGTTTAAAATAGTCGCAAGTTGCGGACAAGTCACATAAATGTTTTTTTGCCATGCGGCTTTTCCGTAGCTTGCTGTCACTTGACCAATGACACTTACCCAGTAGGGTAAGTACAGAATAATGGGTTGATCTTTGTGTACTTTATTTTGTAACACTATAGCACATGCTTTATTAAGCCCGTTCACATTTCCGTAAATGTTTCCATTTTTCTGTTCTGAGCCGAAACAAGGAAAAAATGGCATGTGATGGCCGCCAGTGGCACCTGAAGGACCCTATTGGTTTATAATAACGTCCATTGTTTTCCACTGCAGCATCTGTCATTTTCACTGAAAGGCACAGGAGAGAACACAGAAGATGTGATAGCTGATTATCTATCACCACTAGAAAACCCTGCTTATCACTGTTTATAGTATAAGGACAGGGGAGAACACAAGAGAGGAGAAAAATGATTATCTATAATCACTAGAACATCCTGCTTATCACTATTCATAGTATAAAGGACAGGAGAGAACATAGGAAAGGTGAGAACTGATTATCCATCACCACTAGAACACCCTTCTTATCACTGTTTATAGTATAAGGACAGGAGAGGTGATAGCTGATTATCTATCACCACTAGAACATCCTGCTTATCACTGTTTATAATATAAGGACAGGAGAGGTGATAGCTGATTATCTATCACCACTAGAACATCCTGCTTATCACTGTTTATAATATAAGGACAGGAGAGGTGAGAACCGATTATCTGTCACCACTAGAACATCCTACTTATCACTGTTCATAGTATAAAGAGAGGAGAGAACACAGGAGAGGTGAGAACTGATTATTTATCACCACTAGAACATCCTGCTTATCACAGTTCATAGTATAAGGACAGCAGAGAACACAGGAGAGGTGAGAACTGATTACCTATCACCACTAGAACATCCTGCTTATCACTGTTCATAGTATAAGGACAGGAGAGAACACAGGAGAGGTGAGAACTGATTATCTGTCATCACTAGAACACCCTGCTTATCACTGTTCATAGTATAAGGATAGCAGAGAACACAGGAGAGGTGAGAACTGATTATCTATCATCACTAGAACACCCTGCTTATCACGGTTCATAGTATAAGGACTGCAGAAAACACAGGAAAGGTGAGAACTGATTATCTGTCACCACTAGAACATCCTGCTTATCACTGTTCATAGTATAAGGACAGCAGAAAACACAGGAGAGGTGAGAACTGATTATCTGTCACCACTAGAACATCCTGCTTATCACTGTTCATAGTATAAGGACAGGAGAGAACACAGGAAAGGTGAGAACTGATTACCTATCACCACTAGAACATCCTGCGTATCACTGTTTTTTATAAACAAGAGCCATGGATTGATAGGACTTAAATATTTATGATTACCATTTCTAAATTTATAGGAAAGTTAATAAAATAATGACACAATATTAATAGCAAATATTTTTTGAAGCTGGAGTCAGAGCCAATATATTTCTACCAACTCCGACTCCACCCAAAACCAGCTCCAACTCCAACGTCACAGCCCTGCTCTGTGCCTAACAGAATCTTGACTACTATTGGGGTTGATTATTCATTGTCACAAATTTTTAAAGAAAGACACAATACAAAACTCAGAAGAATATAAGTCTTTATTATATCAATCTGCATGTCAGCTAGTATTTTACTGTAACTACAGCTCAGATGGGATACAAAAATAAATATCATGCACAATACTTATGTCACATTATCGTGCTGGTGTGATGGTCAGTGGTGATGATAACAAGAAATACGTGACTTACTAAGTATTAACATAGACAGCGACATAAAATAGCAGTTCAAAGGATTGCATGAGATAAACATGGCTTCTTTCTACCAGAACTAGTGCCATTCTTGCCCATAGGCTGTTAGTTATTGCAGCTCAGCTCCATTTACTTAAAGGGGTTGTGCTAACTTTTTAAGTTTTCATCTATTCACAGGATAACGGGATAACTGTTTGATCTGTGCGGGTCTGACCACTGGGACTACCACGATCCTGAGAACAAGGGTCATGTGACCGATGGACTTGATGTTACATACCTCTTAAGAGGCTGCAGCACTCACCTGAGCACTGCAGCCTTTTCATACAGTGGATCGGAGGGGTGCCAGGAGACGGGCCCCCACTGATCAGATATTGATGACCTACCCTGATGATAGGTCATCAATACTTAAATCCTCGAAAACCCCTTCAAAGGAGACTGAGATGAAATTCCGTGCACCACCCATGGAGAACAGTGATGCTACTGTATTTCTGTGTCCATATTTTTCTAATCTTGTACAATTCCCGTAACTGTACAGCAGCAACTGCTTGAAGACATAACGCCATTCAGTTAAATTGCTCTCGGTAACGTCAAGTTTTGTTCAATGTTAGAGCACATTTTCAGTCTTCTGCCTGGCTTATTGATAAGCAAAATATCTGCATAGCTTCTCTCCAATTAATTCAATGACTTTGCATTTCACTGAGTCTTTTGACCACGAAGAACAGGCTGAGACTACACCAAGCCTTTTTGGAGCACTTTTCATTAATATTAAAAGGGTTCTTCAGCCTTTTAAAAAAATCTTTCCGCCTTCTGCTCTGTTATGCGAAGATAGTTTGGTCAGCGCTTACCTCTCTGTTGGGCAGCTGATTCCGCAGTCTCCGCTGCACTCACACTGGCTGCCGGCTCTTCTCCATAGGTCCCCACCGGATGTGTTCCCAAGTCTTCCTGTTCAGCTGCAAATACTGCATATGCAGCTGAACAGGAAGACTCAGGAACACATCCAGGAGCAGAATAGACGGCAGATTCAGCTGTCCAACATAGAGTAAAGTGCTGACCGAACTCTCTTCCCATAACAGGGTGGAAGGCAGATTTTTTTCTTAAAGAGGACCTTTCATCAGGCTAGCTCTAGTCTAATTATTACCCTACCTTATAGGGCGGCCCCCACTGAGGCCATGGCACTTTTTTCTTTTTTTCATCCGCTGTTGGTCCCGTATATTTTGGCACCTTATATTATAATAATCTGACTCGGTTATACTAGGCGGAGACTTGTATTCTCGGTTATACTAGGCGGAGACTTTTATTTACCCTGGTAGTGGTTATCCTCTCCCTAGCTGTGAGCGTATCCAATCAGAGCGCCTCGCTCTTAGCCAGGGAGAATGAGCTCAAGTTCTCACGAGAATCATCAGAACTTGACCGTGTAGACATCTTTGAGCTCATTCTCCCTGGCTAAGAGCGGGGCGCTCCGATTGTATACGCTCACAGCCAGTAAGAAGATAACCACTCCCAGGGAAAATACAAGTTGCCTCATTATAATATAAGGCACCGAAATATACGGGGCCAACAGCGGACGAACGGGGGGTTCTTTAGAAAAAAAAAAAAAAAAGTGCCATGGCATCAGTGGGGGCCGCCCTATAATGTAGGATAATAATCAGACTAGAGCTAGCCGGATGAAAGGTCCTCTGGAGAACCTCTTTAATTATGAAGTGACAGCTGTAGTCCAAAACAGTAAATCAACTTGTATGCAATCGTGTGCATTGCAGTTGTCAATCAAAAGTGCTGCAAAAAGTCAAGGTGTAACCCCAGTCTTGGTAAGAGTCAGATCTTCAACAAACATGTGCCTGGCTGATGATTGCATTTAGGTTACATTTAAGTATATGCTTGTATGTTATAGTGTAGATCTATCTCGGTGTGGAGTGCCATGTTGTTTTGCTAGGCAGAATGAATGAGTTCTTAGCAGGCACGTGTTAAGAGAGGTTCTTTATTTTAAGCAAGTCTTCAGTCATGGGTTGTGCCAAACAACTGAAGGAGGAATGAAAAGATGTAGATGATGTCCAAGTAGATGTTCAGCGCTCCAAAAATGTACTCCTCAGGACTGAGCGTGTAACGTCGGCTTCCCATCAACATCTGAGTGTCAAATGCAAGAAACTGTGGACAGGAAGAGAAGCTTTACAATCAGTGCTCAGAAAAGATTTAACATATAATTATCTACATGAAAGAAAAAAAAAAAACAATATCACAATACGGGGTGACAGTGACTATCTCTATACAATGTTAGGGTATGAACATCGTAGAAGGGGGCCCCTCCACTTGGGTCCCTCCTCTATAACTCAGAACACGAATCCTCTGGCAAACAGCAGCACTTGCTCTGGTGGACCTGGCCAGCATGTAATATGACATGTCTCCTGCAGGAGAAATGTATGGCCAGACTTGGCTTCCTCTCACAATAATAGCTGATGGCTGAGGGTTAGAGAAGCTAGACCAGAAATATTTTTGAACATGTTCCTCTCTAAAAGAGAGATCTTTTCAGTCATAGTCCATAAAAGAGTGCCATGAAATTATAAGTCTACATTACTGTCTAGAAGACATTTGCCATACACTCTTTTGTGAATAAACCACCTCAGCTTTGCTGACGGTATCTACCTGGAAGTCAGAGGGAGGAGGCTGTGAATGCAGATTAGTGTTTTTTAGCCCAGCAGGTCAGACGTTTAAAGGGAATCTGCACCATCATCTTGGACTATTATCTGCCTTTATACATGAGTAGTACTGCTGATAAGGAGTCCAGATCACTACGTGTTATTTTCCTATTGTGTCCTCTTTTCCACTGTCAGGTTTTAAAGCTGTGCTGAAATACATTGTCAGGACTGCTGTGCATGCGCCCAGGAGTCCTCTTCATTATGTAAGCGCAGCAGTCCTGACGGTGTATTTCAGCGCAGCTTTGAGTGATGACAGCGGGGAAACGGAAGGCAGTAGGAAATCAAGAATAGGGTCCTTATCTGCAGTATTACCCATGTATTAGGGAAGATTATAGTATTACTAGGTATTACTGGTTACAACAAGTTATCCTTCATCCACTGGATAGAGGGTAAGTGTTAGATTGGTGGAGGTCTGACTGCTGGGACCTCAGTCATCACAAGAAAAGGGCTTCTGTGTGCCCCACCCATCGAACTCCTACAATTCTAATAGTTATCTGTTATCTAGTGGATAGGGGATAACTTACTGGAATACCCCGTTAAGTTAAACACAAGTATTTCCTGCACATTTTTAGCTCTTCAGGATGCCGAGATTTTTAAAAGTTCTTTAGTTTCAGCATTCCAAGAACCATATTTTTTTTTATTTTCACATAGCCATATAGGGGGGAATTTTTTCAGTTGACTTCAGGCTAAACATGGAGAGTATTATCCTGGCAGTGCCCTGGTTTTCACCCTTTTCAATCCCTATATAGGGACCAGACCTCTACGTCCTAAAAAAGTCTCGATGTGATTGACAGCTGACCCAGGGAGGGTCACAGACACCAGTGTGGAGCACCAAGGCATCAGGCAAAACTTGTAGTCAGAAACAGGACGAAGTCAGGGCAGGCAGAGTACATGCAAATCCGAAAAACTGTCTGAAGGTCAGGGCAGGCATCTTAGTGTCAATAAGATAATCAGGCACAGTTTGGGTCAGGCAGTGGAGGATCAGAATCAAGAGTCAGGAAGAGGTCGATATATGGGCAGACAAATGAAAAAGCACACCTTTGCAGGAACTAGCAAGCTAGATTCATCTATTGCTTAGGAACTCTCCCCCAGGGGAAGGTACCTTAAAAGGGTTTTCCAGTATTTTTTAACTGATGACCTATCCTCTGAATAGGTCATCAGTACCTGATTGTTGGGGTCTGACAACCAGAACCCCCATCGATCAGTGACGCGACCTTCTCCCTGCTCACCAAGCACAGCGCCATACATTGTATAGTGGCTGTGCTTGGTATCGCAGCTCAGCCCCATTCACTTGCATAGGCTGGATAAGTAGTAGGGTGAGCACACTGGCCTTTAAGAGCCGAGAAGAATGTGCCCTAAGGGCAGACAGGAGAGGCCTCGTTGGCAAGCGTAGGCCACAGCCTGCAGCAGAAAACTGAACATGGGATCCTGGTGGCCAGGCGTGCTGCTGGAGGGCAGAAGAGGGACAGCGGGTCTGGAACGCCGGAAAGGCAGAGGCAGCAGTGTGGTGAGTGGAGCAATGCCCATGCCCACCAAGGGAAGAAGGATGGCAGTGGCACCGGCCACCGATGTAAAGCTTTTATTCATCTTTTGGCGAGGGGAATAGGAAAATATGAAATCTGTAATTTATTTTTAATGGCATGCATTGTACAGTGTAAATTACATAACTTTTGTTATACAGGTTATTTCAATTGCAGCAATACTAAATGTGTATAGTTTGCATCATAGTTGACTGCTTTTATACAATGAAAGCATGTTTTATGTTGCTGCATTCCAAGAACCATAGCTTTATTGTTTTTCTGTCAGTGAAACCAAATTAGTTTTTTTTTCAGCTTAAGTTGTAGTTTTTACTAGCAACATTTGGGGAACATGTTGGGGGAACATGTAGATTACTAATATTAAATTTTTTGGAGGGGGATGGGGAAAAAAGTAAATCTTCATATATTTATGACTTTTTTTTATTTTTTATTAGAGTTGCATCAAGACTAAATATGTTTTTCCTCCAAATACGTTTTTTCCTACACTGTATCCATCCGCCTCTTGTGCATGGACCTTTATCATGTGATTATGATGTCACTAAAGGTCCTTCTAAGTGCAGAGCAGAAATATGCCTCTGGACCCAGGGGCCAACCGGTCGATTTACCGGTTTCCCAGTGGGCCATTGCAAGCCTGTCCCTCTTTATCGGTTACTTCCTATAGTTAAGGAGGACCTGTCACTATTCTTGCACAATCTGAGACCTTTCCCCACTCACAGCAGGTCTAAAAAAGTGAGTGTGGCATGGGCGGGAAAGGGGACAGGCCGACATTTACCATTTTCTAAGCCTGTTTCAGGCATAGAAAAAGGTCTGAATGTAATACAGCTCTGAAGCTGTCTTATATTTAGAACTGGCGGAGGATCCGCCAAAGTTATAACAGTAGATAACAGCATATGATACTGTACTTATTCACACTTACCATGGTAAACACTATAGCCCCAAGAACAGCATAGACCACGTGAAGCCATGGTACCTGGAAAGACATTCAGTAATTACCGTAATATTTTGTAGACTATGAAGAATGAAGGAAATTACTGATAAATCAAGGAAGTACAGCTGAATAAGGATTCAAGAAATACACAGATATATTAATCATACATAAAAACTGTGAAAGGGATGGTTACTTACATATTGGAATGGAATTAGGATGACAAGGAAAAGTCCACTGAATAGAAGTACCATGACCAGTGTAAAGAGGACACCATGATAAGAAGTGAAGTCAACCTGTGAGATGGAAGATATGAGATATCAGTCAGTGATATGGGTGTAGAGCATTTGTAGTAGTCCTATCTACAATGGATGGAAACAACTTGTAATGATACATTAATTCAAGCTTTTACTGCTGATTCCTCTGCTGCTGTTGTTAATGGTTTATAGTCACACAGACAGGAAGAAGTAGATATGTTGTGGTCTATAGTGCTGTCCTTTTACGTGGGATGATTTAGCAGGGGACCGATTTTATGGGAATGAGCAAAATGTTCTTGACAATTGCCTGATCATAGACAGATCACTACAGCGATCACTTGTCCCCTTAGGGGTTGTCTTGGTGCTTAATACTGATGACCTATCCTTAACCTTAGGATAGTTGATGACCTATCCTTATCCTTAGGATAGGTCATCGGTATGTCATCGGTGGGGGTCTGACTCTTGGCATCCCCACTCATCAGCTGTTTGATGCACCGTTGCCTCTTCCTAGGGCTGTGATGTCACGTTCATCGTTCACATGGCCTAGGCTCAGCCCAGCCTCATTCATGTGAATGAGGATGAGCTGCAATACCAAGCACAGCCTCTGTCCAATGATCATAAGCCGTGAGGAAGCCACGGTGCTGATTGGCAGGGGTCCCAAGCATCGGACCCTCACCGATCAGATACTGATGACCTATTCTGTGGATTCTCGGACAACACTTGGCATAAAAAGTCGTAACGGCGGTCACTTATGGGCGGTGCATGGATTTCCATTTCACATAATGAAACCTAGTGTGATCTAATGATCTCTTACCTTGGTTTGGAAACTGAACAAGGTTACAGTGAGGCAGACAAGAGCAGTGATTCCAAGACACAATATCACAGACGTGGTGTTATAATAGCTGAGAAGAAAGAATATGGGAAAATGAACAGATAGAAATTACAACACGTCAACCTACTGACCGCAACTTTGTAGATGGTATTATTAAAGTGATCATGGAATGATTGTGTGGGATGCTTCTTCATAGTACTGAAAGTCAGTGTGTACCCAAATGTGAACAAGCTGGGGTTGTTGTAAGGTGACTACACGCATCACAGTTATTATTTGTCACTAGAGTGCTGATGATGGGGGTTACACTATGGAGATTTCAGTTTCACACCTTCAGACGTGTTGCCCAAATTCAGGCTTCCAATTATGGCAGCCTGGATTCTACCAATGGACTGTATAAGCATTCTGTCTTAAAATAATAATATGTCTACAGAAATTGTAGATATTTTCTCATTTTACAGCTCTATTAGAAATGGAAAGCTCCTACTGCTAAATAATGCATGAAAAGCTAATATTACATTTCCTACTAATTCGTTCATGATACTTTAATCCTACAGATGACCAGAAATCTGGAAATGAAACGGTGCTTATTTCCACCTCGCTCGCTTCATAAATGGTGAAAGTGTTGGAAGGGATGCCGTTTGTAAGGGGAAGTGTATATTTTACGTTGGTCTCTATTGCAGGCAATGGGAATGTTTATTCTGTGGCAAACTGTCCCGAGATAGAGGTCTTTCACACAAACCAATAATTGGGAACAAATAATGTCTGTCCCGATCATTGTCCCATGTAAGGCTGGGTTCACGTCACGTTTTTTAATGTATACAAAAAACGTATACGTTAAAATGATGCCTCAGACTGATGCCATGCAGTGGCATCCGTTCACCATAGAGTTCTATTGTAAAAACAAAACGTATACTTTTTTTAAATTGTAAAAAAATGTATACGTTATTTTACCGGACTCTGCAGAATACAAGAACGTGGTGTGCGGTGGAAACGGCAAAAACTCTTGTTTCATTCTCGTCTTGACTACTGCAACGCATTACTAATCGGTCTCCCTCTCACTAAACTCTCCCCCCTTCAGTCTGTCCTAAATGCTGCAGCCAGGCTCATCTACCTATTCACCCGCTACACTGATGCTACTAGTCTGTGCCAGTCACTTCACTGGTTGCCCATCCACCACAGAATACAGTTCAAACTTCTCACCCATTAAGCTCTTCAAAGTGCTGCACCTCCATACATCTCCTCCCTCATTTCCGTCTACCACTCTACTCGTGCTCTCCATTCTGTTAGTGAACTAAGATTAACATCCTCCATAATTCGTACCTCTCACTTCCGTCTTCAAGACTTTTCTCGAGCTGCACCTACTCTCTGGAATACTTTATCCCGGAATATTAGGTCAATTCACAACTTCTCCACCTTCAAACGTGCCTTGAAAACACATCTTTTCAGGCAGGCTTATCAAGCTACCTAAAATAACTTTTCCCAGACTAAACCTCTCCCCCATCAACCCCTCTGCCCTGAACTCGATCCTCTAACAGTCCCAAACCTGAAGCAGATCGGCCGGCACCACTTTTTCAGTTCAAATCCTACTTATTACAATCAATTACCTTATGTGTCACCCCCCATTCCTTATAGATTGTAAGCTCTTGCGAACAGGGCCCTGACTCCTAGTGTTTCAGTTGCATATTAGCCAGTTAGTTTTGTTTTGTACATGAACCCTCTGAATTTGTAAAGCGCTGAGGAATATGGTGGCGCTATATAAATAAATATTATTATTATTTCTAACATATACGTCAAACGGAGGCATAAAATGTGATGTGAACCCACCCTAAGGCTGCCGTGGACGATCTGCATTCGGTTCATTGCTAACTGCCGGGCCGCTCCTATAATTGTCAGCTGGCACCAGTACATGCTACTCGTTTCAGATATTATGTATGGCCCGGCAAGTACACGTGCAGCCTAGCAATTAGCGGTGAGCCATATGTGGATCCCACTGCCGGAGCTGCATCATGTACGAGCAGCCTAAACATGCTGCTATTCACCCAACAAATAGGCAAACCCACAATTGTCAGGTGATCGCATCCTTTATCCAGCACGAACAATCATCATTGGTTGGTCAAACATTACCCTGTGTAAACTGTAAGCTGCCAGCAAATGAAAACAGTACGGGAAAGAACGATCACATTACAGATCATTTGTCCTCCTATTCCCATTGATTGCCACATGTTAACAGCAGTTAACGAGTGCCGATCCTTAACTGACGCTCGATAAGGGGCAGAAATCTGCCTGTGTGAAAGGGCCCCAATTAAATAAAGTTCCTTTTTGCCACATGCATTATTTAGGCAGAGTTCACACTTCAGTTATTTGATCAGTTATTTCCATCACTTAGGGCTGTTTCACACGAGCGAGTCCATTGCGGGAATCACGCTCCGTGTGTGAGTGTGATCCTCCGCTCTGGACTTGCAGGAGCGCACGGCATTATCATGATTTATAATACTATGTGCCTCTGCTTGACCTTATTTATACTGAATCATACTGACAGCTTTATGTCTCTTGGATTCTGTAGAAATAAGGTCAAGCAGAGGCACATAGCATTATAAATCATGATAATGCCGTGCGCTCCTGCAAAACCAGAGCAGAGGATTACACTCACACACGGAGCGTGATTCCCGCAAGCGACTCGCTCGTGTGAAACATCACTTAGGGTGGGTTCACACTAGCGTTAGGGATTCCGTTATGGCTTTCCGTTATAACATGGTTAAAACGGAAAATAACAGAATGCCCAGATAGAATACTAAACAGAAGCCTTTAAAAGGCATTCCGTTTGCTTTCTGTCCTAATAGAAGTCTATAGGAAAGCATAACGGATCCGTCTGGGTCCCGTTATGCAAGGCGGAAAACAAAACCCTGTCGACAGTACTTTGTTTTCCGTCTTGCATAACGGGACCCAGAGACGGACCCAGTACTGAAGCCTTCACAGAGATCAGGTGTAATGGAAAGATTTGCACCTGGTTTTGGCTTACAATAACTGACCAAATACAGTCCTGATCAATAGTTTAAGACCACTTGAAAAATGGCAAAAAAATCATATTTAGCATGGCTGGATCTTAACAAGGTTCCAAGTAGAGCTTCAACATGCAACAAGAAGAAATGGGAGTGAGAATTTTTTGAGAATTCAATTTAATGAAAACAACGAATAAACTGAAACAGGCTGTTTTTCAGATGATCAAAAGTTTAGGACCACACCTCCAAAAAAAAACTAAACCCCCCCAAAACAGAAATCCAACTTCCAAACATGAACTCAGTAATGAGTAGCTCCGCCGTTATTGTTTATCACTTCCAAAATTTGTTTCGGCATGCTTGATGCAAGCGTTTCCATGAGGTGAGTGAGAACATTTCTCCAAGTGGTGAAGACGGCCGCACGAAGGCCATCCACTGTCTGGAACTGTTGTCCATTTTTGTAAACTTCCCTTGCCATCCATCCCCAAAGGTTCTCAATTGGATTTAGATCAGGGGAACACGCAGGATGGGCCAAAAGAGTGATGCTATTCTCCTGGAAGAAGTCCCTTGTCCTGCGGGCATTGTGTACTGTAGCGTTGTCCTGTTGAAAAACCCAGTCGTTACCACACAGACGAGAGCCCTCAGTCATGAGGAATGCTCTCTGCAACATATGGACATAGCCAGCGGCCGTTTGACGCCCCTGCACTTCCTGAAGCTCCATTGTTCCACTGAAGAAAAAAGCACCCCAGACCATTATGGCGGCCCCTCCACTGTGGCGCATAGAAAACATCTCAGGTGGGATCTGCTTGTCATGCCAGTAACGTTGGAAACCATCAGGACCATCAAGGTTAAATTTTTTCTCATCAGAGAATAAAATTGTCTTCCACCTTTGAATGTCCCATGTTTGGTGCTCGCTTGCAAAGTCCAAACGAGCAGTTCTGTGGCGTTCAAGGAGACGAGGTCTTTGAAGATGTTTTTTGTTTTTGAAGCCCTTCAGTCTCAGATGCCGTCTGATGGTTATGGGGCTGCAGTCAGCACCAGTAAGGGCCTTAATTTGGGTCGAGGATCGTCCAGTGTCTTGACTGACAGCCAATTGGATCCTCCGGCTCAGTGCTGACCCAAATTTTTTTGGGTCTTCCACTTGACTTTTTTGTTCCATAACCCTCAGGATCATTTAAAAAATTCCCCAAATGACTGTCTTACTGTGTCCCACCTCAGCAGCGATGCAGCGCTGTGATAGACCCTGCTTATGCAGTTCAACAACCCGACCACGTTCAAAAAAGGAGAGTTCTTTTGCCTTTGCCATCACAACGTGTGACTACCTGACAGAAAATGACAATGATTCCACATCTTTGCACAGATTTGGCCTTTTAAAGGCATGTGGTCCTAAAATTTGGATCAGCTGAAAAACAGCCTGTTTCAGTTTAATCGTTATTTTCAATTAATTGAATGCTCAAAAAATGTTTTGTCTCACTCTCATTTCTTCTTGTTGCATGTTGAAGCTCTACTTGGAACCTTGTTAAGATCCAACAATGTAAGGCTACTTTCACACTAGCGTTCGGGGCTCCGCTTGTGAGTTCCGTTTGAAGGCTCTCACAAGCGGCCCCGAACGGATCCGTCCAGCCCTAATGCATTCTGAGTGGATGCGGATCCGCTCAGAATGCATCAGTCTGGCACCGTTTGTCCTCCGCTCCGCTCAGCAAGCGGACACCTGAACGCAGCTTGCAGCGTTCGGGTGTCCGCCTGGCCGTGCGGAGGCAAACGGATCCGTCCAGACTTACAATGTAAGTCAATGGGGACGGATCCGTTTGAAGTTGACACAGTATGGCTCAATTTTCAAATGGATCCGTCCCCCATTGACTTTCAATGTAAAGTCAAAACGGATCCGTTTGCATTATCATGAACAAAAAAAAAAAATATATATATATATATATTTTTTTTATTTTTTTATTTTTTTGTTCATGGTAATGCAAACGGATCCGTTCTGAACGGATCTAAGCGTTTGCGGATCTAAGCGTTTGCATTATAGGTGCGGATCCGTCTGTGCAGATAACAGACGGATCCGCACCTAACGCAGGTGTGAAAGTAGCCTAAGTGGTCTTAAACTTTTGATCAGGACTATGTGTGTCAACTCCTTTTTTGATGTTTCTTAAATGCTCCTGTAAGCGAGTTTTCAACTTCCTAAAAGTCCCTCCCACATACTGGAGGCCACATGGGCACTCCAGCATGTAGATGACCCCCATACTTTCACAAGTTAATTCTCCTTGCACAGTGTAGGTTACTCTCTTGCTGTTTGAAGTCACCTCCTCAGTTCTAATTTGTCTGTTTTCTCTTGTGCGCACCTTGCAAACCGCACAGAAACCGCACCAAGTGAATCAATGGTTTTTACTTTTTTGTTGATGTATAGGCAAACAGCTGTGAACCAATTTGTCTTTAAAGGGCTTCTGTCACCCCACTAAACTCATTTTTTTTTTTTTGTGTACTTATAATCCCTATCCTGCCATATTGCCATACATTATGTTATTAATAATTTTCGTTCAGTAGATTTTGCAAAAAACGTACTTTTATGATATGCTAATTACCTTTCTACCCCCCAAGTAGGGCGTCTACTTGCTGGTAGCAGCCGCAGAAAACTGACCCCTCCTTCTGTCGATTGACAGGGCCAGCCGCGATCTCCTCCTCCGACCAGCCCTGTAAGCATTTCTGAGATAAGGAGGCTCGCCTCCTCAGCACTCCCTCAGTGCGCCTGCGCCGATGACGTCTTCTCTTTCGGTGACGTCATCGGCGCAGGCGCACTGAGGGAGTGCTGAGGAGGCGAGCCTCTTATCTCAGAGCGCCTGTGCCGAATCAACACAGGCGCGCGATTTTTGAAATGCTGACAGGGCCAGCCGGAGGAGGAGATCGCGGCTGACCCTGTCAATCAACAGAAGGAGGGGGCGGTTTTCTGCGGCTGCTACCAGCAAGTAGACGCCCTACTTGCTGGTAGAAAGGTAATTAGCATATCATAAAAGTACGTTTTTTGCTAAATATACTGAACAAAAATTAATAACATAATGTATGGCAATATGGCAGGATAGGGATTATAAGTACACAAAAAAAAAAATATGAGTTTAGTGGGGTGACAGAAGCCCTTTAATATTTGGTGCTTTCTTATATATTTCAGTTGGCTTATCTGGAATTAACCCTCGGGTCGTTTTTTAAAACCGCCCAGTTTTTTCTTACTGCATTTGTTATCAAGCCAGCACTATCACTAAACTGAGTGATAAACGCTAGCCTCATTTTCTCATTATTTTTCTTGGAGGTAACGTTGTCATCTTTCTGTTCTTTTATCTTTTGTCTACTTTCTTTTGCAACTGCATCTTTACACTCTCTCAAGCAACTTTCTTTATAGCCTTTTTCTAAAAATCTCTTCTCAATCAGTTCACTTTGCCTATAGTAGTCATCAATTTTTGTACAATTACGATGTACTCTTTTAAACTGACTTTTAGGAATATTTATAATGGCAACTCGTGGTCTTAATATAGGTGTTAACATCTGTGGGCTTAAAATAGGTAGTGGTCTTAAAACTACCCCCCTCTAGGGAGATCGTGAGGTCTAAAAAGTCAACAGAGGTTGCACTTATATTGCTGGTAAACTGGAGATTCCAGCTGTTGGCATTTCCTCTCCATACAAGCAAGCAATCGTCTATATATCTTTTCCATGACAATAGGCCATCCTCTGTTGTATTTTTCTGTATTTTAGGGGCAATCAAGGACTCCTCCCATATGGCCATATACAGGTTGGCGAAACTGGGGGCGAATTTTGCCCCCATCGCTGACCCGGTGCATTGTAAATAATAGCTGCTGTCAAACCAAAAATAATTATGCATTAAACAGAATTTCAAACACTGTAATAAAAACTTCCTTTGCTCCTCTGACATTTCCACATCTTTTTCCAGCACACACTGCAGCAATCCCTTTTTCAATTGGGATTACTGTATACAATGATGTCACATCGACAGTTGCCAAAAGAATGTTACCTTCTAAAAACCCAAAACTTTACAGGTGCTTAATAGTGTCCCCTGTATCTTTCAAGTACGATGGGACCTTTGCCACATATTTTTGTAAATAGAAGTCAATATATTCTGATACACGATTGGTGAGGGAATTGATACCGGAGACAATCGGTCTTCCGGGGGGGATTTGTAATACTTTTATGAATTTTCGGGAGGTAGTATATAACGGGAATAACTGGATATTTAATATTCAAATATTCATGTTCTTTTTTATTTAAAATTCCTTTTTCTTTTCCCTCACTTAAAAGCACGCTTAGATCCCTCTTAAAATCAGCGGTCGGGTCTTTTTTCTATTTTTTTATATGTTCTCTCATCCTGTAGCATACTTTGCATTGTCTCCTCATACTTTTCTTTGTCCAAAATAACAATCCCCCCCCCCCCCCTTTATCTGCTGGTTTCACAACATTTTTTTTATTGGCTTCTAAAGACTTTAAACCCTGTTTTTCCCCATAGGTAAGATTAATAAATTTTGGTTTTGTATAAATTTTTTCCAGCTCTCACAATAACCCTGTTTTGAATGCATCAATGCACTCATTATTTTTCAAATGAGGAAAAAAACGAGATTTTTCTTTTAAGTTAGTGTGTATAATATCATTGTGTTTGGTCTCTACTACCTCCTGCTTCTGCTTTGTTATCATATATTTGGCGATATTCAGTTTCCTGATATACGGGATGAACATCTAAAAATGTTTCAAATTTGTTCATTTTTTTTTCGATGGTGCATATTTTAACCCTTTTGTCAACGCCGCTATTTCATTTTCATTCAGTTTGTGTGTGCTGAGGTTATATATCCTGCTTATTACTCCTTCACTTTCTTTCCTTTGGGGCTGCCTCAAATTGGAGTTTTTGGGATTGTTTAAATGGTCTATTTAATTAGTACTCACCTGAATATAAAAGGGTGGGGAGAATAAGTGCATTCAGAGCAGCCCCTGACGAAGCAAGCGAAGGCGAAACCCGGGTCGGGCATGCGATTATTTTACAATTTTTTATGCATGAGACTTTTTATCTATGTGAGTATAATAAAACCAATTGTTTAATGAATTGTTGCGGTACCTCACTATGTTCAGTCCTCTAATTTAACATCCAAGAGGTGAGAAATCTGAATGTGAAGGGAACCTTAAATCCAGTGATCGAGTGCATCTAAAGATACCATCCACCTACCTTATTCATCCACACTCCTATGGAAAGCATTTGAGCTGCGCTGTCTTTTTTTGTACAAATGGATGACTTAAAGATTTTAATTCTCAAAGGGAATTTTAAGACCCACTATTTAGACAAAATTCACACCTCCCTCAGTTCGACTCCCAATCCCTAATCTACCTTGTTTCCGCTGACCATGTCCACTGTAGTACACTGGACGATTTCTCGTATGAACGCTCATTAGCGATCATCTTGCAGTGCAATACTGCCGCCAAATGCCCAATGAATGAGAAAACTCACTCGCTCAACGGGCAATTCTGATTTTTAGGCATGCTTAAAAATCTGCGCTTGCCAGCGGCAGATCATGCTATCTATTAGTGATCTGCTGCCGGCAAACCACTAGACAGTATGAGGGCGAGCAATGGCATAGCAATCGCTCCTCCCCATGCTCCGGAGATCGCTGGATGTAATAGGAGCGGTCTCCTCCACTAGCTAACAGGTGTTTGCTTTGAAGGAACTCTTCCCTCCCGACAGTCGCTTGCTCAATCGGCCTGTGTAATTTAAGTGTTGTACCTGCTTCTCAGTCTTCCATTTGTAATCTTGCCTGAAGAAAGAGACTTTGTGCTCTGATAGCTTGCAATGTTTTTTTCTGGTTAGCCTATAACGGTATCATTCCCTTAATACTTTTGTATTTATTAACGCAAAAGTATTCAAAGTCACATACCGTTTGCAGCGGAGTCGGTGAAGTCACATGGCTTTTCCGCGGCAAAACTGCGTGTAGTACATGCAGTTCTTGTTGAGGTTTTTGCAGCAGAACCGTCACAAAAACTGCTGTAAACTTTTCTGCTACAATTTCCGGTATGTGTGGACATACACTAAAAGTAAAATCTGAAGCTGAATATAGTATTTCATGCTGGACACTCAAATGAACGGAGTATGCGGATGCTTCAGGTCTGCTGTTAGTCGTCCTCTGGCTCATCCATCCTGAATGGGGGACCCCCCTCCATAACTCTCAGTCTCTTCATCAGACAACACATTTATCATTGAATAAGGCCTCATGCACACGATAGCAAAACACGAATACTGTCCGTGAGCGTCCCGCACTTTCCCGTCCCGCACTATCCCATCCCGCCCTATTGTAAAAAAAACTGCAAAGCAAACAAGAATAGGACATGTTCTGTTTTTTTGTTGTGGGAAGGACATACAGCCACATCATGGATGCATTTTTTGCAGCTCCATAAAATAGGTCCACAAACAATGAGTAAAAGATGCAAATCGGACACGGAAAGCAAATACAATCATGTGCATGAGGCCTAAGGAGTGTGGTCACCAGATACTATGTAAATCATAATGCCATAAAAAATTCTAAATATTCAATGGACTTACCTGGATAACATTCCTGTAATGTATGACATGGAAAGAGTCTGCAAACAGAAACAAAGAAACAGTGAAATCTGAAGTTTGCTAATATCTGTTGGTAAGTGTTTCCCTCCATTAAACCTAGCTGCAATATTATATGAACATTCCTTTTAAGGCCTCTTTCAGACAACCGTGTGTTCCCCGTGGCCGTATTGCAGCACGCATACGGTGGGTCTGCAATTTGTGGTTCGCAGCACGGGCATGGCGGGACAACGGCTGTGTGAAAGAGGCCTTAGTATACCAAATGTACAGCACTGTCTAGGCATGGTACACAAGTCCTGTTGCCTTACCACTAGGGAAGGTAACCTCTGAGCACCAGAGATATTATTCTTCAACCCTTGCACCACAGCAGACTTTTTAATTAATTTATGTAATAACCCTTAGGCCCCTTTCACACGGGCGAGAATTCCGCGCGGGTGCAATGCGTGAGATGAACGCATTGCACCCGCACTGAATCCGGACCCATTCACTTCAATGGGGCTGTGCACATGAGCGGTGATTTTCACGCATCACTTGTGCGTTGCGTAAAAAAACGCAGCAAGCTCTATATTGTGTGTTTTTCGCGCAATGCAGGCCCTATAGAAGTGAATGGGGCTGCGTGAAAATCGCAAGCATCCACAAGCAAGTGCGGATGCAGTGCAATTTTCACGCATGGTTGCTAGGTGACGATCGGGATGGGGACCCGATCTTTATTACTTTGCCTTATAACATGGTTATAAGGGAAAATAAAAGCATTCTGAATACAGAATGCTAAGTAAATTTGGGATGGAGAGGTTAAAAAAAAATAAAAAAAATAAAACTCACCTAATCCACTTGTTCACGCAGCCCAGTTTGTCTTCTTTCTTCTTCTTTGAGGACCTGGGAGAAAAGGACCTTTGGTGACGTCACTGCTCTCATCACATGGTCCATCACCATGGTGATGGACCATGGTGATTGGACCATGTGATGAGCGCAGTGACATCACCAAAGGTCCTTTTCTCCCAGGTCCTCCAAGAAGAAGAAAGAAGACAAGCCGGGCTGCGCGAACAAGTTGATGAGGTAAGTTTAATAATTTATTTATTTTTAACCTCTCCATCCCTAATTTACTTAGCATTCTGTATTAAGAATGCTTTTATTTTCCCTTATAATCATGTTATAAGGAAAAATAATCAAATCTACAGAATACCTAACCCAAACCTGAACTTCAGTGAAGAAGTCCGGGTTTGGGTCTGGGTACTACATTAAGTTTTTTCTTACGCGAGTGCAAAATGCATTGCACTTGCGCTGAAAAAACTTAAGAACGCAACGCAATCGTGTACAAAACTCACTCCACTCGCAGGCAAAATCGCACTATTTTCCCGCGACGCACCCGCATCCTATCCGGCCCTCACACGTGACTCCCGTGTGAAAGAGGCCTTACTATTGCTACTAAACCTAGGCCACCAGGGATAATTTAGCACTTTGTCACCTGGTATAATTATATACTTAAACCACCAGGAATATTAAAACTAACCCATTAATCTTCGAAGAATAAAATGCATGCTACAGACCACCACCACGGATATTACTTATTAGCTCTAAGACCATCATCGACCACCAGGGATTTTAATATTAACTCTAAACCATCCTAGAACAGAAATTTTTAGTTTTAACTCTTACACCAGCACGGATATTTTTGACTCATTATTTATCAAATATATTCTTAGTGAGGGAAATTACCTACTTGTCCGCAGCCTGATGCCTCATTGAAAGGTGAGCTTTTGTGATCTGTTCACATATTGCAGTACTGCATGGCGGCTGTTGTTGCTCTGGTGCTGTGCCTGTTTGGTATGCCCAGACCCAAGGGAGCTAAGCCTGGCAGCAGGAGTACTGTTGGCAGGCGGGGTAACCCTCACCCCTGCAGAGCTTATGCTGTGGTGGCTGGGCTGGCATTCTGCACCCAATGGTGGGGACCCACTTGAAAGATCAGTGTGATGGGGCAAGTGAGCTTATATAGTTTGATGAAAATGTCTACTAAGAACCTTGTGTTGGGGTTTATGCATTGGCAGCCACAGATCAGTACATAACATGTGGATGTGCAGACCATGTCTACCATGTTGGTATATTATTATTCACCCCAGGTATTAGATAGATTTTAGATATTCAGTATTACATCTTCCAGCTAAAAAAGAAACAAACAACTGTGGCTTCCAAAAATACATCCGTCCATATCCTCGTTGGGTATAGAAGGGAGGTGCAGAAGTGCTACTCTATTTAGTAAGAAAACCCCTACATAGGATACACCCCAGATATGGTCATCTACTGCAGAGACAACTGGAAGGTGTGGTAGTATAAACCAAACAAATGGAAGTTCATGAGTTTCCTCCATACTTACAAAGATACTGAGAAGAATCAGGTTCCATGGATAATGCCTCCTGTAAAGATTAAGTTATGATGAGAATACGTCTTTTATACACTGCACAGAACAGGCCATTTAATATTATTATGCACCGTAAAGGGCCCTTTTCCATGGGCCGACTAAGCAGTAAATTTCTGGGAATAAACTTTTTGCTGCCAATAATTATCTGCTCATTAGTGGAGGTGAGAGCTGCTTTTATATGCAGCAGTCATGTCTGCTGTGTGGGCAGGAGAACTCGCTACTGTGATCGCTTCTCCCCATACAGATTCATTGCTTATGGGCAGCAGATCCTGGTCTACAGAGCACTATCTGCTGCCCAGAAATGGTGATTTTGGTGTCCGCCGCAGAGA
Organism: Bufo bufo; assembly: GCF_905171765.1. Taxonomy (NCBI): domain Eukaryota; kingdom Metazoa; phylum Chordata; class Amphibia; order Anura; family Bufonidae; genus Bufo; species Bufo bufo. The sequence continues at coordinate 605,730,325 of NC_053391.1, forward strand.
TGGCTTCTCCAGATGAATGACCGCTTGTTCGTTCATCGGGTGATCGACGGCACTTTTACACAGGGCAGTTAGGACAAATGTGTAGCTTAACCCCCCCACCCCCCCCACCCCTTGTGAGAAAAGAAGCAGCGCGTGGAATGCTTGGGCGAATAAACTTTACCTCTTTATTATGGTGGATTAAGAAGTTCCTTGGAGTGGGGTTCCCTGAGGCTTTGCGCCAGGCACTGTATTTTCATTGCTCTTATCCTTCATTGTGTGTGATGTTTGGATAGTGAGATTCTTACAAATATCAGGCTCTTGAGGACTAAGGGCTGCATCACATTAACAGATGAGGCAGACGATTGCCGGAAGGGAAGTGTTCCTTCCTGGCAGTCATCTGCTCGTTAGAGGAGGAGACCACTGCTATTACATGCAGGGATCTCCTTCACAGTATGGGGAGGAGTGATCGCTAATGTCATCGATACTGAATCATTATTAGCCGGCAGCAGATCGTGCTGTGTAACAATGATTTTTAAACCTTTCAAAAGATTCCAATTACCCAATGAACGAGCTTTTGCTCCATCGGGTAATCAGCGGCAGTATTACACTGTCAGATCATCGCTAACAAGCATTACTATGAACGCTTGTCAGTGATGATCTGCCCGACAATCGCCTGGTGCAATACAGGCTTAGGGTACGTTCACACTAGCCTTTTTCTTTTCCAGTATTGAGTTTTATCCTAGGCGCTCAATACCATAAAAAACTGATCAGTTTTATCCTAATGCATTCTGAATGGAGAGCGATCCGTTCAGGATGCATCAGTTCAGTCCCTCTTACGTTTTTTGGCCGGAGAAAATACCGCAGCATGCTGCATTTTTCTCCCCGGGGAAAAGTCCTGAACACTTGCCGGAATGCCGGATGCGGCATTATTTTCCATTGAAATGCATTAATGCCTGATCCGGCACCAAGTGTTCGGGTAAAACAGATCCGGTTTTCCGGTGTGCGCATGCGCAGACCTTTATAAATGCAAAAAAATAAATTAATACCGCATCCGTTTTTCCAGATGACACCTGAGAGACGGATCCGGTAATTCAATGCATTTGTCAGACGGATCTGACAAATGCATCCGTTTGCGCCCAGATTTCCGGATCTGGCAGGCAGTTCTGGCAGGAATTCTCTGACGCAAGTGTGAAAGTAGCCTTAAATCTCGAGGTTTAATTGACAACACAACTTATCTCTACCTTTGCCCTAATTTTATTGTACAGCAGTTGATGTCAGGTAATTATTATTATTATTTATTATTATAGCGCCATTCTTTCCATGGCGCTGTACCTATGATGAGGGTACATAATACAGACAATTGCACTAAACATGAACAAGACAAGTTACAGACTGGTACAGAAGGAGAGAGGGCCTAGAATCTACAAGGTAATAGGATCCTACCTTGGTCCAGTGCAGCAGGCAAGAACCAGATATGTTATAAAGAAAACCGCGCTGTGGAGAAGAAAACAAGAGATGTAGAAACGGATGAATGTGCGGAAGATTTCTGATGATGTTCATTGATGGATAACCATTTTTTTTAGTTTATTATGGTAAATAATAATAATAATATAGTCTACAACATAGCAAACAGCATTGAGGGTTATAATTAATAATAATAAGAGTCTATATTTATATAGCGACAACATATTCCGCAGCGCTTTACAGTACCAGGGGTTCATGTACAAACAGTCATAAATAACATAGCAACAGACAAGTCAATAATTAGAACAAGAGGAATGAGGGCCCTGCTCGCAAGAGCTTACAATCTATGAGGAGATAGGGGTGACACAAAAGGTAAAAGTGCTTGTTTTGTACAAAGGTCCAGCCATCTTGGGAAAATAGAGGAGCAGATATAAAGCTGCATGAGCCGATATCTGTAGTGCTTCTGGGTGCATAGGTGCGGTGGAGAGTTTGGTGGAGGATCAGGTTCAGGAAACGATAAATGGGCTATGTACGGAGAGGAGTTAGATCAGGGGACGTGATAGAAACATAGAAACATAGAATGTGTCGGCAGATAAGAACCATTTGGCCCATCTAGTCTGCCCAATATACTGAATCCTATGAATAGTCCCTGGCCCTATCTTATATGAAGGATGGCCTTATGCCTATCCCATGCATGCTTAAACCCCTTCACTGTATTTGCAGCTACCACTTCTGCAGGAAGGCTATTCCATGCATCCACTACTCTCTCAGTAAAGTAATACTTCCTTATATTACTTTTAAACCTTTGCCCCTCTAATTTAAAACTGTGTCCTCCTGTGGTAGTTTTTCTTCTTTTAAATATGCTCTCTTCCTTTACCGAGTTGATTCCCTTTATGTATTTAAAAGTTTCTATCATATCCCCTCTGTTTCTTCTTTCTTCCAAGCTATACATGTTAAGGTCCTTTAACCTTTCCTGGTAAGTTTTATCCTGCAATCCATGTACTAGTTTAGTAGCTCTTCTCTGAACTCTCTCTAGAGTATCTATATCCTTCTGGAGATATGGCCTCCAGTACTGCGCACAATACTCCAAGTGAGGTCTCACCAGTGTTCTGTACAGCGGCATAAGCACTTCACTCTTTCTACTGCTTATACCTCTCCCTATACATCCAAGCATTCTGCTGGCATTTCGTGCTGCTCTATTACATTGTCTTCCCACCTTTAAGTCTTCTGAAATAATTACTCCTAAATCCCTTTCCTCAGATACTAAGGTCAGGACTGTGTCAAATATTCTATATTCTGCCCTTGGGTTTTTACGCCCCAGGTGCATTATCTTGCACTTATCCACATTAAATTTCAGTTTCCAGAGTTCTGACCATTCTTCTAGTTTTCCTAAATCCTTTTCGATTTGGCGTTTCCCTCCAGGAACATCAACCCTGTTACATATCTTTGTGTCATCAGCAAAAAGACAAACCTTACCATCGAGGCCTTTTGCAATATCACTTATGAAGATATTAAACAAAATTGGTTCCAGTACAGATCCCTGTGGAACCCCACTGGTAACATGACCTTGTTTTGAATGTTCTCCATTGACTACAACCCTCTGTTGTCTGTCACTCAGCCACTGCCTAATCCACTCAACAATATGGGAGTCCATGCTCAATGACTGCAGTTTATTGATAAGTCTTCTATGTGGGACAGTGTCAAAAGCCTTACTAAAATCTAGATATGCGATGTCTACTGCACCTCCACCGTCTATTATTTTATTCACCCAGTCAAAAAAATCTATAAGATTTGTTTGACATGATCTCCCTGAAGTAAACCCATGTTGTTTTTCATCTTGCAATCCATGGGATCCACGCTAAAAAGATTTTAGAGAGCGCCTAAAACTGTGTATATTGTGATTTAACATAATTTATTGGGGTAGAAAGCAGTGATGGGTAAACTGCGGCTCTCCAGCTGTTGTAAAACTACAAATCCCATCATGCCCTGCTGTAGGCTGATAGCTGTGGGCAGACTGGGCATACTGGGAGTTGTAGTTTTACAACAGCTGGAGAGCCGCAGTTTGCCCATCCCTGGGGTAGAGCATTCCAGAGAACTGCTGCAGCTTGGGAGAAGTCTTGGAGTTGGGATTGAGAGGTTTGGATTATGATCCACCAGTCCTAAATCTTTTACAGAGCGCAGAGCACGGGTAGGGTGGTAGACAGAGATGAGGGAAGAGAGGAAGGGAGCAGCACTGTGGAGAGCTTGGTGGGTGACAATGAGCTGTTTTAATTGGATTCTATACTGTAAATTATCTTACAATAAATGTGTATAATTGATCTGAGAGAGACTGAATTTGATAAATCTGTGTCTTTTTTTATTTTATTTATGTAACTAACTTTTATAGAGAGTTAGGCCCCTTTCACACGGGCGAGTTTTCCGCGCGGGTGCAATGCGTGAGGTGAACGCATTGCACCCGCACTGAATCTGGACCCATTCACTTCTATGGGGCTGTGCACATGAGCGGTGATTTTCACGCATTACTTGTGCGTTGCGTGAAAATCGCAGTATGCTCTATTTTGTGCGTTTTTCACGCAACGCAGGCCCCATAGAAGTGAATGGGGCTGAGTGAAAATCTTAACCATCCGCAAGCAAGTTCGCACAGCTTCTCTTCTGTCTTCTTTCTTCAGGACCTGGGTAAGGCCTCATGCACACGACCGTATTTTTTTGCGGTCCGCAAAACAGGGTTCCGTTTTTTCGTGATCCGTGATCGTTTTTTTCGTCCGTGGGTCTTCCTTGATTTTTGCAGGATCCACGGACATGAAAAAAAAGTCGTTTTGGTGTCCGCCTGGCCGTGCGGAGCCAAACGGATCCGTCCTGAATTACAATGCAAGTCAATGGGGACAGATCCGTTTGACGTTGACACAATATGGTGCAATTTCAAACGTATCCGTCCCCCATTGACTTTCAATGTAAAGTCAGGAGTTAATATACCATCGGATCGGAGTTTTCTCCAATCCGATGGTATATTTTAACTTGAAGCGTCCCCATCACCATGGGAACGCCTCTATGTTAGAATATACCGTCGGATTTGAGTTACATCGTGAAACTCAAATCCGACAGTATATTCTAACACAGAGGCGTTCCCATGGTGATGGGGACGCTTCAGGTTAGAATATACTAAAAGAACTGTGTACATGACTGCCCCCTGCTGCCTGGCAGCAGGGGGCAGCCCCCCCCTGTAGTTAACACATTGGTGGCCAGTGTGGCCGGCCCCCCCCTCCCTCCCCTGTAGTTAACTCATTGGTGGACAGTGCGGCCGGCCCCCCCCCTCCCCTGTAGTTAACTCATTGGTGGCCAGTGGGCCCCCCCTCCCTTGTAGTTAACTCATTGGTGGCCAGTGTGGCCGGCCCCCCTCCCCTGTAGTTAACTCGTTGGTGGCCAGTGGGCCCCCCTCCCTCCCCTGTAGTTAACTCGTTGGTGGCCAGTGGGCCTTCTCCCCTCCCTCCCCCTCCTAATTAAAATCTCCCCCCTATCATTGGTGGCAGCGGAGTGTACCGATCGGAGTCCCAGTTTAATCGCTGGGGCTCTGATCGGTAACCATGGCAACCAGGACGCTACTGCAGTCCCGGTTGCCATGGTTACTTAGCAATTTGTAGAACCATTATACTTACCTGCGAGCTGCGATGGTCTGCGTCCGGTCGGGAGCTCCTCCTACTGGTAAGTGACAGGTCCGGCCGGGAGCTCCTCCTACTGGTAAGTGACAGGCAGCAGGGGGCAGTCATGTACACAGTTCTGTTAGTATATTCTAACCTGAAGCGTCCCCATCACCATGGGAATGCCTCTGTGTTAGAATATACTGTCGGTTCTGAGTTTTCACGAAGTGAAAACTCAGCTTTGAAAAAGCTTTTATGCAGACGGATCTTCGGATCCGTCTGTATAAAAACTAACCTACAGCCACGGATCACGGACACGGATGCCAATCTTGTGTGCATCCGTGTTCTTTCACGGACCCATTGACTTGAATGGGTCCGTGAACCGTTGGCCGTGAAAAAAATAGGACAGGTCATATTTTTTTCACGGCCAGGAAACACGGATCACGGATGCGGCTGAAAAACGGTGCATTTTCCGATTTTTCCACAGACCCATTGAAAGTCAATGGGTCCGCGAAAAAAAAGGGAAAACGGCACAACGGCCACGGGTGCACAAAACGGTCGTGTGCATGAGGCCTAAAGGACCTGTGGTGACGTCACTGCGCTCATCACATGGTCCATCACATGATCCATCACCATGGTGATGGATCATGTGACAAACCATGTGATGAGCGCAGTGACATCACCATAGGTCCTTTTCCTCACAGATGAAGGCAGATGAGAAGCCGGGCTGCGCGAACAAGTGGATTGAGGTGAGTTAAATTATTATTATTTTTTTTTAACCCCTCCAGCCCTATTGTAGTAAGCATTCTGTATTAAGAATGCTATTATTTTCCCTTATAACCATGTTATAAGGGAAAATAATACAATCTACACAACACCTAACCCAAACCCGAACTCCTGTGAAGAAGTTCGGGTTTGGGTGGGTACCAAACATGCCGATTTTTCTCACGCACGTGCAAAATGCATTAAAATGTTTTGCACTCGCACGGAAAAATCGCGCATTTTCCCGCGACGCACCCGCATCTTATCCGGCCCAAAACCATGACGCCCGTGTGAAAGAGGCCTTATGTTTTTTACAATTTGTTCCATTTTTGTTTCTGTATTGTTTCAGTATTGTGTTCTGATTTGCCCATTTTTCATCATGTTTGTTCCACTTTTTGTGGAAGGATTAAAGAGTTTCTCCAGGGTTTACATATTGATGACTTATCCTCCGGATAGATCATCAATATGAGATTGGCATGGGTCCGACTCCCGGCACCCCCGCTGATCCTCTCTATTAAAAGGCCGCGGCCTTTTCCTAGACCGCGTGACGTCACGTTCATAAGTCACATGGTCTAGATGCAGCTGAGCCCCATTGAAGTGAATGGGACTGAGCGCAATACTAAGCAGAGCCACTATACAATGTACAGCGCTGTCTTTGGTGAGCTGTGAGGAGGCAATACAATCATAGGAGTGCCATGGTCTCTTCAAACAGCTGATCAGCGGGGTGCTGGGAGTCAGAACCTCAATGATCTCATATTGATGACCTCTCCTGAGGATGGGTCATCGATATATGAATCCCAGAGAACCTCTTTAACTATTATTTTTTTGCTGTCTTTGTAATGTTGCTGAAACACAGATGTGAAATATGGAACAAATCCACCACTGTGGTAAATGTGGTGCAGGTCTAGACAGCTGGTCTAAGGTTACTCTTAAGGCCTCCTGCACACGACCGTTGTGTGCACCCGTGGCCGTTGTGCCGTTTTCCGTTTTTTTTTCGCGGACCCATTGACTTTCAATGGGTCCGTGTAAAAATCGGAAAATGCACCGTTTTGCAGCCGCATCCGTGATACGTGTTTCCTGTCCGTCAAAAAAATAGGACCTGTCCTATTTGTTTGACGGACAACGGTTCACGGACCCATTCAAGTCAATGGGTCCGTGAAAAAACACGGATGCACACAAGATTGGCATCCGTGGCCGTTGGCAACTTTCACACAGACGGATCACAGATCCGTCTGCATAAAAGCTTTTTCAGATATGAGTTTTCAGTTCATGAAAACTCATATCCGACAGTATATTCTAACACCGAGGCGTTCCCATAGTGATGGGGACGCTTCAAGTTAGAATATACTGAGAACTGTGTACATGACTGCCCCCTGCTGCCTGGCGGCACCCGATCTTTTACAGGGGGCTGTGATCCGCACAATTAACCCCTCAGGTGCCGCACCTAAAGGGTTAATTGTGCGTATCATAGCCCCCTGTAAGAGATCAGGTGCTGCCAGGCAGGAGGGGGCAGACCCCCTCCCTCCCCAATATTATATTCATTGGTGGTCAGTGCGGCCTCCCCTCCCCCCCCCCCCAGTTAAACTCCCGTTCCGAATCCCCCATCATTGGTGGCCATTGCGGCCTCCCCTCTCCCCCCCCCCAGTTAAAATCAAGTTCCAAATCCCCCATCATTGGTGGCCAGTGCGGCCTCACATCTCCCCCCCCCCCCTAGTTAAAATCACGTTCCGAATCCCCCATCATTGGTGGCCAGTGCGGCCTCACATCTCCCCCCCCCCCAGTTAAAATCACGTTCCCCCATCATTGGTGGCAGTGGAAAATGCACCGTTTTTCAGCCGCATCCGTGATCCGTGTTTCCTGGCCGTGAAAAAAATATGACCTGTCCTATTTTTTTCACGGCCAACGGTTCACGGACCCATTCAAGTCAATGGGTCCGTGAAAGAACACGGATGCACACAAGATTGGCATCCGTGTCCGTGATCCGTGGCTGTAGGTTAGTTTTTATACAGACGGATCCGAAGATCCGTCTGCATAAAAGCTTTTTCAAAGCTGAGTTTTCACTTCGTGAAAACTCAGAACCGACAGTATATTCTAACACAGAGGCATTCCCATGGTGATGGGGACGCTTTAGGTTAGAATATACTAACAGAACTGTGTACATGACTGCCCCCTGCTGCCTGGAAGGTGCTGCCAGGCAGCAGGGGGCAGCCCCCCCCCTGTAGTTAACACATTGGTGGCCAGTGTGGCTGGCCCCCCCCCCTCCCTCCCCTGTAGTTAACTCATTGGTGGCCAGTGCGGCCGCCCCCCCCCTCCCCTGTAGTTAACTCATTGGTGGCCAGTGCGGCCGGCCCCCCTCCCTCCCCTGTAGTTAACTCGTTGGTGGCCAGTGGGCCTTCTCCCCTCCCTCCCCCTCCTAATTAAAATCTCCCCCCTATCATTGGTGGCAGCGGAGTGTACCGAACGGAGTCCCAGTTTAATCGCTGGGGCTCCGATCGGTAACCATGGCAACCAGGACGCTACTGCAGTCCTGGTTGCCATGGTTACTTAGCAATTTTTAGAAGCATTATACTTACCTGCGAGCTGCGATGTCTGTGACCGGCCGGGCGCTTCTCCTACTGGTAAGTGAAAGGTCTGTGCTATAGGCAATGCGCCGCACAGACCTTTCACTTACCAGTAGGACGAGCGCCCGGCCGGTCACAGACATCGCAGCTCACAGGTAAGTATAATGCTTCTAAAAATTGCTAAGTACCGATCGGAGCCCCAGCGATTAAACTGGGACTCCGATCGGTACTCTCCGCTGCCACCAATGATAGGGGGGGATTTTAATTAGGAGGGGGAGGGAGGGGGGGGCCCACTGGCCACCAATGAATCTACAGTACTACAGGGGAGGGAGGGGGGGCCGGCCGCACTGGCCACCAATGTGTTAACTACAGGGGAGGGAGGGGGGGGCGGCCGCACTGGCCACCAATGTGTTAACTACAGGGGAGGGAGGGGGGGGCGGCCGCACTGGCCACCAATGTGTTAACTACAGGGGAGGGAGGGGGGGCCGGCCGGACTGGCCACCAATGAGTTAAATACAGGGGGGGGAGGGGGGGTCTGCTGCCTGGCAACACCTGCCAGGCAGCAGGGGGCAGTCATGTACACAGTTCTCTTAGTATATTCTAACCTGAAGCGTCCCCATCACCATGGGAACGCCTCTGTGTTAGAATATACTGTCGGATCTGAGTTTCACGATCTAACTCAAATCCGATGGTATATTCTAACATAGAGGCGTTCCCATGGTGATGGGGACGCTTCAAGTTAAAATATACCATCGGATTGGAGAAAACTCTGATCCGATGATATAAAAGGGACTCCTGCCTTTACATTGAAAGTCAATGGGGGACGGATCCGTTTGCAATTGCACCATATTGTGTCAACGTCAAACGGATCCGTCCCCATTGACTTGCATTGTAATTCAGGACGGATCCGTTTGGCTCCGCACGGCCAGGCGGACACCAAAACGACATTTTTTTCATGTCCGTGGATCCTCCAAAAATCAAGGTACCCACGGACGAAAAAACGGTCACGGATCACGGACCTACGGACCCCGTTTTTGCGGACCTTAAACAGTAATGTGAATAGAACCATTTAAATGTATTGGTACCATTTTTTAAATAAAAAAATAATAATAATTAATACAGATCTTATTAAGGATATCTTTTGCTTGTACAGTGATTAGGCAGACATATTCTTGCTTCTGTACCTTGGGAAAAATCTCTGTGTGCCCAGAATGACCACAGAAAGAAAATATGTTTGTGCGCATGAGCCATTAGACTGCCAGATGATCCCTAACTAGTGTTCCTATGGTTATTGGGCAGAAAATCTGGCAGTCTAATATTCACTAAACACTTAGTTAGTTCATGCACACAAACGTTTTTTTTTTTTTTACGTTCCGTTTATTGTGTTCCGTATACGGAACCATTCATTTCAATGGGTCCGCAAAAAAACGGAATGTACTCTGTTTGCCCTCCGTTTCCGTATTTCCATTTTTCCGTTCCGTTCAAAGATAGAACATGTCCTATTCTTACGGACAAGGAATAGTTCTGTTCCTCAAAAAACGGAATGCACACGGACGTCATCCGTATTTTTTGCGGATCCGTTTTTTGTGGACCACAAAATACTGAAAAAGCCATCCGGTCGTGTGCAAAAGTCCTTAGTAGGCAAAATAATGTAATTATGTTGTAAATAGGCTGCAATGTGATGAATGTGATTGAAAAGCATAGTACCCGAGTGAACCCATATACAATGAAAAAATATAAGGGAAAGACTGCTTTTTCTTAGCATAAAAAGGCTGTTAAAGGGGTTATCCATTGATAATAAAGAGCTATCCTCAGCATAGGTTATCATTATCACATCGGTGGGGGTCTGATTCCCAAGACCCCTGCCAATCAGCTGTTTCAAGGAGCAACTGTGCTCACAAGAGCTCTGATGAGTGCAGCTGGCTTCCGGGAGCTATCCAATCAGAGCGCCGTACATACGGTAGTACAGTGGCTGTGCTTGGTATTGCAGCTCAGCCCAATTCTCTTCATACATCGAGCACCTGGCCTATTCTAACATCTGTTTGGCGGTATCCCAGGTGTCAGACCCCTGCTGATCGGATATTGAGTAGCTATCCTGAGGATAGCTCATCAGTCATAATTGCTGGATAACCCCTTTTAGCCTTACTGCATAGCTGTTTTGGGTTTGATAAGACTCACCAGCTCATGCTGATATTCATCCCCAGTGATCACATGATGAGTAGGATCAGAGCAGGAAGGGGCATCACCACTTCATGATCTGTATATACAGCACTTATTGAACACTGTGTATACAGAAATGGACAAGGGAGGGACCGTAAAAAAAAAAAAAACAGTTTCTGCCTTCTCTATAGGGAGGGAGCACTTCTGTCATTGACGGCAAGCTGAACGGTTAGAATGCAGCTGCGAACATTGCAAGGATGTTCAGGAGCATCGTTCCAGAGTTATACGCTGACTGCCAGGACATTTAAAGTCTATAAGCGGTTAACAGGTGGTTAAAAATTTTTGCCAGATGGTTAAAAATCAGTGCAGGTAAAGTAAAGCAAATTATTTGCAGTCACTTATATTTTTGTGTGATTTCCGCCTCATGCACACAACCATATTTTCAGTCCACATCCCATCCGCATTTTTTGTAGATTGGATGCAGATCCTTTCATTTCAATGGAGCCACAAAACATGCGGACAGCACAGCCTGTGCTGTCTGCCTCTGTATGTATGTTCCGCTGCCCTTAAAAATGATAGAACTTGTCCTATTCTTGTCCGTTTTAAATTTCTACAGGAATTTGAAAAAAGTAGCAGCATGCACTCGGCCGGTATCTGTCTTTTGCGGATACACGTTTTGCAAATCGCAAAAGACATAGCTCGTGTGCATGGGGCTCTAAGCTGTGAAAAGCGCAATACTCAGTTCTTCAACATCTGAATCATTATAATTACGGTTTCATTTCATACTTACTATGAAGCCCAATACCAGCCAGGATTTTCCTGAACATACTCCTTCACTGGGTCACTGAAAGACAACCAGATACAATTGTATTATATGTGTATAGTATTGTATATGTTGCTAAAGTGTATCTATAAGTTGGTTGGAATTCTCATTATATTTCTCAGTACAACTAGAAAATAGAAAAATAATGGTCCTTTTACATGGCGCAGTTCTCAGGCCATTATCATGAACTAACTGTGTGCCTGATAGCTGCTTGATCGTTAGCAGAGGTGAGAGCTATATTTACATGCAGCAATCATCTCCTCTGTTTGGGGAGGTAAATTCCCCACTGTGATCACTCATCCCCATTCATTGTTAAGGCTGTATTACACCTGCCAATTTTTCGGCAGATGATCGCTAGCGAAATTTTGTATGAACGCTCGTTAGCGATCATCTTGCAGTGTAATACTGCCGCCTATTGCCCGATGAATGAGTAATCGATTATCGGGTAATTGTGGTTTGTAAGCATGCTTAAAAATTGTTTGCCACTAGACAGCATAGGGATGAGCGATGGCATACCGATCGCTCCTCCCCATGCTGCGGAGGAGATCGCTGCATGTAATAGCAGTGGTCTCCTCCGCTAGCTAGCAGGCGATTGCTGGGAGGGAACGCTTCCCTCCCAACAATCGCTTGCTTAATTGGTCTGGGTAATACAGTCAGGGGCGGATTGGCCATAGACCCTACAGGGAAATTTCCCGGGGGGCCACTCAAGCCCTGTTGATGGCCGCAGGCCAGGTACGAAATGACCTGATGCTCAATGGCTTCAGGTGCCGTTCTGAACTCAACTGTATTACCATCCTTATGATGGTGATACAGTTGAATACTGTGGTGAGGGCGACAGTATTTTGTGCTGCCCTTTGGTATTTGGTTCTACTGAGGCGGTATTCTGTGCCGCACTACAGTACTGCAGACCCCGCCTACTTCAGTTGTCCCCGCCTACTTGTTTCGGCCCATCTTTTGTCAATTTGAACCCACCTGAAACATGGGGCCACTTTTAGTTTTTTTTTTCCAGGGCCACTTTAAGTTCCCAATCTGCCCCTGAATACAGGCTTTAGGCCTCTTTCACACTTGCGTTGTCCGGATCCGGCGTGTACTCCACTTGCCGGAATTACACGCCGGATCCGGAAAAACGCAAGTGTACTGAAAGCATTTGAAGACGGAACCGTCTTCCAAATGCGTTCAGTGTTACTATGGCACCCAGGACGCTATTAAAGTCCTGGTTGCCATAGTAGGAGCGGGGAGCGGGGGAGCGGTATACTTACAGTCCGTGCGGCTCCCGGGGCGCTCCAGAGTGACGTCAGAGCGCCCCATGCGCATGGATGACGTGTCCAATGCGATCACATGATCCATGCGCTTGGGGCGCCCTGACGTCACTCTGGAGCGCCCCGGGAGCCGCACGGATGGTAAGTACACTGCTCCCCGCTCCCCACTACACTTTACCATGGCTGCCAGGACTTTAGCGTCCCGGCAGCCATGGTAACCACTCTGAAAAAGCTAAATGTCGGCTCCGGCAATGCGCCGAAACGACGTTTAGCTTAAGGCCGGATCCGGATCAATGCCTTTCAATGGGCATTTATTCCGGATCCGGCCTTGCGGCAAGTGTTACGGATTTTTGGCCGGAGCAAAAAGCGCAGCATGCTGCGGTATTTTCTCCGGCCAAAAAACGTTCCGTTCCGGAACTGAAGACATCCTGATGCATCCTGAACGGATTTCTCTCCATTCAGAATGCATTAGGATAATCCTGATCAGGATTCTTCCGGCATAGAGCCCCGACGACGGAACTCTATGCCGGAAGACAATAACGCAGGTGTGAAAGAGCCCTTAGTAAACTGCAGATTGCTGTTTACATAGGGTGATCTGCTGCTCAGAAAGAATGATTTTGGGCGCCGGCGGAAATATATGATCACTGAATAAACAAGCATTTGTAAATCACTGTTAGGCCTCTTTTACAAGTCAGTGAATTGCAGACGTATTCTGTCCATTGACTTTAATGTGTGCATTTATACGTCACTTGCCTTTTTCTGTTAGGCCCCTTGCAGACGGGCGTGTCCGGATTAGGTCCGGATGCGTCCCGGTGCATTGCGGCAAACCCGTGCGAGTAGGTACGCAATTGCAGTCAGTTTTGACTGCGATTGCGTTCTGATGTTCAGTTTTTATCGCGCGGGTGCAATGTGTTTTGCACGCACGTGATAAAAAACCGACTGTGGTACCCAGACCTGAACTTCTTCACAGAAGTTCAGGTTTGGGTTAGTTGTAGTGTAGATTGTATTATTTCCCCTTATAACATGGTTATAAGGGAAAATAATAGCATTCTGAATACAGAATGCATAGTAAAATAGGGCTGGAGGGGTTAAAAAAATATATAATAATAATTTAACTCACCTTAATCCACTTGTTCGCGCAGCCGGCATCTCTTCTGTCTTCCTCTGTGAGCAATAGGACCTTTGATGACGTCACTGCGTTCATCACATGGTCCATCACATGATCCATCACCATGGTGATGGATCATGTGATGAGCGTAGTGATGCCATCAAAGGTCCTATTGCTCACAGATGAAGACAGAAGAGATGCCGGCTGCGCGAACAAGTGGATTAAGGTGAGTTAAATTATTTTTTATTTTTTTTAACCCCTCCAGCCCTATTGTACTATGCATTCTGTATTCAGAATGCTATTATTTTCCCTTATAACCATGTTATAAGGGGAAATAATAATGATCCCATCCCGATCGTCACCTAGAAACCGTGTGTGAAAATCGCACCGCATCCGCACTTGCTTACGGATGCTTGCGATTTTCACGCAACTCCATTAATTTCTATGGGGCCTGCGTTACGTGAAAAACGCACAAAGAGGAGCATGCTGCGATTTTCACGCAACGCATAAGTGATGCGTGAAAATCACCGCTCGTGTGCACAGCCCCATAGAAATGAATGGGTCAGGATTCAGTGCGGGTGCAATGCGTTAATAACTCACGCATTGCACCCGCGCGGAATACTCGCCCATGTGAAAGGGGCCTTACGCGTGTTTTTTATGGTATTTATTGGTGGTGTTTCATGATTTTTTGAGGCATCTTCCTATACCTATCTTTATAGGGAAAAAGTATGTAAAAAATGGGAAAAAGCCCTAGCCAAAGTGTGCTGAAAAAAATGTCATTGACCCAAGAAATGCACCACAAGTGTAAAAACATGTATGTACTGTTTTTTTTATAATTCCCATAGTCATTGAAAATAGCACCAAAAATGTGTGTCAAAAGTGAGAAAAAAAAATTCAAAAGTCAGCGAAAACACAAAAATAAAACTGTGTGAAACTACCCTAGGGTTACTTTTACACTGCTCAAAAAAATAAAGGGAACACTTAAACAACACAATGTAACTCCAAGTCAATCACACTTCTGTGAAATCAAACGGTCCACTTAGGAAGCAACACTGAGTGACAATCAATTTCACATGCTGTTGTGCAAATGGGATAGACAACAGGTGGAAATTATAGGCAATTAGCAAGACACTCCCAATAAAGGAGTGGTTCTGCAGGTGGTGACCACAGACCACTCTCCTATGCTTCCTGGCTGATGTTTTGGTCACTTTTGAATGCTGGAGGTGCTTTCACTCTAGTGGTAGCATGAGACGGAGTCTACAACCCACACAAGTGGCTCAGGTAGTGCAGCTTATCCAGGATGTCACATCAATGCGAGCTGTGGCAAGAAGGTTTGCTTTGTCTGTCAGCGTAGTGTCCAGAGCATGGAGGCGCTACCAGGAGACAGGCCAGTACATCAGGAGACGTGGAGGAGGCCGTAGGAGGGCAACAACCCAGCAGCAGGACTGCTACCTCCGCCTTTGTGCAAGGAGGAACAGGAGGAGCACTGCCAGAGCCCTGCAAAATGACCTCCAGCAGGCCACAAATGTGCATGTGTCTGCTCAAACAGTCAGAAACAGACTCCATGAGGGTGATATGAGGGCCCGACGTCCAGAGGTGGGGGTTGTGCTTACAGCCCAACACCGTGCAGGACGTTTGGCATTTGCCAGAGAACACCAAGATTGGCAAATTCGCCACTGGCGCCCTGTGCTCTTCACAGATGAAAGCAGGTTCACACTGAGCACATGTGACAGACGTGACAGAGTCTGGAGACGCAGTGGAGAACGTTCTGCTGCCTGCAACATCCTCCAGCATGACTAGTTTGGCATTGGGTCAGTAATGGTTTGGGGTGGCATTTCTTTGGAGGGCCGCACAGCCCTCCATGTGCTCGGCAGAGGTAGCCTGACTGCCATTAGGTACCGAGATGAGATCCTCAGACCCCTTGTGAGACCATATGCTGGTGCGGTTGGCCCTGGGTTCCTCCTAATGCAAGACAATGCTAGACCTCATGTGGCTGGAGTGTGTCAGCAGTTCCTGCAAGACGAAGGCATTGATGCTATGGACTGGCCCGCCCGTTCCCCAGACCTGAATCCAATTGAGCACATCTGGGACATCATGTCTCGCTTTATCCACCAACGTCACGTTGCACCACAGACTGTCCAGGAGTTGGCAGATGCTTTAGTCCAGGTCTGGGAGGAGATCCCTCAGGAGACCGTCCGCCACCTCATCAGGAGCATGCACAGGCGTTGTAGGGAGGTCATACAGGCACGTGGAGGCCAAACACACTACTGACCCTCATTTTGACTTGTTTTAAGGACATTACATCAAAGTTGGATCAGCCTGTAGTGTGTTTTTCCACTTTAATTTTGAGTGTGACTCCAAATCCAGACCTCCATGGGTTGAAAAATTTGATTTCCATTTTTTTATTTTTGTGTGATTTTGTTGTCAGCACATTCAACAAAGTATTTCAGAAGAATATTTAATTAATTCAGATCTAGGATGTGTTATTTTTGTGTTCCCTTTATTTTTTTGAGCAGTGTATTTTTCACCAACAAATAACATGTTAATTTCCATATCCTACGTTTCCATGCCTAAATCTGTACCTCTGTGTCTGATCTCCTATACACCTCTGTAAGCTGCCCCTGTGCTGCTGTGTAGTCTCTGTCAGGTGCCATATTACATTAACTACCTCCGTAATATGGTATTCAATGGAGATTGCCATAATGTTTTTCTTTACAGTTGAATCCCGCACTTCTGTATGCCTCCATGTGAACTCAAAGGTATATGGAGGTACAGTATGACCCCATAAAATGGCTCCTCTATTATCGCTGTGCACAACACAGGAGTTGTACATAAGTACTCTCTTATTACTAGAACTTTATGTGAAACCATAGCTTAAAAGTACAGTTCTTACTAATTATTTGTCTTATTTTCTTTTAGCAGATATGCAGTGCTATATAATCTGATATTACAAAGCTGGCAGCTGCACAACCTAAGGGTCCATTCACACAACTGCATACGTTTTGTGGTGCTCAAAACACGGATACTGGCCGTGGGTGTCTCCTGCATTTTACAGTTTAGCACAGTCCGCCCTGTGTCAGAAATGCCTATTGTTCTATCATTTTTGCGGGACTGCGTAACGAACGGTGTGCTGGCCGCATCTTTGCGGCTCCACTGAAATGAATGGGTCTGCATCCAATCCCATGTGCTGTCCGCATCCGTACGTACAGTATGTCCCTTCTGCATCACCACAAAAAAGATGTGGATGCGGACTAAAAGTACAGTAGTGTGAATGGACCCTTAGAACTGAACTGCCATGTAACACTCACCTGAAGGTAAAAAGAGCCACAATGGCCACAGTAACCAGCAGCTGTAAGGAAAGGATTGAATACACCTGGGAGATAAGAAGAAAACAAGGCCATGATATCACCACTGTCATGTTCCCTCCGCAGGGACAATGGCTCTGCGTTCAGCCTCATACAGCTCAGTCCTCCTCCCCCATGGTTTCATGATGACTTCACTTTACAGAAACAAGGAAGAATAAACGGTGATCCCTAATAAAACGTTACTTTTAATCAGTCAGAATAATAAAAGTCCCTCAAAATATAACAGATCAACAAGAGAAAATAATATATTCAGAGTACTCAATAAGACTCAAACATAATAGTGCACGGCGGCACCAAAAAAGTAACCGGTAGTACTACCAGATCGTAAGGTTCATATGGACTTTGTGGAATCACAACGGATGTATGATCCTGAAAAATCAAGGCAAGTAACGGACAGGTACAGAGAGGGGCTCTAGATCCCTAGACAGCACTAAGGTACGGGTGCTATGCTGGACCTATCGTCCTAGCATCGTCCGGACCCTTGCCCTCAAGCTATTTGGCCCTAAAGTGCCCTAGTGCAGCTAGTCTCTACTTTCAATTTTACTCTCATCAGGGGAAACATAACAGAGACTGGAAAGGAACAAAGACCATATCCAGAAGGGCATGAGTTAAATGTGGTCTAACAACATAATGTATGTACAGATAGATACTAATACATAATGTAGACAGATGCCAGAAAGGTACTTCAGGCTATTTCAATAGAAGTTGTAATGAAATCTGAGGTGAATAGACAGATAGATAGACAGATAGATAGATCTCATATTCTCCTAAACTTACATTATCAATAGCTAATTGTATAGCAGTGGCTAATTGATCTATTAAGCAAATGCAAATGGCGTCTCTAGATTCCAGCCTGTCTGAAGACTAGGTGAGACACTCCACATTCTCAAAAGAAGCCCCCATTTAGCACAGGCCTGATAATTGAAAACCATTTGGACATCCTAATGAAGACCTGGGAGGGGGATACTTAAAATGCACAGCCACCCTAGACATGTTGGCTGCTAGACCAGTGGGTGGTCTAACCCATTCAGTAGATGAATGAAATAATATCAGAAGCCATAACTCTGACCTCATGGCACCCACAGCCTCAGAACCCTAATAATTGTGTTCAGCCTGACATGGGCTTCGGGCAGAGTCTATGCACGCCATACTGGACAGGAGGCATTTCTCGGTATTCAGGATCTGGCCTTCTGGAACTCATAACTCAATCATATTTGGTGTCTGTATGACCGGGACGAAGCAACTCAGATTATGGGATCATACCTGTACCTGCAGTCCCTGTCATACAGAGAGGAATCGCCGTGATTCATATTGCCACCTCAGTCAGTCTTCTGGGAAGGTGGGGCAGAAACCTGAATAATATCAGAAGTCCCAGAAGGCCGGACCGAAAGGAGGGAGGTTCCCTCACAGCCCACCTCTCGGCCGAGGGAGGATTAAAATGGGTGTTTGGGAACAGGTAATTGTCAGCCATTTTGGGGATCCACATCGTTTGGAGTGACTGCCGATATCTTCAGCTGTCCCCACCGCCGGAATATAACTGCTGCATCTCAGTAAGCCAATATTCTGTATTTTATCCCGTTTATTTTATCTGTTCACTGCGTTGTTATTGTATATATATTTTTATCTTTTATCTGACACTTTCTTTTTGTATTGCACTGCACTATTGTGTATTAAATTTAAAGTCTCTTCCTTGTGGTCTTATAGAACTTGCTCTTTCGGAGGGAATAACGTTACCAGTAGTGTTTCAGAGGATTATATGTCCCATATAGATAACCTGTGTTACTGTGTTAAATTTGGGTTGAGAGAATATCTGAGTATAGGCCCCTATTGCCTTATAGTATAGGTGGTGGCAGCTATTGTGATAGAAAATATTGGGGTGTTAGAATCTAGGGGAGTAAGTTAGCATAATTCCGTCATCTAGAATATTTGGGTGGGAATTTCTGTGGTAACTTGATGAGCTCACTAGTATAATTCACCCCAGTGACGTGACCTATTGAGTAGGGATCGTCACAGAAGTGGTAGCCCAAAATGTAGGCTCCACTCCTAGATGCTGGGCCTATACAAGTGCCGTGCCGTATGGGGCACTTGCCGTCATATGGGGGAACCTTATTATAAGAATAGACCTCCAGTCTGGTGGGCCGGTGCATCTGTCGAGGCAGTAAGATGACCTGTCTGCTGCCCGCCCGGAATTTAGATCTAGACCAGGTCTTATAACGAGGCCTGGGACGCAGCGCGGTGACGTCTAAAATGATTGCAGGCACTACCGGCGCATGCGCAGCAAGCGCTCAATACAGAGAGCGCCTGCCTGGGATAGAGTTCATTGATGACGCGCCCGGGTGCATCGCGCATCATCAATTACTGCCACATTATGCGCCAATGACATAGGAAGCATACATAACATGCGACCAAGTTGCGAATTGTTGCCAGGCAACCGGAACATGTTACCGGCAATGAGCAACCATGCGGTCCCCAGTATGGGACAGGTCTAGACTTAAAAGCCATTGGATGGCGTTTAGATATAAAAGGTAAAGGTCAAGGTGATCCAGACCCAGAGCTGGTCGTACACAAAAGCACATACACGATTGTCACAATAAGTATAAAGAAATAGGATAGTAGTTGTAATTAATGCATGCCTATTCAATAGGTAATGAAACATAATTACCAAACAGGTCACTGATGTATGGGACAAACAGAGGAAATGGAAATAACCTCAAATGAAACAGCTAAAGCACAGCTGTTCATTTAAACCTAGTGGGGACACAGTACGTAGTGTATGAATCCACCGGGCCTCATGTTGCAATAGTGTATGGTCCCAGTCACCTCCACGTGTCGGTGGTGGGACAACTTCAATACCGATGGCTTTAATGCATTTGGGGTTACCAGAGTGGTGATCATGCACATGGCGGGACACAGCCGTGTGCCTCCCATTAGTAATGTTTCCTAGATGTTCCCCAATGGGTCTACATAGTCCCTGCTTTGTTTTGCCTACATATTCCATTGGGCAGTCACACATGATTTTATAAATTACTCCCTTAGTGCGGCAGTTTATAAAATCTTTAATCGGGAAGGAACGCTGCAAGTTGATACTATAAAACGTTTTGCCTGTCTATATTGTATTGCAGGTAGAGATGAGCGAACTTCTGTTTTAAGTTCGGCGTCTAAAGTTCGGCTTCCGGTTAGCGGAGGATCCCGATATGGATTCCGAATTCCTTTGTGGTCCGTGGTAGCGGAATCAATAATGGTCATTATTGATTCCGCTACCACGGACCACAACGGAATTTGGAATCCATATCGGGATCCTCCGCTAACCGGAAGCCGAACTTTAGACGCCGAACTTAAAACAGAAGTTCGCTCATCTCTAATTGCAGGCAACAAAACTACTACATTGAAAGCTACCCAAGGGTTTACGATGTAACCAAGAGCCACCCTTTGGTGCTGGACTATAGTGGCTGTGTACCAAAATGTCACGCAAACTGTTTCATCTCCTGAAAGTTATCTGTGGATAGTCATGAATGCTATCCTTAACATCCGGATCCATTTGCAGAATAGGCCAATGTTTTTGTAAGATGTCTCTCATTGGACCAGCCGCCTCATCAAAAGTAGCAATCAACCGAATTTTTTGCTCCACATCCGGTTTAGTTCTAGGAATTAGTAGTTCAGTGCGTGTATATGACAGGGCTGTTTGATATGCCGGCCTTAGTACTGAATCTGGGTACCCTCTCGCTAAAAGTCTGTTCCGGAGGATCATAGCCTGATCAACAAACTCAGATTTTTTGGAGCAATTACGTCTCAAGCGCAAATATTGCCCCCGTGGTATTACTCTGGGCATGGCGGGTTTTTGGGCAGGTGGCCTAAACACAGAGACGTGGTTGGCAGAAGCTAAGGAAGTCTTTTCGGATAAGACATACACACAAAATAAATTTACTCCATCATTTAAAACAGCCTTTAAGGAGCTTAATAAGCTATACCGCGAACATATCTCAAGTTGGTGGGAGGTGCAGAGTTTGGACAATTACATAAAACATGGAATTGTCCCCAGGGGTCTGAGGATTTCTCTTGTCCTGGTATCCAGACTGAGAAGTGCTGGTTTTAATGACAGATGGGAACAACTTGCTACTTCCAGCTCTCTCAAGTCTATGGAACTCCTATTAGAGGAGGAGAAAATTAGAGATTGCGAAATCCTTTTCGCAGGATTCTGAATTCTCGAATAAGGAGAAACAACTTCAGGCCTCTGTAGAGAAATTTCAGCTTTATCTGCGTGATCGTAAACATCGGCAATTGAACCGCGATCTAGCAGAATTGAACCCCTTCAACCCCGGGCTTGTTTTCACCTTCCTGCCCAGGCCATTTTTTGTAAATCTGACCATGTGTCACTTTATGTGGTGATAACTTTAAAACGCTTTTACTTATACAGGCCATTCTGAGATTGTTTTCTCGTCACATATTGTACTTCATGACAGTGGTAAAAATAAGTTAAAAAAAAACAACACTTTTATTCATAAAAAAATACCAAATTTACCAAAAAATTTTAATTTCTCTACTTTTATAATAGATAGTAATACCTTCAAAAATAGTAATTACTTTACATTCCCCATATGTCTACTTCATGTTTGTATCATTTTGAAATTTACATTTTTTTTTTTTGGGAACGTTAGAAGGCTTAGAAGTATGGAAGCAAATCTTGAAATTTTTCGGAAAATTTCCAAAACACACTTTTTAAGGACCAGTTCAGGTCTGAAGTCACTTTGTGAGGCTTACATAATAGAAACCACCCAAAAATGACCCCATTTTAGAAACTACACCCCACAAGGTATACAAAACTGATTTTACAAACTTTCTTAACCCTTTAGGTGTTCCACAAGAATTGATGGAAAATGGAGATGAAATTTCAGAATTTCACTTTTTTGGCAGATTTTATATTTTAATCCATTTTTTCCAGTAGCAACGCAAGGGTTAACAGCCAAATAAAACTCAATATTTATTACCCTGATTCTGCGGTTTACAGAAACACCTCACATGTGATCGTAAACTGCTGTACGGGCACACAGCAGGGCGCAGAAGGAAAGGAACGCCATATGGTTTTTGGAAGGCAAATTTAGCTGAACTGGTTTTTAGATGCCATTTCCTATTTGAAGCCCCCCTGATGCACCCCTACAGTAGAAACTCAAAAAAGTGACCACATTTTGGAAACTACGGGATAAGGTGCCAGTTTTATTGGTACTATTTTGGGGTATATATGATTTTTTATTGCTCTAAATTACGTTTTTTGTGAGGCAAGATAACAAAAAAATTGATGTTTTGGCACCGTTTTTATTTTTACAGCGTTTAACCGAGGGATTAGGTCATGTGACTTTTTTATAGAGCAGATCATTACGCACGTGGCAATACCTAATATGTCTACTTTTTTTTATTTATTTAAGTTTTACACAATAATTTAGCCTGGGAGTTTTTTTTACACAATAATTTTGAGCTCACAGCCTGGGAGTTTTTTTTCTCCCAGGCTGTGAGCTCTGCGCTGCGATTGGCCAGCGCTACAGCCTAGAAGAAGGAGACGCCCGCCGAACAAGGGCAGACTCCGCCTACTATAACCAAGTCCCCGAACATACCAGAGGACATAACGGGAGAACGGAGCGGCGCCCAGGGATAATAGTAAGTGCAGTGAGATCCCTGGGCGCCGCTGTATATGTCATGATACTTAGTTCACAATGTCAGGATCGGTGAAAGGTCCTCTTTAACTCAGCGATCTTACTAGATTTAGTTTTGTGGGTGCAGTGCACAATCTTTTTACCCTGCCCGGAGCCCAGTGACACAGAAAAAAACTTTTATCCGTCTGTTAGTTAGGTGGGTGGTGGCGGCCATTTTATGCAAGCTCAGTGCACCAGCACAGCATATGTGCTTTTGTGACATATAAATCCAAGCTTGAAATACTGCAATAATAATCTGGGTTTTAAAAAAAACACTAATTTTTGGCAATATCCTACATCTGGTGCCTTTGCAGCATTTGTCAGTGTGCAATTTAAGCTAGAATAACAGCCATAATTTTTTGGGTTTTAAAAAACACCCTTTTTGGGCAAAATACGAAATTTTACAGCCCTTTCTGCATCTGTACGTGTGAAATTCAAGCGTTATATACTGCTGTCATATTCTGTTATTCAAAAAACACCCTTTTTGGGCAAAATACTTAATATTGCGGCCTTGTCTGCATCTGTCAGTGTGAGATACACACCTTAGATACTGTTGTTCTATTCTGCTATTAAAAAAACACTCATTTTGTGCAAGATCCTAAATTTGAGAAATATGAGGAGAGCGTCAAATAAGGGACGTGGCCCCGGTCGTGGTGCTGCTGGTGGAGCTCCTGTTGCAGGGAGAGGAAGTGGTCGATCTGTGCCAGCTACACGCACAAGTGAAACACCTTCCTCAGGTGTGATTAGGCGACAGAACCTGCAGCGGTATTTGGTCGGGCCTAATGCGGCTCTACGAATGGTGAGGCCAGAACAAGTACAGGCGATAGTAGATTGGGTTGCTGACAGTGCCTCCAGTTCCTTTACATTGTCTCCCACCCAGTCTCCTGCTGAAAGATCAGAGTTGGCACCTGCAGCCGATGTCCATACGTCTTTCACCTCACCCCCTTGCAAATCAGCCAAGCAGTCTGAGCCCCAAGTCATGCAGCAGTCTCTTCTGCTTTTTGATGACTCTGCTAGCAGGGTTTCCCAGGGCCATCCACCTAGCCCTGCCCCAGAAGTGGAAGATATTGAGTGCACTGATGCCCAACCACTTATGTTTCAAGATAAGTACATGGGAGGACCACCGCAGCACGTCTCGGATGATGGCGAAACACAGGTGCCAACTGCTGTGGCTTTCGAAAGTGTGCAGACCGACAAGGAGGGCAGGGGTGAAGACTGGGTGGAAGATGATGTGGAGGATGATGAGGTCCTTGACCCCACATGGAATCAAGGTCATGCGAGTGACCTGTATACTTCGGAGGAAGAGGCGGTGGTCGCACAGAGCCACCAGCACAGCAGAAGAGGGAGCAGGGTGCAAAAGCGGAGCGGCCGTCCCCTAGACAGTACGCCTGCTACTGCCCACCGCAGCAAGGAACTGAGCACACCAAAGACAGCTCCAAGGAGTTCCCTGGCGTGGCAGTTCTTCAGACAATGTGCTAACGATGAACACGAGTGGTTTGCACGCTGTGCAATCAGAGCCTGAAGCGAGGCATAAACGTTCTCAACCTGAGCACAACCTGCATGACCAGGCATCTAAGTGCAAAGCACGAGCTGCAGTGGAGTAAACACCTCAAAAACCAAGAAAGGTATCTGGCTCCTCCTGCTTCCTCCAGTAAGCACAGTCAGGGAAGTTATATCTCCATAACAGCACACTGGGGAAATGAAGTGGCGGCTGGGCCTGAGGCGGATAGCAGTTTGGCGCATGTCCTTCCACCACAGTGGATTACAGGATGCTTCAGTTTGCCTCCTGTTGCTTCCTCATCCTCTACCGGCTCCTCATCCGGTCAGCGTAACACCTTCACCACCAACTTCAGCACACCCAGGGGTAAACGACAGCAGGCAGTTTTAAAACGTATCTGTTAGGGGGACAAACCCCACACCGCGCAGGAGTTGTGGACGGGCTTTGAACAACAGACCGACAAGTGGTTGGTGGCAGTGAGCCTCAAGCCTGGCCTGGTGATGTGCGATAATGGGCGAAATCTCGTAGTAGCTCTGGGACTAGCTGATTTGACGTACATCCCTTGCATGGCGCATGTGCTGACTTTGGTGGTGCAGAGGTTCCTTAAAAATTACCCCGATATGTCAGAGCTGCTGCATAAAGTGTGGGCCGTCTGTGCGTGCTTTCGACATTCTCACCCTACACATGCTGGCCATAGTGGAGTTTCAGCTGCAGCACGCACGGGTGAGTCGCTCTGTGGAGCAGCACCACTTCACCACCAATGACTGGGCCTCCATGCAAGACCTGTATTTCTTGTTGCGCGGTTTTGAGTACTCCACCCACATGGCCAGTGCCGATAACGCCGTTCTCAGCGTTACTATGCCACTTCTATGCCTCCCTGAAAAAACGCTGCTGGCGATGATTGAAGTGGATGTGGAACAGGAGGAGGAGGAAGAGGGATCATTTCATAGGGTTTCCGGCCAGTCATTCACAAGTGGCTCAGAGGGTGGGTTCCTGCACCCACAAACGCCATGTACACAATTGTCCAGCCAGGGCACAGTTCTGGAGGATGAAGAGGTGGAGGATGAGGAGGAGGAGGAACCGTGTTTACAGCAGGGTGCACCCAAACCAGCTCATGGCCATCACTGGTGCGTGGCTGGGGGGATACAGAGGACACAGACGATACACCTCCCACAGAGGACAGCTTTTTGTTGCCTCTGGGAAGC
Source organism: Bufo bufo (assembly GCF_905171765.1). Lineage (NCBI taxonomy): Eukaryota > Metazoa > Chordata > Amphibia > Anura > Bufonidae > Bufo > Bufo bufo. The sequence continues at coordinate 605,755,828 of NC_053391.1, forward strand.
CTGGCACACATGAACGATTACATGCTGCAGTGTCTCCGCAACGACCGCCGAGTTGCTCACATTCTAACTTGTGCTGATTACTGGGTGGCCACGCTGCTGGATCTCTGTTACAAGGACAAAGTACCGCCCTTAATTCCCTCACTGGAGCGTGGTCTTAAGATGCGCGAGTACAAGCGCACGCTGGTAGACGGGCAGCTGGTGGCATTCCCACCTGACAGCGGGGGCACAGTGGAAGCACAAGGCGAAGGCAGAGGAGGAGGAATTGGTTGCCAATGCAGCTAGGGCACCACCAGCACCTCAGAAGGCAGGGTTAGCATGGCCGAAACGTGGAAAAGCTTTGTCAGCACGCCACAAAACCAGCACCACCAGCTGATATGGAATGTCTTAGCAGGAGGCAGCGTTTCAGTAACATGGTGGAGCAGTATGTGTGCACACGTCTTCACATACTAAATGACGGGTCTGCCCCCTTCAACTTCTGGGTCTCCAAATTGGGAACATGGCCTGAGCTTGCCCTTTACGCCTTGGAGGTGCTGGCCTGCCCTGCAGCCAGTGTATTGTCTGAAAGTGTGTTTAGCACAGGGGGGGTTATCACAGACAAGCGCAGCCGCCTGTCCACAGCCAATGTGGACAAGCTCCCATTCATTAAAATGAACCAGGCATGGATCCCACAGGACTTGTCCGTACCTTGTGCAGAATAGACATGTATACCGGCTTTAACCAGCCATTGTTATACTACAGCGCAATTGTGGACGAGCTCAATTGTAATCATATTGGACTATGTTTTACATATGAGATGAACAGGAATAGCCTCCCCTTTCTTGACATTTTGATCTCTAAGAATAGCACGGACGAATTGGCTACTACTATCTACCATAAACCTACATCAACCAACTCGGTTCTTCATTGGAAGAGTAGCCACCTCCTTATTCGAGAATTCAGAATTCTGCAAAAAGAATTTCACAATCTTAATTTGTGTTCTCAATTTCTCACTTAGACTCTCAAGATTAATTTTCTCCTCCTCTAATAGGAGTTCCATAAACTTGATAGAGCTGGAAGTAGCAAGTTGTTCCCATCTGCCATTAAAACCAGCACTTCTCAGTCTGGATACCGGGACAAGAGAAATCCTCAGACCCCTGGGGACAATTCCATGTTTTATGTAATTGTCCAAACTCTGCACCTCCCACCAACTTGAGATATGTTCGCGATATAGCTTATTAAGCTCCTTAAAGGCTGTTTTAAATTATGGAGTAAATGTATTTTGTGTGTATGTCTTATCCAAAAAGACTTCCTTAGCTTCTGCCAACCACGTCTCTGTGTTTAGGCCACCTGCCAAAAAAACCGCCATGCCCAGAGTAATACCACGGGGGCAATATTTGCGCTTGAGATGTAATTGCTCCAAAAAATCTGAGTTTGTTGATCAGGCTACGATCCTCCGGAACAGATTTTTAGCGAGAGGGTACCCAGATTCAGTACTAAGGCCGGCATATCAAACAGCCCTGTCATCTACACGCACTGAACTACTAGTTCCTAGAACTAAACCGGATGTGGAGCAAAAAATTCGATTGATTGCTACTTTTGACGAGGCGGCTGGTCCAATGAGAGACATCTTACAAAAACATTGGCCTATTCTGCAAATGGATCCGGATGTTAAGGATAGCATTCATGACTATCCACAGATAACTTTCAGGTGAGGAAACCATTCTCGTGACATTTTGGTACACAGCCACTATAGTCCAGCACCAAAGGGCGGCTCTTGGTTACATCGTAAACCCTTGGGTAGTTTTCGATGTAGTGGTTGTGTTGCCTGCAAAGCGCTTGGATTAAAGCTTCTGCCCCTGCCCTGCTGCTGTCACGGACAGCATACAGTGCAGTAATTCCAGCAAGCGACCAATCACCAATCACTGCAGACTAACCAATCGGATAGCGGCAGTGAAAAAAATGCCTGTTCCAGGCTCTGATCTGCGCTCTGCAGATCAGAGCCTGAAATCAGGTAATGTGTCCTGAAGCCCCCCGATCTGTGCCCCATTTCTGTGCGCCTCCAACCCCCCGTCCTCGCCTGCCCCTGATGCAGTTCCCCCCGCTCCCATCAATATTCATGCAGCCTGCCCCTGATGCGGTCCGCCCCCTCTCCGCCCCATACATTCATCCTGCCCCCATTTGTGCTCCCTCAATGCTGGCCGTGCCTTCCCCTTCCCCCTTTCCAGCGCTGCCCCCTGCTCTCTGCCCCGATGCGGTGCGGTCCCCCTGCTGTGTTTGATGGCGGCGGCTCCATTCCTGAGCCGCCGCCATCAACAAAGAGTGTCAGCTCTATGCTGACACTGCTGTAACCCCTTAGATGCCGCAGCAGCGGCATCCATGGGGTTAATATAGGAAGTGGAGACTCTATCAACCATCGGGGCTGCCGTGCTGCGATGGCAGCGCCCGATGGTTGCCATGGCAACTGGACGCTTTGCGAAAGAGTCCGGTGTTGCCACTTACAGGACATGTTAGATTGTTACTATTTTGGTGGGGCTTTTTAATCACTTGCTATTGTACTTTTAGTGATGTAATGGTTTATTTAGCACAGTTTATATTTTTAATTTTTTGCGGTGTTCATCTGAGGGGTTAGGTCATGTGATATGTTTATAGAGACAGTTGATACGGACGCGGCGATACCTAATATGTCTACATTTTTTTTCCCCCTATTTTTTACCAATTTTTTTTAACTTTATTTGGGGAAAATGACTTTTTTTTTTTTTGTCCACCTTGGGACTTCAACTTTTGGGGGTCTGATCCCCTTTACAATGCACTCCAATACTTCTGTATTGGAATGCATTGGCTGTATGAGTAATACAGGCTCTTCATCGGAAGGCAGCCCCGATGCCTAAGGAAGGCATCGGGCTGCCTTCCATGCCATCGGGTCCCCATTACTACAGCACGGGGACCCGATGACCTGCCCGAACCACCTCGGCATTGTGACAGAGTGCCTGCCCAATGTTTTCAGCAGGCACTCTGTTCCGCTCAACCCACGCCACGTGGCGGTGATCGGAAATACACATGACATACCGGTACGTCATGTGTCCTTAAGTACCAGGACATCATGACATACCGGTACGTCATATGTCCATATCAGGTTAAAGCCATCGGTAATGAAGTTGTCCCACCACCGACATGCGGAGGTGACTGGGACCGTACACTATTACAACATGAGGCCCGGTGGATTCATACCCTACGTACTGTGTCCCCACTAGGTTTAAATGAACAGCTGTGCTTTAGCTGTTTCATTTGAGGTTATTTCCATTTCCTCTGTTTGTCCTGTACATCAGTGACCTGTTTGGTAATTATGTACCATTACCTATTGAATAGGCATGCATTAATCACTACTATCCTATTTCTTTATACTTATTGTGACAATTGTGTGTCTGCTTTTGTGTACGACCAGCTCTGGGTCTGGATCACCTTGACCTTTTTACCTTTTATATCTAAACGCCATCCAATGCCTTTTAAGTCTAGCGCTGTCCTATACTGGGGACCGCGCGGTTGCGTATTGCCGGTAACATGTCCGCAACTTGGTCGCATGTTATGTAAGCGTCCTACGTCATTGGCATGTAATGTGGCCTTATTTGATGACGCGCGATGCACCCGGGCATTTTAGACTTCACGCGCGGCGTCCCAGGCCTCGTTATGAGACCTGGTCTAGATTTAAATTCTGGGCGGGCGGCTGTCGGCAGACAGGTTATCTTACTGCCTCGACAGATGCACCGGCCCACCGGACTGGAGGTTTTGTCTTATCATAAGGCTCCCCCATATGATGGCAAGTGGCCTATACCACACGGCACTTGTATAGGCCCAGCATCTGGGAGTTGAGCCTACATTTTGGGCTACCACTTCTATTGAAATAGCCTGAATTACCTTTCTGGCATCTGTCTACATTATGTATTAGTATCTATCTGTACATACATTAAGTTGTTAGACTACATTTAATTAATGCCCTTCTGGATATGGTCCTTGTTCCTTTCCAGTCTCTGTTATGTTTCCCCTGATGAGAGTAAAATCGAAACATGCATGTAGGGACTAGCTGCACTAGGGCACTTTAGGCCAAGTAGCTTGAGGGCAAGGTTCCGGACGGGGTCGTTCTTTTTAGGACGGGTGCTCCGTGGCTAGGACGATAGGGCCAGCATAGCACCCGTACCTTAGGGCTGTCTAGGGATCTAAAGCCCCTTTCTGTACCTGTCTGTTACTTGCCTTGATTTTTCAGGATCATACCATCCGTTGAGATTCCACGAAGTCCGGATGAACCTTACGATCTAGTAGGACTACCGGTTACTTTTTTGGTGCCACCATGCACCATTATGTTTGAGTCTTATCGAGTACTCTGATTATATTATTTTCTCTTGTTGATCTGTTATATTTTGATGGACTTTTATTAATCTGATTAAAAGTTATGTTTTATTAGGGATCACTGTTTATTCTTCCTTGTTTCTGTACCCCACGGTGATAGTGTTATTAATTATCATATAGTACTTTTCAATTGACTTCACTTTACACTGTAGATCTCTCGCCCCACACTTACCTTCCTAATAAATGACCGGCGCACCCTGTCATCCTCCCAGCTCATTGAGGTCAGCATCTCGTTGTCTCCGGAATAGGCTCCACTGCCATAGCCGGGGCTGCTGCCTGTGTGACACAGTGACAGTTAGTGTTTACTACGCACAGTACTGACGTGACCGGGCAGTTAGTGCCAGCGTATGCCAGGCCCCAGAGTTACAGAAAAACCAAATGTAATCCTTTTTACTAGCTGAGCACTATCTCTGTGTACCAAATCCTGCCAAAAAGCACATCAAACAATTAATATACCCTCCAATATCATCGATTCCAGGTACAATATGTTTATCCATCCTAATGCCAAGCCCAGTCAATACTGATCAAGATAAAATCACATAAAAAAATTAACTGAAGACATACACAACGATGGTGGTCACGGTTCAGTACACTGCATGAATATACACATAATGATAATGCCTCTGTATGGTGCTATGTTATGGAGATTCCTCCCCCCCCCCCGATAACTCATGGCAATCACTCAGCGCTCAGGTTTTATTTCTTATAACTGGTAATATAAAAGCTGTGATGTGATTGGCTGCCCTGGGCAATAAATTGGTGCTATGTTATGGCTTAGCACAAGCTTGTCTGGAGCAATAGTATACTTATTTGCATGAACCCTTACTGTCCATCCACACAAGACGTAAAATGTGGCAGAAAAACTCAGGCCAAATCCACAGCAATATCTTGATGATTCACAGTAAATGCGGATTAAGGGTCCATTCACACATCCGTGTGTGTTTTGCGGATCCGCGGATCCGCAAAACACGGACAAGAATAGGACATGTTCTATTTTTTTCGGGAACGGAAATGCGGACCCGGAAGTGCGGGTCCGCATTTCCAGATCCGGGCAGAACATCATGCGGCCCCATAGAAATTATTGGGTCTGCAATTCCGTTCCTCAAATGAACAGAATTGCCTACGTGGGAATGGACCCTTATTGTGAGTTTTGCTGCAGATTTGCTGTGGTTTTCACTCTCTGCATTGGCAGGGACCTGTCCTGTATGGAGACTCACTGGAGGTACTCCAGGATATGGAGATTTATTGGCAACGCCCCATGCAAAATGAATATGCAAAGAGGTGTCTCCCAAGAAAGAAAACCATCTCGCCAGCGCCTTCTATTGGAAGTGGCTCCCTATGAGTCACATTATGGGGTTAGGGATTCCAGTTTACTCAGTGCAGTAGTGTAATATGCATTTTTGAGACCTTGATATTTTCTTTGACGCATGCTCAGTTTGTATCTTATCTACAGAATTATCTCAAGTCTACTTATATAAAATAAAGGAAAGGAAAGGCACGCACCTGTTTTTGTAGTAGTCGGTGATTTCATCTGGTTATACAAGTGAGGCCTTATAGCCATGTTGGTGCCATACACATCAGATGACAACACTATTGCCCTTTTCACACGGGCGAGTATTCCGCGCGGGTGCAATGCGTGACGTGAACGCATTGCACCCGCACTGAATCCTTACCCATTTATTTCAATGGGGCTGTGTACATGAGTGATGTTTGTCGCGCATCACTTGTGCGTTGCGTGAAAATAGCAGCATGTTCTACACTGAACAAAAATATAAACGCAACACTTTTGGTTTTGCTCCCATTTTGCATGAGCTGAACTCAAAGATCTGAAACATTTTCTACATACACAAAAGACCCATTACTCTCAAATATCGTTCACAAATCTGTCTAAATCTGTGTTAGTGAGCACTTCTCCTTTGCCGAGATAATCCATCCCACCTCTTAGGTGTGGCATATCAAGGGGCTGATTAGACAGCAGGAATATTGCGCAGGTGTGCCTTAGACTGCCCACAATAAAAGACTACTCTGAAATGTGCAATTTGATCACACAGCACAATGCCACAGATGTTGCAACGTTTGAGGGAGCGTGCAATTGGCATGCTGACTGCAGGAATGTCTACCAGCTGTTGCCCATGCAATGAATGTTCATTTCTCTACCATAAGCCGTCTCCAAAAGCGTTTCAGAGAATTTGGCAGTACATCCAACCGGCCTCACAACCCCAGACCACGTGTAACCACACCAGCCCAGGACCTCCACATCCAGCATTTTCACCTCCATGATCATCTGAGACCAGCCACCCAGACAGCTGCAGCAACAATTGGTTTGCATAACCAAAGAATTTCTCCACAAACTGTCAGAAACTGTTTCCGGGAAGCTCATCTGCATGCTCATCGTCCTCACAGGGGTCTGGACCTGAGTGCAGTTCGTCTTCGTAACCGACTTGAGTGGGCAAATGCTCAAATTCGATGGCGTCTGGCATGTTGTATAGGCGCTCTGTTCACGGCTGAGTCCCGGTTTTCACTGTTCAGGGCAGATAGCAGACAGCGTGTGTGGCGTCGTGTGGGTGAGTGGTTTGCTGACGTCAACGTTGCGGATTGAGTGGCCCATGGTGGCGGTGGGGTTATGGTATTGGCAGGCGTATGTTATGGACAACGAACACAGGTGCATTTTATTGATGGCATTTTGAATGCACAGAGATACCGTGACGAGATCCTGAGGCCCATTGTTGTGCCATTCATCCACGACCATCACCTCATGTTGCAGCATGATAATGCACGGCCGCATATTGCAAGGATCTGTACACATTTCCTGGACGCTGAAAACATCCCAGTTCTTGCATGGCCAGCATACTCACCGGACATGTCACCCATTGAGCATGTTTGGGATGCTCAGGATTGGCATATACGACAGCATGTTCCAGTTCCTGCCAATATTCTGCAACTTCGCACAGCTATTGAAGAGGAGTGGACCAACATTCCACAGGCCACAATCAACAACCTGACCAACTCTATGCGACGGAGATGTGTTGCACTGCGTGAGGCAAATGGTGGCCACACCAGATACTTACTGGTTTTCTGACCCCCCCCCCTCCCAGTAAGGCAAAACTATGCACATTTCAGAGTGGTATTTTATTGTGGGCAGTCTGAGGCACACCTGTGCAATATTCATGCTGTCTAATCAGCACCTTGATATGCAACACCTGTGAGGTGGGATGGATTATCTCGGCAAAGGAGAAGTGCTCACTAACACAGATTTAGACAGATTTGTGAACAATATTTGAGAGTAATGGGTCTTTTGTGTATGTAGAAAATGTTTCAGATGTTTGAGTTCAGATCATGCAAAATGAGAGCAAAACCGAAATTGTTGCGTTTATATTTTTGTTCAGTGTATATTCTGCGTTTTTCACGCAATGCAGGCCCCATAGAAATTAATGTGTCTGCATGAAAATTGCAAGCATCCGCAAGCAAATACGGATGTGGTGCGATTTTCACGCATGGTTGCTAGGAGATGATAGGGATGAGCAACACCGGACCCCATTAAAGTCTATTCACTGTATTATTTTCCCTTATAACATGGTTATAAGGAAAAAAAATTGCATTCTTAATACAGAATGCTTACTAAAATTTCGATTGAGGGGTTAAAAAAATAAAGAAAACATTTACTCACCTCATCCACTTGGTCGCGCAGCCGGCATCGTCTTCTTTCTTCTTCTTTTAGGACCTGCAAAAGGACCTTTGATGACGTAATCGCAATCACCACGTGGTGATCGCGGTGATGTCAGCGCAGGTCCTGCTGAAAGAAGATAGAAGATTCTTCTATCTTCATTCAGCAGGACCTGCACTGATGTCATCACGCTCACCACTTGGTGAGCGCGATTATGTCATTAAAGGTCTTTTTGCAGGTCCTAAAAGAAGAAGAAAGAAGACGATGCAGGATGCGTGACCAGGTGGATGAGGTGAGTTAATTTTTATTTATTTTTTTTAACCCCTCAATCGACATTTTAGTAAGCATTCTGTATTAAGAATGCTATTATTTTCTCTTATAACCATGTTATAAGGGAAAATAATAAAATCTACAGAACACCTAAGGGCTCTTTCACACTTGCGTTCTTTTCTTCCGGCATAGAGTTCCGTCGTCGGGGCTCTATGCCGGAAGAATCCTGATAAGTTTTATCCTAATGCATTCTGAATGGAGAGAAATCCGTTCAGGATGCATCAGGATGTCTTCAGTTCCGGACCGGAACGTTTTTTGGCCGGAGAAAATACCGCAGCATGCTGCGCTTTTTGCTCCGGTCAAAAATCCTGAACACTTGCCGCAAGGCCGGATCCAGAATTAATGCCCATTGAAAGGCATTGATCCGGATCCGGCCTTAAGCTAAACGTCGTTTCAGAGCATTGCCGGATCCGACGTTTAGCTTTTTCAGAGTGGTTACCATGGCTGCCGGGACGCTAAAGTCCTGGCAGCCATGGTAAAGTGTAGTGGGGAGCGGGGGAGCAGTGTACTTACCATCCGTGCGGCTCCCCGGGTGCTCCAGAGTGACGTCAGAGCGCCCCATGCGCATGGATGACGTGATCCATGTGATCACGTGATCCATGCGCATGGGGCGCTCTGACGTCATTCTGGAGCGCCCGGGGAGCCGCACGGACTGTAAGTATACTGCTCCTCCGCTCCCCACTACTACTATGGCAACCAGGACTTTAATAGCGTCCTGGCTGCCATAGTAACACTGAACGCATTTTGAAGACGTATCCGTCTTCAAATGCTTTCAGTTCACTTGCGTTTTTCCGGATCCGCCGGGCACCTCCGGCAAATGGAGTGCACGCCGGATCCGGACAACGCAAGTGTGAAAGAGCCCTAACTCAAACCCGAACTTCAGTGAAGCAGTCCAGGTTCGGGTCTGGGTACCACATTCAGTTTTTCATCACGCACGTGCAAAATGCATTGCACTCGCGTGGAAAAAAACTGAACAACGCAATCGCAGTCAAAACTGACTGAATTTGCGTGCGCACTCGCGCGGGTTTCCCGCAATGCACACACGATGCATCCAAAACAAATGCGGGACGTCCGTGTGAAAGAGGCCTATGTGTAGGGGGCAGCCCAAATATCCCAGGTCTGCTGTCAGGGGAAACAAGGATTGAGTATCCTGGATTTCAATACTTTGTTTCCCTGGACTATGCACATATGCTTGACCATACATGTATATTTATGGGAAAATGATGGAGCCAACCAGTGTTTGTCGAATAGCTAACTAAAATATGCCTGACTCAAAGGCGGTTGGTTGTCCTACAACAACAACCCTTTTTTTTCCTTTTTCTGTCCAAAAACTTATCATGAGTGGTGGTCAGGCTGTCGTAAACTACTGTACGCAATTAATGAGAATGAGTTGCCCAGTTTCCCATGCATGGAGGGTGGGCTGGTCTTAAATGCACAGTCAGTCTACATTGACAAGGCCATCAAAAACAGCTGTCTCACAATTCATTGGAAGTAACTGTTTGGCTGAGAACAGGGGACAATGGGGGTCAAACACCAAACTGACCTAACAATTTGACAGATCATAAATAAGTAACAAAATCTGAATTAAGTGAAAAAAGTCCGAAACAATTGAGAAAAGTTTTTCATGGGTAAGGGTTCAGATTTACCTGTGTCATCTTGTGTCCAGTTAGGATATGGGATCACAGTAGGAGATGTTTCAAGAAAACCAGCCTTCTTCCCATCTTCTGCTGTCGCTTCCTCATAGGAAGGAGGTACTGAGGGAGCCAGGGTACTTGACTGCACATTTGCATTACCTCCTTCACTCTCTGAGGGCTTATTTGTGACAGAAACCTTCAGAAAAAAATGCTTAAGATTGGTGAAATGATTTAACCAATTACAATAGATATATCTATATAAACATTAGCATGGAGAAATGTCAGCATTCAGGATCCTGGGCACTGCAGCTCTACAACTGCTGCATGGAGAAAGCTTGCCAATGTAAAATTTACTATAAAATCCAACGCTACGTTCACTTAAAGGAGCTTTCTGGGATCAGCATATTGATGGTCTATCCTCAGAATAGACCATCAGTAACAGATCAGTGGGGTCCAACTCTCAGCACCCCACCGATTGACTGAAGCAGCCGCAGTGCTTACGCTGTCTACCTGCAGAACATACATTTAGTAGAGGCAGTGTAGAATATTACATTCAGTGGAAAGGGATGAAGGGGAAGTGTCCTGCATCACTGCTAATACATAGATGACATGCAGGTAGATGGACCCATGTAAACAATGGAGAGGGTGCAGCGCTTACACAAAAGGGCACCATAGCCCTTTTAAACAGTTAATTGGGGGGAGCTAGCATTAGACGCCCCCAATCTGGTATTGATGAGTGTTTGTCAGCTAAATACTTTTATGGCATATCCATAGCCTGATTCCTTGTGGCTATGTAGTCTGAACACCACATTAATTCTGGCCCACACCGAAGTCTATGGGAAATACAGAAACCACTAAGTAGGTTTGCTCTTCTGTGTTCATATCCCGTATAAATGGTAGAGTTGACATGAAGAGTGATAAGGTCAGTTGACCACCAGAAATTGGTACTGGACTACCCCTTTCTCAATATTGGTGGTGATCCTACTGATCAGACTGCTGATCCCAATCAGATGTTTCTAGAATCAGAGATTTCTAGAAAAATCCCCTTAAAAAGGTTGGACCATCAGGACAACCACTTCTTAGATTGATCTGGTGATCAGATGATTAAAACGGGCCCAGCTAAAGTAACTGTTAGGTAAATGTAGAATTACATGCTGGCCATTCAAATGTATTAAGAAATGGACTACCCTGGCCCACTAGAACAAGAGATCTCCTTTGCTGGTGGCTCAAGAGAAGAGGTCCTCCTTTATGATGGACATATGAACTAATATGGAAAGGAATTGGATTGTCCTGGCAGAATCAGTACTGTTGGAAAGTACCGTATGCACATATAGAATCATATTATCCAAAATATATATTTTCCCTAGGCTTTAGCCTGCCACAAAATTATTATAATCTGTCACAAATGACAAAACACTGATTTCACAGCACAAAACAAAATCAGGCTGTGCCGTCCTAATATAAAAAGAGTGATTGTCATATGGCACAGTGAACACGTCACCATATCCCTTCTACACAGAAGCCAAAGCATTAGTCACAAAGTGGCCGCCATATCCATGGAGAATGCATTTTGGATAAAGCATTGGGTAAGAGTGATGTGATCTAAAGCTATGGTGATCACATTATTATGGCTCCTTACATGAAGCTCTCATGACAGGAAGCCCAGTGTTCGGTTACTGCCGCCTGAAATTCCAGTTCTACATTTTCTAGAAGTCTAAAGTACACATTCGATCTGCTTGGCCTTCTTGGCACAGGGCGTCACTAAAGTGCTGAGCTTATATCTTACGGTGCCATCTCCCATAGGTGAACCAGTTCCGAGAAACATAGAGCAACTACAGTATTAAAGGGAACCTGTCATCTGGATTTTGGGTATAGAGCTGAGGACATGGGTTGCTAGATGGCCGCTAGGACATCCGCAATACCCAGTCCCCATAGCTCTGTGTGCTTTTATTGTGTAATAAAACCGATTTGATACATATGCAAATTAACCTGAGATGAGTCAGAGCTTGAAAATATGACTCTTCTCTGGTCACACAAGTAAGATAGGACTCTTTTATGTTAATTTGCTTAAAAGTGGGGAAGTACAAAAATGCATAATACTTATTGAATTCGTCTGCAAATGAAATTAAAGGTGTAATTTATATGTTTAGGGTAACACAATGAACATTTTGAAACGCTCAGTGAGGGTAGCATAGTAGAGGTGACAGGTTCCCTTTAAAGCAGTGTCTCAGCAACTAGACAAATTGAGCAAGGCTTTTTGACCCAGGATGCAGGAACAGCGAAAAGGGGGTTATCTGTTTATTTATTTATTTATTTTTTAAAATATATTTTATTAATGCAGCAAAAGTTGCACCACATTAGGCAATATCAATACACCAGGTATAAGAGTATACAGTACAATAAACCTTTTAAGATGTACATTACAGTGGATTGATAAGTCCAAAGTTAGACAGAAGAGCTAACAGAGTCTTGCATTCAATAATAAAATGCTATCATTTTAGACAATTACGCGATTTTTACATTGCTGATTTTTCGCATTCAATAAAATAATCTCGAATATATGACGAATATTCTACAAAATATTTGTGAAATATTGCAAATTCGAATATAGCCCCTGTCGCTCATCACTACTGATCACACGGAGTCTCAGTGCTGGGATCCTCAGTGATCACCTGTAATCTGTGAGGGAACTCAGCAGCAAGTGTTCACATTCTCTGCAGCGCCACCACATGGTGAAATGAACATTACAGCAGTTCCCATTGAAATCAGTTGTCTGTCAATGTTGGGCTGTCTTCTCTAGCTGATAAATGAGGGTCCTGAATGGGGGATTTCCTTCTATTATCGGGCAACTGTATTACAGAATTGTCTTTGAATATTTGTCAAAACAGAAGACTATTTTATCAGAATCAGAAATCAATGAGTTTCATATTAATTGGCCATGTTCTTAGTTCAGTAATTAATCTTTTCTGCCACAACCTGAAGTATATGATACAATTCACAGATGAAGGTACAGTTGGACAACCAATCATCCATCTGTCAGCCATGTAAAATCTAAAAATCTCTAATCTAATGCCAGTGGGAACCAGAAAAGCAACGAGAAACCATGGTGAATGCCTTATACCTCTTTGTGAGAGTAGGTTTAAGACATGGTCTAGGTGGTTTGCAGTTTTGTGAACATAAGACAGGATTGGAAGCCAGGACAGGATTGAGGACCTTCCTCAGCGGTAATATCTGTGGTGAGAGAATGTGCTGGAGTGTATAAGATCCTTACCAGAACATCGGGCTCCAGCACATTCACCACAGATAGTACCGCTGCGGAAGGTCCTGCTGGACCGAAACGTCCGGTCTTCTGTTAAATCAATCTTTTAAATCAAAATGGATCGTATGCTGGTCATCTTGGGTGTTTTTCTCACAACTACACAAGGTATATGAGCACCATTCCTTATTGAGTGCCGCAAAATTCTTTGACTTATATTAAAAGGCTGACAAATCCTTCGCAGGCATCAATTCAAGAGTGCAGACCATTTTACCTTACATAGTCTAAAACATGACATTGTAGGATGTTAAGTCAGATAAATCCCAGCAGACGTACTTGTTTCGAGGTATGCTTTATTCCATAATATAATAAATATAACAGGAAGCGTTTCGGCCCGTCCAGCCTTCAACTGGTGCAGTTGAAGAAGGCTGGACGGGCCAAAACGCGTCCTGTTATATTTATTATATTATGGAATAAAAGATACCTCGAAACAAGTACATCTGCTGGTATTTATCTGACTTTTGAGCTGGGGACGGCCCCTTCCCGTTCAAGCGTTTTTCCAAAGAGTGGTGAGCTGTTGTTTATCTCTTAATTGTAGGATGTTACACATACAATTTAGGTTAATGGGTCTTCCACCCCGTCCTTATACCAGTGATTCATAACCTATTCACCACGCAACAAAAAAAAACCTTTTCGTCTGCTACTGGGCAAAAAACATTTGTCCAATACTAAATCGAGTGTGCAGATTACAAATACGAAGTCAGAATTGTTGTAACACGTCACAAAATTTTGCTATGCATAAGTATGCCTAAATGAATTAAGCACTTGGAAAGCATTGAATAATTTTGAACACAACGAGTTTTACTCCAACAATTACCTGATCTACATCAAAGTTTGCGTAGTAAACAGTGTATGAAAATCTAATGGAATAACAAAATTTCAAAAAGTCTAGTTTTTAAGTTTAAAAGTCTTAGGCTTATTGCACACGAACGTGTGCGCTCCGTGGTTGTATTGCGGACCACATTTGCGGATCCGCAATACACGGGCACCGTTCCGTGTGCATTCTGTATCACAGATGCGGACCCTTTCACTTCAAATCCGGAGATGCGGAATGGTGCGGATCAGAAGCACAGAACGGAACCCTACGGAAGCACTACGTAGTGCTTCCGCGGGGTTTCGTCCCGTACTTCCTTTCCGCAAAAAGATAGAACATGTCCTATCTTTTTGAGTAATGGCCGTATCACAGACCCATTAAAGCAAAGGGGTCCGCGATCCGCTGTGGCTGCCCCATGGTGGGTGTTCGTGCATTGCGGCCTGCAATTTGCAATAAGCCTTACTTGAGCAAGGCCAAGTACTGTTAAAAGTGCTTCAGGCATCTGCTTTTGCATTTGTGAATGGTCATATTTTCCCATTGCAAAAACTAGCAGTAGTCCCCCATCATGTTGGGATTCCATCGGCCTTGATACCTGTTCTCCATTGTAGAAATATCTTTATGGAACCGCTCTCCATGTTCATCACTTACGTGTCCAAAATTGGGTGGGAAAAAGTCAAGATGGAAATGTAAGAAATGCACTTTCAATGACATTCGGCAGCCAAGTTGTTCATATGCTGTAAGCATGTTGTCTACTAATTTAGCATAGTTTGCAGCTCGTCTATTCCCAAGGAAGTTCTGCACTACTAGCACAAATGCATCCCAAGCTGTAAGATGCACTCACTTTGTCAGATTATTGCCCTGATCATAAGTAGTGTATTTGCCACATATGTAGCAGAATTTGTCTGCATCGTTAGCACATTTGCGTTTATCCATCTTAAGTTTCAAAACTGATAGCACTATAACAGATCACTTTATCAAAATCTGTCCAGCTTGCCTTATATACTTACTGCTGACATCAGCCTGAGTGCGTCCGAACAGATTTGGACATGTCCCTTAGCATATCTCCAATATAATGCGTTAATATTATAACTGAATAGGCTTTGCATGTATAACATAACCCTTTAAGGACCTCCGCACGTGCGGCGGGCGCCATAGCCACCGTGTTTCTGTTATTTTAAATAGCAGAGAATCGCGACACATGTCCGTGTGCCCCCGGACTGCCGCTCCGTCCCCATTAACTATAACCTCTTCAGGACACAGGACGTACCGGTACGGCATGTTGTCCTGGTACTTAAGGACACATGACGTACCGGTACGTCATGTGTATTTCCGATCACCGCCGCCCGGCGGGCGGTGATCGGAACCCGGTGCCTGCTCAAATCATTGAGCAGGCACCTTGGCTAAATGCGCAGGGGAATCCTGTGACCCCCCCATGTCGGCGATCAATTCAGACCTGCGGTTTGCGGCTTTTACCTCATCCCGCAAAAAATGAGACCCTACTAGAGTTGGGCGAACACCTGGATGTTCGGGTTCGAGAAGTTCGGCCGAACTTCCCGGAAATGTTCGGGTTCGGGATCCGAACCCGACCCGAACTTCGTCCCGAACCCGAACCCCATTGAAGTCAATGGGGACCCGAACTTTTCGGCACTAAAAAGGCTGTAAAACAGCCCAGGAAAAAGCTAGAGGGCTGCAAAAGGCAGCAACATGTAGGTAAATCCCCTGCAAACAAATGTGGATAGGGAAATTAATTAAAATAAAAATAAAAAAAATAAAAATTAACCAATATCAATTGGACAGAGGTCCCATAGCAGAGAATCTGGCTTCACATCAGCAGAGAATCAGTCTCTTCATGCCATAGCAGAGAATCTGGCTTCATGCCAGCAGAGAATCAGTCTTCATGTCATAGCAGAGAATCAGGCTTCACGTCACCAACCACTGGAACAGGCCACTGTCACATATTTAGGCCCCGGCACCCAGACAGAGGAGAGAGGTCCCGTAACAGAGAATCTGGCTTCATGTCAGCACAGAATCAGTCTTCATGTCATAGCAGAGAATCAGGCTTCACGTCACCCACCACTGGAACAGGCCACTGTCACACATTTAGGCCCTGGCACCCAGACAGAGGAGAGAGGTCCTGTAACAGAGAATCTGGCTTCATGTCAGTACAGAATCAGTCTTCATGTCATAGCAGAGAATCAGGCTTCACGTCACCCACCACTGGAACAGGCCACTGTCACACATTTAGGCCCTGGCACCCAGACAGAGGAGAGAGGTCCCGTAACAGAGAATCTGGCTTCATGTCAGCACAGAATCAGTCTTCATGTCATAGCAGAGAATCAGGCTTCACGTCACCCACCACTGGAACAGGCCACTGTCACACATTTAGGCCCTGGCACCCAGACAGAGGAGAGAGGTCCTGTAACAGAGAATCTGGCTTCATGTCAGCACAGATACAGTCTTCATGTCATAGCAGAGAATCAGGCTTCACGTCACCCACCACTGGAACAGGCCACTGTCACATATTTAGGCCCCGTCACCCAGACAGAGGAGAGAGGTCCCGTAACAGAGAATCTGGCTTCATGTCAGCACAGAATCAGTCTTCATGTCATAGCAGAGAATCAGGCTTCACGTCACCCACCACTGGAAGAGGCCACTGTCACATTTAGGCCCTGGCACCCAGACAGAGGAGAGAGGTCCCGTAACAGAGAATCTGGCTTCATGTCAGCACAGAATCAGTCTTCATGTCATAGCAGAGAATCAGGCTTCACGTCACCCACCACTGGAAGAGGCCACTGTCACACATTTAGGCCCTGGCACCCAGACAGAGGAGAGAGGTTCCGTAACAGAGAATCTGGCTTCATGTCAGCACAGAATCAGTCTTCATGTCATAGCAGAGAATCAGGCTTCACGTCACCCACCACTGGAAGAGGCCACTGTCACACATTTAGGCCCTGGCACCCAGACAGAGGAGAGAGGTTCCGTAACAGAGAATCTGGCTTCATGTCAGCACAGAATCAGTCTTCATGTCATAGCAGAGAATCAGGCTTCACGTCACCCACCACTGGAAGAGGCCACTGTCACACATTTAGGCCCTGGCACCCAGACAGAGGAGAGAGGTCCCGTAACAGAGAATCTGGCTTCATGTCAGCACAGAATCAGTCTTCATGTCATAGCAGAGAATCAGGCTTCACGTCACCCACCACTGGAACAGGCCACTGTCACATATTTAGGCCCCGGCACCCAGACAGAGGAGAGAGGTCCCGTAACAGAGAATCTGGCTTCATGTCAGCACAGAATCAGTCTTCATGTCATAGCAGAGAATCAGGCTTCACGTCACCCACCACTGGAACAGGCCACTGTCAAATATTTAGGCCCAGGCAGCCAGGCAGAGGAGAGAGGTCCCGTAACAGAGAATCTGGCTTCATGTCAGCACAGAATCAGTCTTCATGTTATAGCAGAGAATCAGGCTTCACGTCACCCACCACTGGAACAGGCCACTGTCACACATTTAGGCCCTGGCACCCAGACAGAGGAGAGAGGTCCTGTAACAGAGAATCTGGCTTCATGTCAGCACAGATACAGTCTTCATGTCATAGCAGAGAATCAGGCTTCACGTCACCCACCACTGGAACAGGCCACTGTCACATATTTAGGCCCCGTCACCCAGACAGAGGAGAGAGGTCCCGTAACAGAGAATCTGGCTTCATGTCAGCACAGAATCAGTCTTCATGTCATAGCAGAGAATCAGGCTTCACGTCACCCACCACTGGAAGAGGCCACTGTCACACATTTAGGCCCTGGCACCCAGACAGAGGAGAGAGGTCCTGTAACAGAGAATCTGGCTTCATGTCAGCACAGAATCAGTCTTCATGTCATAGCAGAGAATCAGGCTTCACGTCACCCACCACTGGAACAGGCCACTGTCACACATTTAGGCCCTGGCACCCAGACAGAGGAGAGAGGTCCCGTAACAGAGAATCTGGCTTCATGTCAGCACAGAATCAGTCTTCATGTCATAGCAGAGAATCAGGCTTCACGTCACCCACCACTGGAACAGGCCACTGTCACACATTTAGGCCCTGGCACCCAGACAGAGGAGAGAGGTCCTGTAACAGAGAATCTGGCTTCATGTCAGCACAGATACAGTCTTCATGTCATAGCAGAGAATCAGGCTTCACGTCACCCACCACTGGAACAGGCCACTGTCACATATTTAGGCCCCGTCACCCAGACAGAGGAGAGAGGTCCCGTAACAGAGAATCTGGCTTCATGTCAGCACAGAATCAGTCTTCATGTCATAGCAGAGAATCAGGCTTCACGTCACCCACCACTGGAAGAGGCCACTGTCACATTTAGGCCCTGGCACCCAGACAGAGGAGAGAGGTCCCGTAACAGAGAATCTGGCTTCATGTCAGCACAGAATCAGTCTTCATGTCATAGCAGAGAATCAGGCTTCACGTCACCCACCACTGGAAGAGGCCACTGTCACACATTTAGGCCCTGGCACCCAGACAGAGGAGAGAGGTTCCGTAACAGAGAATCTGGCTTCATGTCAGCACAGAATCAGTCTTCATGTCATAGCAGAGAATCAGGCTTCACGTCACCCACCACTGGAACAGGCCACTGTCACATATTTAGGCCCCGGCACCCAGACAGAGGAGAGAGGTCCCGTAACAGAGAATCTGGCTTCATGTCAGCACAGAATCAGTCTTCATGTCATAGCAGAGAATCAGGCTTCACGTCACCCACCACTGGAACAGGCCACTGTGACATATTTAGGCCCCGGCACCCAGACAGAGGAGAGAGGTCCCGTAACAGAGAATCTGGCTTCATGTCAGCACAGAATCAGTCTTCATGTCATAGCAGAGAATCAGGCTTCACGTCACCCACCACTGGAACAGGCCACTGTCAAATATTTAGGCCCAGGCAGCCAGGCAGAGGAGAGAGGTCCCGTAACAGAGAATCTGGCTTCATGTCAGCACAGAATCAGTCTTCATGTTATAGCAGAGAATCAGGCTTCACGTCACCCACCACTGGAACAGGCCACTGTCACATATTTAGGCCCCGGCACCCAGACAGAGGAGAGGTTCATTCAACTTTGGGTTGCCCCGCAATATAATGGTAAAATGAAAATAAAAATAGGATTGAATGAGGAAGTGCCCTGGAGTACAATAATATATGGTTAAGGGGAGGTAGTTAATGTCTAATCTGCACAAGGGATGGACAGGTCCTGTGGGATCCATGCCTGGTTCATTTTTATGAACGTCAGCTTGTCCACATTGGCTGTAGACAGGCGGCTGCGTTTGTCTGTAATGACGCCCCCTGCCATGCTGAATACACGTTCAGACAAAACGCTGGCCGCCGGGCAGGCCAGCACCTCCAAGGCATAAAAGGCTAGCTCTGGCCACGTGGACAATTTGGAGACCCAGAAGTTGAATGGGGCCAAACCATCAGTCAGTACGTGGAGGGGTGTGCACAGGTACTGTTCCACCATGTTAGTGAAATGTTGCCTCCTGCTAACACGTTCCGTATCAGGTGGTGGTGCAGTTAGCTGTGGCGTGGTGACAAAACTTTTCCACATCTCTGCCATGCTAACCCTGCCCTCAGAGGAGCTGGCCGTGACACAGCTGCGTTGGCGACCTCTTGCTCCTCCTCTGCCTTCGCCTTGGGCTTCCACTGGTTCCCCTGTGACATTTGGGAATGCTCTCAGTAGCGCGTCTACCAACGTGCGCTTGTACTCGCGCATCTTCCTATCACGCTCCAGTGTAGGAAGTAAGGTGGGCACATTGTCTTTGTACCGGGGATCCAGCAGGGTGGCAACCCAGTAGTCCGCACACGTTAAAATGTGGGCAACTCTGCTGTCGTCGCGCAGGCACTGCAGCATGTAGTCGCTCATGTGTGCCAGGCTGCCCAGAGGTAAGGACAAGCTGTCCTCTGTGGGAGGCATATCGTCATCGTCATGTGTTTCCCCCCAGCTGCTTTGGGTGCCACCCCGCTGAGAACATGCTTCATCCTCATCCTCCTCCACCTCCTCCTCATCCTCGTCCTCCAGTAGTGGGCCCTGTCTGACCACATTTGTACCTGGCCTCTGCTGTTGCAAAAAACCTCCCTCTGAGTCACTTCGAAGAGACTGGCCTGAAAGTGCTAAAAATGACCCCTCTTCCTCCTCTTCCTCCTGGGCCACCTCCTCTTCCATCATCGCCCTAAGTGTTTTCTCAAGGAGACATAGAAGTGGTATTGTAACGCTGATAACGGCGTCATCGCCACTGGCCATGTTGGTGGAGTACTCGAAACAGCGCAACAGGGCACACAGGTCTCGCATGGAGGCCCAGTCATTGGTGGTGAAGTGGTGCTGTTCCGCAGTGCGACTGACCCGTGCGTGCTGCAGCTGAAACTCCACTATGGCCTGCTGCTGCTCGCACAGTCTGTCCAGCATGTGCAAGGTGGAGTTCCACCTGGTGGGCACGTCGCATATGAGGTGGTGACCGGGAAGGCCGAAGTTACGCTGTAGCGCAGACAGGCGAGCAGCGGCAGGGTGTGAACGCCGGAAGCGCGAACAGACGGCCCGCACTTTATGCAGCAGCTCTGACATGTCGGGGTAGTTGCGAATGAACTTCTGCACCACCAAATTCAGCACATGCGCCAGGCAAGGGATGTGCGTCAAACCGGCTAGTCCCAGAGCTGCAACGAGATTTCACCCATTATCGCACACCACCAGGCCGGGCTTGAGGCTCACCGGCAGCAACCACTCGTCGGTCTGTTGTTCTATACCCCACCACAACTCCTGTGCGGTGTGGGGCCTGTCCCCCACACATATGAGTTTCAGAACGGCCTGCTGAGGTTTACCCCGGGCTGTACTGAAGTTGGTGGTGAAGGTGTGTGGCTGACTGGATGAGCAGGTGGAAGAAGAGGAGGAGGAAGCTGAGTAGGAGGAGGAGGAGACAGGAGGCAAAGAATGTTGCCCTGCGATCCTTGGCGGCGGAAGGACGTGCGCCAAACAGCTCTCCGCCTGGGGCCCAGCCGCCACTACATTTACCCAGTGTGCAGTTAGGGAGATATAGCGTCCCTGGCCGTGCTTACTGGTCCACGTATCTGTGGTTAGGTGGACCTTGCCACAGATGGCGTTGCACAGTGCACACTTGATTTTATCGGACACTTGGTTGTGCAGGGAAGGCACGGCTCTCTTGGAGAAGTAGTGGCGGCTGGGAACAACATACTGTGGGACAGCAAGCAACATGAGCTGTTTGAAGCTGTCTGTGTCCACCAGCCTAAATGACAGCATTTCATAGGCCAGTAGTTTAGAAAGGCTGGCATTCAGGGCCAGGGATCGAGGGTGGCTAGGTGGGAATTTACGCTTTCTCTCAAATGTTTGTGAGATGGAGAGCTGAACGCTGCCGTGTGACATGGTTGAGATGCTTGGTGACGCAGGTGGTGGTGTTGGTGGTACATCCCATGTTTGCTGGGCGGCAGGTGCCAACGTTCCTCCAGAGGCGGAGGAAGAGGCCGAGGCGGCGGCAGCAGCAGAAGAGGCCGAGGCGGCAGCAGCAGAAGAGGTAGCAGGGGGAGCCTGAGTGACTTCCTTGTTTTTAACGTGTTTACTCCACTGCAGTTCATGCTTTGCATGCAGGTGCCTGGTCATGCAGGTTGTGCTAAGGTTCAGAACGTTAATGCCTCGCTTCAGGCTCTGATGGCACAGCGTGCAAACCACTGGTCTTGTCGTCAGCACATTGTTTGAAGAAGTGCCATGCCAGGGAACTCCTTGAAGCTGCCTTTGGGGTGCTCGGTCCCAGATGGCGGTGGTCAGTAGCAGGCGGAGTCTCTTGGCGGCGGGTGTTCTGATTTTGCCCACTGCTCCCTCTTTTGCTACGCTGTTGGCTCGGTCTCACCACTGCCTCTTCCTCCGAACTGTGAAAGTCAGTGGCACGACCTTCATTCCATGTGGGGTCTAGGACCTCATCGTCCCCTGCATCGTCTTCCACCCAGTCTTGATCCCTGACCTCCTGTTCAGTCTGCACACTGCAGAAAGACGCAGCAGTTGGCACCTGTGTTTCGTCATCATCAGAGACGTGCTGAGGTGGTATTCCCATGTCCTCATCATCAGGAAACATAAGTGGTTGTGCGTTAGTGCATTCTATCTCTTCCAGCCCTGGGGAAGGGCTAGGTGGATGCCCTTGGGAAACCCTGGCAGCAGAGTCTTCAAACAGCATAAGAGACTGCTGCATAACTTGAGGCTCAGACAGTTTCCCTGATATGCATGGGGGTGATGTGACAGACTGATGGGCTTGGTTTTCATGCGCCATCTGTGCGCTTTCTGCCGAAGACTGGGTGGGAGATAATGTGAACGTGCTGGATGCACTGTCGGCCACCCAATTGACTAAAGCCTGTACCTGCTCAGGCCTTACCATCCTTAGAACGGCATTGGGCCCCACCAAATATCCCTGTAAATTCTGGCGGCTATTGGGACCTGAGGTAGTTGGTACACTAGGACGTGTGGCTGTGGCAGAACGGCCACGTCCTCTCCCAGCACCAGAGGGTCCACTAACACCACCACGACCATGTCCACGTCCGCGTCCCTTACTAGATGTTTTCCTCATTGTTCCCGTTCACCACAATTTTGAAAATGGCAAATTTGGGAATAGTTTTTCAACCCAGAACAAAAACTGTGCTTTTTCGGTCACTATAAATAATTTGACCAGCTAAAACAGTACTGATTTGGAGGAATATAAATGTCAGGCATATTTTTTAGGCGCTGTGTGACAGGTATACCTTTAATCACAGAATTAGACTTGTATCTGCACTGTAGCGTGTGTGTTAAGTTTTTCAGAATGACACTATCAGCACCTTGAATCTAATATACCCTTTTTGGGATAGATTTAAAGTAGGCCTGATATAGCAGAAACTACTAATTTTGAGAATGGCAAATTTGGGAATAGTTTTTCAACCCAGAACAAAAACTGTGCTTTTACGGTCACTACAAATAACTTGACTAGCTAAAACAGTACTGATTTGGAGGAATATAAATATCAGGGCTATTTTTTAGGCGCTGGGTGACAGGCTCAACTTGCCCCTGATGTAGTATATGGCCAAAAAATAACCACACTATTGATGGTTAAATGCACTTGGGTGACACAGGCTCAGCCTGCACCAGATGTAGTATATGGCCAAAAAATAACCACACTATTGATGGTTAAATGCACTTGGGTGACACAGGCTCAGCCTGCACCTGATGTAGTATATGGCCAAAAATAACCACACTATTGATGTTTAAATGCACTTGGGTGACACAGGCTCAGCCTGCACCTGATGTAGGATATAGCAAAAAATAACCACACTATTGATGGTTAAATGCACTTGGTGGTAGCTTGTGCTGGCGCACCACAAGTCACAAAATGGCCGCCGATCACCCCAGAAAAAAGTGATATAAAAACGCTCTGGGCAGCCTAAAAAAAGTGAGCAATTCAATATCAGCACTTCAATGATCCACAGCTGGAGATCGATCACAGAATGAAGTCTTTTGGAGGAGTTAATCACTGCCTAATCTCGCCCTAACGTCGCAGCAGCAACCTCTCCCTACGCTTGTATCAGCAGAGTGACGTGCAGCGCTACATGACCCAAGCTTATATAGAGGCTGGGTCACATGCTGCACTGGCCAATCACAGCCATGCCAATAGTAGGCAAGGCTGTGATGGCCTCTTGGGGCAAGTAGTATGACGCTTGTTGATTGGCTGCTTTGCAGCCTTTCAAAAAGCGCCAAGAAAGCGCCGAACACCGAACCCGAACCCAGACTTTTACGAAAATGTTCGGGTTCGGGTCCGTGTCACGGACACCCCAAAATTATATACAGTTCGGGTTCGCTCATCCCTAGACCCTACTTAAGATAATCGCCCAAAAACTGAAAAAACTATGGGCCAGATTTATCATTAGCTCAAGTCAGAATAATGGAGTGAAAAAGTCGCAAAAAAAATTCGCAAACGCTAAAACTGCGCACAAATTTGCGACTTTTTTCTGCTCTGCACTATGCTCGCCAGTTTTCTGAAAGTGGGCGTGTTTTCTTATGTAAATTAATCTCTAGACAGATTTACTATTGGGACTATTTAAAAAGTCGCAAAAAAATGTGCAATTTCACTCCAGTGAGGACCATGCTTATGTTATGAGACTTTTTAATAGAACATGCGACTTTTTCGTAAAGACGTGCGACTTTTTCATAAAGATGTGCGACTTTTGTAAAGCTGCTTACTGACGGATGAACTGCTACCGTCAAACCACATTTATTACAGTCTTAAAGGGCCGAACATAAATCTGACTTGGCTAAAACTGACTTTAGCCATATGTGAAAGTGGAGTGAGCTGTCAGAGTAATGATAAATCTGGCCCTATGGCTCTCAGAATATGACACTAGAGACACTAAAATATGATTTTTTTTGTTTCAAAAAGGATATTATTGTGCAAAACTTACATAAATAAAAAAAAAGTATACATATTAGGTATCGCCGCGTCCGTAACGACCGGCTCTATAAAAATATCACATAACCTAACCCCTTAGATGAACACCGTAAAAAAAAAAAAAAACGGTGTAAAAAAAGCAATTTTTTGTCACCTTACATCACAAAAAGTGTAATAGCAAGCAATCAAAAAGTCACACGCACCCCAAAATAGTGCCAATAAAACCGTCATCTCATCCCGCAAAAATCATACCCTACCCAGGGTGATCGCCCTAAAACTGAAAAAATTATGGCTCTCAGACTATGGAAACACTAAAACATGATTTTTTGGGCTTCAAAAATGAAATCTTTGTGTAAAACTTACATAAATAAAAAAAAGTATACATATTAGGTATTGCCGCATCCGGATCGACCGGCTCTATAAAAATATCACATGAACTAACCCCTCTGATGAACACCGTAAAAAAATTAAAATAAAAACGGTGTAAAAAAAGCAATTTTTTTGTCACCTTGCATCACAAAAAGTGTAATAGCAAGCGATCAAAAAGTCACACGCACCCCAAAATAGTGCCAATAAAACCGTCATCTGATCCTGCAAAAATCATACCCTACCCAAGGTAATCGCCCAAAAACTGAAAAAACTATGGCTTTCAGACTATGGAAACACTAAAACATGATTTTTTTTGTTTCAAAAAAGAAATCATTGTGTAAAACTTACATAAATAAAAAAAAAGTATATATATTAGGTATCGCCGTGACAACCTGGTCTATAAAAATACCACATGATCTAACCTGTCAGATGAATGTTGTAAATAACAAAAAATAAAAACGGTGCCAAAGCAGCTATTTCTTGTTACCTTGCCTCACAAAAAGTGTAATATAGAGCAACCAAAAATCATATGTACCCTAAACTAGTACCAACAAAACTTCCACCCTATCCCATAGTTTCTAAAATGGGGTCACCTTTTTGGAGTTTCTACTCTAGGGGTGCATCAGGGGGGCTTCAAATGGGACATGGTGTCAAAAAAAACAGTCCAGCAAAATCTGCCTTCCAAAAACCGTATGGCATTCCTTTCCTTCTGCGCCCTGCCGTGTGCCCGTACAGCAGTTTATGACCACATATGGGGTGTTTATGTAAACTACAGAATCAGGGCCATAAATATTGAGTTTTGTTTGGCTGTTAACCCTTGCTTTGTTACTGGAAAAAATGGATTAAAATTGAAAATTTGCTAAAAAAATTGAAATTCTGAAATTTCATCTCCATTTGCCAATAACTCTTGTGGAACACCTAAAGAGTTAACGACGTTTGTAAAATCAGTTTTGAATACCTTGAGGGGTGTAGTTTCTTAGATGGGGTCACTTTTATGGAGTTTCTATTCTAGGGGTGCATCAGGGGGGCTTCAAATGGGACATGGTGTCAAAAAAAACAGTCCAGCAAAATCTGCCTTCCAAAAAACCGTATGGCATTCCTTTCCTTCTGCACCCTACCGTGTGCCCTTACAGCAGTTTACGACCACATATGAGGTGTTTCTGTATACTACAGATTCCAGGCAATAAATATTGATTTTTGTTTGGCTGTTAACCCTTGCTTTGTTACTGGAAAAAATGGATTAAAATGGAAAATTTGTCCAAAAATTGAAATTCTTAAATTTCATCTCCATTTGCCAATAACTCTTGTGGAACACCTAAAGGGTTAACAACGTTTGTAAAATCAGTTTTGAATACCTTGAGGGGTGTAGTTTCTTAGATGGGGTCACTTTTATGGAGTTTCTACTCTAGGGGTGCATCAGGGGGGCTTCAAATGGGACATGGTGTCAAAAAAACCAGTCCAGCAAAATCTGCCTTCCAAAAACCGAATGGCATTCCTTTCCTTCTGCGCCCTGCCGTGTGCCCGTACAGTAGTTTACGACCACATATGGGGTGTTTCTGTAAACTATAGAATCAGGGCCATAAATATTGAGTTTGGTTTGGCTGTTAACCCTTGGTTTGTAAAAGTTAAAAAAATATTAAAATGGAAAATCTGCCAAAAAAGTGAAATTTTGAAATTGTATCTCTATTTACCATTAATTCTTGTGGAACTCCTAAGGGTTAACAAAGTTTGTAAAATCAGTTTTGAATACATTGAGGGGTGTAGTTTCTAGAATGGGGTCATTTTTGGGTGGTTTCTATTATGTAAGTCTCACAAAGTGAATTCAGACCTGAACTGGTCCCTAAAAATTGGGTTTTTGAAAATTTCTGAAAAGTTTCAAGATTTGCTTCTAAACTTCTAAGCCTTGTAACATCCCCAAAAAATTTAATATAATTCCCAAAATGATCCAAACATGAAGTAGACATATGGGAAATGTAAAGTAATAACTATTTTTGGAGGTATTATTATGTATTGTAGAAGTAGAGAAATTGAAACTTGGAAATTTGCAATTTTTTCAAAATTTTTGGTAAATTTGGTATTTTTTTTTAGAAATAAAAATTATTATTTTTTACTTCATTTTACCAGTGTCATGAAGTACAATATGTGACGAAAAAACAATCTCAGAATGGCCTGGATAAGTCAAAGCTTTTTAAAGTTATCACCACTTAAAGTGACACTGGTCAGATTTGCAAAAAATTGCCTGGTCCTTAAGGTGAAATAAGGCTGTGTCCTAAAGGGGATAATGGGGGCTGGGGTGAAGTTCCGGCAGAGGCACGGCAGTGCACGGCGAGAGGCTGCCGGAATAAAATTACGACATGTCCGACATTTATTCTGGCAGTCTCTCGCCGTGCGCTGCTGTGCCTCCACTGAACTCCGCCTCGCCCCATTATAGTCAATGGGGACAGAGCAGCAGTCTGGGGGCACATGGTCACTAGCGGCAGGACGAATCCGGTAGGCTGTTCACCCGGAGGTCCGTGCCGCTAGTGTGAAAGTACCCTAATAGGCTGAAGCCTCAAGCAGGCGTCGGTGCCAATGACTATAGATGACTATACCAATGCAGGCCACTAGGTGGCAGCATTGTATTAGTGTAGTGCAAATGATGTGTTCAATGGTGTCTATATAGACATCAATGAACACAATAGGTAATCTAATGATTGCAGTTATTGTCACCCAAGGTGACTTAAAAAAAGTAAAAAAAAGTTTTTGCAAATATAAAAGTTCAAATACTTAAACAATAAAAAAATAAACATTGTGGGCATTTCCACGTGCAAAAAAGCTCATACTATTAAAATATAACAATATTAATGGCATACGGCAAATGGCGTAACGGGAAAAAAATAAAAACTGCCAATTTGCCATTTTTTGTCACTTCAACTACCCAATACCTTTTTTATAAAAAGTGATCAAAAAGTCGCACACAATTGAAATGAGTATCACTGAAAAGAACAGATCGCCCTGCAAAAAATGAGCCCTCACACAGCCCCGTACACAACTACAAAAAAGTTATATAGGTCAGAATATGGTTATAAAAATAAAAAAATATTCTCAAAGGTTTAAATTTTTTTTTCAGTATTAAAACGCAAGAAAAATTATACAAGTGCGGTATCGTTGTAACCGTAATGACCTGGAAAATGAAGATAACAATTTTACCGCATAGTGTACAGTGTAAAAAAAAATAATATAAAAACCTTTATCAGAATTGCGTTTTTTCCCAATTCTACCCCATTTGAAAAAAAAATCCCGGTTCCTACTACATGGTATGCAACCGTAAATGGTGCCATTAGAAAGTGCAACTTGTCCCGCAAAAAATAAGCCCTCATAAGACTATGGGAAGGCGGGGATTGAAAAACGAAAACGCAAAAATGGAAAATCCCAGAGTCCTTAATGGGTTAAAAGCTAGACGTGTCAGGCAAATTCCGAGTTCATATTTGGAATCATCACGCTCATTTTAGTATAAATCACATGTTTTTCACTCAGTAGCAAAATCGTTGTTGCGCAGTGTTATTAGATAGGACACAGTTTATGTGTCACATTGCTCTGGGATCACAGACGAGATAGTCTTGTTACACAGATGAGAAAGTTTGTCATTATGCAAAGATGTGTAATGTGTGTGTATACAGTATAATGGATGGATGGATATAAGATAGATAGATATGAAGTAAAAAGATAGATAGATAGATAGGAGATATATATAGATATGACGTAGATAATAGATAAATGAATAAATAGATGGGAGATATATATAGATATGATGTCGATAATAGATAGATATGATAGACTGACAGATATTAGACAGATGGATAGACATTAGTATAGACACTATGTACTATGCTACACGTTGTGTAAAAATTAGAATGACAATGAAGGGGTTAACACTTGTTCTTGTGCACCCTGGGCCTCCACATGGGGACTTGTGACGCAGTATTGCTGTTCTCTCCTTTCTGAAAGTGACTGGGTATTACATAATTCATGCATCCAGCTCCTCTTAAGTTACCTTTAACCGGCAGGTGCTGTTTTATCAAGTATTTGCTACATTACAATTCCCTGATTGTATTTGACTCATCCACCTGCAGGATGACAGTGATAGTTGGCAGAACTCCGTGGATTGGCATATGTATGATGGCTTATGTATGACATGCAGTCAGGAGCTCTATCAGCAGTGGGATATGTGCAGCATCCCTTGCTGTGTTAGTCGGGATGCTGGGATGCAGCACTTACCTTTCCCTGGGTCATGATGCTGGGCTCTGGGCTCTCCAGGTGCTGGATTCTCAGATCTGGACCAGCAGTGATGATGCTTTACCTTCTAGCAACATCCAGCAGCCTGCGGACTGTACCATTCCTCCGCAGTCATGCAGGGGGAGCAGTCAATCTGCATTCGAGCTTACAGGAGGGATTAGACATCACATGCTTCCACAAAACACCAGCAGATGCTAGAGCAGCGCGTGATTAATAGAATGAATAAGGATATATGAAATATGGAAATGACACAAAATTCTGGGGTTATAGTGATGGCCCCTGCAGCCATACAAATATATACAGAACGTACAATTTGTGAATTATTGCAACTTTGCTTGAAATGATGAGTTGCTATGAGGGTGGATTGGGGACTTCAGGTGGCCAGAAAAAAAAATCCAAAAGTGGCCCAATGTTGTAGGTGGGGCCATGTTGGCAGCGAGTGGGGCCAACACAAGTAGTCAGGGCCAAAAATGTATTTCATGGCAAAATCCTCATCAAATGCGCTTCCCATTGTTTACAGTGCAGAAAACACGGTGAGGTAAGTTGCAGGTAGATTAGCCCCATTTCTGCTGCAGAAAAATTTACTGTGTGAACATATCCTGATATATGCACATTGGCTGTGTACCAGGGGGTCTATCATTTCTGATCAGCCATAGATGACCTATGCAGTGCAGTCATTACATACAAAGATGAACGTAAATCACATACATGGATGCGTTCATAGACATGCTTTCATATGAATGTTTGTCACATCCATGGAGGCACTCATACACACAGTTGTCACATACATGGAGGCACTCATACACACAGTTGTCACATACATGGAGGCACTCATACACACAGTTGTCACATACATGGAGGCACTCATACACACAGTTGTCACATACATGGAGGCACTCATACACACAGTTGTCACATACATAGAGGCATTCATACACACAGTTGTCACATACATAGAGGCATTCATACACAAATTTGTCACATCCATGGAGGCACTCATACACACAGTTGTCACATACATGGAGGCACTCATACACACAGTTGTCACATACATAGAGGCATTCATACACAAATTTGTCAAGTGCATGGAGGCACTCATACACACAGTTGTCACATACATGATGGCACTCATACACACAGTTGTCACATACATGGAGGCACTCATAAACATAGTTGTCACATACATAGAGGCACTCATATACACATTTGTCACATACATGGAGACACTCATACACATAGTTGTCACACACATGGAGGCACTCATACACACAGTTGTCACGTACATGGAGGCACTCATACACACAGTTGTCACGTACATGGAGGCACTCATACACACAGTTGTCACGTACATGGAGGCACTCATACACACAGTTGTCACGACATGGAGGCACTCATATACACAGTTGTCACATAGATGGTGGCTGTCACGGTCTCTCCCGTGACAGAGGTGAGAAGATTGGATAGACATGCTGAATGTGAGGCTATCTGACAAGTCTCTCTGTTTTCCTCATAATTTGTTGTTTGGCAGGATCTCACCTCTCCACAGGTTCTGCTCGTTATCAGTGATGAGGCTCTATTTAGGTCCACCTCACACTGCTGACCATGCGGTTGATATTTCCTGTTGGAATTGCTAGAGCTTGTTTGTTTTGGATCTCCTGCTTCTCCAGACATCCCAAAGCTAAGTTCTTGTTGCCTTTACTATTTGATGTTTGCTTGTGTGTTTTGTTCTAGGCCTCAGGGAGATGCGGGTTCCTTCATCTGGGAAAGGACCAGCTGTCTCGTCTCCTGCTACCTATCCTAGGGATCGTCAGTTTCAGCAGGGCCTAGGTATATGGCGTATGAGCATTTTCACCATCAGGATCTGCTCATACTGGCAGGAGTTAGGGAAAGGCCTAGGGATTACTAGGAGGTCACCATCCCTCTTCCTTAGCTTTTGAGGCCTAAACTGTTGTCTATTTATTCGTGTGTGTATCTGGTGTTTTCCTCTTCCCCCTTACCCATGACATTATCAACCGTCCAAAAATATGTTATCCTTAGTTTTGTTAGTGAAGCTATAGATGCTGTTTCTGCACTGGTCAATCGGATGCAGGGACTGTCTTTGGAGGTGGCTGACCTCCGGACGGCCGTTGCACAGTTTGAGGCAGTGGGTTCCGGCAGCGGGAACCAGGCCTGCCCTGAACCTAAGGTCGCTCTCCCGGATAGGTTTTCCGGGGGAAGTGACAACTTTGTTCGGTCCAGGGAGTCGTGTAAATTATATTTTAGACTACGTTCTAACTCTTCTGGAGACTAGAGTCAAAGAGTGGGGATTATTATTTCCTTACTGAAAGGTGACGCTCAGTGTTGGGCTTTCTCTTTGCCAACCGAATCACAATCCCTCCGGTCGGTAGATACATTTTTCAGAGCTCTGGGGCTTATCTACGATGACCCAGATCGGGTTTCCCTGGCCAAGACTAAGTTGTGTGGCTTACGGCAGGGAGAGCATTCTGCTGAGCCCTATTGTTCTGAATTTAGGAGGTGGGCAACTGATACGGAGTGGAATGACCCAGCTCTCCGTAGTCAATTCTGTCAAGGGCTGCCTGAAGGACGCCTTGGCATTTCACAAAAATAGACTCCAAAAACTGTGGAAATTAAAGTATTTATTGACAGTGGGGCAGGGGTTAACCTAGTGGATGGCCAGTTTGTCCGTATGTATGGTTTGACAACAAGCGCATTAGACAAAGATATTTCGGTGTTTTTGATTGATTCCGCTGCTCTCTCTCAAAAGTGTCTGTATCAAATGGTGCAGGACATTCACCTACAGGTGGGAGATTCTCATATTGAATCCATTTCATGTTTTGTGCTGGAGGGCTTGCCTGCTCCCTTGGTGCTAGGTTTACCATGGTTAACCAAACATAACCTTACCATCGATTGGCAAGTGAGACAAATTACTGCATTGACAACTGTCTCAGCACGTCGCTTTCTGTTGTAACTACTAAAATGTTACCTTCTTTTCTTTCTGATTTTTCTGATGTATTTTCTGAGAGTGGAGACCCTCCTCATCGGAAGTATGATTGCACCATCAACCTTATTCCTGGAGCTAGATTCGGTTGTATAATCTTTCTGAACCCGAAAAAGTAGCCATGCGAGAGTATATCACCGACAGTTTGGCTAAAGTTCATATTAGACCATCCAAATCACCAGTGGCTGCAGGCTTCTTCTTTGCTAAAAAAAAAGGATGGAACTCTTAGGCCATGTTTGGACTTCCGTGAGCTTAATCGCATCACTGTCCATGATTCCTATCCCCTTCCTTTGATCCCAGATTTATTCAATTAGATTTTCGGCGCCAAGGTGTTATCTAAATTGGATTTCAGGTGGGCATATAATCTGTTAAAAATCAAGGAGGGGGATGAATGGAAAACGGCCTTTAATACTCCTGAGGGTCATTTTGAGAATCTGGTCATGCCTTTTGGATTGACTAATGCTCCTGCTCTTTTTCAACATTTCATCAACGACATTTTTCATCATCTGGTGGGCAAGTTTGTGGTGGTTTAGCTGGATGATATTCTTATTTATTCCCCTGATATGGAGACGCATGAGGATCACGTGAGACAGGTCCTACAGATCCTAAGGGAGAATAAATTGTATGCTAAGATGGAGAAGTGTGTGTTTGCAGTCCCGGAATTGCAATTCCTGGGGTACCTTCTCTCATCTTCAGGTTTTTGTATGGATCCGGAAAAAGTCTGTGCTGTGTTGGACTGGGATCGACCCGAAGATCTCAAGGCACTCATGCGATTTTTGGGGTTCACCAACTACTACCATAAATTTATTTTGAAGTACTCAACTGTTGTTAAACCATTAACTGAAATGACTAAGAAAGGTGCAGATTTCTCAGTCTGGTCTGAAGAGGCATTACATGCTTTTTCAGCGATAAAGGAATGTTTTGCTTCTGCTCCTATTCTGGTGCAACCAGATGTGTCACAACCATTCATTGTGGAAGTTGACGCATCTTCGTAATGCGATTTTATTAGCGCAGATGCGAATATCGGCTCTTCGTGAAGACACTAATCCCTCCCTTATTTTAGATTGTGGGCCAATGAGAAGGAGTCAAACAGGTTAGCAACATCCCTAGCAACCAATCAGAAAGTTGCCCACCCCTTACTATATAAGATTTTATCACGGCAGCCATTTTGTGCAGTTTCATGTGGTGATGATTGAGAGAGGAGCTTGAAACGGTGCAGCGCTGTTCTTTGTCAAAAGCAAATTACAAACGATTTTATTAGTTAGTGAATCTGATAGTGTTAGATAGGGTAGGTTAGTGTAGCTGATAGATTAAAGTTTAGGGTACACTGTTAGTTAGGTGAAATATAATCATTTATTTAGGTTAAGTAATAGATTAGTTAGCTGATAGTTTCTAGTGCAGGGTTTAGTGTAGGGTATAGTTAGGAGAAATATAATAATTTATTTAGGTTAGTGAATAGTTAGCTGATAGTTTCTAGTGCAGGGTGTAGGTTAGTTAGGCTACTTTCACACTTGCGTTTGGAGCGGATCCGTCTAGTGTCTAGACAGACGGATCTGCTCCTATAATGCAAAAGATGGTATCCGTTCAGAACGGATCCGTCTGCATTATATTTCACAAAAAAATCTAAGTGTGAAAGTTAGTCAGACGGATCCGTCCTGACTTTGCATTGAAAGTCAATGGGGGACGGATCCGTTTGAAAATTGCACCATATTGTGTCAACTTCAAACGGATCCGTCCCCATTGACTTACATTGTAAGTCTGGACGGATCCATTTGGCTCTGCACGGCCTAGCGGACACCCGAACCCTGCAAGCTGTGTTCAGGTGTACGCCTGCTAGGCGGAACGGAGGCCAAGCGGAGCCAGACTGAGGCATTCTGAGCGGATCCGCATCCACTCAGAATGCATTGGGGTCGTACGGATGCGTTCGGGGCCGCTTGTGAGAGCCTTCAAACGGAGCTCACAAGCGGAACCCCGAACGCAAGTGTGAAAGTAGCCTTATAGTGTAGGCTTTATTTTTTTTTTTGAGTTTTCTAGTTTAGTGTCTGTAATAAAAAAATTAAAAAAAAAAGTTTTTATTAGTTTTCGTTTATTACTGTTTAGTTTGTGTCGTGTCTGCGTTTTTGTCTACGTCTCCTGTTATTTAAAAAAAAAAAGATTTTTTGATTTAGGCCTCTTTCACACTTGCGTTGTTGGGATCCGGCATGCACTTCCGTTGCCGGAGGTGCCTGCCGGATCCGTAACAACGCAAGTGTACTGAAAGCATTTGAAGACGGAACCGTCTTCCAAATGCTTTCAGTGTTACTATGGCACCCAGGACGCTATTAAAGTCCTGGTTGCCATAGTAGGAGCGGGGAGCGGGGGAGCGGTATACTTACAGTCCGTGCGGCTCCCCGGGCGCTCCAGAATGACGTCAGAGCGCCCCATGCGCATGGATGACGTGATCCATGTGATCACGTGATCCATGCGCTTGGGGCGCCCTGACGTCACTCTGGAGCGCCCGGGGAGCCGCACGGACGGTAAGTATGCTGCTCCCCTGCTCCCCGCTACACTTACCATGGCTGTCAGGACTTTAGCGTCCCGGTAGCCATGGTAACTATTCAGAAAAAGCTAAACGTCGGGTCCGGCAATGCGCCGAAACGACGTTTAGCTTAAGGCCGGATCCGGATCAATGCCTTTCAATGGGCATTGATCCCGGATCCGGCCTTGCGGCAAGTCTTCAGGATTTTTGGCCGGAGCAAAAAGCGCAGCATGCTGCGGTATTTTCTCCGGCCAAAAAACGTTCCGTACCGGAACTGAAGACATCCTGATGCATCCTGAACGGATTACTCTCCATTCAGAATGCATTAGGATAATCCTGATCAGTATTCTTCCGGCATAGAGTCCCGACGACGGAACTCTATGCCGGAAGACAAGAACGCAAGTGTGAAAGAGCCCTTATTAGTGTTAGTCTTTTACCGTTTAGTTGTTATAGTATCTGCGTTATTGTCTGTGTCTTGTGTTAGTTAAATCAAAAAAGGAAAACCCCCCCAAAAGTTTTAGTGTTTGTATTTTAGTGGTTATTAGGTATATTGTCAGCGTCAGTGTCTGCGTCCTTTGTTAGTTAAAAAAAAAGTTTATTTTAGTGTTATCTTTTTACTGTTCAGTTGCTGTAGTGTCTCCGTCTTTTGTTAATTCAATCTAAAAACTTAAAAAAGAAAAAAAATGTATTGTTAGTTTTTTTGAGTTAAATTTGTATATTGTCTGCGTCTTTTGTTAGTTAAAAAAAAGGTTATTTTAGTTTTTTTTTTTACTGTCTAGTTCAGGCATGGCCAACCTGCGGCTCTCTAGCTGTTGTAAAACTACAACTCCCACCATGCCCTGCTGTAGGCTGATACTTGTAGGTAGTCTCGGCATGCTGGGAGTTGTAGTTTTGCAACAGCTGGAGAGCCTCAGGTTGGCCATCCCTGGTCTAGTTGTTGTAGTGTCTGCGTCTTTTGTCTGTTAAATAATAAAACAAAAAAAGTTTTTTCTTTGAATTACTATATATAATTTTTGTTTTATTTATTGTACCACAGATCCCATCCCAATAAACTTTTTCCCAAATTCACGTTTTATAATTAATTTTTTGTCTATAATCCAATAAATGAGGTCTTCAAGATCGAGCAGCAGGAGTCGGAAAGTAGTTGGTCCCAGTGCTGGACAGCTGCCAGCACGGGGCCGCTCTTCTACCCACCGAGGTGCGGACGCAGGTGTCAGGGGCGTCCGCCTTATTCACGATTTTTTTGGCACTGGCAGCAGGTGAATTTCCTCTCAGGATGCCGAGGAAGTTGTGTCTCTCGTGGCACAAGCCAGTGCCACGGAGTCCTCTGCCCCGGCTCCGAGCAGCAGCAGCAGTTCGTCTCCTGTAGGACCAACCCCCAGCCCCCAAGAATCGTCCCTGCTCCTGTTTGACAGCGACAGTGAAAGGTAATGCAGGAGGCTGACTTGCAGTTCAGTCCTCAGGGTCAGGACCTTATGGAAGGGATGGAGGAGGAGATGGAGGGGGTACCACCTGTATGTACCCCAGTGACATCCCTTCCAACAGGTGCGGGCGGTTTCAGCCAGGTCAGGGGCCCCACGTTTGCTGTTCCCCTCAGTCCACCACTGGTTGGCCCTGTGTCTCACATATCGGGGGACGAAGAGGAGGGTGACAGAGAATGGGTGCCACCTCCCTTGTCAGGCATCAGCAGCACTGATGAGGAGGAATTTAATAATAAACAGCGGGGGGCACACCAATAGTAAAGTGAAGGAGTGCAGGCCTGGTATAGAAAAAAGCATAAGCTAAACTAAGAGAAAGAAATACCAAATACAGCCGCACCTCCAAAAATCAATGATAAGTTATTGAAGACACAAAATTTAAGACACAAAATTTAAAACCATGGACAAATGCAACCTATTCCCACTGAAGGGAGAGATTGATGAAAATGAAGCAAACATCATCCAAGAATACCATAAGCAATGTGGTGCTAACATAAAGGAAATACATCCAAAAAGCCAAAATAATATACTTATCAGGTAGCACAGTGGTAACACAGGAAGAGAAATGATAATGATGAGCAACCCTTCAGTGGGACAAGCAGGAAGAAATCCTCACGCGTATCGCTAGTAACCAACTAGCTTCATCAGAGGTCCATGTAACAGATGAGGAGGAAGGTAGGCACCAGAGGCAAATGGTGCGACAGGTTGCCAGTGAGCCCAGCGTCAGGGGCTCCACTGGTAATGGCAGTAGGAGGAGGCAGCAGCAGCCAGCTCCACCTGTGCGCACCGAGCCCGAACCGGCGCAAGTCAGAACCACCCCATCTGACAGGAGGTCGGTGCGTAAGTCGCCTGTATGGGCTTACTTCACCCTGGCACCAGATGATGCCACAATTGGCATTTGTAATCTGTGCCATGCCAGGGTGAGGAGAGGGAGGTCTGTGGCTCGGCTGGGTACCACTGCCCTCACCCAGCACATACGAGTCAACCACTGGTGGGAGTGGGAACTCCTCTATGTCCTCCACTCCCATCCGGCACCAGCCCACGGTTGCTGACATTTTTGAATTCACCGCGCCCTATGCCCCCGGGGACCGACGCGTGCGTTCACTCAATGGGCTCCTGGCAAGGGTTATCGCCCAACATCTGCTGCCCTTCAATCTTGTGGACAGCAATCCATTCCGGCAGATTTTGGGGCACGCACAACCCAGATGGCGTGTCCCCAGCCGCCATTTCTTTGCCAGGATCGGCGTTCCTGCCCTACACCAGCACATTGTGCATAATGTATCCCTGTCGCTGGATCATGCTGTCAGCGACAGGGTGCATCTCACAATGGATGCTTGGACCAGTAGGCATGGGCAGGGACGCTATATCAGCTTTACTGCCCATTAGGTATCCCTCCGAGATGCCGGGAGGGATAAGCGGCATCTGACTTTGTGGTGCCGCCCCAGGGTGTCCAGGGGAGAACTGCTGCTCTCCCCCCACAAGCCACTGTTTCCACCGCTGCTGAGCCCCCAGCAAGCGTCCCCGTAGCTACGCAAATGTGGGGCACATCCGTTGCCAGGCCGTGCTCCAGCTTGTGAGCTTAGGGGAACGGAGACACACTGGACCTGATGTTCTGGCCACACTACGGGCTCAGGTCCAGAAGTGGCTGACACCCCGAAGGCTCCAGGCAGGTATGGTTGTCTGTGACAATGGCAGCAACCTACTCGCCGCCCTCCATGCTGGCAGTCTAACACACGTGCTCTGCATGGCACATGTCCTCAACCTTAGAAATACGGAACTGAGGATGCCTTAAAGGCATCCTCAGTTCCGTATTTCTATTTTGAGACCACTGAGAATACAAATAGGAGGTCCACTAACTGTAGATCCCTAATATATATGTCCTCAACCTTGTTGTACAGAAATTCCTACGAACATACCAAGGGTTGAGTGACATTGTGCCAAGGGTACGGAGGATTGCCAGCCACTTCAGACGCTCCCCAACTGCTGCCGCGTCCCTGTCCAAACTGCAGCAGGACAACAGCCTGCCACCTCACAGACTGATTGTGGACAGTGTGACGCGGTGGAACTCCACCCTCCACATGCTGGAGAGGTTGTGGGAGCAGCGAAGGGCGGTGAGGGAATACCTGCTGGACCAGGGCACTCCAGGGCCAGCACACCCACTCCCCTACATCACTAATGTGGACTGGGGGCAGATACAGCAGGTCTGCCATGTGTTGGCCCCATTTGAGCAGACGACCAAGATGGTCAGCGGGGAGCATGTCGGCCTCAATGACGTGCTCCCCATAGTGTTCCTGATGGACAGGACACTAGATCGCCTGCTCGAGGCTGGGGAGAGTGCCTTTGTTGGAGCAAGAGGAGGCAGCAATGCTCCAACAAGACCAGGCCCAGGAAGAGGAAGGGGAGGAGGAGGAGGAAGAATTTGTAGACGTCCAGGAGTCTGGGCCTGGTCAGGAGGGAGAGACGGTGTTGGGGGCACCAGTAGTCTGGGGGTGGGGCAGCTCCCACCGGGAGCAGCAGCAACAGCAGCAGCAGGAGGACCAAGAGGTCATGGTCCTGGGCAGCCATGAACAGTCACAGCGGGCTGTCCTCTTCCCTATGGCTGCCCACATGCTGCGATGCCTCCGGAGGGACCCCCGGATCAAGAGAATCAAGGAGAGGTTAGTTATTGGTTAGCCACCCTTTTAGACCCTCGCTGCAAGGGGAAACTGGAGCAGTTCATCCCAGCCAGCCGTAGACAGGCCCGGATGGATCAACTGCGGTCCTGTCTGATCAAGTGGCTGGAGCAGGCCAACCCTCTGCCTCATGCTCCAGTTATCCCCGCCCATCTCACCCAGCAGGTGGCTGGCACCAGCCGAGCAGGTGACCTTATGGGTGAGATGCGGGTTGTTCTACCAGTCTGCGCGACCCAGTAGCAGCAGCGGCAGCAGTAGTCACCACCAGCGGCTGGCCCGCATGGTGGCAGACTACATGGGGTCCGTTGGTGCTTCCGACAACATGAGCACCGATGACCCCATGGAGTACTGGGTTGCCAGGCTGGACACCTGCCGTGAGCTTGCTCAGTATGCGCTGGAGTTACTATCTTGCCCCCCCCTCCAGCGTACT
This sequence comes from Bufo bufo, assembly GCF_905171765.1. Lineage (NCBI taxonomy): Eukaryota > Metazoa > Chordata > Amphibia > Anura > Bufonidae > Bufo > Bufo bufo. The sequence continues at coordinate 605,795,148 of NC_053391.1, forward strand.
GTCTGAGCGGACATTTAGCGCGGCAGGTGGGGTGGTCATGGACAAGCGGACCTGTCTGTCCACAGACTCAGTGGACAGACTTACATTCATTAAAATGAACGAGTCCTGGATCGGCAGTGACTTCTTGGCCCCCGCTGTCGGTTCAGGCCGTTGAAGGGTCCCTTGTCCATCCCTCTCCTTGTCTCTCCCTCCTGAACTAGTTGTTTTTTTAAATTTTTTAAAATATTTATTGATCTATTTACTTATTTATATATTATAAATTTTGAATTATGAAATTTGTATAATTGTTGTGTATGAATTATTAAATTATTGATGATTTTTTTTTTATTATTGATGTATATATTAGTTTTTTAATTAAGGGCTCTTTCACACTTGCGTTGTTGTGTTCCGGCATAGAGTTCCGTCGTCGGGGCTCTATGCCGGAAGAATCCTGATCAGGATTATCCCCATGCATTCTGAATGGAGAGAAATCCGTTCAGGATGCATCAGGATGCCTTCAGTTCCGGAACGGAACGTTTTTTGGCCGGAGAAAATACCGCAGCATGCTGCGCTTTTTGCTCCGGCCAAAAATCCTGAACACTTGCCGCAAGGCCGGATCCGGAATTAATGCCCATTGAAAGGCATTAATCCGGATCCGGCCTTAAGCTAAACGTCGTTACCGGATCAGACCGGATCAGACGTTTAGCTTTTTCTGAATGGTTACCATGGCTGCCAGGACGCTAAAGTCCTGTTTGCCATGGTAAATTGTAGTGGGGAGCGGGGGAGCAGTATACTTACCGTCCGTGCGGCTCCCGGGGCGCTTCAGAGTGACGTCAGGGCGCCCCACGCGCATGGATGACGTGTCGCATGGATCACGTCATCCATGCGCATGGGGCTCTCTGACGTCATTCTGGAGCGCCCTGGGAGCCGCACGGACTGTAAGTATACTGCTCCCCCGCTCCCTACTACTACTATGGCAGCCAGGACTTTAATAGCGTCCTGGGTGCCATAGTAACACTGAACGCATTTTGAAGACGGATCCGTCTTCAAATGCTTTCAGTTCACTTGCGTTGTTACGGATCCGGCGGGCACCTCCGGCAAATGGAGTGCACGACGGATCCGGACAACGCAAGTGTGAAAGAGGCCTAAAGCTGTTATTTTAAATTAATTTCTTTTAATGATTTTATATATTATTATATTTATTTATTTACTTAATGTAATTTGACTTAAATTGATTGTTACCAAACCAAAAATTATTGGTAAATTAAGTAGACACGACGCATGCATCGGTAGTCAACAATTTTTTCTTTAAAGCATATTGAGTCAGTATCAGAACACTGCGGCTACACAGCTAGCCTAACCGTGTGATGATTCCTACACGCCAGAGGGCACTAGTAGTGGTGGTGTTTATCAGCGGCTATCTCATCCTCATTTTGTCTGTGAGGAGTAATGGGTACGGCCGCTCTCCACACCCATACATGATCTTCACTGCACACACGCTGGGCTCCAGGCCCACGACAGGACCTATCCATCCTGCGCCCGTCTGAGCACAGAAGGCACTGATGAGCTAGCTATCCTCGGCCGGGGTCTTGAAGTGTCCCCTGCTCATGCGCCTGGATTAGTTCACCTTCTCATCATCGAAGACTCAGCTGCGTTCCCCTGGCTGCTGTGGGTGTCCCAGGCGTTTGGCTCCAATGCGCATCCTGGATGAACTATTGCACGTCATGGTGCAGAATAATACTTTAAATGCAAGGCTTGTCTACAACGCGGGGGGTCTGGGGGGGTGTCAAACAGCCCGCGGCAGACTTCACAGTTAGGCCTGTTTGTGGTGCCCCATTTGCCGTATTGCCGAACGCATTTGCGGAACAGCAATACACGGCTGCCGTTCCATGGTCATTCCGCATCACGGATGCGGACACATTAACTTCCAAGGGTCTTCAAATTTGCAGATGCGGAACGGAACCCTACGTAAGCACTATGGTCTTTTTCCACGTGTTTTCGTCCAGGAAGTCCATTCTGCAAAAATATAGATCATGTTCTATATTTTTGCGTAACTGCCAGATCGCGTACCAATTTAAGTGAATCGGTCTGCGATCCACTAGGGCTGCTCTACGTACTGAGCTTGTGTACTGCGGACTGCATTTTGCATGCCGCTGCACGACAATATTGTCTTATTGAGGTTGAGATTTTGATCACAGTATGGATAGTTAGATCAAATTTTTTTATCATTATATATATCATTTTATTTTATGTTAAAATTTGGTTGATACTCTACTGTATATATATTTATTATTTATTATTTATTACACATTTTGAGTGTAGATTTGTATTTTGTAATCTAAAGCTTTGGTCAATAATACGTTAGAAAGGTAATAGTGTGTTCACAAAAAAGTTAAACAATGATTTTCTAATATAAATTACGGGCCTTTTTTTTTATAGATAAATGATATATTGTTCAATGTTATATTGGCCTTTTCAATAAAAAATAATACTAATGAACTGTTATAATTTTTTAAAAATCTAAATAGTTTATTTTAATGGTACAACAGTGTATATGTAAGCGATGAATGCACATGCTGTAGTTGGGGGTTCTATCATTTTTTTTATACTTTTTTAATCGGTCTTCCACAGCCCCATCTGTTACAAAATTTTGTCTGCTGCAATATAATAACTTGACACTCTCTATTACTGCTTGGTTATGCCAAACTTTGTGTAGTAATTAGAATACTACTTTAACTTACCAACTGCATGCTGATCTTGGCCTGATACTTCAGTCCCAACAACTTATTTTCTACCTTGAGATTTTTCACTTCATATCATCGTAGTCTTCTGTTACTCACTCTCAGTTGATTCTGGATGAGCCATCTGCTTCTGCTTTTCAGAACTGACTGACACAATTACATATCATTATAATTTGTTGCAAAGACTACTAGCAGCAAAACACTCTGGAGATGGGAGGGAGCGTGCATTTGCTAGGTGGGTGTCCTATTCCGCAGGACAAATGCACTTTGGAGATCATAGATTCCTGCAAACTGTGTTTTGTTCTATTGAAGGCAACCACCTAGCATGAGTTGAGGGTAAAATAAGGGCTGTTTCACACGAGCGGATGCCGTGCGTGACATCCGCTCCGTGAATGACAGCCAAGACCCGATGCGGACAGCAGAAGGACGGAGCATTAACATGACTGATAATGCTCCGTGCCTCTCTGTGATCTCTTTACTACGAAATCACAGTGACAATCCGCTCGTGTGAAACAGCCCTAAATAGCACACACTTGACAGAAGCACTCATAAATCTAATCCCATCTACACATAAGGATCATTAATAACATTCTATTTTTTTCTGACTATCATCTGGTCGTTTTCAGAATGGTACCTAGCCAGGGCCGGACTGGGGATAAAAACCAGCCCTAGAAAAAGTTGCATACCAGCCCCACAGCATTGCGTCATTATTTACTTGTTTATAATAGGAGAAAGCATTCATTTTAAAACACGTGTGTAAACACGAATATGAACTTTGCCCCACGATAGCTCTTTTGTAGAACCCCCATTGTTCATATCATCACAGTGTTTTCCCAACCAGGATGCCTCCAAATGTTGCAAAACTACAACTCTCAGCATGCTCAGACAGTGTTTTACCACGCCCTTTGACCCGCCCCTTTTTTGTTGGCCACCTATTTAATGATTGTTGCATGGAACATTTTACTTGACCAGCTATTTTAGATATTCTACGGCAGTCCTGTTACAATCCCCCCTCCCCCCAATGAGCCTTTCGACCAAATAATAAGAATATTTATAAAATCTCACCCATATGCTGCAAAAAAAAAAAAATCTGCAATGTAAAATCGATAATAAAGATCAACTACAAACATAAACATATTTCACCTGAAAACTTACAATTACTTGGCTTGGCCCTTGGGGATCTCGGACACCACTTCAACACTTTGGCCGGGGGCTCGGCGGAGCTGATGTTGTGCTTTATCCTAATGAGAAAGATTTCATAATAAGGATTTGGAGAAGGGGCAGAGGAATAGCAGAGCAGGGAGAGGATGGTGCTGCTACTAGGGGGTCATACCATGGGGGAGTAATAAAGCCCACTATAATGCCCCCCCAGTAGAAATAATTCTCCTTATAATGTGCAAAACATACCCCTTTGTAATGCCCCCAGTTGAGCTAATGTTCCCATAATGTGCCAATATAAAATACCCCTTCTCAGTGCCCCCGTAGATGACCCCATAGTGCTCTTCCCCCCTTCCCCCCACCATAATATGTTCCAGTATAAAATGCCCCTATACAGAGCCCCCCATAAAAAATACCCCTTCTTTTTAGCCTCAGTAGATGCCCCTATAGTGCCCTCCAATCATGTGCCAGAAAGATGTGCCCCAATAGATGCCCCCCAATCATGTGCCAGTAAGATGTGCCCCCATAGATGCCCCCAATCATGTGCCAGTAAGATGTACCCCCATAAATGCCCCCAATCATGTGCCAGTAAGATGCCCCCCAATCATGTGCCAGTAATAAGAGCCCCCCCACCATCATGTGCCAGTAACCCCCCCGTATGTGCCAGTAGCCACCCCTTATCATGTGCCAGTAGCCCCCATATCATGTGCCAATAGCCCACATATCATGTGCCAATAGCCCCCATATCATGTGCCAATAGCCCCCATATCATGTGCCAATAGCCCCCATATCATCTGCCAATAGCCCCCATATCATGTGCCAATAGCCCCCATATCATGTGCCAATAGCCCCCTTATGTGCCAGTAACCCCCTTATGTGCCAGTAGCCGCCCCTTATCATGTGCCAGTAGCCCCCCTTATGTGCCAATAGCCCCCATATCATGTGCCAATAGCCCCCATATCATGTGCCAATAGCCCCCATATCATGTGCCAATAGCCCCCATATCATGTGCCAATAGCCCCAATATCATGTGCCAAAAGCCCTCTTATCATGTGCCAATAGCCCCCTTATCATGTGCCAGTAGGCCCATTATCATGTGCCAGTAGGCCCCCCCTTATCATGATCCAGTATTGTACCTATAGGTATTGTACCTGAGGACGAAGATACAGATGGAAGCACTCATCACTCACAATGGAAGCACTCATCTCCTGCTGCTGTGCCCTGCCGCCGGCCGCCCCCACTTGCCACCAGGGCCGCGGCCTTGCAGCACTCAGGCATGCCGGCCTACCGGGAAATTCCCCGGTATCCCGGCAGGCCAGTCCGGCCCTGTAAAACCTAGCACAGTCCCTTTTGCTGTTGCTCTGGAGAAAACGGGACACGTTCCTTAAATATATTTATGTCTATTCTGGAATTCCTCATAGCAAGGAGAATCTACCCACTAATGTTATAGCCTACAGAAAGAGAGCCCAAGTACACAAAACATACATCAAAATGTTTATTGCTACCTCTGCACCCCCTACTGCTATGCCCCTGAGTACAAGTATCAAGAAAGCCAAGAGGTATATCAGTCATGGTGGTCTCCAGCCTTCATTCTTTATTTTCTAGGAAACATACAGACAGCATGTTACAGCAGGAGGAGCTGAGCAGATTTATATATGGTTTTGAGGGTATATATAACATATTTCATTCATTTAAAATCCTCTTTCTGTGCTTAAAGGGAACCTGTCATGTGGATATTTGATTATAATCTAACTAATTATATACAATCATTAACTACTAAAAAGTGCCTTAGATGTATTCACTTACTGGTGTGACAGATGGTTACCTCATAATATACACACAAGGATGCCACATGCCGCATGCTAATGAGCTGATTTGAGTCCAGCGTGATGTCATTGAGTCCAACGTTTTTTTAATTCAGAGCTATAGCCACTCCCCTGCCCATCTGCTGCTGATTCCTATGGAAACAAACTGTCAATCAGCAGCAGGTGGGCGGGGAGAGTCAGGAGCTCATGAATATTCAGGACTCATCATTATCAGCTGGAGCTTTTCAATACAAGATGTTGGCAGATTGACTGGGTCAATTAAAGAAAGTGACCCAGCATTGTGCTAAGAGAATCAGTCACTTATTTATGTTGCCCTTAGTTAGGACACCATAAAACTGGTGACAGGTTCCCTTTAAGAGTCATGTGGGCGGTCTCTCTTAGTGACTGACCGCAGGGAACCTTGTCAGTCTGTGATTCGTACCTTCCACTGAACTCCTAAGCATAGAAAGTGGATCCACCTCTGCCCCACAAGTTTGGCCCCTTGGAAAATGGCCTATAGTGGGCCTGCTGCTCCTCTCTGAATCTTACCTGCCTTAAGCTGTCGCCAGCTCCTGGACTCACCAGCAGTAAGGTAAGAGGACATTCATTTCTCTATGTATCTGTATACATACTGAATGCACTCCTTGTATTGTAGAAAGGCACAAGGGACCATCATAGAGGTTATACAGGTTTGTATAACAGGTTTGAAGAGCTATATATTTGTATATATATATATATATATATTTCATTATATATGAAGAGCTATATATTTGTATATATATATATATATATATATAAAAAAAAGGAAGAAGGCGGCGGCACTGGAAACAAGCAAAAATGGGTGCTATGTCCAGGGATATTGCTGCTTACCCCAGATGAACAAGAACGAAGAAAGGACAGCACTCCAAGTAAAAATATGATGGTCTTTAATCACCCATGTAGATGGCAACGTTTCAGCTCCAAACAAGAGCTTGAGAAAGGCTCTTGTTTGGAGCTGAAACGTTGCCATCTACATGGGTGATTAAAGACCATCATATTTTTACTTGGAGTGCTGTCCTTTCTTCGTTCTTATATATATATATATATATATATGTATTAAGGCAGATTGCCTGGATTTGTGGGAGGGGCTGAGGTCCGCCTCCAGCCTATTTAGGGCACTCCCCTTACCTGGCTCCTGCATCATTGAGGTCTGAGCTTTTGAGAGAGGAGGTCGCGTGTGGAGTGTCTGGAGAGTTGCCTGCGAGTCGCTGAATTTCTGGGAGTTTTTCGTTGCCATCAGTTCTGGATTTGGAGCATTTCGGTTTTATTTTTCCAGCTTTACTCAGGTTCACTGTGGGTCACGTTTGCCCGTTAAACTGCGAGTCATCCATACGGTGCAGCCGGGGCCTCACGGTTGCCCCCTGTACTGGTTCATTTCATTTCATCATACGCTGCACCAATGTCACTGTTTTCTCGTACAAGTCACCAGTATTTCATTTCTGTCACGCCTTGTTCATGCACAAATTTGTCTACACCGTACCACTATTCCGGTCAGCACCCCTGCGGCAGGCATGCAGTCGTTTCCTGGGCAATCCCCCATTTCTGTTCATTTCATTTCATCAAACGCTGCACTAATGTCACAGCTTTCTCGCCCAGGTCACCAGCATTTCATTTCTGTCATGTCTCGTTCATACATAAATTTATCTGCACCGTATCACCACTCCGGTCAACACCCCTGCGGCATGCAGGCAGTGGTTTCCGAGTCATCCATACGGTACAGCCAGGGCCTCACGGTTGCCCCCTGTACCGGTTCATTCATTTCATCATACGCTGCACCAATGTCACGGTTTCTCATACAAGTCACCAGTTTTCATTTCTGTCACGCCTTGTTCATGCACAATTTGTCCACACCGTACTACGATTCCGGTCAACACCTCTGCAACATGCGGCAATGGTTTCTGGCCTAATCCGCCATTTCTGTTTCATTTCATTCATGGACGCTGCGCTAATATCACGGATTTCTCACAGTCACCAGCATCTCATTTTGTCATGTCTTGTTCAAGCAATCCCACAGAAACAACACTGCGGTCAGCACCCCTGGGGTCCAGGCTCGTTCCCCATTTCTTTTTCAGTCCATATCACCCCACAATCACCCACATTCATGCCCCCCCCCCCCCTCCTCATGTTCATGTGCACGGCTGCAGGAGCACAAATGCGTATGAGTCATTCATACGGTACAGCAGGGCCTCACGGTTGCCCCTGTACCGGTTCATTTCATTTCATCAATGCGCACCAATATCACAGGTTTCATACAAGTCACCAGCATTCATTTCTGTCACACCTGTTTCATGCGTATTTTTTTTCACAAACCGCACCACCATCCGGTCAACAGCTCTGGCAGCATGCGGCCAATGGTTCCTGGATTAAATCCCCCTTTTCTGTTGTTCTTTTCACACACTGCACCCATGTCACGGCTTCTCGCAGCAATCACCGGCAGCTCATTGCTCATGCCTATTCTGGCGTCTCCCCACAGGACCGTCACTCCGGTCAGCTCCCTGATGGTTCCAGCCCCATTCCCCATTTCTGGTTTATTTCAGTTCACCACTCAACATCCAACATTCATGCCCTCCTCCCCCCCCCCCCCCCTCCCTCCCCTCCTCGTATTCACGTACACAGCACAGGGGCCAGCTGCGGTACACCCGGCACACCCCCCCATTCATTTCAACCTCCACTGGGCTTACCGCTGCACAGACATCCCCTCCCCACCGCCTCCTGCCGCGCGGCCGATGGCGCCCGGCCGCGTCCCGGTGCCTGCCCCTGTACCATTCCATTTCACAATCATTGCACCCATGTCACGGTTTCTCGCTCACAAGTCACTTGCCATTTCATGTCTGTCATGCCTTCTATGAGGCAAGGGATACGACCACACAGCAGCCCTACTCCAGTCACCACCCTGCAGCAAGCCAGCCCAGGTTATTGTTCCTGGGCTTTCCTCCCATTCCAGTTCAACAAACCACCCTGCACTCACTTACATTCATGCCCCCCCCCCCCCGTTTCATGTCACAGCAGGGCCAAAAAATCACACACTTGCTCACATGACCTTGCGCAGCTGAAAAGGCCACACTGCTCACACCCTCCCTCATGGTCAGCACTGCCGGGCACGCACGCTGCTTCAAGGCGACCCCCCCCCCCCCCCGCTGCCTCCGGTCCCATTCCGCCGCTCCTCCTGCCGTGCTGCCGATGGCGGCCGGCCGCGTCTCTGCGTTTGGTCTGCGCACGCGCGGCCGGGGTACTGCGCATGCGCGGCGGTGCCGTCGGCGCGTGCGCGGTGTCCCGGCGGCCGTCCGCCGTTGTGGCTGGTGCAGGGTGCCGCCGCCGGGTCTGTCCGACCTCCTGACTGGCCGGCGGAGCCCTGGGCCAGTAGTTCAGCGTCATGCCCCCACCCACACAGGCTGCACAGTCCAGGGGGCATCCAGCCTGTTTTGCCTTGCACACAAACCCTCCTTGTTAAAACACCCCACCGCCATCAGGTCAAACAGCCCCCACACATAAACATAAACCCACCACTTTGCCCCAGGGTCAAAAATAAATAAATAAATAAATAATAATAAAAAAAAAAAAAATATATAAAGGGAAACCCGCCATATAGTCCATGGCCATACGTTCCACCATAAAAAAAAAAAAAAAAAACGGGAAATCCATACAGGCCGCACGATCACACGCTCCGCCACGTAATAAATCACAGGCCTCATTTCGCACATCACAGGCGCTGCATTATTGCATATTCACGTTATGATCCTCTCGGGTCATGCTAATGTTTATACCACAGTCCACTCTCGTCATACTACTTTCTGTTACCAGGTACGTACACCTGCTCTTAAACGATTTTCTCCTTACATTTCGGATGGTCCCGTTACTAATAAAGGAAAAAAAAAAAACAAACAAAAAAAAAAACTGGGGGGAGGAGTTATCGTCTGGTTACTAATAAAGGAAAAAATAAAAAAAAACGAATTAAAGGACACAGACCAATACGTTCCATTGGATTGCAAAACGCACATTCCCACTTGTGCATGGCCATGCGCCACGCGCTGGTCTCTTCTCACACCAGGCGCAAGCTATCATTTCATGAACAACCGTCATGATCCTCCGGGTCATGCATATGTACCATGTACATTGTCACATTTCATCACACTATTTTATGTCTCCCCTCCCCCTTTTTCAGGCGGTCAACCTATATTGTATTTTGCACTACCGTGTATCCGGAGAATTTTTTCTTACCACCAGGTACGTTCACCTGCTCATTTAACAAAAGTCTTCCTTACATTTCGAATGATCCCGTTAGGGTCAGCGTGCTGGCTTTAGGGGCACCATCATCCCACTAGGTTACCCCCTTCTTGGCTTCGCCAGCAGTTAGTGGTCCCGCGAGGCCGACACCCCGCCTCAAACGTACAGAGGCACCCGCCCAACGCGCCACCTCGTTAGTAAGCCGCCTCGCGTGTTGCATAGAGAGGGCCTCACCTGTCACTCCCTTCCCCTAGTCCTGTCTTACAGTCACCGAGAGGCCAACGCTCCTGCCACTGCCACAAGTGGCCTCATTAACCCCTCGCGCCAAATCATAGGTAGAGCCTCTCAAGCCGCTTGGCAAATTAGCAGGGCCTCATCTGTCACCATGCAAGTATAATTTTTTCGCCATCCGGCCTAGCTAGCTTGCCAGCACGATCCTGTGTTTCCCCAAGCTAATCAACTGTTTTGTTTTACCGTGTCTCTGGAAGGGATAGAGAACTTCTCCCTACCTGGCACCCCTGCTAGATCCGTCACTGCTACCCAAGGAGACGGTCTAGCCAGTCCAGCACCCATCAGATCCTGGACAATCCCGCGCATAATGACGGAGTTAAGGTGGCGGCTTGTTCCCTTCCCCGCCACGGCGAGGAGAGCAGAGCTTTTCCGGCTGCTGCGCACGCCAATCGATAACAGGGAGGCAGGGGAAGGACCTAGCCAGTCCAGCACAGGGGATATACATACCATGCTGTCCTCTCTAAATGTCATCCATGTCTAAAGTCAACGCCAGGTTGGAGAGGCTGGAATCGGTCACCGCGACCCTCTCCCTGGCAGGGCCACCACCGGCAGCGTCACCGGCGCCGGCCGGATTGCCAGTGATCACGTCGACCGTTAGCCTGGAGGACCAAGAAGTCAGCCCGGCGCACATAATACCGGAGGAGGAACCTGGGTTACCCGTCGCCACCAAGAAGACAGAAGGGCCAGACACGGTCATCACCTTTCCTGGGTACCCAGTTGGATTCAGCCTCAATGCAAGCCAGTTTGCCATCCGGGAAGATCCAGGACATTCTCGCCCACATAGACAACTACCTTCAACTCAGCACCGGCAGCCGCAAAGAACGGCAGTCCCTGCTGGGCTCCCTGATCTTTGCCATGCGCATCCACCTCAGGGTCGCTCATTTATATCACGGCTCCTGCACCTCCCCCCTTTTTTCCTACACGACTCGCACGGGTTGTCCCTGGATGCCCACGCTGCGGCAGGTCTGGGCATGTGGGGGAGATTTCTGTCCACCTGGAATGGCGGGAGCTTGTTTCTCCCTCAGCCGTCGGACTCTTCCCCCTCTATCTGGTCAGATGCGGCATCTACCACAGGCTTCGCAGCCATTTTTGGGAACGATTGGCTGTGGGGCAGCTGGCCTCCTGCGGTCCGGGGTTGGAGAGATTCTCCACTGCCTCAGCGCTTTTCAAGATCTACCCCATCGTGGCGGCTGCCGTAGCGTGGGGTCATTCATGGGAGAACATGTCGGTCCGGTGCTATTCAGACAACCATACGACCTGCCAGTTCATCAACAGGATCGTTCCAAATCTCTCACAATCGTGAGGTTTCTGCGGAGACTTCCTTGGTTGGCCACTGGCAATAATTTCTTCTTACATTGTTTCCATGTCCCAGGGGGTGTGCAATACGGCAGCTGACAATCTGTCTCGCGTCAAATTTCAGGCATTTCATCAAGCTCTCCCATCAGCGTCACCCACGGCCTCCATCACTCCATCATTTCAAACAGCTCATTCTGGATTAGAAGGCATCATGCGGCATAGCCTGTCTCTGTCCCACTTAGCACTATCAGACAATACACATAGAACATACGACAGAGCGTTCACACTATTCAACAGGTTCCTGTTGGAACACAACATCACGCACCCCTTTTGTCATGACGTCTCTTCCGGGGTTGGCTTCTTTTGCCACCTCAAACTCAAATGTCATACAACACCATCAAACTATCTCACCGGCATTTCAACATCATATGCTAATCATACACCCCAATAACATCAGCTTCATGTCCTCGCACCAGATCAAATCCATACTCAGAGGATTCAGGAAACGGAACCCACACGTCCAGCCCAGAGGCTACCCATAATCAATCATATCTTCAAAGCATTATCCGACTTACTGGACGCCACGCCTCTTGAAACAGATACCAACTCAATCATCAAAACGGCAATTTACTTGGCCTTCTACGGATTCCTGAGTTCCGGGAAATTCACTACAGCCTCCACGACCCGAACCTCACCTTGTCTTCTTGTCGCCCACGTGTCAAAACACATGGTTCACTACATCCTGTCCTTACCTCACTCCAAGAATAGACAGCACCTACCCGTCAACATTTCATATTACCCCACGCACAACAGATGGTGTCCAGTCAGGGTCCTGGATGCTCACAATCAGCGTCACAAGTTCTACCCTCTCAACTGCTACTTCAACTACATTGTTCGGTACTCACCACCACCACCTTCATGACCCATGTCGGGTCATCCCTCACACAACTAGGCCTCAACGCAGCCAACTACTCAGGGCACTCCTTTCGCATTGGAGCCACGTTCACGGCCTCCAGTGCCAACATCCTCACTCATGTCATCAGGGAATTAGGGCGCTGGGAGTCATCCGCTTACGCGCAATACATTCCCAATCCAACACAAGAGTTAAGAGTGGCTTTCCAAAACATGTCGGGTCAAGCTATTGATACTTCAATTGGCTACAATAAACTGGTTTATTTCCATTTTTGCCCTCTTCTTTCTCAGGCCTACCTCATCCTCGGTTTCGGCACACCACAACCGACTGCACTCATTCCCTGCTTTCCCAGGGCTCTTCACTGTACTACCGTAAGCCCCTTACACAAGTATTAAGGCAGATTGCCTGGATTTGTGGGAGGGGCTGAGGTCCGCCTCCAGCCTATTTAGGGCACTCCCCTTACCTGGCTCCTGCATCATTGAGGTCTGAGCTTTTGACCCTCCCACCACTCCACTCATTTACAACTCATTTCTTCCATATCTTTTCCTTGGGTAGGCCCTCTTCTTTCTCAGGCCTACCTCATCCTCGGTTTCGGCACACCACAACCGACTGCACTCATTCCCTGCTTTCCCAGGGCTCTTCACTGTACTACCGTAAGCCCCTTACACAAATATATATATATATATATTTATATTTCATCATATATATATATTTCATTATATATGAAGAGCTATATATTTGTATAACAGGTTTGTACCTCACTGTGAGGTACAGCCGGATGTCAGCATCTTCCCTATTCACACATATACCTGCTGAAGCCTGGCAGGCGCAGCTGCATTATTTAATAGTGTGGTGTGGTAATGGTTAATGGCATTTTGGCGAAGACACAGCCACCTAGGCTACTTTCACACTTGCGGCAGTGTGATCCGGCGGGCAGTTCCGTCATCGGAACTGCCCGCCGGATCCGCTGATTTTGATGTGACTGAAAGCATTTGTGAGACGGATCCAGATGCGGATCCGTCTCACAAATGCATTGCAAGAACGGATCCGTCTCTCCGCTTGTCATGCGGACAGACGGATCCGTCTTGTATTTATTTTCACATTTTTACCGGTCTGCGCATGCGCAGGCCGGAAGGACGGAACCGGCACTAATACATTCCTATGGGGAAAAATGCCAGATCCGTCCTTCAGGCAAGTCTTCACTTTTTTTCGCCGGAGATAAAACCGTAGCATGCTACGGTTTTCTCTTTTGCCTGATCAGTCAAAACGACTGAACTGAAGACATCCTGATGCATCCTGAACGGATTACTCTCCATTCAGAATGCATGGGCATATGCCTGATCCGTTCTTTTCCGGTATAGCGCCCCTGTGACGGAACTCTATGCCGGAAAAGAAAAACGCTAGTGTGAAAGTACCCTGATCCTATCTGAGGGGTCTGTAATACAGACCCCTCAGATAGGATTAGGTGGCTGTGTCTTCACCAATGCCATTAACCATTACCACACCACAGTATTAAATAATGCAGCTGTGCCTGCCAGGCTTGAGCAGGTATATGTGTCTGTGAATAGGGATAAGGGAAGATGCTGACTGAGATCCGGCTGTACCACACACACACAGATGAAATAACTCCACAGTCCTCACTTGTCCACTACACTACACTAGTCTCCATTTACAGTACTCCGTCCTCCACGTCTCCACTGACTGATGCTGCCGCGTGCCGCCTCGGTTGGACACACACCGCAACAGTGACAGACTCAATCCCACTCCCCAGCCAGCCCTCACCTCAGCCAATTGAACTGACCGGGACCGACACCGATCACCGAACCGTACCTGTACTGCACGCGCCGCCAAGCCAGCCACCCACCCAGGGCCGGCTCCAGGTTCATGTAGGCCCTTGGGCGATAAAGTCTCAGTGGGCCCCCTTACATAGTTATAACTCTCTGAGTACAGATAATGTAGTAGATATCACCTGCAGCCCTATGTAACAACACAGATAACACAGTACTGACGTACTGAGTACAGAAAATTTAGTAGTGTTACCTGCAGTCCTATGTAAAAACCACAGATAACACTAGAGCTGATAATGTGGTAGTGTTACCTGCAGTCCTGTGTAAAACCACAGATAACACTAGTGTAGATCATGTGGAAGTGTTACCTATGTCCTTAGTGTGCCTCCCTGTGTCTATCGCACGGACTCCATGCTGGTGGCGCTGCCTCCTCTTCCATCTTCTTCTTGCCCCGCACAGAACGTCTGATGCAGCTGCGTCAAGACATAGGAACACTGTGGGCATGGTGATAGGGACACACAGGGAGAGACACGCACACACAGGTGACAAACACACAAACACACAGGGACAGGGACACGCACAGGGACAGACACATACATATGGACAGACACTTATACGACGGTGAGATCGTTACAGCACCTGCTGTGTATGGGGCAGGCTCACCGCCGCAGTCCGCTCCATACATTGTCTCAGCACCGCATAGTGAGTGGAGCACTACACTGCCTGCATGGTCCGGCTTACCATAAGCTGGGCCATGCAGGCAGCTGCCTGAGACAGAGGTGAAAACTCAGGCTTCTTTCACATCACCGTTTAGCCATTCCGTTCTCCTGCTCAGTTTAGGAGCAGGAGAATGGAAAGGACGGATTCGGCACATAACTGAGCCGAACCGATCCTAAGGACCCCATAGACTATAATGGGGTCTGTTAGGTGTTCGCTCAGAAGAAGATTTTTGAAGAGGAGACAAAAGTCTTGCATGCACTACTTTTGTTTCTGCTCCAAAATCATCTTCTGAGAGGAAACCTAACAGACTTTATTATAGTCTATGTGGTCCGTAGGCTCCGTTATGTTCCGAATCTGTCCTAAATTAAGCAGGAGAACGGAATGGCTGAACGGTGATGTGAACGAAGCCTCATATTGATCCTTTCTATATGGGCCCCCTTCATCTCTCTCAGTACAGGGAACACTGACAACTGTTGCGGTCCGCATCTTTTGCAGCCCGATTGAAATGAATGGGTCCGCACACATTACGCAAAATTGTGGCACGGAGGCGGACCCAGAATTACGGTCGTGTGACTGGACCCTAAAGGTGGGTCATCAGCGATACTTGGTGGTGACAGCAGCGCTGAGTGACAGTAACTACTGACAACACCTACTAAGGACACACTCTAAAGATTTAGCATGGACAAGTACTACTTCTCCATGCTAAATCTTACAGCGTGTCCTAATTATAAGTAAATGGGACATCATGGGAGGGGAGTGGTGCTGGCTGAGACTCACTATTTGGCTAATGGAAAAAGCTCAATCACTGTGACATGGCTGAGCCTCAAGGGGTTAAAATTAAACAACTGGACAAAAGAAGGGGGACAAAAAAAAGGACCTTAACTAGCTTGAAGACAGGCCAGCAGCAAGCAGGACAGGAAGCAACTCTGCAGTGATGGTAGACACACTGAGTGGTCACCCTCTGGTGATCACAGAAGAACGTGGGGCATGTCAGGAGCACGGAGGACTGCAGAAGGAGGAGGCAATGATCGGGTTATTTTCCTGGGACCCGGCCCCTCCTTCTGCAAGTCTCACTCTCAAGGCTGAGGCTCCCGAGCTCTTTTCCCCGGCTGTGTGAGGAGGCGGAGCCAAGGAGGCAGCATCGCACAGTGAGTGAGAGGCAGCAGCACACTGCCTGCATGGCCGGGCTTATCATAAGCCGAGACATGCAGGCAGCCGCCCGCGACATTTGGGACCTATGCAGCTGCAGGAGTGAGCTGGCACAGTGGGCCCCCCCAGGAGCAGTGGGTCCCCACACTCCAGCAGCTCACCTCGCAGCTTCCTATCCTTGTATGTGCCGCTCCAAGTCTGCGACTCCGCCTCCTCCACTTCCGGCGAACCACCGCCCAGACTGCCTCTCTACCTCCGCCCTCTGGCTCAGAGTCCGACCGCCCCCTATCACAGCACCACGCCCGGCCCACTCGCCACATGAATTTTTTTTTTATTTTTTAATCCTCATTGCTATGGCTGCTATGGCGATCCCTACGCCACTGCTGGGTAAGCTTAACTTTGCTTGCAGGATTATGCCCATGGGAGGGTTTTCTGTAGAAGGCTGGCTGGGGCAACGGCTGGGATTGTCTTGCCTATGCATTTTGTATGGTTGGGGAGGGAATTATGAGAGGATTTGTGGGTTTGGGGCTCCTTTCTGGATCAGTACAATTGTCGTTATTTATGGGGGACACAGTGGAATCGTTCGATTTCAAGCTTTATTAGGATGCGGCTGGAGGTGGCGGTTATGGTGTGTACTGTGGTGGCAATGGTGCGCGGGGCAGTGGCCCGCGGCTTGGGTAGAGAGGGGTTGGGTGAAGAATATGGCTGTGTTGGAGCTTTTCCCCATTGTGGTTGGAGTATTGCTGTGGGGTGAAGTGTTTCGGGACAAAAAGGTGAGGTTTCCCTGCGATAACTTGGGAGCGGTTAATGCGCTTAACGGGCTGTCTTCTTCGTCCCCTTTGGTGGTGTGGCTACTTCAGCATTTGGTTTTGGAGTGCTTGTCCATCAATGCACGTACCCGGGGTTGACAACTGCATTGCTGACGCTCTTTCTCGTGCGCAGTGGGACCGTTTCCGGCGGTTGGCTCCAGAGGCGGAGGAGGAGGGGTTGGTCTGCCCGAGTTGTCTGTGGGAGCTGCTGGAGGAGCAGTGGTGGGGCTGATCTGAGCATCTTTGGCGCCCGGTACGTGGGGGTTGTACATGAAGGCTTGGAGGTGTTGGGAGGATTGGTGTGTGAGGCTGGGCATGATGGATGAGGACTTGGAGGTTCTACTTCTTTTGTTCTTAGGCCACTGCAAGGAGGAGGGTTGGGCGGTGAGTAAAATCAATCGTTATGTGGCTGGGTTGGCATTTGGATTTAGGTTGAGGCAGATGAAGGATTTCACAAAATCTTTTTTGGTGGCGCGGGCGTTAAAAGGCTGGCGTAGGATGCGTGTAGGGGTCGATTGCAGATGGCCGGTGTCTTTTGAGTTGTTGGTGCAGTTGGGGGTGCAGTTGGGGCAAGTGTGCAGTTCGGAGTGGGAGGTGCGGTTGTTAATTGGCCTTCTCGTTAGCTTTTTTCGGAGTGCTACGGTTGGGGGAGTTGGTGCCTCCATCGGTTGGGCGCGCTGGTGGCTTGAGAGGGCATGATGTGAATTTGTTTCCAGATAGAGTAAAGTTCCTTAGTCGTAGTTTGAAAACTGACAGGGAAGGTAGAGGGCGCCGGGTAGTGCTCTTTGGGATATCTGGGTGCATCATGTTTCCAGTGCGCTGTTTGCTGGTTTTTGGCTTGGTCAGTAAGGGTGGGGTTGCGCCTTTACTGGTGCATGTAGATGGTTCTTTCTTGTCCAGGTTTCAATTTATAGCAGTTTTTAGGAAATGTTTGGGTCAGTTAAAGTTAAGCCAAGAGGGATCCTCAGGACACTCGTTCAGAATAGGGGCCGCTGCAGAGGCAGCGAGGTGGGGGTTAGGGGATGAGGTGATTAGGAGGATAGGCCGTTGCAAGTCGATTTATTTCAGGTCGTACATTCGTATGGATAGAGTGTGAGGTTACAGTAGGGGTGGTTATTGTGCCTGTTTTCCTTGCTTCTTGTTGTTTGGTTTTCTCGTTTCGGGTACTGGGCCGGCTCTTGTATGGATTTTGGGACAGTCGTTTGTATTCCGGGGAGCCGATCGGGCGGCAGCCCGGCCGGATGGTCAGCAACTTGGTTTTAGTCGTTCGGAGGCTTTGGTAAGATGGATTAGTCGCAGGGGAATGGTTTGGGGGGGGAGTTTTGCCCGAGTTTCACAGGTTTGTTTGGCAGGACAGGGCCCCGGATGTGCTAGTGTTGCACGTGGGGGGAATGATTTGAGAGCACACCCATTTCGTGAATTGGTAAGGGATGTGAAGTTTGACCTTTTGAGGTTGTGGTCGCTGTTCCCTGGAATGGTTTCAGTATGGTCGGACATAGTTCTGAGGCAGAAGTGGAGGGGGGGCCCGGTCAGTGGAGGGTATTAATGGAGCCCGGGTGAAGGTTAACCGTGCTATAGGGCGTTTTATGGCTGGAAATGGAGCGGTGGTGGTAAGGCACTCCGAGCTGGAAAAGGGCGTCTGGGCCTTTTGGCGGTCGGATGGGGTGCACTTAAACGCAGTGGGGACGGACATGTGGAGCCTTGGCTTACAGGATGGAATCGAGGTGGCATTGAGAGTTTGGAGGGACATGCAGTCTTAAGGGGTCAAGGCTGCGCGTCAGTGGCAGGGGCAGGTCCTTGGAGATAATATCAAGT
This sequence comes from Bufo bufo, assembly GCF_905171765.1. NCBI lineage: Eukaryota > Metazoa > Chordata > Amphibia > Anura > Bufonidae > Bufo > Bufo bufo. The sequence goes on from NC_053391.1 coordinate 605,813,874, forward strand.
GGTTAGGATGGGAGGGCCCCACGGTGGGGGCTGGACTCCCATGGAGGCAAGTCGATTGTGGCTGGAGATGGGGGGTCCATCAGTGGTGCCTCTGAACTGGGATCAATGGCTGGAGGCAAGATGGCCCTTTCTCGGCGGGGATCTCAGTTGTTTTGGGGCTCCAAGGATCTCCCTCTATATTAGGTTACATTTAGGTTGTATATGCTGTTGCATAGGAATAAAGGGTTTGGGTAAAATGGTTATGTTAAATGTTATATTGGTTATTTATTAATTTTATAATAAACGACTGCTGTGGCCAATTAAATCCAACTTGTTGTCCGAGTCTTATTGGAGGGCACTCGGGAGGTATGGTCAGTGTCTAGGGGCAGAAAAAAGGTTGGGTTAAAGCAGCAGACCAGGTAGGTATTGGGTAAGGGGTCGAGTGGTTGGTAACCAATGCCCTTGTCATGGCTACCAAAGGCCTTTTCAATATCCAAGGCTAGTACTGACATTACCTGAGAAATAGAGTTGGTCCTGTTAATATAACTTACACACATTATCCCAGGCTTGTCTGACAGGTGAGAATCCTACTTGTTCTGAGTGAACCAGGGCTTGAACAAATTGATTGAGATGGCCAGCTAAAGAAGTAAAAATAAAAAAAAATCTATTTTGAGATGTTAAATAGGAATCACATTAAGCACACAGCAGCTCTCACCTTCCCCTTCACCAGTTGAATACGGATGACGCACCTGGATGCGCAATAGTAAATTCGAGAATGTAGAAAATCCAGCTCAAGAAATGGTGGAAAATTCGTAACTTTATTGCGGCATAAAATCTTCGACAGAAACAGGAATGTTCGGTTACGCGTTTCAGACCACTAACAAATATCGGTCCTTCCTCATGACTTATCGAACTGGTAATGGGATCCCACCATATGAGCAGCTCACACAGCTGCCCATTCAATCAATCGATCACATGATCATGAAGAGCTGCACACATGCTGCAATCACATATGGCCAATCACTTTAAACATAGAGAAAATTTAAATCACATGTGCTGACCAAAAAAATCTACAAAATACGTAGTTTGTGCATATATAAAAGACGATGGCAAAGCAAAAAAAAATAAAAAATATATATATATAATGAAAATGAGACATCTAAACACAAAGGGGAGAAAAGAAAAAATCCCCCCTAAGTGTAGAATTAAATCATGTCTTTTATTAAGACCTTGAGGCTGTCTTGAACCCATTTGGAAAATCCAATATGCCTCTCGATTTAAAAGTTTCCTCCTCTGGTGGGAAGGAAAACTCTCTCGATTCCCTGAACCACCAGATTGGAGGTGTCACCTGCATGCAAAATCGCAAAGTGTGTGCTGACAGCAGACACATTGCGGTTTTGATAATGCGGGATGTCTGAAATATGTTTTCGCACACGAGTTTTTATTTCATTCGTGGTACATCCAACATATTGCAACTGACAAAGTTTGCATGTTATCAAATAAACTGCGAACTTTGTGTTGCAGTTAAGATAGGACTGTATGGTAAATTCCTTATTGTTAGCAGTGGATTTAAACTTCTTTGTGGCTCTGGTATGATTGCAACAAATGCATTTGGCATGACCACATTTATAGCTGCCCTTGTTATTAAGCCAGATTGGTCTCTGCAAAACCTTTTCAGAGAACAGGCTGGGACTTAAGGAATTGCCCAAGGTTGGAGCCCTTCTTGCTGTACATTTCACTCCCCCTGCAACAATGTCCATCCACTGACTGTCGCATGACAATAAAGGAAGATACTTCTTAATGATCCTACATATGCGACCATACTCCAGGCTATATTGTGTTACAAAGGGAGTGAAATCACGTTTACATTTCTGGGGCAATGCTTTTACTTTTGGAAATACAAGAGGAGCTCTATCCATGGCTGAAACTTCAGTGACAGAAGAGGCAACAGATTTGTGAGAATAAGCCCTACCAGTTAGCCTATCTGTGATAGTCCTAGCTTCTTGTGCGAATAAATGAATATTCGAACAGTTGCGTCGAGCTCGAATGAGTTCACCTTTGGGGATACTTCGAATTGTATGGGGTGGATGACACGAATTGGCATGCAATATCGTGTTACCTGCCAATTCCTTTCTGTATGTAGTGGTGATAACTTCAGATGTGGTGCAATCCCCCTCCAAACACAAATCCGAAAAGCATTTTTCCACCAACGAATTTTCCACCATTTCTTGAGCTGGATTTTCTAGATTCTTGAGATGTTAAATAGGTTGATAATTTGCTGCAGTGATCCTTAACAGGCTTAGATATTACTGTGATTAAAAAACTAAAGGTGGATTTTGACGGCCAGATTACCTGGAAGTGGTAGCAGAAGAATGTTTCTCTGGTGGATGAAGAGGATCGTGGCATGCTGTCTGATAGTGACACTATTAGAGAGCTACAGATACCACCTCTTTTTCATGCACATCGGATTTAGTGTTGAGCGCGAATATTCGAATTACAAATATTTATAGCGAATATTGCAACTTCGAGAATTCGCGAATACTTCGAATATAGTGCTATATATTCGTTATATCGAATATCCGTCATTTTTTTCCATCTGAAAACATGATTCCTCATTTCTTCTTGCTTGTGGGCCAATGAGCCATTAGCCCACAAGCAACTTAAGCAGGGAGGAATCCTGACTTCAGATGGAAAAAAATGACGAATATTCTAAAAAGCAAATATATAGCACTATATTCAATATAGTGCTATATATTAGTTTTTTAGATTATTCGTCATTTTATTCCATCTGAAGTCAGGATTCCTCCCTGCTTAAGTTGCTTGTGGGCCAATGACTGTTCACTTCAGATGGAAAATAATGACGAATATTCTAAAAAACAAATATATAGCACTATATTCTATAGTGCTATATATTTGTGTAGTGTACGGGAACTGTAATACCCGTCACTACCAAAGGTCACTTGGTGTGCTGTCGTCCCTCCTAATTATGGGGAAGTTGTTATGTCAGTTTTATAAAATGTCATGTAATGTAATGCATGTATTTCCCTGTTGCTATGAAACTTGCAAGTACAGGCCGGCTAGGGGTGTCATTCCAGCTCTTAGGCATTAGAGGGAGCTAGGGAGCCCTAGTTTATATAAGGCCCAGACAAGGAAGGGAAAGTCAGTGTAACCTGATCTAGTGTGGAGTGCAGAAGTCAGTCTAGACCACAGCTCAGAAGTTTCTAGAGCCTGAGGAAGTGTCCAGAAGCTGAGAGAGACAGAGGCAAAGATCAGGAAAGCCAGAGGTACTCAGAAAGACAGAGGAGGTACTTATAGAAGCCATAGCCAAGGATATAAGGCCAGAACTAGGTTAATGGGCCTTGGTGAAGAATTGCTGTATTCCAGGATCAGACAGAATTAGAGTGCAAGCTCCTGTGCTGCAAGTCCTGTGTTCAACACTCTGTAATTACTCTGCTGTACTGAATTGCCTGCATCGACCGAATTGCAAAATCGACTGTATGCTGAGGAACTGCATTTCCTTTATTGTCTCTGCTTGGAAAAACTACTAAAGTTGGAGTTTTGTTTTAATCCTACGTTTCCTCAATTTATTCCTGCATCCGCAAACGGCGTGCCACCGTTTACTTGGCACTGGCGTCACGAACTATTTCTACCTATACCTGCCCTTGCAGAGAGTCAGCTGTACCAGGTTAGTGTATATTGCACTACATCACCCAGAAACACCTACTACACACAACTTGAGTACGCTGCACTTCTCTTTTGGCGTCACGAACAGGATACGCACGCTTTCTAGTGCAAGAAGCGTGAACTTTGTGCCTTATACCGTTGCCCTGTGACCAAAGTGACAATTTGCCTGTTTTATTCAAGTGGATTTTGTGGACTGAAAATCATACCCAAAGTGTACCAAAAACCTCTAAAAAGCGCTGTGCAGTGTTGCGCTACCCAGAGGAAGAAAATCGCCGCATTGGAGTGTGGTTTTGTGGACTTTTTACAATCCTGCTTGCTGTCAGTGAATGGACAGCGTTTTGCTAAAGATGGCCACCGGCTGCCTGGAGTAAAGTTTCCCGCGCCGCTGAGGACATTCGTGGGCGGATCCCTGCAAAGACACAGAGAGTCCCGCCCCTCTTCATCATCGCACCGCTGCGGCCCTGCTTCTCCTGCGTCACCGCGGGCTCAGGACGTCCGGAACCTCGCGAGACTTGGCCTGCGCAAGACCAGCGATACCGGTAAGCACTTGTAACCGGAGGGAAGGGGATTGTTCCGGCCCCTTTAGTCGCCAGCGGCCACCTCTCGATAGACTACCATGTCAGAGCCAGGAGTGCCTGAGCAGCCGGCCCCGGGAGAGCTTGCGGCTCCTAATCATCCTACAGCCCCCAGCATGATGCCCTTTACCATGCCTTACTATTTCGGGGCCCCATGGTTCCCTCGCTACAGGGGAGAGACCCATACCCTAAGGGACTTTAAAGAAAAGTTGCTGGCACTATTCCGATTGTACCCTATAAATGCCGACCAGCAAATGGAAATCCTGCTAGCGCAGCTGGAGGGAGCTGCCCGCAGGGAGGTATTATCCTGGCCTGCTACTGAGCGGAGTACTCTAGAACAGATATTCACCCGCCTCAGGGCCACTTTTGAAACTAGGACTGCCTCAGAGATAAAGATGCACTTCTTTGGCAAGAAACAGAAGTCCGGTGAGTCCCTCCGTGACTATGCCCTATCACTTCAGGAGGCTTTAGGGGCTGTAATTCAGATAGATCCCAAGGAGGCTGATAACCAGGACCAGACCCTGAGGGAACAATTTATTAACGGGGTGTCTAGTGAACAAATACGGACCCAGTTAAAGATGCTGTCCGCCCAGCACCCTAACAGTGCCTTTCTGGACTTTAAAGAACTGGCTATAAAAATTCTGGGGTCCACAGTATCTCCTGAGTTGAGCGCCCTATCTGAGTCATCAGCCTGCAAGCCAAAACCGCTTGTCACTAACCGAGCTGAGGCCGGCCAAGCTGTTCAAGTGTCAGCTACCGATACTATTGCCATGCTGACAGAGCAAGTAAATCACCTCACTAAAAGTTTAGAGAAAGTGTGCAGAAAAATAGAGGAATGGGAAAAACCCATAATGCTAGATGAAGAATTCCTGTCACCTCCTAGGCCGTTCCCACCTCCTTACCAAGAGACTCACCCCAGGGATCCTGGGAGGCGTAATAGAGGTCGCAAGAAGCCCGTGTGTACATACTGCAAAAAGCTGGGACACACAGAATCCACGTGCTGGCAGTTAAACGGGCAACCCCTGAGGCTGAGGACCACCCCTCGGGAGGTAGAACACTAGGTCCAGAGGATCCAAATTGGATGCCACTTTATGTAGGATCCCATCCTAAAATCAATATAGAGATCAACGGGGTCCCCTTTGAAGCCCTATTAGATACTGGGTCTCAGGTCACTACTATTCAGCTGCCTGCATTTGAAAAGTTCTGGGACACCAACCAGTTGACCCTACCGCCTGAATCCTGGGTGGAAATTATCGCCAGCAATGGCAAACCAGTAAAGGTTCATGGATACTGGGAACCCACCCTGCAGGTGGGAGAAGTAACCCTGCCTCAACAGGGAGTGATCGTAGTACAGGCCGGTGACAGAGGAGGACATCCTGTCATTCTAGGCACCAATGTCTTCAAAAACTGTTATTCAGAAATACTTGCTGTATTACATCAGACTTTGCCCACTGCTTCCTCTGCATCCAGGAGGGTGATTCAAAAGACTATCACTGTGTTAAGTGCCCAGCAGAGGTTTGCTAATGGGAAAGGAGAAATTTGTACTGCCAGGATCCGTGATATTAAGCCTGTGACTTTGCCTCCTAATTCTCAAACTCTTTTGTGGTGTCGTGCTGTCCTGGGAGTCGAAGGCCGAGATTATCCAGCCCTGGTGGAACCACTCCAGATGGAGGATTATCCTTATGTGAGAGCTGCCAAGTGCCTGGTGAACGTCTCCCAAGGTAAAGTACCTGTCCGTCTGATTAATCTGAGTAATCATCCTGTTGCGCTTACTAAGCATTGCCCTGTTGCCCAGCTGTCCCAGGTGTCCTTCCAAGACATCATTCGTCTTCCAGTGACAGAAAAGCCGCCAGCTGCAGACAGCAGATGTTCGCCGGTGACCCAGCCACAAGTGCCCTGGTGGGAAGAGCTCCATGTAGGGGACGAGACTACCCCCCAACATCAACAAGAAGGGATTCTACAGCTTGTCAAGGAGCACCACCGGGCCTTCAGTAAGCATGCTACTGACTATGGAGAGGTTAGTGTCATACAACACACCATACCTACTGGCTCTCATCCTCCTATCAAGGAGAGATACAGACCCTTACCACCTACTTCATATCAGACTGTAAAGGAAATGATCCAAGAAATGAAAGACTCTAATGTGATCCGGGACAGCCATAGTCCGTGGGCTGCACCCCTGGTTCTTGTAAAGAAGAAGGACGGTAGTATCCGTTTCTGTGTGGATTATAGGAAAATTAATCAAATAACCCACAAAGATGCATACCTACTGCCCCGCATTGAGGAGTCACTAACTGCTCTGGGCTCTTCTGCCTATTTCTCCACATTGGACTTGACCAGTGGCTACTGGCAAGTACCCATGGCCCCTGCAGATAGGGAAAAGACTGCCTTCACTACTCCCATGGGTCTGTTCGAATTCAATTGTATGCCGTTCGGGCTATGTAATGCCCCAGGAACTTTCCAGAGACTAATGGAACGGTGTTTGGGTCACAAAAACTTCGAAACAGTGCTGCTGTATCTTGATGACGTCATTGTGTACTCAAAAACATATGAGGACCATCTGAAACATTTGGCAGAAGTATTTGAAATCCTTATCAAATATGGCTTGAAGGTAAAGCCATCCAAGTGTCACCTGCTCAAACCTGCAGTAAGATACCTGGGGCATGTAGTAAGCGGAGAGGGAGTGCAACTTGACCCTGATAAATTAGCAGCTGTCCGTAATTGGCCGGTTCCTACTACTGTCAAAGAGGTGAGGAGTTTCCTGGGTTTTGCCGGCTACTATAGACGTTTTATCCCCCATTTTGCTCAAATAGCTGATCCTATCCAGGAACTCTTGAGGGGGCAACCCAAAAAGAGTCCTAGAACTCCTGTGCCCATTGAGTGGAATGAGAAAAGAGAGATAGCGTTCCAATTGCTAAAAAAGAAACTGACCGAGCCTCCAGTGTTAGGTTATCCAGATTATAGCAAGCCTTTCCATCTTTATACCGATGCTAGCAAGCGAGGCCTGGGAGCTGTGTTAGCCCAAGTCCAAGAGGGAAAAGAGAGAGTGATAGCATATGCAAGCCGCTCCCTAAAAGGAGCTGAGAAAAATGACCAGAATTATAGTTCCTTCAAACTAGAGTTCCTGGCATTAGTGTGGGCGGTGACAGAAAAATTCAAGGATTATCTAGCCGCCACCCCGTTCATTGCATTCACTGACAATAACCCTCTGGCACATCTAAATACAGCTAGATTGGGGGCCTTGGAGCAGAGATGGGCCTCTCGCCTTGCCAACTATAATTTCTCTGTAAAGTATCGTGCTGGACGTACTAATGATAATGCTGATGCTTTATCCAGGCTTCCCACAGAGACAGCTCCTGATGATGTGCGAGATGCTTGGGAAGATGTAGAGATGCCGGCTTTCTATAACAAATTTGCTCAACAGGATCAGGCTCGAGCTACCAATAACAGAGCTGCAGTTCCTTCACCCTCCAGTAGGCCTGAACCTAAAGAAGAAAGGTGGGTGAAACTACAGTCTGAAAGTAGAGTGCTGGGTGAGTTGTTGGACTTCATTACTAGTGGCAGAGCCCCTGAGAGGATCCGGCGTAAGAGTGCAGATCCTGAGCTCATCAAACTGTGGAGACAGCGCCATCAACTCTTCATACAAAAGGGCCTATTGCTACGGAGAAGCCTAGACCCAGTGTCCAACGAAAGAGTACACCAGATTCTCATACCCCGACGAGATGCAGGTATGGTGTTGGAGATGTACCACAATCAATCCGGTCACTTTGGGGTCCAAAAGACTGAAGCTACTATCCGCCAGCGGTTTTACTGGGTAGGCATGAGAGAAGACATGGAGAAGTGGTGTCGAGAGTGTGTAGCCTGTGCCTTGAAACGAAGTGAGCACCATGATCAGAGGGCACCACTGAGACCCATTGTAAGTACCCGTCCTCTTGAACTTATCGCCATCGACCATGTAAAACTGGAGCCTAGTCGCTCAGGGTATGCTTATGCCATGACTATTATTGACCATTTCACAAAGTTTGTTGTAGCAGTGCCTGTGAGAGACCAGACAGCCAAGACTACAGCCGAAATGTTCTGGAAGCACTTCCTCCTGCCCTATGGATGTCCAGAAAAGATCCTCACCGATCAAGGACCTGCTTTTGAGTCCCATCTGTTCCATGAACTGTGCCGCTTACACAACTGTAAGAAGATCCGGACGACGGCCTACCATCCTCAAGGTAACGGATTATGTGAAAAAATGAATCAGACCTTGATAGAGATGCTGAGGGCCGTGCCTCCTGAGAACAGAGGAGATTGGCCCAGTCTGTTGCCACAGCTCATGTTCACATACAATCATACCATACATTGTTCCACCGGGTATACCCCTTTTTACTTGATGTTTGGGCGCCAAGGGACATTGCCTGCTGATCATTCATTGGACATACATGTGCCTGATTGCATTAACCCATTACCTAACACCGACTGGGTTGCTGAGCACCAAAGGCGATTGGATGCAGCCAAAGCCATTGTTCAGGAACGTATGGACTTTGCTAGAGACAGACAGCAGAGAGACTATGATCAGGCAGCCCATGCAGAACCCTTGACCATAGGGGCCGTGGTATGGTTAAAGAATAACCGTCGTACCAGCAAATTGGACAGTAAGTGGGAGCAAAGTCCTTATGTTGTCACTGCAATCCCAAATGTTGGAACTCACACTTATGAGATCACCCGGGAAGACAAGGGATCCCAAATTGTACACCGAAACCGGTTGAAACTCTGCCTGACGCCAGAACCTAGTGCCGAGAGTTCTGGATCAGAATATCCGGTGTCAGAGTCAGCCATACAGCCCGAAGATCCTATGCAGGCTGTTAGTAATCTGAGGTATGACGCTGATCCCATGCATTGGCTTCTGACACCTTGGTTGAACTTGCTGGTGCCTGCTCCGGCACCTACTGTAGCTTCACCTCCAGAAGAGCCGGTTCAAGCTGCTCCGGATCCAGTTCCCCCTCTCGTGGATATTGTTGTTCCAGTTGTTCCTGTTGTTCCAGTTGTTCCTGTTGTTCCAGTTGTTCCTGACCAAGGTCTCACGGATGGAGACCCTCCTGTTGCTCCTCTCTCGTCTACCTCGTTGCTAAGGGGAGAGGAGACCCCTGTTTTGAGAAGGTCTACCCGGATGACCAGGGGACGCCCACCAGTCCGTTTAGGAGACTTTGATTATTCTGGTGGTGTCTCCTCCCAAACAGTTGCCACGGGCAATACCTTACTTGACATTTGTGCGCAAGAATGGACTCCTCCACGTGAGCCCTTGCCTGTGATACACCCACGGGAAACTCCTGGGTAGTTCCGTTATTATGCTGTCATTTTATTGTGCAACTTCATACTAAGGAAATGTGCCCAGAGATGGACTCCACCGCATGAGAGCCTCTGTGATTTAATAAGAAATAGCCTGGGTACGGACTCATGTTTGTTCTTTGAGCCTCCAAGAACTTTTATACTGTTTTATCCATTTTGCTGTTCTATCATGGACTTATTCATTGTCATGGACTATCCTGGTTCTAATGTTACGCTGTGCCAGGTCAGCGCCCCCGTTCCATTCACTATCCTGAGAGAAGAGAACGACGCCCCTTGTCACTACCCTGCACCTTTGCCAATTGGACCTGATGCAAATGTAAATGCAGATGAATTACATGTATGTATGCCTGCATGTCTCTATTTTCTATTTCAGGTAGAGATTCCAGTTGGGCGACCCATGATGGAGTACGAGGTCGTACTCAGCTTAAAGCAGTGGGGTATGTAGTGTACGGGAACTGTAATACCCGTCACTACCAAAGGTCACTTGGTGTGCTGTCGTCCCTCCTAATTATGGGGAAGTTGTTATGTCAGTTTTATAAAATGTCATGTAATGTAATGCATGTATTTCCCTGTTGCTATGAAACTTGCAAGTACAGGCCGGCTAGGGGTGTCATTCCAGCTCTTAGGCATTAGAGGGAGCTAGGGAGCCCTAGTTTATATAAGGCCCAGACAAGGAAGGGAAAGTCAGTGTAACCTGATCTAGTGTGGAGTGCAGAAGTCAGTCTAGACCACAGCTCAGAAGTTTCTAGAGCCTGAGGAAGTGTCCAGAAGCTGAGAGAGACAGAGGCAAAGATCAGGAAAGCCAGAGGTACTCAGAAAGACAGAGGAGGTACTTATAGAAGCCATAGCCAAGGATATAAGGCCAGAACTAGGTTAATGGGCCTTGGTGAAGAATTGCTGTATTCCAGGATCAGACAGAATTAGAGTGCAAGCTCCTGTGCTGCAAGTCCTGTGTTCAACACTCTGTAATTACTCTGCTGTACTGAATTGCCTGCATCGACCGAATTGCAAAATCGACTGTATGCTGAGGAACTGCATTTCCTTTATTGTCTCTGCTTGGAAAAACTACTAAAGTTGGAGTTTTGTTTTAATCCTACGTTTCCTCAATTTATTCCTGCATCCGCAAACGGCGTGCCACCGTTTACTTGGCACTGGCGTCACGAACTATTTCTACCTATACCTGCCCTTGCAGAGAGTCAGCTGTACCAGGTTAGTGTATATTGCACTACATCACCCAGAAACACCTACTACACACAACTTGAGTACGCTGCATTTGTTTTTGGTCCACTTTGCATTACGCGATTTTTACATTGCATTTTATTCAGAATCACAAAAATAATCTTATGCAATTTTTACATTGCAGATTTAATCTCGAACACGAATATTCGCGAATATATGACGAATATCCTACCACGTATTTGCGAAATATAGCGAATTTGAATATTGCCGCTGCCGCTCATCGTTAATCGGATTGAGTAGCCCATTCCTTGCCAACATCAACCTTGATGAGGCTTCTGGATATGGTAGCAAAAGAACGTGCCTCCATTGAATGAAGAGGATCGTGGCACGCGACAGGACCACAGAGCAACAAATTTATGGAGCTACAGAAAATACCTTTTTTTTTACATGGACCGAATCAAGTAGCCCATTCTTTGCCAACATCAAGTTATCCTAAGGTGAGTTCATTTCTCCCCATGTAAGAGGGTCAGACTTTACAGCTTTACTGTCCACCTACATCCTAGCTTAACGATGTCGGCCTCCACCTAATGACCCTTTGCTGAGACTGGGCATTTTGGCATCTATGACTCGTCCAGTTGTCCAGTTCTTGGAGACACCCCTTCTGAGCCTTGATTGGGGAATGTAGCCTTCAATGCTTAGGGGCAAGGGTGAACTTGGAAATTAAAGTGGCCATGGAAACAAACACTAAAAGTATCCCCATGTTGTAGATGGGGCCACTTTGACAGAAGGCAGAGCGCCATAAGTAGCCAGGGATAACCGAAATAGGGGGTGAGGGCACCTGTGGCCGTCAGCCAGGTGCATAAGTACCTGATGCTCCTAGATTAATTAAAGGGGTTGTCCCGGACATGTCCCCTTCTTCGCCCACTAAGCCCCTCTGACATGAGCATCGGAGCATTTCACAGTCCGGTGCTCTCCCTTGCCCTGCATGAAATCAAGTGCTTTTTCTGGAAATTCATTGACATTTTGAACTCTCCATGGGTAAGCTAAGCAGTGAGCCCGGTGACATCACCGGCACTAATGGGTGGGCTTTTTACAGGGCAGCGCTAACGCCCACCTATCAGTGGCAGTAACGTCACCAGGAACACTGCTAGGTGGAAGTCTCAGCTTAGCAGTGTAACAATGTAAACAAAAAAAGCCCTTGCCCTGCATGATACAGCTCAGGGCAAGTGAGAGCATCTGAGAATGAGATGGGGGATCTAGGGGATATGTCCGGGTTCAGCTGTGACCCCAGACAACCACTAATGCTGAGAGCATCAGATCATTGTGTACTCACCTGACAGCCACGAGAAAGACTCGGACAGCCTTATGGGCATAGATCCTCCAGGAAATTACCCTGTAAGGTCTATGGCCAGTCCGCCACTGATATGAGCCCAAATGAAGACAAGCTTTCATCAATCTATGTAAGAGAAGGAGGTCCAAGGATTTTGTCGCAGCTTGGCTATATTGGCACCTGGTATGCCCTGATTGAGTTGGTTTTTGGCCTACTGTGTGGTCAGTAGAAACGCCTTCCGGTTGTAGCCCATTGATAATGGATTTGGGGCTCTGGAGAGCCATGGTTACTAAAAACATAGCACAATGTCTCTCCAAGGGTGCAGGGGCTAGATTGGCAAATAACTGTACAGAAGAGTCAACTCCAGGAAGGGGCTACAAGTTATGTGCCACCGCCAGAAACTTATCTTAGGATAATGAGAGAGAGAGAATGAAGGATAATCTCTATTGGTACATTAGGAGTAAGGGTGGTGTAATGCTATTTGGATATGGTCCATTCTAAACAGTATCAGGTCCATCTGTGGTAGCAGTGCCTTTCTTTTTACTTGAACAGGAAGAGCTAAGGAGCTGTCCTATTAAAGTAAATAGGAAAGAGCAGCTGACCGCTGCAGTTGCGATGGCGAGCAGGTAAACAATGAAGACAAACTCAGTCTCTTCAAATGGCTGAGAGGGGTGGTGGAGGTCGGACCCCTACCAATCTGATACTAATGACCTATTCTGAGGATAGGTCATTAATATTAAAAAGCGGACAACCCCTTTAAGAACAGCAGCTTGCAGAGCAGTGATCAACTCTAGTATTTGAGCATGTTTATCTAAGTGGGGCTTATCCTCCTCCATTGATTCAGCTACATAATCCATTTTATCTTCCAAATTGGAAACATGGAAACCTTGTCTGTAGTTTTTTTTTTGTAAAATCTGCAACTGCTTTAGAAAGTTCTAAGGAAAAGTGTTGGATCAAATTCCTTTGGCGGGAGTCCTACAGTATAATCAGGTTCAGATGGTATTAACAAAGTGGTACTGCTAGTCAGAGGTTTTGACCCCCCCCCCCCCGCCTTGCATGTGTAACATCCCAGAGTTATGTTATGAAACTCTTTTACCCCGCTACAACCTGTTAAGTGTCATCTAGTGTGATTTTATCTAATATTCTCACAAATGTGCATTGAAAACCTTTGTTAAATGTAAATTGCTGTAATTTCTATGTCCACCAGCAGGTGGCAGCAATGTGTTACCAGGGACTTAGACAGTTTAGTGTTTCTAGACTGGAATAGTACATTCCAGTTTAGCTCCCCCTCTTTAAGGAGGTGTGAGGTGTGGAATGTTCCCAAGTTAGTGTTAGTGTGCCAGTTAGTGTGCCAGTGGAATACTGGAGGTGGCTTCTTGCTTCTACCAGCTGAGGCTGAAGGGCTTAGTGTCACGAGGGTATCAAGAGCCACGTCTGACTCCGTTATACCCGGGGTCAGGAGGTCGCAGCGGGTGGCTGCGCGCTCTATATCTAAAGATCACGTTGTTTCTTAGTGATTGTTTTCTGTGTTTGCCTTGCTATCCTTTTTGTCTCTATCAGGGATCCGTAGCTTCTCCTCCTCAGCTGTTTCTTGTCTGCCACTCCCAACCTCCTTATATTCTCCCCTCACTCTTCTCTAGTTGCCAGTTATAGAGCTTCCTGCCTGGACATCTATACTGACCCACTGGAGTTGTGAATCCTGGTTGTCGTTCCAGAGTGCTTCCCTCCGGATCCCTGTTGGGCTTCTTGTTGTCTCCTGTTGTCGCCCACCTGGGATTATATGTTGAGTTTGTATTGTCTGTCCTTCCCTTGGTGTTTTCCTTTAGAGCTAGTGGTGCGGACTAGTGTTCCCACCGCCCTGTTCACTTTCTAGGGCTCAGCTTAGGGAAAGCCAGGGCTTTAGGCACGTGATCGGCGTACGGGTGAGGAACCCGTCTAGGGACGTCAGGGCAGCCAGGTGCCAGCCGCTAGGTGAGTCAGGGGTCACCACCTTCCCTCTCACTTGGGCAGGGCCTTCCTTGTTCCCTCCCTCTGTGTCACGTATGTGATAGTCACGCCGACCGTGATACTTAGGCTGGGAATGAGGATCTTTTGTCTCAGCCGAGACAAGATACTGGGTTGGATCCCTAGAACTGGGAGCTCCTACTCGCACAGCCTTCCCCTAGCCGGGGTGTTAGGGGAAGGCTGTGCGAGTAGGAGCTCCCAGTTCTAGGGATCCAACCCAGTATCATGTCTTGGCTGAGACAAAAGATCCTCATTCCTAGCCTGAGCCCTTCAGCCTCAGCTAGTAGAAGCAAGCAGCCATCTCCAGTATTCCAGGAAGAAGCATACCCTGTGAGCACAACTGTGAGTACCATCCAGAGACCAGGAGAAGCCAAATTCCTCCTCAGCTAGTCAGTCCCCATACAGCAGAAGATAGTAAGCGCAGAAGATATTAATTCCTGCCACATTACAGAGCCACAAGCAGACGACTTATCCTGCAAAGAGCTCCAGGCACATGATAGAAGCAGAAGACAGATTCCTGCCATACATTGCCAATACCTGCTGGGACTTTAAACTATTGCTGTATCTCACATGGATTACTGCTGCATCAATTAAAGACCAGTTTGAACTTTATTCCAAGTCTGGATCTCCATTATTGCTGCAAATCCCTCAATTACTCCTACTAGCAACACACTCATTTTATTGCAAGTGAGCCAGGATCCAGGAGTCCAGCCAAGGTATGAGACACCGTTGACACTATTAACACTACCATACAGAGACATTACACCACTCTGGCATTCCTAACCTGGTACATGAGTTACAACACCTTAAAGGGCCCTGAGACTGTACCCTGCGCACGCTGCAATTGGCGTCACGAACAAACCATTAACTATAATTTACACCTGACCCAGTCATTGCATATTATAGCGTCAGAGTGCATTATTCCGATCCAGCTTACTGCACATGTTGGATAGCTGTGGAGTACGGAAAAGTTCTGGAAGGAGTGCCAGGAGGGTGAGCTTTGTCTATTTCTCTTCTGTGATTTTGCAGGGATGTCCAACGGTGTTATAGTAATTAAGCCATATTGAGTACAAAAAAGGGATTCAACTGCCCCAGCTGGGGCAGATCAGTTTAGAAAAACATCATTTTAGCATTGCAAATATTATCCATTGCCCAAAAAAAGTGTCAATGTACTATCAGGAAACGGTCACAAGATGGCGATAGTTATCCATAAATGGAAAGAGAAAGCTAGAAAATATAGAGTTGGCTGTAGGGAGAAAATGGTTGTTCAAAGCAGTTATTAGAGAGAATTTAATAAAGGACAGTGTCTACAAGATATTTATTCCTCCCCCAAGAATCCAGCAAGACTGAATAAACTGAAGAGAGTGGCACAGCAGGGCAGAACCAGGTTGCCAGCAAGTCCAGGGGACCACAATTGTGGCTCCAACGATGAGAGGAGGTCACAACACCTCAGGTGCCTTCTGAAGAATGTCAGCTAAAGAGCTGTGAGTGGCAGCTTGAAATCTGGGCTCCATGTCATGGCTGCAGGCAGGCAACAAGAGCTCAGAAAACTCAAAGCCCGGCACAAGTAGTAAGGAATTGTGGCGCTTGACAGGGACTAAGGTAGGCACCGAAAGGAAATGAGATTTGGTGAGTTAGAAGGGTGTGAGGAAGGTAAAAGGGCATAGTATTACACAGGGTTGATCATAGTTGTGTGCAACCTTTCTGTCTGAAGGGGGCAACGGATGGTCGATTCACCCAGTTTTCGGGCCCACCTGCACTCAACTGTATCTCAATCCCCAACTTAGCGCTTCAGAACAAGGGAACCATCGATTCCATGTCCTGCCATTCAGCGCTTTGGTAATGTAGGTAATGTGATGACGTCATGGCACCACAGATGCCAGTCTGACCAGATGAGATACTGGGACTGCATCATTATATAACGTGTTTGCTGTATAATGGGGCGCAGAGCATGAGTCACAGAACAGGAGGCACAAAGCATGGGAGACAGAGCATGAGGCACAGACCATGTATCACTATATACAGTGGGATGCGAAAGTTTGGGCAACCTTGTTAATCGTCATGATTTTCCTGTATAAATCGTTGGTTGTTACGATAAAAAATGTCAGTTAAATATATCATATAGGAGACACACACAGTGATATTTGAGAAGTGAAATGAAGTTTATTGGATTTACAGAAAGTGTGCTATAATTGTTTAAACAAAATTAGGCAGGTGCATAAATTTGGGCACCACAAAAAAGAAATGACATCAATATTTAGCAGATCCTCCTTTTGCAGAAATGACAGCCTCTAAACGCTTCCTGTAGGTTCCAATGAGAGTCTGGATTCTGGTTGAAGGTATATTGGACCATTGCTCTTTACAAAACATCTTTAGTTCATTCAGGTTTGATGGTGTCACGGCCATGGTCATGGCCGTGACTCCTTTACCGCATGCGGTTGCCTGCGGTCTGGTTTAGTTGTTCAACCACAGGTGAGGGCCGCTAGTGGCTAGCCTCACTTGTGGTTGCCGCGGGCAACAAGTAGTTGGGTATTGTCGCAGTAGAGCAGCCTGAGCTGGTGCTAGGCAGCTTGCGGCAATGTGCATGCGGTTGCACCTAGCAACCTCTCTGTTAGGTGTGTGTGTGTGTATGTTATGCACTTTGTATGTCTGGTGTGCACTAGGTTTATGTTAGGTGTGCACTGTGACACTTCCCTTGACTGGGGCTGCCCATGGCAACGTTTGGTACGTGTACATGTGGTGGCAGTGTCTCGGCCTTCTGGCTGACTCCCAGGACATGGTCGCCACCCATGTCGTTGCCTGCGGTAACAGCTACAGTGTGATGTGCATTTGGACACTTTCCCTTTTAGTGGTTTCATTCCCTGTTAGTGTTGGAAGGGTTAATTCACTCTCCTGTGTGTGTGTTTGTCTGTGTGGGTGTGGCCACTTTGGGCTATAAAGCCTCTTTGGAGATCTGAAGCTGAGGGGTTCTTCAGCCATGCTTTGCTGGAGAAACCCTCCTGGTATTGCCATCTGCCAGTGGGGGCCACCCTTGTGGTCATAAACAAATTGTTATGTATTGTTTATACACGATGTTATGAGGATGTGTTTGTGTGTTATGTCTATTCTTTGCAGCGTATGGTTTCCTGGTGTCCTGTGTGGTGTGTGTGCTCTGTCGTTTGTGTTTGTGGACAGCAGCATTGATACTTGGGTCCCAGGCCCTGTGTCTGTGGCAGGTGGGTGTTAGTACTAGTTGCACTTACCTGCCATTGCCATATGCCTGTTTCCGTTTCCCCTGTCTTTATAGTTTGGCCATCTTTAGACTCCTGTTTCTCCATGTCCAGGAGGAACAGGTAGTCTACCCAGCTCCTAGCGTAGGGACCGGCGGAGGGCAAGTAGGGACCCGAGGTTCCAGAGCATGAGTCCTCCTACCTTCAAGGTCGGCTCATGTCGCTAGGAGTTAGGGTCAGATTAGGGAGGCAATAGGAGGTGACCTGCTCCCTAGTTCTGTGGTTCTGGCCAAGACGTGACTACCATCCTCTGTCATCGCACGGCTGAGGGTTTTCCCCATCCTCAGCCGTGACAGATGGCTTCCGAGCATGGACAGCTCTCTTTAAGTCACACCACAGATTTTCAATTATATTCAGGTCTGGGGACTGAGATGGCCATTCGAGAACGTTGTACTTGTTCCTCTGCATAAATGCCTTAGTGGATTTTGAGCAGTGTTTAGGGTCGTTGTCTTGTTGAAAGATCCCGCGCCAGGGGCGTCACTAGGTTAAAACATTCGGGGCCTGGGCCCCGTATGTTTTGTCCCATGCCCCGAATGTCCTGCCTGCCTGCTAGATACAACTGTATTGCCGTACACAGAACGGCAATACAATTGAATCTAATACACTGGGAAGAGCTGAAGGACCTGTGGTGACATCACAGGTCATGTGATCAGCAAAACAGGCTGTGATAGGATGACCTGGATGATGTCACCATCATGTGACCAGTGCAGGATTGGACCGGAGTGAAGAGGAGAAGGAGCCTAATGGTGATGTCTGTACATGAGAAAAGGTATGTGAAGGGAGAGGCAGAGCAATGCTGGGAGTTGTAGTTATTTACCTGGGATGTATGTTAGGGCTGAAGGGAGGGATGTTATTGACATGGAACTGTGTGCTTGAGGTGGCTGGGGGAGGGAGTGATGCTATTTACATGGGACTGTATGTTGAAAGTGGATGGTGGGGGGGAATGATGTTTATGTACATGGAAAAATGTTTAGGCTACGTTCACACTTGCGTTTGGGGATCCGCTTTTGAGATCCGTTTCAAGGCTCTCACAAGCAGCCCCAATGCATCAGTTTAACCCCAATGCATTCTGAATGGATGCGGATCCATTCAGAATGCATTTGTTCGGCTCCGTATGGCCTCCCGTTCCGTTTTGGAGGCGGACCCCAAAATGCTGCAAGCAGCGTTTTTGTGTCCGCATGGCCTTGCGGAGCCAAACGGATCCGTCCTGACTTACAATGTAAGTCAATGGGGACGGATGCCTTTGCATTGACACAAAATGGTGCGTATAAACGGATCCGTCCCCCATTGACTTTCAATGTAAGTCAGGACGGATCCATATTGGGACTTAGAAATTCAAATCTAATACAAACGAATCGGTCCTGAACGGATGCATTTGTTTGTATTATCGGTGCGGATCCGTCCTGTACAAGTACAGGACAGATCCGCACGAACGCAAGTGTGAAAGTAGCCTTAGGGGGTGATGTTTACATGGGATTGTGCATTGGAAGTGGCTCAGGAGGAGGTGATGTTATTTACATGGGACTGTATGGTGGAGGGAGGATTATAACTGCAGGGGGCACTGCAGATCCAGGGGACATTATAGGCAGTCTTATTACTACTGGGGGCTCTATAGGAGGGTCTTATAGATCCGCCTTATTTCTACTAAGCGCACTATGGGGGCCTTATTACTACTGAGGGGTCTGTAGGGAGCTTTATTACCACTGGGGGGGAAAAAGGGGGGCCTTATTTCTATTGGGGGGCTCTGTGAGGGTATTATTAATATGGGAGGGCTCTTCTAATAATGGGGGCATTGTTGAGGAGCAGGGGGGGCAGGGGCGTAACTAAAGGCTCATGGGCCCCGGTGCAAAAGTTCAGCTTTGGCCCCCCTTCCCTCAGTGCTTTGTGTGTCTTCTTATGTGGCACAAGTGTCTTTGGGCCCCTTCAGGCTCCTGGGCCCGGTAGCGACTGCTACCTCTGCACCCCCAATAGCTACACCCCTGGGTGTGGGGGGCACAGCAAGCAGCAGGATAACACTGTGGGGACTCCAGTTGGGGGATAATGATAGAATGTGAGGAAGCTAAGATGTCTGTGTGTCACACTCTGCAGAGACGAGGCGGCTGAGAGAAGTTGTCCAGACAGAGTGGAGAAGATGATGAGAGAGAAGATCTACAGAGAAGATGATGACAGAGAGGAGACCTGGAGGCCCTGGATGTGACAGGTAAGTGCTGCTGTATAGCAAGTACAGCAAAGTGCGGGGAGGTGGGGGCAACATATTTATCGGGGCTTGTGCCCCGGAACTTTTGAGACCCTAGCAACGCCCCTGCCCGGCGCAGCTTCAGCTTTGTCACTGATTCCTGGACATTGGTCTCCAGAATCTGCTGATACTGAGTGGAATCCATGCGTCCCTCAACTTTGACCAGATTCCCAGTCTCTGCACTGGCCACACAGCCCCACAGCATGATGGAACCACCACCATACACTGCGTGCAGAATTATTAGGCAAATGAGCATTTTGACCACATCATCCTCTTTATGCATGTTGTCTTACTCCAAGCTGTATAGGCTCGAAAGCCTACTACCAATTAAGCATATTAGGTGATGTGCATCTCTGTAATGAGAAGGGGTGTGGTCAAATGACATCAACACCCTATATTAGGTGTGCATAATTATTAGGCAACTTCCTTTCCTTTGGCAAAATGGGTCAAAAGAAGGACTTGACAGGCTCAGAAAAGTCAAAAATAGTGAGATATCTTGCAGAGGGATGCAGCACTCTTAAAATTGCAAAGCTTCTGAAGCGTGATCATCGAACAATCAAGCGTTTCATTCAAAATAGTCAACAGGGTCGCAAGAAGCGTGTGGAAAAACCAAGGCGCAAAATAACTGCCCATGAACTGAGAAAAGTCAAGCGTGCAGCTGCCAAGATGCCACTTGCCACCAGTTTGGCCATATTTCAGAGCTGCAACATCACTGGAGTGCCCAAAAGCACAAGGTGTGCAATACTCAGAGACATGGCCAAGGTAAGAAAGGCTGAAAGACGACCACCACTGAACAAGACACACAAGCTGAAACGTCAAGACTGGGCCAAGAAATATCTTAAGACTGATTTTTCTAAGGTTTTATGGACTGATGAAATGAGAGTGAGTCTTGATGGGCCAGATGGATGGGCCCGTGGCTGGATTGGTAAAGGGCAGAGAGCTCCAGTCCGACTCAGACGCCAGCAAGGTGGAGGTGGAGTACTGGTTTGGGCTGGTATCATCAAAGATGAGCTTGTGGGGCCTTTTCGGGTTGAGGATGGAGTCAAGCTCAACTCCCAGTCCTACTGCCAGTTTCTGGAAGACACCTTCTTCAAGCAGTGGTACAGGAAGAAGTCTGCATCCTTCAAGAAAAACATGATTTTCTTGCAGGACAATGCTCCATCACACACGTCCAAGTACTCCACAGCGTGGCTGGCAAGAAAGGGTATAAAAGAAGAAAATCTAATGACATGGCCTCCTTGTTCACCTGATCTGAACCCCATTGAGAACCTGTGGTCCATCATCAAATGTGAGATTTACAAGGAGGGAAAACAGTACACCTCTCTGAACAGTGTCTGGGAGGCTGTGGTTGCTGCTGCACGCAATGTTGATGGTGAACAGATCAAAACACTGACAGAATCCATGGATGGCAGGCTTTTGAGTGTCCTTGCAAAGAAAGGTGGCTATATTGGTCACTGATTTGTTTTTGTTTTGTTTTTGAATGTCAGAAATGTATATTTGTGAATGTTGAGATGTTATATTGGTTTCACTGGTAAAAATAAATAATTGAAATGGGTATATATTTGTTTTTTGTTAAGTTGCCTAATAATTATGCACAGTAATAGTCACCTGCACACACAGATATCCCCCTAAAATAGCTAAAACTAAAAACAAACTAAAAACTACTTCCAAAAATATTCAGCTTTGATATTAATGAGTTTTTTGGGTTCATTGAGAACATGGTTGTTGTTCAATAATAAAATTAATCCTCAAAAATACAACTTCCCTAATAATTCTGCACTCCCTGTATTTTACTGTAGGTAGCAGGTGTTTTTCTTGGAATGCTGTGTTCTTTTTCCTCCATACATAACGCCCCTTGTTATGGCCAAATAACTAAATTTTAGTTTCATCAGTCCACAGCACCTTATTCCAAAATGAAGCTGGCTTGTCCAAATGTGCTTTAGCCCACCTCAAGCGGCACTTTTTGTGCTGTGGGCGGAGAAAAGGCTTCCTCTGCATCACTCTCGCATACAGCATCTCCTTGTGTAAAGTGTGCCGAATGATTGAACGATGCACAGTGACTCCATCTGCAGCAAGATGATGTTGTAGGTCTTTGGTGCGGGTCTGTGGGTTGACTCTGACTGTTCTCACCATTCGTCGCTTCTGTCTATCTGAGATTTTTCTTGGTCTGCCACTTCGAGCCTTAACTTGAACTGAGCCTGTGGTCTTCCATTTCCTCAATATGTTCCTAACTGTGGAAACAGACAGCTGAAATCTCTGAGACAGCTTTCTGTATCCTTCCCCTAAACCATGATGGTGAACAATCTTTGTCTTCAGGTCATTTGAGAGTTGTTTTGAGACCCCCATGTTGCTACTCTTCAGAGAAAATTAAAAGAGGAGGGAAACTTACAATTGACCCCCTTAAATACTCTTTCTCATAATTGGATTCACCTGTGTATGTAGGTCAGGGGTCACTGAGCTTACCAAGCCAATTTGAGTTCCAATAATTAGTTCTAAAGGTTTTGGAATCAATAAAATGACAACAGTGCCCAAATTTATGCACCTGCCTAATTTTGTTTAAACAATTATAGCACACTTTCTGTAAATCCAATAAACTTCATTTCACTTCTCAAATATCACTGTGTGTGTCTCCTATATGATATATTTAACTGACATTTTCTATCGTAACAACCAACGATTTATACAGGAAAATCATGACGATTAACAAGGTCGCCCAAACTTTCGCATCCCACTGTATGTAGTAACATAGACTGAAAAAAGACATCTGTCCATCCAGTTCAGCCTGTTATCCTGCAAAGTTGATTCAGAGAAAGGAAATAAACCTCATGAGGTAGAAGACAATTTTCCTCATTTTAGGGAAAAACATTTCTTCCCAACTCCAGTCAGAATACCTCCCTGGATCGGGGCGGAGCTTGCGCCTGTGCTGTGAGGACATGCCTTGCTGAAGCTCCGTACATTGCCTTGCTAAGGGATCCGCATACGTTAGCTGACAACCTTTAAAATGGTAAAGATCGGGGGGCAGAAGTCCACTGACCCTGCCACGATGCCCAAATCCCACAATCCCGGAGCAGGGATGGCGAAATACCTGAAAAAACAAGCCAGCGAGACTGCGGTCAGAGAATCCAAGATGGCGCCGGCAGATGATCGTACTCCCGCCGAGACAGAGGAAGGTGTCTCTGATGATGAAAGTGACGGAGGTGAGTCAGTGAACTCACGCCACTTACCAATCTCCAGACGCTTCATTAAACAGGCCCTGGCCGAAGCTTTATCTCCGCTTAAACAGGAGATTTTGGTCCTAACACACGAGATGCAGCATATAGGCCACAGAGTGGAATCGCTGGAAGCCGCGCAGTCGGCTGCCCTGGAGCACAGTTCTGCTGTCTCGCAATCACTCTCCTCCTGCCAGCACCACATTAACACCCTCTATGCCGCAATGGAGGATCAAGAAAACCGCCACCGGCGGAACAACCTCAGATTTAAAGGTGTACCTGAAGCGGTGCCTAATGAGGAGATCATGTCCACCATCAAGAGGATTGCTATATCTCTCCTGGGTAGTGAGGCTCCTGCCGACATGATTATAGAAAGGGCACACAGAGCTCTTAGGCCCTTACCATCACATTTTATCAAGACCTGGCTCCTGTCACCTTACAGAAACGAAGAGCTCTCAAACCTCTTACTGAGTTTCTCCGCAGCAATCGCATACCATACAGATGGACTTTTCCATTCGGTCTTGCCTTCACATTCTCCGGAAAATACATCAAGATCTCCTCTTACTCAGACCTTCAAGCAGCTTTTACTACAATGGACATTTCTCCACTGGACATTGCCAACTGGGAAACTGTCCGACATCACGTCCCTACCGGATCTTCCTAAAGTGACCCCATGGGAGAAGTCGCCTGCTCCTAAGATTCAGCGGAGCAGACGGAGGAGTGGATTCCTGACTCCCTGGAGGATTACTTGATCTACACCGTCCCAGCAAAGGACACTTAGAAGCCCTCAGAAATGGTTTCTTCTGTCCTATTACTTCCTCATCCCATCTTTCTTTTCCTTTTTCGACTCCCCCCTCTTCTGAGGAATCTTTTTTCTACAGCAAGCTCTTTCCTTATCTCTATGTCTCCCTTGAAGTAATTGTCTTCTATCTCCTTTGGTCCCGACTAAAAGCAAGACCTATTCTTTGGGTTTACCCACACTTCCCCCTCTCAAGATTTAAGCCTTTAGGCTTTACACTGTTTCTACTGAAGATATTCACCGTATCACTACTATACCATTGTTCTGTTTACAGTTATGTTTATGATTGTGTTCCCCTTCTCCTCACATCCAGTCATGATACATTGAGATATTATCCCTACAGCCACCTTCTTGATGTAAGACGGGTGCCTGCTCTCCTTGAGGCTGCCAACTTATCCAGCATGATACTTCACATACTATACTCACATGGAGATGGTTTGACTATTCTTCCCCATCCTTATCCTAAACACCTGGTATTGCCCATACGGCACAGGTAGGTGAGTGTTAGGTCCCCGAGCTACTTGAGAAACCTTGGCGCGGTGCTCGGGCTCAGACATGTCCTACACCGTAGGATATGTTGGCTAATCTCTCAATTTTAAAATCAGTTTGAGGGTTTAGTAAGACCGCAGAGTGCACCTGTCTTTGCTATTATTTTGTTATATTGTTATATTGATTATCACATCCACATAATTGCTATCTTGTGTAGGATGTCTATTGTGGTACTTGTGGTTCGCTGCGGGCATCCTCCACTGTATGCATTTTTGCTGGGGATCGTCATTAGCAACGGGCCACAAGTGCAGGATTTGCTCCCCTATATATATGCACAACTGCATGTGGGTTTGAGCACTTCCTGCTTGTTTAATGCCACACCATTCTTTTCAGTTTGTATTTATAGAGATGAGTGGAGGTGTATAAACTCCAATTTAAATGTGCCTGCTTTCCATCTACAGGCTACATTTAGGTGCACCTGTGAGGCCTGGGCCTTATCAGCCAGTCTTGAGTGGAACTTGCAGACTGCTCCCTCCTCCCATTGCAAGCATGGTCACATGCTGGAGGTAACTGGTGAGTTGTTTGTGAGTCGGCCTCATGCTCCTGTAATTTGCCCACTGGCTCCTGGTATTGCCCATATGGCACAGGTAGGTGAGTGTTAGGTCCCCAAGCTACTTGAGAAACCTTGGCGCGGTGCTCGGGCTCAGACATGTCCTACACCGTAGGATATGTTGGCTAATCTCTCAATTTTAAAATCAGTTTGAGGGTTCAGTAAGACCGCAGAGTGCAACTGTCTTTGCTATTATTTTGTTATATTATTTAAACACCATGGTTGATCTAAATTTAGTCACTTACAATGTGAAGGGGCTTAGATCTCCATCCAAAAGATACCAAATCTTCTCCCTCCTGGGGAAGGAGAAGTGCTCGGTGCTCTTCCTCCAGGAAACCCATTATAAACACGCCAAATACCCAGACCTCTCCTTCTCTAGATTCCCGAATTGGTACCACTGTGGTGCATACGGTGCCGCCTCAAGGGGAGTAAGCATTGGCTTCAGAAAAGATGTTCCTTTCTTATATGCTACTCACACCCAAGATCCTGAGGGGAGGTACATTATCTTACAGGGTCATATTTGCCAGAAGATGTATACTTTTGTAAACTTATATGCTCCTAACTCTGACCAAATATCCTGGTTGCTGTCTGTCCTATCCCTAGTAGAAAATATCCAGGAGGGTATTCTTGTCTTAGCAGGAGATCTCAATGTTGCATTACAACCTCTTACTGACACATCCTCTAAAAAGTCCTCCTTCTCTGCCAGATTGCTGAAAAAACTGAATACTAAGTTGTATGATTTAGGTCTCATTGACATTTGGAGATGCCTTAACCCAAGTTGTACTGATTACTCTTTTTATTCCATTCCAGGACAATCCTACAGCAGGATTGATTATATTTTTGTCCCTAAGGACCAGGTACAGCTCTGCACAGACACGAGGATTGGAAGTATCACCATCTCTGACCATGCGCTGGTATTTTGTACCCTTCGCTCTCCAACTAACATTGGTAGGTCCCCTCTATGGAGGCTTAACGAGTCCATACTGAGCAGTGAGGCTAATAAGACTAAGAATTTTTTGTCACTTTTAGATGAATATTTTTCCACTAACAACACACCAGAAATATTCCCCCAAATCCTCTGGGATGCCCACAAAGTATTTATCAGAGGGCATTTTATCAGTAAATGTTCCTTCATGAAGAAACAATCTGATAAACGCCTATCTTCTCTTCTAGATCAGATCCATGCGCTAGAATCCCTCCATAAACAGTCCCTAGCGCTACACCATTTAGCTGACCTTAACGCCCTTAGGGCGGAACTCAAAAACCTTCTAAATGAAAAATCAGCAAAATACTACCTATCATCACAACAAAAATTCTTTGCCCACGGCAATAAGGCATCCAAATTCATGATGAGCCGCATTAAGCTTAGGCTGCAAGCAAGGCATGTAACATCTATCCAGCCTTCCCAAGGTCCACCGATCTTCTCCTCAAAAGCCATAGCTGAAAAGTTCAAGCTTTTATACGAATCCCTTTATAATTTATCTCCACTGGGAGCTAGCCAATTTCTTTCAGGAAAAGATAGTGAGATACACAACTTCCTAGACTCCTTAGACCTCCCGACTCTAACCCCCAACCAAAAAGAGGCCCTGTCAAAACCATTTACGCTACTAGAGCTGACCACAGCATTAAGATCTTCCCCAAAAGGCAAAAGCCCTGGACCCGATGGTTTTACTACTTCTTACTACATGGCATTCCAAAACTCACTGCTCCCCCACTATCTTCCCATTTGTAACCTCGCCCTACAAAACATATCACTGTCTTCTGAAATGACTAATGCCCTAATTACGATAATCCCAAAAGAAGGGAAAGACCCTTCTTCTTGTGCAAACTATCGTCCCATATCCCTATTGAACATTGACCTGAAACTACTAGCGAAAATGTTGGCTACCAGACTTCAATCCCTTCAATCCCTTCTCAGCAGCAGTATCAGTTAACAACCTAATTTCACCCCGTTTTTCCATAAAAAATGGTACCCGTCAGGGATGCCCTCTCTCCCCCCTTATATTTGTCCTTGTGATGGAAACCTTAATGCAGGCCCTCAGGCAAGATAAAGGAATCATGGGTATGAGAATAGGAACATCAGAGTTCAAATTAGCTGCATTTGCAGATGACCTTCTGATACTTACCACCAACCCCTCCACATAATGACACTCCTAGCGAAATTTGGCTCCCTATCCAATTTCAAAGTTAACCCGCATAAATCACAAACCTTTCACACTGGCCTTTCTCCTACTACACTCTCAGCTCTCAAAACCAACTCCCCTTTTAATTGGTGCTCTACTCATCTGAATTACTTGGGTATTAAATTAACCTCTCATCTTCCTGACCTATTTCGACTCAACTACACATCCCTTCTAGCTGCCATCGCTGCTCAGTTGGACTTGCTGGATCACCAATATCTGTCCTGGTTCGGGAGAAAGAACTTGGTCATGTCCTTGGTGATTCCTAGACTCACTTCCTTAATGCAAGTCCTTCCAATAGCAATTCCCAGGTCATACTTCCGTTCCTTAAATAATCATATTCGGAAATTTATCTGGCAGGGAAGGAGGCCTAGGATCTCCTTTTCAACCCTAACTAAACCTAAACATCTAGGCGGAATAGGCCTCCCAGATCCAGAAAAGTACATTAAAGCCATACATCTGTGTAGAGTTGTGGATTGGCTTAGACCCTCTCAGCAAAAACAGTGGCTAGCCTTGGAAAATGTATACTTTCCCTCCACCCTTAGGGCTCTGTTGTTGGCGGACAAGCCACTTCCATCCAGAACTTCTATACCTAATCCTTCGGTTCGTACAACTATTAAAGTGTGGGAGTGGTTCTCTGCTACCTATCGAGCCCTAACCTTACCCTCCCCTCTCCTACAAGTTAGGGATATAATCTCCCTCTCACCACAAGAGCTGAAAGACTCTTCTCCCATTGAGATCAGATCCTCTAACAGAACAATACTAGACTTACTTGATAAAGATGATGTATTCTATCTGACCTACTACTTAAAGAGACCCTGAACTTCCCCCCCTCGGGTACTCTTCTCTTTAACTATCTTAGAAAAGACCTGAACACTCAAAGTGTCCCGGATTGGTTTGAAAACCTGCTGACAACTTCCAAATACCCTCCCAAACTTATCTCCACTATATACAAAAGATTAAGCCTCCCTCTCATGAATGCCAAACCAGCTTTCATTGGTTTATGGGAGAAAGACTTGGAGAGACAGTTCTCCCAAAAGGAGATTACCAAACTTTGTACTATCTCCCATAGACTCTCCCGTTGTGTGCGAGTTCAGGAGAATGGATATAAGGTTTTGTCTAGGTGGTATAAAACCCCAGATAAAATCTCCCTGTACTACCCCAATGTTCCTGACCACTGCTGGAGATGCGAGACCATGAAAGGCACCTTTTTCCACATTTGGTGGGAATGCCCTAAAATAGCTGAGTGGTGGAAAACCATTTTCCGACTTAGCAATAATGTCTGCAAGTCTACAATCCCATGTACTCCTGAAATTGTGCTTCTCTCATTTGGCATTCGGGGAAGGGACACACATACACTGTCCCTTTTTTCTTTCTTGATCTCAGCCGCACGCCTGATGATTCCCATTCTTTCTGTTCGTTTTGAATTTTCACTTGTTGAATTTTCACTTGTGCAAATTGTTCGATAACTCACTGGTTTATATAGGAACGATTATTGTCAAATATGCACCTACTTTTATACCTTTTGGTATTCTAATGTCTTTATCATATGATTTATTGCACAAAAACAATAAAAAATTGTCAAAAATAAATAAAAAATGAATATCTCCCTTGATCACCGACCCTTCTCCAGAATTCTAGTAATTATAAGCTATAATATTAGTACACCCCAGAAATACATCCAGGCCCTTCTTGAACTTTTTTATTGAACTCACCATCACCACCTCCTCAGGCATAGCGTCCCATAGTCTCACTGCTCTTACCGTTAAGAATCCTCTTCTATGTTTGTGTACAAACCTTCTTTCCTCCAGACGCAGAGGATGTACCCTCATCACAGTCACAGTCCTGGGGATAAATAGATCATGGGAGAGATCTCTGCACTGACCCCTGATATATTTATACATAGTTATGTGACATGATTGTTTTCAAGGGCACAGTGTATGCTGCTTTTATATTCAGGGCACAGCATGCAGCACTGAGAGGAGTTTATGGTAGTTACTAGGGTGCGTTTGATGTGTTGGTAAAGAAAGAAGCTGAAGACATGAGCAGCAAGCTCTGCAGACACAAGTTGTGGCCTGGAGATGCAAATTATGGTGGTCTGAACTGGATGGAAATAAAAGAGAAAATGAAGAACTCTGGAGCAGACATCACCTATAAGTCACTAAAAGTAAATGTTTATTCTGCCACTGACTGTCTGATCAGTGCTGTAGTCACTCGTATGGTCTACAGTGTGACAAGCGTACTGTCGAGTCGTTCCCTCCTATGTTCCCCCATTCCCAACCAAATAAAGACGCAACACCACAGGTAGATTTTATTGGCCACAGCAGCCATTTATTAAATAACAAAACATAGAATAAATAATATAAATAACCAACCCCCAAAAAAGGCCTTCCCACCTGAAGGCCTGCCCAAGAAAAACCTGAAACACGGGGAGGGTCCTTGGAGCCCTGCAAACCCGACGGGTATCTGCCCTACCCCTCAATTAGATTTAATTACCTCTAGCCGATAAACGCCAGCTCAGAGGCAGAAAATGGTAACCATGGGCGACAAATGTAGGCAGATACCTGCCATATCACGCCGCAAATTCCAGTACCTGGGGAGTCCAGAGCCCACTTGGCTCCCTCCCCACCATAACCACCAACTCCAAGGACCCACTACCACCCCGGCCGCCATGACATTAGAAAACAGTCCCTTTTTGACCAAACCAAAAAATCCACCCATAACCACTCTGCCCTGAACCAAGAACCACCATCACTCCAGGAAACACAACCACCGCTGGAAAAACGCAGCCCAAAGGGTGGGTGAGTGGTGGCTGTGCAGAGTGGTGGCTGTGCAGGTGGCCTGTACTAGATGATGGATGGTTGCATTTTCTTATTTAAAGCAACAACTCTGAGCATGCCTTTATACCTGTTCAGGGCATACTGGGAGCTATATTTTCACACTGTACCGTCCTTGATTTTTGTACTGTATTCATACAATGTGCTTGGTTCTACGGCTGTATTTATGTACCATGCTAGGTTCCGGCACTGTATTTATGCAATGAGCTTGGGTCTGGTGCTTTATTTATGTACTGTGCTTGGTTATGGTGCTGCATTTATGCAATGAGCTTGATTATGGTGCTGTGTTTATGTAATAAACTTCTTTGTATTGCAGTATTTTTGTACCATTCTTGGTTCTTGTGCTGTATTTATGTAATAAGCTTAGTATGACACCACTACTACTGTGCATGTAAGGCACCTTCTAATGCAAGGCATCCTCTACTGCTGTGGGACATCTGTTTTTGAGTTAGGGGAGAGTCCCCCAGTGTTTGGACCCAAACCTGTTCGAAATTTATGTCATATCCTATTGACATGTCAGTCACCTCTCCCGACATGCCTCATGCACACGACCGTGCTGTTTTTTGCAGTCCGCAAACCGCGGATACGCAAAAAACGGAAGCCGCCTGTGTGCCTTCCGCAATTTGCGGAACGGAACAGGCAGCCCATTGTAGACATGCCTGTTCTTGTCCGCAAAACGGAAAAGAATAGGACATGCTATATTTTTTTTTGCGGGGCCTCGGAACGGAGCAACGGATGCGGACAGCACACGGAGTGCTGTCCACATCTTTTGCGGCACTATTGAAGTGAATGGGTCCGTACCCGAGCCGCAAAAACTGTGGCTCGGATGCGAACCCGAACAACAGTTGTGTGCATGAGGCCTAAGGGAAATAGATGAGACGGCAAATCATAATGAGGTTGTTATTATAGGGTACTTCAACTACCCAGATATAAATTAGGAAACTGAAACCTGTACATCTCATAAAGGAAACAGGTTCTTGTCACTACCTAAAGACAATTACCGTTCCCAACTGGTTCAGGACCAGACTAGAGGGACAGCCACACTGGACTTAGAATTAACCAATAGACCTGACAGAACTACAGATGTACACATTGGGGGCCACCTAGGAAATAGTGACCATGAAATAATAACTTTCCAATTGTCATTCAAAAGAGTGTTTCTTCACGAGGCACAAAAATGCTGTACTTCAGGGATAGTACTTTATCTTTCATGGCTCAATGGGTCAATGTTTTGCATAGCAGCAGTGCAGCACCACAGCAATGGTCCTTTTTACACCTCCATGTTTATGCTGATCTGGTTTCCACTCCAGGCTCTTATCTACATCTTTCCTCCACTTCTGTCTCAATGGGCTTCCTTTCATCTCCAACAGAAACAGGGCAGAGTGTTCCTTCCACTCCTGCTCTCTCCTTTCATATGTGTTAAACTAAAAGCTGTATAATTGACTAGTATACAGTGGCTCACCACCCCAAAGTCATATGGATCTCCTGGTATGCCGAGTGCCCACACAGCTAGAAAAAAAAGAACCATTACCAGAATATAATCACTAGAGATGAGCAAATTTTTTAAAAAATCAATTCACCAGTTCGCCCAATTTTTTGGGAAAAATTTGCTTTGATCCGAATTAATTCGCAGCGGATTACGTTAAAAAAACAGCCATTTCCGGGGTGCAGAGAGCCTTTATGGTGGTGTAGAACACTGTGCCTTGCAGTAACACGCATAGGGAGTCTGCTTTGGTAGTGAAGTAATACTGTGAGTCAGTATGACATGCAGATGACAAGCATCGCTCTTAGAGTCACTGCACACTTCACTTATTTGTGCAGCGCCATTGTCCCCCCCACTATATCACTGCCCCGCCCACCCTTGCCTTCAGTGTCACTGACAAATCTCGCCATGACCTTCCAGCAGAGGATGAAACCGTCACTGGGCTTGGCGCATGGCCAGTGAAACATTTGAGGCTGATGCCCTCAGTTCCGAACACTGCCTGCGCCTCCAC
The DNA here is from genome assembly GCF_905171765.1 of Bufo bufo. NCBI lineage: Eukaryota > Metazoa > Chordata > Amphibia > Anura > Bufonidae > Bufo > Bufo bufo. Next base: position 605,845,582 of record NC_053391.1, read on the forward strand.
TCTTCCGGTTCAACTGAGGGAATCAGCCTCAAATGTTTTACTGGGCATGCGCCGAGCTGAGTGACGGTTTCATCCTATGCTGGAAGTTTATGGCGAGATTTATCAGTGACACTGAAGGCAAGGGTGGGCGGGGTTCTCTGCTTTTAGTGATATAGTGGGGGGAGGACAACGGAGCTGCTGGGGGGCGTAGAGTATGAGCCGAGGAGAGACGTGCTTAGGCTCTGCTGGAGCGTGGGCCTGGGCACTCAATGTGTTCCTGGGTGCCTTTGAACAAAAATAACGCCCCTCTGGGCACCTTACTAGCTCATTTACAAAAGGAATAAAGTGGATTTTTTCAAGATAGAAACCAAGCAGCAAGGAAAGAAAAGCACATCTGGAAAGGAGGTAGTAAGTACTACAAGACAATAGTTTTAGTTTAATGGTGATGATTATGGTGACAGATTCCCTTTAAAATTTTCTGGGATCCCTGGTGTTGTCCATGGATGGGAGGAGGAGACCAAGGAAGACATTCTCCTTCACGATAAGCAGGAGCCAGGCCGCTCCACCGCTTCCAATTTATTGTTTGAAGAGGGACTCACGTATAAAAAGCATAAAGGGCAAGGACCAGTACGGGGCGGCAACGTACTTAGACCCCCGGTACAAACACAAAAGGCGGACATGTTACCAGCATCACAGAGGGCTGTCAGAATGCAGAATTTCCAGGCCTTGCTTCGATAGATGCTGCATTCTGCTGTTGCGGGCGCTGGCAGAGGAATTTCCACCCACAGAGAAACAGTTGCGAGCACCAATCCTACAGGGCATGCAAGAAGAGGGCGGTTTAAAAATGTGTTGGTCACTTCGGATATGAGATCATTCTTGCAGCCAACCCATTGACAGCCGCCCTCCGTATCCAGCCTCAGGGAACGCCTAGACCGACAGGTGTCCGACTACATCGGGTTAACGACTAATGTGGATGCTTTGAGAAGCGAGGAACCCCTGGAGAACTGGGTGTGCAGGCTGGACCTGTGGCCAGAGCTGGCAAAATTTGCCATGGAACTCTTGGCTTGCCCCTCATCAAGTGTCCTGTCCGAAAGGATGTTCAGCGCAGCAGGGGGGATCGTGACCGATAAGCACACTCGCCTAGCTTACAACATTGTAGACTACCTCACATTTATAAAAATGAATGAGGCGTGAATGTCACGGATGATGTTGCAGATAGCTGGAACTTATGAATAAACGTCCGACTGGCTTGATCCCAAACTAAGGAGCATATAGGTGAGCCCTATAAAACCCTAAGAGCTCTCCCTGACTGCTATGCCCATGCAAGGGTCTCTATGGTAGACGATTGCATGCCCATGTACCTAAGACTGTGTGACACCTGAAAACCCTATAATAATGAGGGGACACAACCACCGGCTCCCTGCACTTAATACGGACGGAGTCAGGGTCACCTAGAATCAAGCCAGCAAGGAAACACAATACATAAAGACTTATCTGAGCAAACAGCAGCAGCAGCCTCCAGCAGTGAACACTTCATCCAGGAAGTAGTATAAACCGCAAAGTGAGGCAGTATGGGAGGGAATATAAAGGGAGACGATTAGTCTAAATAGGTGACACCTGGGAGAAGGAAAGGAGATGAGAAAGTGAAACCAAAACAAAGAACATCATGCAAGAGGTAGAGAAGGACGTCTGCCAGACGTTCTCACAAAACAGGCGGTGACAGTACCCCTCCCTCTACGGGTGAACTCCGGACACTCAGAGCCCACCTTCTCAGGATGAGGCCTATGGAAAGCCCTGATGAGACGAGTGGCCTTAATGTCCGCCACTGGGACCCACATCCTCTCCTCAGGACCATAACCCTCCCAATGAAAGAGGTACTGGAGAGAACCGCGGATAATGCGAGAATCCACAATCCTAGAGACCTGAAATTCAAGATTACCATCAACAACAATCGGAGGAGGAGGCAAAGAGGAGGGTACAGTGGGTTGGACATAAGGTTTTAATTGGGACCTGTGAAAAACATTATGGATCTTCCAAGTCTGAGGAAGATGAAGACGGAAGGCAACGGGATTGATGACATACAAGATCTTGTAAGGCCCAATAAATTTAGGACCCAACTTCCAGGAGGGAACCTTCAGTTTGATATTCTTTGTAGACAACCACACCAGATCACCCACATTCAGGTCCGGACCAGGCAAGTGCGCCACACGCTTATATCTCTCACTCATCCTCTTCAGATTACCCTGAATCTTTTGCCAAATAAATGACAAAGACAAGGAAAATCTCTCCTCATCAGATAAACCAGAAGAGCCCTCTCCAGAGAATGTCCCAAACTGCGGATGAAACCCATATGCACCAAAAAATGGTGACTTATCAGAGGACTCCTGGCGTCGGTTATTTAAAGCAAACTGAGCAAGGGACAAAAAAGAATACCAATCCTCCTGATTCTCCGCCACAAAACAGCGCAGATATGTCTCCAGATTCTGATTGACACGTTTGGTCTGACCATTCGACTGCGGGTGAAAAGCAGAAGAGAATGACAACCGAATCTCCAAGCGAGAACAGAAGGCCTTCCAGAATCTGGAAACAAATTGCGTGCCCCTTTCAGAAACGATGTCTGAAGGAATGTCATGCAATTTTATAATGTGATCAACAAACGCTTGCGCCAACGTCTTAGCATTGGGTAACCCAGGAAAGGGAATGAAATGCACCATTTTGCTAAAACGGTCTACTACCACCAGAATCACAGTCTTCCCCGAGGAACGAGGCAGGTCCGTAATGAAGTCCATGGACAGATGCGTCCAAGGATGGGAAGGAATGGGTCACGGGAGGAGAAAACCCGATGGCCTTGAATGAGGGACCTTGGCACGAGCGCAGGTGTCGCAGGCTGCCACAAAACCCTCAACCGTCTTACGAAGAGCCGGCCACCAGAATCTCTGAGCAATGAGATCCACTGTGGCTCTACTCCCCGGGTGCCCAGCAAGGACAGTATCGTGGTGCTCCTTAAAAACCTTGTGTCGTAAAGCGAGAGGCACAAACAACCTCCCAGGAGGACAAAGATCAGGAGCCTCTGCCTGGGCTGCATGAACCTCTGCCTCCAAATCAGGATAAAGAGCAGAGACAACCACCCCTTCAGCCAAAATGGGACCCGGGTCTTCAAAGTTCCCCCCTCCCGGAAAACAACGTGACAGGGCATCCGCCTTCACATTTTTAACCCCAGGGCGGAACGTGACAACTAAATTAAACCTAAAAAAGAACAAAGACCATCTGGCCTGTCTCGGGTTCAGACGCTTGGCCGATTCCAAGTAGGCCAGATTCTTATGGTCGGTAAACACGGTAATAGGGTGTCTGTCTCCCTCTAACCAATGGCGCCATTCCTCAAAAGCTAATTTGATGGCCAACAACTCCCTCTCTCCCACATCGTAATTTCTCTCTGCAGAGGAGAGTTTCCTTGAGAAAAAGGCACACGGTCGCCATTTGGCAGGAGAGGGACCCTGAGATAAGACCGCACCCACAACCACCTCAGAAGCGTCCACCTCAACAATAAAAGGTAGAGAGACATCAGGCTGTACCAAAATAGGAGCGGAAGCAAAACTCTCTTTGATACTAGAAAAGGCTTTAAGCACATCTACCGACCACGAGGAAAAATCTACCCCCTTTTTAGTCATATCAGTGAGTGGCTTAACAACAGAGGAATAATTCAAAATGAACTTTCTGTAATAATTGGCAAAACCCAAAAACCGCATCAGCGCCCTCTGATTCTCAGGAAGCTCCCAATCAAGCACAGCGCGGACCTTCTCAGGGTCCATGCGAAAACCAGAAGCGGAGAGAAGAAAACCAAGAAATTGAATCTCCGGAACCGCAAACACACATTTTTCCAGTTTAACGTACAATTTATTCTCCCGCAGAATCAGCAAGACCTGACGTAGGTGGTCCCGATGAGTCTTGAAATCAGGAGAAAAAAATCCAAATGTCACCTAGATACGCCAGAACAAATTTCCCCATTAATTGATAAAAAATGCTGTTCACAAAATGTTGGAAGACGGCCGGAGCATTAATCAAACCAAAGGGCATAACCAAATTCTCGAAATGACCCTCAGGGGTATTGAAGCACGTCTTCCATTCGTCCCCTTCCCTGACCCTGACTAGGTTGTATGCCCCTCTTAAATCCAACTTAGAAAAAACTTTACCCCCAACAATCTGGTTAAACATGTCCGGGATCAGAGGAAGCGGATATGGGTCACAAATTGTGATACGGTTCAGCTCCCTGAAATCCAGACAAGGTCTTAAAGAACCATCTTTTTTTTTTAACAAAGATAAAACAGCGGCAACAGGTGACTTTGAGGGTCGGATGTGTCCCTTTCGCAAACTCTCAGAGATATAAGTACGCATAGCGACTCTTTCAGGTTGGGAGAGATTGTATAAACGTGATTTTGGCAGCTTGGCGCCTGGGATGAGATTAATAGGGCAGTCGTACTCCCGGTGAGGGGGCAACTCGTGGACACCACTCTCAGAAAACACATCCGAAAATTCTGAGAGAAAAGATGGTACAGTCTTGGTAGAAACCCCTGAAAGATACGCCGTGAGGCAATTCTCTCTGCAAAACTCACTCCAAGCATTTATTTGCCTTGCTTGCCAATCAATGGTGGGGTTATGTTTAGTGAGCCAGGGTAGCCCCAACACTAGAGGAGTAGGTAATCCGCTTAGGACGAAACATGACATATCCTCAACATGAGCGTCACCCACAGTCAAACGGATATTGTGAACTATGCCCTTTAACGATCTTTGAGGAAGTGGACCGGAATCGATAGCAAAAACAGGTATATCCTTTTCCAAAGTGCATACCTGGAAACCATGCTTTATTGCAAATTGATTATCAATGAGATTGACAGCTGCTCCCCTATCTACAAAAATCTCACAAACAATGTTCTTGCTGTCTAGCGCCACCCTGGCAGGTAGGAGAAAACGGGAACTACAAGCAAACGGCAAACCTTCAATTTCCGCATCAACCTTGCCAATAGTAGCAAATGGAAAGTTTTTAGAGTTTTTTTTTTATTACCCTCAGAAAACTCCATGAATCTCCTAGAGGGGCAAACACTAGTCAAATGATTTATACCCCCCCAACAGAAACAAACCCTCCTCTGAGAGCTGAATCCTCTACTATCAGAGGCAAGCAAACCCAGCTGCATGGGCTCCTCCTCAGAGGTGATTGAGAGAGACTGAGACCCCTGCGCACTGAATTAGACAGCCTCACTGTCCTTGGGCTGAATATGACAGGAATGAGTACAGGGAGTGCAGAATTATTAGGCAAGTTGTATTTTTGAGGATTAATTTTATTATTGAACAACAACCATGTTCTCAATGAACCCAAAAAACTAATTAATATCAAAGCTGAATATTTTTGGAAGTAGTTTTTAGTTTGTTTTTAGTTTTAGCTATTTTAGGGGGATATCTGTGTGTGCAGGTGACTATTACTGTGCATAATTATTAGGCAACTTAACAAAAAACAAATATATACCCATTTCAATTATTTATTTTTACCAGTGAAACCAATATAACATCTCAACATTCACAAATATACATTTCTGACATTCAAAAACAAAACAAAAACAAACCAATATAGCCACCTTTCTTTGCAAGGACACTCAAAAGCCTGCCATCCATGGATTCTGTCAGTGTTTTGATCTGTTCACCATCAACATTGCGTGCAGCAGCAACCACAGCCTCCCAGACACTGTTCAGAGAGGTGTACTGTTTTCCCTCCTTGTAAATCTCACATTTGATGATGGACCACAGGTTCTCAATGGGGTTCAGATCAGGTGAACAAGGAGGCCATGTCATTAGATTTTCTTCTTTTATACCCTTTCTTGCCAGCCACGCTGTGGAGTACTTAGACGCGTGTGATGGAGCATTGTCCTGCATGAAAATCATGTTTTTCTTGAAGGATGCAGACTTCTTCCTGTACCACTGCTTGAAGAAGGTGTCTTCCAGAAACTGGCAGTAGGACTGGGAGTTGAGCTTGGCTCCATCCTCAACCCGAAAAGGCCCCACAAGCTCATCTTTGATGATACCAGCCCAAACCAGTACTCCACCTCCACCTTGCTGGCGTCTGAGTCGGACTGGAGCTCTCTGCCCTTTACCAATCCAGCCACGGGCCCATCCAGACTCACTCTCATTTCATCAGTCCATAAAACCTTAGAAAAATCAGTCTTGAGATATTTATTGGCCCAGTCTTGACGTTTCAGCTTGTGTGTCTTGTTCACTGGTGGTCGTCTTTCAGCCTTTCTTACCTTGGCCATGTCTCTGAGTATTGCACACCTTGTGCTTTTGGGCACTCCAGTGATGTTGTAGCTCTGAAATATGGCCAAACTGGTGGCAAGTGGCATCTTGGCAGCTGCACGCTTGACTTTTCTCAGTTCATAGGCAGTTATTTTGCGCCTTGGTTTTTCCACACGCTTCTTGCGACCCTGTTGACTATTTTGAATGAAACGCTTGATTGTTCGATGATCACGCTTCAGAAGCTTTGCAATTTTAAGAGTGCTGCATCCCTCTGCAAGATATCTCACTATTTTTGACTTTTCTGAGCCTGTCAAGTCCTTCTTTTGACCCATTTTGCCAAAGGAAAGGAAGTTGCCTAATATAGGGTGTTGATGTCATTAGACCACACCCCTTCTCATTACAGAGATGCACATCACCTAATATGCTTAACTGGTAGTAGGCTTTCGAGCCTATACAGCTTGGAGTAAGACAACATGCATAAAGAGGATGATGTGGTCAAAATACTCATTTGCCTAATAATTCTGCACTCCCTGTAGTCTCCTCTCTCTCTCTAATATGCCTGTCAATACGAACAGCTAGAGACATGGCAGATTCTAACGAGGCTGGTCTCTCATGAAAAGCAAATGCATCTTTCTATCTTTCCGAAAGACCATGGCAAAATTGACTTCGGAGTGCAGCATCATTCCAACAAGTAACAGCTGCCCATCTCCGAAATTCAGAACAATATATCTCTGCGGACTGTTTACCCTGGCACAATGACAGAGTTTAGATTCAGCCAGAGCAATACGATCCGGGTCATCATATATCTGCCCCAGGACTACAAAAAATTCATCCACCGATCGGAGGGGCCGTGCCCCCACCGGCAGCGGAAAGGCCCAAGACTGAGCGTTATCCCTGAGCAGCAAGATGATGATCCCCACCCTCTGCTCCTCATCACCAGAGGAATGGGGAAGTAGGCGAAAATGGAGTTTGCAAGCCTCTCTAAAGCGAACAAAATTCTCACTACCCCATATCCTGAAGCGAGATCTTAGGCTCGGAAAAAACTCCATGAACGCCAGCAGAACCGGTCACCTGAAACTGAGACACAGTTTTACGGAGATCTGCTACCTCCAGCGAAAGACCTTGCATGCGGTCAATCAAGGCTGAAACTGGATCCATGCTTAAGACGGTTACTGCGGTTTATAATGTCACGGATGATGTTGCAGATAGCTGGAACTTATGAATAAACGTCCGACTGGCTTGATTCCAAACTAAGGAGCATATAGGTGAGCCCTATAAAACCCTAAGAGCTCTCCCTGACTGCTATGCCCATGCAAGGGTCTCTGTGCTGTTCTTTTCAAATTTAATTCCTGCACTGTATTATTATCTCTTCTTTACTATGTTGCTTCTATTGTTCTCTGCTGCCATCTGCTGGCCGGAATTCGTATGCTGCATGCCTCGTTCTTGTTAAATAAAGTTTTTCTCTCTGAGCGTGGTTTTAGCAGCCTTGGTCCTTGTCACTTCCTGTAGCCATTTTCAGTGCTGCATTCCTTTGTGACTGGAGACACACACCTTGGCTTGTGAAGGCATCAGTTTTTGACCAGCATTTAGCCTCAGGAAAGACATCCACATCACAGCATCTACTCTGCTACTGCATTCCTGTATTGCATCACTGTATGTCGCTGCTCTGGATCAAATAAACCCCCGTGCTCAGATCAGACCCCCGTTGCTCAAATTTGACCCCCCCATACTCAGACCAGACTCCCATGCTCAGATCAGACCCCCCAATGGTCAGATCAGACCCCATTGCTCAGATAAGATCCCCCCATGCTCAGATCTAGTGATGGCCTTGTGGTTCACCCGGCGGTCGGTTTGCGGCGAACTTTGCTCGTTCGCGATTCGCCGAACATGCGAACATATGGTGATATTCGCGCCCGCCATATTCTTTTACATTGTGAAGAACTTTGACCCATGACACATCCATCAGGTGGTACAGGACAGCCAATTGAAAAGTTTCAGCACATGGACATACCCCCTATCTTAGAAATAGACCCGATCTGGCCGCCATTTTACATTCAGTCTTTTGTCAGTGTAGGGAAAGGTTGCTGTGTGGAGCAGGGACAGGCTGTTAGTGATGAAAACGCTATCAAATAGGTCCACAAAAGTTCTTTAAAGGACTGGTATAGGTGTACTATTGATAGGTGTGCAGTACAGAGGGGTGTAATATACTTATAATATACTTTCTAACATAGAAAGCATATTATAGTGGACTTGTATTGTGCAGCAGTGGTGAGCGGTTCTGCAGCGATACTGCAGCTACACTGAGGGACAAATGCAATTAGAAAAAATAATTAGAACTGGTGTGATATACCAGTTTCCCCCCCAAAAAAACTGATAGAAGCTGGGTGTGTTATATACCAATAATATACTTTCTAATATACTTTTCTATATAGTGCATTTGGGTACAGCAGCATTTGTTTGCGGTTTTGCTGCGTTCCCTCTGCTACACACAGTGACAAACGGTATTAGAAAAAATAATTAAAACTGGTGTGCGCATGCGCGTACGTGAAAATTATATTGCCGATATTTTGCATTTAACAAAATAATGAATGGAGATTGCAAATTCAAATAATACATCTGGTATGTCACTGTCCATGTTGTGGGACTATTTGTGCACTCCTAGTAATTATTTCTTTGCTGCAAATATGAGCTGAAGGTTTTTCAGGTTCGCCTGCCATTAAAATGAATGGGACCCGCCGCAAACTTGCGGTTTGCGAACATTTGATCACGTTTGCGCGATCGCGTCTGCAAACCGTCCCGGCAGATGTTCGTCCATCACTACTCAGATCCCCCATGCTCAGTACTATGATTTATAGAAATCGCCTACCTCTCCTGATCAGGCACCTGCTACTCTGAAGGTCTGACACGGTCTCTAATGTGACCTGATGCACACAGCGTCAGGTCATACTGTGCGTCTCCACCTACTAGGGTTGTCACGATACTAAAATTTTTATTCGATTTCGATACCATGCGAAAAAAATAAAACACCAAAAAAGCTGTGTGCATTCCATATTTTATGGAACATCGGGCCCATAATAGAGCAGTCCTATCCTATTTTGTGGGGAAGGGGGGCAAGGTGACTAAAAATGGCAAATCGTGCGGTTGTGATTTTTTGCTGTTACGGCGTTCACCTCATAGAAAATATTTTTATAGTTCACACTTTTTCGGGCATGGCGATATGTAATATGTTTAATTTTAATTGTTTGTAAATTTTATATGTAAAATTGGGAATGGGAGCGATTTTAAACTTTTAATATATATTTTTTTTTTTACTTTTTATTTATTTTTAACTTTTTATTTACTATTAGCCCCCTTAGGGGTTAGAATCCTTGTCCTATTCACCCTAATAGAGCTCTATTAGGGTGAATAGGACTTCACACTCTCCCTGCTGCTCTCTGCATAGTACACACAGCAGCAGGGAGCTTACCATGGCAGACAGGGTTTCAGTAGCGTCCTGGCTGCCATGGTAACATATCGAAGCCCAGCAATTACACTGCTGGGGCACCGATCAGAACTGCCACCAATGAAGAGGGGGAGGAGACCCTGTGGCCACTGCCACCAATGATACTAATACTTGGGAGGGGGGGCACTGCACCACGAATGGTTAGAATTTATAATACTGGGGGGGGGTGGCGCACTGCGCCACAAATGAATGTAATTAACACATTAATTCAAGCATAGGAGGCAGCGGGTGCCGGCAACGGTATCACATACCCCGCCTCAATAACAGGGCATGCAATCCACCGAACTGCTGAGGGGTTAATTGCCGCGGTTCGGTGGATTGCATGCCCTGTTATTGAGGCCGGGTATGTGATACCGCCGCCGGCACTCGCTGCCTCCTATACTTGAATTAATGTGTTAATTACATTCATTGGTGGCGTAGTGGCCACAGCCGCTCCCCTTCTCCTCCCTGCAATCCCCCCACTGGTGGCAGCCGCGTCACAGTGGAGAGGGATGGGCTCCCTCCTTCTCCACTGTGCTAGTGAAGAGTACATGGTGCGCGCTGAGAGCGGCGCTTGCCATGTTCTCTATTAGGCTGTGCAGCTGCTTCCCAGCTCCACCGCTAGAGCCGCACTTGAAGCGGCAAAAAGCCGCATGCGGCTCGAGAGCCGCGGGTTGGCCACTCCTAATATGTAATATCCATCCAGATATGTCTTTAAGGCCTCATGCACGCAACCAAATTTCGGTCCGCACTTTTTGCTTATTGAATGCGGATCTATTTATTTTTAAATCTGTGTGCTGTCAGCGTCTATGTCAGCGTTTTACAGACAAGAATAGACATTTATACAATGGGGCCCTTGAAAAGTGTGGGATGCACACAGGCTGGATATACAGTATGATTTGTGGACCATAAAAAATGGATATGGTTGTGTGCAGGAGGCCTTACAGTAGGGAGGGCATCATTTCAATTTTCACCTCAGTCAGCAGAAAGGCTAGACCTCTTTAGAAAAGTTGCAAGCTGTGCCTGGTTCACCTTTATCACAACTCCCTGACTTCATTCAGCAGTCGAGGGCAGTCCCCTGACCAATATCATGTAGGAGAGTTACATGCCCCAGGGGAACAAATGCCATAATCACCACAGGCAGAATACCCCATTGCCACCGTACCGGTCTAGTGCCCTTGAGAGGGACTAATGGCCCTGAAACGTCTCAGCCATCACTATGACCTTGCATACGCCATTTTGGAGCCTAGAGACCTTCCTTGCACCAGCTGCTACCGTTAAACCCTGAGTTACTGCAATATACTACAAAAGTAGGCCCTAAATGCAATGCAAACGTAGCCTAAATACATTTACTTATACATATGTATTAAAAATTTGCTTTTCAGAATATTAGAAGATGATGTTGTACAGTGCAGTGGAAAATGACACCACACATTATGTGATTACGACCCAGTAGAGCGGAAAGAGACGGTAAACCTTTGTTGAGGGAAGATGCCAGCAATCCCGAAAATGTGGTATCAAGTTCTCCTCAGTTATTGTTGAATACAGAGATCCTTTACAGTCTAATCTTCTCATGCAAGTAGCACATAATTTGTTTACCGCAGGAGAATGCTAGTCTGCTATCCGCCATTGATACTTGACTCCAACTAGATAATCGTCTTCCTTTCACATGTTGCACAATGTGTTTATTGCAGTGCTTGTGTAGCTGGAGTTTGTTTTAATGAGTTACAGCATAACTATTCATTTCTTTCCATTTAGGAGATTACAAGGGGTCTGTTTTCAAAAACTAGCAATCGGTTCATTTGTAGTGATGGAGTATCTTCATAATACAGCGGTCGGCTAACTAGAGAATGAATGGAGTGGCAGGGCACATACTTGAAATGCAGCTCTATCAGGATGAGGAAATGGAAAATGGGGAAATAATATACTATATCAAAACATAGGTCCCATAACTAGAGTCCAATGGTCCCATTATCTCTTGCTTTAATTTATGTGTAGGACCCGATAAGACACCATATTACAATGTACAGTCCCTCCAAAGACCACCCACTTGTCCAGTCCAGATTTCCTGTGACAGATTTTTTGTTGCACCATATGTATAATATCCATTTTGTTACCATCCCCCTTAGAAGGTGACTTTTCAATGGGTGGCTGTCTCAAAGACTTAGGGGGTCATTTACTATTCTGAATTAGGAGTATTTCAGGTGCAGATGGCGGCGCTATACCATCAGAGACTTCTTCCCTGCTCACACCAGGTCTTAAAAAGTGGACATGCCGGCCCGTCTCATTCATCATTTTCTACGCCTGGTTTTAGGCTTAGAAAATGGTCCAAATGTTCGACAGCAAGGAAGCTGTCTCACATTTAGAATTGGCGCTGGACCTGCCAAAGTTATGTTGAGGCTGGCGCAATGGCGCATCTACATAACTTTGGCGATCCACCGCCAGCAATAGGGATTATTAGGACCCGCCTCTAAAATGCCGGTCTTAATAAATGTGCCCCATAGTAACATAAAACATACTGAGACATTGTGACATAGAAAAGTGGTACATAGCCAGGAACCCATGCAGAATGGGGAGAATGTCGTTCCCAGACAAACTAGGACATGAAGACACCAGGCTGACCACACAAGTCAGGGAACAGTCATAAACAGGAGCATGCACCCTGCACACAGCATTCCCGGAGACAGACTGAACTCCCAGGCATACAGCACACAGGTCTAAATAGTGATGAGCACACCTGATCACCTGGTAATCAAATACAGGGCCCTGCTCTCAAGAGCTTACAATCTATGAGGGAATGGGGGTGACACAAAAGGTAAACTTGATTGTTTTACAAAGCGGACTGGCCACTTATATACTAAATAGAGTTGTGCAGGCTGAGCTACATAAGCTAGTGCATTGGGTGTGAGGATGGATTAGTGTCTGAAGATGGCATTCATTTAAGAACTAGGGCTGGGAAAGGTAATCTAGGAAGAGTCAGTTTACTGAACATGATAAGCCTGCCTGAAGATATGTTTTTAAGGCACATTTGAAGCTAAGTAAGTTGGGAATTAACCTTATTGTCCGGGAAAGTACATTCCAGAGAGCAGGTGAAACTTAAGAAAATTCTTATAGACAGAAGAGAGGGTTTGAATTGTGGAGGATGTTGGTCTTAGATCAATGGCAGAACGAAGAGCACGAGTAGGGTGGTAGACATAGATGAGTGAGGATATGTAGGGAGGTGCAGCACTGTGGAAGACTTTGTGGGTGAGAACTTTTAACTATATTCTGTGGTGGATGGGCAACTATGAAGTGACTGGCAGAGGCTAGAGGCATCAGTGTAGTGGATGGACAGATAGATGAGCCTGGCTGCTACATTTAAGACAGACTGAAGGGGGAAGAGTTTAGTGAAGGGAAGATCGATTAGTAATGAGTTACAGTAGTCAAGACGAGAATGAATCAAAGCAGCAACAAGAGTTTTGGTGGTTTCCACCGTGAGAAAAGGGCAGATTTTGGAAATGTTTTTGAAGTGCCAATGACAAGAGCATGCAAGTGATTGAATATAGGGAATAAAGGAAAGATCTGAGTCAAACATAACCCCAGGATAGCGGGCATGCTGCCCGGGAGTTATAATAGTACCACAGACCAAAATTGAAATATCAAGTTTAGGTGGGTTAGTAGATGGGGGAAAGACAAGAAGTTCAGTTTTAGATGGACAGAGGACATAATAATGGAGACAGCAGCCAGACAATCACTAGTGTTTATAAGTAAAGTAGGGGTGATATCAGGGGATGAGGTCTATAGTTGGGGGTCATCAGCATAGATATGGTACTGAAATCCAAATTTACTGATAGGGGCTGTGTAGAGGGAGAAGAGAGGACCTAAAACTGAACCCTGAGGAACCCCAACATCAAGAGGATAAGAAGAAGACACACTAAAGGAGCAGCCAGAGATACAGGAAGAGAACCCAGAGAGAGCAGTGTCTTTAAGGCCAATTGAATGGAGCATGGTGAGGAAGAGTATTTGGTCTACTGGCTCAAATGCTGCAGGTAGAGCTAGAAGAATCAGTAGAGAATAGTTGCCATTCTTTTTTGCTGTCAGGAGATTGTTAGACACTTTGGTAAGGGCAGTTCCTGTAGAGTGGAGTGCCAAAAGCCAGATTGTAAGCGGTCAAGAAGAGAGTTTGCAGAAAGATAGCTTATTAGGCAAGAGTAGATGAGATGCGTGTCCACTGCTCCCTGATTGGCTTATCCGGTCTGTCTGTCAGCCTCTGAGCCAGTCAGGGCACTTCCTCCCAGTGTCACGTGATCCTCCATCTTCTTACTCCTTTGTGATTCTCTCCACCAATATTCGCAGCAAAATGGTGCTGGCTCGAAACGAATCACAAATCCTTCAGGCTAGTTTTTTGGTGGATGCATTTCTGTGAAATTTGTAACAAATACTATTAGTTTACAATCTATTCACTTATCTTTAATTTGGAAATCAGAGTGGGTTTCCTATCGGGTCAGCTGTCTATGAGCAAATACAGAGTTGTATACGTGACCGCTACCAGGAGTGGTGTTACAGGCATTATCAGTTCCTAGCACACTGCAGTGTATCCTGGGTACCATCGTCATCCAGCCTTCTGCAGTACCGTCATCTGGTGAAGCCCTGCTCTCATAGTGCCTTATATTCCAGTTTTTACAGTGTATACAGTGCAGGAACATTATACTCTCCAGCTAACTATTTTCGTAGTCTTTATTGCCACTACTGTCTTTGGGGATGGAGGTCTCTTTGTGGTTGCGTTACACCAGATTATTGTGTCAACATATTTTAGGGCTCAAGTGACTACATATGTATTGCACTCCCAATCTGGTTCCCTCCTGTTTAGGGGCACACATGTACCCTCTGTGTAATTGTATTTTGGTACCAACTGTACTTTACTACCTTATCCAAGAGTAGCCCACTTGAGAAATTGGTGGGCAATGTGTTGGGATGGTATTATTTTCTAATGTATTTGATTCATTTAATCGTGGTAGACATTGTTGATGTTTTGAACAAGTCCTGGATGCTCTATCTGTGTTGTCTGCTGTCCCATTCTTGAGTTTATTAGCATCCCTGTTAGGGATAGGTTAGGGCCTTTTAGGCTAGGATCCAAATAGTGGGTTCACCCTTATCAGGACAGGTGTCTCAGGTGTTATCAAATGTTTGGGACAGCTTTTAGTTGTTTCCAGATTAAAGGTTAAGATTGAATAATTGTTAATTGTGTTTTTGTGACCATTCTGATTTAGGCGACCTAGTTGCAATCTCAATTCTGCATGCCTTAAAGGGGATGTTTAGCCTGGAGCAGTTTAAGGAAGACCCATTCCCCCATGCTAGCAGAGCAGTGTAGGGAAGCATAAGTACCTGTTCCTCATTGCTGGGTTCTGACTCCTTCAGTTCCCTGCCACCACTGCTGCAGAAAATGATTGGCCACGGGTTTTAAGTGTCCCCATGCACGAGGGACACGTCACAACTGCAGCGGCCAAGTGACCCACTTCAAATCAAATGTTGACGCATGAAGACCAGAGAGCGGCATGAGACTGAAGGAGCCAGAACCCAGTGGTGAGGAGCTGGTAAGTATGCCTCCCTCTGCTGCTCCAGCAGAGTTGGAGAGTCTGCCCGAAAAGGGGCACCTAGTTTTACTTAGTGTCTTCCCGCCTTAATAGTGCACAAGCACAATGCCTAAATCATTATGAGCTGACCACTGATACTGTAAGTGCTCTTCACTCAATTTGTGGCTATGTATTAAACCATTAATCCATATGCATGAATGATAAAATAAGTTAGAAGTACAACAGGACTTGTCCCATGTTGTCCTGTCCTGTGGTGGTCCCAATAGTCAAATGATGCGATTTAAAGAGAAAGTGACAGCTTGTAAACAGCCTTCAAAAGCAGATCCCTCTTTTTAGATCTTGTTGCAGATATCAGATTTCCATGGACTTCTGTTACCATCTACCAGTTCAGTGGGGACACAGGAACTATAAAAAATCTGCCACAATCCTTATCTATCACAGCAATCAAGTTTACTCTTTGTCTTACACGCAATCCGCATTACACCCAAAGACATAGGACAGTTGCTGTTTCCAAGCTGTCCACTAGATGGCGGAACAACATAAAAAAATAAATGAAGAAGAGACTTAAAACTGTCAGTGAAACAATATTGTTAAATGTGGGCTGAGGTACATTCATCGCCTACCCGGTGGTCAGTTCTATGTTCAACTACAGCTCCCTGGCAGTCTATAGTCAGATCTGTATTTATTACCTATGGGTCAGTGCAGGGGCGTAGCTAAAGGCTCGCGGGCCCTGGTGAAAGAGTTCAGCTTCGGCCCCCCCTTGACTTAGTGCTAAGTGGCCAGGGGCAGGGGAGCACAGAACCTTCGTGCTGCCTGAGGCAAAAATTGAAATGTCTCCCCCCATGCCAAATTCTTGACTTAACTACTTCCGTCCAGCCAGAGGTATAACTTGACCAGCATGCACTTTCTATAATACCGGTGTCTTCTTATGCACCACAAGGGTCTTTGGGCCCCCTCAGGCTCCTGGGCCCGGTAGCGACTGCTATCTCTGCACCCCCTATAGCTACGCCCCTGGGTCAGTGTCTGATACCTTGTGGTCCGTGGTGCATTCAATCTCTACTAAGTTATTTTTAGTGTTGTGTTCGTTTCTAACTTGTGGCCTCATTAAGTGGTTCAACCCTTTAGGCCTCTTGCACACAAACGTATTTTCATTCCGTTTCCGTTCTGGTTTTTATGCGGACCGTATAAGAAACCATTCATTTCAATGGGTCCGCAAAACAAACAGAAGGTACTCTGTGTGCATTCCGTTTCTATATTTCTGTATATCCGTTCCGCTAAAAGATAGAACTTGTCCTATTCTTTTCCGCATTATGGAAAAGGATAGTACTGTTCTATGAAGGGACAGCTGTTCCGTTCCGCAAAATACGGAATGCACACGGATGTCATCCGTATTTTTTGCGGATCCGTTTTTCGCAGACCGTAAAATACATCCGGTCGTGTGCAAGAGGCCTTAGGGCTTGTTCACACAAACGTGTGCTGCCCGTTGCTGTATTGCGGATCGCATTTGCAAATCTGCAATACACAGGCACCGTTCCGTGGCCATTCCGCATCACGGATGCGGACCCATTCATTTCAATGGGTCTGCAAATCCGGAGATGCGGAACGGAACGGAACACTACGGAGTGCTTTCTGGGGTCCCGTTCCATGCTTCCGCACCACAAAAAGATAGAACATGCTCTATCTTTTTGTGGAACGGAGGGATCGCGGACCCATTCAAGTGAATGGGTCCACGATCCCCATGTGGCTGGGCCACGGTCGGTGCCCGTGCATTGCGGACCGCAATTTTCGGTCCACAGCACAGGCACGGGCTTCACAGGTTCGTGTGAACGAGACCTAATAGTAATTTTTCCATTTCTAATATAGAGAAAATCCAAACTTATCTTTATATAAAATAGCTGTTAGTGTGTTCATATCTGTACTAATATTTCCATTATCGGCACAGAATAAAGAAAAAAAAAATCTATTCTTGGATAGATAACTGTAAAAAAAAATCTATAATGGGGATCGTCGAATTTCCATCAGTGAACCTGGCATTTTACCAGCAAAATAGCTGCACTATTTTGTCTGGCATTTTTTGTGGGGTCTGCAATATAGGCTTCTAATGGATCCTCCAAAACAGATGTGAACACAGCATTAAAGAGGACCTTTCACCGATTCTTACCCTATGAACTAACTATACAGACATGTAGAGCGGTGC
The DNA here is from genome assembly GCF_905171765.1 of Bufo bufo. Taxonomy (NCBI): domain Eukaryota; kingdom Metazoa; phylum Chordata; class Amphibia; order Anura; family Bufonidae; genus Bufo; species Bufo bufo. The sequence goes on from NC_053391.1 coordinate 605,863,091, forward strand.
CCGGGGATCTCACTGCACTTACTATTATCCCCGGGCGCCGCTCCGTTCTGCCGATATGCCCTCCGGTATCTCCGCTCACTAAGTTATAGTAGGCGGAGATTCCAGTCCCTAAGTTATGGTAGGCGGAGTCTGCCCTTGTTCTGCTCTAGCGCTGGTCAATCGCAGCGCAGAGCTCACAGCCTGGGAGGTTATTTTCTCCCAGGCTGTGAGCTCTGCAATGCGATTGGCCAGCGCTAGAGCAGAACAAGGGCAGACTCCGCCTACCATAACTTAGGGACTGGAATCTCCGCCTACTATAACTTAGTGAGCGGAGATACCGGAGGGCATAGCGGCAGAACGGAGCGGCGCCCGGGGATAATAGAAAGTGCAGTGAGATCCCCGGGCGCCGCTCCACATGTCTGTATAGTTAGTTCATAGGGTAAGAATTGGTGAAAGGTCCTCTTTAAACTGTTTTCTTTAGCAAAGACACATATTCAGCTGGAAAGATCAAAGAAGAGAGCTCAGAATCTGACATATCACAGACATGACATAATCGTGACATAACCTTTAGGTGCTTACCTTCCTCCTCCATCCCCATTTTAGTGTATGGACACCTTTTATTCCTACATATGTTAGTGGTTACTAGAGATGTTGCGAACATAAAATTTTCCGTTCGCGAACGGCGAACGCGAATTTCTGCAAATGTTTGCGAACCGGGCGAACCGCCATAGACTTCAATAGGCAGGTGAATTTTAAAAACCAACAGGGACTCTTTCTGGCCACAATAGTGATGGAAAAGTTGTTTGAAGGGGACTAACACCTGGACTGTGGCATGCCGGAGGGGGATCCATGGCAAAACTCCCATGGAAAATTACGTAGTTGACGCAGAGTCAGGTTTTAATCCAAAAAGGGCATAAATCACCTAACATTCCTAAATTTTTGGAATAACGTGCTTTAAAACATCCAGTGGGTGGGTGTATACGATCAGGTATGATGTTGTATCGATCAGGTAGTGTAAGGGTTACGCCCGCTTCACAGTGACAGACCAAACTCCCCGTTTAACACACCGCAAACAGTCCATTTGCGCAACCACAAACTCCCCATTTGCACAAGGTTGGATACCAAGCTAGCCATGTCCTGTTCCCTGTCCTCACTGACGTCATTGAAGGTCTCTTCCTCCACCCAGCCACGTACAACACCAAGGGTCCCCGAAAGGTGACAACAAGCCCCCTGGGACGCCTGCTGTGGTTGGTCTTCCACCTCCTCAAAGCCACATTCCTCCTCTGACTCCTCTTCTTCAGACTCCTCACTCTGCGGTGCCGCAGGTCCAGCAATCGACGACGACAAGGCTGCTTCTGGTGGTGATGGTGACCACAACTCTTCCTCTTCATGCTCATCTACGGCCTGATCCAGCACTCTTCGCAGGGCACGGTCGAGAAAAAACGCATATGGGATGAGGTTGATGATGTTGCCTTGGGTTTGACTGACCAGGTTTGTCAGCTCCGCAAAAGGACGCATGAGCCAACAGCCATTGTGCATGAGCGTTCAGTAACGCGCCCAAAAAATACCCAGCTCCGCAGAGGCTGTCCTCTTTTTTTTTTTATTAAAAAATTCTGTTCCTACCAGTTTAATCTCTGTTTTGTCCCCTATCAGGGTCCGGTGTGGTGTATGAAATAGATTTTAGGAACCGGGAGATGGAAAAAGATGCTTGGTCGGTCCTCTCACTTCCAATTTGGGGCACTGCGCGTGCGCCGTGCAATGTACTGTGCCACCCTATATGAGTGGTGTGTTAAGTAGTACTATTCTTATCAGTTTAATCCCTGGTACGTCCCCTATCAGGGGATGTGTATGAACCCAGAAAACAATGATTCTGCAGTGTGGGCCCATTGTTGGCCTAGTAGGCTTTAATGATCACCTTAGATGATCACAAAGAAAATGTATGTTTTTTCTATGCAAAATTATCCAGCCGATCGCTTTTGGTCTGTTCACAATGAAGCAACGACCTTATCATCTGGGGTGTGCCAACATTGCCATTGCCAACACACTCATAGAGGTGGTCGCTTCATTGTGATACGCAAGCCCCTTTACCACGACAAGGTAACGATCACGAAGGGGAATTGACACATGTATGTGCTTTTTTTTATGTTTTGTTTTTGCAGCCACAGTGCAGCACCAGAGGCCAGAAAAATTAGGCATCTACACATGCCTGAAAAACTAGGTATTGTTGCAGACGCTGCTATAGCAGCGGCCGGATAAATTGATGTTTTCCAGGCAGAAAGTGCACTAAAACAATTTGGCTTGAACCCTAGTTGGTGGCGGAGAAGTCACGCAAGTCATCCGGCATGCAGAGATTAAATACAGCAGCGTGAGGACCATTTTTAGCCCAAGGCAGCTCATCTCATCACCAGGCCTTTTTTAGTCAAATGCATCCCCCACTGTCAGTCCCTTCGGGATCCATGCCTCATTCATCTTAATAAAGGTGAGGTAATCTAGACTTTTTTGACCTAGGCGACTTCTCTTCTCAGTGACAATACCTCCTGCTGCACTGAAGGTCCTTTCTGACAGGACACTTGAAGCGGGGCAGGCCAGAAGTTCTATCGCAAATTGGGATAGCTCAGGCCACAGGTCAAGCCTGCACACCCAGTAGTCAAGGGGTTCATCGCTCCTCAGAGTGTCGATATCTGCAGTTAAGGCGAGGTAGTCTGCTACCTGTCGGTCGAGTCGTTCTCTGAGGGTGGACCCCGAAGGGCTGTGGCGATGCGTAGGACTTAAAAAGCTCTGCATGTCCTCCATCAACAACACATCTGTAAAGCGTCCTGTCCTTGCCGGCATGGTCGTGGTAGGAGGAGGATTACTTTCACCTCTTCCCCTGTTAGATTCCCGTTGTGCTGTGACATCACCCTTATACGCTGTGTAAAGCATACGTTTTAACTTGTTTTGGAACTGCTGCATACTTTACGACTTCCGGTAATTCGGTAACATTTCAGGCACTTTCTGCTTATACCGGGGGTCTAGTAGCGTGGCCACCCAGCACAGGTCGTTCTCCTTCAGCCTTTTTATACGAGGGTCCCTCAACAGGCACAACAGCATGAAAGACCCCATTTGCACAAGGTTGGATGCCGAGCTACTCATGTCCCGTTCCTCGTCCTCACTGATCTCACTGAAGGTCTGTTCTTCCCCCCAGCCACGTACAACACCACGGGTACCAGATAGGTGACAACGAGCACCCTGGGATGCCTGCTGTGGTGTAATGACCGGCGTCACGCAAAGGGAGGGAAAAGGGAAGGCCCTGTCCAAGGGAGAGGGAAAGATGGTGACCCCTGACTCACCTTGCGGCTGGCACCCGACTGCCCAAACGGGAACAAAAATCTTTCCAAAATTTAGAAATAAACTGGGTTCCCCGATCCGAAACAACATCGGAAGGGACCCCGTGAAGCTTCACGATTTCACTGATGAATACCTGAGCAAGAGTCTTACCATTTTGCTAAACCTGTCCACTACTACCAAGATAACTGTTTTACCCGCAGACAAAGGTAAGTCAGTGATAAAATCCATTGACAGATGTGTCCATGGCCTATTGGGAATGACAAGTGGCAATAAAGACCCTGCAGGACGTGTATGAGAGACTTTCGCGTGCACACAAGTAGAATCCATTACATCCTGACGCAACCTTGGCCACCAAAAACGACGAGACAATAGCTCCAAGGTTGCTTTACTACCCGGGTGCCCAGCAAGTGCCGAATTATGATGTTCCTTTAATAATTCGAGACGCAGGTTTAACGGTACAAACAATTTCTCTGAGGGGCAAGAGACCGGGGCGTCCCCCTGGGCCTCTAACACCTTCCCCTCCAGAACAGAGTGTACCGCAGAGACAACCACTCCTCTTTGTAGAATGGGTACCGGATCACTCACATTACCCCCTCCAGGGAAACAACGAGATAGTGCATCTGCCTTGGTATTTTTTGCCCCAGGACGATAGGTAATAACAAAGTTAAACCTGGTAAAAAATAGCGACCACCTAGCTTGTCTAGGGGTGAGACGCTTAGCTAAGTCGAGGTACAGAAGGTTTTTGTGGTCCGTAATCACAGTGATGGGGTGGATTGCCCCCTCTAAAAAGTGACGCCATTCTTCAAACGCTAGTTTAATAGCTAATAGTTCCCTATTGCCAATATCATAGTTCTTCTCTGCTGCAGATAGTTTTTTAGAAAAGAACGCACAAGGACGCCATTTGCCAGGAGACGGACCCTGAGACAGCACAGCCCCCACTCCCACCTCTGACGCATCTACTTCAACAATAAAAGGCTGGGAGACATCAGGTTGGATTAGTACAGGTGCCGAGGTAAACCTCTCTTTTAGAGAGGAAAAAGCAATTTTAGCGGCCTCAGACCCTTTAGAAAAAATCAGTCCCCTTCCTAGTCATGTCAGTAAGGGGTTTTACAATCACCGAATAATTTTTAATGAACTTTCTATAGAAATTTGCGAAGCCCAAGAACCGTTGCAGTGCTTTGAGGTTCTCAGGAACATCCCAATCTAAAATTGCCTGGACTTTCCTAGGATCCATACGGAAACCTGAAGCAGATAATAAATAATCTAGGAACTGTATTTCCTGAACGGCGAAGACACACTTTTCAATTTTAGCATATAATCTATTCGTCCGTAGGACCTGCAGTACCTGTCTGACATGCACCTCATGTGTTTTTAGATCAGACGAATAAATTAAAATATCATCTAGGTATATCACCACAAACCTGCCGATAAGATGACTAAAAATGTAATTAACGAAATGTTGGAAGACAGCAGGAGCATTGGTCAGACCGAAAGGCATGACTAGAGTTTCATAATGCCCCTCAGGGGTGTTAAAAGCTGTCTTCCACTCATCCCCTTCCTTGATACGAATCAGATTGTAGGCCCCCCTAAGATCAAGTTTGGAGAACCACCTAGCACCCGCAATCTGATTAAACAGGTCAGGAATGAGAGGAAGAGGGTATGGGTCTTGGATGATTATCCGGTTTAATTAGCGAAAATCTAGGCAAGCACGCAGGCCCCCATCTTTCTTTTTAACGAAGAAAAACCCTGCAGCCACGGGTGAAAAAGAGGGTCTGATGTGTCCCTTAGCCAAGCTCTCGGAGATATAATCTTTCATGGCTTGTCTCTCCGGACCCGAAAGATTATATAACCTGGTCTTGGGTAATTTTGCACCGGGAATCAGGTTAACCGGGCAATCATAAGGTCGGTGAGGTGGTAAAAAACGTCAGAAAAAACGTCCTCAAAGTCCAAAACAAATGTAGGTAGGGTAGCTATGGAGGCGACTAAGCAATTGCTGTTTAAGCAATTTTCTCTGCAATGCTCACTCCACTCCAATATCTCCCTGGCCTGCCAATCCACCACTGGATTGTGCGCTACCAACCAGGGAAGACCCAACACCACAGGAGTGGGAAGCCCCTCCAGAACATAACATGAAAGCCACTCGTTATGGTGGTCCCCTACCCGAAGGTGTAAGTTATGGACAATGTGAGTGAGGTTTCTCTGAGACAGAGGAGCAGAATCAATAGCGAATATGGGAATAGGTCTCTGTAGCGTACAGAGAGACAAACCCATAGTGTGGGCAAAATGGGCATCTATCAAATTTACTCCTGCTCCACTGTCTAGAAAAAAAGAAATAGTCTCCGTCTTAACACCAAAAACAACAACCGCTGGCAACACAAATTGCGATGTTCGTATGGAGGAAACGTATACCCCCCGGCTGACCTCCTCCACACAGCATGGGGTTAGTAGTTTTCCGACGGTCTTTTGTTTTTGAGAAAGGAAGGACAGACATTAATAAAGTGACCCCTCTCCCCACAGAAAAAACAAACCCCAAGCCTACGGCGAGCCTCAGGAGGACGGACCTGACGAGTAGTTCCTCCTAGCTGCATAGGCTCGTCTAAGTCCGTACAGACTAACTGCTGCTTGGGAGGGGTTACCAGTTGCTCCGGATTTTTCAATCTGTCCCTAAGACGTCTATCTATCCTGATAGAAAGGGACATAACCACATCAAGGGAAAAGGGAGTCTCATACAGCGCAAGCGCATCCTTAACCCTTTCGGATAACCCAGAGCAGAACTGACTCCTGAGAGCCGGGTCGCTCCACTGGGTATCCGTAGCCCACCTACGGAACTCTGAGCAATACTCCTCTACTGGCCGCTCTCCCTGTAGGAGTCTCCGTAACTTTGATTCAGCCAGTGCGATTCGGTCAGGGTCATCATATATGAGACCCAAGGCCCCAAAAAATTCATCCACTGACCGGAGAGCTGGGAATCAGTGGGTAAAGAGAACGCCCAGGATTGCGGGTCCCCCTGTAACAGGGAAATAACAACCCCCACCCGCTGTTCTTCATTACCAGAGGAGTAAGGGCGCAGTTTAAAATATAATTTACAGGCCTCACGGAACGTCACAAATTTGTCCCTTCCCCCAGAAAATCTGTCAGGAAGAGCAACCTTGGGTTCCGCAACAACCTGGTTACCTGTAGCAACCGCTGGGCTTGCGGTCTGTAGCAATTGCTGCTGTTGCTGGAGGACCGACGCCTTCAATTCTGCCACCTCCAAAGACAGGCCTTGAAGTTGCTTTGACAAAGCAGCAATTGGATCCATACTGGATTCTAAGTAGGTTGAAAGAAAAAGGTTTTTTTTTTACCTACACAAAATAAGGGCCAGATATAATGTAATGACCGGCGTCACGCAAAGGGAGGGAAAAGGGAAGGCCCTGTCCAAGGGAGAGGGAAAGATGGTGACCCCTGACTCACCTTGCGGCTGGCACCTGACTGCCCTGACTGCCCTAGATGGGTTCCTCACCCGTACGCCGATCACGTGCCTAAACCCTGGCTTTCCCTAAGATGAGCCCTATGTAGTGAACGGGGCTGTGGGATCACTAGTCCGCACCACTGACACTAAGAGGAAAACACCAAGGAGAGGACAGACAATACAGACAAACATATAATCCCAGGTGGGCGACAACAGCAGACCACCAAGGCCCAACAGGGATCCGGAGGGTAACGTTCTGGAACAACAACCAGGGAACACAGCTACACAGCTCCAGTGGGTCAGTATAGAAGTCCAGGCAGGAAGCTCTATATCTGGCAACCAGAGAAGTGAGAGATGGGAATATAAGGAGGTTGGGATTGCTGGACAAGAAACAGCTGAGGAGGAGAAGCTACAGATCCCTGAGTGAGCCAAAAAGGATTGCAAGGCAAACCCAGAAAGCTACCATTAATAAACAGCACTGTCTTTAGACATAGAGCGCGCAGCCACCCGCTGCGACTTCCTGACCCCGGGTATAACGGAGTCAGGCGTGGCTCTTGACACCCTCGTGACATGTGGTTGGTCTTCCTCCTCTAACAGTCAAATATTAAGTGAGAGGTCAGATCGGATGTATGTCTGCGCTCTGGATTACCTGGAGTCAAAACATTATTTAGAAAAGGATAATCCTAAAACATAACATTTATTTAGAAATGCAGATAAATAATTAGATCCTAAATATAGTGTGCAAAAACGAACATTGGGATAGAGAGTCACATAACCCCCAATCGATATAGCAATAAATATCCCAAATGAGAAATATACAAAAAATAAAGTGCACGGCGGCACTAATAACCAACAGGTCCTACCGGTACCCAAGGACGGTCACCAGATGCTTCACCACACGCTGTATTGATAATTACTCATCCTGAATGGATATCCAGATAAACAACAAGGAAAGAGGATGGCAGTAATACACACGTGTAGTAGGGTCCCTATTCAATCCCTATGGCTATCTAGCCAGTCAACCCTGATACTAGATGATATAGTAGCAGCCTGACCACAGGGTACTCGTCCTTACAAGGACGACCCCGTCTGGAACCTGTCCCTCAGTCTAAAATTCTATATGTCCCGAGAAATGCATGAAAAAATACCTACACGCATGTTTCACTGCCAGGACAAAAAGCAGTTCATCAGGGAAGATGGAAAAAGTATAGTGGATCAATCCATAGATAAATGATCGATCCAACAAACCCAAAATGACATGATAAATCAGCTGGTCTGGAGGTATGCCAAGGTAGTCGGATCCTCCGTGGGCTACCTCAAAGATGAGAGGTAAAGGAATAGTGCAGAATAGAGATGAACATGCACGGCACATGTGTCAACTTGCCCAAATTCAATACCGCCAACAAATTGCTTCCGTTGTCACACACCACTTTGCCGATCTTCAGTTGGTGCGGAGTCAGCCACTGATCCACCTGTGCGTTCAGGGCGGACAGGAGTGCTGGTCCGGTGTGACTCTCTGCTTTCAGGCAAGTTAACCCCAAGATGGCGTGACACTGTCGTATCCGGGATGTGGAATAGCCCCTGGGGAACTGGGGGAATGCAGTTGATGTGGAGCAAGATGCAGCAGCAGAAGAGGACTCAGCCGAGGAGGTTAGCGAAGAGGATGGAGTAGGAGGAGTAGAGGAGGTGGCAGCAGGCAGCCGTTAGCAGGTTTACCCAATGCGCAGTGTACGTGATATACCTGCCCTGACCGTGCTTTGCAGACCAGGTATCAGTGGTCAGATGGACCCTTGCCCCAACACTGTGTGCCAGACATGCCAGGACTTCCTTTTGCACAATAGAGTACAGGTTGGGGATTGCCTTTTGTGAAAAGAAATTTCGGCTGGGTACCTTCCACTGCGGTGTCCCAATAGCTAAAAATTTTTGGAAGGCCTCAGACTCCACCAGCTTGTATGGTAAAACCTGTCGGGCTAAGAGTTCCGACAAGCCATCTGTCAGACGCCGGGCAAGGGGTTGACTCTGTGACATTGGCTTCTTACGCTCAAACATTTCCTTGACAGACACCTGACTGTGGGCAGATGAGCAGGAACTGCTGAAGGTGAGAGGCGGAATGGCGGATGGTTGAGAGGGGGCAAGGAGGACAGCAGTGGTTGACGTGGCTGAAGATGCTGGACCAGGAGGAGGATGGCGGCTTTGAGTTTGTGTGCTGCCTTTACTCATGTTATTGATCCCATAGGCGTTTGTGATTTGAGATCATGTGCCTTCGCAAAGCAGTTGCACCTAGGTGGGTGTTGGACTTCCCACGACTCAGTTTCTTTTGGCACAGGTTGCAAATGGCATCGCTGTTGTCAGAGGCAGACACACAAAAAAAAATGCCATACAGCTGATCTCTGCAATGCCGTCATTCTGGTGGTGGCAATGCGTTGATTGGCGTGCTGTCTGCCTGACCCCGGATGCTGATGCATGCTGTCTGACTGTGCCACTAGCTCCTTGCGACGACCTCCCCCTGCTTCCAACTCGTCTCCTCCTCCTCTCTGTCTCCCCATCTGAACTTTCCACCTGTTCTTCTTCTCTTCGAGCGGGCACGCACGTGACATCCACGGACACATCGTCATCATCAACCGCTTCACTGGTATCTGACAACTCAGCAAAGGAAGCAGCAGCGGGTACAACATCATCATCATCACACCGTACGTCCATGTGTGTAATGCTGCCTGACTGAGACATATCCCTGTTATCTACATCCTCTGGCAATAATGGTTGAGCATCACTCATTTCTTCCAACTGATGTGTAAATAACTCCTCTGACAGATCAAGGGAAGCGGCTGTGGTGCTAGTGTTGGTGGTGGCGGCAGGCGGGCGAGTGGTAACTTGAGAGGTGCCCGAAGCTGAGCTGGAGGAGGATGGTGTGTCAAGGTTCCGAGCGGAAGCTGTAGAAGATTGGGTGTCCTGTGTTAGCCAGTCAACTATGTCCTCAGAACTTTTCGAGTTCAGGGTACGTGGCCTCAGAACACTGGGCATTATTCTAGGGCCAAAGGGAATCACAGCACCACGACCACGACGGCCCCTGCGGGGTCGCCTGCCTCTGCCTGTCATTTTTAGATTAGTTGTACTATGCGTGCAAGCTACTGTGACACCAGATATGAGTGGTGGCACTGTGCACTGGCAGTAGTTGGCACAGTACACACTGTAGGCCTAACACACTCGCTTGCAGGCAACTAACTGCAATTATATTAGTCAAAAAAGTTTTTATTTTTTTTAAATGCAAGCTACTGTGACACCAGATATGAGTGGTGGCACTGGGCAAGTGGGCACAGTATACGCTGTGTGACTGACACACACGCTGGCAGGCAACTGCAGTTAGATTACAGAGAAAAAAAAAAAAAGCAGACTGATGTACTAGCCCTAAAAAGGGCTTTTTGGGGTGCTGTCAGGACGCGGTCCTTACAGCAGATCAGATGAGTCTTTCAGGACTGGAGTGGACACTGAATACACTAGCCTAACTATCGATTTCCCTATTAAATCAGCAGCAGCTGCACAGTCCCTGCTATCACTAAGACTGCAGCTTCCGAATGAATCTAAGATGGATGATGTCCAGGAGGTGGGAGGGTGGGTATGATGCTGATTGGCTGGAATGTGTCTGCTGACTGTGAGGTACAGGGTCAATGTTTGCTCAATGATGACGTATAGGGGGCGGACCGAACATCGCATATGTTCGCCCGTCGCGGCAAACGCGAACAAGCGATGTTCGCCGGCGAATAGTTAGGGACATCTCTAGTGGTTACTAGAGATGAGGAAAGTTTTGAAAAATTCGATTTGTTCAACGCTGACTGTGGCATTTGTGACTCACATTCAGCCTTTTAAGGGTTAAAACAAAATTATACTCACCTCATCCACTTGCATGTGGAGAGGCTGTCCTCTCCCATATTCATTGAAGAAAACCTGCCAAAGGACCAGCAGCGAGCGTGATGACTAGAGATGAGCGAATCGAATCCCACGAAGTGGAATTCGATCCGAATTTCAGGATAAATTCAATTCGCCCCAAAACCGAATTTCCTCATGCTTCGTGTAAGCGAATCAATTTAAACTGAAATAGTGTAACAAAACAAACAAAAAAATTCATACTTTTCTCCTCCATTTGCTCGTGACGGGCCACCAGGCTCAGGACAGCAATACAATTGAATCTAATGCGCTGAAAGAGCTGAAGGACCTGTGATGACATCACAGGTCATGTAACCAATAAAACAGGTAGTGGTTGAGAAGGTCCTGCGATGATGTCACCATCATGTGACCAGTGCAGGAGTGATGGCAGTGAAGAGGAGAAGTCCTGGGGGAACAAGCTGTGGTGATGTCTGCTACATGAGTAGAAGTAAGTGAAAGGAGAGGCAGAGCAATGCTGGGAGTTGTGGTTATTTAACTGGGACTGTATGTTGATGGCTGTTGGATGGAGTGATGTTATTTACATGGGACTGAATGTTACAGGGGTCTGAGGGAGGGAATAGTGTTATTTACATGGGACTTAATGTTGAGGGGGTGATGTTTACATGGGATTGCATGTTGGAGGCAGCTGGGGAGGGATAATATTATTTACTTGGGACTGTATGTTGGAGGGGGCTGGAGAGATGGTGTGATGTTATTTACATGGGACTCTATGGCGGAGGGAGGGAAATAGTGTTATTTACATGGGACTATATATTGCAGGGTCTGAAGGGAGGGGAGTTATGTTATTTACATAGGACTGTATTTTGGAGAGGGCAGGAGAGATGGTGTGATGGTTATTTACATGGGACTGAATGGTGGAGGGAGGAATATAGCTACAGGGGGCACTGCAGGGTTCATTATAAATACCAGCGGCACTTCAGGGTGAGCATTATAACAGTAGGGGGCAGTATAAATACTGGGGGACTGTAGTGGTATTATAAATCCAGGGGACATTATTGGTGTTCTTATTACTACTGGGGGCTCTATAAGAGTGACTTATACACTCACCTAAAGAATTATTAGGAACACCATACTAATACGGTGTTGGACCCCCTTTTGCCTTCAGAACTGCCTTAATTCTACGTGGCATTGATTCAACAAGGTGCTGATAGCATTCTTTAGAAATGTTGGCCCATATTGATAGGATAGCATCTTGCAGTTGATGGAGACTTGAGGGATGCACATCCAGGGCACGAAGCTCCCGTTCTACCACATCCCAAAGATGCTCTATTGGGTTGAGATCTGGTGACTGTGGGGGCCATTTTAGTACAGGGAACTCATTTTCATGTTCAAGAAACCAATTTGAAATGATTCGGGCTTTGTGACATGGTACATTATCCTGCTGGAAGTAGCCATCAGAGGATGGATACATGTTCTCATTCTGTTTATGCCAAATTCGGACTCTACCGTTTGAATGTCTCAACAGAAATCGAGACTCATCAGACCAGGCAACATTTTTCCAGTCTTCAACAGTCCAATTTTGGTGAGCTCGTGCAAATTGTAGCCTCTTTTTCCTATTTGTAGTGGAGATGAGTGGTACCCGGTGGGGTCTTCTGCTGTTGTAGCCCATCCGCCTCAAGGATGTGCGTGTTGTGGCTTCACAAATGCTTTGCTGCATACCTCGGTTGTAACGAGTGGTTATTTCAGTCAACGTTGCTCTTCTATCAGCTTGAATAAGTCGGCCCATTCTCCTCTGACCTCTAGCATCCACAAGGCATTTTTGCCCACAGGACTGCCGCATACTGGATGTTTTTCCCTTTTCACACCATTCTTTGTAAACCCTAGAAATGGTTGTGCGTGAAAATCCCAGTAACTGAGCAGATTGTGAAATACTCAGACTGGCCCGTCTGGCACCAACAACCATGCCACGCTCAAAATTGCTTAAATCACCTTTCTTTCCCATTCTGACATTCAGTTTGGAGTTCAGGAGATTGTCTTGACCAGGACCACACCCCTAAATGCATTGAAGCAACTGCCATGTGATTGGTTGACTAGATAATTGCATTAATTAATGAGAAATAGAACAGGTGTTCCTAATAATTCTTTAGGTGAGTGTAGATCCGTCTTATTTCTACTAAGAGCACTATGGGGGCCTTATTACTACTGAGGGGTAGTGATGGACGAACATCGACCTGGACATTTCGCGAACGCGCATTCGCGATAAAAAGTTTGCGAACCGTGCGTTTGCGGTGGGCCCCATTGAATTTAATGGCAGGCGAACCTGAAAAACCTTCAGGTGATTTTTGCAGCCACCAAATACTAGAATTGCACAAATCGTCCCACAACATGGACAGTGACATACCAGAGGGGGAACATTGGCAAAAATTCCCACAAAAAATATTTATTTTAATCAGGGGCCATTTTTATGCATCTTAAAGGGAAACTCTCAAAAATGTTTACTGCTGGAGCCTAGAAAAATGTTATTTTAGGCCACGGGAGTACATGCCCCAAACATTAGGCATTCACCTGACAGAAAAGAACTTGTGATGATGTGGCTTGAGGTACATTAGGCAGTCACTGGATACAAATTTTACTGTAGGCCACAGGAGTACAGGCCCCAAAAATTAGGCATTCACCTTACAGAAAAGAACTTGTGATTATGGGGCTAGAGGTACATTAGGCAGTCACTGGATGTAAATTTTACTGTCGGCCAGTACAGGCCCCAAAAATTAGACATTCACCTGACAGAAAAGAACTTGTGATGGTGTACATTAGGCGGTCACTGGATACAAATTTTACTGTCGCCCAGTACAGACCCCAAAAATTAGGCATTCACCTGACAGAAAAGAACTTGTGATGATGTACATTAGGCGGTCTCTGGATACAAATTTTACTGTTGGCCAGTACAGGCCCCAAAAATTAGGCATTCACCTGACAAAAAAGAACTTGTGATGATGTGGCTGGAGGTACTTTAGGCGGTCACTGGATACAATTTTTACTGTAGGCCAGTACAGGCCCCAAAAATTAGGCATTCACCTGACAGAAAATAACTTTTGATGATGTGGCTGGAGGTACATTAGGCGGTCCATGGATGCAAATTTTACTGTCGGCCAGTACAGGCCCCAAAAATTAGGCATTCACCTGACAGAAAAGGTATTTTATGCCGCTGTATATACATAAGACAAGGACCATTCTTTGTTCTGGGTGGTGGCTGATATGTGTGGGCTGGCATGAGGAAATTCAATTACATGTTGTCGTCACAGGTGGTGAATTCCTCCGAGATCCATGCCTCATTCATTTTTAGAAATGTGAGGTAGTCCACACTACGTTGTGAGCTCGGCGAGTGCGCTTATCGGTCACGATCCCCCCTGCTGCGATGAACGTCCTTTCAGACAGGACACTTGGCGAGGGGCAAGCCAATAGTTCCATGGCAATTTGTGCCAGCTCTGGCCACAGGTCAAGCCTGCACACCCAGTAGTCCAGGGGTTCCTCGCTTCCCAGAGCGTCCACATTGGCCGTTAACCTGATGTAGTCGGACACCTGTTGCTCTAGGAGTTCCCTGAGGCTGGATCCGGAGGGCGGCTGTTGATGCGTTGGCTGAAAGAATGATCTCATATCCGTGACCAACACATCTTCAAACCGTCCTCTTCTTGCAGGCACGGTAGGATTGGAAATTCCTCTGCCGGCGCCTGCAATAGAAGAATGCAGCATCTCTCGCAGTAGAGCTTGGAAATGCTGCATTCTGCCAGCCCTCTGTGATGCTAGTAACATGTCCACCATTTTGTGTTTGTACCGGGGGTCTAAGTACGTTGCCACCCAGTACTGGTCCTTGTCCTTTATGCTTTTTATATGTTGGTCCCTCTTCAAACACTGGAGCATGAAGGCCCCTATTTGCACTAAATTGGAAATGGTGGAGTGCCCTGGCTCCTGCTCATCGCCCAGGAAAATGTCGTCCTCGGTCTCCTCCCCCAGCCACGAACAACACCAGGGATCCCCGAAAATTTTAACCCCTTCTACCCCGGGCCAGTTTTCACCCTTCTGCCCAGGTCATTTTTTGCAAATCTGACATGTGTCACTTTAAGTGGTAATAGCTTTGGAACACTTTTATTTATCCAAGACATTCTGAGATTGTTTTCTCGTGACATATTGTACTTCATGATAGTCATAAATTTGAGTCAATGTATTTCACCTTTATTTATGAAAAAATCCCAAATTTACAAAAAAAAATTAAAAATTAGCAATTTATTAAATTTCAATTTCTCTACTTTTAAAACAGAAAGTGATACTTCATAAAATATATATTAATTAACATTCCCCATATGTCTACTTTATGTTGGAATCATTTTGTAAATGTAATTTTATTTTTTTAGGACGTTAGAAGGCTTAGAAGTTTAGAAGCAATTCTTAAAATAACATTTCCAAAACCCACTTTTTAAGGACCATTTCAGGTCTGAAGTCACTTTGTGAGGCTTACATAGTAGAAAGCCCCCATAAATGACACCATTGTATAAACTACACCCCTCAAGTTAGTCAAAACTGATTTTACAAACTTTGTTAACCCTTTAGGTGTTTCACAAGAATTAAAGGAACATGGAGATGAAATTTCAAAATTTCACTTTTTTAGCAGATTTTCCATTTTAATCAATTTTTTTCTTTAACACATCAAGGGTTAACAGCCAAACAAAATTTACTATTTATTACCCTGATTCTGTGGTTTACAGAAACACCCCACATGTGGTCGTAAACTGATGTAAGGGCACACAGCAGAGTGCAGAAGAAAAGGAACGCCATATGATTTTTGGAAGGCAGATTTTGCTGGACTGGTTTTTAGATGCCATGTCCCCTTTGAAGCACCCCGATGCACCCTTACAGTAGAAACTCCCAAAAAATGACCCCATTTTGGAAACTAGGGGATAAGGTGCCAGTTTTATTGGTACCATTTTTGGGTACATATGATTTTTTAATCATTTATTATTAAACTTTATGGGGCAAGGTAACCAAAATGTCACGGGGTTCCGAAGGTGCACTCGGTCCCCCATTGCCCGTAGACCTGTTGCTTAGCTTTTGGAATGAGGTTCTGTGTTTGATCTCATTCCCAGGGCGGCTTTACTAGCTGGGTGTTTCACAAGAATTAAAGGAACATGGAGATGAAATTTCAAAATTTCACTTTTTTAGCAGATTTTCCATTTTAATCAATTTTTTTCTTTAACACATCAAGGGTTAACAGCCAAACAAAATTTACTATTTATTACCCTGATTCTGTGGTTTACAGAAACACCCCACATGTGGTCGTAAACTGATGTAAGGGCACACAGCAGAGTGCAGAAGAAAAGGAACGCCAAATGGTTTTTGGAAGGCAGATTTTGCTGGACTGGTTTTTAGATGCCATGTCCCCTTTGAAGCACCCCTGATGCACCCTTACAGTAGAAACTCCCAAAAAATGACCCCATTTTGGAAACTAGGGGATAAGGTGCCAGTTTTATTGGTACCATTTTTGGGTACATATGATTTTTTCATCATTCATTATTAAACTTTATGGGGCAAGGTAACCAAAATGTCACGGGGTTCCGAAGGTGCACTCGGTCCCCCATTGCCCGCAGACCTGTTGCTTAGCTTTTGGAATGAGGTTCTGTGTTTGATCTCATTCCCAGGGCGGCTTTACTAGCTGGGTGGCTCCCTGCTCCTAGTCTGCCTTGAGCGCCGAGCTGATCACTCAGTGCTCGACTGGTTGGTCTGTCGGTCATGTGACGCTGGCCACGTCACATGACCCTCACTCCCCACTATAAATACAGGCAGCCTGCTGGCTACAGGTTGCCTGTTAATTTCTAGGTTCCTGGCTATTTGTTGGACTGCTGAATACTTACCTGATCCTGTTCCCTGACCATCCTTTTGCCTGCTCCTCCTGTACTGCGCATCCATCCTGGTATTGTGACCTCGGCTCCCACCTGACTGCTCTCTTAGGACTCCTCTTGTACTTCTCTGCTCTCCTAGTATTTGACCCCGGCTTCTCCTGACCATTCTTTGCTTAATCCTTTGTACTGCGTAGCTCTCTCGGTTCTGACCCGGTCCGTTCATGTTCCGTATTTTGTCTTGTCTGTCTTCCCTGCACATATCCAAAGTTAGGGACTGTCGTCCAGTTGTCCCCTGTCATCAGGACTCGTGAGGCAAGTAGGCAGGGCCAGGGGTGAGGGTGGAGCGCAGTGGTCACTATCCTTCCCCCTGTGTGTGTGTGTGGACGTGACCGTTACACAAAAAATTGTTAATTTTGGCACAGTTTTTATTTATTTATTTTTACAGTGTTCACCTGAGGGGTTAGGTCATGTGATATTTTCATGGAGCAGATCATTACGGACATGGCAATACTTAATATGTATACTTTTTCTTATTTATTTAAGTTTCACACAATAATAGCATCTTTGAAACCAAAAAATGATGTTTGACAGGTGACAAAATGGCTTTTTTTGACACAATTTTAATTTAATTTTTTTACGGTGTTCACCTGGGTTAGGTGATATTTTTATAGAGCTGGTTGTGGTGCTGTTTATTGATTTCACTTTAACACAATAATAGCATATTTGAAAGAAAAAAAAGATGTTTTAGTGTCTCCATGTTCTGAGAGCTATAGTTTATTATTTTTTTAGAGATTTTCTTACGTAGGGTCTAATTTTTGCAGGATGGGGTGACAGTTTTATTGGTACCAATTTGTTCGCTTAGTGTTGCACTTTTTGTGATGTTAGGTAACAAAAATAGCTTTTTTTGACACAGTTTGCATTTAACTTTTTTATGGTGTTTATCAGACGGGGTTGATCATGTGATATATTTATCGAGCCGGTCGTTAGGGACGCGGTGATACCTAATATGTGTCTTTTTCCTTTTTTTCCCTATTTTTTATGAAATCTGGGGAAAGGGGCGTTTTTTTCTTTTTTTACTTGAAACTTAATTTTTTTTTTATTAAAAACACTTTTTAAAAAAAAAATTTTTTAACTTTATTTCTGTCCCACTCTGGGACTTCAACTTTTGGGGGTCTGATCGCCTCTGCAATGCATTACAATACATCTGTATTATAATGCATTGCCTGCTAGCGTATTACACAGAGTAATACACTAACAGGTTGCCTAGGAGACCCAGCCTGAGGCCGGATCTTCTCGGCACCCATAGAAGGCAGGTTTCGATGCCATGCAAGGCATTGGGCAGCCTTGTCACCCATCGGGTCCCCACCACAGCAGCGTGGGGACTCGATGGGCTCCCTCAGTGGGGACTCGATGGGCTCCCTCACCCGCAGCAAACCCCTTCTATATCGCGGTCAGCGCTGACCGCGGCATAGAAGGGGTTAAGCCACCAGCATCGCTGTAAACAGCGATGCAGGCCGATACAGCAGGGGCCCGGCTATCAGGGATTGCCAAACCCTTGCAGTGATCGGGCACGCACTGCTCCGGTGCCCGCCCGATCACCATTACGTACTATTACGTCAAAATGCGGGAAGTCACTGACTTCCATGACGTAATAGTACATCACATGTCGAGAAGGGGTTAAAGTCCCCCTCAAAGTCTGCTCTTCTTGCTCCTCCTCCTCCCCCCAGCCACCATCCTCCTCTGACTCCTCTTCAGACTACTGCTGACTTGTCTCAGATTGAGTACCCCCCCCCGGGAATTCATTCAGCATTGCAACTTCCTCATCTTTCAGCTCCTCGACGGCTTGATCAATGACACAACACAATGCACGCTCCAGAAAGAAGGTGTAAGGTATGATGTCACTGATGGCGCCCTGGCTGCGACTGACCAGTTTGGTGATCTCATCAAATGGCCGCAGAAGTCTGCATGCGTCGCGCATGAGCAGCCACTGGTACGGTGAAAAGAAACCAAGTTCCCCAGAACCTGTCCTGCTGAAGAGTTCGTACAGGTAGTCGTTAATGACACGTTGCTGCTGGAGCAGCCTATCAAGCATATACAAGGTGGAGTTCCAGCACTTTGGGCTGTCACAAATCAGACGTCTGACGGGCAGGTGGTGTCACCGCTGATCGTCAGCAAGGCGAGCCATGGCTGTGTAAGATCTTCTAAAATGGGCAGAGATTTCCCTGGCCTGCAGCAAGATGTCCTGGACCCCGGGGTATTTGGCAACGAATCGTTGCACGACTAAGTTCAGGACGTGTGCCATGCATTTTGCCCTGTTTTAGCGTGCTGAGCAGATTAGCACTGTTGTCGCACACCACTTTACTAACTGTTAAATTGAGCAGAGTTAATCACTGATCGGCCTGTGACCGCAGAGCTAAAAGCAGTGCAGGACCGGTGTGGATCTTGGCTTCCAGGCACAACAGCTGCAGCACAGCATGGCAATGTCTCACCTGGCATGTCGAATAGGTTCTGGGGAGCTTGGGGGGCACAGCAGAAGAGTCAGTAGCAGTGGAAAAGGAGGAGTCAGTCGAGGAGGAGACGGAGGATGGAGTAGGAGAAGATGAGGCAGGCCTGCATGCAATCCGTGGCGGTAACACCAAATCCACACGGGAGCCACAGGTTACATGCTTGACGGCCGTCAGAAGGTTCAACCAGTGGGCAGTAAAAGTTATGTACCTTCCCTGCCTGTGTTTGTTAGACCATGTGTCTGTGGTCAGATGTATCTTGACACTGATACTGTGTGCCAGATATATATACACTTGCCACTGAACGTGGCCATTTAACTCTGGGATGCCCTTCTGGGAGAAATATTTCCTTCACCACCACTGACATTTGAGATCTCTGAGTAGGCAGCAACAGCAGGGACCTCCCTCCTTGGGCTGATCTGGGTACTGTCGTCAGACCACTGGGTGGCGGCCGTTGCTACCTCCTCTTCCTCATTTGATGTCAGGAATGGCTGGCATCGATAAGGTCTGAGAATGGATGAGAAAATAATTCTTCTGACTCGAGTGGAGGGGCTATGGTGGTGGTTGTGGTGTCTTTGGGGGTGCACACAGCAGAGAGTGAAGAGGGTGCAGATACAGAGGATGAGGAGGGTGCAGAAGCGGAAGGCTGAATGATCCACTCAACCAACTCTGGTGCGTCCTTTGAAGTAATCGCATGCGCCTTCTCCAACTTCCCACTTAGGCTCCGGCCTGGTGCACCTGCCCGACCCCTACCATCCCTGCGGAATGGCCTGCCTCTTCCTCTGCCTGTCATTTTCAAAATGACCCTGTGGCTAAGTCCTTAGAGAAGAGCAGTATTTGTGGAAACAGGTATATCGCAGGCCTCAATCAATATTTGGTGGAAACAATTATATCAAACCCCATAATCAGTATTTTGCAGAAGCAGGTATATCGCCGGCTCAAATCAATATTTTGTGGAAGCAGGTATATCAAACCCCTTAATCAGTATTTTGTGGAAGCAGGTATATCAATCCCCTCAATCAATATTTGGTGAAAGCCGGCATATTAAACCCCTTAATCAGTATTTTGTGGAAGCAGGTATATCACACCCCTCAATCAATATTTGGTGGAAGCAGGTATGTCGAACCCCTTAATCAGTATTTTGTGGAAGCAGATATGTCACACCCCTCAATTAGTTTTTTTGCCACAACAGTTATATCACACCACCCTGTTTATTTGGGGCAACAGGTATATCGCAGCCCTCAATCAGTATTTTGTGGAAGAGGTATATCACACCCCTCAATCAGTTTTTTTGGGGGCAACAGGTATATCACACCTGTTGCAAATAGTTGTTCCAATAGCGCTTGTCCCTCTATATAGCTGCGGTATCGCAGCAGAACCGCACACAACTGCTGCACAATACAAATGCACTATATACTTTCTATGTTAGAAAGTATATTATAGGTATATCACACCCCTCAATCAGTTTTTTTGGGGGCAACAGGTATATCACACCCATTGCAATTAGTTGTTCCAATAGGGTTGGTCCCTCTAAATAGCTGCAGTATCGCAGTAGAACCGCACACAACTGTTGCACAATACAAATGCACTATATAATTTCTATGTTCGTTTTTGGGGGGGCAACAGGTATATCACACCCGTTGCTATTAGTTGTTCCAATAGCATTTGTCCCTCTGTATAGCCACAACTGCACACAACTGCTGCACAATACAAATACACTATAATATACTTTCTATGTTAGAAAGTATATTATAAGTATATCACACCCCTCAGTATATCAACCTATCGATAGCACACCTATACGAGTCCTTAAAAGGACTTTTGTGGCCTTATTAGCTAGCGTTTGGTGTCCCTAACAGCCTGTCCCTGCTCCACAAAGCAACCTCTCCCTACACTGGAAAAACACAGAATGTGAAATGGCTGCCAGATCGGGTTCTGTTATAGGGTGGGTGTGTGTCCATGTGCTGAAACGTCCATGTGCTGTCCTGTCCCACCTTATGGATGTGTCAAGGGTCAAAGTTTGGCGCAATGCAAAAGAATATGACGCCAGCGGACATCGTCATATGTTCGCATGTTCGACAAAAGTTTGCCGCAAAACGACCACCGGGCGAACCGCAAGATCATCTCTACTGAGGAATCTATAGAGAGCTTTCTTACCACTGGGGGAACAATAAGGGGGCCTTATTTAAACTGTGGGCTCTGTGGGGATATTATTAATACTGGAGGGGTTAATGGGGGCACTTTTGGGGACCATTATCATGGTTGTGGGCACTGTAGGGGGCAGTATTACTAATGGGGGCATTCTTGGGGAGCATTATGACTGTTGGGGGCACTGTAGGGCAGTATTACTAATGAGGGCATTCTATAAGGGAATTACTCTTCAGGATAGTATTTGGGAGTATTGGGGAGCAGAGTGAGCAGCAGGATAACACTATGGGGACTCCAGGTTGGGGGATGATGATAGAAATGTGAGGATGCTAAGATGTCTGTGTGTCACACTCTGCAGAGATGAGGCGCATCTGAAAGAAGTTGTACGGACCAAATGGAGAAGATGATGACACAGAAGATCTACATCACAGGAGACCTGGGAGGCCCTGGATGTGAGAGGTATGTGCTGCTGTATAGCAAGTACAGCAAAATGCAGTGTGTGGGGGGAGGGGGGGGGACTTAGAGAACTAAGCCATATTCATTTTGCGCTTGGGTCCCAGATCTTTTGAGACCCTAGCAACGCCCCTGGTAGAAAAGCCATTTTGAAACACTACAGCCAGTTGGATTAAAAAATGGCATACAATTCACAAACTCCAAAATTCAATAACATGTAAGTCATAGTTCAAAATTGTTCCCATCAACACAATTAGACAAATACCTATATAAAAGGATTACATTTTGTTATTAATATCAGTATAAGCCAGTTATATTCTGTTTTATCACTTATCCTCATCATTTCACCACTAAAAAAGATCACCAATACCAGCTAGATATAGTTTTTTTTCCAGGGTATTGGATTGCTTTAATATTTATTATTTGAAATTCATTGAACAGAGTTGCCTGCTCATAAGTCTTCCCTGTGATACATGAGTTAGTCAAACTTGTATAACCTGCTTAAAAACTGTTGTATAAGAAGAGATTTTGTGATTTCATAACCACGTCACCTACTAAGCCCTGCCAGTAGTAGCTTCTAAAGTATATTTTCTGGAAAGTAATTGAAAAATTAGATTAGAGGGGTATAAGTGTATTTTTCTGTGCTGTTAGACTTGACCAAGAGTATAAGGGTAAGGTCACATGTTCAGGTTTCCTGATGCAGTTTGGAAGCTAACCACCTCAGCCCCCAGTGCTTAAACACCCTGAAAGACCAGGCCACTTTTTACACTTCTGACCTACACTACTTTCACCGTTTATTGCTCGGTCATGCAACTTACCACCCAAATGAATTTTACCTCCTTTTCTTCTCACTAATAGAGCTTTCATTTGGTGGTATTTCATTGCTGCTGACATTTTTACTTTTTTTGTTATTAATCGAAATTTAACGATTTTTTTGCAAAAAAATGACATTTTTCACTTTCAGTTGTAAAATTTTGCAAAAAAAACGACATCCATATAGAAATTTTGCTCTAAATTTATAGTTCTACATGTCTTTGATAAAAAAAAAATGTTTGGGTAAAAAAAAAATGGTTTGGGTAAAAGTTATAGCGTTTACAAACTATGGTACAAAAATGTGAATTTCCGCTTTTTGAAGCAGCTCTGACTTTCTGAGCACCTGTCATGTTTCCTGAGGTTCTACAATGCCCAGACAGTACAAACACCCCACAAATGACCCCATTTCTGAAAGTACACACCCTAAGGTATTCGCTGATGGGCATAGTGAGTTCATAGAACTTTTTATTTTTTGTCACAAGTTAGCGGAAAATGATGATTTTTTTAATTTTTTTTTTTTTCTTACAAAGTCTCATATTCCACTAACTTGTGACAAAAAATAAAAAGTTCTATGAACTCACTATGCCCATCAGCGAATACCTTGGGGTCTCTTCTTTCCAAAATGGGGTCACTTGTGGGGTAGTTATACTGCCCTGGCATTCTAGGGGCCCAAATGTGTGGTAAGGAGTTTGAAATCAAATTCTGTAAAAAATGACCTGTGAAATCCGAAAGGTGCTCTTTGGAATATGGGCCCCTTTGCCCACCTAGGCTGCAAAAAAGTGTCACACATCTGGTATCTCCGTACTCAGGAGAAGGTGGGGAATGTGTTTTGGGGTGTCATTTTATATATACCCATGCTGGGTGAGAGAAATATCTTGGCAAAAGACAACTTTTCCCATTTTTTTATACAAAGTTGTCATTTGACCAAGATATTTATCTCACCCAGCATGGGTATATGTAAAAAGACACCCCAAAACACATTCCTCAACTTCTCCTGAGTACGGGGATACCAGATGTGTGACACTTTTTTGCAGCCTAGGTGGGCAAAGGGGCCCATATTCCAAAGAGCACCTTTCGGATTTCACTCCTCATTTTTTCCTGAATTTGATTTCAAACTCCTTACCACACATTTGGGCCCCTAGAATGCCAGGGCAGTATAACTACCCCACAAGTGACCCCATTTTGGAAAGAAGACACCCCAAGGTATTCCGTGAGGGGCATGGCGAGTTCCTAGAATTTTTTATTTTTTGTCACAAGTTAGTGGAAAATGATGATTTTTTTTTTTTTTTTTTTTTTCATACAAAGTCTCATATTCCACAAACTTGTGACAAAAAATAAAAACTTCCATGAACTCACTATGCCCATCAGCGAATACCTTGGGGTCTCTTCTTTCCAAAATGGGGTCACTTGTGGGGTAGTTATACTGCCCTGGCATTCTAGGGGCCCAAATGTGTGGTAAGTAGGTAAATGACCTGTGAAATCCGAAAGGTGCTCTTTGGAATGTGGGCCCCTTTGCCCACCTAGGCTGCAAAAAAGTGTCACACATCTGGTATCTCTGTATTCAGGAGAAGTTGAGGAATGTGTTTTGGGGTGTCTTTTTACATATACCCATGCTGGGTGAGATAAATATCTTGGTCAAATGCCAACTTTGTATAAAAAAATGGGAAAAGTTGTCTTTTGCCAAGATATTTCTCTCACCCAGCATGGGTATATATAAAATGACACCCCAAAACACATTCCCCAACTTCTCCCGATTACGGAGATACCAGATGTGTGACACTTTTTTGCAGCCGAGGTGGGCAAAGGGGCCCATATTCAAAAGAGCACCTTTCGGATTTCACAGGTCATTTTTTACAGAATTTGATTTCAAACTCCTTACCACACATTTGGGCCCCTAGAATGCCAGGGCAGTATAACTACCCCACAAGTGACCCCATTTTGGAAAGAAGAGACCCCAAGGTATTCGCTGATGGGCATAGTGAGTTCATGGAAGTTTTTATTTTTTGTCACAAGTTAGTGGAATATGAGACTTTGTATGAAAAAAAAAAAAAAAAAAAAATAAGCATTTTCCACTAACTTGTGACAAAAAATAAAAAATTCTAGGAACTCGCCATGCCCCTCACGGAATACCTTGGGGTGTCTTCTTTCCAAAATGGGGTCACTTGTGGGGTAGTTATACTGCCCTGGCATTTTCCAGGGGCCCTAATGTGTGGTAAGTAGGTAAATGACCTGTGAAATCCTAAAGGTGCTCTTTGGAATATGGGCCCCTTTGCCCACCTAGGCTGCAAAAAAGTGTCACACATGTGGTATCGCCGTATTCAGGAGAAGTTGGGGAATGTGTTTTGGGGTGTCATTTTACATATACCCATGCTGGGTGAGAGAAATATCTTGGCAAAAGACAACTTTTCCCATTTTTTTATACAAAGTTGGCATTTGACCAAGATATTTCTCTCACCCAGCATGGGTATATGTAAAATGACACCCCAAAACACATTCCCCAACTTCTCCTGAGTACGGCGATACCAGATGTGTGACACTTTTTTGCAGCCTAGATGCGCAAAGGTGCCCAAATTCCTTTTAGGAGGGCATTTTTAGACATTTGGATACCAGACTTCTTCTCACGCTTTGGGGCCCCTAGAATGCCAGGGCAGTATAAATACCCCACATGTGACCCCATTTTGGAAAGAAGACACCCCAAGGTATTCAATGAGGGGCATGGCGAGTTCATAGAAATTTTTTTTTTTTGGCACAAGTTAGCGGAAATTGATATTTTTAATTTTTTTCTCACA
Source organism: Bufo bufo (assembly GCF_905171765.1). Classification (NCBI taxonomy): domain Eukaryota; kingdom Metazoa; phylum Chordata; class Amphibia; order Anura; family Bufonidae; genus Bufo; species Bufo bufo. The sequence goes on from NC_053391.1 coordinate 605,888,328, forward strand.
AAGTCTCCCGTTCCGCTAACTTGGGACAAAAATTTCAATCTTTCATGGACTCAATATGCCCCTCACGGAATACCTGGGGGTGTCTTCTTTCCGAAATGGGGTCACATGTGGGGTATTTATACTGCCCTGGCATTCTAGGGGCCCTAAAGCGTGAGAAGAAGTCTGGAATATAAATGTCTAAAAAATTTTACGCATTTGGATTCCGTGAGGGGTATGGTGAGTTCATGTGAGATTTTATTTTTTGACACAAGTTAGTGGAATATTAGACTTTGTAAGAAAAAAAAAAAAAAATTCCGCTAACTTGGGCCAAAAAAATATCTGAATGGAGCCTTACAGAGGGGTGATCAATGACAGGGGGGTGATCAATGACAGGGGGGTGATCAATGACAGGGGGGTGATCAGGGAGTCTATATGGGGTGATAACCACAGTCATTGATCACGCCCGTGTAAGGCTTCATTCAGACGTCCGGATGCGTTTTGCGGATCCGATCCATCTATCAGTGCATCCGTAAAAATCATGCGGACATCTGAATGGAGCTTTACAGGGGGGTAATCAATGACAGGGGGGTGATCAGGGAGTCTATATGGGGTGATCACCACAGTCATTGATCACGCCCCTGTAAGGCTTCATTCAGACGTCCGGATGCGTTTTGCGGATCCGATCCATCTATCAGTGCATCCGTAAAAATCATGCGGACATCTGAATGGAGCTTTACAGGGGGGTAATCAATGACAGGGGGGTAATCAATGACAGGGGGGTAATCAATGACAGGGGGGTGATCAGGGAGTCTATATGGGGTGATCACCACAGTCATTGATCATGCCCCTGTAAGGCTTCATTCAGACGTCCGGATGCGTTTTGCGGATCCGATCCATCTATCAGTGCATCCGTAAAAATCATGCGGACATCTGAATGGAGCTTTACAGGGGGGTAATCAATGACAGGGGGGTGATCACCACAGTCATTGATCATGCCCCTGTAAGGCTTCATTCAGACGACCGGATGCGTTTTGCGGATCCGATCCATGTATCAGTGCATCCGTAAAAATCATGCGGACATCTGAATGGAGCTTTACAGGGGGGTGATCAGGGAGTCTATATGGGGTGATCACCACAGTCATTGATCATGCCCCTGTAAGGCTTCATTCAGACGTCCGGATGCGTTTTGCGGATCCGATCCATCTATCAGTGCATCCGTAAAAATCATGCGGACATCTGAATGGAGCTTTACAGGGGGGTAATCAATGACAGGGGGGTAATCAATGACAGGGGGGTGATCAGGGAGTCTATATGGGGTGATCACCACAGTCATTGATCACGCCCCTGTAAGGCTTCATTCAGACGTCCGGATGCGTTTTGCGGATCCGATCCATCTATCAGTGGATCCGTAAAAATCATGCGGACGTCTGAATGGAGCTTTACAGGGGGTTGATCAATGAAAGGGGGGTAATCAATGACAGGGGGGTGATCAGGGAGTCTATATGGGGTGATCAGGGGTGATTAGGGGTGATCAGGGGCTAATAAGGGGTTAATAAGTGACGGGGGGGGGTGTAGTGTAGTGTAGTGGTGCTTGGTGCTACTTTACTGAGCTACCTGTGTCCTCTGGTGGTCGATCCAAACAAAGGGGACCACCAGAGGACCAGGTAGCAGGTATATTAGACGCTGTTATCAAAACAGCGTCTAATATACCTGTTAGGGGTTAAAAAAAACACATCTCCAGCCTGCCAGCGAACGATCGCCGCTGGCAGGCTGGAGATCAACTCTCTTACCTTCCGTTCCTGTGAGCGCGCGCGCCTGTGTGCGCGCGTTCACAGGAAGTCTCGCGTCTCGCGAGATGACGCGTATATGCGTGACTGTGCGCAGCGCTGCCACCTCCGGAACGCGATCCTGCGTTAGGCGGTCCGGAGGTGGTTAAAACAAGAAGTGAATAAAAAAATGAGGAGAAGTCGTATCTGTTCTCTCTTGATTTTGGCTGTAAAAACTACATCAGAAATCCTTACTGTGCAGCCGTACCCTATTAGTATGAGCTGCAGGTTGTAATTGTTAATGTACAAATGCACCCTTTTGTCTTTTCATGACTTCTGGTCCTTGGAGCTTTGTGATGGTGTTGCCAGGAACAATCGCCCGATAGCATATGTCTCACTGTTCAATCTAATTTAATATTCTATGCACCTGGTCCTCAGAATGGCTCTATATATTTTTGTCTCATGTGACCATGGAACCTTCTTCCATGTGTTTAGGGAATCTGACACATGCTGTTTGTCAAACTCTGAACATGTTTCCTTAGGTTTTTCTTTAAGTAATGGCTTTTGATCTGGTCCCTCTTCCATAAAGCTCCACTGTGTGCAGTGTACTGTAGGGCTTATAGTACATATGTCCTATGTCCTATGGACAAATAGTTTCATCTCTGCTGTGGATCTTTGGAGCTCCCTCGGTTTTATCACTGGTATCTTTGATGAATCTCTGATTAATGCCCTCCATGCCTGATCTGTAAATTTTGGTGGGCGGTCTTCTGTTGTCGGGTTTCTAGTCACGCCGTATTATTTCCATTTTGTTACAATTGATTTAATGGTGCTTTGTGGGATGTTCAAAGTTTGGGATATTTTTTATAACCCAACCCTCATCTTTTGACCAATGAGGGGCTGAGTTTTGACACTTCCACCAATCACTAGAATGAGAAGAGAGAAGTGTTCACATACTGAGCCCTATCTCCTTCCTGCAGGAGAGGAAGAGAGACAGACTCAATAGAAAGTACAGTATATGGGCCAGTCTTGATTCTGTCTTCTGAGACAGGAGAGAGGACACTATGTGAGCACTTCTCTCTCCTGGTTCTAGCAATCAGTTGAGGTCTTAGCACTCAGACCTCCACCAATCAAAACTTTTGTATCTTTGTGAACAAATGCACATAGATGGGTCATTAGTTGGTGCACGTGCCATTATCAATTTCTGAGTGATTTCATTATGACTCCTAGTTAATCTCATTTGTTCTATGAAGAGAGAAAACTTCCCATGCACTCCCACGAATTGCTTGATGATTTGAAATGGGTGGAGGTGACAAAAAGGGAATTAACTAAATAAATGTCATTTTGCTCATAGCATTTTATGCATAACATTCGGATATATCACAAGTTTAAGTTGATTTTCTTTTAGGCTGAGTTTCCACGATCATTATAGAGGCAAGCCCCTCTTCATAACTCCGGCAGATCCAGCTAGCACAGGGTCTTATTAAGACTGGTGTCTAAAATACCAGTCTTAATAAAAGTGCCCTTAGTGTCAATTTTCCTACATCATATTGAGTAAATATACGCACAGAGAATGTTTGATCGCTGAAAATTTAGCCTAATTGTTAATGTACAAATGCACCCTACTGTCTTTTCATGACTTCTGGTCCTTGGAGGTTTGTGATGGTGTTGCCAGGAACAATCGCCCGATAGCATATGTCTCACTGTTCAATCTAATTTAATATTCTATGCACCTGGTCCTCAGAATGGCTCTATATATTTTTGTCTCATGTGACCATGGAACCTTCTTCCATGTGTTTAGGGAATCTGACACATGCTGTTTGTCAAACTCTGAACATGTTTCCTTAGGTTTTTCTTTAAGTAATGGCTTTTGATCTGGTCCCTCTTCCATAAAGCTCCACTGTGTGCAGTGTACTGTAGGGCTTATAGTACATATGTCCTATGTCCTATGGACAAATAGTTTCATCTCTGCTGTGGATCTTTGGAGCTCCCTCGGTTTTATCACTGGTATCTTTGATGAATCTCTGATTAATGCCCTCCATGCCTGATCTGTAAATTTTGGTGGGCGGTCTTCTGTTGTCGGGTTTCTAGTCAGGCCGTATTATTTCCATTTTGTTACAATTGATTTAATGGTGCTTTGTGGGATGTTCAAAGTTTGGGATATTTTTTATAACCCAACCCTCATCTTTTGACCAATGAGGGGCTGAGTTTTGACACTTCCACCAATCACTAGAATGAGAAGAGAGAAGTGTTCACATACTGAGCCCTATCTCCTTCCTGCAGGAGAGGAAGAGAGACAGACTCAATAGAAAGTACAGTATATGGGCCAGTCTTGATTCTATCTTCTGAGACAGGAGAGAGGACACTATGTGAGCACTTCTCTCTCCTGGTTCTAGCAATCAGTTGAGGTCTTAGCACTCAGACCTCCACCAATCAAAACTTTTGTATCTTTGTGAAAGAATGCACATAGATGGGTCATTAGTTGGTGCACGTGCCATTATCAATTTCTGAGTGATTTCATTATGACTCCTAGTTAATCTCATTTGTTCTATGAAGAGAGACAACTACCCATGCACTCCCACGAATTGCTTGATAATTTGAAATGGGTGGAGGTGACAAAAAGGGAATTAACTAAATAAATGTCATTTTGCTCATAGCATTTTATGCATAACATTCGGATATATCACAAGTTAAAATTGATTTTCTTTTAGGCTGAGTTTCCACGATCATTATAGAGGCCAGCGCCTCTTCATAACTCCAGCAGATCCAGCTAGCACAGGGTCTTATTAAGACTGGCGTCTAAAATACCAGTCTTAATAAAAGTGCCCCTTAGTGTCAATTTCCTACATCATATTGAGTAAATATACGCACAGAGAATGTTTGATCGCTGAAAATTTACAATTAGGCTACGTCTACACGACATTTGTCGCGCGACATTTTGTTGCACTAATGTCGCGTGACAATTTTTATAATGGCAGTCTATGGTGTCGCAATGCAACATGCTGCGACTGCGACGCAACAGTCGCAGACTGCCATTATAAAAATTGTCGCGCGACATTAGTGCAACAAAATGTTGCAGTGTAGTTGTGCCCTATCTGTCGCGCGACTTATTGTTACTTATTGTCGCGGTTTACAAATTACAAAACGTTTTATGTGGAAATAATGAAACTAAATAAAGTAGAGAAATAATCCAGTGTTTGCAGAGGCTCATAAAATTATGATTCATGTATGGGTCCATAGTGAGGTTAAACTGGACCTCCATTTGCCTCCGATTTCACACGTAAATATACAAAGTTTTCTTTCTCACATTGTAGAATGTTCCATTGCAAGCTATAGTACAGCATTCAGTATTCTGCTCTGGCAGCATTCCGATTAATTAAAAAAAAAAACTCAATTTCTTCCATAATAAGTACAATGGCATAACATGCGCTAAAATTATCAGCATTATTTTCCCCTCCTGTATGTGCTTCTTAAATTTTTGGCACATCAGTAAGTCCATGCTCAAGAAAATGAAATCAATACAATCACTGCAACTACTACTTTTCTTTACAAATCTATGTTTCTGGTTGCCTTCATATACTGTAGTATCTGTGCTATACCGTGGTCCCTCAAGATACAATGGCCTCAGGAAACAATATTTTTAACTTACAATGGTCTTTCAATGGCCATCATAAGTTGATACTAGCCTCAACATACAGTCTTCAGACAACGATCAAACCAATCAGCATGAACCTTTCCTATAGAGGGTGCCTAATATACCCAGGGACAGCCGGTCATTGGCTGGGGAAACATTTAGGCATGCGTGTGCTGGCCTTTTAGCAGGAAGCACAGAAGTCACAGTCTGTACAGACAGATAATAGATGCCAGTAGCTGGAAGCACCGCCGGTAGGAGAACAGGGCAGATATGTGTAGTGGCGAGGTGGTTGAGTAACTTCCGTGCCTGCAGAGAGGAGAGGGGCTGTGGTGGGCACAGACTGTCATCGCAACACATTGGTAGTCCTGGGACAAACTAGTATTGTAAGTTGAGGGACCACTGCATATTAATGGGAGTCGTCTCCCTTCCTGTACCTATCTGTTAATAAGTTCATGCTTATTGTACTTGTGTTTTATATTATGCATGTATATCCCTTCTTACATGTAAATGACCCTTAGATTAATTGCGCTTTCAAATAAATACTAATAATAGTAGAGAGAGATTATGAGCCCGTTGTATAGAGCGGTAGTGAGACCACATCTGGATTACAGTGTCCAGTTCTGAAGACCCCACCTACAAAAACATACATAAAGTGGTATGGGCTACGAAATAGATAATAGATGCCAGTAGCTGGGAGCACCGCTGGCAGGAGAACAGTGCAGATATGTGTTGCAGCAAGGAGGGTGAGTAACATGACATCCATGCCTGCAGAGAGAAGGTGTAACGGGGTGCCGAAGGCGCACTCGGTCTCCCATCAGCCGCAGACCTGCTGCTTAGCTTCGGGAGCGAGGATCTGTGTTTGACCTCATTCCCAGGGCGGCTTTGCTAGCTGGGAGGCTCCCTGCTCCTAGGTCTGCCTTGAGCGCCGAGCTGATCACTTGGTGCTCGATTGCTCGGTCTGTCGGTCATGTGACGCTGGTCACGTCACATGACCCTCACTTCCCACTATAAATACAGGCAGCCTGCTGGCCACAGGTTGCCTGTTAATTTAGGTTCCTGGCATTTGTTGGATACCTGTGTACTTACCTGATCCTGTTCCCTGACGATCCTTTGCCTGCTCCTCCTGTACTGCGCATCCTTCCTGGTATATTGACCTCGGCTTCCACCTGACTGTTCTTTGCGGACTTCTTTTGTACTTCTCGACTCTCCTGGTATTTATGACCCCGGCTTCTCCTGACTTTTCTTTGCTTATCCCTCTGTACTGCGTTGTCCTCTTGGTTTTGAACCAGTCCATTCACTATCCGTTATTTGTCTTGTCTGTCCTTCCCGCACGTATACTAAGTTAGGGACTGCCGTCCAGTTGTCCCCTGTCATCAGGACTCGTGAGGCAAGTAGACAGGGCCAGGGGTGAGGGTGGAGCGCAGTGGTCACTATCCTCCCCCCTGTGTGTGTGTGTGTACGTGACCGATACAGATTAACAGGCCCAATAACCACTGTATAATGAATCCTCTGGTGACCCTGACTGACCATGTCTCTAATCTGACACAGATGGTGCAGGAGCTAGGGAAAAACTCAGTTCTTTTGAGTTAGGGCAAGGTTCTTCCACTCCTCAGGCCTCCAGTCCGCATTTTGAGCCCCAGATTAGGCTCCCAGAACCCTTTTCTGGAGACCGGAAGAAGTTTCTCTCTTTTAAGGAGAGTTGCAGACTTTACTTCCGTTTGCGCCTCGTGTCCTCTGGCCCCGAGAGTCAACGCGTGGGCATTATCATTTCCCGACTACAGGGTGATCCCCAGGACTGGGCGTTCTCTTTACATGCTGGCGCCAGTTGTTTAACTTCTGTGGAGGGGTTCTTTCAGGCCCTGGGTACCATCTATGATGAACCAGACAGGGCTCTAGTGGCCGAGACGGCTCTAAAGGCACTGGTTCAGGGCAATCTACCTGCGGAGGATTATTGCACCCAATTTAGAAGGTGGTGTGTCCCCTCAGGATGGAACGAACCAGCCCTGAAGAGTCAGTTCAGGTCAGGTCTGTCTGATAATTTAAAGGATCTTCTTGTCAGTTATCAACTTCCAGAGACCTTAGAGGAGATGATGACTCTTGTTGTCCGACTTGACCGACGGGTTAGAGAGAGACGACAGGAACAACAGTTCTCTTCCCAGAAGGTGGTCCAGCCAGAGGCCTATCCCAGAGACAATGCTGAGGTCTCCACCGAGGAACCCATGCAGGTTGGCATGACCCGAGGGAATCTTCGCCGCAGACGTGGAGAATGCTTTTACTGTGGAGATCCTGACCATTGGCTCAACCAGTCTCCTAAGAAGGTCCTCTCTGTCAAGTCTCCTAAGGCAAGGCAACCTAAAGACCAGGTACACCCTGATTTTTCTAAATGTAAGCTTTTGGTACCCATTATGATTTCTCTGGGGGTAGATAAATGGCCGGGTAAGGCCTTTATTGATTCTGGCTCAGCGGCCAGCTTTATTGACTCTGAGTACGCTGTAAGATTGGGATTCCAATGTTTGCTTTACCAACTCCTATCCATGTCATGGCTATTGATGCTACTCCCTTTTATTGGTGGTGCGGTGAGCTCATGTACCTCAGAGATTTCTCTAACCGTGGGTGTGTGCCACTCAGAGAGATGTTCCCTTTTAGTCCTGGAGAACCTACCGGCTGAGGTGGTACTAGGGTTGCCTTGGCTCCGACTACATAACCCCACTATAGATTGGTCCAAGGGGGAGTTGGTGAGATGGGGGCCTAAGTGTGACTCGTGCTTGTCCGTGGTACAGGCTGGGGTCTCAGTAAAGTCTGATACTTTACCCACTGTTGTTAGGGAATATTCTGATGTATTCTCATCACCAACCCCGGAGGTTCTACCCCCCCATAGACCTTATGATTGTACTATACACTGCGTGCAGAATTATTAGGCAAATGAGTATTTTGACCACATCATCCTCTTTATGCATGTTGTCTTACTCCAAGCTGTATAGGCTCGAAAGCCTACTACCAATTAAGCATATTAGGTGATGTGCATCTCTGTAATGGGAAGGGGTGTGGTCTAATGACATCAACACCCTATATTAGGTGTGCATAATTATTAGGCAACTTCCTTTCCTTTGGCAAAATGGGTCAAAAGAAGGACTTGACAGGCTCAGAAAAGTCCAAAATAGTGAGATATCTTGCAGAGGGATGCAGCACTCTTAAAATTGCAAAGCTTCTGAAGCGTGATCATCGAACAATCAAGCGTTTCATTCAAAATAGTCAACAGGGTCGCAAGAATCGTGTGGAAAAACCAAGGCGCAAAATAACTGCCCATGAACTGAGAAAAGTCAAGCGTGCAGCTGCCAAGATGCCACTTGCCACCAGTTTGGCCATATTTCAGAGCTGCAACATCACTGGAGTGCCCAAAAGCACAAGGTGTGCAATACTCAGAGACATGGCCAAGGTAAGAAAGGCTGAAAGACGACCACCACTGAACAAGACACACAAGCTGAAACGTCAAGACTGGGCCAAGAAATATCTCAAGACTGATTTTTCTAAGGTTTTATGGACTGATGAAATGAGAGTGAGTCTTGATGGGCCAGATGGATGGGCCCGTGGCTGGATTGGTAAAGGGCAGAGAGCTCCAGTCCGACTCAGACTCCAGCAAGGTGGAGGTGGAGTACTGGTTTGGGCTGGTATCATCATAGATGAGCTTGTGGGGCCTTTTCGGGTTGAGGATGGAGCCAAGCTCAACTCCCAGTCCTACTGCCAGTTTCTGGAAGACACCTTCTTCAAGCAGTGGTACAGGAAGAAGTCTGCATCCTTCAAGAAAAACATGATTTTCATGCAGGACAATGCTCCATCACACGCGTCCAAGTACTCCACAGCGTGGCTGCCAAGAAAGGGTATAAAAGAAGAAAATATAATGACATGGCCTCCTTGTTCACCTGATCTGAACCCCATTGAGAACCTGTGGTCCATCATCAAATGTGAGATTTACAAGGAGGGAAAACAGTACACCTCTCTGAACAGTGTCTGGGAGGCTGTGGTTGCTGCTGCACGCAATGTTGATGGTGAACAGATCAAAACACTGACAGAATCCATGGATGGCAGGCTTTTGAGTGTCCTTGCAAAGAAAGGTGGCTATATTGGTCACTGATTTGTTTTTGTTTTGTTTTTGAATGTCAGAAATGTATATTTGTGAATGTTGAGATGTTATATTGGTTTCACTGGTAAAAATAAATAATTGAAATGGGTATATATTTGTTTTTTGTTAAGTTGCCTAATAATTATGCACAGTAATAGTCACCTGCACACACAGATATCCCCCTAAAATAGCTAAAACTAAAAACAAACTAAAAACTACTTCCAAAAATATTCAGCTTTGATATTAATGAGTTTTTTGGGTTCATTGAGAACATGGTTGTTGTTCAATAATAAAATTAATCCTCAAAAATACAACTTGCCTAATAATTCTGCACTCCCTGTAGAGCTAGTAGAGGGGGCCAAGTTTCCTAAGGGGCAAATTTATAATCTTTCTAAGCCCGAACGCAAGGCCATGGAAGATTATATTAAGGAGAGCCTTGGTAAAGGCTTATTAGACCTTCTGTCTCTCCTATGGGGGCGAGGTTTTTCTTCGTTAAGAAAAAAGATGGTGGTCTTAGGCCATGTATCGATTACCGGAGATTAAATAAAATCACTGTCCAGAATAGATACTCCCTCCTATTGATTCCGGATTTATTTAACCAGGTTCTGGGGGCAACCTGGTTTTCCAAGATTGACCCGAAAGGGGCATACAATCTAATCCGAATCAAGGAGGGAGAAGAATGGAAGACGGCGTTCAATACTCCGGCAGGACACTTTGAATATCAGGTGACGCCTTTTGCACTCAGCAATGCCCCAGCTGTGTTCCAAAACTTCATGAATGACATTCTTAGGGAGTTCTTAGGTAAATTTGTTATTGTCTATCTTGACGACATTTTGATATTCTCTCCTGACTTCGAATCCCATGTGTCTCAAGTTAAACAAGTATTAGAGGTGTTGAGGGAGAATCAGCTATCCGCTAAGCAAGAGAAATGTGTCTTTGGTGTACAGGAGATTCTGTTTCTAGGGCATGTTCTGACTCCTCACGCCTTCAAGATGGATCCTGGTAAGGTACTAGCAATTAAGGAATGGGTAAGACCTTCATCCTTAAAGGCCTTACAACGGTTCTTAGGTTTCGCCAATTACTATCGTAAATTTATTTTGAATTTTTCCGTAATTGCCAAACCGTTGACCGACCTTACTAAGAAAGGGGCGGATTTGGAGAATTGGTCTACTGAGGCCATTTCTTCATTTGAAAAATTAAAAAAGGCATTCCGTAGCGCTCCCATTCTGATCCACCCTGATCAGGAGAGACCTTTTATTGTGGAGGTGGATGCGTCCGAGGACGGCGCTGGAGCAGTCCTTTCACAAGGTCCTGCTAGCCTCACTAACCTGAGACCATGTGCCTTCTTCTCCAGGAAATTCTCTCCCACGGAGAGAAACTACGACATAGGGAATAGGGAGCTGTTGGCCATTAAATGGGCATTTGAGGAGCGGAGGCATTTTCTGGAGTGGGCAAGGCATTGTGTAACTGTTGTCGCTGACCATAAAAACCTTATGTTTCTCGAGTCTGCTAAGAGGTTGAATCCCTGTCAAGCCAGATGGGCTCTGTTTTTTACTCGTTTTGATTTTTCCATTACGTTCAGGCCGGGAAGTAAAAATGTGACGCATTATCTCGGAGCTTCCATGCTTTTCAACCTACTGAGGTACCACCTGAATCCATCCTACCAACAAAAATCTTCATAGCAGCTCTAACCCAGGATATCTCGGCTCGCATTGGGTCTGAACAACATCTGGCACCGGTATCCACCCCAACAGATAAGTTGTTTGTTCCCGTACAATTTCATCTCCAGCTGTTGGGTGAGTGTCACGATTCTGCCTTTTGTGGACATCCGGGTGTTGAGGGCACTAAGGATCTGGTTTCTAGATCTTATTGGTGGCCCACTCTAACTAGGGATGTCAAGTCCTACGTGTCAGCCTGTGAGGTTTGTGCCAGGTCCAAGACACCAAGGTCTCGCCCTGCTGGTAACCTACGACCCCTACCCATTCCCAGTAGACCCTGGTCCCATATCTCGATGGACTTTATAACTGACCTACCGCCGGCGGAGGGTAAGACTGTAGTTAGGGTAGTGGTCGATAGGTTTAGCAAGGTGGTCCATTTCATTCCCCTGTCTAAACTCCCAAATGCCAAAACCCTGGCGTCTATTTTTGTGAAAGAAATTGTTCGATTGCATGGTATCCCAGAAAATATTGTTCCTGACAGGGGTGTGCAGTTTGTGTCCAAATTCTGGAGGGCCTTCTGTCAAAAATGTCAAATTTCATTGTCTTTTTTCCTTTGCCTACCACCCTGAGAGTAATGGGCAGACTGAACGCCTTAATCAGTCTGTGGAACAATTCTTGAGGTTGTATGTTGCTGATGACCAGCAATTATGGGTGAAATTTCTTCCATTGGCTGAATTTGCTTTGAATAACCGTGTCAATTCTTCTGCTGGGGTTTCACCTTTCTTTTGTAACCATGGTTTCCATCCCCGTTTTCATTCTGGGTCATCCGTCTCCTCCTCTAACCCTGAGGCGGATAGGCTCTCCTCTGAACTGTGCACAGTTTGGGCCCGGGTTCAATCAAACTTAGAAAAGGCTCAAAGTTCTCAGAAACTCAAGGCCGATAGGAGACATTCAAGGGGGGTGAATTTTCAGGTTGGGCATAAGGTATGGTTGTCCTCCAAGAACCTCTCTCTTAAGGTAGATTCTAAAAAGTTTGCTCCTCGTTTTATTGGACCATATAAGATCACGGAGGTGATTAACCTGGTATCATTTAGGTTGGAGCTGCCCGAGTCATTCCACATTCATAATGTGTTCCATAAATCTCTACTTAAAAAATATTTTGAACCGGTAGTACCATCGAAAGCCTCGCCTCTGCCGGTTCTTGTTAGTGATGCTGTCGAGTATGTGGTGTCTAAAATAGTGGATGTCAGGAAGGTGCGTAATTCCTTGCAGTACCTGATTCACTGGAAGGGGTATGGACCTGAAGAGAGATCTTGGGTACCTGCCAGGGAGGTTCATGCTCCTAGACTTGTTTGAAAATTTCATTTAGAACACCCTGAAAGGCCATCGCCTGAAGTCTTGGGTCCGTTGGCCCCTCGTAAAAGGGGGGGTACTGTAACGGGGTGCCGAAGGCACACTCGGTCTCCCATCAGCCGCAGACCTGCTGCTTAGCTTCGGGAGCGAGGATCTGTGTTTGACCTCGTTCCCAGGGCGGCTTTGCTAGCTGGGAGGCTCCCTGCTCCTAGGTCTGCCTTGAGCGCCGAGCTGATCACTCGGTGCTCGACTGGTCGGTATGTCGGTCATGTGACGCTGGCCACGTCACATGACCCTCACTCCCCACTATAAATACAGGCAGCCTGCTGGCCACAGGTTGCCTGTTAATTTAGGCTCCCGGCAGTTGTTGGATACCTGTGTACTTACCTGATCCTGTTCCCTGACGATCCTTTGCCTGCTCCTCCTGTACTGCGCATCCTTCCTGGTATATTGACCTCGGCTTCCACCTGACTATTCTTTGCGGACTCCTTTGGTACTTCTCTACTCTCCTGGTATTTATGACCCCGGCTTCTCCTGACCTTTCTTTGCTTATCCCTCTGTACTGAGTTGTCCTCTTGGTTTTGACCCGGTCCGTTCACTATCCGTTATTTGTCTTGTCTGTCCTTCCCGCACGTATACTAAGTTAGGGACTGCCGTCCAGTTGTCCCCTGTCATCAGGACTCGTGAGGCAAGTAGGCAGGGCCAGGGGTGAGGGTGGAGCGCAGTGGTCACTATCCTCCCCCCTGTGTGTGTGTGTACGTGACCGTTACAGAAGGGCAACGGTGGGCACAGACTGTCATCGCAACACATTGGTACCAAGTAGTATTGTAACTTGAGGGACCATTGCATATTAATGGGGTTGTCTGAGGTCATAACAAATTTGGGTAAAGGAAGGCAATATGATAAAAGAAAAAAATAACCAGTACCAAATGGTCTTTGTTTATTAGGATGCATCAATGAAGTGCCCGTCTACGCATGCGATGGCCGTAGCAAATCACTGGCCTCAGCAGTGTTAAGGCTCAAGACAGTTGGGGCCAGTGATTGATTGCAGCAGTCACATGTGTAGACAGGAACGTCATTGCTGTATTCAAGTAGACAAAGACCGATAGAGAGCACTGGAGAAGCAGTGGGGGATCTATCAGGTGAGTACGTTTTTTTTTGTTATTTTATCATATTGCATGCCCCTCGCCTACATTTTTATATTAGACAGCCCCTTTAAGACGACAGGAATAAACTACTTTCAGTTATATATGTGAATATTTGTGCAGTGTTAATCTGTTATTATTAGAGCCTTCCCTATGAGCTCCTGAATAGTTTCACTAATGAGCAGCAAACTACTGATAAATCTTAATACTAAGTACACTAAGTACACTAAGTACGTGACAAAAAGATATTAATAAGATGGCATTGGCACACCAGAGGGCCACAAGATAGCAGGGGCATATCCACCATAGGTCTAAGAAAGGAATCCTCAGTCTGAAAATGCAATGGGTCACTTACTGCTGGGGGATAATATTTTTGGATAATTTCATAAATAGCGATAATATGTGCAGTGATACACGTGCAGTCATATATGGTGCACTTGTTAAATACATATGCGGAGTGGGAGGCATGTACTATGCAGCTGCTATGAGAGAAAAAGTCAAGCTTTGGATGGTCTCGTCCTCTTTGGTAGTAGGTCTAGAACCTATGCCAGAGGCCTTCTTTCAGAGAAATTGCATTGTTACAAAGCAGGATCATGGGAACTGGGCTGGCCCATGGGTTATGGATTGGGTGTGGAGGGAAGGGAAATTGAACACATTATGACCTTCTGTCCTGAATAGCAAAAAACCTGTCACAATAATGGTGATTGATATATATATATATATATATATATATATATATATATATATATATATATATAAATATATATAATCTTGCATGTCTTGCCATAGATCATAATTAGTAATTATTGCCTTTCAGATACATAATTTTCCACTTCCAGAAATAGACTTAAATTACAGGTGTCCAGCAGAGAAGGTCACCATGGTGTAATATGATTGGAGATCTTGTAAATGAAACTTTATAATCGAACACTCATTGTTACAATAATAATAGAGGTATACCCAGTAGTATATTGTATATTATAGCTTGTAAGCTCTCTCGGGTAGAGTCATCTCCCTTCCTGTACCGGTCTGTTAATAAGTTCATGCTTATTGTACTTGTGTTGTTTTATATTATGCATGTATACCCCTTCTTAGATGTAAAGGAGCCTTATATTAATGGCGCTTTCAAATAAATACTAATAATAGTAGAGAGAGATTGTGATCCCACTGTATAGAGCGGTAGTGAGATCACATCTGGATTACTGTATCCAGTTCTGAAGACCCCACCTACAAAAACATACATAAAGTGGAATGGGCTACGAAAGGGATCGAGGGTCTGAAGAAAAAAACATCAGCAGAGACTGCATCTGTATAGCCTTGAGGAAAGAAGGGAACGGGACAACGTGATCGAAGCAAACTATGTTAAATGGCTTAAATATATATATATATATATATATATATATATATATATACAGTACAGACCAAAAGTTTGGACACACCTTCTCATTCAAAGAGTTTTCTTTATTTTCATGACTATGAAAATTGTAGATTCACACTGAAGGCATCAAAACTATGAATGAACACATGTGGAATTATATACATAACAAACAAGTGTGAAACAACTGAAAATATGTAATATTCTAGGTTCTTCAAAGTAGCCACCTTTTGCTTTGATTACTGCTTTGCACACTCTTGGCATTCTCTTGATGAGCTTCAAGAGGTAGTCCCCTGAAATGGTTTTCACTTCACAGGTGTGCCCTGTCAGGTTTAATAAATGGGATTTCTTGCCTTATAAATGGGGTTGGGACCATCAGTGGCGTTGAGAAGAAGTCAGGTGGATACACAGCTGATAGTCCTACTGAATAGACTGTTAGAATTTGTATTATGGCAAGAAAAAAGCAGCTAAGTAAAGAAAAACGAGTGGCCATCATTACTTTAAGAAATGAAGGTCAGTCAGTCAGCCGAAAAATTGGGAAAACTTTGAAAGTAAGGGCTATTTGACCATGAAGGAGAGTGATGGGGTGCTGCGCCAGATGACCTGGCCTCCACAGTCACCGGACCTGAACCCAATTGAGATGGTTTGGGGTGAGCTGGACCGCAGAGTGAAGGCAAAAGGGCCAACAAGTGCTAAGCATCTCTGGGAACTCCTTCAAGACTGTTGGAAGATCATTTCAGGGGACTACCTCTTGAAGCTCATCAAGAGAATGCCAAGAGTGTGCAAAGCAGTAATCAAAGCAAAAGGTGGCTACTTTGAAGAACCTAGAACATGACATATTTTCAGTTGTTTTACACTTGTTTGTTATGTATATAATTCCACATGTGTTAATTCATAGTTTTGATGCCTTCATAGTCATGAAAATAAAGAAAACTCTTTGAATGAGAAGGTGTGTCCAAACTTTTGGTCTGTACTGTATATATATATATATATATATATATATATATATATGTATAGAAAAACGAACAGCACTTCTGGGATCCACAAAAAAAGGTTTTTCTTTATTCACCCATGTGATGCAATGTTTCGGCTCTGAACTAGAGCCTTTCTCAAGCTTTGTCAGTGCCGCCATTCTTCTATACTATATACAGTTGCAAGAAAAAGTATGTGAACCCTTTGGAATGATATGGATTTCTGCACAAATTGGTCATAAAATGTGATCTGATCTTCATCTAAGTCACAACAATGGACAATCACAGTCTGCTTAAACTAATAACACACAAAGAATTAAATGTTACCCTGTTTTTATTGAACACACCATGTAAACATTCACAGTGCAAGTAGAAAAAGTATGTGAACCCTTGGATTTAATAACTGGTTGAACCTCCTTTGGCAGCAATAACTTCAACCAAACGTTTCCTGTAGTTGCAGATCAGACGTGCACAACGGTCAAGAGTAATTCTTGACCATTCCTCTTTACAGAACTGTTTCAGTTCAGCAATATTCTTGGGATGTCTGGTGTGAATCGCTTTCTTGAGGTCATGCCACAGCATCTCAATCGGGTTGAGGTCAGGACTCTGACTGGGCCACTCCAGAAGGTGTATTTTCTTCTGTTTAAGCCATTCTGTTGTTGATTTACTTCTATGCTTTGGGTCGTTGTCCTGTTGCAACACCCATCTTCTGTTGAGCTTTAGCTGGTGGACAGATGGCCTTAAGTTCTCCTGCAAAATGTCTTGATAAACTTGGGAATTCATTTTTCCTTCGATGATAGCAATCCGTCCAGGTCCTGATTCAGCAAAGCAGCCCAAAACCATGATGCCCCCACCACCATACTTCACAGTTGGGATGAGGTTTTGATGTTGGTGTGCTGTGCCTCTTTTTCTCCACACATAGTGTTGTGTGTTTCTTCTAAACAACTCAACTTTGGTTTCATCTGTCCACAGAATATTTTGCCAGTACTGCTGTGGAACATCCAGGTGCTCTTGTGCAAACTGTAAACGTGCAGCAATGTTTTTTTGGGACAGCAGTGGCTTCCTCTGTGGTATCCTCCCATGAAATCCATTCTTGTTTAGTGTTTTACGTATCGTAGATTCGCTAAAAGGGATGTTAGCATATGCCAGAGACTTTTGTAAGTCTGTAGCTGACACTTTACAGGACGGCAACTCCTAGGGAGAGTAGCAGCAGTGCTGAACTTTCTCCATTTATAGACAATTTGTCTTACCTTGGACTGATGAACAGCAAGGCTTTTGGAGATACTTTTATAACCCTTTCCAGCTTTATGCAAGTCAAGAATTCTTAATCGTAGGTCTTCTGAGAGCTTTTTTGTGTGAGGCATCATTCATATCAGGCAATGCTTCTTGTGAAAAGAAAACTCAGAACTGGTGTGTGTGTTTTTTATAGGGCAGGGCAGCTGTAACCAACACCTCCAATCTCATCTCATTGATTGGACTCCATTTGGCTGACACCTCACTCCAATTAGCTCTTGGAGATGTCATTAGTCTAGGGGTTCACATACTTTTTCCACCTGCAATGTGAATGTTTACATGGTGTGTTCAATAAAAACATGGTAACATTTAATTCTTTGTCTGTTATTAGTTTAAGCAGACTGTGATTGTCTATTGTTGTGACTTAGATGAAGATCAGATCACATTTTATGACCAATTTGTGCAGAAATCCATATAATTCCAAAGGGTTCACATACTTTTTCTTGCAACTGTATATGTATATATATATATATATATATATATATATATATATATATATACACAGTATATATATATATATATATATATATATAGTAACCATGGTTTCACCTAATCACAGTTGACCTTGTATAAATATTCATGATGTAAATGGTGTGCCATTCTGAGTAGCTGGTTTTCGAGTAACCCTTATTTTGCTTTCTGGGGTTATCTGGGAATTTATATTGATGACCTATCCTCAGAATAGGTCATCAATATAAGATCGGCGGGAGTTCAACACCCAGAACCCCTGGCAATCTGCTGTTAGAAAAGGTTGGTGCTCCATAAGCACCCCAGCCTCTTCCTAGGCCATGTATCGTCACCGTATATCGGTCACATGACCTAGTTACAGCTCCGTCCCATTCAAGTCAGTGGTATTGAGCTGCAATACCGAGCACAGCAGCTATACAATGTGCAGGGCTGTGCTTGGAAAGCTGCCAGGAGCCGGTGGCAGCTCCCTGAAACAGCTGATCTGTGGGGGTGCCGGAACGCGGGTCCTTGCCAATGTGATAGTGATGACCTATCCTGAGGCAAATCAGACTGAATTTATAAATAGTGTTGAGCGTGAATATTAGAATAACAAAATTTTTTATCGAATATCGGCACTTCGCTAATTCGCCAATATTTCTAATATAGTGCTATATATTCGTTATTTCGAATATTCTTTTTAATTTTTTAATTTTTTAATTGTTACCCTAGCTTTTCAAAAGGCGGTACTTTTAAGAGATGATTCCCTGCTCCCTGCCCACTCAAGTCAGTGCCCGTTGCCGCCTCTATCTAATTCCCGTGCGCATGGAGCATCCCCATCACCATGGGAACACCTCCATGCTAGAATGTACTGTCGGATTTGAGAATCAAGTTGCAATCGCAATGCAAATAATATAACTTGAATAAATCGCATAACGATTTTAACTTGTACCTGGTTTACAATGGTTGGCTTTCTTGAATTAGCGAAGATGGAGAATATTTCGTTTTGACTAATAAATATATTCGTCATCCTCGCTAATTGAAAGTAAAGTTGAAATCCCAATGCGATTAATTCAAGTTATATTAATCGCATTGCGATTTTAACTTGTAGCTGCTGCTGGGTCTCTAATGGAATGGGTCAGCTTGCTAGAATTAACAAAGTTAACGAATATGGACTCTAGCAGTGCTAATTTGTAATCGCAATGCGATAATATTTGCTATTATTATTAAACGCATTGCGAATCCAACTTTTATAATCCGCTATTCTTAGATATAGTACTATATTCGTTATCCGACCGTTAATTCTCCCAATACCACCATTGTCAACATCATCGAAGATAGCGATGTATTCTACATCAACGAAGATAGCGAAGTATTCTACATTGTATAATACTTCGCTATCTTCGTTGATGTAGAATACTTCTCTATCTTCGTTGATGTAGAATACTTCGCTATCTTCGTTGATGTAGAATACTTCGCTATCTTCGTTGATGTAGAATACTTCGCTATCTTCGTTGATGTAGAATACTCCACTATCTTCGTTGATGTAGAATACTCCGCTATCTTCGTTGATGTAGAATAAAAAATATTTCGCTATCTTGATTCTTTTATTAATATAAAGACATAGAATATAGCGCTATATTCGTGTTAAATCTAGATCTCCAAGATTAAAGAATAGGAAAGTTGCCTTATTATTAAGTTATAACCTTACCTTCATCTCAACCACAAATACGCAGAACTTTGCTTTGAATGCTGCTCAATCGTGTGGCAGCGTTTAAAAGCTATACTTTTGTACTGTACATTCCTACACCGGATTTGTGTTTTAAACTATTTTAAGTACTATAATAAATATTAGCTACCAATATCTTAGGTGTGCCCAGTCATCTCTTTTATATTTCTGTTCTTTTCAGCACCGTGTTTGGTGCATCAACCATCCTGTGCATCTAACTAATATACTATTACTGAGTTATTAGATAAAAACATAGTATTGAGGATGTGCGATCCAGTTTTTTCTTATATTTTACATGTGAGTCCAGACTAAATTGGAGAGCAGTAATCACCACAAGCTACACCTGAGACAAGAGGTGTGGTCATTACCAAGAACAACACTGCAACAAGTAGAAAACAGATAGGCTGTCAGATGACCTAACGTACAGCCAGTCTCTCAGATCTTCTAACCTCTGTCACTGGAGGGACCGTGACCCTAAGTTCACACTTGCGCGTTTTACAGCGCGTTCGAACGCGCTGTAAAACGCATAACCGATGCAAACTAATGTTTACCTATGGGACTGGTTCCCATTTTCGCGTTTTACAGCGCGTTCGAACGCGCTGAAAAATGCCCGACGCATAAACAAGTTCTTGAGCTTCTTTGGGGCGTTTTGTCGCGCGTTTGCGGCCATAGGACACTGCTGTCAATCACACAAACGCGCGTAATACGCGTGTTGACTATGGACAAAAACGCGCACAAAAACGTGCGTTAAACGCGCATATCAAATACGCTCAGGTCTGAACCCAGTGTCACAGTTACATGTGGTTTTGCTGCAGATCTCACCCTTCATTAGAAAAGGGTGAAATCCGCAGCTAAATCCGCAAACATAATTGACATGCTGTAGATTTCTAAATCCGCGCAGCAGCTCCACCCCTGGAAAGTGTACATGAGATTTGTTTACTCTCTTACACTTTGCTGATACTGTACTAAACTGTGGTTTTTCCACATGGGAATCTACGTGGAAAAAAGTGCATGTATTCCTCTACATGTGCAGGTAGCCTATTGGTTACAGTTCTATCTTTAAAAGGGCATGATTCACTCCAGGTGGCGCTGTTGTTTGTATACTTGGAGGGCACGGACAATCCGGAACCCAACCTACACACAACCTTTAATACTAGCTAAACACCTTCTCCCACAGAGGTCACTGTCTAACAAGGCTATTATCTTATGCATCACACACCATTATGCGGACTAAGAAACTTAATTTTCTATTTATTATATAAAAAAATGTTATGGTGTTAAAAAAAAATAAAGCACAGCACCAGAATTTATGCTTTATGGCCACCTCACTTCCCATGGAATAAATGGAGCCCTCCCACAGCTCAACTGACATAAAAATGTATAATTTTTTTAAAAAGCTTTTTGATTTCTTAAAAGTAGTAAAACAGTGCATAAATTATATTCATAATCCTACTGACCCCCCAGAGTAAAGATACTTTCAGACTGGCGGTAGCCTTTTCCGGCAGGCTGTTCCGGCAGGGGAACCGGCTGCCGTATCCGTGCTACCGCAAGTCCACCCTGCTGGCAGAAGTCCGCTCCGACCCCATTTACTATAATGGGGGCGGGCCGGAGATCCGGCCGCAGCACAACAAACATGCCGAGAGGCAGCCGGACAAAAACCGCAGCGTGCTGTAGTTTTATTTCGGACACCTCTCGGCATGTTTATAGTGAACGGGACCGGAGCGGACTTCCGCCAGCACGATGGACTTGCGGTAGCATGGATCCAGCAGGCTGTTCTCGTGCCAGAACAGCCTGCCAAAAAAGGCTACTGCCAGTGTGGAAATAGCCTAGATGTAATGTCAATTTTACTGCACAGTGAACTCCCTAAAGACAAACACGAAAAACAATGCAACAATGGTGTTTTTTTTTCATTCCACTCCACAAGAATTTCTTTTAAAGTTTCTCAGTACATTACATGGAACATAAAATGTTGCCTTTAAAATTAAAACGCCCCACAAAAAACAAGCCCTCATACACCTATGTCAATAGAAAAAAAGTCATGGCTGCTGGAACGTCAGGGATAAAAAAACAAGATGAAGAAGTTGCCGCAAATCTGTAGTGCTTTATACACACAGGATGTGCTGCTTTTCCCAGTTTTGTGGATATGTCAAACCTCCATGAATGGATAGTGAGGAAAATATGGATGGCTCACATGACATTTTTTTTTTACTTGTAAATAATGCCGTGATTTTTGTCATAGTTTTTTTTTCTTATGAGAAGCCTGTATATATGTTTAAAATAAATTGACACAACACAAAACAAAAAAAAAAAAAAAACACAAAAATTGGGCTGCATGAAAGTGTGAAAAAAACATGAGAAAAATGCCACAAAAAAGGCAGCATTTTTCCTAACACCATCACTGTGTCATCTGTCTATCATTTCTATTGCTGTCAAGCAGCTGTCAATCAGTTTCTTGTTCCACCATAGCGAACAGCCCATCATTATAAATCCATAACACAAATGCAAATTGTGTATGGATGCTATAGGTGCGGCCATATTGTAGGTCCGTATTCTGCAAGATGACACATACGGTCGTGTAAAACAAGCCACAGTGTGTGCGTTTATGAAAAAAAGGCAAAAATGACAAGTGAGCCCCCCGGAGGACAAGGACTGGAGATATGATTGCCATTCTACGCTTCCTTTACTCCAGTCCTCTGATGACATCAGTTACAAGAGAAATTATCTTAGTGTTACAGGTCAAGACCTGAAACAAGATCATATTACCGTATAGTGACGGTATTGCCAGGGACAGGGCCCGAATGCAACAATAGAATAACTGAAGACTTTCTTGCTCAATCACAGGAATTATCTTCCTATCTATTGGCCTCAGGTCATGTCCTCGTTGACGTTATAAATGTTTTCTGTTGGCACACAATGCATAAAGATAAACATAAAAGCAATTACCAAGCTAAGACTGTAATAGAGGTGACAACACACATTGCTTTATAGTATCTCACTATCTACATCTTTATCTAGTTTCCATTGCAAAAAAAGCTGGGAATAATGAAGTCCTTAAAGGGTTTGTCCATGATGAGAAAACAAGGTCTGGCTTTTTTTCCAGAATTAGTGCCACTCTCGGGCTGCATCTGATATTGCAACTTAGACTCATTCAAGTGAAAATTGCAATACCAAACACAACCCATGGACAAGAGTGTTTTTTTGTTTCTGAAAAAAAAAAAGCTGTATTTTTTTAAAATCCAGTATAATCGTGTAAGAGCCTATAGCACAAGCAAAAAGAAATATGTTTACTGCCTATGGAGATTTCACACCTATTGTAGTTTCTTTCACCCATTCCTTTAGGATTCAATGTACAAGTGCAGTTCAATAAATTGAATCATTGAAAAAATAATTTATTTCAGTAATTCAATTTAAAAAGTGTAACTCAGATATTCTATAGATTAATATTATTATACTGAGTGATCGATTTAAAGCCTTCATTTATTTTAATGTTGATAAATGTGTGGAATTTTTGGTAAATGACAGAGGTAGCAGCGCACTGATATATAAATTGCTACTAAAGGGATATTTAGAGTCAATAGTTTTTCCTAGTCAAAGGCTTGGATAAGGAAAGCTGGGGTAGGATCTAGAGTAATTTATGTAGGGTATCGTAATGTTTTAATCATGTTTTGGTTTAAAGTTATTCACAGACTGTATGTGACCCTGATCCTAATGAAAAGATTTGTCAATATGTCAAAGGTGTAGGTGTAAATGGCGGATTTTGTCCATCTTCTTTGGTCCTACCCAAAAGTGAGCCAATTTGGGCACTTAGTGTATAAAAAGATAGAGGATCACCTCAAGATGCAAATCTCCTTTACTATTCAGTGTGCTATCCTTTCCAATTACCGGTAAATAGTTTGAAAATCTTAAAAGCTAAAAAAGAGTTCCTCACCAAAGTGTTGTTCTTAGTGAGACCGGTTATTGCTAAAAGTTGAATGCTGACTGAACCATGGCCATACATATCAAACTGGGCAAATTTAATATATAAAGTGAAGGGATATGAGACATTTTTATATGCTAATTAGAGATGTCGCAAACATAAAATTTTCCTTTCTCGAATGACGAATGCGAATTTTCGCAAATGTTCGCGAACGGACGAACCGCCATAGACTTCAATAGACAGGCAAATTTTAAAGCCCACAGGGACTCTTTCTGGCCACAATAGTGATGGAAAAGTTGTTTCAAGGGGACTAACACCTGGACTGTGGCATGCTGGAGGGGGATCCATGGCAAAATTCCCATGGAAAATTACGTAGTTGATTAAGGGCATAAAGGGCATAAATCACCTAACATTCCTAAATTGTTTGGAATAACGTGCTTTAAAACATCAGGTATGATGTTGTATCGATCAGGTAGTGTAAGGGTTACGCTCGCTTCACAGTAACAGACCAAACTATGACAGACCAAACTCCCCGTTTAACGCACCGCAAACAACCAGAAACAGTCCATTTGCACAACCGCAAACTCCCCATTTGGACAAGGTTGGATACCAAGCTAGCCATGTCCCGTTCCTTGTCCTCACTGACGTCATTGAAGGTCTCTTCCTCCACCCAGCCACGTACAACACCAAGGGTCCCCAAAAGGTGACAACAAGCCCCCTGGGACGCCTGCTATGGTTGGTCTTCAACCTCCTCAAAGCCACCTTCCTCCTCTGACTCCTCTTCTTCAGACTCCTCTCTCTGCGTTGCCGCAGGTCCAGCAATCGACGACGACGACAAGGCTGCTTCTGGTGGTGATGGTGACCACAACTCTTCCTCTTCTTGCTCATCTATGGCCTGATCCAGCACTCTTCGCCGGGCACGCTTCAGAAAAAACGCATATGGGATGAGGTCGATGATGTTGCCTTGGGTTTGACTGACCAGGTTTGTCACCTCCGCAAAATAGCCAGCTCCGCAGAGGCTGTCCTCTTTTTTTAAAAAATTAAAAAAAATCTGTTCTTAACAGTTTAATCTCTGTTTTGTCCCCTATCAGGGGCCAGTGTATGGAATAGATTTTAGGAACCGGGAGATGGAAAAAGATGCTTGGTCGGTCCTCCTACTTCCAATTTGGGGCACTGCGCGTGCGCCGTGCAATGTACTGTGCCACCAGATATGAGTGGTGTGTTAAGTAGTACTATTCCTATTAGTTTAATCCCTGTTACGTCCCCTATTATTATTATTATTATTATTATTATTATTATAATTAGGTGTGTTAAGTAGTACTATTCCTATCAGTTTAATCCCTGTTACGTCCCCTATCAGGGGACGTGTATGGAATAGATTTTAGACAACCGCAAAGAGTTGTCAATAGTTGACACACTCATGACACAAATTTTATTCCTCTATGCATCAATCTTGGTGTAGTGATGACTGTGCTCATGCGCACGTTTGGGAGATTGCAGGCGATGGGGTTTTTTCAAAGCCTATGGTCATGCTGAGGTAGTTCAGTGACAGTTAAGTTACCCAGAAAACAATGATTCTGCAGTGTGGGCCTATTGTTGGCCTAGTAGGCTTTAATGATCACCTTAGATGATCACAAAGAAAATTCATGTTTTTTCTATGCAAAATTATCCAGCCGATCGCTTTTGGTCTGTTCACAATGAAGCAACGACCTTATCATCTGGGGTGTGCCAACATTACCATTGCCAACACATTCATAGAGGTGGTCGCTTCATTGTGATACGCAAGCCCCTTCACCACAACAAGGTAACGATCATGAAGGAAAAATTGACACATGTATGTGCCTTTTTTTTTTGTTTTGTTTTTGCAGCCACAGTGCAGCACCAGAGGCCAGAAAAATTAGGCATGTACACATGCCTGAAAAATTAGGTATTGTTGCCAGAAAAATTGATGTTTTCCAGGAAGAAAGTGCACTAAAACATTTTGGCTTGAACCCTAGTTGGTGGCAGATAAGTCACGCAAGTCATCCGGCATGCAGAGATAAAATACACTAGCGTATGGACCATTTTTAGCCCAAGTCAGCTCATCTCATCACCAAGCCTTTATTAGTCAAATGTATCGCCCACTGTCAGTCCCTTCGGGATCTGTGCCTCATTCATCTTAATAAAGGTGAGGTAATCTAGACTTTTTTGACCTAGGCGACTTCTCTTCTCAGTGACAATACCTCCTGCTGCACTGAAGGTCCTTTCTGACAGGACACTTGAAGCGGGGCAGGCCAGAAGTTCTATTGCAAATTGGGATAGCTAAGGCCATAGGTCAAGCCTGCACACCCAGTAGTCAAGGGGTTCATCGCTCCTCAGAGTGTCGATATTTGCAGTTAAGGCGAGGTAGTCTGCTACCTGTCGGTCGAGTCGTTTTCTGAGGGTGGACCCCGAAGAACTGTGGCGATGCGTAGGACTTAAAAAGCTCTCCATGTCCTCCATCAACATCACGTCTGTAAAGCGTCCTGTCCTTGCTGGCGTGGTCGTGGTAGGAGGATTACTTTCACCTCTTCCCCTGTTAGATTCCCGTTGTGCTGTGAAATCACCCTTATACGCTGTGTAAAGCATACTTTTAAATTTATTTTGGAACTGCTGCATCCTTTTCGACTTGCGGTAATTCGGTAACATTTCAGGCACTTTAGGTTTATACCGGGGGTCTAGTAGCGTGGCCACCCAGTACAGGTCATTCTCCTTCAGCCTTTTTATACGAGGGTCCCTCAACAGGCACGACAGCATGAAAGATCCCATTTGCACAAGGTTGGATGCCAAGCTACTCATGTCCCGTTCCTCGTCCTCAGTGATCTCACTGAAAGTCTGTTCTTCCCCCCCAGCCACGTACAACACCACGGGTACCAGATAGGTGACAATGAGCACCCTGGGATGCCTGCTGTGGTTAGTCTTCCTCCTCCTCCTCCTCAAAGCCACATTCCTCCTCTGACTCCTCTTCCTCACACTCCTCTTCCATCGTTGCCGCAGGTCCAGCAAGCGATGCTGATAAGGCTGTTTCTGGTGGTGATGGTGACCACAACTCTTCCTCTTCCTCTTCATGCTCATCTACGGCCTGATCCAGCACTCTTCGCAGGGCACGCTCCAGGAAGAAAACAAATGAGATGATGTCGCTGATGGTGCCTTCGGTGCGACTGACTAGGTTTGTCACCTCCTCAAAAGGACGCATGAGCCTACAGGCATTGCGCATGAGCGTCCAGTAACGTGGCAAAAAAATTCCCAGCTCCGCAGAGGCTGTCCTAGCACCCCGATCATACAAATACTCGTTGACGGCTTTTTCTTGTTGGAGCAGGCGGTCAAACATTAGGAGTGTTGAATTCCAACGTGTCGGGCTGTCGCAAATCAAGCACCTCACTGGCATGTTTGTTTCGCCGCTGGATATCTGAAAAGTGCGCCATGGCCGTGTAGGAATGCCTGAAATGGCCACACACCTTCCTGGCCTGCTTAAGGACGTCCTGTAAGCCTGGGTACTTAAGCACAAAGCGTTGTACAATCAGATTCAACACATGTGCCATGCACGGCACATGTGTCAACTTGCCCAAATTCAATGCGCCAACAATGGAGCAAGACGTAGCAGCAGAAGAGGACTCAGCTGAGGAGGTTATGGAAGAGGATGGAGTAGGAGGAGTAGAGAAGGTGGCAGCAGGCCTGTCTGCAAGTCGTGGCGGTGTCACCAACTCCTTTGCAGAGCCACGCATTCCATGCTTGGCAGCCGTCAGCAGGTTTACCCAATGCACAGTGTAGGTGATATACCTGCCCTGACCGTGCTTTGCAGTCCAGGTATCAGTGGTCAGATGGACCCTTGCCCCAACACTGTGTGCCAGACATGCCATTGCTTCCTTTTGCACAATCGAGTACAGGTTGGGGATTGCCTTTTGTGCAAAGAAATTTCGGCCAGGTACCTTCCACTGCGGTGTCCCAATAGCTACAAATTCTTGGAAGGCCTCAGACTCCACCAGCTTGTATGGTAAAAGCTGGCAGGCTAAGAGTTCCGACAAGCCAGCTGTCAGACGCCGGGCAAGGGGGTGACTTTGTGACATTGGCTTCTTACGCTCAAACATTTCCTTGACAGACACCTGACTGTGGGCAGATGAGCAGGAACTGCTCAAGGCGAGAGACGGAGTGGCAGATGGTTGAGAGGGGGCAAGGGTGACAGCAGTGGTTGACGTGGCTGAAGATGCTGGACCAGGAGGAGGATGGCGGCTTTGAGTTTGTGTGGTGCTTGTACTCATGTGTTGATCCCATAGGCGTTTGTGATTTGAGATCATGTGCCTTCGCAAAGCAGTTGTACCTAGGTGGGTGTTGGACTTCCCACGACTCAGTTTCTTTTGGCACAGGTTGCAAATGGCATTGCTGGTGTCAGAGGCAGACACACAAAAAAAATGCCATACTGCTGATCTCTGCAATGCCGTCATTCTGGTGGTGGCAATGCGTTGATTGGCGTGCTGTCTGCCTGACCCCGGATGCTGATGCATGCTGTCTGACTGTGCCACTAGCTCCTTGCGACGACCTCCCCCTGCTTCCAACTCGTCTCCTCCTCCTCTCTGTCTCCCCATCTGAACTTTCCACCTGTTCTTCTTCTCTTCGAGCGGGCACGCACGTGACATCCACGGACACATAGTCATCATCAACCGCTTCACTGGTATCTGACAACTCAGCAAAGGAAGCAGCAGCGGGTACAACATCATCATCATCACACCGTACGTCCATGTGTGTAATGCTGCCTGACTGAGACATATCCCTGTTATCTACATCCTCTGGCAATAATGGTTGAGCATCACTCATTTCTTCCAACTGATGTGTAAATAACTCCTCTGACAGATCAAGTGAAGCGGCTGTGGTGCTAGTGTTGGTGGTGGCGGCAGGCGGGCGAGTGGTAACTTGAGAGGTGCCCGAAGCTGAGCTGGAGGAGGATGGTGTGTCAAGGTTCCGAGCGGAAGCTGTAGAAGATTGGGTGTCCTGTGTTAGCCAGTCAACTATGTCCTCAGAACTTTTTGAGTTCAGGGTACGTGGCCTCTGAACACTGGGCATTATTCTAGAGCCAGAGGGAATCACAGCACCATGACCACGACGGCCCCTGTGGGGTGGCCTGCCTCTGCCTGTCATTTTTTTAAGATTAGTTTAGTTGTACTATCCGTGCAAGCTACTGTGACAACAGATATGAGTGGCACTGTGCACTGGCAGAAGTTGGCAGAGTAGACGCTGTAGGCCTGACACACACGCTTGCAGACAACTAACTACTATTCAATCTATTACAGTCAAAATTGTAGGGTTTTTTTATGTAAACTACTGTGACACCAGATATGAGTTGCACTGGTGTGACACTGTGCACTGGCAGGGCCTGAAACACACACACGTTAAGGCAACTGACTGCTATTATTTCACAGTCAAAATTGTATTATTATTTTTTTATGTAAACTACTGTGACACCACATATGAGTTGCACTGGTGTGACACTGTGCACTGGCAGGGCCTGAAACACACACACGTTAAGGCAACTGACTAGAGTTGAGCGAACACCTGGATGTTCGGGTTCGAGAAGTTCGGCCGAACTTCCCGTAAATGTTCGGGTTCAGGATCCGAACCCAAACCGAACTTCGTCCCGAACCCGAACCCCATTGAAGTCAATGGGGACCCGAACTTTTGGGCACTAAAAAGGCTGTAAAACAGCCCAGGAAAGAGCTAGAGGGCTGCAAAAGGCAGCAACATGTAGGTAAATCCCCTGCAAACAAATGTGGATAGGGAAATGAATTAAAATAAAAATTAAAAAAATAAAAATGAACCAATATCAATTGGACAGAGGTCCCATAGCAGAGAATCTGGCTTCACATCAGCAGATAATCAGTCTCTTCATGCCATAGCAAAGAATCTGGCTTCATGTCAGCACAGAATCAGTCTCTTCATGCCATAGCAGAGAATCTGGCTTCATGTCAGCACAGAATCAGTCTTCATGTCATAGCAGAGAATCAGGCTTCACGTCACCCACCACTGGAACAGGCCACTGTCACACATTTAGGCCCCGGCACCCAGACAGAGGAGAGCGGTCCCGTAACAGAGAATCTGGCCTTATGTCAGCGCAGAATCTGTCTTCATGTCATAGCAGAGAATCAGGCTTCACGTCACCCACCACTGGAACAGGCCACTGTCACACATTTAGGCCTAGGCACCCAGGCAGAGGAGAGAGGTCCCGTAACAGAGAATCTGGCCTTATGTCAGTGCAGAATCTGTCTTCATGTCATAGCAGAGAATCAGGCTTCACGTCACCCAACACTGGAACAGGCCACTGTCACACATTTAGGCCCCGGCACCCAGACAGAGGAGAGCGGTCCCGTAACAGAAAATCTGGCCTTATGTCAGAGCAGAATCTGTCTTCATGTCATAGCAGAGAATCAGGCTTCACGTCACCCACCACTGGAACAGGCCACTGTCACACATTTAGGCCCCGGCACCCAGACAGAGGAGATCGGTCCCGTAACAGAGAATCTGGCCTTATGTCAGCGCAGAATCTGTCTTCATGTCATAGCAGAGAATCAGGCTTCACGTCACCCACCACTGGAACAGGCCACTGTCACACATTTAGGCCTAGGCACCCAGGCAGAGGAGAGAGGTCCCGTAACAGAGAATCTGGCCTTATGTCAGCGCAGAATCTGTCTTCATGTCATAGCAGAGAATCAGGCTTCACGTCACCCACCACTGGAACAGGCCACTGTCACACATTTAGGCCCCGACACACAGACAGAGGAGAGCGGTCCCGTAACAGAGAATCTGGCCTTATGTCAGCGCAGAATCTGTCTTCATGTCATAGCAGAGAATCAGGCTTCACGTCACCCACCACTGGAACAGGCCACTGTCACACATTTAGGCCCAGGCACCCAGGCAGAGGAGAGAGGTCCCGTAACAGAGAATCTGGTCTTATGTCAGCGCAGAATCTGTCTTCATGTCATAGCAGAGAATCAGGCTTCACGTCACCCACCACTGGAACAGGCCACTGTCACACATTTAGGCCCCGGCACCCAGACAGAGGAGAGCGGTCCCGTAACAGAGAATCTGGCCTTATGTCAGCGCAGAATCTGTCTTCATGTCATAGCAGAGAATCAGGCTTCACGTCACCCACCACTGGAACAGGCCACTGTCACACATTTAGGCCTAGGCACCCAGGCAGAGGAGAGAGGTCCCGTAACAGAGAATCTGGCCTTATGTCAGTGCAGAATCTGTATTCATGTCATAGCAGAGAATCAGGCTGCACGTCACCCACCACTGGAACAGGCCACTGTCACACATTTAGGCCCCGGCACCCAGACAGAGGAGAGCGGTCCCGTAACAGAGAATCTGTCCTTATGTCAGCGCAGAATCTGTCTTCATGTCATAGCAGAGAATCAGGCTTCACGTCACCCACCACTGGAACAGGCCACTGTCACATATTTAGGCCCAGGCACCCAGGCAGAGGAGAGAGGTCCCGTAACAGAGAATCTGGCCTTATGTCAGTGCAGAATCTGTCTTCAAGTCATAGCAGAGAATCAGGCTTCACGTCACCCACCACTGGAACAGGCCACTGTCACACATTTAGGCCCCGGCACCCAGACAGAGGAGAGCGGTCCCATAACAGAGAATCTGGCCTTATGTCAGCGCAGAATCTGTCTTCATGTCATAGCAGAGAATCAGGCTTCACGTCACCCACCACTGGAACAGGCCACTGTCACACATTTAGGCCCAGGCACCCAGGCAGAGGAGAGAGGTCCCGTAACAGAGAATCTGGCCTTATGTCAGCGCAGAATCTGTATTCATGTCATAGCAGAGAATCAGGCTTCACGTCACCCACCACTGGAACAGGCCACTGTCACACATTTAGGCCCAGGCACCCAGGCAGAGGAGAGCGGTCCCGTAAGAGAGAATCTGGCCTTATGTCAGCGCAGAATCTGTATTCATGTCATAGCAGAGAATCAG
Organism: Bufo bufo; assembly: GCF_905171765.1. NCBI lineage: Eukaryota > Metazoa > Chordata > Amphibia > Anura > Bufonidae > Bufo > Bufo bufo. The sequence goes on from NC_053391.1 coordinate 605,919,697, forward strand.
GCTTCACGTCACCCACCACTGGAACAGGCCACTGTCACACATTTAGGCCCCGGCACCCAGACAGAGGAGAGGTTCATTCAACTTTGGGTTGCCCCGCAATATAATGGTAAAATGAAATTAAAAATAGTATTGTATGAGGAAGTGCCCTGGAGTAGAATAATATATTGTTAAGGGGAGGTAGTTAATATCTAATCTGCACAGGGGATGGACAGGTCCTGTGGGATCCATGCCTGGTTCATTTTTATGAACGTCAGCTTGTCCATATTGGCTGTAGACAGGCGGCTGCATTTGTCTGTAATGACGCCCCCTGCCGTGCTGAATACACGTTCAGACAAAACGCTGGCCGCCGGGCAGGCCAGCACCTCCAAGGCATAAAAGGCTAAGTCTGGCCACGTGGACAATTTGGAGACCCAGAAGTTGAATGGGGCCGAACTATCAGTCAGTACGTGGAGGGGTGTGCACAGGTACTGTTCCACCATGTTAGTGAAATGTTGCCTCCTGCTAACACGTTCCGTATCAGGTGGTGGTGCACTTAGCTGTGGCGTGTTGACAAAACTTTTCCACTTCTCTGCCATGCTAACCCTGCCCTCAGAGGAGCTGGGCGTGACACAGCTGCGTTGGCGACCTCTTGCTCCTCCTCTGCCTTTGCCTTGGGCTTCCACTGGTTCCCCTGTGACATTTGGGAATGCTCTCAGTAGCGCGTCTACCAACGTGCGCTTGTACTCGCGCATCTTCCTATCACGCTCCAGTGTAGGAAGTAAGGTGGGCACATTGTCTTTGTAACGGGGATCCAGCAGGGTGGCAACCCAGTAGTCCGCACACGTTAAAATGTGGGCAACTCTGCTGTCGTTGCGCAGGCACTGCAGCATGTAGTCGCTCATGTGTGCCAGGCTGCCCAGAGGTAAGGACAAGCTGTCCTCTGTGGGAGGCGTATCGTCATCGTCCTGTGTTTCCCCCCAGCCACGCACCAGTGATGGGCCCGAGCTGCTTTGGGTGCCACCCCGCTGTGAACATGCTTCATCCTCATCCTCCTCCACCTCCTCCTCATCCTCGTCCTCCTCGTCCTCCAGTAGTGGGCCCTGTCTGGCCACATTTGTACCTGGCCTCTGGTGTTGCAAAAAAACCTCCCTCTGAGTCACTTCAAAGAGACTGGCCTGAAAGTGCTAAAAATGACCCCTCTTCCTCCTCTTCCTCCTGGGCCACCTCCTCTTCCATCATCGCCCTAAGTGTTTTCTCAAGGAGACAAAGAAGTGGTATTGTAACGCTGATAACGGCGTCATCGCCACTGGCCATGTTGGTGGAGTACTCGAAACAGCGCAACAGGGCACACAGGTCTCGCATGGAGGCCCAGTCATTGGTGGTGAAGTGGGTCTGATCCACAGTGCGACTGACCCGTGCGTGCTGCAGCTGAAACTCCACTATGGCCTGCTGCTGCTCGCACAGTCTGTCCAGCATATGCAAGGTGGAGTTCCACCTGGTGGGCACGTCGCATATGAGGCGGTGAGCGGGAAGGCCGAAGTTACGCTGTAGCGCAGACAGGCGAGCAGCGGCAGGGTGTGAACGCCGGAAGCGCGAACAGACGGCCCGCACTTTATGCAGCAGCTCTGACATGTCGGGGTAGTTGCGAATGAACTTCTGCACCACCAAATTCAGCACATGCGCCAGGCAAGGGATGTGCGTCAAACCGGCTAGTCCCAGAGCTGCAACGAGATTTCGCCTATTATCGCACACCACCAGGCCGGGCTTGAGGCTCACCGGCAGCAACCACTCGTCGGTCTGTTGTTCTATACCCCGCCACAACTCCTGTGAGGTGTGGGGCCTGTCCCCCAAACATATGAGTTTCAGAATGGCCTGCTGACGTTTACATCGTGCTGTGCTGAAGTTGGTGGTGAAGGTGTGTGGCTGACTGGATGAGCAGGTGGAAGAAGAGGAGGAGGAAGCTGAGTAGGAGGAGGAGGAGACAGGAGGCAAAGAATGTTGCCCTGCGATCCTTGGCGGCGGAAGGACGTGCGCCAAACAGCTCTCCGCCTGAAGCCCAGCCGCCACTACATTTACCCAGTGTGCAGTTAGGGAGATATAGCGTCCCTGGCCATGCTTACTGGTCCAGGTATCTGTGGTTAGGTGGACCTTGCCACAGATGGCATTGCACAGTGCACACTTGATTTTATCGGACACTTGTTTGTGCAGGGAAGGCACGGCTCTCTTGGAGAAGTAGTGGCGGCTGGGAACAACATACTGTGGGACAGCAAGTGACATGAGCTGTTTGAAGCTGTGTGTGTCCACCAGCCTAAATGACAGCATTTCATAGGCCAGTAGTTTAGAAATGCTGGCATTCAGGGCCAGGGATCGAGGGTGGCTAGGTGGGAATTTACGCTTTCTCTCAAATGTTTGTGAGATGGAGAGCTGAACGCTGCCGTGTGACATGGTTGAGATGCTTGGTGACGCAGGTGGTGGTGTTGGTGGTACATCCCATGTTTGCTGGGCGGCAGGTGCCAACGTTCCTCCAGAGGTGGAGGAAGAGGCCGAGGCGGCGGCAGCAGCAGCAGAAGAGGCCGAGGCGGCGGCAGCAGCAGAAGAGGCCGAGGCGGCAGCAGCAGAAGAGGGAGCAGGGGGAGCCTGAGTGACTTCCTTGTTTTTAAGGTGTTTACTCCACTGCAGTTCATGCTTTGCATGCAGGTGCCTGGTCATGCAGGTTGTGCTAAGGTTCAGAACGTTAATGCCTCGCTTCAGGCTCTGATGGCACAGCGTTCAAACCACTCGGGTCTTGTCGTCAGCACATTGTTTGAAGAAGTGCCATGCCAGGGAACTCCTTGAAGCTGCCTTTGGGGTGCTCGGTCCCAGATGGCGGCGGTCAGTAGCAGGCGGAGTCTCTTGGCGGCGGGTGTTCTGATTTTGCCCACTGCTCCCTCTTTTGCTACGCTGTTGGCTCGGTCTCACCACTGCCTCTTCCTCCGAACTGTGAAAGTCAGTGGCACGACCTTCATTCCATGTGGGGTCTAGGACCTCATCGTCCCCTGCATCGTCTTCCACCCAGTCTTGATGCCTGACCTCCTGTTCAGTCTGCACACTGCAGAAAGACGCAGCAGTTGGCACCTGTGTTTCGTCATCATCAGAGACGTGCTGAGGTTGTATTCCCATGTCCTCATCATCAGGAAAAATAAGTGGTTGTGCGTTAGTGCATTCTATCTCTTCCACCCCTGGGGAAGGGCTAGGTGGATGCCCTTGGGAAACCCTGGCAGCAGAGTCTTCAAACAGCATAAGAGACTGCTGCATAACTTGAGGCTCAGACAGTTTCCCTGATATGCATGGGGGTGATGGGACAGACCGATGGGCTTGGTTTTCATGCGCCATCTGTGCGCTTTCTGCAGAAGACTGGGTGGGAGATAATGTGAACGTGCTGGATCCACTGTCGGCCACCCAATTGACTAATGCCTGTACCTGCTCAGGCCTTACCATCCTTAGAACGGCATTGGGCCCCACCAAATATCGCTGTAAATTCTGCTGGCTACTGGGACCTGAGGTAGTTGGTTCACTAGGACGTGTGGCTGTGGCAGAACGGCCACGTCCTCTCCCAGCACCAGAGGGTCCACTAACACCACCACGACCATGTCCACGTCCGCGTCCCTGTTTTCCTCATTGTTCCCGTTCACCACAATTTTGAGAATGGCAAATTTGGGAATGCTTTTTCAACCCAGAACAAAAAGTCTGCTTTTACAGTCACTACAAATAACTTGACCAGCTAAAACACTGCAGATTTGGTTGAATAGAGATGTGAGACCTGTTTTTTTTTGCGCTGTGTGACAGGTATAGGTTTAATCACAGAATGACACTTCTATCAGCACGCTAGCGTGTGTCTTAGGTTTTTCTGAATGACACTATCAATACCTTCAATGTAAGATTTTCTTTTTTGGGATAGATTTCAAGTAGGCCTCAAATACCAGAAACTAGTTATTTTGAGAATGGGAAATTTGGGAATGCTTTTTCAACCCAGAACAAAAAGTCTGCTTTTACGGTCACTACAAATAACTTGACCAGCAAAAACAGTGCAGATTTGGTTGAATAGAGATGTGAGACCTGTTTTTTTTTTGCGCTGTGTGACAGGTATAGGTTTAATCACAGAATGACACTTCTATCAGCACGCTAGCGTGTGTCTTAGGTTTTTCTGAATGACACTATCAATACCTTCAATGTAAGATTTTCTTTTTGGGATACAGGGAGTGCAGAATTATTAGGCAAGTTGTATTTTTGAGGATTAATTTTATTATTGAACAACAACCATGTTCTCAATGAACCCAAAAAACTCATTAATATCAAAGCTGAATATTTTTGGAAGTAGTTTTTAGTTTGTTTTTAGTTTTAGCTATTTTAGGGGGATATCTGTGTGTGCAGGTGACTATTACTGTGCATTAGGCAACTTAACAAAAAACAAATATATACCCATTTCAATTATTTATTTTTACCAGTGAAACCAATATAACATCTCAACATTCACAAATATACATTTCTGACATTCAAAAACAAAACAAAAACAAATCAGTGACCAATATAGCCACCTTTCTTTGCAAGGACACTCAAAAGCCTGCCATCCATGGATTCTGTCAGTGTTTTAATCTGTTCACCATCAACATTGCGTGCAGCAGCAACCACAGCCTCCCAGACACTGTTCAGAGAGGTGTACTCTTTTCCCTCCTTGTAAATCTCACATTTGATGATGGACCACAGGTTCTCAATGGGGTTCAGATCAGGTGAACAAGGAGGCCATGTCATTAGATTTTCTTCTTTTATACCCTTTCTTGCCAGCCACGCTGTGGAGTACTTGGACGCGTGTGATCGAGCATTGTCCTGCATGAAAATCATGTTTTTCTTGAAGGATGCAGACTTCTTCCTGTACCACTGCTTGAAGAAGGTGTCTTCCAGAAACTGGCAGTAGGACTGGGAGTTGAGCTTGACTCCATCCTCAACCCGAAAAGGCCCCACAAGCTCATCTTTGATGATACCAGCCCAAACCAGTACTCCACCTCCACCTTGCTGGCATCTGAGTCGGACTGCAGCTCTCTGCCCTTTACCAATCCAGCCACGGGCCCATCCATCTGGCCCATCAAGACTCACTCTCATTTCATCAGTCCATAAAACCTTAGAAAAATCAGTCTTGAGATATTTCTTGGCCCAGTCTTGACGTTTCAGCTTGTGTGTCTTGTTCAGTGGTGGTCGTCTTTCAGCCTTTCTTACCTTGGCCATGTCTCTGAGTATTGCACACCTTGTGCTTTTGGGCACTCCAGTGATGTTGCAGCTCTGAAATATGGCCAAACTGGTGGCAAGTGGCATCTTGGCAGCTGCACGCTTGACTTTTCTCAGTTCATGGGCAGTTATTTTGCGCCTTGGTTTTTCCACACGCTTCTTGCGACCCTGTTGACTATTTTGAATGAAACGCTTGATTGTTCGATGATCACGCTTCAGAAGCTTTGCAATTTTAAGAGTGCTGCATCCCTCTGCAAGATATCTCACTATTTTTGACTTTTCTGAGCCTGTCAAGTCCTTCTTTTGACCCATTTTGCCAAAGGAAAGGAAGTTGCCTAATAATTATGCACACCTAATATAGGGCGTTGATGTCATTAGACCACACCCCTTCTCATTACAGAGATGCACATCACCTAATATGCTTAATTGGTAGTAGGCTTTCGAGCCTACACAGCTTGGAGTAAGACAACATGCATAAAGAGGATGATGTGGTCAAAATACTCATTTGCCTAATAATTCTGCACTCCCTGTAGATTTCAAGTAGACCTCAAATACCAGAAACTAGTTATTTTGAGAATGGGAAATTTGGGAATGCTTTTTCAACCCAGAACAAAAAGTCTGCTTTTACGGTCACTACAAATAACTTGACCAGCTAAAACAGTACAGATTTGGTTGAATAGAAATGTCAGGTCTATTTTTTAGGCGCTGGGTGACAGGCTCAACTTGCCCCTGATGTAATATATGGCCAAAAAATAACCACACTGTTGATGGTTAAATGCACTTGGGTGACACAGGCTCAGCCTGCACCAGATGTAGTATATGGCCAAAAAATAATCAGACTGTTGATGGTTAAATGCACTTGGGTGACACAGGCTCACCCTGCAGCTGATGTAGGATATAGCACAAAATAACCACACTATCGATGGTTAAATACACTTGGGTGACACAGGCTCAGCATGCAGCTGATGTAGTATATGGCCAAAAAATAATCAGACTGTTGATGGTTAAATGCACTTGGGTGACACAGGCTCAGCCTGCAGCTGATGTAGTATATGGCCAAAAAATAACCAGACTGTTGATGGTTAAATGCACTTCGGTGACACAGGCTCAGCCTGCAGCTGATGTAGGATATAGCACAAAATAACCACACTATCGATGGTTAAATACACTTGGTGATAGCTCGTGCTGGCGCACCACAAGTCACAAAATGGCCGCCGATCACCCCAGAAAAAAGTGATCTAAAAACGCTCTGGGCAGCCTCAAAAAAGTGAGCAAGTCAATAATAGCACTTCAATGATCCACAGCTGCAGATCGATCACAGAATGAAGTCTTTTGGAGGAGTTAATCTGCCTAATCTCGCCCTAACGTCGCAGCTGCTACCTCTCCCTATACTGATCATAGCAGAGTGACGTTCGGCGCTACGTGACTCCAGCTTAAATAGAGGCTGGGTCACATGCTGCACTGGCCAATCACAGCTATGCCAATAGTAGGCTTGGCTGTGATGGCCTCCTGGGCCAAGTAGTATGACGCCTTTCAAAAAGCGCCAAGAAAGCGCCGAACACCGAACCCGAACCCGGACTTTTACGAAAATGTTCGGGTTCGGGTCCGTGTCACGGACACCCCAAAATTCGGTACGAACCCGAACTATACAGTTCGGGTTCGCTCATCCCTACAACTGACTGCTATTATTTCACAGTCAAAATTGTATTTTTTTTTTATTGTAAACTACTGTGACACCAGATATGAGTTGCACTGGTGTGACACTGTGCACTGGCAGGGCCTGAAACACACACGTTAAGGCAACTGACTGCTATTATTTCACAGTCAAAATTGTGGTTTTTTTTTAAATGTAAACTACTGTGACACCAGATATGAGTTGCACTGGTGTGACACTGTGCACTGGCAGGGCCTGAAACACACACACGTTAAGTCAACTGACTGCTATTATTTCACAGTCAAAATTGTATTATTATTTTTTTTTTGTAAACTACTGTGACACCACATATGAGTTGCACTGGTGTGACACTGTGCACTGGCAGGGCCTGAAACACACACACGTTAAGGCAACTGACTGCTATTATTTCACAGTCAAAATTGTATTATTATTTTTTTTTTGTAAACTACTGTGACACCACATATGAGTTGCACTGGTGTGACACTGTGCACTGGCAGGGCCTGAAACACACACACGTTAAGGCAACTGACTGCTATTATTTCACAGTCAAAATTGTATTTTTTTTTTTATTGTAAACTACTGTGACACCAGATATGAGTTGCACTGGTGTGACACTGTGCACTGGCAGGGCCTGAAACACACATGCGTTAAGGCAACTGACTGCTATTATTTCACAGTCAAAAAAGTTTTTAGTTTTTTTAATGCAAGCTACTGTGACACCAGATATGAGTGGTGGCAGTGGGCAAGTGTGCACAGTATACGCTGTGAGCCTGACACACACGCTGGCAGGAAACTGCAATTAGATTACACAGGAAAAAAAAAAAGCAGACTGATGTTCTAGCCCTAAAAAGGGCTTTTTGGGATGCTGTCCTTACAGCAGAGATCAGATGAGTCTTTCAGGACTGTAGTGGACACTGAATACACTAGCCTAGCTATCAATGTCCCTATTAAATCAGCAGCAGCTACACTGTCCCTTCTCTCACTAAGAATGCAGCTTCCGAATGAATCTAAAATGGATGCTGTCCAGGAGGTGGGAGGGTCTGGGAGGGAGGGTATGATGCTGATTGGCTGGAATGTGTCTGCTGACTGTGAGGTACAGGGTCAAAGTTTACTCAATGATGACGAATAGGGGGCGGACCGAACATCGCATATGTTCGCCCGCCGCGGCGAACGCGAACAAGCTATGTTCGCCGGGAACTGTTCGCCGGCGTATAGTTCGGGACATCTCTAATGCTAATAAGAAAAGCTACAATAAATTGAGCAAAGTCTGGTCTGATTGGTATCCTAACTAACTACTATATTATTATTATTATTATTATTAATTTATTTTTAAAAAATCTCCAGTGGGGCAGTCCTTGGGTAAGGGAGGTGGGAGGGTATTGGAAGGGAAAAATGGAAAATAAATATATTGTCTTATATTTGTAATGTTTCATACAGTTATAAATAAATAGGGGAAATGTCAAAAAAAATATATATATATATTAGAATATTGTGAAAACTTCAATATTGTAGACTCATTAACACCTACAAAGGTTTCCTAAGCATTTTAATAGTCCCTCAATTTGGTTCAGTAGGCTGCACAATCATGGGGAAGACTGCTGCCTTGAAAATTGTCCAGAAGGCAGTCATTGACACCCTCCACAAGGAGGGTAAGCCACAAAGGAGCATTGCTAAAGAAGCTGGCTGTTCAGAGTGCTATATCCAAGCATATCAACGAATGTGTTAGGTAAAGGTGCACAAGCAACAGGGATAACCGCAACCTTGAAATGATTTTCAAGAAAAGGCCATTCAATAATTTTGGGGAGATTCACAAGGAATTGACTGTGGCTGGAGTCAATGCTTCAAGAGCCACCACACATAGACATATCCAGGACATGTGCTACAACTGTCATATTTCTTCAGCCACCTAGAGACAACGTCAGAAGCGTCTTACCTGAGCTAAGGGGAAAAAAGACTGGACCGTTGCTCAGTGGTCCAAAGTCCTGTTTTCAGATAAAAGTAATTTTTGCATTTCATTTGGATATCAAGGTCCCAGAGACTGGAAGAGGAGTGGAGAGGCACACACTGCTGTACAGTTTTCATCCCACCATATGCATCAGCCAATGTAGGGGATCATTCATGCATAATAAGGCATGCACTGGGACATGGTCAGGTTTTATAACTTTTTCTCTCATGTATTAAATTTGAATCTGTGAGAACATAAAAACTCTTAGGCCACTTTCACACAGTGAGTGTTTGATCACTGATCAAACACTGACCAAACACGTTGTGAAAGCAGCCTTACGGGGACATTTATTTAGACCTGTTTATTACTTGATTGTCTTACTCTATTCCCTGCTGGCATCATATGTATCACAATTAGGCCTCATGCACACGACCGTATTCTTTTGCGGTCCGCAAAAACGGGTTCCGTTTTTCCGTGATCCGTTTTTTCATCCGTGGGTCTTCCTTGATTTTTGGAGGATCCACGGACATGAAAAAAAAGTTGTTTTGGTGTCCGTCTGGCCGTGCGGAGCCAAACGGATCCGTCCTGACTTACAATGCAAGTCAATGGGGACGGATCCATTTGACGTTGACACAATATGGTGCAATTGCAAACGGATCCGTCCCCATTGACTTTCAATGTAAAGTCAGGAGTCCCTATTATACCATCGGATCGGAGTTTTCTCCAATCCGATGGTATATTTTAACTTGAAGCGTCCCCATCACCATGGGAACGCCTCTATGTTAGAATATACCATCGGATTTGAGTTAGATCGTGAAACTCATATCCGACAATATATTCTAACACAGAGGCGTTCCCATAGTGATGGGGACGCTTCAAGTTAGAATATCCTACGAACTGTGTACATGACTGCCCCCTGCTGCCTGGCAGCACCCGATCTCTTACAGGGGGCTGTGATCCGCACAATTAACCCCTCAGGTGCCGCACCTAAGGGGTTAATTGTGCGGATCATAGCCCCCTGTAAGAGATCAGGTGCTGCCAGGCAGGAGGGGGCAGACCCCCCTCCCTCCCCTGTATTACATTCATTGGTGGCCAGTGCGGCCTCACCTCTCCCCCCCCTAGTTAAAATCACGTTCCGAATCCCCGATCATTGGTGGCCAGTGCGGCCTCACCTCTCCCCCCCCTTCCTAGTTAAAATCATGTTCCGAATCCCCCATCATTGGTGGCCAGTGCGGCCTCACATCTCCCCCCCCTAGTTAAAATCACGTTCCCCCATCATTGGTGGCCAGTGCGGCCTCACATCTCCCCCCCCCCTAGTTAAAATCACGTTCCCCCATCATTGGTGGCAGCGGAGAGTTCCGATCGGAGTCCCAGTTTAATCTCTGGGGCTCCGATCGATAACCATGGCAACCAGGACGCTACTGCAGTCCTGGTTGCCATGGTTACTTAGCAATTATTAGAAGCATTATTGTCATGCCTCACTCTGACGAGGTGCGGAGGTCGGCCAGGATAGCAGCACGAGTTTAGTGGTTGTTTTGGAGCCGTGCTGGATCCGCTTCTCATCAGGTGCACTTGGTGGGGTCATTAGTTTAAATAGCACACTAGCCCAGTGCCCTGAGCGGATTATACTAATCATTGTGGTCTTGGAAGCTAGGAAGGAAGGTTGGCTGTCTGCTCCAGCTCAGGAAGATAAGTGTTATTTCAAGTTTGGTTGTTTTGTGTCATCTTTCCCATCCAGGTTCTGTGTGAGCAGGCTGCTCCTTTTTCCCTACTTCACCATCTCAGGGAATTCAGGGTTTTGTCAGCCCAGGCAAGGGGACACCTCATACCTACCTTAAAGGTCTGTAGGTGGGCTGAGCAGTGCAGGGAGAGAGGTCAGGGATTAGTTAAGAGGTGACCCTACCCCTGTCTCTCGCCCAGAGCCTGGTTGGTGCGTTATCTGTTAGACTGAGTGCACGCCCGCCATGACAATTTTACTTACCTGCGAGCTGCGATGTCTGTGACCGGCCGGCGCTCCTCCTACTGGTAAGTGACAGGTCTGTGCTATAAGCAATGCGCCGCACAGACCTTTCACTTACCAGTAGGAAGAGCGCCCGGCCGGTCACAGACATCGCAGCTCGCAGGTAAGTATAATGCTTCTAAAAATTGCTAAGTAACCATGGCAACCAGGACTGCAGTAGCATCCTGGTTGCCATGGTTACCGATCGGAGCCCCAGCGATTAAACTGGGACTCCGATCGGAACTCTCCACTGCCACCAATGATGGGGGAACGTGATTTTAACTAGGGGGGGGGGAGATGTGAGGCCGCACTGGTCACCAATGATGGGGGAACGTGATTTTAACTAGGGGGGAGAGAGGTGAGGCCGCACTGGCCACCAATGATGGGGGATTCGGAACGTGATTTTAACTAGGGGGGGGAGGTGAGGCCGCACTGGCCACCAATGAATATAATATTGGGGAGGGAGGGGGTCTGCCCCCTCCTGCCTGGCAGCACCTGATCTCTTACAGGGGGCTATGATACGCACAATTAACCCTTTAGGTGCGGCACCTGAGGGGTTAATTGTGCAGATCACAGCTCCCTGTAAAAGATTGGGTGCTGCCAGGCAGCAGGGGGCAGTCATGTACACAGTTCTCAGTATACTCTAACTTGAAGCGTCCCCATCACTATGGGAATGCCTCTCTGTTAGAATATACTGTCGGATATGAGTTTTCACGAAGTGAAAACTCATATCTGAAAAAGCTTTTATGCAGACGGATCTGCGATCCGTCTGTGTGAAAGTTGCCAACGGCCACGGATCACGGACACGGATGCCAATCTTGTGTGCATCCGTGTTTTTTCACGGACCCATTGACTTGAATGGGTCCGTGAACCGTTGTCCGTCCAAAAAATAGGACAGGTCATATTTTTTTGACGGACAGGAAACACGGATCACGGCCGCGGATGAACAACGGTGCATTTTCCGAGTTTTCAACGGACCCATTGAAAGTCAATGGGTCCGCAGAAAATCACGGAAAATGGAACAACGGCCACGGATGCACACAACGGTCGTGTGCATGAGGCCTTATTAAAAGGGTTTTACACTAATGGCTTATCCTCTGGATAGGTCATCAGTATCTGATCGGCAGTTTGAGAAGGCAGTAATGCTGCTGCCTTCTCCAGCTTTGCCTAGGCTGTGAGACGTCACGTTCATCCATCACATGGCCTAGGCACAGCTCAGTCCCATTAAAGTAAATGTGGCTGAGCTGTGATTCCAAGCACAGCCACTATACAATGTACTGCGCCGTGCTTGGTTTGCTACTGCAAGCGCTGGTGCCTTCTCAAACAGCTGACCGGCGGGGGTCCTGGGTGTTGGACGCTCACCAATCAGATACTGATGACCCATCAGTATAAGGGTTCATGCGCACGACCATTGACGTTTGTGCATTCCACAAATTGCGCATCCGCAAAACATAGATACCCGCCATGTGTGTTCCGCTTTTTGTGGAATGAAACATCCTGCCCTCTATAGAATCAAACAGACAAGAATAGGACGTTTTATTTTTGTTCCCATTGAAGTGAATAAGTCCGCATCTGACCCACAAAAATGCAGCTCAGATGCGGACCAAAAATACATTTGTGTACATGAGTCCTAAAACTCTGGAAAACCCCTTTAATTCGAGCACACCTCTTGATAATTGTGGCGCATCAGGTCTGTGCACCAGAAATCTTCGTCAGCAAGTTACCAACTTTTTCTGGCATACAAGGAATGATAAATGTCCCCTTTTGTTCCTGGGTGTATAGCAGTCTGTGGGCTCCGCTTTTTACAGATCCATGATACAGCCATGTGCATAGTCTCCTTATTGAAAAAAAAAAAACAACCCTTCCATATGAGCCAAATGCTGCGGTATGCTAATTATATTATCCTATTAACAGCCATCAAGGCATGACATAGCTTGTTCTGTCTCCACGTTTTGGGCATGCGATTAAACATGACATCCTGTCAGAATAGGAAACACATTCGGCTCTGAAAGTGTAAGACAGCAGACTAGCATGTGGAAATCTGTGTGGAAATCTTATACCAGATGAGATTCAAGAGGCCTCGCCTAGTGATTAATCCCTGGGTATATACCGTAAGTAATTTATCAACTAAGGTCATTTTAGGTTACATGCACACCAGCGCTCTCATTTTCCTTTCTTCTGTTCCGTTATAGAATCAGAAGAACAGAAATAATGGAAGTACCGGATTCGGAACATGAATGAAAACTAACAGATCCCATTTTATTTACAGAGAAAAAAGTCCCGCATGCAGGACTATTCTCTCCACTATTTTTGATGAACTCTGTGATGGAGGCTAGCCTCCAATGCAGAGTGAACATACAAACAGTGATTAATGCTATAATATACAATGGAATTATATAAATCAGATGTACACATTAGGAAACAACAGTAGCTGTCAGCAATGATAGCCTACGCCTATGCTCCTATAGCTTTGTATCCAGTTATATATTTTACATAATGTGGCATGCCAATAGCATAATAACATAGGCTTATCATCAGAAGGTATCACATGTTTGACATCGTAATTGTTAGACTGACATCTTAAGTGTTAGATATTTAAATTGGTGTTTATTTTTATACTGTTTTACATATTTTCTTTTTAAACTCAATATTCAGATAAAACAATTCTTTCTTTTTCATTTAGGCAGTACTATATAATTGAAAATGATATCTTACCATTATGTATTTAAAAAAATTCTAAATTAATGGAAATTTCGGAAAAATTTGCAATTTTCTAAGTTTCAATTTCTTTGCTTTTGAGATAGTGATACCTCACAAAATTTTTTAATTAACATTCAACATATGTCTACTTTATGTTGGCACAATTTTTTAAATGTTCATTATTTTAGAATGTTAGAAAGTTTAGTATTTTAGAAGCTATTTTTTAAAATTGTAATTTTTTTTTTCCAAAACCAACTTTTTAAAGGACCAGTTCAGTTTTGAGGTGACTTTGAGGGGCTTAGGCTACTTTCACACTAGCGTTCGGGTGTCCGCTCGTGAGCTCCGTTTGAAGGGGCTCACGAGCGGCCCCGAACGCATCCGTCTGGCCCTAATGCATTCTCAGTGGAGGCGGATCCACTGAGAATGCATCCGCCTGCCAGCGCTCAGCCTCCGTTCCGCTCAGTGAGCGGACACCTGAACGCTGCTTGCAGCGTTCGGGTGTCCGTCTGGCCGTGTGTAGGCGAGCGGATCCGTCCAGACTTATAATGGAAGTCAATGGGGACGGATCCGCTTGAAGATGACACCATATGGCTCAATCTTCAAGCGGATCCGTTCCCCATTGACTTTCAATGTAAAGTCTGAACGGATCCGCTCAGGCTACTTTCAGACTTAGAAAATTTTCTAAGTAATAATGCAGACGGATCCGTTCTGAACGGATGCAAACGTCTGCATTATCGGAGCGGATCCGTCTGATGAAACATCAGACGGATCCGCTCCGAACGCTAGTGTGAAAGTAGCCTAACATAATGGAAACCACACATAAATGATGCCATTAAAGAAGCTACACCCCTCAAGGGTTAGCAGTGAAACAAACCTCAATATTTATTACCCTGATTCTGCAGTTTACATAAACACTCAACATGTGGTCGTAAACTGCTATATGGTCACATGGCAGGGCTCAGAAGGGAAGGAGTGCAATATGGTTTTTGGAGGACAGATTTAGCTGGAATGGGTTTTGGTTCATGTCACATATGACGAGACCCTGAGGTACTCCTACAGTAGAAACATCCCAAAAGTGACCCAATTTTGGAAACTGCAACCCTGCTGTATGGGCACACTGTGGGCTCAGAACACAAGGAGCTCCATTTGAGTTTTGGAAGGAAGATTTTGCTGGAATTGTTTTCAGGTGCCATGTCACATTTAAAGGGACCCTGAGGTGATCTCATTTTGGAAACTACACCCCTCAAGGAGCGCTTTGTAGTGGCCAATTTGACCCCACAGGTGTTTCATACAATTTAGAGACACCTGGCTATGAAAATTTAAATAAAATTTTTTGAATATAATGTTGCCCCATTTTTTTCCTTTTCACTAGGGAAACAAGAGATAAAACATGCCACAATGTGTTACACAGTTTTTGCTGAATATAATAACAGCCCATATGTGGTTGTAAACTGCTATATGAGAATTAGAAGGAAAAGAGTGCCATGTGACTTTTGTTACCCTATTTTGGAAACGACACCTCTCAAGGAATTTACCAAGGGGTATAGTGAGTGTTTTGACCCAACAGACATTTCAGTTTGACCCAGAATTTGTTATGCATTTTCTCCTGAATATAGCAACCCCCATTTGTGGTTGTAAACTGCTGTTTGGGCACATTGAAGGGTTTAGAAGGAAGGAACGCCATTTGACTTTTGGAGGGCTGATTTAGTGGGGATGGTTCTCGGGTGCCATGTTACATTTGCAGAGCCCGTGAGGTACCAGTGCAGTGTAAAACTTCATAAGTTACTATCAACTAGGGGTATAGTGATCGGCTTGACCCTTCAGGTGTTTAATATATTTTTTTAAAAATTAGGACATTAAATAAAAAAATACATTGTATATCAATTATGTGTAGCTTTAGCCTCACATATTTCATTAATAGTAGAAAAAGCATCCTAAATTTTGTTACATAATTTAGTGCAACTTCTTCCTAAGTGGTCATGAACTGCTGTTTCGGCAGAGTTCAGAATAGAAAGTACACCATGTGCATTTGAGGTCTATCTTGCTGATTTATACAGCACTGGCTATAAAGATGAGGTGAATTCAGTGGTGGATCCAGAGCCTGGTCTCGGAAGGGGCACGTCCAGATTGTTTTGTGGCGGTGGACAGAAAATAATGTGACGCTTATAGAACAGACTATTTTATTTAACCTATCGTACAGCTCTAACCCTTTTTTAAAAACAGTCACATTTGTCTTTCCAAATTACGGATTTTAAAAATTACAAACAAATAAGTGACATTTAACCACATATAACTTTATGATGTAACAGTTTTATAGAACAGAATATTATGGCCAGCATGGGGTGTAACCACGTCAAATTGAATCTCTAGACTATGGCCAGTCAGTGGCTGTAACACCTGGGCTGGGGACCTGGGGACAGGCGGTAAAGTATTTAGAACAGTTAGTACACTTTTAAAAGTGTGGCCAGCCAGCATGGCACTGGAGCATGATTGCCCAAGCTCACCTGGTCGCTGGTGGGCTGGTCCAGGCAGGGTAACTGTTTAGGCTAGAAGCTGTAGCTCAGCTCTACAGTATGCCAATGTAGTATGTACAGTACTCTCTGTCCGACCGCGCACCCGCCGACTGCGCATGCAGCTCCCTCTCCCACTGTCCGCGGATATATATACCGCACTGTGTCTGAGCGCCGGCGTGTAACGTCACTGGCGCTCAGCAGTGCAGCGACAGCCCGCACGTTATCCGGGCATGTAATTTGTAAGAAACCCGCAGCACTCACTTGTCTTCAAGTCTTCATAATTTAATCACCAACACAATGCGACGTTTCGACCAGTATGGTCTTTCTCAAGCAACAAACAGTGTGAACATGGCCAGATACATATACCCTCCCAAAGAGTCATATGACCTAATCACATATGCTGATTACAAATCAAATATATTAAGTACATACCGCCCACTTGGGCAATTCTATCATCCAGATCCAAAAACACAAATCACCTAATATACAGTGCCTTCCATTATATAACATTAAAATCCATAACCAGTGCTTACTGTATATATCTCGGTGGAAACCTGATGGGCATATCTCTAGCGGGATCGTTCGTCTGGACTTCTTCTGTGTATACAAAAAGCGTGCTCCTCCCTACATCCCCCTGCGTGTAATGCGCAGGCACGCCGGGCGTCCCTCTGCATGTAATGAGCAGGCAAGCCGGACCCATGTTGAGATTTAGTGTGGTGTTCCTCTGATCCCATTGCGCCTGCGTCACTAGCGCCATGGGAACCACATAAACAATCAACAATCAACCCGGGCGACGCCGGCGGAATGGGGAAGTAAGGCAATCGGAAGCCCTCTCTCTCACTATATTCTCGAGGGGGGCAATTGCCCCGTTGCCCCCCCCCCCCCCCCCGGATCCGCCAATGGGAAAATTCACAGAGAGTTTACCAAGTAAGCATTTTGACCCTGTGGGCGTTTTGCAAAAATGAATACAAAACTGATTTTAAAAAGTGAAAATTGCAATTTCAGTGCCCAAAATTTTGTATCCTGTGTGGGCCACAGTAAAAAGCAAACTCTCTATTATGCTGTGCTTCCTGGTTTAGAAACACCCTACATGTGGCCCTAATCTTTTGACTGAAAATTTGCTATTTTTCCACACATACAACATTTCAGTGCCAAATATGTTGTGCCCAGGTCATGCTATCTGAGAATTTCACCACAATACTTGAACTCATAGGCTGGGTTCACACTGGCATTGCGGGTGACATGCGGGAACAGATGCGGGTGCGTTGCGGGAAAATGTGCAATTTTTCCCCGCGATTGCAAAACGTTTTAATGCGTTTTGCACACGCGTGAGAAAAATCGGCATGTTTGGTACCCAGACCCGAACCCGGACTTCTTCACATAAGTTCGGGTTTGGGTTAGGTGCTCTGTAGATTTTATTATTTTCCCTTATAACATTGTTATAAGTGAAAATAATAGCATTCTTAATACAGAATGCTTAGTAAAATAGTGATGGAGGGGTTAAAAATAAAATTTAAATTAAACTTGCCTTAATCCACTTGTTCGTGCAGCCCGGCTTCTCTTCTTTCTTCTTCTTTGAGGAAAAGGACCTGTGGTGATGTCACTGCGCTCATCACATGGTCCGTCACATGACCCATGGATCACGATGGGTCATGTGACGGACCATGTGATGAGCGCAGTGACATCACCACAGGTCTTTTTCCTCCTGGACAGCAAAGAAGAAGACAGAAGAGAAGTCGGGCAGCGCGAACAAGTGGATGAGGTGAGTTAAATTATTATATTTTTTTTTTTAACCCCTCCAGCCCTATTTTACTAAGCATTCTGTATTAAGAATGCTATTATTTTCCCTTATAACCATGTTATAAGGGAAAATAATAATGATCGGGTCCCCATCCCGATCGTCTCCTAGCAACCATGCGTGAAAATCGCACCGCATCCGCACTTGCTTGCGGATGCTTGCGATTTTCACGCAGCCCCATTCACTTCTATGGGGCCTGCTTTGCGTGAAAAACGCACAATATAGAGCATGCTGCGATTTTCACGCAATGCACAAGTGATGCGTGAAAATCACGGATCAGGTGCACAGCCTCATGGAAATGAATGGGTCTGGATTCAGTGCGGGTGCAATGCGTTCACCTCACGTGTGAAAGAGGCCATAGGCAGGTTCTTCTGGGTACAGAAATGCCATAAATGTGGACATTAGCCGCTATATGGGCACATGGTAGGGCTCTGAAGGGAAGCAGCACCATTCGGCTTTTGGAGAGCGTATTTTGTTTTTAGGTGCTACATCACACTTGCAGAGACCCCGGGGTAACTGTACAGTGAAAACCTCATTTTTAAAATTGCACCCCTCAAGTTATTTATCAAGGATTGGTTCAACCATTTTGATTCCACAGGTATTTTTCAGACATTGATGAGCAGGTAACAGGTGCAAAATGAAAATTGCAAGTTTTCCACAGACATGGCATTTCTGTGCACATATGCTGTGCCCAGGGAACAGGGCGAACAATACAAAATCCCCCCCCCCCCCCCCATGTTTAAAGTGACCTTACTTTCTAATAAAAACACATTTTAAAAGAATCAACTACCCAAGGTAAACCCAGTGACTTACAGGCAATGTCTCCACAGATTTCAGTTTGTTCACTTTCCTTTTCTTTTGAGTTTGTTTCCAGAAGCTCATGCGCAGATGTCTTCGGCCAGGGGTGCGCAGCCCCTTTGTCACATAAAAAGACACCAGTATTAATAAAAGATGCAGGGTAGATGAGGTCTGTTACATATTTTGCATTAGGGACCAGGGAATTCAGCTGATACCTTTGACTTTGGCTTGTTGTTTCTACAGTCCACCCCGGCCCTGTATAGCAAATAACCCCCTATATAGCTGCCCCCTTTAACACTGCTACCCTATAGTGTCCACCAATACTATGCCTGGTGCTGCCCCATGTGCCTACATTAGTTTACTTTCAAACTGCTGAGAACATGATAACATAATGAGTCATGAAACTTTTTTGATCCCACCGCTCACTGCACTGCAGTGGTCTCATGTCTCAGTGGACGGGGACATAGAAGTACAGTCATGGCCAAAAGTTTTGAGAATTACATAAATATTGGAAATTGTAAAAGTTGCTCCTTAAGTTTTTATAATAGCAATTTGCATATACTCCAGAATGTTATGAAGAGTGATCAGATGAATTGCATAGTCCTTCTTTGCCATGAAAATTAACTTAATACAAAAAAAAACTTTCCACTGCATTTCATTGCTGTCATTAAAGGACCTGCTGAGATCATTTCAGTAATCGTCTTTTTAACTCAGGTGAGAATGTTGACGAGCACAAGGCTGGAGATCATTATGTCAGGCTGATTGGGTTAAAATGGCAGACTTGACATGTTAAAAGGAGGGTGATGCTTGAAATCATTGTTCTTCCATTGTTAACAATGGTGACCTGCAAAGAAACGCGTGCAGCCATCATTGCGTTGCATAAAAATAGCTTCACAGGCAAGGATATTATGGCTACTAAGATTGCACCTCAATCAACAATTTATAGGATCATCAAGAACTTCAAGGAAAGAGGTTCAATTCTTGTTAAGAAGGCTTCAGGGCGTCCAAAGAAGTCCAGCAAGCGCCAGGATCGTCTCCTAAAGAGGATTCAGCTGCGGGATCGGAGTGCCACCAGTGCAGAGCTTGCTCAGGAATGGCAGCAGGCAGGTGTGAGCGCATCTGCACGCACAGTGAGGCATAAGGGAGGAGCACCCCCATCCTCCACAGCATCTCCCCTCATACACTGAGCACCCCCATCCTCCACAGCATCTCCCCTCATACACTGAGCACCCCCATCCTCCACAGCATCTCTCATCATACACTGAGCTCCCCCATCCTCCACAGGATCTTCCCTCATACACTCAGCACCCCCTCAGCATCTCCCCTCATACACGGAGCACCCCCCAGCATCTCACCTCATACACGGAGCACCCCCCAGCATCTCCCCTCATGTACAGAGCACCCCCGCCCCAGCATCTCCCTTCTTATACTGAGCACCCCCCAGCATCTCCCCTCATGTACTGAGCACCCCCCCAGCATCTCTCCTTGTGTACTGAGCCCCACATCCTCCACAGCATCTCCCCTCATATACTGAGCACCCCCCAGCATCTCCCCTCATATACTGAGCACCCCCCAGCATCTCCCCTCATATACTGAGCACCCCCAGCATCTCCTCTCATGTACTGAGCACCCCCGCCCCAGCATCTCCCCTCATATACTGAGAACCCCCCAGTATCTCCCCTCATGTACTGAGCACCCCCCACCCCCAGCATCTCCCCTCATATACTCATCACCCCCCAGCATCTCCCCTCATGTACTGCGCACTAGAGATGGCCTTGCGGTTCGCCCGGCGGTCGTTTCGCGGCGAACTTTGCGTGTTCGCGATTCACCGAACATGCGAACATATGGAGAAATTTGCGCCCGCCATATTCTTTTACAATGTGAAGAAACTTGACCCATGAGACATCCATCAGGTCATACAGGACAGCCAATTGAGACGTTTCAGCACATGGACATACCCCCTACCTTATAAATAAACCTGATCTGGCCGCCATTTTACATTCAGTGTTTTGCCAGTGTAGGGAGAGGTTGCTGTGTGGAGCAGGGACAGACTGTTAGGGACACCAAACGCTAGCTAATAGGGCCACAAAAGTCCTTTTAAGCACTAGTATAGGTGTGCTATCGATAGGTGTGATATACAGAGGGGTGCGATATACTTATAATATACTTTTATAATGAGTCAAAAACACATAGATCTATATAGTGATCACCTGGAAGTCAGGGGCCTAGGGGCTTACTAAGGCCATTTTTATATAGGGTAAGGTTCCAGACGGGGTCGCTCTTATCAGGGCGGGTTGTCTGTGGTTAGGCTATCAGGGCCAGAATAGCACCCCCTGTAGGGTAATATCAGGGACAGTTCTTTGCCCACCCTGTCCTTCAATACCACATCATCATCTAGCCCAGGGATAGATGGTTTTGGCTTTCCCTCGGGGATTCATGGATGTGCACTGAAACACCCCGGATTGTGGTAGGACATATGGTTTCTGATTTGGTGCCGCCGAGCACTTGTTATTGCCTACCACATCTAGGGACAAGCGTTATTGGAACAAATAATTTCTACTGGTGTGATATACCAGTCGCCCCCCCCAAAAAAAACTGATTTAAGCGGGATGTTATATACCAATATACTTTCTTCATAGTGCATTTGGGTACTGTATAGTGCATTTGCCGATATTTCGCATTGAAAAAAATAATAAATGGAGATCGCAAATTCGAATAATACATCTGGTATGTCACTGTCCATGTTGTGGGACTATTTGTGCACTTCTAGTAATTATTTCTTGGCTGCAAATATGAGCTGAAGGTTTTTCAGGTTCGCCTGCCATTAAAATGAATGGGACCCGCTGTGAACTTGCGGTTCACGATCATTTGATCGCGTTCGCACGATCGCGTTCGTAAACCGTCCCGGCAGATGTTCGTCCATCACTACTGAGCACCACCCAGCATCTCCCCTCATGCACTGATCATCACAGGTCAGAGCTGCTTGAATCCTTTACAGATAAGCTCCTCCTCCTCCCTTATGCCGCTCCACACAGCCCTCAGTGCCTTGTCCTTTTCTCACATAGGCCCCGCCTCCTTGTCTGACGCGCTCCCACAGGCCCTTCCTCCTCCCTCACACACTGTTTAGGTGGCTCTAGCCTCTATCCCAGGAAATACTGCAGCCATAGAGAAGAGGACCAGTGGTGAGTGCAGTTAGTGCTGGGAGCGCTGTACTCACTGTTCCTTCAGTCTCCTCCGTGCGGTGGAAACCCTGGCCCGGCTCTAGAAATGGCCCTGCTGGCAACCAATAAAAGGTACCTGTCACGGGGTTCCGAAGGTGCACTCGGTCCCCCATTGCCCGCAGAACTGTTGCTTAGCTTTTGGAATGAGGTTCTGTGTTTGACCTCATTCCCAGGGCGGCTTTACTAGCTGGGTGGCTCCCTGCTCCTAGTCTGCCTTGAGCGCCGAGCTGATCACTCGGTGCTCGACTGGTTGGTCTGTCGGTCATGTGACGCTGGCCACGTCACATGACCCTCACTCCCCACTATAAATACAGGCAGCCTGCTGGCTACAGGTTGCCTGTTAATTTCTAGGTTCCTGGCTATTTGTTGGACTACTGAATATTTACCTGATCCTGTTCCCTGACGATCCTCTGCCTGCTCCTCCTGTACTGCGCATACATCCTGGTATTGTGACCTCGGCTCCCACCTGACTACTCTCTTAGGACTCCTCTTGTACTTCGCTACTCTCCTGGTATTTGACCCCGGCTTCTCCTGACCATTCTTTGCTTAATCCTTTGTACTGCGTAGCTCTCTTGGTTCTGACCCGGTCCGTTCATGTTCCGTATTTTGTCTTGTCTGTCTTCCCTGCACATATCCTAAGTTAGGGACTGCCGTCCAGTTGTCCCCTGTCATCAGGACTCGTGAGGCAAGTAGGCAGGGCCAGGGGTGAGGGTGGAGCGCAGTGGTCACTACCCTTTCCCCTGTGTGTGTGTGGACGTGACCGTTACAGTACCAGGAGCCTTTCACGAGTGCCCGAATGGTCAGTCCGCACGTCACAGGTCCCACACCACTCTCCTCATCTCTACTTGCCCGCCTACCGGAGGAAGCGGCAGATGTCTCCTCCACATCTTGGCTGGCCAGTAGCTGCTGACTCTCCTCTAGTAGCTCATCCTCGCTGTATAGTGGAGCTGACCCCACAGCATATAATACTTCTCTGGCTTTTTTTTTGCCACTAATACATGCCAAAAAAGTATTTAGAACATATAACTGGACTGCGGAACGACAAATAATACTTTTTTTTGCCACTAGTACACGCCAAAAAACGGCTTTAGAACATACAGTATTTTCCTCCCTATAAAACGCACCGGCCCATAAGACGCACCTAGGTTTTTGGGGAGGAAAATAAGGAAAAAAATGTTTTTTAACCAAAAGGTGTGCTTTTGGTGGGTTTGGAACTAATGGTGGTCTGTGGATGGCACTATTACTGGGGATCTGTGGATGGCACTATTATGGGGGATCTGTGAAGGACACTGTTATGGGGGAATCTAGGGATGGCACTGTTATGGGGGATCTGTGGATGATGCACTGTTATGGGGGGATCTGTGACGGACACTGTTAAGGGGGGGATCTGTGAAGGATACTGTTACAGGGGGATCTGTGGCTGACATTGTTATGGGGAATCTTTGGATGGCACTGTTATGGGGGAATCTGTGGATGGCACTGTTATGGGGGATCTGTGGATGGCACTGTTATATATGTGCCATCCACAGACCCCCCACCCCATAACAGTGCCATCCACACCCCCCCAGCCCATAACAGTGCCATCCACAGACCCCCATAACAGTGCCATCCAAAGATTCCCCCACAGATGTCCCCCATAACCGCTCCAGTGCTGCAATATACAAATATAAAATGTCTCATTCAATTTAAAGTGATTAAACATGCCCCCTCACTCCTAATATTACCGTACACTCTAACAGCTTCTGTACAACGCAGGCAGGCCGGGCGGCCGGCGCGTCACTCACTGACGTCACGTGCCTGCGCCGCCTGCTTCATTCATAAAGTAGGCGGCGCAGGCACGTGACATCAAGGAGTTAAGCTGCCGCCCGGCCTGCCTGCATTCTACAGAAGCTGTTAGGGTGTACAGTAATATTAAAAGTGGGGGGGCATGTTTAATCACTTTTAATTGAATGAGACATTTTATATTTGTATAGTGCAGCCAGCCCCCAGCTCCTCCTCCCAGTCCCTCCCCGCTCGCTCATACATCGCAGCCTGCGATGTAAAAATGTCAGCATTCGCCTCATAAGACGCAGGGGCATTTTCCCCCCATTTATGCAAATAATACTTTTTTTTGCAACTTATACACGCCGAAAAAGGCTTTAGAACATACAGTGGATATTGAAAGTCTACACAGAACTTTCAGAACTTTCAGAACTTTTTCCACCTTTTAATGTGACCTATAAACTGTACAACTCAATTGAAAAACAAACAGAAATCTTTTAGGTAGAGGGAAGAAAAAATATAAAAATAAAATAACATGGTTGCATAAGTGTGCACACCCTTAAGCTAATACTTTGTTGAAGCACCTTTTGATTTTATTACAGCACTCAGTCTTTTTGGGTATGAGTCTATCAGCATGGCACATTTTGACTTGGCATGATTTGCCCACTCTTCTTTGCAAAAACACTCCAAATCTGTCAGATTGCGAGGGCATCTCCTGTGCACAGCCCTCTTCAGATCACCCCGTAGATTTTCAATCGGATTCAGGTCTGGGCTCTGGCTGGGCCATTCCAAAACTTTAATCTTCTTCTGGTGAAGCCATTCCTTTGTTGATTTGGATGTATGCTTTGGGTCGTTGTCATGCTGACAGCTTTCTAGCAGCAGCCTGAAGGTTTTGTGCCCATATTGACTGGTATTTGGAACTGTTCATAATTCCCTCTAGCTTAACTAAGGTCCCAGTTCCAGCTGAAGAAAAACAGCCCCAAAGCATGATGCTTCACTGTGGGTATGGTGTTCTTTTGGTGATATGCAGTGTTGTTTTTATGCCAAACATATCTTTTGGAATTATGGCCAAAAAGTTCAACCTTGGTTTCATCAGACCATAACACTTTTTCCCACATGCTTTTGGGAGACTTCAGATGTGTTTTTTCAAAATGTAGCCTGGCTTGGATGTTTTTCTTCATAAGAAAAGGCTTTCGTCTTGCCACTCTACCCCATAGCCCAGACGTATAAAGAATACGGGAGATTGTTGTCACATGTACCACACAGCCAGTACTTGCCAGATATTCCTGCAGCTCCTTTAATGTTGCTGTAGGCCTCTTGGTAGCCTCCCAGACCAGTTTTCTTCTCGTCTTTTGATCAATTTCGGAGGGACGTCCAGTTCTTGGTAATGTCACTGTTGTGCCATATTTTCTCCACTTGATGATGACTGTCTTCACTGTGTTCCATGGTATATCTAATGCCTTGGAAATTCTTTTGTACCCTTCTCCTGACTGATACCTTTTAACAATGAGATCTCGCTGATGCTTTGGAAGCTCTCTGTGGACCATGGCTTTTGCTGTGGGATGTGACTAAGAAAGACCAACTAGAGCAGCTGAACTTTATTTAGGATTAATCAGAGGCACTTTAAATTATTTTGAAAGTGATTGCTTAATTCTGAACACAGCTACATCCCCAGTTATAAGAGGGTGTGCACACTTATGCAACCACATTATTTTAGTTTTTTTTTGTTTTCTTCCCTCTACCTAAAAGATTTCAGTTTGTTTTTCAATTGAGTTGTACAGTTTATAGGTCACATTAAAGGTGGAAAAAGTTCTGAAATGATTTATCTTTGTCTCATTATTTTACATCACAGAAACCTGATATTTTAACAGGGGTGTGTAGACTTTTTATATCCACTGTATAAATGCACAGCTGAACGGCAAATAATACTTTTTTTTGCCACTAATACACGCAAAAAAAAGGCTGTAATTTTCTCACTTCACCAGACAGTGGCTAATAAGTCATTTTTTCCCACTTATACATGCCAAAAAAGGCTTTAGAACATATAACTGCACCGCACAAGGGCTAATAAGACATATAAATATTTCCTAGTAATACATCTTGTTAATTGCTGTACAGCACTTGCACCCTAATAACAAGAACGGTTTGCTGGAATTACAGAGGTATCTACTGCAAACCTGAAAGCAGCAGTATAATGGCAATTTGGATTCCCAGTCAGTGCAGCAAGTTGTAATAGGATTGCTCCTATTACCCAGGCTGCACACTCCCCTATTCCACCCTGTTCTGCTTTAAGGCCTCATTCAGACGGCCGTATGCTGTCCGCAAAAATGCGGATCCGTTTTTTTGCGGACAGTTTAGCATGTCCGTAAAAAAAAGGATAGCATTCAGTATTTTTGCGGACCCATAGACTTCAATGGGGCCATGTCCTGATTTTCACGGACAAGTATACGACATGAAAAATGAAACAGACCCCAGGGGTTAGAAAAGTGAGGGAGGGGGAACAGTGCCCACCCAATGTATCCACAAGTAACACCCCTGAAAAAAATAATAACTCGGCACAAGCTCCCGAGTACAATGGCAGAATAACGGAAGAAAATGGAACCAAAAATGCCAGATGATAAGTAGTATAAATATAAGCTTTTATTAAATAACAAAGCACAAGTGAAAAATGCAATTACATGCATATGATGCCGGGAGACAAGGGACAAAAAGGAACAGGGAAGGAAAAAACGGTGCCACCCTGGGAGGGACACACTGGTCAAAAATGCGTAAATATAAAGGATCACAATAGGGATGTGTATGGTATAATAACCTACCCTAGGATCACATACATATACATGGTAAATGGTGAGTCACTAATCAACTGCAAGAAAAACCAAAAATAATGAAAATGATAATAAATAAAGACAAGCAGCTATGGTGAATAGCCGCACTGGCATTTTTGGCTCCATTTTCTTCCAAGTATAGGACATGTTTCATTTGTTTTGCGGAACCGTAGAATAGAAAAGGGTCCCATAGAAGTGAACAGGTCAGCATCTAATTCGCCAAAAAACTGATCCACATTTTTTGCGGATAGCATACGGCCGTCTGAATGAGCCCTTAGGCCTCATGCACACGACCGTTGTTTTATTCCGTATCCGTTGTGCTGTTTTTCATGATTTTCTGCGGACCCATTGACTTTCAATGGGTTTGTTGAAAACTCGGCTAATGCACCGTTTGTCATCCGCGTCCGTGATCCGTGGTTCCAGTCCGTCAAAAAAATATAACCTGTCCTATTATTTTCGCGGAAAACAGTTTGCGGACCCATTCAAGTCAATGGAACCGCAAAAAAACACGGAGGCACACAAGATTGTCGTCCGCGTCAGTTTTTTTCCTATCATTTGCATGGCAAACCTGTCTTAAAGGAAGACACACGGAAAAAAAAAAACGGAAACGGATTACGAAACAACGGAACCCCATTTTGCGGAACGGAACACAACAACGGTCGTGTGCATGAGGCCTAATATTGTGAAATAATTCCTCCCTATCCTTTTTCTGCACTTCTAATGCTCTTTCCCGGAACTTCTATTGAGCAAAATATACGTTTTCAAGTCTTTCCTAGCACTGTCCCTCGCGCGTGCTGATGTCTCTCCCTGCACTTGTGAGATGGGGAAACAGCTGTCATTGTCTGAACATTGTGTTTTTTTAAATGAAGTTAAATGATCATTTTGCTGTTTGGCCACAAGATGCTGCTGTTTCCTTGGCACAGCTGGCTGACTGCATATAAATTTCCATATTCATGAGAGTTGTGGTTCTAGAGAACAGGAAGAAGGATCTGTGGCCATCTTGGGAGCAAACTGAGACCTGAGGAGCTGTGTGTGAGCAGAAAAGTGAGAGGACCTCCTATGTGATAACAGCTGCAGCTGAGTGAAGCTGATTATTGTCCAAGACCCAGACCCTGTCCAGGGAAAGGAGGATTGTTTCCAGGAAGGCTGACAAGAGCTAAGGAACAAGCTGCATACCCTGCGGGACCTCATGTTTGCTGGAGAGACTGGTTGTTCGGTTCAGGGACATCAGTGGATAAAGAGAAGACCCGGGTGGGTAAGATCATGCACACATCTCACTGCAGTTTGGCATCTAGAGACTTAGACAGGCCTGTAGTTAGATAGTTAGGGTCTCTTCTTTGTGTCAGGCCTAAAGTGTTGCTACTGTAATACAATAACTAAAAGGGACATTGCACATTTGAGAGCTGATAAATACACCCACGAACTCTATCCAGTTCAGCGTTTTGCTCATGAGAAATAATCAGGCACGTGCTACCGGACTAGATATGGGAGGGGGAATAATATAGAGCACGGTAAGATTGTGAACTGCTGTGTTGCACCGCAGGCCAGCCCGTACTAAGCACCCAACCAATTGTTCGTGTTTGTTTCAAGGTAATAATAGGTACGGCAAGGCAGTTTTAGTTGTGCCCGCCAGTAGGTAAATTATCGTGAAATTTCTGCTGGCATCCATCAAGGGGTGCCGTGTTGTGCAACATAGGGGTACGGTTTCAATAGTCATAGGACTATAATTCCTGTTTCTGTCCGTTTCTCTATTTTTAAAATATAACTTTTATTTCTCTTTTAATAAACAATATAGCCACAAAAACATATAAATTTAAAACAGCATATGGAGGGCAAAATGCTGTTAGGGGACTATAGGTTTAGCAACCACTGCTTATCTATAGGTGAGCTGAGATTGTTATTAATCTCTTACAATAGAGTGCGAAGTGCGTGTCTGTAATGTCAGCCGACATCAGACACCTTGCAACTGACGCTCTTGGAATTATTACCCTACCTACAGTGCTATATTTGTCCGTGTCCGATATTTTATCAGGCACTCATAGCGGCTTCTACCGCCCGCACTTGTACCTATTATCTGCCCCTATAGTATGCATATATATGCGGCGTCTGCAGATCGCCGTTCGATTAATCACTCATTTGCCCTGCCATAATCATTAAAAACTACTGGTGCAGCTCCCCCGACATGTTTCACCGTGAGATGCGGCTTCTTCAGGGGGGGAAGGAGCTACTGACAACACGAGTGTTTCGTTTGCAAGATCTTATATATCCATGGGGCGGGTTTTCGCTCCATGATGTCCAGTAAGATTATATCTCGTGTTGATGAGCATTCAGACAGGCCAATCCAGATGCGGTTTCGTCAGTCACAATGGTCTGGTTATCAGCTAATCACATTGTTTCTTATGCGCTTGCGTTCGGCACTTAGTATCTTTTTGTTGCAGCTATTATGTGCACTTGCGCCGGGACTTAGTATCTTTTTGTTGTAACTATTATGTGCACTTGCGTCGGGACTTAGTATCTTTTTATTGTAACTATTATGTGCGCTTGCGTCGGGACTTTAGGTTTCTACTCAGTTTCAGTGGCGTCAGTGCGCATGCATAACCACTTAGAATTTTTTCTGTTAATGTTTTAATGCGCATGTATAAAGACTTTAACTTTTTTTTCCTTTTTATTTTCCCCTCTACTTTAGGGATCTGCTTGTACTTAGGTGAGTAACATGAAGTTTTCTCCCGATCCGCAAGGTATAAGTCGCATATGTCAGGACTTAGATTTTTAACCATTCTATCTTAATAATATCATTCCTTTATTTCCTACTAAGCTCTTAATCTGGTTGGGAGGTTCATTATGTCGATTACACTACTATAAGTCATCATGACAATTACGCTACTAAGAGAGTGTTTCTATTTATATTTATACTAAGGGAATATTCTTGGTATTATGAAGAAGGTTGCATGCATTACACCCTTATATCATTGCAATCCAGGTTGTATAGATACAGAATGATTGAAGTGTCGTGCCCATGTCTCAAAAATATTCTGTACTTCCAACCGTACTCAATTACCTCAAATATGATTAAGACACAAATACATACAGACTCTGACTAGACTTGCCAACTTGATTCTGGTTATTTTAAAATACAACCACATATTTATTGTAATCTGGATAGACATGCTCTATTATATTTTTGCTTCTGAGCATTTGTTTATTTATTATTATTTTCATTATTATCTTATATAGGATTATTTTGGATAACAAGAGTGATAATTTATCTGATGCTAGTTATAACAAGCATCAGATAAATTATCACTCTTGTTATCCAAAATAATCCTATATAATATAATAATGAAAATAATGTATATGTGTCTTAATCATATTTGAGGTAATTGAGTACGGTTGGAAGTACAGAATATTTTTGAGACATGGGCACGACACTTAATCATTCTGTATCTATACAACCTGGATTGCAATGATATAAGGGTGTAATGCATGCAACCTTCTTCATAATACCAAGAATATTCCCTTAGTATAAATATAAATAGAAACACTCTCTTAGTAGCGTAATTGTCATGATGACTTATAGTAGTGTAATCGACATAATGAACCTCCCAACCAGATTAAGAGCTTAGTAGGAAATAAAGGAATGATATTATTAAGATAGAATGGTTAAAAATCTAAGTCCTGACATATGCGACTTAGACCTTGCGGATCGGGAGAAAACTTCATGTTACTCACCTAAGTACAAGCAGATCCCTAAAGTAGAGGGGAAAATAAAAAGGAAAAAGAAGTTAAAGTCTTTATACATGCGCATTAAAACATTAACAGAAAAAATTCTAAGTGGTTATACATGCGCACTGACGCCACTGAAACTGAGTAGAAACCTAAAGTCCCGACGCAAGCGCACATAATAGTTACAATAAAAAGATACTAAGTCCCGGCGCAAGTGCACATAATAGCTGCAACAAAAAGATAGTAAGTGCCGAACGCAAGCGCATAAGAAACAATGTGATTAGCTGATAACCAGACCATTGTGACTGACGAAACCGCATCTGGATTGGCCCGTCTGTATGCTCATCAACACGAGATATAATCTTACTGGACATCATGGAGCGAAAACCCGCCCCATGGATATATAAGATCTTACAAACGAAACACTCGTGTTGTCAGTAGCTCCTTCCCCCCCCCCCTGAAGAAGCCGCATCTCGCGGTGAAACATGTAGGGGGAGCTGCACCAGTAGTTTTTAATGATTATGGCAGGGCAAATGAGTGATTAATCGAACGGCGATCTGCAGACGCCGCATATATATGCATACTATAGGGGCAGATAATAGGTACAAGTGCGGGCGGTAGAAGCCGCTATGAGTGCCTGATAAAATATCGGACACGGACAAATATAGCACTGTAGGTAGGGTAATAATTCCAAGAGCGTCAGTTGCAAGGTGTCTGATGTCGGCTGACATTACAGACACGCACTTCGCACTCTATTGTAAGAGATAAATAACAATCTCAGCTCACCTATAGATAAGCAGTGGTTGCTAAACCTATAGTCCCCTAACAGCATTTTGCCCTCCATATGCTGTTTTAAATTTATATGTTTTTGTGGCTATATTGTTAATTAAAAGAGAAATAAAAGTTATATTTTAAAAATAGAGAAACGGCCAGAAACAGGAATTATAGTCCTATGACTATTGAAACCGTACTTCTTGACCTCCTGGGTCCAGTGGATCATTTGTAAATATTAGTGCAACATAGGGGTCTCAGCCTTTGGCTGGGTGTATGTAAACGTATTTCATGTTCTCAGCATTTGTGGTTGTGTTTATTATGACGTGTTAGTAAAATTCTGTTTTTTCAAAAGCTGGTGTCAGAGTTGCTTTCCTCGTTCGTGATTTCACTGTATCCTGGGGAGCCCACCCCGGTACACGGCTTACACACTAGCCACACTCGAAAATGGCTGAATCCAAGATTGCTGAGGCTATATATAGGACTGTGACATCACAGGGCTGGCTGGCTGCTGATTGGCTGCATGCATGGCATTGTGGGTGATCCTTTATTCCCAGAGTTCTTTGCTCCATGTGCTAACATGTGCAGCAACCATTTTAGGAAAAAATGAGATTCGTTACCACAAAGCGTGAGGAAATTCGGATTCGGTGCAAATCAAATTTTTCATGAAATTCGGATCGAATTCTACTTCGTCAACTTCGATTCGCTCATCTCTAAATATAATGTTATCTTATTTTTTACATTTTATTGTGTATTATGACAGTATTAGAAGAAAGGTTTCGTTCACATGACCGTTCAGCCTTTCCTTTCTCACTACTGCACTACTTTTTCCTCCGCTCCACAATCTTCTTCTGAGCGGAAACCTAATGGACTCAGTTATAGTCTATGGGGTTCTTACGTTCCCTTCTGCTCAGTTATGTGCCGCATCCGTCCTTTCTGTTCTCCTGCTCCGGGTGAACGGTGGTGTAAACAAAGCCTAACTGAGAAGTTCTGCAGCCACACAAAATCACAAAGCTGCAGTATTACATGAGTCCAGCAGTCTGTGCTCCAGAGCTGCCGCTCCTTCGTTAACTGGGGATTACTCTATGAGACATTTTGTAAACTTGGCGATCAGAGAGGTACTGTTACTTTATATACAAAGTCCCCTCTAATAGTCTCTTCATGTCTTTAGAATGTCATTGTAATAATTCACATCTGTATGGTTCCTCAATAGGGTAGGGACAACTGCGTGACTGCAGACATACATTATTGGAACCATCAATGATATCTTTTTTTATGGTGGTTTCACACAGTTTTTTTTTGTGAAATGCAACTTTTTTTTATTTTAATTTTTATTAATAAAAAAAACCATATGCAAACCATTATATTTTTCAGTCAGGGTTACAATATAAAATTGTTATTATTGTCAATTCCCCTTGATCACCCATTTCCCACCCCTCCCTACCCTTGTGATGCGTCCCAAAGACCTTTATGATCCTACTCAAATAAGCAATAGAGGAAACATAAATTTAGGGGCGAAAAAGGATCAAGGCTTTCAAGCCTCCTATATTAGTCCACATCTCCTGACTATTTATTTGCCTATATAGAACCTTCTCATAGCTTTTAAACCTATTAACCAGATGTATCCAAGTATTCAAATTTGGAACATCTCGTGAGAACCAACTGGAGTAATCAGAAGTCTCTCTAAAAACAATACTCTATTCAAAAGAAACTTCCTATACTTATGGCAATTTACCTTAGAGAGATCACTTAATATACAACATTCAACCAAAAATGGAATCTGGAGTCAGAATTTCTGATTAATAAAGTTATTAATGGCAGACCAGTATTCTTTTAATTCTGGACAAGACCAGAGCATGTGTAGGTGGTCACCCCCTAAGGCCTCTTTCACATGAGCGTGTCCGGATAAGGTCCGGATTTGGTGCAGCAAACCCGCGCGAGTAGGTATGCAATTGCAGTCAGTTTTGACTGCGATTGCGTTCCGTTGTTCAGTTTTTATCGCGCGGGTGCAATGCGTTTTGCACGCGCGTGATAAATAACTGTATGTGGTACCCAGACCTGAACTTCTTCACAGAAGTTCAAGTTTTGGGTTCAAGGTTGTGTAGATTGTATTATTTCCCCTTATAACATGGTTATAAGGGAAAATAATAGCATTCTGAATACAGAATGCATAGTACAATAGGGCTAGAGGGGTTAAAAAAAAAATTCAAAAAATTTAACTGACCTTAATCCACTTGTTCGCGCAGCCGGCATCTTTGAGGAATAGGACCTTTGATGACGTCACTGCGCTCATCACATGGTCCATCACATGATCTTTTACTATGGTAATGGATCATGTGATGGACCAGGTGATGATCGCAGTGACGTCATCAAAGGTCCTTTTCCTCACAGATGAAGACAGAAGAGATTCCGGCTGCGCGAACAAGTGGATTAAGGTGAGTTAATTTTTTTTAATTTTTTTTTTAACCCCTCCAGCCCTATTGTACTATGCATTCTGTATTAAGAATGCTATTATTTTCCCTTATAACCATGTTATAAGGGAAAATAATAATGATCGGGTCCCCATCCCGATCGTCTCCTAGCAACCATGTGTGAAAATCGCACCGCATCCGCACTTACTTGCGGATGCTTGCGATTTTAACACGGCCCCATTCACTTCTATGGGGCCTGCTTTGCGTGAAAAACGCACACAAAATAGAGCTTGCTGCGATTTTCACGCAACGCACAAGTGATGCGTGAAAATCACCGCTCATGTGCACAGCCCCATAGAAATGGATGGGTCTGGATTCAGTGCGGGTGCAATGCGTTCACTTCACGCATCGCACCCACGCAGAAAACTCGCCTGTGTGAAAGGGGCCTAAAAGAATAAAATGCAACTTTTTATTTGTTCACATTTTTATTTTTATTTTCTAGTAAAACACGCAGTGGTCAGATGTTTATATTTTTGCAGATTTCTACAAGACCATTAATAAATATATTGAAGACAGTATTGACCCCTGAGGTAACCCACTGGTGAGGTGCCCCAGTCTGAGTATGTACCGTATAACCTGAAAAAAGGTGTGCAACTAAAAATATCACCCCCCCAAAAAAATAAAAAAATAAATTCTAAACACCCTTAGAATTTGTCTAGAAAGTTGAGTCACCATAATATATTATGCCTGTTTATGTAACTAATATCGAATTTTGAACAAATAAGAGGAAAGACACAATGGTATTATTTTGAAGATTAATTTTTCTATCTTGTGTGGTCATTGTGTCCTGAACTTAATGTTCTCATGCCTGTATAGCATCTGCAGGAGTACACTTGGAGGTGTGGTGAGATCTAAGCTTTTCAGTTGTATAACTTCAGTAATATTATTGGAATGTATTATTTAAGTAGCACACCCTTTGAGTATGGAACCTTATGTAATGCAACTTGTATAACTGGACGTAAAACAACAGCTGAAGATGAACAGGACTTCTTAGAATTTGGTAAATCTTTGCCTGATCTGCTCGTTTTCCTGATTAGAACCCCCACTTAGGCCTGTGTTTGGTCAGTGATTTGCATCAGTAATTATGTGAATCAGGCCTTCCATATGCACTTCTATGGGGCTTCAACAGAACATGTTGCACTGTTCTAGGTAAGGTCACACAGGTACAGATGCTGATCATTTATTCTCCTCTTGTAAATGTGCTTTTTCAGTGCATGCACCTTTCACCGAACCTGACTAAAGCCCAGAGGATAGATTGTGCATGCTCAGTAGAAGAACAACCAATCAGATTCCACCTTCCATTTTCAAAAGGAGCGCTGAAAAATGAAAGGTGGGATCTGATTGCCTGTTATGGGCAACTAAGCCAGCTTTCCTTTACTCCAATTTGATAAATCTCCCCCACAGATTTAAGATTGTTGGTAAACTCTGGGCCCTATTTCAATCTGGGGCACCGTATTTCAATCTGGGGCGCCATAGCTATTTCAATCTAGGTCACTATATTCTGCACACTGCATTGGGATTGTTACAGGCAGATCACTGAAGACAGTGGACATCTGGCACATGTAGGCTGCAGAGAATAGTAGCCATCTTGTGACCATTGACTCTATATCCGCTCCTCAGAATGGAGTATTGCCGTGAGTAGGAGCTGGCAAAGATTCATTATGTAAAGAAAACAACAAAAAATTATATATCCAAAATTAGAGATGTACAGTATGTAGATTAGGATTTTTACATTAAGGTTCTTTGGAAAACCTTTAAGAAACTGCAATGTGTATAACGTGATATGAATTTCCTGATTTTTGTTAAACCATCAATCTACGTCTAATGTGTAATGTCCAAATCTAGTAAAATAATTATTAAAAATAATAATAATGAGACTGGCTAAATAAAGACGAAGTCATATGAAAATCTGTACACATATCATTTTTATTTTCTAGCCTAAACATGCATTTCTGTCCTATAACCACAGCCTGAATAGCCTTGAAAGCTATCTATTCTAGACTAAGGACACTGCAGCCGTATAAAACTAGGATGATCCGTGAGACAATATTAGTTTTACTGGATGCTTCCAACAGATGGCCACAAAAGCTTCCAACAGCATCACTCTAAAGCTACCATGCACATGTCGCGGATTGCGCTCATGTACGCTTAGATTTTTTTGTTCCATGCAGACATTTGTGCCAAATCAGGCAGTGGGAACATCTGCATACTGACATCATTATGTCAGTGTTATACAATACATTCCAGAACTTTAAGGCCCCTTGCAGAAGAGCGTGAGCGGATTAGGTCCGGATGTGTTCAGTGAAAAATGCTCAATTTCGCAAGCAAGGGCATTCAGTTTTGTATGTGATCGCTTTCAGTTCAGTTTTTATTGTGTGGGTGTAATGCGATTTAATGCGTTTTGCACGCGCGTGATAAAAATACTGAAGGTATACAAACAACATATCTTAGCAACCATTCGTGATAAACATGTCAATTTGATTTTCACGCAGCCCCATTCACTTCTATGGGGCCAGTGTTGCGTGAAAATCACAGAATATAGAACATGCCACGATTTTCACGCAAGGCACAGGTGATGCGTGAAAACCAGCGCTCATGTACACAGCCCTATTAAAATGAATGGGTCCAGATTCTGCACGGGGCCTAAGGGTTACATAGCATAAATCAATATAATGCTATGCTCCCCGTCAGTGCTAGTGAGGTCGGTACGGGAGCTTCCGCAGACACACGCTGCAAGTTCAATGCATTGAACTCGCTCGTGTGAAACTAGCTAACACCTGCAGTGAAACCAGCTAACACCTGAAGTTTCCAGGCTGAACCAGAATGATTTTAAAACTTGTGTTTGAGCTGAGAAAGTAATCGGTTTGGGTGAATTTTAAAGGTGAGACATTTTAGGGAGAGGAATATTGGATTTGATCATTCTCACAGCCTTCTGGACTTTAAAAAAAAAATAAAAATCAGTTTAAACTTTTACATTACAATTTTCTCAAACATTGGGTTTTTGTAAGAAAGCAGTTTTTAATATTTTTTTAAAAAATTTAGACTACATTACTGCTGGATTAAAGGGGCTGTCTGCTTTTTTATGTTGATGACCTGTCCTCTATTCTTGTCACTATTTACCTGCTTGCCATCGACACTGCAGTGACAAGCAGGTGTAATTACGACTCCTCCGTACTGTTCACTTCAATGGGACGGCTCCTTCCTGTTCAAGTGAATAGAAAAGAAGTGAATGGGACAGCTTGTAGTTACACCAGCTCACCACCGCAATTGCGACGGCGAGCGGGTAAACAGAGAAGAGAACACAGCACCCGTACGAGCGCTGCATTCTCTTCAAACAGCTGATCGGGAGGGTGCCGGCAATCGGATCTTTGCCAATCTGATATTGATGACCTGACCTATCCTGAGGATAGGTCATCAATATAAAAAAGCAGACAACCCCTTTAACTCTGCCAAAGATTAGTTTGCTCTGATACATTTTGTGCAATTTTTATTTACATATTTACCAGTTTTGACTATGACACTGTTTTTAGAGTAAAGTCCCCTTTTCACTGCTCGATGTCCGAGCAGATCATCGCTAATGAGCATTTGTACAAACTGATTAGCAATAATCTGCCGGTGCCGCTGATTACCCGATGGACAAGCGAAACGCATGTTTATGGGATAATAGGATTGTTGTTGCGTTCTCCTAAATCATAGTTTGCCAGCAGTAGAACGTGCCATCTAAACAGCAGTGATGGCTTTAGTGATCGTCCCTCCCCATACTGTGGAGGAGATCTCTGCATGTAAATACTACGGTCTCCTCCACTGACGAGCATGCCATTGTCAGGAAGGAACTCTTTCTTCCCGACAATCGTCTGCTCCATCGGGCCATGCAAAGGGGCCTTCATTTATGTTCCTTCTTATGTGAAACAGAATCTTTGCAACCTCACTTTATAGTATTGAAAGTGGAAATGCCAGACTGATAGACAAATCCGGGTAATCCATCCTGAACGCATTTATTTTTATATGATGGATTAGGAGGAATTCTGGCCCATTGTATGTAGGATTAAAGCATTTTGATTGCACTAAGATCCAGTGACAGGAAATAAGTGCCTCCACAATGTAGCTGTTGAGAAGTTTGTATCCTATTATAAAGTCTTGGTGGTGAGCTCATCCAATGAATGTCATCTGCTACTATGTATCTCCAAATTATTATATTATAGAATTATAGTATTACCTAACAGCTCACATAAAAATAGTGTTCACCATATTATTGTCATCGTCAACCAGAAACTCCAAACTACCTTTTTTTTTTAAATAAATGTGTCCTGATATGTCTTTTATCCTTCTTCCTCATACTCTGATAGCAAGCAACTGATAACATTTTATTACATTTATTACTTGTTTTCTATGGTTTTATTCTGAACTTGTATACTGTCTTGCAATATTTCCATTCATCATTTTTCTCTGGTGGAACAGCCTATACCAGATCAATAATGTACATAGAGAGAAGTCTTAATAGCAAAACTCATAATGGAAGCCCGTTTTTGGTACAAGATTAGATACAAAACAAGGGCATAGTTGAAGTGGCTGGTAGGGCATGTGTGAGTGATGTAGTA
Source organism: Bufo bufo (assembly GCF_905171765.1). Classification (NCBI taxonomy): domain Eukaryota; kingdom Metazoa; phylum Chordata; class Amphibia; order Anura; family Bufonidae; genus Bufo; species Bufo bufo. The sequence goes on from NC_053391.1 coordinate 605,957,733, forward strand.
GTCACCTATTAGATGCTGGTAGAGCTAGGAGATAGCCAGATTTGTAGATGGGGTGAGCATTAAACCTTCGTCCTGCCTACTATTAAGGTTCATGCCAACATTATGTATGCCCGATATTATATTATAGGCCCGAAAGGGACCATAATTATTGTAACCTCATTCCTGGAGTTACAAGTCTCAGCTCTGATAAACTCTGACCACTGTGTGATAAAAAAACCCACAGATGATGGGAGTAGGGGCTTGATCTTCTAAAGTGCTTCCCATAAAGAGTGGCATTTTTTTTGTGTCAGGACATGTTTCATGTTGGTTTTGGAGCCATATGGGCTTGTTATTAGAATATACAGTCATTACCCACAATTTTTACCATTATCAAGATGGCGCAGGCAGAACTCTATTGAGGTGCGGAGGAGCCACCAGTAATGAATCGCTGATGTTCTCTCTATTGGAGACAGGTACTTAAGAGGCCATGAGAAATTGTGAGCAGACGCGGTAATGGAGGTGATATCATCCCGTTCTGACATGAGCAGTGGGATTAAAGGAATGCTAAGAACATGGTGCCATGAAAATAAAGCTAGACATAAGAATAATGTGATCAAGGTGGATATATTTTTATAATCAATTCTTGTCAATACCAAGATTTCCTGCCCCGATTAGTGTAATAACCCTGCAATAAGGAGAATCATTGTTTTATTGCCATTGGAAGAAAAGACTTTGCATGACGCCAGGGGCATTGCTAGGGTCTCAAAAGATCCAGGGCCCAAGCCCCAATGAATATGGCCTAGTTCTCTATGTCGCCCCACAAACTGCATTTTGCTGTATTTGCTATACAGCAGCACATACCTGTCATATCCAGTGCCTCCAGGTGATGTATCCTCTGATGTAGATCTTCTCTGTCATCATTTTCTCCATTTGGTCCGTACAACTTCTTTCAGCCACGCCTCGTCTCTGCAGAGTGCGACACACAGACATCTTAGCTTCCTCACTTTTCTATTATCATCCCCCAACCTGGAGTCCCCACAGTGTTATCCTGCTCCTCATTCTGCTCCCCAATACCCCCAAATACTATCCTGAAGAAAAATTACTGCCCCCATAGTAATAGTGCTCCTCCAAGTCACACCAATAGTAATTCCCTTCTAGAATGCTCTAATTAGTAATACTGCCCCAACCATGATAATGCTCCCCAAGAATGCCCCCATTAGTAATACTCCTCCCTACAGTGCCACCAACTGTGATAACACTCCCCAAGAGTGTCCTCATTAGTAGAAGAGCCCTCCAGTATTAACAATACCCTCACAGAGCCCCCAGTAGAAATAAGGCCCCCTATTGTTCCCCCAGTGGTAATAAAGCTCTCTACAGACTCCTCAGTTGTAATAAGGCCCCCATAGTGCTCTTAGTAGAAATAAGGCGGAGCTATAAGTCCCTCCTATAGAGCCCCCTGTAGTAATAAGAACGCCTATAGTGTCCCATGGATTTATAATACCCATGAAGTGCCCCCAGTATTTATACTGCCCCCTGCAATGCCCCCTGTAGTTATATTCCTCCCTCCACCATGCAGTCCCATGTAAATAACATCACATCATCTCTCCAGCCCCCTCCAATATACAGTCCCATGTAAATAACATTCCTCTCTATCTACAGCCCCTTCCAAAACACAGTTCCATTTAAATAACATCACCTTCTCCCCAGCCGCCTTCAACCTACAGTCCCAAGTAAATAATATCACCCCCTCCCCAGCTGCATCCAACATGGAATCCGATGTAAACATCACCCCCTCAACATTCAGTCCCATGTAAATAACATCACTCCCCCCACCAGCCACCTTAAATGTACAGTCCCATGTAAATAACATTGCCCGGTCAACATTCAGTCCCATGTAAATAACATCACTCCCTCAGACTCCTGTAACATTCAGTTCCATGTAAATAACATCACTCCCTCACACATCCGCCATCAACATACAGTCCCATGTAAATAACACCACTGCCTCCCCCAGCATCCTCCAACATACAGTCCCATGTTAATAACATCACTCCCAACCACATCCGCCATCAACATACAGTCCCATGTAAATAACTTGACTCCCTCCCCGAGCCCCCTCCAACATACAGTCCCATGTAAATAACAACACTCCCTCCTACAGCCACCATTAACATACAGTCCCATGTAAATAACATGCCCCCCTCCCCAGCCACCTCTAACACACAGTTCCATGTAAATAACATCCTTCCCTTCAGCCCTAACATACAGTCCCAGTTAAATAACCACAACTCCCAGCATTGCTCTGCCTCTACCTTCACTTACCTCTCCTCATATAGCAGACCTCACCACAGCTTCTTCCCCCAGGACTTCTCCTCTTCACTGCCCTCCTCTCCTGCACTGGTCACAAGATGGTGACATCATCGTAGGTCCTTCTCAACCACTGCCTTTTTTACTGATCACATGACCTATGATGTCATCACAGGTCCTTCAGCTCTTCCAGTGCATTAGATTCAATTGTATTACTGTCCTGGCAGGCAGGACATTCAGGGCCTGGAACAAAACATCAGGGGCCCAGGCCCTGAATGTGTTAACCTAGCAACTCCCCTGCATGACGCTCTTTAGTACATCGCAGCTGTACCAGTCTTCCAATTAATGTGCATCTCTGTCTGTCCACAGTAGTGTACAATGACTGTGAGATATTATTCATGATGGCCAGCAGCTTATTAAAGGGGTTATCCCATCTCAGACAATAGGGGCATATCTCTAGGATATGTCCCCATTGTCCGATAGGTGCGGGTTCCAGCACTGGGACCCTCAACCACAATGAGAACGGAGCCAGGAAACGAACGAGGGGCGCGCTGCGCGGTGCGCTCCCATTGACTTTTATGGGAGCAACGCTTGGTGGTGGATGGACCCCAGGGTCCTCCAGCCACAGCACTCCCCGCTTTGTTCTTGTTGTACGTGCGGGTCCCAGCGGTGGGACCCGCACCTATCAGACAATGGGGGCATATCCTAGCGATATGCCCCCATTTTCTGAGATGGGAATACCCCTTTAATCATCTGTTTTTCTGCCACAGCCTCCAAAGTGTCCAGTTTGACTCCTACCACTGAGCGAGCCTTTTTTAGTAATTTGTTCATTGCACTTATGTTGATACTGTTTCCCCAGCATACCACAGCGTAAAAAATAGCACTGATGACAACAGACTGATAGAAAGTCTGGAGGAGTTTAGTAGACACTCCAGAGGATCTCAGTTTTCTCAGTTAGTACAGAAGGTTCTGACCTTTCTTGAACATGGTACAGGTGTTAGGACTCCAATCCAATTTGTCATCTACAAGCACTCCCAGGTACTTGTGCATGCTAACCACCTCTACTTCTACTCCTTTGATGGAAACTGGTGACAGGGTGGGGGTGGGGTCTAAGTTTCCTAAACTCAACCACCATGTCCTTTGTCTTAATGATATTGAGCTACAGATCGTTAAGCTCCCACCAGCTGGCAAAGTCCAACACCAGTTTCCTATATTCAGCTTCTTGTCAGTTCCTAATACATGCCACAATGAGAATTTCTGCAAATGGCATTGCCATTTGTATCTGAAGTCCGAAGTACAGAAACACAACCCTGCAACTGCTAAAACTGGGGTGGACCAGTCAGGTAGTCCATTATCAATAAGAAAGTGATTTCATCTACCCGCAACTGATGCAGTTTGTTCCCCATTAACACAGGCTGTAAGGTATTAAGTGCACTGGCGAAATTGAAGAACATGATCCTCACCATGCTGCTTGAGGTATCCAAGTAGGAGTGCACTTGGTTCAGCAGGTAGATGACCACTTACTTCACTCCAATGCCATATCAAACTGCAGGGGGTCCAGGGCACTAATGACTAGGGATTTCAGCTGGTCCAACATTTAAGTACCCATTGTTTTGCTGGTCAGTAAGGCCTTTTCAGGCAGAGTCATTAAAAGAGTTGTCCGGGTTCAGAGCTGAACCCGGACATACCCTTATTTTCACCACGGCAGCATCCATAAGGCTAGCATCGGAGCATCTCATGCTCCAAAGCACTCCCTTGCCCTGCGCTAGATCGTTCAGGGCAAGGGCCCTTTTGTTTATCATAACACACTGCCGGGCGGAAACTTACTCCCGGCAGTGTGTTCGGTGATGTCGCCGGCTCTCATGGGTGGGCTTTAGCGCTGCCCTAGCCATTTTACTGGCTAGGGCAGCACTAAAGCCCGCCCATCAGTGCCGATGACATCACCGAGCTTCCTGGCAGCCCCACGGAGAGCCCTGGTACATCACCGGAACTCCTAAAAATGCCTTTCCCTTGCACGATTTAGCGCAGGGCAAAAGAGAACATCGGACCATGAACTGCTCCGATGCTCAAGTCAGGGGGGCTGTCTGGGTTAAAATGGAGGTATGTCCGAGTTCAGCTCTGAACCCGGACAACCCCTTTAAGGGAATAAATCGGGCAGACTGTCTGGTTGGGTTTTATTATTTTTTTTTTCATGAAAGCCCAAGGAACGAGCTTTCTACACCCGTGCATCAAAATCATGCTGCGTGCCACGCAAAAACGTGCACTAGGTTGCAGTCCATCGCAGGCCCTTTCATAAGAGAAGGGTTCCCCTATAAACCCTTCTCTATCCCTCCAGGTCAGAAGGCTCTTGCAAGTGACTGAGACAAGTGGCAACCCTCAGCCGAAGCTGAGGGTACACCGGTCTGTGCTCCAGCTTTCACCCAAGTTGTTTGCTAGAGCTCAACATACTAGGTCTGGACTGTCCCCAGAGGGAGAACCCAAGGGGCTTTGCAGGGAGGTGAGGAACCTGATGGACACCCCACCTCTAGACCTCAGGGGGTTGCCCATAAGGGTGCCGAAACCCTGAAGTCCTAGTGACAAAATAAATAATATGAATGATTGCCATTATGGCCTGGAAATTCAACCGGAATTAAAAAAATTCCTCATCTTTTCTGGACCGAAGCCGAGCAAAGAGAGCTGTGTGCTCTCAAATGTATGAAAGGAAAGTGCTGTGCAAAAATGCTATCACTCAGTGGGATCCCACCCCCAGTGAGTTCAGGCACCCCAGAGTCATCGCTCCGGGAGCACTTCTGCACCTTGGGCTTTTATCACAACCCGGCCCCTGGCTTCAATTCAGCAGAGTCCTTGGTCACCTACCATATGGCACTAATGGCCAAAGTCGTACACCCTAGGGATGCTCTGTGGATCTCCGTTCTCCTCGACATCTCAGAGGTTCGGCACTATGCTTCCCCCCCCCCAGATGGATAACAGTAGATACTACACTTGATCTAAGCCAAAAGGCAGAGAAGCGACTGCCTGGTAGGGTCACTCCTGCTGATAAAAACAATACTTCTCTTGTGAAAATCTGTTGCAGTTTTGCATTTGCATAAAGAATAAGTCTTTTTTTTTTTCTCGGTAATGCCGCAATGGATTTTAATGAGACAGGTAGAAGATGGGTCAAGTGAAGGCTTTTTGAGGATGGGTGTAATGGTAGCATGTTTAAAAGCAGAGGGGAAGACACCAGAGTTTAGTGATAGGTTGAAGAGATGAGTTAGGGTTGGGATAAACACTGTGGTGAGGTTAGGGATGAGGTGGGATGGGATTGGGTCAAGTGCACAGGTGGTCAGATGAGATTTGGAGAGTAGAGTGGAGAGTTTTTCTTCTGTAATGGTGGAGAAGCGGGTTTTGGGAGAAGAGGACCGACCGAGCAGTTGTGTAGAGGGTCTGTGGGGACTGTGTAGTGAAGCTTTCCCTGATGTTGACTATCTTTTGTTTGAAATATTTGGCAAAGTCCTCAGCTGAGAAGAGAGGAGAGGGTGGGGGCGCTGGGGGACGGAGAAGGGAGGTAAAAGTGCTAAAAAGTTGTTTAGGGCTGTGTGACAGGGAAGATATGAGAGATGAGAAGTAGGCCTGTTTTGCATCAGCGAGTGAGGATTTAAATATGAGGAGGGATTGCTTGTATGCGGTGAAATGATCTTTAGAATGGGATTTCTTCCATTGCCGCTCAGCAGCCCTGGAAGCTTGTCTGAGTTTTTTGGTCAGGTTGGTGTGCCAGGGTTGTCTGTTGATTTTTTGGCAATATCAATACCATTATAAAATTTGCAGATGACACGACCGTGATAGGCCTGATCTCCAACAATGATGAAACAGCCTATAGGAAAGAGGTTGAGAACCTAGAGAGATGGAGTAAGAACAACAACCTCATACTCAATACCAAGAAAACAATGGAGCTAATTCTGGATTTTAGGAAGAAGAAACGAAATGGACACCATCCCATTAGCATTAATGGTGGAAACGTGGAGATAGTTCAAAGTTTCAGATTCTTGGGAGTTCATATTAGTCAGGACCTGTCATGGATAAAAAATACACAACAGAAATGACCAAAAAAGGCCTTCAGAGGCTTTATTTTCTGAGGAGTCTGAAGAAAGCACAACTCCCAAAACAGCTGCTAGTCAATTTTTACAGGTGCACCATAGAGTCTGTTATCACATACTGCATTACAGTGTTGTACTCCGGCTGCTCTTCTGAGGACAAGAAGACCCTCAAGCGCATCATCAGAATGGCTGGCAGAATCACTGGTACTCAGCTACCATCACTGGATGACATCTTCACTGCTCGTTGCAGCAACAGGGCAAAAATTATCTGTGGGGATCCAACTCACCCCGGCCACAGCATTTTCATTCCCCTACCCTCTGGTAGGCGTCTTAGAGCCCTATATGCCCGCACCACTAGGCTGAAGAACAGCTTTTACCCCAAGGCAATCAGTCTCCTAAATGCTCAGAGACTATTGCCCCTTCCTAGGATAGAAACTACCACAGACTGAAAGTGACTGCTGCATTCGTGAACCCATGATGATCTCTTGTCTGCAGTGGTGTCTGAATCAGTGTGTATATATACTCATAAGCACTTCCTACTTTGCTCTTGCTATATATATGCTGTGAACTGTGAATAGTAATGCTTTCTAGTGCAATGTTTTTTGTTTTTTTCTAGTGTAATACTTTAGTTTAAATGTCAGTTCTTGTTCCTCTGTCCATGGCATCTAGGATTGCTCCAAACAACATTTCATTGTATTGTACATTGTATTACATTGTATTGTACAGTGACAATAAAGGCATCTTAACTTATTTTATCTTAAGGAATCTCCCTGGTCTTCACCCTAAGGCTCCATTCACACGTCCGCAATGTGTTTTGCAGATACACGGAGTCACGGATCCGCAAAACACGGAAAGCGGCAATGTGCGTTCCGCATTTTGCGGACCGCACATTGCCGACATAATAGAATATGCCTGTTCTTGTCCGCAATTGCGGACAAGAATAGGACATGTTCTATTTTTTTGCGGAAACGGAAGCACGGATGCGGAAGTGCGGATCCGCAAATGTGGATGCGGACAGCACATTCCGTCCCCATAGAGAATTAATGGGTCCGCACCCTTTCTGCAAAATTGCGGAAAGGATGCGGACACATTTTGCGGACGTGTGAATGGAGCTTAAACCTCTGCAAGTAGGTGTGAACCTCCTGATTGGATATGTAGTGTCCCACTAGGTAAAGGTGGGCACTACACAAGGGTTAATGTGTTTTACATGCAATGTATTTCCCTGTGTTATCTGGGTGTCAGGCCTGTTAGGGTGCAGTTTAGCCTCCCAGGCGTTAGAGGGAGCTAGAGAGCCCTAGATACAGGCCCGTCGCTAACAGACAGGCAAAACAAACAATTGGTTGGGGCCCCGAGCTGGCCAAGCAGAGTAACTCAGAAGATCCAATGGTATAAAATATTCTAACCCCCAGGCGTTCCCATGGTGACGGGGACGCTTGCCTGGTTAGAATATACCATCGGATCTGAGTTTTTCGAGCTCAGTGAGATCGTAAAAAACTCAAATCCGATGGTATATTCTAACCCCCAAGCGTTCCCATGGTGACAGGGACGCTTGCCTGGGGGTTAGAATATACAGGGCCCCGACTACTTTAACTTTAATCATTGCTCATTGGCATTGCTGAGTGAGCTGTTTACTTGGATTATTTCGGATATCTCTTACTCTGTCTTAGCTCTGGACTCCGGTAATAGCAGGCAGTGCGGGGGGCGGCGCTCACTCACTGTCACTGACGTCACGCGCCTGCTCCTCCCACTAGGCGGCGCAGGCGCGTGACGTCAGTGAGTGAGCGCCGCCTGCACTGCCTGCTGTTGTTACCGGAGCTAAGACAAAGTAAGAGTCAGAGACCAGAGTCAGAGATATCCAAACAATCCTAGTAAAGAGCTCAGTAATGACTTGAGCAATGATTAAAGTAGTTACTGATTCGTTTATAAATATACTGCTGTGCTGTGAGCGTCGGGGAGGGGGATCTGTGGATGGCACTGTAGGGGGATCTGTGGATGGCAGTGCCATCCACAGATCCCCCTACAGTGCCATCCACAGATCCCCCCTCCCCTAAACAGTGCCATCCACACAGATCTCCCCCCTAAACAGCGCCATCCACAGATCCCCCTACAGTGCCATCCACAGATCCCCCCCTCCCCTAAACAGTGCCATGATCATGGCACTGTTTAGGGGAGGGGGGATCTGTGGATGGCACTGTTTAGGGGGGATCTGTGGATTGCACTGTTTAGGGGGGATCTGTGTATGGCAGTGCCATCCACAGATCCCCCTACAGTGCCATCCACAGATCCCCCCTCCCCTAAACAGTGCCATCCACACAGATCTCCCCCCTAAACAGCGCCATCCACAGATCCCCCTACAGTGCCATCCACAGATCCCCCCTCCCCTAAACAGTGCCATCCACACAGATCTCCCCCCTAAACAGTGCCATCCACAGATCCCCCTACAGTGCCATCCACAGATCCCCCTACAGTGCCATCCACAGATCTCCCCCCTAAACAGTGCCATCCACAGACCCCCCCCCTCCCCTAAACAGTGCCATCATGGCACTGTTTAGGGGAGGGGGATCTGTGGATGGCACTGTTTAGGGGGGAGATCTGTGGATGGCACTGTTTAGGGGGGAGATCTGTGGATGGCACTGTTTAGGGGGGAGATCTGTGGATTTCACTGTTTAGGGGGGAGATCTGTGGATGGCACTGTTTAGGGGGGAGATCTGTGGATGGCACTGTTTAGGGGGGAGATCTGTGGATGGCACTGTTCAAATTTCATGCACATTAAATGCAACAGCAGTATTTGCACTGTAAACCTCCTTTTTTATTTTATATAAAGTGTGGGTGAACTTAAACTGTATGGCTATACTGTGGTTCCTATAGGCTTTGCGTGCGTAAGGTGTGGAGGGGGGGGGGGGGGGGCCTCCATGTCTATTTTGCTTGGGGCCCCCAAATTCCTTCAAACGGCCCTGCCTAGATATATATAGGTAGGCCCAGACAGGGGAGTGGTAGTGTATTCCAGGGGACTAGAGGAGTCACCTCGTCTACCTGAAGCTCCTGAGGCTAGGATTAGCTCAGTTGAGATACCCCGATTGTAGGACAGCACCTCCTGGGAGAAACCTGCAGCTTCCCTCACAACAGGAACAGCACCCCAAGTTCAGATAAGTAACCTGATGAGCAGAGGATTTGTAAAGCAAGTGCCAATACTGGAGGAAGATTATCCAAACCAAGGATTTAAGCCAGCAATTAGGCATCCGGGCCTTGGGACCTAGCCAGATAGAATAGCTGAAGGAAATAGAACAAAATAGCACTGCAAAGCATTGACTGTTTTTCCCTCCATGTATCTTGCATGATTAATACCTGCCATCTTGTGAAATAAGCCTGCTTGTGAAGCATTCGATATAAGGTACTGCATTACCATCTTGATGTATAAAGTTGGACTGTTTTAAGTAAAGCAACGTTTGGTTCACTATACCACCTGTGTACCTCACTTATTGCTGCTGAAACCGGTGTGCCACCGTTACAGGCACTGGCGTCACGAAACTCAAAAGGGACCTTGCTTCAGGCACTCTAAATACCTGCAACATCCAGGGCACCTCACACATCATCAGGCCTGGTCCCTACATACCGAGTGTGCCCCAGAGGAACTTGTGTCTACCTCTCATTCACTGCCGCATGCCTGCCCAGGGTTCTCCTTCAAATAGTGAGCAACCCTCGATTGCCCATAACCGTGACCTCACTTCGCAATACCCTGCAGGTCTGGCGTGCTGCAGATACCTGCCTCACTTCCAATCCACTACTGAAGTCTGACCATCGTTGTTGGGGCCAGAATTGCCACACAATTAAGCTGGCCTTTAAAAGCAAATAGGGGCTCTGCTTATTGCTCATCTAAGTGACATTCCTAGGCCATGGAACAGCTCCACTTCTTCATTTTCCTGCTACATCTAGCCGAATGCTATGTCTCTGCTCCAGCCAGTGACCATTTGGGGTGTGCTTTTGCATGAAGAGGACAACACACTGACTGACTGTATCTAGATACCTATGGTGTTGCTGGTTTTTCAACTCTTTGTTTACTCTTTGAGTGGAGTGGGGAGAAGTGTTTAAAAAGGGTGGTGGATCTGTATCTGGGGAGGGGGCTTTTTTGTGGGGTCGTGGAGCAATTATAACTGGTTGTTAGGGGACTTTCATAATTTCTATGAGCGGCTCTGGAAGTGATTTTTAGGCAACCAAATGTCACACCATGCACAATATATTGTGTGGGGGTGGTAGGAACTTTCTGTAACATTATGCAGTAATAAGCTATGTGCATATAGACAGCACAGTTGAATTATAAATCTTGTAGAACTAATACTGTAAGAAAATGTGGTATATCATAAAATATACTAATAAGCTAGATAATTAATGTCATGGGCACAAAGTGTTCTATTAGGTATTGTGCACTTGTAGCCCCACTGACATAAATCTGTGCACTAGTTGCCTCTGTTGTTATTGTCCTTGGAGAGTATTAATGTATTTGTTCAGCTGCTTATTAGAGAGATCGGCAAACAACCTATAAAAGATATGATAATTTGGTATAATAAAATTACTGGGATTGGAATGTTGTAGCCATAAAATAAGATCGATTGAATGTTAAATAGCCGGTTTCCTACTTTCTTGTACGTCAAAGTAAAAACTAATTGGAACCAGTCTGGCCAGTTAGTTCCCGTGTTGCGTTAAAACAGAAGTAGTAATCAAGCAAAGAAATGAACTTTTTGTTTTTCAAAGACTGGACTAATTCCAAATCTATAAAACTGTGCATTCACAAGAACACATAATCTAGTCCATTTATATCTAATCTGATAAATCAGCCCAGAACTGACATGGTGCCAGTAATCACCCAAATGTCGTAATGTGCTCTACTCATCTCTGCATTACACGGTATTGCTCTGAAGCGCTGCTCTCCATCTTGATAACTAAAAAAATATAATGTTTTTGGCTCAGCAAGTAGAAGGGTAATGAGATTACGGTAAACAGAGCAAAATATTATTACAGCTAGAAGTTACAAGTAAGATATATATATCATGGCCAGAGGCGTTGCTAGGCTAAACATTCGGGGCCTGGGCCCCTGATGTTTTGTCCCAGGCCACTAATCTACTGCCTGCCAGGCAGATACAACTGTATTGCCGTCCTTAGGACGGCAATACAATTGAATATAATGCACTGCAAGATCCGAAGGACCTGTGATGACATCACAGGTCACGTGATCAGTGCAGAAGGCAGGGGTTGAGAAGGACCTGCGATGATGTCACCATCATGTGACTAGTGCAGTAGAGGCCCGCAGTGAAGAGGAGAAGTCCTGGGTCCCTAGCTATGCCCCTGGTCTTGATATTTCACAGAATTCTTGTGCAGGGATCATCTTACATTTCTTTGCAGTTAATGAAAAAAAAAATTAAAAAAATTGTTCTAACATAAACTCCAAAACTACAGTAAGTCTACTCACAATTTATCACAATGTCATTCTTCACACCTGCTACTCCTCAGCTCCTAGCCCGTAAAATTATTAAAGTAGATTATCAAAGTAGACTAAAATAGCATTGAGCGAGCATGCTCGGCCGAATAGATAGATTAATAGATGGCGCTGTTCATGACTCATATCACCCTAATGACATTGATCTAGGTGCGCAGGTCCACCTAAGCCATCCAATAGATATGAAGCAACTTTGAGTCTTACTGGCTCTCAGTCAGATGAGAGCTGGTTTTGAATGCCTCGGATGGGATAGAGCGTTTAGGAGTGATAGAACTTGATAAGAAAGTATGCAATAAAGTCTGATGTTGATGGGATAGAACGTTTATGAGTGATAGATCATAAACGTGAGTAAAAATAAAAGCTGGTTTGGAATAGTGCACAAGGCTGCCATTGTAAAGTATGCTGACTGTATCTGTCTCATGGATAGATTGTTGGCTTGCACATACCTAGCTTTTGGCATATAGCCTTTGTGTGGTTGTCTATTGTATGTCATAGGTAATGGGAGTCCAAGATACATCCAGACATCCTTCAAATGCTGTTTCCAAACTATTTTGGTGAAGTTTCTATCAATTTTTAACTTTTTTGTGTGAACCAGGCACCCTCTTTTCTGAGCACAGGGTGCCTGGGGTTTTCCCATTGACTTCCATTGTGCTTGGTAGAGCACACGAGCATACCGTTGTGTTCGGCCCGAGCACTTTGGTGCTCGATCAACACTAGACTAAAAGCTATGGGGACTTATTTATTTTTGATATACATTTTTTTGGGGCTGCAAAACATTTTTCTAGCATGTTTTTATGAAACATTTTGCACAATTTAACTTCTGCAGTTTCTCTGTTTTACAGTATACAGCAGCTGCAGAATGCTTTTCTGTGATAAAGCTGTCAGACTGGCCATCACCCTTTCTTCTCTCTCCTGAATGATTTTTTAGGCTAGTTTCACACTAGTGTTGTTGGATTCCGGCAGGCAATTCCGTTGCCAGAAGTGCAGGAAATGAGACTGTAATCTAACTGCCCAGAAGAGCATTTAAACCACAAAATTCAGAACATGGATTTCTCCAACCAGACTTGTACATGCAACTTATTTTCTAAGTTTTACTATAAAGACATTTCCTAATCTAATATAAAAAAACATTTGAACTGTCAATCTGTGGATAACATCAATGTCTTTCACTAGTGCTGAGAGAATCAAAGTTAATGAAATGGAATTCAATCAGAATTTCGGGAAAAATTTGATTTGCCACAAATCCGGATCTTCTGGCGCTTCGTGGTAACTATTCAATTTTTCCTGAAATGGCAGTAAACATACTTACCTCATCCATTTGAGCACGAAGAGGCAGTTGTGGCCATCTAGAAGGAAGAAAATGTGTGATTCTCGCGCACGCTGACGTATGATGTCACTATGTCAGCACTCACCTCAATTGACGCATTGTCTTCAATGAAGATGGCCACGACGGCCTCTCCACGATCAAATGGATGAGGTGAGTGCATATATTTTTTTGTTTTAACCCTTGATTAACCCCCTGATAGGCTGAATGTGACTCTACGTTGCCGCAATCAGTGTTGAACGCAGCATTAGAGGGGTTCAAATCATGGGGGGCAGTGTGATCGCCGTTCCCCGTCATTGCGCTTGCTCCATCCAATGGAAAGCGATTCACTATGAAGTAATTCGTAACAAATTGAATTTCTTGACGAAATTTAGCGAAGCAGCCAAATCGAATTTATGAAAACTTCGCCCATCTCTGTCTTTCACCAAAATTATGATATTTCCAAGTACAATACTTATATTACTAAGGATATACAGTCCTCATTTGACCTAGGATATTTTCATAAGAATTTCATAAGCAGAGTCATTCCGGTGCATCCTAGGAAAGAATATTTATGTTGCAAGATATAAGCTTTAACCAATTAGAGGTCAGTACAATAGTGGCTAAATGTTATTCACACAATGTAGTTGTTAAGGTGTAACCAACCTATAAGAGTTTGTCATTTAAATTTTATTATGAAACATACATTGGCTATATTAAATTATTATTACATTGAATAGTAATTTTTTAGCTAAATCCGAGTTTCTTTTTACAAATCTACTTTGTTGAATATAAAATGCCTGCTTGGCAACTTATTGCATATTGATTATACATTGATCTCAAGTTGACCAAAAATGGTTCAGAATGCAGGATAAATACCTCTATATAAAAAATTTTGGGACATTTTGAGACCAATTATATTAAGTTATTTATTTATTTATTTATTTATTCTATGTGTTAAATTAGGGAAAAAAAGAGTGATTTAAATTATTAATAATTTTGGTTTTTATACTGTATTACTAAAATAAATGTTTTACTTTATTTTACTTTTATTTTTAATCCCCCTAGGGGACTTGAATATGCAATCATTTGATCGCTTATATCATAAACTGCAATAATGTATTATTTATTATTAATATATTATTATAATAATTTATACATTTTTGCTCAGGGGGTATATCCTAACAGAAGACATGACTGGTGGCAGTTGAAGAATGGAAATAAGCATGTGCGACCATCTCAGCGAGGTGGATAGACAGACGAGTAAAAGAACAAACAAGAGGTGACACTATATTGATAACTTTTTGGCTATACTAAAATTTTATATTTTTAAAAGTATTCAGATCCAGGTGCTGTTTAAAAGATGTAAAAAATGCAAACTGTAAAAAGGGTTGAACTGGCAAAGGTACCTGTTTGCTTTTTTGCAAAGTGTATACTCTTGGTCAGAGTGCGTGCAATTGTTTTCGCTTTTAATTATTTTGAATAGCGTTCATTAAATATGTTTTATGGTAAGGAGGATTAGAAAATTATGAAAATATTTATTTTGTAACTAGCAATTATGTTTATGCAATGTAGATCTGTGTTATATACCAAGCAATGAACTTAATGTGAACCAACACACTTACTCCCACACATGAGTATGGCTTTAGGTGAAGGCTATTGTGCTCGAGTCAGAGAACAATATCATGTGTGCTAACATAGATTTAGTTAAGACATACAGATAAGACTACTTTCACACTCGCGTTTGGTGCGGATCCGTCATGGATCTGCACAGACGGATCCATTCAGATAATACAAACGTCCGCATCCGTTCAGAACGGATCCGTTTGTATTATCTTTAACATAGCCAAGACAGATCCGTCTTTAACACCAAAAGTCAATGGAGGACGGATCCGTTTTCTATTGTGTCATAGAAAACAAACGCTTCCCCATTGACTTACATTGTGTGTCAGAACGTTTGGCTCAGTTTCATCAGACGGACAGCAAAACGCTGCAAGCAGCATTTTGGTGTCCGCCTGCAAAGCGGAATGGAGATGGAAAGGAGGCACTGAGGCAAACTGATGCATTCTGAGCAGATCCTTTTCCATTCAGAGTGCATTAGTGCCAAACTGATCCATTTTGGACTATTTGTGAGATCCCTAAGGCTCAGTTCACACCTGAGCGTTCTGAAAGGAGCGCTCTGTATGCGCGATTGTACGGGCGTTTACAAGCGCGCATACAGAGACAAGTGTGCACACAGTGTCGCGCGTTCCCGAAAGTCTATGTACGGGAACGCGCGACAAGCGCCCAAAAAAATGCTCCTGTACTTGTGTGAGCGTCGGGCGTTTTACAGCGCGATCGTACGCGCTGTAAAACGCCCAGGTGAGAACCATTCCCATAGGGAAGCATTGGTTTCTCCTTGTTGAGCGTTTTACAGCGCGTAGGAACGCGCTGTAAAACGCTCAGGTGTGAACTGAGCCTAAGGCTGGGTTCACACTTGAGCGTTTTACAGCGCGTTGTTAAAAGCCACGCCATGAGACCTTCAATTCCACTATTCCCATAAGCCAATGTCTCAGGATACACACAAGCTATCTTTCTCACTCCCCCATCAGGTAACTCTACTGATTAGGCTACTTTCACACTGGCTATTTGGTTTTCCGCTTGTGAGATCCCTTTAGGCTGGGTTCACACTTGAGCGCATTTTATATGCGCGTTTAACGCGTGTTTTTGTCGCGCGTTTTTATGCGCGTTTTTTGCAATAGTAAACGCGCGTTTGACGCGCGTTTGTGTGATTGACTGCAGTGTCCTATGGCCACAAACGCGCGTCAAAACGCCCCAAAGAAGCTCAAGAACTTGTTTGAGCGTAGGGCGTTTTTTAGCGCGTTCAAACGTGCTGTAAAACGCTCAAGTGAGAACCAGGGCCATAGGGAAGCATTGGTTTTCATGTGTTGAGCGTTTTACAGCGCGTTTGAACGCGCTGTAAAACGCTCAAGTGTGAACCCAGCCTTAGGCTGGGTTCAGACCTGAGCGTCTTTGATATGCGCGTTTAACGCACGTTTTTGACGAGCGTTTTTTGCAATAGTAAACGCGCGTTTGACGCGCGTTTGTGTGATTGACTGCAATGTCCTATGGCCACAAACGCGCGTCAAAACGCCCCAAAGAAGCTCAAGTACTTGTTTGAGCGTAGGGCGTTTTACAGCGCGTTTTTCAGCGCTGTAAAACGCTCAAGTGAGAACCAGGGCCATAGGGAAGCATTGGTTTTCATGTGTTGAGCGTTTTACAGCGCGTTTGAATGCGCTCAAGTGTGAACCCAGCCTAAAGGGATCTCACAAGCGGAAAACCAAATAGCCAGTGTGAAAGTAGCCTAATCAGTAGAGTTACCTGATGGGGGAGTGAGAAAGATAGCTTGTGTGTATCCTGAGACATTGGCTTATGGGAATAGTGGAATTGAAGGTCTCATGGCGTGGCTTTTAACAACGCGCTGTAAAACGCTCAAGTGTGAACCCAGCCTTAGGCTCAGTTCACACCTGAGCGCTTTACAGCGCGTTCCTACGCGCTGTAAAGTCTATGTACGGGAACGCGCGACAAGCGCCCAAAAAAATGCTCCTGTACTTGTGTGAGCGTCGGGCGTTTTACAGCGCGATCGTACGCGCTGTAAAACGCCCAGGTGAGAACCATTCCCATAGGGAAGCATTGGTTCCTCCTTGTTGAGCGTTTTACAGCGCGTAGGAACGCGCTGTAAAACGCTCAGGTGTGAACTGAGCCTAAGGCTGGGTTCACACTTGAGCGTTTTACAGCGCGTTGTAAAAAGCCACGCCATGAGACCTTCAATTCCACTATTCCCATAAGCCAATGTCTCAGGATACACACAAGCTATCTTTCTCACTCCCCCATCAGGTAACTCTACTGATTAGGCTACTTTCACACTGGCTATTTGGTTTTCCGCTTGTGAGATCCCTTTAGGCTGGGTTCACACTTGAGCGCATTTTATATGCGCGTTTAACGCGCGTTTTTGTCGCGCGTTTTTATGCGCGTTTTTTGCAATAGTAAACGCGCGTTTGACGCGCGTTTGTGTGATTGACTGCAGTGTCCTAAAACGCTCAACACATGAAAAACGCTCAACACATGAAAAACGCTGTAAAACGCTCAACACATGAAAACCAATGCTTCCCTATGGCCCTGGTTCTCACTTGAGCGTTTTACAGCGCTGAAAAACGCGCTGTAAAACGCCCTACGCTCAAACAAGTACTTGAGCTTCTTTGGGGCGTTTTGACGCGCGTTTGTGGCCATAGGACATTGCAGTCAATCACACAAACGCGCGTCAAACGCGCGTTTACTATTGCAAAAAACGCTCGTCAAAAACGCGCGTTAAACGCGCATATCAAAGACGCTCAGGTCTGAACCCAGCCTAAGGCTGGGTTCACACTTGAGCGTTTTACAGCGCGTTCAAACGCGCTGTAAAACGCTCAACACATGAAAACCAATGCTTCCCTATGGCCCTGGTTCTCACTTGAGCGTTTTACAGCGCTGAAAAACGCGCTGTAAAATGCCCTACGCTCAAACAAGTACTTGAGCTTCTTTGGGGCGTTTTGACGCGCGTTTGTGGCCATAGGACATTGCAGTCAATCACACAAACGCGCGTCAAACGCGCGTTTACTATTGCAAAAAACGCTCGTCAAAAACGTGCGTTAAACGCGCATATCAAAGACGCTCAGGTCTGAACCCAGCCTAAGGCTGGGTTCACACTTGAGCGTTTTACAGCGCGTTCAAACGCGCTGTAAAACGCTCAACACATGAAAACCAATGCTTCCCTATGGCCCTGGTTCTCACTTGAGCGTTTTACAGCACGTTTGAACGCGCTAAAAAACGCCCTACGCTCAAACAAGTTCTTGAGCTTCTTTGGGGCGTTTTGACGCGCGTTTGTGGCCATAGGACACTGCAGTCAATCACACAAACGCGCGTCAAACGCGCGTTTACTATTGCAAAAAACGCGCATAAAAACGCGCGACAAAAACGCGCGTTAAACGCGCATATAAAATGCGCTCAAGTGTGAACCCAGCCTAAAGGGATCTCACAAGCGGAAAACCAAATAGCCAGTGTGAAAGTAGCCTAATCAGTAGAGTTACCTGATGGGGGAGTGAGAAAGATAGCTTGTGTGTATCCTGAGACATTGGCTTATGGGAATAGTGGAATTGAAGGTCTCATGGCGTGGCTTTTAACCACTACTGTACATCAGTGTTCCTCAAATCCAATCCTCAGGGCCCACCTGCTGGCCATGTTTTCAGGTCCTTGGTATTGAGCAAGTGATATAATTAGTGCCAATGCCTCAGGGCTTACCACAGGTATTCATTCTGTGGGATAATCTCAAATTATGACAGGTATGTGGGTCCTGAGGACTGGAGTTGAGGAACACTGCACTACATGATGCTTTCAATGAGCTAAACATAGTATAATTTGAGGAATACAATATCTCCTTATGCGAAGTGCCTTGAAAATGATAGTATCATTTTTTTTAGGACATGATAGTTAAGGTTGGGTGTTGGTCATTTAAAGTGTACTTGTGTTTAAAACAATTAACAATGTGAATATTTAGTGCTAACTTGCTTCAAAAATATTAGCCCATTTTTCAAAAACCATAGGATCTAAAATATGGCCACTGTACCACTCCTTGTGATGTCACTAGTGATGAACAAAGCGAGTTTAGGATCCTTGTTCCGAAGCCGCTTTGGTCAAAACTTCGGAGATTCGTCTCTGTACAGGATTCAAATGTATGGGTTCCGCCGAGTTAAAATGAGTTAATATCAAAGTATTGTGAGACTTCGGTGATTAAGGCTACTTTAACACTTGCACTTTCCCTTTCTGCTATTGAGATCCATCATAGGATCTCAATAGAGGGGGAAAACGCTTCCCTTTTGTCCCCATTAATTGTCAATGGGGACAAAACTGAACTGAAGGGAACGGAGTACACCAGAAAGCATTCCGTTCCATTTCATTGCTTTCCGATGAAGCAGACAAAAGCGCAGCAAGCAGCATTTTTGAGTGCATCCTGGGATGCGGATCAAGACGTATCCGTCATGACTCACAATGTAAGTCAATGGTGACGGATCTGTTTTCTCTGACACAAAAGAAAATGAATCTGTCCCCCATTGACTTACAATGGTTTTAGAGACGGATCCGTCTTTGCTATTTTAGAGATAATACAACCGGATCCGCTCATAATGGATGCAGACGTTTGTATTATTGCGACGAAAACGTTTTTGCTGATCCATGATGGACTAAGGAAAACGCAGGTGTGAAAGTAGCCTAACTTTGGCATTCAATTTTTAAAATTAAAAACCATTTTAAAACAGGAATCTGAAGTCGGTTTCGGTACCGTTTTAAAACGGTTTTTAAGTTGAAAAATCAATTCCGAAGTTATTCACCAAAGTCTATCTTGACTTCTCCACATAAAAGGTTAGTATATAAAATGAGAATGCTTGGACCAGGAGAAAATGTCTGTATGTGGATAAGTAACTGGCTCAGTGATAGAAAACAGAGGGTGGTTATTAATGTTACACACTCAGATTGGGTTGCTGTCACTAGTGGGGTACCACAGGGGTCAGTATTGGATCCAATTATCTTCAATATATTTATTAATAATCTTGTAGAAGGCTTGCACAGTAAAATATGATTTTTGCAGATTACACTAAACCATGTAAAGTAATTAACACAGAGTAGGACAGTATACTGCTACAGATGGATCTGGATAGATTGGAGGCTTGGAAAGAGAAGTGGAAGATGAGTTTTAACACTGACAAATGTAAGGTTATGCACATGGGAAGGAATAATGCAAGTCACTTGTACAGTCGTGGCCAAAAGTTTTGAGAATTACATAAATATTGGAAATTGGAAAAGTTGCTGCTTAAGTTTTTATAATAGCAATTTGCATATACTCCAGAATGTTATGAAGAGTGATCAGATGAATTGCATAGTCCTTCTTTGCCATGAAAATTAACTTAATCACAAAAAAACCTTTCCACGGCATTTCATTGCTGTCATTAAAGGACCTGCTGAGATCATTTCAGTAATCATCTTGTTAACTCAGGTGTGAATGTTGACGAGTACAAGGCTGGAGATCATTATGTCAGGCTGATTGGGTTAAAATGGCAGACTTGACATGTTAAAAGGAGGGTGATGCTTGAAATCATTGTTCTTCCATTGTTAACCATGGTGACCTGCAAAGAAACGCGTGCAGCCATCATTGCGTTGCATAAAAATGGCTTCACAGGCAAGGATATTGTGGCTACTAAGATTGCACCTCAATCAACAATTTATAGGATCATCAAGAACTTCAAGGAAAGAGGTTCAATTCTTGTTAAGAAGGCTTCAGGGTGTCCAAGAAAGTCCAGCAAGCGCCAGGATCATCTCCTAAAGAGGATTCAGCTGCGGGATCGGAGTGCCACCAGTGCAGAGCTTGCTCAGGAATGGCAGCAGGCAGGTGTGAGCGCATCTGCACACACAGTGAGGCAAAGACTTTTGGAAGATGTCCTGGTGTCAAGAAGGGCAGCAAATAAGCCACTTCTCTCCAAAAAAAACATCAGGGACAGATTGATCTTCTGTAGAAAGTATGGTGAATGGACTGCTGAAGACTGGGGCAAAGTCATATTCTCCGATGAAGCCTCTTTCCGATTGTTTGGGGCATCTGGAAAAAGGCTTGTCCGGAGAAGAAAAGGTGAGCGCTACTATCAGTCCTGTGTCATGCCAACAGTAAAGCATCCTGAGACCATTCTTGTGTGGGGTTGCTTCTCATCCAAGGGAGTGGGCTCACTCACAATTTTGCCCAAAAACACAGCCATGAATAAAGGATGGTACCAAAACACCCTCCAACAGCAACTTCTTCCAACAATCCAACAACAGTTTGGTGAAGAACAATGCATTTTCCAGCACGATGGAGCACCGTGCCATAAGGCAAAAGTGATAACTAAGTGGCTCAGGGACCAAAACGTTGACATTTTGGGTCAATGGCCTGGAAACTCCCCAGATCTTAATCCCATTGAGAACTTGTGGTCAATCCTCAAGAGGCGGGTGGACAAACAAAAACCCACTAATTCTGACAAACTCCAAGAAGTGATTATGAAAGAATGGGTTGCTATCAGTCAGGAATTGGCCCAGAAGTTGATTGTGAGCATGCCCAGTCGAATTGCAGAGGTCCTGAAAAAGAAGGGCCAACACTGCAAATACTGACTCTTTGCATAAATGTCATGTAATTGTCGATAAAAGCCTTTGAAACGTATGAAGTGCGTGTAATTATATTTCACTACATCACAGAAACAACTGAAACAAAGATCTAAAAGCAGTTTAGCAGCAAACTTTGTGAAAACTAATATTTGTGTCATTCTCAAAACTTTTGGCCACGACTGTACATACTAAATGGTAAAACACTGGGTAACACTGACATGGAAAAGGACTTAGGAATTTTAGTGGACAGCAAACAAGGCAAATAAGATAATGCATTGCATCAAAAGGGGCATAGTTGCCGTGATGAGAATATGGTCCTGCCACTTTATGTCACGTTCGGGTGTGGGAGGGAAACACTACACCGAACATAGGAGGAAAAGGGGTGAGGGAATAAGGCCTGGAAACTAGAGAAAGAAGATGGACACCTTCTAGTAAAACCCTAATCAATGTCCTGACTAAATGCCAGTATGAACAGACCCCAGAGGTAGGTTAGTTCATACACATGAAGACCTAATGTCCTAACAGACCCTATAAGACCCTGGTACTAATGTCAGGACTGAGACAACCTGTTCGTCCAAAAGGAAGAACTAACAGGAGTCTCCCTCAGGCCTTAATGCAAATAACAGGGAAAAGCAACACACAAAATAACCCAAACAAAATACAAAAGGGAAAGAAAACACTTAACTTCAAGTGGCTATGGCAGCACCAGGAACTCAGCCAAGATCCACACACCAGCTATCCACAACTCAAACTGAAGTTATAAACCGCATAGCATAGTGGCATAAACAACAATAAATAGAGAAGGTTAACTCCTTAAGGACACAGCCATATTTCACCTTGAGGACCAGGCCATTTTTTGCAAATCTGACCAATGTCACTTTAAATGTGAATAACTTTAAAACGCTTTGACTTATCCAGGCCATTCTGAGATTGTTTTTTTGTCACATATTGTACTTCATGACAATGGTAAAATGAAGTAAAAAAAAAAACATTTTTATTTATAAAAAATTAAAAATTTTCAAAAATTTTGGAAAAAATTTAAAATTTACAAGTTTCAATTTTTCTACTTCTATAATACATAGTAATACCTCCAAAAATAGTTATTACTTTACATTCCCCATATGTTTACTTCATGTTTGGATCATTTTGGGAATGACAATTTAGTTTTTGGGGACATTACAAGGCTTAGAAGTTTAGAAAAATCTTGAAATTTTTCTGAAATTTGTAAAAAAAAGCCAATTATTAAGGACCAGTTCAGGTCTGAAGTCACTTTGTGAGGCTTACATAATAGAAACCACCCAAAAATGACCCCATTCTAGAAACTACCCCTCAAGGTATTTAAAACTGATTTTACAAACGACGTTAACCCTTTAGGTGTTCCACAAGAGTTAATGGCAAATTTCAGAATTTAGATTTTTTGGCAAATTTTCCATTTTAATTCATTATTTCCAGTAACAAAGCAAGGGTTAACAGCCAAACAAAATGCTATATTTATTGCCCTGATTCTGTAGTTTGCAGAAACACCCCATATGTGGCCGTCAACTACTGTACGGGCACACAGTAGGGCGTAGAGGGAAAGGTGCCCTGTATGGTTTTTGAAAGGCAGATTTTGCTGGACTGGTTTATTTACACCATGTCCCATTTGAAGCCCCCCTGATGCACCCCTAGAGTAGAAACTCCATAAAAGTGACCCCATCTAAGAAACTACACCCCTCAAGGTATTCAAAACTGATTTTAAAAACTGTGTTAACCCTTTAGGTGTTGCACAAGAGTTATTGGCAAATGGAGATTAAATTTGAGAATTTAAATTTTTTGCCAAATTTTTCATTTTAATCCATTTTTTCCAGTAACAAAGCAAGGGTTAACAGCCAAACAAAGTGCTATATTTATTGCCCCGATGCTGTAGTTTGCATAAACACCCCATATGTGGCCGTAAACTACTGTACGGGCACACGGTAGGGCGTAGAGGGAATGGTGCGCCGTGTTGTTTTTGGAAGGCAGATTTTGCCGGACTGGTTTATTTGCACCATGTCCCATTTGAAGCCCCCCTGATGCATTCCTAGAGTAGAAACTCCATAAAAGTGACCCCATTTTGGAAACTATGGGATAAGGTAGCAGTTTTGTTGGGACTATTTTTAGGGTACATATGATTTTTGGTTTATCTATATTACATTTTTGTGAAGCAAGGTTACCAAAAATAGAAATTCTGAAATTTCATCTCCATTTGCCATAAACTGTTGAGGAACACCTAAAGGGTTAATAAAGTTTGTAAAATCAGTTTTGAATACCTTGAGCGGTGTAGTTTCTTAGATGGGGTCACTTTTATGGAGTTTATACTCTAGGGGTACATCAGGGGGACTTGAAATGGGACATGGTGCCAAAAAAAAGGCCATCAAAATCTGCCTTCCAGAAACCATACGGCGTTCCTTTCCTTCTGCGCCCTGCCGTTTGGTCATACAGCAGTTTATGACCACATATGGGGTGTTTATGAAAAACTTAAGAATCAGGGTAATAAATATTAAGTTTTGTTTGGCTGTTAGCCCTTGCTTTGTTACTGGAAAAAAACGGATTAAAATATTTTTTTTACCGTGTTCCTCTGAGGGGTTAGGTCATGGGGTGATTTTATAGAGCAGATTCTTACAGACGCGGCGATACCTAATATGTCTAGTTTTTATTTATTTATGTTTTACACTATATAATCTTTTTATAAACAAAAAAAAAACATTTTAGTATCTCTATATTCTGAGTCTTTTTTGTTTTTTGTTTTTATCCGATTATCTTATGTAGGGGCTAATTTTTTGCAGGATGTGAAGACGGTTTTATTGGCACTATTTTGGGGGGCATATGACTTTTTGATCGCTTGCTATTACAATTTTTGTGATGTAAGGTGACAAAAAAAACACTTTTTTTACCGTGTTCATCTGAGGGGTTAGGTAATGGGGTATTTTTATAGAGAAGATTCTTACGGACGTGGCAATACCGAATATGTCTACTTTTTAAAATTTATTTTAGTTTTAATAAATAATTTTTTTTTTTATCCGATTGTCAGTGGCTAAATTGGGATATAAATTTAGAACTCCATGGAAGTGTGGTACTCCCTGAAGCAACCGTCAATGCAGAGGCCCAGATGATCGGGGCACGTGTCACACTGAGTAGTGGTGTCCTTCTGTATCCCCCTCCTGTGACACACTCTGCACTTTTCTTGGGTCCGTCCCTTCTTTCCAGTATGGGGGGACCACACCTGGAAAGTGTTGGCCAGGGACGATCCGGGCGCCTCCAGTTCCCGGGGTACTCCGGCCTGCTCTTTCCCGGTCAGAAAAGGTCAGGGCCTTGAGGACTGCCTCATAGAACGGAAGGAATGTCCCTGTGTTGCCAGCGCTCTGGGACAGCACAAAAGAGTTGTACAAGGCAACCTGTACCAAGTAGACTGCAACTTTTTTGTACCATGCCCGGGTTTTGTGCATGGCATTATATGGCTTGAGGACCTGATCAGAGAGATCAACTTCTCCCATATACCGATTGTAGTCGACGATACAATCGGGCTTGAGGACCATTGCCGCGGTACCTCGCACAGGGACAGGGGTGATACCGTTACCGTGAATTGTGGACAGTATAAGGACATCCCTCTTGTCCTTATATCTGACCAGCAACAGGTTTCCACTGGTAAGGGCACGGGTCGCACCCCTGGGGATAGGTACCTGGATGGGGTTGGTAGGAAGGCCGCGTTGATTTTTCCGCATGGTCCCACAAGCGGACGTGGATCTGGCGGCGAGGGACTGGAACAAGGGGATACTAGCATAAAAGTTATCCACGTACAGGTGGTAACCCTTATCTAGCAGTGGGTGCATAAGGTCCCACACAAGTTTCCCGCTAACACCCAGAGTGAGGGCAGATTCTGGTGGTTGAATACGGGAATCTCGCCCCTCGTACACATGAAACTTGTAAGTGTACACTGAGGTACTCTCACAAAGTTTGTACAGCTTCACGCCATACCTCGCCTGCTTTGAGGGAACATACTGGCGGAAAATGAGTCTTGAAAGCAATGAGAGACTCTTCAACCGCGACCTCCCTTCCAGGTACATAGGCCTGTACAAATTTGGCCCCAAAGTGATCGATGACGGGCCTGATTTTGTACAGGCGGTCATAGGCAGGATCACCTTGGGGGGGACATGCTGCATTATCTGCATAATGCAGGCATTTCCGGATGGCCTCAAACCGGGAGCGTGTCATGGCCGTACTGTAAAGTGGGGCCTGGTAGAGGACGTCCCCACTCCAGTAATGCCTGACACTAGGTTTCTTGACTAGGCCCATGTGCAGCATGAGGCCCACAACCGGCTGCACTGACTAGAGTCCAGCCACCGGGCCTAGCCAAAAAGGAGCCCGGGTGTTGAGCAATGAACTGTTGGGCGTACAGGTTTGTTTGCTCCACCATTAGATTTACAAAGTGGTCACTGAAAAAAAGACTAAAGTAGTCGTATTCAGTGAAGCCCACTGTGGAAATCTGGATTCCTGGTTGGCCTACAAAATCAGGAATCTACCCAAGATGGCGGAGGCAGAGCGCGATTCCAGCTTGCAGGCGTGCGCTCCTCCGTCCACTGGCAGCAGCAAAAGGAGAGCGGAGGGGACCACCGGAACCTCAGCCTCCTATGCAGAAGCTGTAAGTCCCCTCTCGGCGGACCCATCTTCCCCCTCAATCTCTAAATCCTCAAGGGCTTCCCCTTGCTCCTCATCACAGTTGGGTGGCTCCCCTGCCATGTCACATAAAGCAGGCAGTTCACCAGCTTCATATAACCAGTCCATTGAATCACTCCTTCAGAGATGGTCTTCCCTTCCCATTTCATGGTTCGGTAAAATCAATTCCCTTTAGATGGACATTTTGCCCAAACTCCTGTACCTTTTTCAGACGATCCCTTGTGATATCCCCCAGACATTTTTTACCCGGCTTCGTAAGATGGCTTCTCAATTTATTTGGTGTGGCTCTAGGGCGAGGCTAAGCTACAGTGTCCTGTCACGCCTGAAAGTTAGGGGAGGAACAGGACTCCCTAATTTCCTTTCATATTACAGGGCATCGGTTGCGAGCTGCGTCCTAGATCTCTTCCACAATCGTACTACGAAACTGTGGGTAGAGATTGAACACGAACTAGATCCACATTTAGCAACGGGTATTTTATGGTTACCTCTTTCTCTCCAATGGAGATTATCTCAAGCACAACTCTCACCTCTTTTGTTAACTCTAGCAAAATCATGGAGTAAGTTTGCAACGAAACTTAAGCTAATTTCAACACCAGGACCGCTAACGGTCCTTTCGAAACACCCAGATCTGCACGATGGCATCAAAAGCCTTCCATCTTTTAGAGATCACAGTTTAGCCCCGATTAGGATCCAAGACCTATACAATGAACAAGGCCTACTCCCCCTCAATGAACTTTTACACCACTTACCCACCCCGGCAGGACGCTGGTTCCAATACTTTAAACTTCGTAACTTTCTCAACTCCCTGGCTCCTGGTTCGCAGTTATCGGCCCCTCTAACTGATTTTGAGAGATTATGTACTGCGGACTCTGGGCAGAGACACGCTGTGTCACTGGTTTACAACCTGTTGAGCACAGGTGAGGTTGGAGATGGGTCAGCCAATGCTCAGGGGAATACTCCTGGTTTCATCCTGGCGTGGGAGAAGGATTTGGAGGTTTCCCTAACTAAGGAACAGTGGGCAAGAGCACTTTTGCTTACACACAAATCCTCCATATCAAGTCGAATTCAGGAACTTAATTATAAGATTTTGACTCGTTGGTATAGGACACCGGTAAAGATCCACCAGTTCTTCCCCTCGGCCCCCAATACCTGTTGGTGCATGGCGGAAGTGGGCTCCATGATCCACATATGGTGGGACTGCCCAGGAGTGGCACCTCTATGGCAGGATGTATTCGCCCTTTACAACAATCTATACCGGTCTCGTATATCACCCTCTACTCTGATAGCATTACTGTCTATATTCCCGGGTCGATTCCAACAAGTGAAAAGAGGAACACTCAGAACTTTTATTCATTCCATGAGGCAGATAATCCCCCATAAGTGGAAGTCGACTGATAGCTTGCAGAGAGTAACCTGGGTAACTGCACTTGATGCTCTTGTCAACATGGAGGAGTTGAGTGCGGAGGCCCATAATCAGAGGTCTATATTTACACAAACCTGGGAACCTTGGTTCCAATTTCAGGAATCAGCACAGTTTTCGTCTTGGTTGACCAGTGGTATTATTCTCTCTCCAGATGCATAGAATTCCGGTGTCATCTTCTGGACACTCACCCTTCTCCTCCCTTCCTCCTCTCCCTTTTATCTTACCCTTCATAGGTCTAGTCCCAGTCTTTCCCCCTGTCTGTATTTGTTGACTCAATGTTGCTTATATGGTGTCTGAACTTAATTATTATTATTAAGAAAGACATATATCTTGTTATGTGCCTTGATGTGGGTTCTTTCTGATACCTTCTTTTTGACATCATTTTGGATGTATTTTGTATTTGTGTACAACCTATATGATGGTACCTCTACAATTATTACCCCTCTTTCAATAAAAACTATTTGAACCATAAAATGAAGAAGGCGAGCGGTAAGGGACGGGCAAGTGGCCGTGATGCTGATGGTGCACGCAGAGGCCGTGGCCCTGGGCGCGGTGAAACTGTTCCTGCTGCCAGAGCACAAGAAAAACAGTCATCCACGATACCTAGCTTCATGTCCCAGTTTGCAGGGCGGCACACGACACCACTCTTGAAGTAGACCAGTGCGACCAGGTGGTTGGTTGGATTGCAGCAGATAATACTTCCAGTCAGTTAACCACCACCCTGTCTTCCATCAAGTCCAGTCTTGATCCTCCTTCTTCCCACCATGGAGAGTCTGGGCAAACAAGTGATCCCACACTTGGATATTCCAAAGACCTCTTTTCCTTGCCATTCCTTGATTTGGCCCTCTCGCCAAGTACACTTGAAGAACAACAGATCTTGTGCCCTGATTCCCAAACTCTTGAGCATCATCAATCACAAGAAGATGACGATGGGGAACGGCAATTACTGTTTAATGAGGTGGATGATGATGAGACACAGTTGCCAAAAACTTAACAGCAATTACTGTCTCAAGAGGTTGACGAAGAGGATGAGACACAGTTTTCAATCACTGAGGTTGTGGTTAGGTCAACAAGTTAGGAGGATGAGCAGAGTGAGGTAGTGGAAGAGGAGGTGGTGGACGATGAAGTAACTGACCCAACCTGGGAAGGTGGAAAGCCGAACGAGGACAGCAGTACAGAAAGAGAGGGATCTGCAGCACCGCAACAGGCTGGAAGAGACAGTGGGGTGGCAAAAGGGAGAAGGCGAGCCACACCAAACAGGCCCGCAACTGTTCCATGGAGTACCCCCTTGTGGAAATCTCCCTTGCCAAGGGGTAGGTGTTCCGCAGTCTGGCGCTTTTTTGAGGAAAGTGCAGACGACAAAAGAATTGTAATTTGCAACCTGTGCCATAGAAAAATGAGCAGGGGTGTGAACACTAGCAACCTCACCACCACCAGCATGGTCCGCCACATGACATCAAAGCACCGTAATAGGTGGGCCGAATGCCTGAGTCTACAATCTGTGTCTGCGGATCACACCACTGCCTGCTCTTCCCCTGTGTTACCTGCTGGCCAATCCCCTGTCAAAGGCGCAGGCCCGCATGCCTCCTGCCCTGCACCTGGACCTTCGCAAGCACCATCAGCGAACACATCCCCTTCCGTGTCCCAGCGCAGCGTACAAATGTCCTTACCCCAGACATTTGAACGCAAGCACATATACCCAGTCACCCACTCACAGGCCATAGCACTAAATGCGCAGCTTTCCAAGTTACTGGCCCTGGAAATGTTGCCATTTAGGCTTGTGGACACTGAGGCCTTCCGCAGCCTCTCGTCAGCGCCGTCCCGAGTTGCGCAGTCCCCAGTCGCCACTATTTTTCAAGGTGTTCCGTGTCCGCCTTACACCAACATGTGTCCCGTAACATGACACGTGCCTTCACCAACGCAGTTACTGGGAAGGTCCACTTAACCACGGACACATGGACAAGTGCATTCGGCCAGGGATGCTACATTTCCCTGACGGCACACTGGGTGAATGTTGTGGAGGCCAGGAGTGAGTCGTACCCTGGGATGGCACAGGTGCTACCGATGCTAAGGATTGCGGGCCCTACTTTGATCAGGGTTTCCACCAGTACCTACGTTAGTGGCTCCAAACCCCACTTCTCCTCTGCCTCCACTTCCACCTCTGAATTATCCGCGTGCAGCACCAGTCAGTCTTCAGTCGGTAGCTGGAAGCAGTGTAGCACTGCAGTGGGGAAGCGACAACAGGCCGCGCTGAAGCTGATATGCTTAGCGGACAAACAGCACACTGCCGCAGAGCTGTGGCAGGGGATAAGAGACCAGACTGAGCTGTGGCTTTTGCCACTCTACCTAGAACCAGGCATGGTTGTGTCTGATAATGATCGTAACTTGGTAAATCTTCTGCACTATAAATCTGGAGCTTGCAGGATAAGACGTCTGCTTAGTAGCTCTGTAACTGTAACAGGAATTTATCTTCTGCTTTGAACTGTACCTTCTGCTTTGTGGGGACTGACTAGCTGAGGAGGAATATGGCTTCTCCTAGGTCTCTGGACTTTACTCACAGATAGGCTCTCAGGGAATGCTTTCGGCCTGGAACTCTGGAGATTGTCTGCTTTCTTCTCATCCAGCTTCCAGCTGAGGCTGCAGGGCTCAGTCTGGGTAGTTGATCAATGTCTCAGCCGAGACAAGATACTGGCTTTCTTCCCTATGCAGGGGGACTCCTAAAGGTTATCACACAGACTTCCTCAACAGGGGCGGTCGGCACACTGACTCTAACTTCCTTCTCCACCCAAGGTGCAGGATGTGGAAACAGTCCACACCTCCACATAGGGGGAGCTAAGCTGGAATGATCCATTCCAGCCTAGATACACTAAACTGTAACTACTTCCTTACCAATGCATTGCTGCCACCTGCTGGTGAACATGGAAAATGACAACAATAATTGTGTTTAACATGGTTTTACATGCACAGTTGTGAAGACATAATGTGAATTACCTCAGATGACAATGTAAAGGCACTTAGAAAATAGTAGCGGGGTAGAGGCTCGTAGTAACACAACTCTGGGGTGTTACACTCACAATTAAGGACGACGCTTTGCATGTGGAAGAGGTGGAAATAGGGAAAGACATTACACAGGCTGATAGCCAGACCATCGTCAACAAATTGGAAAAGCAAGAGGAGGAGGAGGAGCAGGTTGCCTCCGATACAGAGAGTAGTACCCATGGAAGTTTAATTCCACCTGTTCTGTTTGGGTGGGCAGAAGAGGATGAGGAGATTGAGAGTGATCCTCCTGATGACGACAGCAAAATCTTGCACACATGGCTGACTTCATGTTAGGCTGCCTTTCCAGCGATCCGCGCGTTATAAGCATTTTGGACAACACCGATTACTGGTTGTTCACTATTCTCGACCCCCGCTACAAAGAGAACTTCTCATTTCTCATTCCTCTGGTAGAGAGAACGAGCAAAACGGTGCAATACCAGAAGATCTTTGTTGAAAAATTGCTCCAAAAATTTCCATCTGACAACGCTGGCGGCAGAGTGCGTACTTCCTTGGCCAACCGAAGAGGGGAGACAAGGGAAACACACTGCAGTTCCAACAGAGGCAGGGCCACACTCTCAAAGGCCTGGGACAGTTTTATGACACCCCGCCAGTACCCTCACCCTGATGCGCGGCCTAGTGTCACAAGGAGGAAAAAAATTTGGACGATGGTGAAGGAGTACATAGCAGACCGTCTCAGCATCCTCAATGATCCCTCAGTGCCTTACAACAACTGGGTGTCCAAGCTGGACACATGGCACGAACTGGTGCTCTACGCCTTAGAAGTGCTGGCCAGCGTTTTGTCTGAGCGGGTATTTAGTGCTGCTAGTGACATTATAACAGTTAAGGCTACTTTCACACCTGCGTTCGGGTGTCCGCTCGTGAGCTCCGTTTGAAGGGGCTCACAAGCGGCCCCGAACGCAGCCGTCCAGCCCTAATGCATTCTCAGTGGACGCGGATCCGCTGAGAATTCATCAGTCTGCCAGCGTTCAGCGTTCAACGGGGACGGATCCGTTTGAAGATGACACTATATGGCTCAATCTTCAAACGGATCCGCCCCCATTGACTTTCAATGTAAAGTCTGGACGGATCCGTTTAGGCTACTTTCACACTTAGAAATTTTTCTAAGTTATAATGCAGACGGATCCGTTCTGAACGGATGCAAACGTCTGCATTATAGGAGCGGATCCGTCTGATGAAACATCAGACGGACCCGCTCCGAACGCTAGTGTGAAAGTAGCCTAAGCGTATCCACCTGTCAACTGAAAATGCTGACAGGTTGACTCTTATAAAAATGAACAAGGCCTGGATTGACCATGACTTCTTGACTACTCCAGTAACTCCACCAGAGAAAAGCTGTTGAACATAAAGGCACTTTAAATGTGTTGTTTATAATGTACTGAATACACTGTATTCCCATGCACCCCTTCCACCACAAACAAGGGGATATGGTTCAATCTTCCTTTTTTCATCCTCCTCTTCCATCATATCAACATGCTTATTCGTCGCATATAATGCCCTTGTATATACAGTCAGGTCCATAAATATTGGGACATCAACACAATTCTAACATTTTTGGCTCTATACACCACCACAATGGATTTGAAATAAAACGAGCAAGATGTGCTTTAACTGCAGACTGTCAGCTTTAATTTGAGGGTATTTACATCCAAATCAGGTGAACGGTGTAGGAATTACAACAGTTTGCTTATGTGCCTCCCACTTGTTAAGGAACCAAAATTAATGGGACAGAATAATAATCATAAATCAAACTTTCACTTTTTAATACTTGGTTGCAAATCCTTTGCAGTCAATTACAGCCTGAAGTCTGGAATGCATAGACATCACCAGACGCTGGATTTCATCCCTGGTGATGCTCTGCCAGGCCTCTACTGCAACTGTCTTCAGTTCCTGCTTGTTCTTGGGGCATTTTCCCTTCAGTTTTGTCTTCAGCAAGTGAAATGCATGCTCAATCTGATTCAGGTCAGGTGATTGACTTGGCCATTGCATAACATTCCACTTCTTTCCCTTAAAAAACTCTTTGGTTGCTTTTGCAGTATGCTTTGGGTCATTGCCCATCTGCACTGTGAAGCGCCTTCCAATGAGTTCTGAAGCATTTGGCTGAATATGAGCAGATAATATTGCCCGAAACACTTCAGAATTCATCCTGCTGCTTTTCAGCAGTCACATCATCAATAAATACAAGAGAACCAGTTCCTTTGGCAGCCATACATGCCCACACCATGACACTACCACCACCATACTTCACTGATGAGGTGGTATGCTTAGGATCATGAGCAGTTCCTTTTCTTCTACATACTCTTCTCTTCCCATCACTCTAGTACAAGTTGATATTGGTCTTATCTGTCAATAAGATGTTGTTCCAGAACTGTGAAGGTTTTTTTAAGATGTCGCTTGGCAAACTCTAATCCTGCCTTCCTGTTTTTCAGGCTCATCAATGGTTTACATCTTGTGGTTAACCCTCTCTATTTACTCTAGTGAAGTCTTCTCTTGATTGTTGACTTTGACACACATACACCTACCTCCTGGAGAGTGTTCTTGATCTGGCCAACTGTTGTGAAGGGTGTTTTCTTCACCAGGGAAAGAATTCTTTGGTCATCCACCACAGTTTTTCCGTGGCCTTCCGGGTCTTTTGGTGTTGCTGAGCTCACCGGTGCGTTCCTTCTTTTTAAGAATGTTCCAAAAAGTTATTTTGGCCACGCCTAATGTTTTTGCTATCTCTCTGATGGGTTTGTTTTGTTTTTTCAGCCTAATGATGGCTTGCTTCACTGATGGAGACAGCTCTTTGGATCTCATCTTGAGAGTTGACAGCAACAGATTCCAAATGCAAATAGCACACTTGAAATGAACTCTGGACCTTTTATCTGCTCATTGTAATTGGGATAATAAAGGAATAACACACACCTGGCCATGGAACAGCTGAGAAGGCAATTGTCCATTACTGATGGTCGCTTAACAAGTGGGAGGCACATATGCAAACTGTTGTAATTCCTACACCGTTCACCTGATTTGGATGTAAATACCCTCAAATTAAAGCTGACAGTCTGCAGTTAAAGCACATCTTGTTCGTTTCATTTCAAATCCATTGTGGTGGTGTATAGAGCCAAAAATGTTAGAATTGTGTCAATGTCCCAATATTTATGGACCTGACTGTATGCCCTTCGCATATAATGTTTTACAGGGTCAGCTCACCAGCAGGCCCTCGCATATAAATTTTTTTAGAGGGTCAGCTCACCAGCAGGCCCTCGCATATAATTTTTTAGAGGGTCAGGTCACTAGCAGGCCCTCACATATTATGTTTTACAGTGTCAGCTCACCAGCAGGCCCCCAGCAGGCCCTCGCATATAATGATTTACAGGTTCAGCTCACCAGCAGGCCGTCACCTACAATGTTTTACAGGGTCAATTCACCTGAAGGCCCTCGCATATAATTTTTTACAGGGTCAGCTCACCAGCAGGCCCTCGCATATAATGTTTTACAGGGTCAGCTCACCAGCAGGCCCTCGCATATAATGATTTACAGGTTCAGCTCACCAGCAGGCCGTCACCTACAATGTTTTACAGGGTCAGTTCACCTGAAGGCCCTCGCATATAATTTTTTAGAGGGACAGCTCCCCAGCAGGCCCTTCCTACAATGTTTTACAGGGTCAGCTCCCCAGCAGGCCCTCACCTAATTATACCTAATAGGTAATTTGCACGCATGATACCTAGATTGGATGTGGTAGCTATAGCCGTTTCCCAGGCTCCCTCTCCGGAATCAAACCCTGATTCCCCGTTATCCGTGGTCACCATGGTTTGCGCTGACAATAACATCGAACGTTGATAGGCCAGACATCCCAATGGATTGTCGCCATCACGGGGACGTGCGATCAGCCCCAGGTTAACTAGAGTCACCAAAGCGGCAGCAGGCCCTCACCCATAATGTTTTAGATGGTCAGATCAGCAGGCCCTTGCTCCAAATGTTTTTGAGGGTCACCAGCAGCTCATCAATCATCATTTTACAAGGGTGTGTATGATGCTCTACTTTATGTGTAACAAAGGGTGTATTGCAGTGACGGTTTGTTGTAATTTTTGGCAGCCCTTTCACTTAGTGCATAGGCTTTATGAGTGTAAGAGTCCCACTACATGAACAATTGTACCACAATGTGAATGAGGCCCTCCTTTATGTGATATACAGGTTGTATCGGAGTGCCTCTTCCTTGTAATTTTTGGCAGCACCTGCACTTTATATACAAGTAAATATACAGGAAATAATGTTTCCTAACAATTTTTCCTCTAAATTCGATTTTTCTTCGGTTTTGTGCGTATTATTGTCAGTCTATAAAAGTGGCGTACTATTTGAAAAACATGGTTTCCATCAGCGACCTGGGACTCCAAAATGCATCCAGACATCCTCCCCATGCTGTTCCCAAACCATTTCGGTGGTGTTTCCATCAATTTCTGACCTTTTACTATGAATCAGGCACCCTCCCCTCTTCAGAGCAGGGGGTGCCCGGTTTAATGCTCGGGTTCTCCCATTAACTTCCATTATACCGAGCACCCGAGCATCCTGATGTGTTCGGCCCGAGCCCCCAAGCACCCGAGCACTATGGTGCTCGATCAACACTAATGACCTCTACTTTGGTGGAAGAGTAGGAGACAACCCCGCTAAGTGTGATGGTGGGAGACGTGGAGGACTTGCCACTGGGACCTGAATTGGCAGACCTCAATGTCTCCAGGGATAATTTTGGTACCGCCCAACGTCGGGACCCAACCCTATCCCGCGCCTGGGAAAATGTGTTAATAGTAGATGGTAAACCACAACAACCTAGGGCAGAGTCAGTGTTTCCCCGTTTTGTGGTTCATCAGGATATGTTGTATCGGGTAAACCAACTACGGGGTGAGCCTATTGAACAGTTGGTGGTCCCCAAGGCTTATCACAAGCTTGTGTTAGATCTAGGCCACCAACACGTTCTCGGGGGTCACCTGGGGCTGCAGAAAACTCAGGATCATATTCTACATCAGTTTTACTGGCCCAGCATATTCAAAGAAGTGGAAGAGTTTTGTAAGTCTTGCCCGACCTGCCAGATAACTAGCCCCCAGCCCCATTTCTGTAGTCCCCTAGTACCTCTCCCGATTATGGAAGTACCGTTTGACCGAATAGCTATGGACCTCATAGGCCCCGTACCGAAGTCCGCCAGAGGGCATCAACACATCTTAGTAATTCTAGGTACCAAGTAATTCTAGGTGCCACTCGGTACCCGTAGGTGGTGCCACTGCAACATACCTCGGCCAAACTCATAGCTAAGGAGTTGATGGAGATATTTTCCCAATTAGGACTACCTAAAGAGGTTCTGACTGACCAAGGGACCCCTTTTATGTCCAAGGTGATCAGGGAACTCTGTAAGTTGCTGCTCATAAAACAACTACGGACGTACGTTTACCATCCGCTAATGGACGGTCTGGTAAAACGTTTTAACCAAACATTAAAAAATATGTTGAAAAAGGTAGTATCTAAAGATGGGAAGAACTGGGACCTCCTTCTGTCCTATCTCATGTTCGCAGTGCGAGAGGTGCCCCAGGCACTTCAAACTGCTATATGGCAGACACCCTCATGGTCTCTTGGACGAGGCCAAAGAAGCATGGGAACAACAACCCACTCCACATAAAAATGTCATTAAGTACGTTACCTAGATGCAAGATCGGAAAGAGACAGTGTTGCCTCTTGTTAGGGAACATATGGAGGCAGCTCAGCGAGCCCAGAGTAGGGTCTATAATCGGCAGGCTTGGGTCCGGATCTTTAACCCGGGTGATCGGGTTTTGGTTCTGGTGCCAACCATGGACAGTAAGTTCACCAGCCAGGGTGGAGAAAGTCGGAGCAGGTTTACCATGTGAATTTACTCAAACTGTGGAAAGATAGGCAAACTGGTACAGAAGACAGCCCGCGGCCGGGTTTTCCAGGACTATATCTTTTTAGTTTTTCTGAGGACAAATTCATAGATTTCTTATAATTATTAAGTTTTCCAGTTGCAGTTATTAAATGCATAGTGCATTGCATACTACTTACAGGAATTTAGAAAATATCAGGAATTTAAGAAATTGTATTCCAGTCAGTATAGTTTAAGGGTACTTTCACACTTGCGTTGTTTGATTCCGGCAGGCAGTTCCGTTGCCTGAACTGCCTGCCTGATCAGGCAAACTGTATGCAAACGCATGTCATTTTTTCTGACTGATCAGGAATTTTTCAGACTGATCAGGATCCTGATCAGTTTGAAAAATGCCTGATCAGTCAGAAAAATGCATTGCAATACCGGATCCGTTTTTCTGGTGTCATCAGGCAAAGCAGACCCAGTATTTATTATTTTCTCATTTTTAAAGGTCTGCGCA
The DNA here is from genome assembly GCF_905171765.1 of Bufo bufo. NCBI lineage: Eukaryota > Metazoa > Chordata > Amphibia > Anura > Bufonidae > Bufo > Bufo bufo. The sequence goes on from NC_053391.1 coordinate 605,994,619, forward strand.
TGCGCAGACCGGAAGGACGGATCCGGCATTTTGGTATTTTGAATGCCGGATCCGGCACTAATACATTCCAGTGGAAAAAAATGCCGGATCCGGCATTCAGGCAAGTCTTCAGTTTTTTTCACCGGAGATAAAACCGTAGTATGCTACGGTTTTCTCTTTTGCCTGATCAGTCAAAATGACTGAACTGAAGACATCCTGATGCATCCTGAACGGATTACTCTCCATTCAGAATGCATGGGGATATGCCTGATCAGTTCTTTACCGGTATAGAGACCTGTGACGGAACTCTATGGCTACTTTCACACTTGCAGCAGTGTGATCCGGCGGGCAGTTCCGTCGTCGGAACTGGCCGCCGGATCCGCCGATCTACCGCTGACTGAACGCATTTGTGAGACTGATCCGGATGCGGATCCGTCTCACAAATGCATTGCAAGGACGGATCCATCTCTCCGCTTGTCCTGATGCCGGCTTCCTCACTGTGACGTAGTCGGCACAGGTGCAGTGAGGAATCCGGCACCAGGAATGCATCATTCACTCACTGCGCCTGCGCCGAAGACAGAAGTGAACGGCGCAGGCGCGGGATTTCGCCAACGATGCAGGGAACAGTGGCATCAATCAAGAGGAGCTGGGCGGGCAGAACACTGGACCTGGGCGGGATAAAGGGTGAATGGACGGAGCCTCTGATTTTACGCCCACATAGCACCTAGAGGCTCATTAGCATATAATAAAAGTGCTTTTTTAACAAAAACGGCTGCAGGGACTAATGTTAGAAACATACTGTTATGTAGTGCTGACATTAGCGCATCGCTATATCAGTCAGCTACATAACAGTATTTCTAGTGGTAGAAACCCTTTAATGTGTTAACAGACAAGGGAACTATTGACTTTTTTTTTCATTTTTCTGATATTAATTTCATGTGTAAAAAAAAAACTAAACAATAAATTTGAAAAATATTGAACTGATAGAACAGAATAATCTTAAAATAGAAGTATTTAAATGAAAAATGTTAATGAAATAACTTAAATGCCAACACAGGACAATAACAAACTAATGCTTTAGTGGTGAGCAGCAATGTGGGAGTAAGGACCCCTGCACACGAACCCCGTGGTCGTGCTGCGGGCCGCAATGCACGAACACAGTCCGTGGGGATCACTTTAATGGGTCTGCGATCCGGCCGTTCCACAAAAAGATAGGACATGTTCTATCTTTTTGCGGAACGGAACTACGGGATGAAACCCCACGGAAGCACTCTGTAGTGCTTCCGTAGGGTTCCGTTCCGTGCTTCCGTTCCGCACCATTCCGCATCTCCGGATTTGCGGACCCATTCAAGTGAATGGGTCCGCATCCGGGATGCGGAATGCCCACGGAACGGCACCCGTGTATTGCGGATCCGCAAAAACGGTCCGCAATACGGCAACGGGAAGCACACGTTCGTGTGCAGGGGGCCTAAGGGTCCATTCACACGTCTGCAATTCTGTTCCGCATTTTGCGGAATGGAATTGCGGACCCATTCATTTCTATGGGGCCGCACGATGTGCTGCCCAGATCCAGAAATGCGGACCCGCACTTCCGGGTCCGCATTTCCGTTCCTGAAAAAAATACAACATGTCCTATTCTTGTCCGCAATTGCGGACAAGATTAGGCATATTCTATTATAGTGCCGGCGATGTGGGTCCGCAAAATGAGGAATGCACATTGCCGGTGTCCGTGTTTTGCGGATCCGTGGATGTGTGAATGGACCCTAAACAAGATTAACTACCCTTTGTAAATTATCCATTTAGCTCTGAAGCCAGGGAATGACATATAGGAGTGTAGTCGTGAATGCTTCATATATCAAATACATTTCATTTAAGTAACTGCTAATTCTGTGGCATACTGTATCATAAACAATGTACGGTAATTACTACTGCAATCCTTCCCTTAATCTCCTAATTTCCTTAATCCTATTTTAGATAGAAAAAACAAGACAGAGAGCAATATCAAGTGGTACTGTAAAAAAAAAAAAAAAAAAGAGTGTATGATAGGACACAGAGATGAATGCTCACCTGGTGTTGTTGTGTAAGACACGACAGCTGTAGAGGCATGTAATCTAAACCCCCAAGGGCTTTCCAATGTGGTCCACTCCACATGATCCGTGTCACCAGGTCCAGCCAGACATGCAAACACATTAATAGTAGAACAGACCAAAAAGATCAGATGAATCTGCACTTGATCCAATACAAGCAATCTTTATTAAAGTAAGATTAAAATGGGGTTGCGACGTGACGGCATGACGTGAGGACGTAGGTGTGCTGTGGCTCCTCCCCCGGCCTCCCCGCTATGGTCGACATGCCCCGCACCACTCCTGAATATACTGCTCCACGTTTGGCCCGAGATCGCTGAGTTGATGGGGTCGCGAGTCTGAAGAGCGCTGGCTACTGCTGGGAGTAAAGAGGTAGAGTGACCGCGCGGCTGTGTGAAGTTCACCGTAAGTGAGTGCCCTCCTGGAGTCTGTTCCCCTGCAGGGTTTTGCTCGTCTGTGCTTGAAACCTGAGACCTGGTGCCCAGACACGCATGGTAATACTCAGACGGTCTCTCTGTGAAGGGCATTGCGGGAGGAGTGCAATTTTCCGGCAGGTCTGGAGGCTCTGAGACACTGTGCTGTTGCCAGATTTGTGGTTGGAGTTGTGGCCAGATTTGAAAAATTGCCGGCCCATCCCCGGTTGGAGTGAAAGTCCAGTGTCTGGTTGCTTGTGTGTGGGGGTGACCTACAGATTTTACGGCCTGGTCTGCTGCGGCGTATTACGGGGGTGAAGAAAACCTGTTCAGCTGGAGCCCCTGTATCTGAGGAGGGCATGGCGCCTCCTGAATCTGAAGCGCTGTGAGTAGCCACCACCTTGGTATTTTAACCGCATCGCTACTAACTCAACTAACCAAACTAACTGTTTCAAGCACTCCATTAATGCATAACGGCACAGTTACTTAAGTTTCTTTAACTTGACTTTGACTGACACCAACTGCCTGGGATCTTCTAACATTTTGACATAATGAGATGTGAGATACTGCCCCAAGGAGAATTACCTGCACTTTGACGTAACCTGAACTGAATCCGATCCTAATTTGGACAAAGGTTTCTTAATTTAACCGTTTTTTATTTTTCAGGCTTCTGGAACTGTGGTTGGGATGGCCTTAATATGTTACTATTTAATGGAAATTGTGCCGTTTGTGATTTAAGTGCCCGGTTGTTTTTGTGATAAACTTTGGGTTTGTGTATTGGAGGGATCCTCCCTACTATAGTATCGGCCTTATTTAATACATCTATTGGGGGCTGAGGGGAGAGAGGTAAGAAAGGAAATAGGGTGTGAGAGCATTTGAAGTGGGGAGGATGCCCCCCAAGGCTCACAATATGAGGTCTGTTGGACCTGCGTCCCCTAGGGGAGCTGGATCGAATAGCCCTCTATCACAAATCAATTGATTTTTAAAATCTCCTCAGCCTAAGACGAGACAAGCCCTGCGGGCACAGCCACCATCGGGTCCAGAGACTGTCGATAAATCTGGCCCTTCTACTGAAGAGCATAGTCAAGGGGGAAATAACGGTATGGAAAACAGGATGGAGCTGATTAATGAGAAACTAGCTGAGATTTTAAACGTAGTACAAGTATCTAAGCAATCCTTGACAGATCCAATTTCCATTCACGTGTCATCTCTGTTTTTTTGGCATTAGCAATACTGATGGATTATTGAGCAAATGCTGATCGAGTGAAGGCGTATGCTCCACAGACAGGATCTGTTTTTTGTGGGTTATTGTTCTAACGGATCAGAGGAAGTGAAAATAATAAGTGACGTCAACACAAACTTACTGCTGACACCCTCTCCACTCTGTCTGTGGGCTCTACTTGTATAAGCGTTTAATAGAACAGGTTCTGATAACATCTATGTGGAATCAGCTGGCAGCGGTGTTAATGGAGAGCGCTTCTTCTTGGCAATAAAATCGACCTGTAAGGCTGAGTTCATACTTGAGTTATTTGGTCAGTTTTGGCCCCTTGACTGCCCAACTAAGTGAAGTGTGCAGTGATTCTAAGAGCGACGCCTGTCATCTGAATGTCATACGGACTCACAGTATTATTTCACTACCAAAGCTGACTCCTATGTGTGTTACTGCAAGGCACAGTGTTCTACACCACTATAAAGGCTGTCTGCAGCCAGGAAATAGCCGTTTTTTAATGCGATTTGCTGCAAATAAATTCTGATCGAGCCTAATTTCTTTGAAAAATTTGGCGAACCGGCCGAATCAAATTTTTGAGAAATTCGCTCATCTCTAATTGCAACGATTGATGTTACAAATTCTGTAACTACCCGCAAGAAATGGATTGGGGGTGGCTCTGAATCCCTGTGGTTGAACCCTATTTCTTAGCATACTTCTTAAAATATTCTTAGCCTTAGCCCTCCTGTATGTAATCTTCAGTTTATTTGGCAGTTGCTTATGTAGAATAAGATTAGTGTTGAGCGAAGCGAGCTTCGGATGCTTCATCCGAAGTCGCTTCGTTCAAAACTTCAGAATAATACTGTACGGAGATCCGTATTCGCAAAGTTAATTTTAAAGCCAAGTTTGTTTTCAAGTTTTCAAGTGGTTTTCCACTTTAAAAATGAACTACCGAAGTTATTCTACAAAGTCATGAGCGACTGCACGAATAACTTACTTCGGCTTGTCGGAGCCCATACATTCTAATACTGTACGGAGACTTCAGATGAAGCATCCGAAGCTCGCTTCATTTAACAATAATTGAGATCATTAAAGAGCATATGCAAATGTTTGGCAAGTACCTGACAGATTTAATTATAAGAACTGTTAAAAGCAGTAATAATGTAAAAAGTGGTAGTGCACACCTACAATTGGTTACACATGGAGATTTGTATAACTATGTATATTTATTGCACGTAAACACTTGATATAAAACAATTTGAAACAGTATAAAATGCTATAATAAAAACATACAGTATAAAATCACTGTGAGCTTTTGGTAATTTCACATAGGTTACAGTCTCTATATATACTGCTCAAAAAAATAAAGGGAACACAAAAATAACACATCCTAGATCTGAATTAATTAAATATTCTTCTGAAATACTTTGTTCTTTACATAGTTGAATGTGCTGACAACAAAATCACACAAAAATAAAAAAATGGAAATCAAATTTTTCAACCCATGGAGGTCTGGATTTGGAGTCACACTCAAAATTAAAGTGAAAAAACACACTACAGGCTGATCTAACTTTGATGTAATGTCCTTAAAACAAGTCAAAATGAGGCTCAGTGGTGTGTGTGGCCTCCACGTGCCTGTATGACCTCCCTCGTGCGTGCTCCTGATGAGGTGGCGGACGGTCTCCTGAGGGATCTCCTCCCAGACCTGGACTATAGCATCTGCCAACTCCTGGACAGTCTGTGGTGCAACGTGACGTTGGTGGATCGAGCGAGACATGATGTCCCAGATGTGCTCAATTGGATTCAGGTCTGGGGAACGGGCGGGCCAGTCCATAGCATCAATGCCTTCGTCTTGCAGGAACTGCTGACACACTCCAGCCACATGAGGTCTAGCATTGTCTTGCATTAGGAGGAACCCAGGGCCAACCGCACCAGCATATGGTCTCACAAGGGGTCTGAGGATCTCATCTCGGTACCTAATGGCAGTCAGGCTACCTCTGGCGAGCACATGGAGGGCTGTGCGGCCCTCCAAAGAAATGCCACCCCACACCATTACTGACCCAATGCCAAACCTGTCATGCTGGAGGATGTTGCAGGCAGCAGAACGTTCGCCACGGCGTCTCAAGACTCTGTCATGTCTGTCACATGTGCTCAGTGTGAACCTGCTTTCATCTGTGAAGAGCACAGGGCGCCAGTGGCGAATTTGCCAATTTTGGTGTTCTCTGGAAATGCCAAACGTCCTGCACGGTGTTGGGCTGTAAGCACAACTCCCACCTGTGGACGTCGGGCCCTCATATCACCCTCATGGAGTCTGTTTCTGACCGTTTGAGCAGACATATGCACATTTGTGGCCTGCTGGAGGTCATTTTGCAGGGCTCTGGCAGTGCTCCTCCTGTTCCTCCTTGCACAAAGGCGGAGGTAGCGGTCCTGCTGCTGGGTTGTTGCCCTCCTACGGCCTCCTCCACGTCTCCTGATATACTGGCCTGTCTCCTGGTAGCGCCTCCATGCTCTGGACACTACGCTGACAGACACAGCAAACCTTCTTGCCACAGCTCGCATTGATGTGCCATCCTGGATAAGCTGCACTACCTGAGCCACTTGTGTGGGTTGTAGACTCCGTCTCATGCTACCACTAGAGTGAAAGCACCGCCAGCATTCAAAAGTGACCAAAACATCAGCCAGGAAGCATAGGAACTGAGAAGTGGTCTGTGGTCACCACCTGCAGAACCACTCCTTCATTGGGGGTGTCTTGCTAATTGCCTATAATTTCCACCTGTTGTCTATCCCATTTGCACAACAGCATGTGAAATTGATTGTCACTCAGTGTTGCTTCCTAAGTGGACAGTTTGATTTCACAGAAGTGTGATTGACTTGGAGTTACATTGTGTTGTTTAAGTGTTCCCTTTATTTTTTTGAGCAGTGTATATGGCTGAATGTCGGTAATGATGTTGCTAAGGCCTCTTTCACACTTGCGTTGTCCGGATCCGGCGTGTACTCCACTTGCCGGAATTACACTCCGGATCCGGAAAAACGCAAGTGTACTGAAAGCATTTGAAGACGGAACCGTCTTCCAAATGCTTTCAGTGTTACTATGGCACCCAGGACGCTATTAAAGTCCTGGTTGCCATAGTAGGAGCGGGGGAGCGGTATACTTACAGTCCGTGCGGCTCCCGGGGCGCTCCAGAATGACGTCAGAGCGCCCCATGCGCATGGATGACGTGATCCATGCGATCACGTGATCCATGCGCTTGGGGCGCCCTGACGTCACTCTGGAGCGCCCGGGGAGCCGCACGGACGGTAAGTATGCTGCTCCCCCGCTCCCCGCTACACTTACCATGGCTGTCAGGACTTTAGCGTCCCGGCAGCCATGGTAACCACTCTGAAAAAGCTAAATGTCGGCTCCGGCAATGCGCCGAAACGACGTTTAGCTTAAGGCCGGATCCGGATCAATGCCTTCCAATGGGCATTAATTCCGGATCCGGCCTTGCGGCAAGTGTTCCGGATTTTTGGCCGGAGCAAAAAGCGCAGCATGCTGCGGTATTTTCTCCGGCCAACAAACGTTCCGTACCGGAACTGAAGACATCCTGATGCATCCTGAACGGATTTCTCTCCATTCAGAATGCATTAGGATAATCCTGATCAGGATTCTTCCGGCATAGAGCCCCGACGACGGAACTCTATGCCGGAAGACAATAACGCAGGTGTGAAAGAGCCCTTAGTGACTTCACCACCTTAACTGGTATCGAGGTGAAAAAAAAAAGTTTTCCTTGTGTAAAATATTCTTATTAGTGTCCAATTGTTGCAATTGCATACATTGTTAAAGAAAGTACATTTGCTGATGGATACTACATGTTACTTTCACTGTGAATTGATGTGGTATTTCTCTCTGAGTACGCAGTTTGTGGATTACTATTATATAATTGTAAGGGATCAAGGGGTTGGTTAATCTGGAGCGCAGGATCAGCTCCGATCTTCACATCGGCGGTTGCGTTCCAGGTTGGAACGCAACGTGCGCGATGACGTCAGCGCGCGATATGCGCGATGACGTCATCGGCTCCTCCCTCACAATCACAGCGCCAAGGCAGCTATACACGGCGTTCCACTAATTTGGAGTGCACGCCGTGTATGCTGCTAAGGTAGCCTCACTTCCTCATTCAGAGCTGAACCACAACCTGCTGGGACCCTCATTGTTACAGCATCACGTCGCCGGATACTTGGACCTTCTTAAAAAGAACACCTAAACCGCAAGTATCAGTCTACTCAAAGACTGAATGTAGCTGGACTATTCAGTTCCTTCATATTAGTAATAATTACTTCGGCACCCTGTGCCTGCTTACTGCTGTTGACAGGTGACATAGTAACAAGTGTTACGGACGGTAACTCTGTCTCTCCACACAAATTGAATTACTACATACACCTGTGAAGGTACAGAATATCAATATTAATAATTGATATAGCATAGGGAACAGGTGTATGATGTTGGGATCCCTAACTCTCCGTATACCAGATTGAGAGAGCCGCCTGGGTATCCGTCACTGAACCTGAATTAACATATTCGCTCTCGTTTTGGGCTGGGTACTGGTTAATGCAAAACGCCTCCGCAGTTGAGATCCTCGCCAACTAGTTCGGTGCATTACAATAATCCTCCTCATTTTAGATGGTCTATGCTGTTTATGATTACTCAGTTATCTGCATATGTGTTCTGCATTGTTTTTTACTCACTGTTTTGCTGGATTTGTCAGGCTGGCTACATATACCATGGCATCCCACGTGTTGTTTGCTTGTAAGTAGTGGTCCGAGCTCCAGAAGTATTTCCAGTGAGTATATCACGTATCGGGCTTGGGGATCCTCCGTGAATGAGTGCGGGTATGCCGGTACAGTGGGTCCCTGGTAGTGATCTTGTAGGTACGATCAATTTAGCACAGGACCAAACTTCACAGAAAAATGTGTTTTTTTGGCGTTCCACGTGTCAATAGCGTCACCGATCCCTCTCCCTGGTGATTTTCTGAAGCGCTTCGGTTTTCAAATTTTCAGGTAATGTCTGATTCGATTTCTTGCTTGCTTCATGAGAATTCTTAGACGGTTACCAAACGCGTTTCGGAGTTAACTTCGATTCCTTCCTCAGGGATCATTTTTCTCATGAATGTGGCCAGTTTAAATACCCTCCCAGGTATGGTTCAATTTGGACTCTATGTTGTGCCGAATATGTGGGATGGATTCCTTTTTGATCCTCAATGGGATTTTAGTATGCTGAATAAGATCGTCTTTTTTTATTTTGTGTATACATAATTGTCATTAGATTATATATAATACAGGGCAGGAAGATACATAGTATTACATTTATGTAAATCACATACATTAGTATTGTTATTCCACCAAAAAAAAACATATGTTCTTAGTGTTTCTTATTTGTATTTATTATCGCTGCTTGGTAGGTGCGATTTTGCGGTACTGAGACTTTTTTATTGACATTGAGACTTTTTGTTTATAGTCTCGTATGTTGATATTATATATTTTGTATTTCACTCCAATGTTAGTCATAGAAAAATATGTTTACAATATATGGCTCTAAAGTTCCTCTTTGTAATAATACTTTATATGCAATGTATCTTAATACCTAAATCTTTTTATAATAACTGTATACCCCATAATATGTTGACAGTACGTTTGTTTTATATGGTGTATTTCTATTTTTAATAATAAGATACTTTAATTGTGCTTGCGTTTTTCAGTGTTGTTGCGTTTTTCTTGTTAATTGCTAGATCTTTATGTTCTAAATATATCAATGTAAATTCATTATTGCATGGGTCTGTTTTCCTTGTTTTTATTCTATTTATTTCTTTTGAAGAGGGCTATTTCCACCCCCAATGTCCAAAGATGTCAGAGAGACCAAAGCAGACTAACGAACTCCAGAGTGACCGACATCCTGCATCTTCTCCGCATCGCCACAAATGTAAGTAATTTGTGATTTATAAAAAATCATCATCGAGAGTATTTTTGTAAAAAGTAGTGAAGGTGATGAGAATAATGTTAGTGATGTTAATGGGTTAATACATATTTTTGGGGCTGAGGGGAGAGAGGTAAGAAAGGAAATAGGGTGTGAGAGCATTTGAAGTGGGGAGGATGCCCCCAAGGCTCACAATATGAGGTCTGTTGGACCTGCGTCCTCTAGGGGAGCTGGATCAAATAGCCCTCTATCACAAATCAATAGATTTTTTAAATCTCCTCAGCCTAAGACGAGACAAGCCCTGCGGGCACAGCCACCATCGGGTCCAGAGACTGTCGATAAATCTGGCCCTTCTACTGAAGAGCATAGTCAAGGGGGAAATAACGGTATGGAAAACAGGATGGAGCTGATTAATGAGAAACTAGCTGAGATTTTAAACGTAGTACAAGTATCTAAGCGGTGCTTGACAGATCCAATTTCCATTCACGTGTCATCCTGTTTTTTTGGGCATTAGCAATACTGATGGATTATTGAGCAAATGCTGACTGAGTGAAGGCGTATGCGCCACAGACAGGATCCGTTTTTTGTGGGTTATTGTTCAGAGGAAGGGAAAATTAATCAGTGACATCAACACAAACTTACTGCTGACACCCTGTCCACTCTGTCTGTGGGCTCTACTTGTATAAGTGTTTATTAGAACAGGTTCTGATAACATCTATGTGGAATCAGCTGGCGGCGGTGTAAAAGGAGAGCGCTTCTTCTTGGCAATAAAATCGACCTGTAAGGTTGAGTTCATACTTGAGTTCTTTGGTCAGTTTTGGCCCCTTGACTGCCCAACTAAGTGAAGTGTGCAGTGATTCTAAGAGCGACGCCTGTCATCTGCATGTCTTACGGACTCGCAGTATTATTTCACTACCACAGCAGACTCCATATGCGTGTTACTACAAGGCACAGTGTTCTACACCACTATAAAGGCTCGCTGCAGCCAGGAAATAGCCGTATTTTAATGCAATTCGCTGCAAATAAATCCTGATCGAACCAATTTTTTTTTTTTATTCGGCGAACCGGCCGAATCTAATTTTTGAGAAATTCGCTCATCTCTAATTGCAACGATTGATGTTACAAATTCTGTAACTACCCGCAAGAAATGGATTGGGGGTGGCTCTGAATCCCTGTGGTTGAACCCTATTTCTTAGCATACTTCTTAAAATATTCTTAGCCCTCCTGTATGTAATCTTCAGTTTATTTGGCAGTTGCTTATGTAGAATAAGATTAGTGTTGAGCGAAGCGAGCTTCAGAGGCTTCCTCCGAAGTCGCTCCGTTCAAAGCTTCTGACTAATACTGTACGGAGATCCGTATTCGCAAAGTTAATTTTAAAGCCAAGTTTGTTTTCAAGTTTTCAAGTGGTTTTCCACTTTAAAAATGAACTACCAAAGTTATTCTACAAAGTCATGAGCGACTGCACGAATAACTTACTTCGGCTTGTCGGAGCCCATACATTCTAATACTGTACGGAGACTTCAGATGAAGCATCCGAAGCTCGCTTCATTCAACAATAATTGAGATCATTAAAGAGCATATGCAAATGTTTGGCTAGTACCTGACAGATTTAATTATAAGAACTGTTAAAAGCAGTAATAACATTGAAATTAAAACCATTGTCTTAGATGCTTCTAACTTTATCTGGGCAGAGGCATTCTGACTGGGAAAGGGACAATGCTTTTTGATGTTTATCGTTATTAATGTTTGTGGGACAGTTTTTTTCTTTGAACTTTCTCCACAGATTATTGCTTTTTGAAGTGAAGTCAATATTGCATACAATTCCACCTGATTCTATTAACCTGTTGACCGCCAATACACCTTTTCACAGGGCTCAATAATGGTCCTTAGGTTAGGCCAACATATTTTTATGGCAGCCTAGTCCATGCGCAGGTCTCCCGTGCAGCGCAGAGCAGGAGCCTGGCTTTCACACGAGAGCTGGGCTCCTGATCTAACGGCTTCAACTGGCTAAAATACCCATCCGGGCCTTTTAATGTCTTAAATGTCACTGCCAGTAGCAGCCACAGCATCCAAGTGGTGTAAAAGGAGGGAGCTCCTTTTGTCAGACATCAGCACCCCTGCAAATGAGATTGTGGGGTGTCGATGTCTTAGTATGGCAGCCAGGGTCCTAATAAAGGCTCCAAACCTGCCTACAGTACAACATTGACAATCTAATATAGAGGTACTGTACTGCATAAGCAGTACAATGTATTATAGAAACAATCAAAAAGATAACCTGTTTCCCTTTATGGGGCTAGTGAATAGCTAAAAATAAGTTAAAGTTTTATTAAATAAAAAAAGTTACAAAATACACTTTTTTCCATTGATATATTTGGTATTGTTGTGTCCGTAATGACCCGCACTACACAATTTACATGAAATTTATTCTGCACTGTGAGCCCTGTAAAGAAAGTGCCAGAATGGCTTTTTTTTGGTTATTCATCACAAAAAAAACTGAATAAAGAGCAATCAAAAAAGGTTATGTACCCCAAAGTTATACCAATGAAATCTACAAGTCGTCCCACAAAAAACAACCCCTCAACCCCTAATAAAAGTTAATCAGTAAGTTACGTGTACCCCAGAATGGCACTATTCAAGACTTCAACTTGTCCAGCAAAAAATAAGTCTTCATACGTCTACATCGACAGAATTTTTTTTTTTAACCCCTTAGGGACTTAGGGCGTACCGGTACGCCCTGTTTCGCGAGTCCTAACTTTAAACAGACATTGCGGGGCGGCGGGGGTTAATAGGAAAAGGATGCCCGCTGAAATCATTCAGCAAGCATCCTGTCACAACGCCGAGGAGGGTCATGTGAACCCCCTATATCGGCGATCTCCGCAAACCGCAGGTCAATTCAGACCTGCGGTTTGCAGCTTTTACCTGCGGTTGCGGCGGCTGTGCGGTGGTGCCATCGGGTCCCCATGCGGCTGTAGGGGTGACCCGATGGCATGGAAGGCAGCGCGCTGCCTTCCGGTGAAGAGCCTGTGAGATCCAGCCCCCCCTCACAGGCCGGAAGCTGTATGAGTAATACTCACAGTATTACTCATACAGCTAATGCATTCCAATACAGAAGTATTGGAATGCATTGTAAAGGATTAGACCCCCAAAAGTTCAAGTCCCAAAGTGGGACAAAAAAGAAAGCGAAAAAAAAGTTGAAAAAAAAAAGTTTTCCCCAAATTTTTTTAAAAGTTTCAAGTAAAAATAAACAAAAACTTCATTTTCCCCAAATAAAGTAAAAAAAAA